>NC_134919.1:14335140-15658520 GCF_051014615.1 Bombus vancouverensis nearcticus
GGGATTTAATAGGTCCACTTGTACCCACAGATTGTGGGTCATCATCTAATTCCTCTTCTGCACCTAGATTGAGGTAGTCCTCATCCTCGCTACTTTGAGAACGTCTGATTGACGAATTAAAGCCAGACTTAACGCTAACTGGCTTAAAATTATTCTTTAATGGTCCCAATCTATTCTTTATATTTTTATTGTTGGACAAGGTATCGCGATCTTGTTCCAAAGGTTTGCTTTTAAATTCTATAGGTTCTTTATTCCCTAATTGTTTAGGTGATTTATTAACAGTCGCGATCCCTAAGCGATCTTTAATCGTACCCGTTGTTTTTTCTGCAGATTTCGATTTTAGATTAGAATTTACTTTCTCCCTTAACTCTAAATTTTTGGATGCTTTTTCGACCTTGGAATTACCCAGTCGAGTTTTTATACTACTAACTTTATCAGATTCATGTTTCAATTCGATCTCACGGTTCCTCTTCGTACGATCCTCCGTATCAAAAGGTCTTCCCCTCGGAAAATTATTATTGCGATTATCCAACCGACGCTTTTCAGTCTGCCTAGACCGACTTTCGATATCCATTTTCTCTCTGTGAACTTCAAACTTTTTTCTTGGTGATACCACACCTAAACGATTTTTTACAGATACAACAGATGTAACTTTCGGTTTATTGACGCAAGACTTCAATTTCTTCGTGTTATCATCTGTTCTGCTCTCTCCATCCTCCTCGACTTTTGACCTTTTCACTTCACTTTGCTTTTTCTCCAAACTATCCTTATAACTATTTGTCGTGTCTAGTGGTCTTTTTAAATTTCTAGATGGTGTATCGTCCATTTTTGTCTCAACATAGGAGTCTCTAGATTTATTATTAGAAGACTCAAAAGTTGAAACTTCTTTATTTGTATTCATACTTTGACTATCATTTGTCTGTATTCTTTTTGGTACTGATTGCTGGGGAACAATATGATTTGCTGTTCCATCTGATTTAGTCTCGTTATTGGCAACTTTTACAAGTTTATCTACACTTTTATTTTGTGTTGTCTCCAATTTTTGACTAGATAAGAATGTTTTTGTATTTTGTTTATGGAATGATTTATCATCTTTCACACTTTTATTGGAAGACTTATCAATGGTCTGATTAGCAGCTTGATCTTCCAAAAAGGAAGTTGTTGATGTCTTCCTCTTTTTCCTTTCTTCCTCTTGTTTTACAACGACTGTAGGCACAAATTCCCTCAATGATCTTTTCTTAGCTACAGTAACTTTCTGCAATTTTTTCAATACTTGGTCATGCAACCAATCGACAAATGGAGTTGTGCAATTTTCCAGAAATAAATATAGATCCTCGTGCATCTGTTGACGAGACTTTTTATTTACAACCATTACTAAAATATAATCTGGTAGTTCTTCATCATATCTTATCCCTAATTCCAATAATTTAGCACGAATAGCACTCTGAAAAGAAAAAATTATAAGTCATTTTTATTGTGAAGTTTCTGATATAGAGATTGATGTGTTTCCCTTATAATTTATATAATTCCTTATTATTTTTGGCCATTTACAAAATTTCAACATCTTTATCGTTTCCAAATATTTTATTTTCAATGCTTTTCCACTTTTTCTTGACTTTTAAATATATATATATATGAAATTTCTATGCAAATTAATCACTAAATTAATCGAGCGTCGTATCGAAAGTGTAACTCCCATATAAAACTGCAATAATTGTAATGTGTAAATTGTCAAAACCTAACGACAAAACTATCATACAACAAGAAAGACATTAAACAGAGACTTGTCGATAATCCGCCAAAGTTCTGCATCGGAAATTATTGAACACAACAAGGCGAATAGAACAATGCAAGTATAATCAGGTAAAAGCGTAAATCTTTCACTTACCCGCAATTGATTCGTAACTTCTATCCCGCGTATATCCATGATGTTGATCACATTTAATAAATTGAACACGCGGGGAAAGAAAACTATTGTCGAGTCACAAAATCGACGATATTATCACGGATATTGAAGAGTAAAAACATTCTCCGCCACGAAGGATCAGAATCAGAATGCTTCCTTCTAGTAAGTAAGCAACCTAGGCAGGAAACTCTGTACGTATTCCAAGTATATAGACCTATATTGTATAAATAACAATTACTTCTCCTTAATACTTTTATAAACAGGGCGTTTATAAATCTCTTATTACCAAACTAAAAATAATATTCATACCGAAATTACATCGTTCATAATTTAAAATTATACAAGCGCAATGTGGATATAATAAATGCTCAATTCGCTTTTCATCAACTTTATATATACAGTTTTCCCTCTATTAGAATGAGCATACCGTGGACGGAAATATTTTTGCCGTTGGTACGACCAGGTAGGTAGGTCGGTCTTCTTCGGATAGTATGTACTTTACTATCTTCATGACGTAGCAAAGGCGGCAATATATAAATTGAACATATATTTAAATGAAAAGAAAAGATGTGATCATGAATTTGACTAACTTCAAAAATATATCTTTTCTGAATTGTTTTCTTGGCAAATCCAAACAAGGAAAAATATATAGGTATTTTAATGTAATTCTCGAAATAAATAGTCCCTAAAGGTTTTACGTAACAGAAAACAGAAGCATTTCTACAACTGTCATTAACCATTGAATATTAATCAAAGCATTCAACGATTAATCGAGCAACTTCAAACAGGAAAATCGAGATGTCCTGTATGAAAAGTATCTTCACATTTTCTCATTTACTGTATGATCTTTTTGTCTTTTCTATGAGGATTACTTTCGCCATGACTGTAGCTGCTTTTAAAATGATTGTACCCTCTCGATCAAAGAATTTGCTAGGCGAAACGGTGTTGGTAAATAAATTTCATATTTA
Organism: Bombus vancouverensis nearcticus; assembly: GCF_051014615.1. Lineage (NCBI taxonomy): Eukaryota > Metazoa > Arthropoda > Insecta > Hymenoptera > Apidae > Bombus > Bombus vancouverensis. The sequence goes on from NC_134919.1 coordinate 14,338,015, forward strand.
TAGTTTCCACATTCCATTTCTCATCTCCTAAATATGTACATTCATTAGATAACCGGCGCTGGTCATGGAATTGGCCGCGAATTGGCTATACAATTAGCTTCTTTGGGTTGCATAATCGTTTGTTGGGACGTAGATACCGAAGCAAATCGGTCGACGATGAGTCTGGTATCAAAAAATGGTGGAGAAGTAAGGAAAAAGAAATAAAAGGCAGTTTGAAATAAGAGATTGCGTTAAAAGTTTTAAGTATAAGTATTCAGGTGGTATAATAGCAAGTCGTAAGCTCCATCAAATACAAATTTATTTCTATAATATAATTTATTTCTAATAATCGCAACTTTGTTATTGTACCAACAAGCCCTATACTTTAATTAATATATCTATCTATCATATAGGATAGAAATCATTGGAAACCCTAATTTCTAATATTTCTGAATAAATAAAAATCTTATAATATTTTTATTTGATCTTCGATAGGCATTTCCATTGAAAAAGATATATACATATATGTATATTTAGGCTTACGGTTTCGTAGTCGATGTATCGAAAAGATTAGAAGTCCGAGAGGCAGCGAGGTTAATGAGAAAAGTCGGCGTGCCAGAAGTGTCTATCCTGATTAATAACGCCGCTGTATTATATCATTGCCCTTTTTTGAATCAAGACACGGATATCATAGAAAAGACGTTCAACGTTAATGTTTTATCAAATTTTTGGGTTCGTTCATCAAATGTTCACTAATAATTTATAAAATGAAAAAGTTACTTAAAATTACAAGCAACATTAAAAATTGTAAATACCAATGAAACTCTCACTTAAACCTCGAATTTTTTCAACAGACGATAGAAACTTTTTTGCCCACCATGATGCAAAATGGAAAAGGTCATGTAGTTTGCGTGTGTAGCATGTGTGGTATATATGGTGTGTCCGAAAAAGTAGCCTATTGTTCTTCCAAATTTGCTGTGAGAGGTAGAGGAATTTTTAATTGAAATATAATAATTTTTTAAATAGTTTGCCCATCGTTAAAAATGTGTTCAACATAACATTAATGCTGTAAATGCATCATAAATGGTATTGCCGTATTTTATTCCTTCTTTTAAATGAATATGACGCATTTCATGAAAAAGTATGAAATTACTAATAGTTGAATTTTAATAGGTTTGATGGAGGCTCTTTATGAGGAACTGCGATTGGACCACAAGAATACTAACATACGATTTACAACCATTTATCCATTTTATGTGGATACTGGGCTAGCCAGAGATCCAAAATATAGGTAACATATGGATAAAAAGTGTCTTGATTCAATCTTTCATTCCAAGTGTATGATTTTTATAGGTTTCCTTATATATTCGGTGTAGTATCACCTGGATATGCAGCAGGAGAAATAATCAAAGCAGTTAGAAGAAATTATACTGAATACTCTATTCCTAGATGTCTTCTTACCCTAAATTCCATTAACAGGTACTTTATATAGGATGATTCAGCTTTTTCCAGCCAAACGTTGTCAATATATTCTATAGATCAAGGTAAAGAAAACACGTCGTATAAATATATGTCACTGGAAGAATTGTTCTGAAGAGGAGTTCTAAGAACTATATGCGAAATGAACGGTGACGAACGTGCGTTATTATGATACGAAGTATAAGTAGGTGCGGAGTATTTACATAAGGTATCGTAATACTTCTATAATTCTAGCTGCATTTAATAAAAATGTTTACAACGTTCGTTACCGCTCATTTGATATACCGTTTTCTTGCTATAACTCTTCTTCTCCTACTAATGTATATTTATCTAACATATTTTTTTTATCTTTTTCTGTAAAATATACTGATAACGTTTGGCCGGAAGAAAACTGGGATACAGTCGATCTTCGTAAATTTTATTACTCTAATTCAGGCTCAAATTCAATCAAGTTCTACTTCTACAAATTCCACAAATTCCAACACTTGAATATTAAATACTTATATTCAACATATTCATTTTCTAATTTATACTCTCGCAAGCATAAAATTTTTTTTGAACGTTTATGGCCCACAGATTGATTCCCGAAAGTGCGATGAGGTTGATCCTTGATTTCTTGGCGAATGTGGATCGTAAACGCCGAGAAAAACTTGCAGCCCGTGAAACTGTCGCTTCGTAAAACATAATAATATTCATACATATATAAATTTATGTTTATAGAATGCGTCACAAGATAATGTCACGTAATGTCCAATTTAAAAATTACATTGTATTACATACAAACTCGATAACAAGACAATTTTTTGTTAGTACATACGTCATTAGGTATCTTACAGAATAATTACAATAATTATTTTAATTTTATTTATCTCATAGTAAAATATTTTAATAAAGGATTAAAGATAATAGATAAATCAATTCTATGCAATTAAAGTTGGATGCAAATCACATATTTATTGATGTTAGAAATAATTTGCAATTTAAATTAGTTTCGTTACTCAGAAAAAAAAGTTTCCTATAAATATTCAAAATGTAGAAAACAGGCAAAACAAACAACTTCTTTAATTTTTCGTACATACAAAGTAGATATAATCCTACTTTCTTCTTCTACAAGATTTTTTCAAAATATTTATGACCTTAAATTTTGAATCAGTTGATAGACCATTGCGCGTACTCTGTATGTTGCATCCTTTCACTTCCATAAAAAACTTATAGAACTTAGGTGGGTACATGTCATTTTGGTTGACAACGTATCGCGACGACGAAAATCGTTATCGAACTGTTACCGCATCATTGGCGAAAAAAATAGGAAAGAATCTTGATCAGCTTAAATGACAATTGATACGATTATGATATGAGGCCGAGATATGACGATGAAAACACAATTATCTTCCTCGACGTATCTGACTCTACTATAATAGTAGTAACAATAAGTATCGCAGACTTCGTTAAGAATCACGCTGTGATTAATAATTTGCTTTATAAAATCCAAGCATTGTATTTGCATCATACATTTCGTGAAATTTAAGAGAACGATTTCAATCGAATTCAATGGGAATCGATGGGTTTTCCTTTTGATCTACCTGAACAAACGTTATCGCAGATTAAAAAGATATTTTCTAAATAGAAGGTGAAGATGAGTGTGCTATCGGTGATGTACAGCGAATTCCTACAAGGAGTCCCTTTTCAAGAGACTGGAATGAACTATCTTAATTGATCGTACGAACACTTGTTTTGGCGAAATCTTAGATTTCATTGCGGGAATATAAACTCACTGACTGTGATGTGGTTTTCTCAGCATGTCTCGCGAAACTATATGATCAGCAAAGTCATCTGAACAGAAATTGAAAATATATATACAGGAAAAAAATATAAATATATATATATATATAATTGCCATCTATTTTCATAAAACGGCAATTTTAGAGCGTAGATGTCTTGGAAAACTGCATTGTTTATTTAAATCGTTAGCGAAAGGAATGACAGCAGTCGTAAAAAATAAAGAAAACTATACGAACATGGCAATATCTTTTGTAAATGTGAGTAACTTTTCATTTTTCTGCAGACTGTCCTATCATTTTGTTCGACGTTATATTTCTAATCTTGCAAGAAAAAATATTTATTTTCGCTTTATGAGTATGTCGGAGATGAAATTTGAAATTTTGGGAAAATCCTCTAATACTTTAGCCTAGATTCTAGCATAGCCGTAATTAAGCAATTGTTGTCATTCAATCTGATTGTAATTGTTGGAGATTTGTGATAGTGAGATTGAGCTCGAGGCGACGCAACTGGTCGCCAAACGCAACCATGGTCATGGGATGGACGTTTTGCTTGACGGAGGTGTGGAGTGGTTGTATGGTTCTCCCTAGAAATGTGGTTGTGGCGACATATGGCCTCAAGGATCGGCCTGGCTACGTGCGATTTTATCTCGGAGGTGTCAATATAATGGGACACACGTTGTATTAATAATCAAACTCCAGGCAGAAACTGCCTAGTAACGGCGATTGGAACTTTCTCGATGCTCCTAACGAATATTTAACAAACGAACACAATTGTAAGAGAGGAAGATTTTCATCAGTTTGTTATTCGTGCGATCGCCTTGGAAAGTTACACATCGAGCAGTTTATACCGAGCGTCTCAACAATCGTATTTCATGCTTAAAAAGTATTCTACGCTTAATAAAGAGTTATCCCGTTGACCGTGGATTCGCTATCGAACCCAAGAACATTGTCAGTTGTATCTTGCGTGTCTAAACACCACGGTTGTTCGTTAAACTTTGTAAAAGTCATCTTTTTGTACCTGTAAATATAATCTCTATTGTACAAAACTAATGGCTGATTCAAATGAAGAATTGTTACGCGCCTTAAATTCTAACGATAACTCGACAAGTGTATAGCGATATGTTAAAAACTAGTTGTTAATGAAATATGTTTCTGTATCTTCGTTTGTTATTCAATAAAATTCTTCGAATTTGTGGCACGCGGTATTTTCCTGTACGGGAGTGCGGCACTGCTTAGCCAAGTTAAACCAGTTGCAGATCTGTCACGTGGAGCCGCATCTTCTGCTAGTGCTTCCATAAAATTCTTCGAAGATCACTCAGTCTTTATGAAATAACGCTTCAGTTACTTCTGGTAAGTCATCTATTCCAACTTTCGATATAGTTGCGCTATAATCGTTATAAAAAAATCCTGCTATAAAGTTTGTGAGTTTCAAACAGAGTGTTTCATTTTATGGTGTCTGTCGTTAGCTAAATAAATCTCTTTACAGTGACTTTGATGTGATTAATAAGTGTAATTAAAAAGAAGTGAAAGAGATCGTGTGATATACATATGTTTTAATCTAATAACGAAATATAAAAAGTGACTCATACGTTTCTTTTACTTGGTTTCTTTCTCGGTACACGTCTCGCTAAACGAGTTTACCTTGAAACAAATTGAAAAATTGAAAGGCAAGTTCATGATAAACCTTCCCATACAAGGGCGTAACGTTAAAAGTCAATGACGCCAACATCATAGGGTTATCGTACGATTATTCTTCCTTTTTGAAACTCTATCGTATTTAGATTTGAAGATACAGAAATGGAATTTCTGTTATATTTACTTTTAGAGTTACTCATAAGACAACAATACCGTGCGTGTGAAGCTTCGAAAAGTAAAATTTCGTTAAATCTGAAAACGTTTATACGTAGAATTGTGGAATTTGAAAGACTCGGAAATAAAATTTTCTTACATGTTCTCCTTCATACACGTATACAGTATACAGTAACTCGCACAGGACATAGACACCAATGTGTTCGAGAAATTATTGCTCTATACGTATATTTATCTATAATAATATTATTGCATTAATTGTTTTTAAATATGTTAGAACACTTATTGTGATTGGCAGAAATATAAATTTTGCTTCTTTAATACACATAGCCTTTTTGTATAATATGTATATATTAACACATCATTGTCACAAGTCATAAAAATATGGTTTTCGTTGACTGCTTGTAAAATGCCGGAGACACATAAATAGGGCGTTCAAGCACTGCCGTTATACCCAATTTGTAATCATACTCAATGTATAATTTTATTCATGAAAAAACATATGGTTGAAAAAATTGAAGGTAATAGGAAAATATATGCTCAAGATGCCAATGCAGTAAACACAATAAACGATTTACATTTGCTTACATTGTAACTTACGCAGTTCTTCGGAGAGACACGTGCATGGAAAAATATCAAAGAGTAAAAATTGATTAGTATCGAAATGGAATATATGTATTTTGTTTAAAATAAAAAATTCGATCGTTCGATCATTTATTTGCGTAATTGAATTTGAATAAGATCTTCCTCGAATGGAGCAAGTATCTTATAAATTAATTATAAAATAATTACTACGCAAGGAGTCTCGATTTCAAATTTCATAAAAAAATGTCCGATGTTTTAAAAGTTACAAACATTGTTGTAATATTATCCGATATAGATGAAAACTTCAAAATAAACCGCGCAGCAGTTCCCTCGCGGATTTATACGCGGAAGATAATACGAGTCATTGTATCTCAGATTCTTTTGGTGTATTTTTCAAGAATACTTTCTAAAGGCCAACTGTCACAACTTTCAAAGTTCAAACATAAAATGTCAAAGTAAAAGATTCAATTTCTAATTTAATGGGTTCAAAAGTTTAAACATTTAAATCTGAAGCTGCACGGTCGCGATGTACTTTCTTATTAAAATGCGCTCTTACTATTTTTTTACGCAAATATTTCCGATTTCTTTCACATCCTAAAGTGTCCCATTTTTTTTTCAAAACGCCGAATCACGTTTTCTCCGGTCTCTCATTTTAATTTATCGAACACAACCAACACTGAACAAGGATCTGGTTTCAGTTCACCTTAACTACCGCTTCCTTCTTTCTCGATCGCTGACTTTTAACACAAAAAGAAAAAGAGAAATAACAATAATTCGTAACGGACTAGCTGTTTCATGAATAAAGAGAGAAAATCAGTCGCGGGACACCCGGAAGAAATTTAACTAGACATGCAATTATTCTGGTACGTGGGCTATGGTTAGTTAAATTCTGTATCTATATGCGATCATTCAGACCCAGTACACTCTTTCACGTAATAGCTGTTACATAATGTGTGCAGACTTTTCCTGTTTTTGATTTACAATTCTATATGTATATCATGATAGCTGTCTACTACGTAGCTTAGCAGTTATCGATGCAGGCTGTTACTATTACAATCAAAAGAGAGGGACGGAGAACTGTTGTTCTATGCAATATCTTGCACGCTTTATGCGCTTTTATATTTCATAAAAGGCCATTGTTTTCCCCTGTTTAATAAACACGACGACGTACGTATATAAATTGCTGGAAAAAATAAAATAAAGGGACTTGGAATTTATTTTAGTATTTAATTTGTATTTATAAAAATTGATTTGCTAATATATAGCATCTAAACTATATTAGTATGTAAATATATTAACAACACCATTTGTTTAAAAATAGTAATACAATTTATTATGATATTATTAACAATACTACAAAATAATGTTGTAAACAAGTACATGTATGCAAATGTAAAAATGTACGTAAATGATGCCTATTTTAATGAAATTCGTAATTTTCTCGATGACGAAAGATTGAAGTATTGATAAGCGAGAAATAACATGCATATGGATTTATTACGTAAATCTGCTTGTAAAACGTGATAATATTTGTACCATATTTTTACTTTATAATATTTTTACCATTCCTATCTCAATTAACAGGTCAAGATTAGTTCCAGATAGATAGAATTAATCCGAGATAACAAATAGTTCCAGAATGATAGAATTCTAAAGAAGACAATAAAAGGCGGATTATCACAAATAATCCAGTCGCTTCTCTGCGACTGGATTCGAGGTTTTCTTTTCCTTCTCAAAGAATTATGCTCCTAGGCAAAACGTACCAGCATTATCATATATCAAACGAAACTGCACTATTACGATTTAACACTCCGGTTTGCATGTTCGATTATGCGGATAAAATGATTTGAAAAAGAAAAGTGTAAAAGCCGGCACGATAGTGTTCAAGCGATCTACAAGCTCAACAAGGGGGGATAAGAGGTTCATAAGGAGCTCGAGTTGGTAGGCTGGCCAGTGATATTAAGCTACACATCAAACTTCAACCATAAAATCGGCCATACGGCGATGGGGTTTCGACGTCATTTCACCAGTTACTAATTGCCCCATTACGCAATGTTGATACACTTTCGCTATATTACTGGATACCAATACTTCCGGATATAATTAGTATACTACGGTACACGAGGCTCCCGTACGATAGCGCGTCATTTGTAGAATATTCTGGAATTGACGCGGAGCTCTCTGGCGTTTCCTCTTTCGTCATGAAATTTATTTATATACCTATCTTTCTAATTTTTCGATACCGAATCCCCTGACTTTAACATTCTTTTTTTATCGTATCGTATCTTTCAGAATTTATTTCGTCGATTAAATTATCATAAATTTTCAATTTTAAATTAGCATAAATTTTAAATACTCGATTGTATCACTAGTTAATGATTAGGAGAACGGTTAATCGTTAAAATAAAAAGGAAGTGTTTCTTATGAAATAATTTAGTACACAATTTGCATTGAACGAAAAGTATTGGCATTTCCTACATTTTCATGCTGATCTCTACTAATTTTAATTTCTTTTCCCTTTCAGTGCAATGCATCCCATAAATGACGAGATGGCGATCGTGGGCTCAAGAATACCATACTCTTCGTTCACCATTTGGCTCTTTCTCAGCATTGAATTCGTAATTACCATGTTGTTATCTATCTTTCTGAGAATCCTTAAGATATTCAAATCACTGCTGCCGGAACCACCGAGAGATTTGACTGGAGACGTAGTTTTGGTAAGAATACAAAGCATCTCTCATGATCTTTCAGAATGAACGCTTGAAATTAAACGTTTCGAAAGTTAAACTTTTTAACGAAAGATCGCAAACCTCAAATTTTGAAGCTTAACGCGAAATTCGAAAGTTGAGATTTACCGAACGATCGTGCTCTGATGGAAAATAAACTTTTTAATAGTCTTATGTATGACTTTATGTTCTTCAGGTGGCCGGTGCTACTTCCTCTTTAGGCAGATCTCTCGCGGCTGAATTCGTGAAAAGCGGGTGCTCCGTTATTTGCGTGGATAACGATCACAAGTTAATCGAGGAAACAGCATCGAGATTGAAACAACAGCATCTCACCACCGACGAGACCAAGCCGCGGCACAGAGAGAACGATTCTTCACGATGCAGCTCGACTATATCTGCTTACGAGTGCGATTTCTCAAATAGGGATGCCATTAAGAGAACAGCTCAAAAAGTGAAAGACGATATCGGAAAGATCAACACTTTAGTGACCTGCATTGACAATTCGAGCGGGGACGTCTTCGACACGACCAGCAAGACTTTAATGACTCATTTTTGGGTATATAAACTTGTCTTTCTGATTGTTTCTCTTTGTTTCTCTTTGTTGGAACCTCTTAAAGAATACGATCAATGGACACATTAATCTTCATTCACAATTTTAATTTTCACCTCACAATTAATTTTTTTCAGGCAGTTAAGAATCGTTAAAAGGAAGGATTGAAATCAATTTATAATTTTATTTATTATTGCTGGGTAGAGTTGTTTATTAATTATCGTTGAATTTGTTAGCGATTATTATAAGAAACTTTAATGACCTTGTGGATGATGAATACAATTTTATTTATAGGATAGAAAGACAGAATTATGTAAAATATCGAAGAAGATGATGGAATTAGCAGGGTATTATAAATTTATAAATTTTTTTAAATAGCCTCTTAGTTTGATTTTTTGATAAAAAATGACACGATCGTTCAAATAGTAAAAACGTTTATATTCGGTTCTAACGTGGATGTAAGGAATATATGTTAAGGTATTTCTTCCATTGCATTTACAGACAGTCCTCGCGTTTCTTCCAATGATATTGGATCAAAAACGAGCCTATATAATTGGAGTGACCCCAATCGCATCGAATAACGACGCTTATCATGGTTCCAAGGCAGCTGTAATGAGTAAGCATCTTTGAATATTATTGACACTACTAATTTACTAATAATTAATAATTTAATAATTAATAATTCGTTAATAATTAATCTAATTATTGATGTAGGTTTCATGGAATGCATGTGTCAAGAATTGAGCCACCATAGTAACGATTTAACATTTTTGGCATTCTCTCCAATTAGAGAATGCAGGTAATGGTACTTCAAACATTTAGATAAAAATAATAATCGGAATATTCAGCGTCTTTCATAGAAAGACTGCTTCTTCGAGTTACTTGGGCAAATATTTCTTCAACTGAAAAAATGTAGACCGTCTACAAGACTTCTCCACGTACAGTGATTCCTATTAATATTCGAACAATGTTTATAGTATGCGAATATTAATAAGAGTCGCTGTATGTAAATTCCTTTTTTTTGGGTTTCTTAATTTAATTACGTCAAATTAATTGGATTTCTGTGACTGTCACAGTACATTGAAAGAGAATGAAGAACGAGTGGCCAAGAACATTGTGAAAGCAGTACAGACCAATCAGTATAATATGAGCGTCAGCTGGATATCCAAATCGCTGTATCACATAAGGTATTAAAAGATAAATACAGAGTAAAAAGTAATTTTTATCATTTTAGAAAAAAGGTGGACAATTTTTAAGTAATTTCAATCTATTAATTTTCTCAAATCTTTCTTCTGCGATCTATTTGATAAATAAATATTGACATGAAATTCGAAGATCTCCTACATAAAACAAACTCGGTTCCTTATTTGCCTGTTTTATTTTCCAGTTGTATGATCTACAACGGAATAACCTTGCTCACAGAGTGGACCCACTTTCATGGATGCGATTATCACGCGTAAATATGAGCCCTCTCTCGTTTCACGCTCGACAGAATCATTAAAAGAAGGATGTCTAGAAATCGCAATACCACGATCTACGATGTTCCAAGGACAGCCTCGGAAGTTCTCTTAATAATTAAAAGAAAAGCAAAGCGCATCCGTACAAAATGATATTTTATTTTAGTCGCTCACGTATCGTCCGACGATTGAAAAGTCTACACAATAGAAGGAAGAGAACGTCCAAATAGCGACGCAAAGTTTAAAGAATAATCAACGATAATTACAAAGTTTCCATATACGAGAGATATAGTACAAATTATATACGCATTAGAAAAGAAAAAAATAACGTGTTTATTATTTTTAAGTATACGGTTGTTTTTGCTTGAAAATTCGTTCGTCAATCAGGAACTAGCACGTCGTAATGACCGCTGTCCGAATTACCGGTGAATAACAGTCTAGCTGTAGGGTACTGCGAGCTCACATGATTGTGAAATACTCGTTTAAGTTCGGGTCTGTCTTTGATCTCTCGATAGATCGACAGATTCATGTTATACATCTTGGTGGCGACCGTGCATTCGAGTTCACTGGCGAACGTGCCCACCATGTCCATGTAATTTTCGTAAGTTTGCCGATCCGATATGTTCCACTCGGCCATCACGAAAGGCCCGTACTCGTGCCAATTTTCCTTGATGTGTTGCACAACCTGTCGAACAACATTTCTATCGTTCGTAGAAATAAAAGGCGCGAAGGGCATGCGATGAAAAGACTTAATTCTTTTTTGAAATCGAACGAAAAATTCTTTCGCTTAATTATAATTGTTCTTTTAAGATGAAAAGGAAGCATTAAAGCGATTTAGAGATTCATAAGATTCTATGGGATAGTTTCTAAATTAGAAATTTTGTTAAGATAAGAAGGTATATAGTAACTGATAGATATAAGATATAGATTGCTTGAAATAAATGGAGGATCTATTGTTCGTCCAAAGAGTTTCCATCGTTTTATCAAATACGGATCAAATTTGATCTTCCTTCGATGCGTTAAATATTAAACTTTAGTTCCTCTGTAGAACATTTTTATACATTTTCTAATATTCTTTCTATACAGTCTTTGATTATTTCAAGCAATTTATTTTGCCGTACTATAGATCTTTTTCGTAGTTTGCCCGAAAGAATCGCATAAACGGAAACGAAGCGCACCATTGATCGCAGATACCGATGTTCGTCCTCGTTTTGCCATAAAATGTAGCTAATCGCCCGAAACATGCAATTACCATCGCCGTAAATGTTTTGCACGCGAAACGTGCCTTCAGCGCACCTTAAACGAGCCGTATCTGTAACATAAAGATCGTCATTTATATTTTATTACCATTAAGTGCAACATTAAATCTCGCACGCACATCGATTTACGTTTTAAATCCTCTTAAAACAATAGTAAGTTCTATGACGAACATAAATCGGACGAAGGTGTACCTCTTTTAAAAAAGATAGAACGCCTGTTTTTATCTCTTTTAACACGTGTATGTGAACAAAATTGTTCACAGGGGATCCAATTAGTTTGTCGATTCCAAACAGAGTTCGTTCGTCGAATATCGGAAGCGTGGATGTAGAAGTCTCCGCGGTCCAGGTGCTGTTCGTGTCCGAATCGATTATATCTTTTCGCATTCTTAAGCAGCGACGAGCGATGTACGCACTTGTCTATTAATAAAACGTGCAAACAGATAATCGATGGCTGTTTTTATAAATAGGGTACTAAAAGTATCAAACAAAAATATAGCCTATTTCGAATATAGCTTCTGTAAAGTTGCTTATGTCGACTCTCTGTCCGTGCGAATATTTTATATTAATTATTTTTGAATATTAGATATGTCGCATAAATTATCGATCATTATTTGTGAAAGGTTACTCTGCGTGTTTTCCCATCTTCTTCGAGTTTCATCGATACTTTTTTTTTTTTTTTTTCTTTAACGAGGTAAAAGGAATTCTTCGTTTGAAAAAAATTGTAAAGATCGGCGCGTGCTGTTGAAAGCAGAATTATTATCAGTATTTTATCCTTCTTCTACTTTTACCTTCTTCAAAGATGTGGCTACAGAAAAGGAAACACCAGAGGCAAGGCAAGAGGAACGCCTTTAAAAATTTTAATACGTGGACTTTAGTGACGTCCAGTTTAGGTATCCTTCTACAACGACAGTATTCGTAAGCCACATTTTTAGCTAATTTAATAGTTTAAATCAGGAACAGGTTTGATATTTCGCCTTCTTCCCCTCTTTTTCTCTCCTTTCTTTTTCTTTTTTCTTTTTTTTTTTTTTTTTTTACTTAATATCGAATTTATTCATATGCAGATTAATTTATACAAACATAATTTCGTTTATCGACATTAGCATTTTAAAAGATTTGACGGGAAGTTCGATCTTCTAATGTCTTTCTTATTTTGTAATGGAATTACGTTCGCTCGTAACGTTTTATACATTGGAAAATCAATTTTTAACATATATAAATCAAGAGTACGATAATATCAAATTTTTTAAAGGTATCTTCGTTTTAATTATTTCTATAAATTAATAATTTAGAATTTTTATTTTCCTATTCTTTATTACTACAGTTCTTTTTCTATTATTTCGCGATCAACAAGATTACTTAATTAAAATTGATAAATTGATAAATGTGAAAGAATTATATAAAGTATTATATGATATTTAAGATTGTAAATTAAAGATTATGTCTTTTGAAATAATTTGTAATGATCGTTGAACAGATTATTTCAATAGTTTATTAAATATTACAAATTTTTTAAATTCCCTCGTTTCATGGGTCACGAAAAACTACCGCCACATAGCGATGAAAAAATGGAACTAATTATCAGGTGGTAAAATTAAAAAATTTAAATTTCTCGGCTACTGGGTTCAATGATTTAATTTTTGAGGACATACCTGTAGATTTAGAACCTAACGATGTAATTGAAATCAGTTTCTTCTAAATATTCCCCTTCATAGTTATAAGCAATTTTAAAAAATCGTTTATTTTATGGACCATGGAACGCCATAACCATCTAGCCTCGAAATCGGGAAGTTCGGATTTCTTAATTTTACTCCTGTCGATTAGTTTCATCTATTCCCTGTTAGATGACAGTAGTGCCACATTGTCTATCGACAAAATGATTTTCTAAAATTGCTTATAATTGGGAAACTAGACATACTTAAAAAAACTAATTTTAAACAAAAACATTCGTTTGAAACGTCAAAAGTTAAAAAATTCTGTCTCGGAACTGAGAAGTTGGATTTCTTAATTTTACCTCCTGTCGATAAGTTTCACCTATTCACCGCTAGATGGGTGTAGTGTTTCGGGGTCCATGAAACTAGCAAATTTCAAAAATTTTTAACGTTTTTACGTTCTTATGCTTTTTCTCTAATAGCTTCACGATTTCTGTATGTACGTTCTTAATAAAAAAAAACTTTTAATATCGGATGCGTATAATAAAATTGATATTAAATTTCTCTCGTATATTATATTTCCTTTCATTTCTTTCAGTGGCCATTCAATTATGATTCTGTGCTCCTGTTATCTTGGAAGCTTTTTAATAAAAATTTATAATCTAAGCTGAGTAAACAAGAGACTATCCAGGAATAATATATAAATATGTGAAGTTATTTAATATTTGATAAAAAACTTTATTTATTCATTTGGTACAAAATAAATTGTGTTACAATTTATAATAATACATTTTAATATTATTTATGAACATAATGAATACTATTTACGTTTATAAAGATAATTAAGAGAATTTTACAAAACTTTTACATATCTAAAACTTTCCATTGCCTTTATTCAGATATGTGTTTAAAGAAGATATACATACAAGATAGGAAATGAATGTAAAAAAGGGATCAAAAACTGACCCAGAACGCAATGTATGTAAAGAAGCGGTAGGTAGAGAGGAATACAAAGAGCGGAAAACAGGGGAAATAAAGGAGAATGACCTGACAAGACGAAAAAGGATCGAACCCGTTGCAGGCAACAAAAATGTGGCACTAAGCTTTTAAATAAGCAAGTAAATGCAACACTACTTCGCTGCTCATCCGTTTCAAATAGAATTTCATCCTCTAAAAATTATTAATTGTAAAACTATATAAATTATATATCTACTTATAAGGACAAAAATCCCGCTTGCTGCAAATATTTTATTAAAATTAAAAATGCGTCATTTTTATTTCACCTATCAGCATAATGTATACTATATAAACACGTAATACATATTGCGCGTGTCACCATTCACAAACACCGAAATTCACAATGCATTCCGTAGATGGTAGAACAAAAACACAATACGCTCTTCTATACGCTATAGTCTACTCAATTAAATCGTTCCATTCTAAGGAGAACTTTTAAATACATACATACATAGCTTCTTCCGCCTTTAATGCGTAGCACTTCCGCAATTAGAATTCTTGATTTACCCGTGAACTATGTAAAAAGAAAACTCATGTTCGCTAACTTCGAGCAACATCTAAAAATAAGTGAATTAATTCTTTATTAATTCCTCTGTTAATTCCTATCAAGCAGATTTCTGATTAAACTCTTTCATAGAGCGTAGAAGTCCCGCTAATTATAATCGGGATATATATATTTGCAACGTAATACATACATATTTACAATTTGTTGTTTCAGAAGAACCGTTTGACAGAGATTTTGTGTGCCACCTCCTACACATCATATTCTACTAATACAAATCCCCAATTTGGGGCCAAAAATTCCTGTCGATTCCTAAAGAAGGATTCATAATTTGTAAAGAATTGCTTAGTTCTACATAACAGCTTAAAATTAAACAAAACTGTATGTATTTGTACTTACGTACTGCCACTACCAATTGTACTGGCAGAGAGTAACAAAGTAGGAAAAGCGTAGCGACATCATCGTTCCAATAGAACGGAACTAGCTCGAGTAGACCGTAGTCAAGTTGCTTGGCTACAAAATCGTGTTCGTATATACGTCGGTGCATGTCACTTGCACCAGTCGGTCGCAAGAAAGGGACGGAACAAGTGCCAAGGAAACATGGCGACGCATTGGAACGTGCCACAGTAATGCAGCTAACGTGCAACGAGATCGTTTCTATCGAGTGATCAAAGATACCCGTGGCCTCGCACACGAAAACATCTATCTGGCCAAATGACATGGGAATTTGTAATCGAAGGCACTTCCTGCTGACAATATGCACCTTGCAACTCGTGAGTTTCTTCGATGGAAAAATGTTTTTGTCCTCTCATAGAGAAAATTATCGTCATCCTGTGACACACGTAATTCGTATTTCTCTAGCACTGAGTCACTGCGTGGTATTCTTATGAGAAGACTCTGATTATTGGACAGATATTAATCATCGAGTATTTTTTAAATAAAAATAAAGAGTTTAAAGAGTTTGGTCTATGGATTGTTGCATTGATATAAACTGTAAACGATTCGAAATGTTTTATCGACGATATCATGGCTCGATGAAACATAGGCACATGCTTGATTATCGCATCGCTTTATCGATCTATAGATCGCATGGTTTATCTCCGCGGAATAAAGATCTCCGTGTAGAAACTGACCGATCCATTTAACATCGCTTTTACTACTTTCTAAGCGCTTTCTTGTCGACTCGCATCGATACCGATACAGAGTTCTACATTGCACTACAGAGATGTTTTTGCTAATTGAAAAATGCAGTAAGTGCATATGAAATAGGATAACTTAACAAAATCGGTTAATTCAATATCGTGTTAATTGATGCAATATCAATTAATTGAACTTTAAAGGATTTAAAATGGAATATGATAAAAGTAAAAATACAATGGGATGTTATTTAAAGCAAGTATCTTAGTTGAAAGCAAAAAATATGTTAAATGGTTCATGAACACTGGCTCGCATTTGATCCATCGGATTAATTGGGTATTTAGAACACAGAGCAATTGGTGCAAATTAAGATTGTAGACAAAAAGGAGTTGGTAGAAATGAAAGAAATTAATCTTTTAAGATTCAGACATATTCTACTCAGACTCTTTGTTGATTTATTGAATTTAATTGGGATTATTTCATTTTTGCTTGTAGATCACTACGGTAGAGCGCCAGGTCTTCGACTTCCTGGGCTTTATGTGGGCCCCGATACTGGTCAATTTTTTCAACATTATATTTGTAATCTTAGGGTTTTTCGGAGCTTTTCAATATAGACCTAAATATATCATATCAGTAAGTACAATCTCTTCATTTTATTTTAATATATTTTTATATACATATTTATTATAAACAGAAATAATTGTTTGTATACTAAATTTATTTTAGTATTGTATATGGAATACACTATGGTTAGGGTGGAATATATTCATGATATGTTTCTACCTCGATGTTGGTGTACTTGACAAAGTAAGTATTCCTTTTTAAGTAATTTTTTTCATCATTTTAATTGATTTTTAATCACAATTAATTTTTTAGAATAGTGATATTTTAAATCTTGGTACTGGTAGTTTTTCCTGGTGGCATGTCAATGGACCAGGTTGTAAAGCTATTTATGATGTTACTGAACCAGAATTATTCAGACCTGCCCGACCTACAAACGTGACAGATTGTGTGCTAGATTATGAAGTAGTTGAAATTTTACATGCATCTACTCAATGTATCTTAGGTGTAAGTACCATTAAGTTTCACTATTTAGTAAAAGTGTACTAATTACAATATTTAAAGTAATATTTCTTTTGTTTTAGTTTATTGCAATAGTAGGTGGTATTTGTCTAAGTAAGGTTTTCCTGGAGGAAGATGATAGCTGTAAGTATAAAACTCAAGAATTTCTGTTTTGATTAATGCCAGTGTCAGATTAGCATAAGAATTAGTTTGCAGAGTGAAATTATTTTCTATTTTATCCTGGGATATTATTTGGTAGTAAATTTAGGTAATATTTTTTCCTGATATCGGTAAACAAGATCTAGGAAAAATTTTCAAAATTTAATTTTTTATTTTTATACAGTCAAAAAACTAAAACGTGCAATGATAAATCTTTTTATAATACAGAATAACATGTTTCGCTACAGAAAAAGATTGTGCCAGCCATTCTGGATATTTCTTTTTTAATGATATAAATTTAAGATTTATTATTGCTTGAAAAGAGGGTTGTCGGTTACAGTTGATTTCATTGGTGGATTTGATCCTCCACTTTGGTAAGTGCTTTGCCTGATTCATGGTTTGCACGCATTTGCTCCTTTTGTAAAGCACGAAGTAAAATGGTTTCTCTCATGCACATCATTACTCATCGATTCTCTTGCGAATGTTCAATGTACTGTGAAATAACATCTTTGAAGCTTGAATATTACGCGAATTTATTTTTCGATCTCTGATACAACATGTATTGCAAACGTATAAACTGTTGTGAAATTGGCTATATTCTAATGAGTCTCATATACCATCTAATTTAATTTTAATCAAAAAGAATCACTACCTTCACGTCACAAACACAATAAAATTCGATCTAATGCAATCGATTCTACGTCATATTTCAGTTGACTTTGTGGGAGGTGATGACTTTGGGTTGGCAGGCCACACGCCGTTACATCCTATGTACGTTAGCTACTCGGCTCTTCCATCACCTGCCCACCCTCACAAAAATTCCGCTCAAAATTACCCCGCAGGCACAGCTAGCTCTCATCAATCAGTTTGTCACGATACCAGCTTCCCAAAACATAACGATAAAACATTTAACAGCTCCGGACGAAGTAAATGTAGCTTCAGAAATGACACGATCAGAACTGAACGAAGCAATCTATCCAGTCGCGACTTAAAGTATGTTGATTACTCTAACGACTATTCGAATCCGTTGGATCATTTACAGAGGCCTGTATCCCCATACGACGAATACGATTCATTGGACAGTGCCGCTAAATTGAAGTATCAAAAGAACAAATTGTACCATCCGCACTCGTCCAAATATAGTCCCGTTGCATCTCCGCGTGTCAAATGTCGACCTGTTGCAGCAAAGCAAAATAAAGCCCCCAACAAGCCTAGAGTCTTTACCGACCACGTTCGCGAACAGTCAATGCGGTCGTTTTACTCAGATCCAAGATTGGCAATTGAGAATCAACAGAACGTGACTGACCAAGAGAAACAGAATAGGTCTAAAAGAGATAGTAGACCTCTGTCGTTGTATGCCAGTAATTTTTAAATTGTTAGAAATTAGAAAAATATATATAGAGTTTATTTCTTTCTAACTTAATCCATTCGAGGTCGGGGTCTCATTTGAAGAGGATCCTGAGAAATCTAATACTATTTTTAATATTTCAGCATAACAGTGAACCACTTTTTTATTTAAACCGATAATGATGTAAATGTTTCACCCATTTCTTTTTATACTATTTGACTTTTGTATAGTGTTTCCTGAAGATTTCTAAATTATTGATTTGCTTAAAATTCTTTTTAAGAGAGTTTGCGTTGGATTAATAGTATAGGGTGCATACAGTGCATCGTCGACCTCGAATTGATTAAAACAGCATATGGACTGAAGTGAAATGTATTTTAATGCTATTTTGTAGAGAATTCGAAGGTGTTACATAGAATTCCTATCCTTGCCAAATAGATAGAACGATTAGAGAGTAGCTAGCTTAGGGTGCCTTCTCCGATTGATTTCTTCTTGTTAGTCTAGAAAGAATATCTTTTTCTTTCCTAAATCAGTTTTTTAACATCACAGTAACAGGTTAATAATTTCTACTACGTCTTTAAAGTATTTCGACTGATAACGCAGAATAGACAATGTGTGTTCAGTAGCATCGTTTGCTTTTTTTACGAAGATTTTTATTTACATTTGCTCATAGATATTTTCATATATACGATTCATGTTGGATTAGACAACATGCATTATTATATTAATGCATACACTGTGATACGTATAGAACTATGAATCATGTTGGTTGAAAATGTTTATTCGATCTTTTTATTATCGAACTTGTAACTTTAAGAAGCTATGCTTGATAGATGAGCTTTCATAATATACGAGACAAAATAACGTTGCATCTGAAAGGGAACGAAGAGTACAGCATGAATGGAAGAAACGCTATATGTAAACATTCACTAATGTATAGGATTATTTATATTTTTTTTTCCTTTTTGTTATACGAATAGTACTTATTAAGAATTCCCTTGATGACACGCGTGGCCTGGCTTACAACATAGCATTATGATAGAGACCTTTAGACTGCATTGAAATTAGCTTATTGTATCATGATGGTGAAGAACTTGTGTTTATAAGGTGCTGCGAAACACTTTTTCATTTTAATGAAACGTGTATGAGTATTTGGTAGTGCATGCTAATACTTGTTTACGGTTCTTAAGTTCGATAGAATATTTTATTTTATATTCTTCTTTTTTAAACAACGATGAAGCTACATTTTGCATATCTATGTAGATGAAAGTATACAAATAATCGAAATTTGTAAGATATCATATACACAGACTCCCTCATAAATTTTTACTAAATTAGTACTTTTGACATTCCATGGATCAATCAATCAAAGAATGTCTAATAATATGTCGAAGTTAAAAAGAAAAATCTGAAGTGACAAAGACTTTGTGCTGAAGTGCTGTTCTTATTATAGACTTCTGTGCATCTTAATTACACAGAATGTTCTGTGAGTTGCAGATCAAGGCTCGTTGAAATATTAGTTCAATCATAAGTGTGATGAGTAAACAACATTCAAAGAATCATCAGGTATTTAACAACTAAACTTATATTCTAGAGTCGAAGATTGATTTAATTAAGATATAAAATTTCATTAAAGAAAAAAGAAAGATATACAAATTGCTTACTCACCAAGAATTGGTTTCTTCAGGTGGCACGAATATAAATCATGAATAGGCACGAAGATATCACTGTTTCCACTGTTCTGATAAACAGTTGGTTAATTTGCCAACAATCAAAATCGCACAATAATCGATCAATGATCATTTAATGCAATCCGATAATAGACAATACTTATAATGCAATGCTTATTGAGCTATGCATATACAAATGCACTGAAGAAACGGTAGAGTTACGTTTTGCAGTGATTAATTGATGCTGATAGTTATATAATTTTCAATGTTAAGTATCTACATTCAGGTATACACCTATTCTAAACATCTGTCACAGTCACAATGAAATAGCTCTATACAATAATGAGTTGTTTTTCTCATCACATCTCATTGGACCTAAAGCTGACCTTGTTCACGACTCACGATACTGCCTGTGCGTTACTTAAGATATATTACTTTAAGTTTAATTCTTATTGAATAACTTTGCAAACATTGCATACAATATTATTCGCACAATTATATGATTAATCATCTATTATATTTTAAGTCAGACATACTTGACTTAATGAATTTTGCAAGTAAATTGCTCACTAAATGTATACTGTACATATATATAATTACGTTTACGTATTTTACGTAATTTATTTATAAGAGTAATAAAACGTTTCACATTATGTACTGGAGGATTTAGCCGAATATTTAATATTAACGAGTCACTTCAGATTCAACGTTGAAACGTTTGTTCGTAGTACAATCGAAGATTCTTTTATCTTTCCCTTCTTTTGTCGAAAGCTTGTACAGTAGTGTCGTTGTGTACTCCGTTTAAGGCCGTAGATTTTAATTTTATAGTATAATTTATTTTACTGTATCATATAATTTACTTTTGGTGCAGTTTACTGGCGACAATAAACGTGCAATGCCTACTACTTGCTTGCTTTTTTATTTATTAACCCCCATTCTTTTCTTTCACTCCTTCTCTAACATTCTCCTATTCTTCTGTGGGTTTTCGGGGAACTATTTTATTTTATTGTATTTTTTTTCATTCTCGATGTTTTCGTCTCTCAGTCAGTACTTTCCTACTAGATTACTGCAATCTAAAATCTTTACACGATAATTTACCATTTGGTTAGACGAATAAATGACAATTTTAGACTAGGTCTGACTGATCCTTTAAAAAAGAGTCTAACTAATTCAATTACTCAAGATCACGTGAAAGTCGCATCATCGTTTGAAAATTTAGAAAAGAAATGAACATTGATCAGCCATCGAATCGCGTTGGGAGCGTGTTTCTCGCTGTGCATGTAATAATTCAACCACTTCGATTGTTTTTCTCATTCATACAGTTGAAGATTTGTATTGATACTTCGATAACACGCAACTACATTTGTCACTTGACTCAAAAGTGTGTGTTTAACTTTGCAGTTTGTGCTTGGTATACAAATCCAAATATAAAAATCTTAGAAAATATTACTACTTTCTAATCTTCGTTCCAAAAATGAAGATCCGACGTGATCTATAAGAAATTTCGTTCAAATGTGGAGTAAGAATCGTAAAAAATTTAATACCTAAACTTTATAGTAATTTTTTAATCACTTATTACTTCGAGATTCGCCTATCTATTTAATATTCCATTTTTAGATTTCAAATTTCATCCAAAATCACCGCAACTATCTACATTCAGAATTATTGCAGAACCAATCTGCGATATTAATTCGTCAGTATCCAAGCGCAAACTGAATAATTACCTTAACAGAACACCTACTGACAAGATTTTTGTTTGTTTCCAACGCAGCCCAAGCTAAGCGGAAGAAAAAGCAACCGCGGCCTCTGTACAGCATCGAGTACTCTCAGCCAGAGCCCACGGTTCACGACGACAGCGTGTCTCCAAAGCCAATGACTCCACGCAGAGTGAAAAGAAGATCTGTGATCTCTCGTGACGGGACAAGAAGATCCAGCAGAAGGAGTTCTATAAGGCAGTCACGCAGAAAGAATCCCGTGAACAGAATCATGGATCATCAGGAAAGTCTATACGCTAATACAACGCCCAGCAATCTTACCAATCAAAATGTGAATTCATTGTCTCAAGGCACGCTCAACTATGATAGAATCTCGATGAGTTGGGACAGAGATAGGAACTCCAACTGGCAGCCGGAAGCTGTGAATATGGCTGTGTCTTCTCCTACCTTATGGAACCAAGATTCTTCTAACAATTATTCTAACACTAGCAATTATACGAATCAGAGTTACCCTAATTGGGATGCTAGCAACTCTACCAGAAATCTTACTGATAATTGGCAACCAAACGAATTGAGTCCAATGCAGTGGCAAGGTCAGAGTAATCCAACTTTTCAACAAACTAGTACGCAAAGCTTAAACGGGGAAGATTTGGATGAGATCTATAATAATCGACCAGCTAGTGCTAGGTCAAGTTATAGCAATTATCATGGAGTGAGAGCTACACCTCAGGTTCCCAACAGAACAGATATTGTTAGGCAGAGCCAGAGGCAATTTGTTCTCAGTGGACCTCCTGCTTATCAGGATACGGTAATCTGAGAAGTCTGGGGGGAGGTGGTTGGAAACCTGCGTTTGGTGGATGTTTAGTTGTTTAAGGGAATAGTTTGATGGTAATATCGTTTAATGTGTAATTTTTCGAATTGTGATAGTTTTAATGTAATTATGGAATTCTGTAATTCTCTATTGAGAAACTAAAGTATTTTTAATCGTATAGATCTGTTTAGAGGAACTTGTAGAGGATCGAGATCTAGAACCATTGTACTTAATTTTATTAATTTTTATTTTAATTTCAATTTTAAAGGGAATTGATACTAAACGTCCAATACGAACATAGGTTTATTTTTTGATAAGTTATAGTTACTATATTCTTACATTGTAATTGTTACTATTAAGGAACAGGAAGTATTTGTTACTTCTCTGATCGATCAAGCTTTACTCGATAACAATGGATGCAATTGTCTGCATCTTGTTATACTTTGCGATAGATATCTTTAAAGTTTATTAACTTTCAGAAAGATTTCGCGATACTTCGATCTCGTAGCGATCTTCTATGATTTTTAAGCTCCGCCTTTTTATCTCAGGACAGTAACTCACGTTTTTAACAAATATTTAAAAGTCATGTTTCATACAATTCGCGATATATACGTATACTCGTACATATCAATCCTTGATAAGACTTTATCACAGTTGCAATGCGAGACGATAAAAAATTATATCCTTCATACGAGAAATAGAATTCACGCGTTAGATGAAACTATACGAATTCGCTGTTGTACAATTTTTAGAAATCTCTTTGCTCCACAACATTTTCAATTATCTATCCATTATTAACACGATTATTTATAACACTGAATTGTTTTTCATCGGAGAAGTCATCTGTAAATATCGATCTATGATCACACAATCATCCTTATTTATACCCTTTTTCACCTCGAGCCTTCGAAATGAAACGTTTACGCGATATTTTAGAGAAACATTAATTTTTCTACGCTCTATTTTCTGAAAATGAGATTTTACAATGTATATTGGACGCCATTCGTGTTATAGTCTTCCAGGTATCGAGAAAAGATTGTTATAAAATCGTGAATTTCACGGTGACCAATCTAATGAAAAATTTGGAAAACGAAAAAAATGATTACGTGTTGTAATCATATATATAATAAAATATAATAAAAAAATAAAAAATGGTCACTGGTTGAATTCATAAACGTGTTTAAACGCTCTATGCATGATAAGTGCAATAAGAGATATTTTTTCATGCGAAAAATCAAAATAGACTACGTCGATGATGATAGGACGTGTGAAATGAAAACCAAAGTATTAAACATCGGTGTAAGTTAATGATAATACTTGTAATATTCTGTATGAATGTAAAACTGCCTCAACTCTTTCGCTGACTGTCGTACAACATAGGTTTAATTAATTAGGCGGTCAACTTACACGATCCAAGTACTTAATTTTTATTATTCTTCGAGAATCTCTAGACGCTTAGTTCATCGATCACGTAGTTATATGTTACTTAAAAATATCATTATACTCTTATTCAACGAATGTGTTGTCTTATTCTTTTTTTATTACATGTTCAAATACTGCGTCGATGAACAAGGTGTTGATTTTTAGAAATTTTAACATTAAGTTTTTAATAGGTTTCTGTTGCCACACGATTGTCTTTTAATAGAATTTTTTAATCGAGGCAATATTAAATACAAATATTCGTTATTTTTGAAAATCTTTTCGATAGGTCGATCTACTGTGATACTGTGCAGTGGAAAATATAAAACAATAAGAGATTTTTATCATAGAAGGAATGAAAGGACCAAGTGTAATAAGTCAAAATAAATTTTGAAAAATCGAAGTTTCGACTTCGATTTTATTTTAATTCTTAATTCGTATATGCAGATTTTACTTTCTATATATAGAATTTTTTATGAATACGATTTGAATAATAATTTCATTTTAAGGTCGAAAAAAGTAAAGCATTAGTGCCGTGTTATATAAGTATTAAATATTAAAAATGCGAGATTAATTCTCAAAATTATTTGCAATTTCTGCTTATGCGAATCACTTTTTCGTTTTTCCTTCGCACGGTATTGCAATTGTATAATTGTACTCTCTGTATTTTATAGAATTTATCGTATAAGTATGTTAAGTTTATTTAAAGGGCAGCTACCTTTAATTAATTACGAAATCACGTAAGACTCAACCGTCACCAGCTTGTACTTATTATATTGTTTCTGATTCTTCACGCTCAGGATTGTACACGATTCGTCATCGTTTACTATTACCATTCACCAATGTACAATTATAACACGAAGCAATAATAGCAAGACAATAATAAACGAAGAATAATTTTGATTCAATGAATAGTTTTATTCTCAAACATAAATTTAATAGCCAAATTCTTTCAAAGATCTTGTCTTATTTTTATCGAGTCTGCGTGGTATGTTTTTTGAAGCGATAAATGGAAGAGCGATATACAAACGCTGTACATACACGTATATGATTTTTAAATGGATTTAAAGCTTTATCTAGATAAAATACGAACTGTTGTTGATAACGAATAAAGGATTAAATTTAATAAATATTAAAATAGGTATTAATACAAAAGCAAACATTTTTTCGTGTATAATGTAATCGAAGAATAAAAATTGGTGAAGTAAATGAAAATTCTAGCTTACAACAAGGAAAAGGTTGCGTTGTCTGGTACTTCATGCAAGTGTTAATTGTACAGAGAACTTTCAAATTAGAGAAAAGCGTTCGTTAAGATGTAGAATCAAGATTGTAGATAAGTACCATTCTTTAAGCTCTTCATTTTAACGGAATATTTCCTTTTAATGACGTAGTAACACAAAAACATACTTAGTAGTAACTAAAAAACACCCTCGTTAATATACAAATCTATAAAAATGTATAAAAAATGTCAAACCTTCACTATGCTTATCTGACCAACACATTTTATATCACAGACGAATCAATGATCATCCAACATTTACCAAGCACCGTTCTCATATTCCACGAACCTTCCTATGCAAATCAGCTTTCACAGAAGGAAGGGATTCGAACCCTCCACGTCGAACCCACAAAAAGATCCAATTCGCATCAACCCGTTCAGCAATCACTTCCATTCACTCACCAGCCAGCAGATGAACGTTTATACTCTGGTGAATTTCACAATGCCGCGTCGAAGTCGCGCATGTGCCCTATTCGCCGGCTTCTTTCCCTCCTGGCAAAAGACCCTTTCTTGCCTCAGTACCACGTTATTGTCGGGACGTCGAGGGTCTCTCGTGTCATCGTTTCTGAGAACTTACGTGTGTCTAGAAGAGGAAGATCGAAGGAGGAAGTGTCAGCCAACGTGAATCTTCGTGCCAGTTAATCCACGTCGAGTTACTTCTTCGCAGTCGCGCTTTGCTTTGGCGAACAGCTCGAACGAACTGCGAGGCGATCGTCAGGGGCGTGAGAATGCTGAAGATCGTCAAGGTCGGCTCGAACGGACTCAGAAGGCTGCACACAAGCAATAAGGTGCGAAGAATTGCAAGGTCAAGTAGATTCCGAGAGATTCTACTTCGTAGATTTATTGATTGGAGGATTGCCAAGAGCTCGGGCTTTTTGGCACGGCGTGAGAATGTCTCATCGATTGCTTCGTGGACTTGGTGTTCAATACAGAGTTAGACTAGAGGATATTTAATAATTTATTTCGAACGATTTCGCTGACTTTGGAATTAAGATGTGTTGTAGAATTTCATATTTATTGGATAGAGAATGAAAGAATGTTCAGTCGCTGATAATTGAATTTGGAGAACAAGAGCAGTATTCAAGGCTGATTATTTCCTATTTAAAATTTTATAGAGAGCTGGACCTAGAAATATTTAAAGGATTATAAACTTTGCAGCTGACTATGAAATACGTGTTGGATAGAGGATGAAAGAACGTTCGATTGCTGATAATTGATTTTGGAGAACAACAGAAGCATTCAACATTGATTATTTTCTGATTATTTTGTGGAGAATTAGATTAGATAAACTCTATAACTACTTGTCTTCGAAGGTACTAAAGGATGTTGGAATATTTGGTTACGCTAATTGAATTTGGAAAGTACAAGTATTCAGAAGACACGAGCAGAATCTTCTAGAGGATTAGAGGATTCGTTGATTAGGCAGTGTTGAGGTGCTTCTGACCTCGAGGGAGAATCGTCGCTGATTGATCAATCACTAAAAGAACTCAGACGTTGTTAAATAAGACGAAAGTCTAAATGAAAGAGCGCAATAAATTGAATATTCTTTTATCGAAATATTCGACATATATCGAAGAAAATACATTTACTTTTATTTTAATCTTAACATTCTGTGAATATTTGCGTAAAAAATAATACTATTGTATAAATGTGTACACAAATCATACAGTGTATACAGTTCGAGGGAAAAAGGTATCTGACATAACGGAGGAGACGTGTTAAAATTGTTCGTTCGCGGTGTGTCCACGTGGGCGACAGCAATGTCCCATTTCAGCGACAGAAATACGCGGCTACTTGGAGTGCACGCGTCTGGATTGGACCGTGTTAACATTTCTGCGCGATAAATTGATGTCAATGTTCATCAACGAGCTATCATACGTCTCATGTTATTTATCATTTATAGTATTTGATCTAGTATGACTAAAAGTCATGTGGAATTTATAGAATTGGTTTTCCGATATCGTGGAAAAAATGAGGGGTCTCAGAGGGGTTGAAAACAGAAGAAATTGCGAATAATTATTCTTCCGCAATTCAAATTCGAAATTTGTTCTTGTATTTGTATTTGAACTTTTCCTTAGAAAACCTGGAAGATTAAAAAGCTTTAATATATAATATATTTAATAAAATCCATTGTGACTTGTAAACTCTGTAAAACTATGTATGAAATTTTGGAGACAAGGTACATTTTAGTGCCACTTCCCAATTATTTGAATCGTCTTTCGATCATTCAACTAAAAGTTGGATTAAAAGTTACAGAGAATAGATCAGAATTCAGATGAAAAATATGAGTGAAGCATCTATAGAAACAATTGTACGTTTCTTTTATTGTTTTCGTTCTCGTTCATGCAGATCCTGCTGATCTGAATTAAGGGTACACGTGGCAGGTTTCGGCTTAGGGCTATGGTAGTTGATTCATCGAAGAATCAATACAGAATTGCTTGGCAACCACCACTTTTCACCCCTCCTACGTTTTACCGACCCGAAATTTGTTTATCGATCGTTGGGCCGGTTTCTAAAAAGCGGAATTGTGCCTCCTTCTCTTTTTATTTCCACCGCTTTTTTAAAGCGGATTTGACGTTGAAATGGAAAAATTGGCACAGAATAGAATAGCAAACGCACAGAATAGAATTTTATACGTTTAATTTTACTATTCTGAAATAATGAATGGATGTAGTAAATCATACTAATTTTTAAGAACAATTCTATATTACGTTAAATGAATTTAAATTCAGATTACAATACATTTTTCTAAAGGCACTTAAATCAAATATCGATAGACGATAATTTGAACTATATAATGAAAACATTCAACGAAAAGAACAAGTTTCAAAATAAATTTGAACAAGTTTGAAATAAAATCGAAACGTTCTCCAACAAATCGTGACAAATTAGAAAATAAAATAAAGCGAAATATTCTTCGAACATGCTTGTTCTAACTAGTTTCTACATTATTTCAGAGACGAGCGGCGGTACCAGCGTCGAAGAAACTGGGACGTGCAAAATACTTGGATGCCGCTTTTGGAAGTGCCTTAGAATTAGAACGAGCACAGACACGGTAATTAATTCATTATCTTACTTCTACCTCTGTTTTATTCTAAATTTTTACAACAAGTCACTCGATTACTTTTAAATTTGTAATTATAGCGTGATCTAAAAGATATCTATTTACAAAGTTAGTTTTAAACAACTCGATTATGTTTTGTAGTTATAGTTTCGTTTCAAAGAACGCGCGTTCTCGTTATTTATTCTCTGTCACGAAGCTACTAATATTAACAATAAGCGATACGACTCGAATGGTGTTACATTTAATCGCGCAAAATGATCCGTAATTACGTGACATTCTCGAATTTCGCATAGCTCCGACCGTGAGAGGAAAACTACGACGTTAGACTAAGTTCTCCAGAGAATATGAGATTTCGCAAGGTATAACGATGAAAATCTATACAAAATCTATACGAGATATGTACATTATGGAACATCACTTCATATAGGCAATGTTAAATCTCAAAAGTTGATTCCTCTTTTTAATTCGCAATTTTATCACTTTTGCAATTAGACAATTTCACGAAGGGAGTATCGACACTTAGGTAAAAAAGAAATGCAGAAAGTCTACGAAAAAGAAGCAACTATTCCTAATATGTATTGTTCATTCCGAGTTCTTTGATCTTTTTTTCACCGTCAAAGGTTTAATCGCTGGTTTCTTTTTATTAATCATTAGTTTCGAAATCATCGGTTGTGATACGTAAGAGAGAATGCCTCTGCAAATAGTGTAATGAAACTATTTCGATTGCATAATTCAAACAACGAACGAAGTCAGAGCAGTTGAACCACGCCAATGAGTACAATAGTCTTCGCAGATGTTTAATCATTTCGTTCATTTAGATAAAAAAAGAAGGATCGTTTCTCGTAACAATGAAGAAATAGATCCGTACTACTAAGTGGAACACAATGGAGTATCAATAAATCCGAAGTAATCGATACTGGTGGTTCTCAATCGTTTCTATTTGTAGAATTGTTAATTATCATGATACAAAAAGGAAGAAAATGCAATTGTTCCTCCATTGATTCTGCCATTTCCATTTAAACCCCCCTGTAACACTAATCATTTGTGTATTCTTATCTTTCAAGCAATTGTAATATCTTTTTTAAATTAATCTCTTTAATGTCACCTTCCAGTTATCTCTCCATTCTTCCTTTTGTAATTAATTCGATTATAGATCATCCTTCAAAATTCCTTCTCTTTCGATTCGTAAATTGATGACATCGAAAAGATGATATTGATTATTAATTGAGAACCATTGAACGACAGAGAACTCGACCCCATAGGTTGTAATTTATTGTCTGAACGTCATTGCTGGCCATTTAAATACTCCAAAGGATGTCCCTTTGTTGTCTCTCAGAACTTTGCTCGACTTTCGAGAAACTCGATCTTTCGCAGAAGAGTGTCTTGTGTTTGAAATAGACGTATTTAGATAATAGAGCTTCTCATTCAACAATGGACGATTAGTATTCGACCGATTGCTTTTCGCGTTAAAGACAGAAGATAATGGACAGTTTCGACTTCTGTGAACCATTTCTAGACGATTTTCCTCATTTTCGAAAAACGTACTTACGGTAAGAATTGTTACAAAAATCAATACCATACGTATAATATTTCCATATCGTATCATTTTCATTAGTCACAAAAATTGTCCCGAGATGATTTATTTTTAAAGGATTTCTGCGATTTGTGGTTGATTTATATTATAATATACACTGTATAAATGCGAAAATATGATTTGTCCTTCGATGGAAATTAAAATATAATGTCTCCAATAATGTAAAAAGAGATCTGAGATTTATGAAAGTCTCAATGAATTTGTTGAAGTAGGAAGCATATTTTATTTACCTTCAACTTTGCATAAGATTTTTCGCATTGTCGGCTTTAAATTGAACTAAAAAGCTTTTGTCACTATTGACCACACGATCGTCACTGTCGACGGTCCAGTGGTTCTAATTAAGCCTAATCAACTGTTTACCGCAGGTGTGATTTATTGTGTAGTATTCAACGTTTGCTTGCGTAAATCACGTGTTCATATCGTGCTATAATGCAACCAATGCGTCGAACATAAAATTTGAACAAGCTCTTTGATATGAAATATTCCCTTAGGAAATACCCTTGCACAATTTCTTTAGATATTTACCTCAAATTCTGCTTTTTTTCATTTAAATTCCATTTATTATTATATATATTATAACTACTCTATACATTATAAATCCATGTTTCATTATTTAATTTATTATCATTTTGTTCATTATAATATTTTGTTAAGGAAAATAAATAAATAGAATATGTAGGAATTGAAATTAAAATGGAAGGATCTTATTAAATCTGCTCGATAGATGTGGAAATGGTGTGGAAAATATTGAGATACTGCGCAAATATGAAAACATGAAGTACAGTAATAGATGAGTAAAGAGACGGAGCAGAACAACTAAATAGTAGGCAATCTTTGTTTGCAGTTATGCAATTCTTCGGAATCTCGATGTACCGAACCTATTTGCTCCAGAATATACATACTCGAACCGCTCTCATGGAGATTGCTACCTGTTAGCATCTTCCGCTATTTTTGGATCGTGTTTTCCTTTGTTCGAGTGGGGTCGTTTTTCTCAGCTAATATAAGACCGCGTTTCCGGTTATCTCGTACAAACCAACCTGATAAGAATTGTGGAGGAATTGTCCGTGACTCTTCTGAAAGATCTTCCGTTTGGAGAACATCCATCAAGATCGTAGAATTCGACATTATCAATCAAAACTGTGACTGTCGTGTGGAGCGATGTGCCAATTAATTCGAAATATCGATTTTTTTAATTAATACTTGAATCGTTTATTGATCAGTGCTTAAACAAAAATTGGTAGATAATTCTCCAATCGAGTATTTTGAATTGCAAGAAATAGCAAATTAATTTCAAGTTACATACAAAGTTTTTTTAATTTTGATATTAAAATATGAAGGACATGGATCAGAGCAGCATCGTTATGCCTTGTATAGAATTGAACGATAAATGTTCAATGGAAAATTCGGAGTTAGTGCCGATGAGTAGCTTCGTCGACCCTGAATACTATTCAATGAGAACGAAAATTACGTGTTCAATGTGGTTAGAAAAGAAGAGTGAAAATTCGAGGAGGATGCTGGCGCGTTTTCTTAGGTAAAATACACGATTCTCTTTTTAATCTCTTGTCCTTATTCTGTTTTTGCAGCGAGTACAGCTTCATTCATGACAGTCATTACATGTAGTGAGTACTGTGCAACTATGTTGCTGTCAACTATTGCATGGTGCAACATGTGGAATGTTTCAAATCATTTTTTATAAATTGTAGCTATTGAATTCTCCTTTGGTGAAGTGATAATAGGTTTTCCCGTTTCTTGAATACTATGTCTATGTATACAGACCGTTGTCAAGTTTCTTCGAATTGATATAATTTGTCATAAACTTCGAGATTTGTAGTTTTAATATAATTGAAATTGCAGAGTGAATTTAAGTTTTCTGAGGAACTTTACAACAAATCTCTCGAATTTTTGTATTATATAACAATATTCTCCCTAAAAGCAATTAACTTACTTACAATGAACATTTACCATAGAGAACATTTATATACAGGTATGTATACGTGGTGTGTTATTTAAATCATTTTAAGATTTTACCATCACTGTCACTCATTACAGTACTGATGCAGTTTTAAAATATTTTGTGTAATATATTCATAGAAGATTTCTATAAGTGTTCAAATATTTTTGTGGGTCACTATATAAGTTCTATCATCTATCATACATATCTTCTAGTAAATGTACTATCATCTTGTTTTTCTAACTTTGTTTTTTTATAAATAGTGTCATTCATCTAATCAATTTCTAATAAAAACTAGTGTTAACAAATTACGTCATTCAATAAACGTCAACTTCGTTAGTCAAGGTATTGATGACGATGCAGCCACAACTAAATTTAGCTTCCCTCGATAGAAACTTTTCAGATCCAAGTTTCAAATGTCTCTGTGGTCTATGTTTTGTTACGTTTACAAATAACGAATATTGGCATAGATCCTAGCTTATGCGTACAATACCCACTATACTGTATCAACTATATGATTAGTAATAGTTATGCATGACAGTGGTGAAGTATGTCTTCCCCAAACTTGTTATTATTGTATATCGATAAAAGCAAAGATATATGTTATAAAGTCAAGTAAATTCGTCACTTTGCCAAGATAATAAGTTGCATGCCATGTGGCAAGAATATAAGTAGAATGATGCACAATAGTAAGCGTGTTATATCCTCCCTCTAGTAAATTGCACCAACGTAGACTGAGAAGATGGTAGTTTGAATTTTTATTGCTATTTTCCGCATTTTACTCCTATTTTACAAATTCCATCCATACTCGGCGATCTAATTAAAATTACACAAATATGAAACGAATAATCGTCCAATTTCTCTACTTATTTCAGCACTAGAGATCAAGATCAAGCGACGAACGCGGAAGATGTCCTCTTCGACATGTTTAAAAACGAGGATACCGGCCTCCTAGCGGTGGGAAAGTTTTTGGCTGTAAGTATATCCATCAATTTCATTTTCATGTAATTGATCATTTATTATTTCATTCTCATATAATTGTAGGCTTTGAGGACCACCGGTTTGCGAAACGAAGACCCTAGACTTCAAGAATTTACGGATAATTTACGAAAGGAACACTTGAAGTGCGGAGGTCACGAGGGTGTATCTCACGAGACTCAAAAATTGAATAGAGAACAATTTAGACGGTAATTTCCTCGCGGCGAATTAACATAACTCTCGTTTAATGTTATTTAAAAAATAAAAATTCGCGATACTTAAATTGCTAACAAAAATTCTACCAATTTCTTTTGTTTCTGCTAACAACTGTCCATGATTTAAAAAAGATCTACCGAAGCGGAAGATTTAGATTTCTTAGATTCGTTCATAAATTCGTAGATCTAGATCGGTTCAAGATCAAATGATTCGAAATGAGTAGCTTTAATTAATATTCAAATTTCAACTGTATTTCAGAATTATAAATCCGAACATAGTGCTGATCTCGCGGGCGTTTAGGCATCAATTCATTATCCCCGACTGGTCGGGCTTCACCAAGCACATAGAGGACTTCTACTGGAAATGCAAATCGAACTCGGAGGGCAAGGTCGCCTCGTACATACCGCAATTAGCGAGGATGAATCCAGATTACTGGGGCGTTTCCGTTTGCACGATCGATGGACAGAGATTCAGCATCGGCGACACCTCGATCCCGTTTACTTTGCAAAGTTGTAGCAAGCCCTTGACTTATGCGATCGCTTTAGATAGGCTGGGACAGGAAGTGGTCCATCAATACGTTGGCCAGGAACCATCCGGACGAAACTTCAACGAGTTGGTGCTAGATTACAACAGTAAGTTTTAGATTATTATTCGTAGATTGCAGATTTTATATTTTTATGAACGCAATTAAAAAATAAAATCTAAATAAAAAATCAGTTTTACCTATTAAAAATTATAACGAATGCTATAGTTTGAATATTTTCTTCTTAGCTGTATAAATACTCTCTATTGCTTTTTTTAAGATTTCTTGTTTCTTTGCCATCGTTTTATGTATTTGATATTTTTATGTTTTATTATTTTTATATTATCAAATGTCACACATATGTATAAATATTTAATTCCTTACAGAGAAACCTCATAATCCTATGATCAACGCTGGGGCAATCTTAATTTGTTCTCTCCTAAAGTCTCTAATCAAGCCTGAAATGACTTTAGCCGAAAAATTCGATTTTACAATAAACTACTTCAAGAGGCTAGCTGGTGAAGAGAATCTAGGCTTCAACAACGCTGTGTTTTTATCGGAACGGGAAGCTGCTGACAGAAATTACGCACTTGGATTCTACATGAGGGAGCACAATTGTTATCCCGATAAATCGAATCTAAAAGAAATCTTGGATTTCTATTTCCAGGTAAATTCTCTTGGTTTGTCTTTCGTCGTAACTTGTTACAGAAAATACGAGGAAAATGATGTTGAGAAAATATTTAAATAACATGTTTGTTGTAAAGTGTTGCTCCATGGAGGCGAATTGTGACACAATGGCAGTGATGGCAGCCACTTTGGCCAACGGTGGTATTTGTCCCATCACCGAAGAAAAAGTTTTAAAGCCTGACAGCGTTCGAGATGTTCTGAGTTTAATGCACAGCTGTGGAATGTACGACTACAGTGGCCAATTTGCGTTCAAGGTAATTTTTTACCTTTTTAAGGAAGGATATTAAGCTAGAAAGAAATATTCTTGTCATCAAAAGCAGCTTAATAAAGATAAGTCGCGAGAAGAAATCAAGTCAAAATGAAAATCTTGCGAAAATGCAATTTTTTACTGAAATGTTTATCTTTCCTCTGAACTGTTCTATCAATTTATCCTTCGCAACTTATTATTGATAGATATTGAAAATAAATTATGTAACTGAGTATAGGTTGGCATACCAGCGAAGTCCGGAGTGTCAGGATGTCTCTTGGTAGTGATACCAAACGTGATGGGTATTTGCACGTGGTCTCCACCATTGGATCCCCTTGGGAACTCCTGCAGAGGCGTCCAATTCTGCCAGGAACTCGTCTCTGAGTTCAACTTTCATAGGTACGCATGTTATTGACTTCCGTTTAGCGTGCTTGCATAGATTTCAACTTACGTTTAGTTACATTTTGCACACCAACGATCACAATAGAAACAACGTATTAGCTTTTGTAAAAATAAAAAAGAAGTGAAAGAAAAAGAGAAACAATAGTAGCTGCAAACACACGAAGCTTAGGAAAGATCTAAACGATTAGATGTCCACTTTTAGATGTAACAAATTTCTTGATTGTTTATGCTATAAAAAGACCACCGAGATCAGTGATAACACACATTAATCAAACTGTTTGTTCTCCTTCCTTTGCTTTTCTCACAACCCCTGGTACACGCAAACCCTGCACGAACATACCAAACCCGAACAAACACGTTCTGCCTATTACTCTCTTCTTTACATCGTCTGTGTTCATTGATGTCCCGTCGTTTTCCATCCCGTCCCGATTAGTGTAGCACCTACTATGATCACAGGTACGACAATCTGAAGCACGCGACTAACAAGAAAGATCCGAGGAGGCACAAATACGAAACCAAAGGGCTGTCGATCGTTAATCTTCTGTTCAGCGCAGCCAGTGGCGATGTTACGGCGATGAGAAGGTTATTATCATTAATTATTTGATTATTAATATGCTTCAGCTTTGCTATTATTGAGACGTATTTTATTTAACTCTCATTGCGACATTTTCGGTGCAATCATATTTTTCTATTATTAAAATTATTGATCATTTATAACAGTTATTTGCGATCAGAACACTTACAAATTAAGAATTTTTAGATATTCAATTGCCTAAAAAATTTCTTTGAGATTGCAGATTTAGTGTTCCATAAACAGCCGTAGAGATACGGATATAAATTATAATCTATATTTATATTTAATTTCAGGCATCGATTGAGCGGAATGGACATGACCCTGTCGGATTATGATGGTCGAACAGCTCTGCATTTAGCTGCTAGCGAAGGACATCTGGATTGTGTCGAATTTTTAATCGAACAGTGTGGAGTTCCTCACAATCCTAAGGACAGGTAAGTGCCACCTTAGTCTTTCTATCTTTTACCTTTGTATCCCCTAATATCCATAAAGAAGATAAATTTTACAATAAATTCCCAGTCAATTCATCTCTCGATTAGAGTCCTTCGATTAATTTTCAAATTTATTCCAAAATACAAAATAACTATATCTCATGGAAATATCGGGTTTTAAGATGGGGAAAAAGGCCGATCGATGAAGCAGAAACATTCGGACACATGCAAGTGGTGGAATACTTAAACAACTACGCTATAGCCTTAAAGACGGAACAGAAAAACGAAGAAAAGGAGAATAATACGGAGGAAGGGGATCAAATAAAAGTAGCTGAATCAACGACGCAAACGCCGATACCATAAGATCATAGCAGCTTTAGATAGGATATTTTTCATAGAAAGTGCGCGGCGTGATTGACTTACAATAAGAAAATGACGGAAGGATCTCGAGATCACAGTGAATCGATTATTTTCCTACAAAAACACACGTTACGGCTGATTTAGTTTATTTTTACGATTAATTGAATTTGCAGCCTAGAATCAAAATCATTATAATCTTGTTCTTACCACCAAACAGTGTAAATTATATTTATAGCCGTTTCTTTTCTTGTGTCTTAATTATTTGATCTTTTTGTATGAATGTGTGCGTATGTGTATAGATTTTAAGAAACGTATGAATGTTTTTTTGAACTATGTTAATTATTTTTGTTTCTTTTTAACAGGATACGATTCGTATGGCATTTTTAGTATTAAAGATTTATCGTTCATGAAATAGCAGCGGTTTGGATGACAGAAGGCTAGCACGTTCATGGTAATTTTACAGTATTATTTACGTGATTTAGTTCTTATTTATGATAAGGAAATGTCGTCTGTTTAAGTATTAATTTATATTTCGAATGATTGTGCAAGAGAACTGACGTATACCGATGATAATTTCTATAATAGTATA
The DNA here is from genome assembly GCF_051014615.1 of Bombus vancouverensis nearcticus. Taxonomy (NCBI): domain Eukaryota; kingdom Metazoa; phylum Arthropoda; class Insecta; order Hymenoptera; family Apidae; genus Bombus; species Bombus vancouverensis. The sequence goes on from NC_134919.1 coordinate 14,375,021, forward strand.
AAGAACATTTCGTTCATTTACTACGATACTCGTTCCTACGTGTTCATCGGTGTATGCTTTAAGTATCAGGAAGGAAAAGTTCCAAATTTAGGTACAACTAAGAATCATTTTCTATCAATTTGCAATTGACACTTTCCTAATTTTAATATTTCCTGTTCCATTTCGTTTAACCTTCCATTTTATTGCTATGTTATATTATATTTCATCAGCGTAGTATTATATTGAAATAAAACGATTTATTTATGACAATTGTTAATAACGACATTTTAAATTGAAAAAACCAGAACTGTGATTGTCTGTATCCTATATATAAAATTATTAGTCAAAGGAATAAGGGTCGTGGATCTCTATATTAGTAGAGGAAGAGAACAACAAAAAGTGGCTACCGGAAGCGTCTTCTGCTTCCTGTATAGGTGGTACATTTTACCACTGCCTGTTTATTCAATCAAATGTTCAACCCTTTATTTGGCAAAATGGAAGTGCAGAAAATTGTTATTGTTTAACTTCCAAAGAAACTCACTTTTCTGTGAATCATTTGCTTTATAAAATTATTGAAATCCGAATTGCCGAATAAGGGGTTCGTGTTAGTGTCACGTTTCGTCAATTACCTCGAAATCTGCCTTAAAGTCGACGAAAGAATGGTAATTATACAAAGGGGAGTAAAAAACTTATCAAATTTCGCTTTGTGCGATTCTTCATTGTCTCGTGAGCAAGAACATGTAAAGATCGAAGACGCGAAGTGGAATGAACTGCATGGATAACATGGATATTGTCCGTTTGGAATCTCTTACCTGAAAAGAGAATTTTCGTGTCAGGAAAGATTCGTTCGAAAGAAACATATCGTTCTGAATACGTGTTTAAATTGGAAATTTCTTTGTGATTCTTGCAAAATGCATCTAAATCTAATTTTTTATTTAAACAAAAATTTCAGTTTATGTAGCATTCTATTGTTTCGCGCCTAATTTGAAATAAAAGTAATTAAAGACACGAATGTTAACACTTCTCGCATTTTTTTGTATAATGCTACCTAAACTTGGAAATTTCTAAACGATTGTATCTAAAAACTGCTGAAAGAGAAAGATCTATACATATACGAAAACGAAGAAGTTTGCCTCTTAAATTCATTCAGGAGATTTGTTAGAAATTCGAGCAGTTATCCTCGCTTAATAAGTGTAAAGAAAAATCACGTTCAACGGGTGGATTAGCAAAGACACGTACAATGAGCGTCAATTATTTCCTCTTAAGTTCACCAGGACTGTCGGAAAAAACGAAATAAGCTTGATTAACGTAAAAAGCAAAACAAAAAAATTAATACTTCAAAGTATCGTATCAAATAAATCTTCCAAAAATGTTACCTTCGTAAATATATAAATTTTCAAGGTCTGAATTCTCCGTCATTTGAATGTTTCGAAACGTCCAATTAATGCTATTTCAAATGTATACATAATGTATAGCAAAATATTCTTCCAATGGACAAAAGACAATACCGATATCTAATATTGGGAAAGGTATTTATGCAAAGGCGACTTTTACTTTCGATCGATGTTACAATTTTACTACGCTAAAGCAAAAATATTTTATATAAATTTATATAATATTGTCATCGAATATTTTATTTTAATTTCATTCGCGTGAATATTATGAATTAAATTTACGATTATTATTTTATTCCAAAAGTTGAAAGTTGGAAATTACCATAAAAAATATTTTGAATCTTTAACATGACATTAACAATATATACAGATAATAATATTGTCGGTTGAAAGTAAAAACAGCAAAAATAAAATACCTTTTTCTGCCTACATATTATACGATCCTCCAACTGATTTAAGTTCAGATTTTCACTTACAAGTGAACAATAACATTCATCGATACAATCATTATTCCGTTCATTAACACTCGATCCGATCATGTTTTATTCTCTTATCTTATTGCTACAATAATAGGATGGATTATTTGTGTTAATATTTTGTAAGAATGTTATAAATTGCGTTTAAAGAAGAAGAGTTGGAGAAATTATTTTAGAAATATGTAACTCGTACATTTCCACGATTGTACTTAAATTGCTTGTGAAATAAATATTTCAAGTACATGTCTTTTGTTTTCATTCTTTGACTATTCGAACAAATCTAAATAAGTTTATAGCTCTATAGTGAACCTAAATTATAAAATTTATATAAATTAAAAATTATAAAAAAAAATAAACCCAATTATATAAATATTTCCACAATATTATTTATATGTATCAAATTAATTACAAGAGAAAAATTCTTGACGAAATCTTATTAAAAATAAAAATATAACAAATATAATTAATACAAATATAAAATATAACATAAACAAGAAACTCACTCGGTAAATTTCATAAATTAATGTTTCGTTCATCACGATCACGATACCAATGAAACATCGAATCTTTCATCTTTATAAATCGATATCGCAAATCGATTTTTGATTTGCTACGATCACTCGGAGTTAAATCTTGAGCGATATTAGAATGTGTTTGAAACATGTATTCGAAATACGCAAAACACCTATTTTCAAAATAAAGAATTATATGTAGTCGATTTTTTTATGTAACAAGAGAGAAAGATAAAAAATGTTTCAATTTATTATCTTATTAGTTTATTATTTTGTTCAATTACCTTATACAAAAATTTGTTTCACTTTCTGAAATAATAAAACTTCTTTTCCTACATAGCACGTGGTAAATGTCACGGTATATGTCATTCGTATAAAGTTTAATAAACTTCGTTCCATAATATCGAGGCATTTAAGACTGACAATACACTACTGTCAAGCACATATCCAATCAGCTGTTTCTGTTTCGTTTCTCGTAGTTATCCGTCAGATCGTTGTTGATCTTGTGCCTGTTTTCGTTCTCGTTCAAAAATTAACTTCGACATAGAAGTTGATTAGAACAACGAATTTTAATCAACATATATATAACGATAGTGCTGAATAAGAAAATCGTTTCAATGGAAGGATCGCCGAAATGAACGACTAACCTCACTTTTCAGCCGCTAGGTTCCTCGAGCAACCATGTAAATCATTGAAAACATTCCAATGTATCATTTAAGTCGATCGTACGGCGCGGATAGTTCATCCACGTTCTTTTCTGCGACATATCGGAACGATTTGAATTGTTCTCCTCGAAGTATTATCCTCAATGAGATTTCTCGTGGAATCAAGTTGCTGCAGTGCTCTCAAAAACTTGTAGTACGGGTGCTCGGTGTCGACGTTTGCACTAATTATAATATACTATGATGACCGAGAAATCCAGGAAAATAGTGACTAGATTTCACCCGACTCACGGGGAAAATATTATGTTGAGAGAGGACAACACTGTGGCATATCGTACTGCTAGTTTTGCAAACTCTCTGGCCTTCAGCGAAAAGCCACTACAACCAGGTGAAATATTCTTGGTGGAAATTGAGAAGACTGAAAGAGGATGGAGTGGACACATGAGACTGGGACTGACTCTTATAGATCCTGCTTCCATAAACAATAGTCTGCCACAGTTCGCTATGCCTAATCTTGCTAAGCTTGGTAATACATGGATATTTGCCATTACTAAAAGTCATACTATATGGGACAGTATTGAAGGATATGGTAGGGATTTGTAACTTGGTTTCATGTAGTTTAAATCTTTATTAACTAAGTTTTATGTTTATACATATTTAAGGTGAAGGAATACCATCTGGAGAGAAGAAATTAATCACAGATGGAGTAAATGTGCAAACTTCTCGAGGAGTTATCCCATTTAATTCCCTTAGACCAAATACAGTTGATTCTTCTCAGTATATTCTACCTACAGATGCTGGTAGTCGTATTGGAATTATGTATGTGCCACAAGCTGGTTCAGATAAAGCAGAAATGCATTTTATAATTAATGGTGAAGACCAAGGTGTATGTGGAAAAGACATACCATATAAGGCAGGTCCTTTACGTGCTGTAGTAGATGTATATGGTACCACAAAACAAGTCAGAATAGTTCAGCTATATGGTGGTATGTTCCTTTTGTTTCTTAGGTATATTATCTTTAGAGGAATTTCGTTTTCCTTAATAATTATATGTTTCAGCAGTATCTACTCTACAAAGTGCCTGCCGTGATGCTATACTACAGTATACTAAAAGGAATGCAGTTGATTTACTTCCACTTCCACGAGTTCTAAAAGATTATCTGTTGTACCAATCACAATGAAATTTCATCTTATCTCTCGACTGTATTTCCTCTACTCGTTTGTATAGCCATTTCAATACCCATATAATTTCTTTGACAATTCATTTTTTCTACAATTTGCAATGCATTTATTGCATAAATCATACTTTCATTTATTCTAATTATTTTATCCTAGGACGGATGAATGAAACTTTGTAAAACAAATCTAGAATTGCTTTCATTCTTCTAATTAGCTGTTCTTTCACTTTTTTAAAGTGTATAATTTAACATCTATGTAATACGTGTACTTTGCGTAAATGCTAGGATGTAATATGTACATAATGTAAGAAGTTGTTGACAGAGCACTGAATAAGTTCTGATAAGCGACGGAGTATCGCCTTTTCTAATTCTTGCATTTAGCACTTATTAGCGATTACACTTTTACAAGTTTATGACTCTGCCATTCGCTAAAATTCACACATTTCATGCCGCATGTAAATCTATATAAAATATCATCTAAAGCAAATTTCACTCAGATTCATCGAGGTATATCATTCTTTTTCTATTGTTACAATTCATCGTACGTAAAAAGAACATTGTAAAATGAATTTGGTCGCACTGTTAAGATTCGCAAAAATGGATCCGATGTTTTTCAAAATAAATGTATTTATTAAAAAAAAAAGAAAGGAAAAATCAAAGATTTTTTGAAACATTCAACCTTTTTCAATCTAGGGACTTGTGATCAAATAATTCAACGAACATTGTAATTGTATCAAGAATGCTTTACATTTTTTTAAACTGCTTTTAATGTACGTTATAATAAAAACGTCTGTTCACAAATTAAATTTTTAAAAGGAACTTGCGAATCTGCTTGTTGGTAAGAAAATAATTAGCAATATCACGTAAGTGAATAAAACGGTTAAGAAGGCAAGCCATCCAATCACAACCGAAGTATACCTCCATGTCGATTCTTTTTTATTGGAAGTTACTAAATTCGTATTGTCATCCACGTTCATTTCGATTGTAGCCGATACTTTCGGATCCAAAATGCTTAATAAAAATATCTGGCCTATTCTGCTTTTTAAAACCTTAACGATGGTGACGGATATCCACGCAGGTGCTTCAGCGTTTATTTCATGCATATATCGCAGAATGCTGGTCAATATGAGTGAAAACGTGGCAAGTGCAAGAGATTTCTCATAGAATAGAACTAAAAAAAGAAAAAAATGCAATGATAATCTCCATCGATCAGAAGGATTCGTAAAATAAACAAAATTTATCTTTCTCTCATTTAAGACTTTTTCATTCCTAATCATCCCATCTATATTTCATTCGTTATTTTAAAAACAAAATAATTAAAGACTTACTTAATCGTGGAGGATGGGTCCCATTAAATGGAAGCTTCCACTGAAGATCCAACAAGCAGAATAAATGCAAAATGAAATTTAAATTCGATATTATCATACGTTCCGTGGACCTTGGCTCTAGCCACAGTACCATCAGTGTCATCATCATCAAGACTATACGTAAATGTAAAATAACTTTTTTTATCATATTGCACATCCATTTATCATAAAATGTTCATTATATTTTACAAACCTATAGCCGACGTCATATACGTTGTAGTATTCATAGAGGAATGTCTTCTTAAGAGAATGTGGTAAGATAATTGATCGGTTGTAAAACCTAAACCGTACTTAGATACTATTACACGTTCACTTTTAAAAAGATCCACCACTTCCCATTCCAAATTATCCTCGGTCGAATTCTCTGAGAACTGAGAATAATATAGAGCGTAAGAATTCTTAAATTTTCTTTAAAAAATTCGAATAATTGATCCATTAAATTACCAATGACATTAATATCTCATATTATCAATAAATTAAACAATCTAAAATTGGTCGTCTATAGTTTATAAAGAATTAGATTATTAACGAGAATTAACGATAATTAACGAGATCTTCGAGACATTGAAGTTTCATACATACATCGTTTAATGTGAAGGAACGTAAACTAATCTCGTTGCTCCCATGAGACCACGAGGCAATATGAATAGTACAATTCATCATATCATAAGGCCACCAAGTGTGATCAGATTCGCAAAATGTTGCGTATGTTGTCATTGGTACACAAAGTATCACACCATCGTGTTGTACTATGCACTCAGCTTGTGGCATCTCAACATCAACGCCCGTATCTGTTCTAAATGTCAAGATTAATGATAATAGTTAAATACTTAAATCTGATAAGCGAAAGTTTGAATGAATTGAAATGGGTTTAACAGGTGGACTCTCGAAATTCAGAAGCTAAAAATGATCGTTACAAAGATTGTTAATAAACGTTGAATCATGCGACGTGTATTTTTATTAATAATTAGACCGTAGATATTTGCGTTTACATCTTTATCAATAACTAGACCGCGGGATGTTTTAACAACAATTAGACTGCGAATATGAATGTAATTAAAAAGATGACACTTAAGTAGAAAATTGCATTAGTTATTAAATATTGTAACAAGGGGTGCATACCTTGCATATCTTTCCACATTACGTACATTCTGTGCATTTTTGCATCTTGAAATTTCGCATAAATATATAAAAATTCTCAGTCTATTGATAACTTACGTGCTGTGCGTTACGATATCCGGAACCCAGATCTCGTAGCTTTTTACGTGAAGTGAAGTGATAGAATCAAATTGCGATTCGTCCCAAGTGAAATGAGAGTCTTTCCAAACCTATTATTCATTAGAAATATGAAAAATTTAAATTCCTTACATCTGTTATCTAATAAAAATCAATAATACATCAGAATGATATTATTACTCACCAATCTTAGCCAAACATCGAATATAACGCTGTTGGTTATATCATTCTAACAAATAAAAACAAAGAAGGTAATATATCTAGATCTATAAATGTATTATACGTTGTTATTATAGTTATAAAGACTAAAATCCTTTCAGTTTTATTTATCCATAATTATGTAATTAATGTACATCTTATAAAAAATAAGCGTATAAGAAGAGTTGCTGTAACAATTATAAGAAATATTCAAGGAAATATGTACAAAGATCCTTATTGTGAAATTTTCCAGAGAAATAGGAAATCTCTTTATCTTCACATCAGAAAAATTACTTACAACTTCAAATTGTTGTATGTTTAATCCCAAGTTAATAATAGTGGCGTTGTTATAATGTTTTGTGGGCCTAATTTCCCTATCATAATCGCAAAATAAATAATCTTTCAGCCGCGTTAACGCAGAAGTGGTGGTGATGTCTTTGCACTGCATCGCGCAAATTCCCTGTTTATATGACAGAACGTTGAAGATCACAAATAAAACAGAAAACAAATTCTTCATGTTTAAACCGTGAGGGCACGAAACGAAATGACAGATCCACAACTGTACATCGATAGATCGAGAAGAGCAGTCGCACGCCCAGTGAAACGTTAAACCGAGAAGGTTGAAAACCGCCCCCTTTCTTCCTTATCATTTAAACTTTTATCAATTTTAGAATTTTCAGTTGTAATATCAAATAAAATAGAACTAGATGATTTTTTATTCGAGAGATCGTTTCAATGAGACAATCGAGACTGAATATAAAATTGTTAGAAAAATCGTGACGTCTTACTGGCAGTGTGAAAAATATTGATCTCGAATCATACTTTTTGAAGTTTAAAGTGAAATTAGATTCATCTACAGTATGGTCAAGTATAAGCAGCTTCTTTTATAGTTGTAATTAATTATAAAATCTCGTTCGTATTCTATAATTATGCTTAACTATTTGTCACGGTGATATATTTAAAGATCTATATTTATACATTTCTATCAAAAGGCAATAAAAAGTATCAGTATCATTTATTATAAAGGCATCTATTAATAGTATCAGTCTGTGGCGATATCGATAAATAAAAATAGATTTATTAGAGGTCACTCAGATTAAAATTCAAAAAAATTTATGTACATAATTTATTTGATAGCTCTACACATTTACTACAGGTTACTCAGATTAAAATTCAAAAAAATCTATGTACATAATTTATTTGATAGCTCTACAAATCTTCAATCGATTGTTGGAAAACACCATCCGTCAATAATTTAACATACTGAATAGAATGCGCACAAGGAGTAACCGAAACTCCCACAAATATAATAAGAAAAAGAGGCATCTCCATAAATGATCGTTTATTGACAATGAGAATCTACAATTGACTTTTGATGAAACGTAGAACAAGAAACGATTTTTCATGTGGATGGTACAAGAGTGATCAGAATGATAATGTAGGTGAAAATGGTCACGAAGAAAGACAGCCATTCAATGATGGCAGCGAAATGTCTCCACGACGATTCCTTCGGTTCTCTTCCAGATTTTGGTAAGTCTGAATTATCCTCGCCTTCTCCGCCCAATATTCCCGTGGTAGACAATTTGGAATCGTCGTCAGTAAGAATAAGAAAACGCCCAGCTCTGTTACTCAAGATGAACGATGTGGTCGTAGAGATCCAATAGGGCATCTCGATACTCATTTCTTGCATTTTACGGAGTGCAGCGGTTAAAACTAAGGCGAACACGGCTAAAGCTAATGAATCTCGGTAGTACAGTACTGAAAGAACAAGTATTTGATCTGTTACGATTATTACGTTGATTACAAGATGAGTTGCCGGCAAGCAAAGAGCAGGATATCTACTTTGGTAGTCTAATAGAATATTTCAATGTGACGGACGTGGTAGAATGGTTGGATAAGATATTTGCATGAGTTATGCGAATGTAGAATGGAATTATGTTTCAATAGCATTATATTTAGCTAGCATTATGTAACAAATACTTACATATATTTGGAGGATTGATACCATTGTGAGGTAGCTGCCAATGCAAATCGAACATACAAAGTATATGGCAGATTAAGTTCACACCGGCCACAGCCATTCTTTCCGTTGATCTCGAATCCAACCAAAGTACAGTTAACGTAAGTAACATCATCGCTATAGCAGGTGTGATATACGTAGTATGCATTACACCATAATGCCGACTTATAGCGAACTCATAAACGATCATCGGATAAGTATCGTTTGGACAGCATTTATATTTCCTTAATACTTTGTACGCGTTTAATACTTTGAAATCCCACTCGGTATTATTCGCGAACCCATCCATTTGGAACTATCAAATCACGTAAGATTAAATATTAACGTCATAGATATTAACCCTTCATAGACATAGAACAAACTGGGACGTCTGCGTCCCACGTCCAATTCTTTTATTATTCTAAGCTTCTAAAAATTCTGGAATATTTATTGAAGCTTGTACTATGTTACACAATCGGTTTTCAGGTAAAATAATTAAAATGTTTCCCGGGGCAATTAAAGATTCGCTTGGAAGAAATTCACAAATGAAATGTCACTCGGTGTACGAGCGACTTAGGTTGCCTACGAAGAATTAATATCAATTATTTAAGTTATCATAAATTTTCTCGAATTTCACTCAAGGAGTCTATCAAAATTCTATTGCCTTATTTCGCTAGCTTTAGAATTTCGAAAATATTTATGAAAATTGGAACTATTTCAACTCAATACCAATTACCGCTTTCTTGTCTAGATTAAAATTCACTTCCTCCCCCGAATGAGACCACGAACCAAAATTAATTCGACACCGATGCGTGTCGTAGGGCCATGAAGCAAAGTCTGTGGCGCATTTAGCAACGTGCATCACCGATGGTACACAGCTAACCGATCCTGTGTTGAAGACCAAACATGTCGTCGGTGGTATACCGGTCTGGTCGAACATCATATCACCACTGTATAAAAGAAATGAGATATTTAATGATTAACAGACCGGTACAGATAGATACCTACAAACGATAACCTTACATATATTTATATCTTTTATTTCGGTCAAAAGGAAATTAAGTTCAAGAAAAATTAATATCCTAGCGCTTCTAATGCTTATAATTGAAATATCGATGATTTTTCAAAATCGGAGAGCACAAGATGAGTGGAAGATTCTATTTTAATAAAAGGACCAATCTTGATTTCGTATTCCAATTAAAATTCATATTTTCGATGTCAATTCCTATTATTCTGAGATTTTTGAGAATGCTTGAGAATATTTTTTGAGAAATGTAATGACGATCATTCTGTTGCTTACGAATTATAAACGGAAATATCAGGAATCCAAATGCTATCGCTTCGTACGTGAATAAAATTGATTCCATCAAAGTCACTGGGCTTCCAAGACAGATGAGCGTCGTTCCAAACCTACAAAGAAAAGTGCTTGAATTCTTCTATGAGAAATACAATAAATAAGTAAGTAAATTAAAGAATAAACGTCACTTACGAGCGTCATCCAACTGTGCAGTGTCATTCTGCCATTCCAATCATCCTAGAGACCGATTCCAGCAAATAATAACACAGACGTACAATAAGATCGAGATCTTTAGATTGTGAACAATTTAAATAATTTTGAAAAAATATATTTTGTATTTTAATCGACGCTTACGAAATCCAGAATTTTTGGTAGTAGTTGCATGGTGACGTTGTTGGCAACTTGATGAGACAGAGTCGGTCGAATACTGCTATCATATTCACAGAATAGGAACCTCTTCAACCTCAACATTGGCGGGACGGTGTCATGACTTTTGCAATTGTATGCAAGTTCGACATCCTCGATGAAAGCAATTGCTGAGACAGTATTTGAAATCGAAATGAAACTTTTTGAATGGCAGAACTCTGAAGTAGTAGAGTTGTAATAATAAGATCCTCATAAACCTCACGAACAATAAAAACAAGGAGTAATTATAATATTAAAATAATAATTTGACGAATTTTGTTAATATCAACAGAGAACGAAAATTAAATTTACAAATTACTTAATAGTGGATCTTTCGACGATTTAGTTACCACTAAAAACATCCATACATTACGTAAAACTGAATTTTTAAAATGATCGTGGCTGTTATTATTAAAGCATGAAGCTTATTATCATCTTAAACGATGGGCTTTTGTATCTTTTTGAAAGATTTAGAATTCGAACTAAATATAATATGTTCCTTCATACCACTAAAGTTGTTAACATTTATTTTTAAACAGAATGATAGTAAAACACCGGATAGAAAAATTCTGACTATTATTCTAGAATAATATCAAGAAAAATCACAGACAGAACACAATTTTTATAATTTTTTATTTCCTGCCTTAAGTCAAAAGAGAGAGGTGACAGCGATAATCGATGACACTTTACCCGAATTATAGCCAAGAAGAAGGAAGCATCCAAGCACCGTTTGTATTCTCATTTTGATTGAAATGAGCCAACAGCCATCAGTCGACTGAACGATTTCTCGTTCGTGGCAGAACGATTATCAGACGCCCCGTGAAATTCGAAGCTACAGATACGCGAGACGCCCCCAGGGTGGTTCAATACTTTTCAAATATTTTCAGATAGAGTAATAATAACGAGAGAATTCACTATACACAAGCAGTCTGACTAGCCGACAGAATTTTCGATGAGTTTATTCAACCGTGTTCCAGAAGAGTTATCGTTTTCATTGTACGATGATTCGAAGCATAATTTCTAAAATACTTTCGCGATCAATCACATCATACTCGCATTGTATAGGATTAAATTCACTTCTCCTGATCATATTATCCATTAAACAAATAATAACTCCTCTTATCAAATCAAAATAAATATTTCGAAAGTCTTCCTATTTCAAAAAGACAAAATTCCATTTAACAAACGATAAAGTAACACATTCTATTAAAACAAAGACTCGGTCCATCCATGTACATGTAGTCTGTTAACTATGCATATATCCATATCCATTCAATGTACAAAATTGTCTCGTAACAACATATAATATAACTTTATTTGAAAGATAAAGAGAAAAACACGAGCAACTTCGAGTATTTCAATATATTTTAAAGAGTACAAATGTACTATATAGAGAACATTTTAACCATGGAAAACAGTATAACAAACATATTAATACTACGGTAGAAATCTCTATAATAGCCTTCATAACAAAAAGGTTAACATCCTAGTCGCGATATCCAGCGGAACAAGTTCCCTCATTGTTGGAATGAGTTCATCGCTACAGTTTCTCCCGTACGTGCTTACAATACCGATAAAGTAGCTATTTGGACATGCGTAGTACTACGTTTTCTTTTATATACAACCTACACGCGCTGAACACCAGTCTGCCGCGCGTCTTCGTGCGACCGGACAGTAGTTGTGTAAATATATTTTTCCTCTGGCCATCGAAATCAATTGGAACAATAGGTGAACGAATCGAGTGAAGGATCAGAATCGAATTGCTGGGAAAAATATGAAATACATCGGGGCACTCGACGTGGGCACTACTACCGTGCGTTTTCATATAATCGACGAAGAAGCGAACACGATTGCTTCCTCAGCGGAGAAGGTTCGTTATGTTTATTATCAGCTTTCACTTAAGATCAACGAAGAGATATAGATTTGCTGACAACGTTCATAGTTTTTGATTTCTAACAAGCAAAATTTATAACAGTTTGTTAGAAGATTTATTTCAGAGCGTGATAAATAATCAAGCGAGTATGATAGATTTTGATGATTGGAAGAATTATTTGAAGGATCTTAGACTTTTTTTGAACCTCTTCGTTCGATAGTGATCACGTAATTCAGTGTCGTTGCTTATCTTGTATTAGCAAGTTTCTTATTTTCTAACTGGGACAGGTATTCTAGAGCGAACCTTAAGTCTTAAATTACAAATTCAAGTTGAAAAGTCAGAAATACACAGAAATGTTGAACTAACTTTCAGGTCAATATGCAACTATATGGATGAATCGATAGCGGTAGATTATACAGGAGTGTCTTATTCTCACACATGTAAGAAACTGTTTAAAATATTAATAATTCGTGTACACGTGTACATGCTTACGATAAGCATTCATACATTGATAATATGTGCATAAACGGAGCATACATTTTTTACTGTTGGTGTTACTATGTGTTATCACGTAACAGCTTCTTTTACATAAGATAAAGCATTTTATATCTAAAGACTGTTTCTTGACTATCTAAGCTAATGGAAAAGGTAATAACCTTATCAATCTCTCGATTACGTATCACTGACAAAAAAAAAAATAAAGCTATTGAGTGATATAACCGAATCGATTAATTAAAATTTTAAAATATTTCCAGAATACACAATATATTAGTTACACGCAACAGCGATTCGGAAGAACAATATCTCAATCATAGCAACAACTGTATAATTATATCCTCCGTTGGAAAGAAACACTTGTCATAATAACACGAATAATTCTATTTATATCATAGTATGTTATAATTACTTATCTATCATCTTTAAATCGCTATCATCAATACGAAAGAAGATATTCAACTAAAAATAGTCCATCGCACTTAAACAGCAGATAGAATATTATAATATTGAGATATGAATGGTAATTGTAAAGGAACGATTTAAACATTTTAAATAAACAAATAAAGGAAAAAAATGTATAAAAATATGTGAAAGTAATATGTTACAAATAGAGAAATTCTTCTAGCTTAGAAGATTACAAATCGGAAGATGTTACATAAATAATACAAAGAATTACTAATGACCTTCTCACTTTGATCTCTGCTTACGTAGTAATATAAATCGAATAAATTTTCCCGTGTTATTTTTCTATTCAGAATTTATCGTGACGGTAATTCTCTCTTACTTTTAACGAAATTGTCGTTCATCGTTTAAATGGATGAAGCGGTTTTGACGGTATTACATTCTGTCTACATTTGCTTTCTTGTCGCAGATGAGTCGTGACAATGTGATATCAACAATGGAAGATCCTGATGATTTAACGATATCACACGTCCTTAGATGCGTTATTAATTACATTATGACAATATTGTATTTGTCGCTGGCAACTGCTTTTTGAAAAGATAACGTGTCAGTAAATGTGTGTTGGCATTACTTTGTCGTTATTTACCAGCTTTTACCCGCGACAAAATATATTAAATTATAAAAAGATTCGATTTCAGAACAAACACGACGTAAACAATAACCATCGTTGCTTGATCTCTACAAATAATCTGCATATAAAATTTTTATTCAAAATATTCAAATTTCTATTATCCGAGCTAGTATAGGGTACAGTTTCAGTTATATAAACACATATTCTTATAAGGGACATATTAATATATGAAAGTCACAGGTGGAAAATATGCTAATTCAATCGTGAATAAAATTTACAAGATTCGTTTAATTAGTGACATAGAAAGGCGAACGAACTTATTACGCGATCTAACGCAACTAAAACGTCTAATTTCTTTATTCTTTTAAATACCAGGTTCAACTTTTATATCCAAAGCCAGGCTTCGTAGAAATAGATCCAGACAAGCTATGGACGATCATCGTGGACGTAATAAAGAACACTTTAAAAGGTAAGCTCTAGTGATCGAATAGAACATTGTAGTATCGAAGAATCGAAATTATTTTTTTCTTTTATTGCTCTAGAGGCCAAAGTGGACCCGGAATCGATCGTTGGTATCGGTATTTCCACGCAACGAGGTAGCTTTACGACATGGAACTCGAAAGATGGAAAACATTATCACAAGCCAGTATAACCAACCATTCATTATGCATTTCTGTAGTTTTTTTTTTATAAATGTTCGAACGTTTTATTTTACGTTTCAGCTTTATCACGTGGAAAGATCTACGTGCTGACAGCATAGTGAAGCAATGGAACTCGTCGTTGACGATAAGAGGATTGCGAATAGGATCGTACATTTTGCACAAGATTCTGGGCGAAGAACGATTCTTGTTGATGAGTGTTTTTAAATTCCTGAATACACAGGTTCTTGTCTCCTTTAAATTTTCACAAAATTACGTGCCTTCTTCGCATCTTGACATTATTCTTTTCATAATAGTTTAGAAAAAGAAAATTTTGTCTGCTTCCGAATGGAACCTGAAGTACGAATTCTGAATGAAAGATGAAAAATGAGAATTGTAATCACTTCGTTTTCAACGATTGATCTACTATTTTCATTTTCGGTAATTATGCTCAAAAGCGAGCCTCATCTCCGATGATCTTGACCTTGAGATATATTGTAAAAGGGAAAGATTCTGAGAAACGTGCACTTCTTCTTTTGGACCTCCCCATCTCCCATGAAATCTAATCCAACTTACCACTATTATCGCAATACTACACAAATGCAATTTCATCTTTAACCGCCATATAGTTTGGAGTAAATTTAATCTAACAATACAATCTAACCGTTTTCTTTTTCTCGTAATTTTTAAAACAAGATCGTCCTACACCTGGGACAAAGTGCATGTTGCTCAGGACCCTCCCCTTTACGATATATTCGAAATTCAACACAACGGGAGTTGAAGCCTCTTCTTATGCATAATTGTCTCATTTTCAATCGATTTTGAATCCTGCTGATCACTTAAATCTGAGTTAGTCTTCTGTAATCGAAATTTTGTTTGCTTATTGAAAAGAAATGTTATAACTGTGTATGTACATTGCTATTTTTCACTCTGTTATGAATGAAAGATTATCCTAATATAATGATAGAATACAGTAGTATAGAGTGATAGGAAATAAAATAATATTCAGAACACGTAGACGGTTATGAAATTTTGATTTACATATCGTTTATTTTTTGCTACTTGTTTTGCGATGCAACTTAGATAACTCTAAGGTTATTGTGGGCTCTGCAAAACGTGCCAGGTTTGCAGGAGGCGGCGAACGACGGAAACGCCTTATTTGGAAGCATTGATTGTTGGCTTTTGTATAAACTTACGGGTATTCATTTCAACATTATATTTTAAAAGCATATATTTATTTTAAACGAGTACAAACAGTTCATTTTATTATTTATTTAGAACGTCCAAGACAATTCAGTTTACCAAGACTTTGTTTCAATTTAATTATTAACTATACTTGTTTTAACTTTTAATATCGTCACACCAAGACGTATTATCTTAAAATGATGAAATAAAAAGAGAATCGATGAGAATAAGTAACTTTCTTATTTATATGTAGTAGCATCTTTGAAATAATGTATTTTTTCTATAGGAAAACACGTGACAGACGTTTCGAGCGCAGCAGCAACTGGACTTTTCGATCCATTTCTTATGACTTGGTCTGACCTAATGATGAGACTTCTGGGAATTCCGTGTAATATGTTTCCGGAAGTAGTTGATACCAGTAGGAATTTTGGCGTTATCCCAAAGGACATATTTGGTGTTGAAATTCCTATATTTTGCTCAGTAAGTTGTACAACTTTATTTTAGAACTTGAAACGGCCGAACAATTCTCAATATCAGATATTTTGTTTATAATAATGTAATTGTTTAACAATGTAATTTGAAACAGATGGCAGATCAATCGGCCTCGCTGTTTGGTTCCGGATGCATGCAGCCTGGAGATTTGAAAATTACTCTGGGAACTGGGACCTTTATGAATGTGAACTCAGGAAGAAAATTACATGCTTCGGTCGCAGGTGATTTTTCCATTAGAATAAATAATTGTTTTATTTATTTCTAGCGGAATAATATCGTTAAAAGTCGCAGAACACAAACAGAGATTATCCTGCAGTCATGTTTCTAGAAAAAGAATAGACAATCTAAGTATTAGTAAATTTAAAAGATAAATGGAATCATGATTTTTAATCTTTTTCTCAATAGGTTTGTATCCTGTGGTCGGATGGCAGATAGGCGATGAATTAGTATACATGATAGAAGGTGCATGGAACGACACTGGAACTATTGTCGAATGGGCCAAAAATATAGGTAATTTCTCTTAACGAAATTTTCGAGTACATCCACACTGTCATTCGCAAGTAATATGATTTGAAGTAATACGATCTAAATTGGTTAACAAATCGTTGGAATTTTAAAGAATTTAGTTCGTTTCAGGTATAATCGACAATCTTGCTGAAACAGCGAAAATTGCAAATTCAGTAAACGACTCCGATGGAGTATATTTTATTCCCGCATTTAGCGGTTTACACGTAAGTTCGATGCTTTAAAAATCATGTTCATAAAAATTAACAAGTTTTAATTCGATGAAATCGATTGGATTAAGAAAATTCCTTACAATTTATTTACAGATTCCAATAAATGATTACACAGCAGCAGCAGGTTTTATAGGCATAAAACCTACTACAAATAAAAGTCACATTATTCGATCGTTGTTAGAAAGCATCGTTTTCGGAATAATGCAACTTTTCTACGTACTAGGCAAAGAAACTAACTTCACTCATCAGAAAATACGGTTAGCAACGAATTCCTTATGAAAATCACGTTAGACATCAAAAGAATATCCAAAAAATTTGAAATATGCACTAACAATACTTCCTATTATTGTGTTAATTTTAATTCTGCTTTGCTATTCTTGTCATAGGATCGATGGCGGAGTGTCAGCAAACGATTTTGTGTTGCAATTATTAGCCGACCTAACAGGTCTTGACGTGGAACGAGGGACAACCACGGAGATGTCTATTTTAGGAGTGGCATTTCTCGCTGGTTTACAATGCGGTATGTAAATTGCTAGACCGCATTGAACTCTCTACAACTAGAATCCTTGTATCATAAATAGCCACAACAATAACTTGAAATGGTCTACCATGTTCGACTTGTATTTTTCATTATTCTGTTCCTCATTCTTACACAAATTTAACCCAAACTATTGTGATCACATATGTTAGTATCGTGGTCACATCGGTTAGAAACTGAGCCATAAATTAAATTGTATCTGTTTGAAAGGAACATTATAAACGTAGTATTATACGATGCAAAATCTAGCATAACATGCCTTTTATTCTACTTTCGCATCGTACAATAATGGAGAAAGTTCGAAACAGTGCGCTTATTTAATCGCACTTTCTCGCGTAATACAAAATGTAGAGAGGCTAATAACGTGAAACTATATTATTTCTTTCCTCTCCTACGTTCTCTGATAACCCTTCTGCTTTCCATTTTAATTATATTAACTTTAATTATACTTTAATTATTCGCTTATTTAGGCGTATGGAAGAACAGAGAGGATGTAGAAAAACTTCGAAAAACAGCAAGGATATTCCATCCAAATAAAGAGAACATGATTCGTTATCAACCGATAATTGCTCAATGGAAACAAGCTCTCGAAAGATTCGGTCGATGGTATTCTCGAGATTCGTAATTGACATTAAGTACATAACAAACGAAAAAGAAAACGTTGTACGAGTGAAGAATACATTAAGAAATGTGTGATCCTGTGACAGCAAAAATTTATTAATAATATACTTGCATATTGATATTTGTGTACTGTTGTAATAAAACTTGTATTTTTATTAAAAAAAAGCAATATAATATTCCTTTAAATCCACAAGAAAATAATCACGGTTCTAAAAAATAAATATATCCCTGTTCAATTACACATTCTATTCGTAACAAATATTTTAGTGAAACAATTCATTATTATTTAAAAAAATTAAAAATTTCCTATATGTCCATACCTAATTGGAAATAGTATTGAATTGTCATATCTACATATATACTTAACGAAAATTGCAGTTACACGCTTGATGAAAATGGTACGAAAATTCTCGGCATACTTCTATATTTTACTTCTGTGCGCCTTTATTTTAAAATTAGTAGATACACGTTCGACAAAAGTTGCTCGTATCGTATTAACAAAAAAGACAGGGGAAACGTTTAAATCATTAATTTGGTTCGAGAAAAGTCGGGCCGATCGAACGAAGGTTAAAGGTAATATGCCTGACATTGAGGATGGGTGGTCCTGAACGCATAAGAAAATTATATATTAGTCTGCGAAGCGAAGACATTTTGTACTGATATTTGTGTGATTTTTCATGGAAACTTCACCTGTGATATTAAAGATTTCCATTGCGTTAAATGCACTTTCACATTCTGGTTAAATTTTTATTTTTCTGACACCACCTACTTGTCCATGTGTTTCATGAAAATACGAAATTACCAAATTGAAGATTCCAAATTGAAGAATTACCAACTTGATCTGAAAATTAATGCTGATTCAAAATCTAATTCGAGTAGTCGAGGAATAAGAATTTATCTTACAGAAATATGTCCGAATCATTTTTAAAGATATACTTTTTCCTCTACATTTTGATCGATTCGATAGTTTTTATCGTAAAGCAGCTTGAAATAAATCAACATTGATGCTTTTAGAAAGTTGAATAAACCAGTTTTCTAATATTATTATACAATTATGGCGGAGATTGCGTGATAGACTTTCCCGATTACGTTTACCTCATACAAGTTTGTCCGCACAGGATACATCTGCATCCGTAGAGAAAGTGCCAAAGAAAGTGAACCGAGAAGTCACATTTCACGAACGATCTAGGAAAGTAGGAAATAAAAGCGTGCAACTCACTGGAAGAAAGACAATCTCTAATTTAAAGATTGAGCTGGAGAAATTGCGTCGCATTAATTTATTTACATTTCTTAATTTTGCAGCTTAAAATGTCGGCAAGAGCATCTTAAAGTATTTTCTTATTCGAATAATGTCAAATAACTCACACCTGAATAGTATTAATGCAAATTCATTCGCATATTATTTAGTTTAAATATTATTCTACTCCAAGAATTCACAAATTTTACTTCATTGTTATCTTACTATTATCTATTATCGAAACCGTATGAAGCTTGTTAACGTTTAACGTTGAAAATATCGATCCAAATACTCGGACGATAATCGCCGATACGGCGTTTGTATGCAAATAAGCACGACCTCGACTTTTTAAATTCAGCGTAATGTTTCTAATGAAGTTCCAGTTCCCACCAGTCGTTCTATCATTATAGAAATCGACATTCAGTCCTTGATTTTCATCGATTACGTTTGAACGATCGATCGCGCGACGATTTTCCCCACAGTACCTCAGCAATAATCATCGCATGTTTGTTGAAAAAGTGTACTGGAAAATTACTTGCAACGCGTAAGCTTCCCGTAATAAACCGTGAAATATGACTGATCAACAAAAATCAGCTATGGTGAGTACAATATTCGCATAGTATGGATTCAAACCTTATGATATTTTCTTCTTTCGTTCAGGAATTCGTTAACAATCCACCTTATCAGTTAATTTTTAATAAATATGATAAAGTCGATCGATCACGCTACCTTTTTCTTTGTAAGACAAATCTGAGTAATTGAAAACGACGGTTTATCATCATCGTCACGTTACATAAACAATAAAAAAAAAATGTGGCGATATTGGTAAATAAGGAAAGTCGTGTTATTCAAAATAAAATATTGAGTGCAAATATAATCTATATCTACGATTAAAAAAGAGAAGCTTCTTGAATTTTTATGAAAAACGCGGCAAGAAAATTTGTTCAGGGTCAAATCGAAGAGAATTAATAATACGATATTCTGATTTAACGAAACCGGCAAGTCATCGCATTTGAAAAAGTAAGCTTAAAATAGAATGAGTTGTTCTGGTCATTAAATTCTTCAAAAATCGTGTATGTTTCGATCACAAGAGATCGCTTTGTCAAGAAAAAAAGGACCTTCGTTCAACGACATTTACTTAGATAGTTTGCATATGTTAATTTGTTTCTCTACCAATGAATCTCATATTCCTAACAAAATTAGTGGCATTGTCAATTGTATCTTCCGTTCGCATAATGTCGTATAATTTCGATTTAGATGAGAAGGACAGTTATAAATAACAAAATTGAAAATAGTTGATAATCGGAGAATACAAGGAAATAATAAAACGTTTAAATTGAAGTGTCGTGACAAGGAAAGGGAATTTATCGAGAAAGCAAAAATAACTTGGCGTGATAAACATATCGAAGGAAATAATTTAAAGAAGAAACAGCGATGAACTGCGGAAGATAAAAGATTTTTATGAAAATGAGAGAAAAATCTGAAATGAAACGGAAACGTTTCAGATTCTTTTAAAATTAAGAATAAAATATCTTCATGAATTTAATTATTTTCGCTACAAAATTACAAACAACATTTTAATAATAGCGTTTAAGTCAGAGGAATATAAATTATAAATGATGAATGTTGAATATTAAATTTTGACTCTATTAATAAATTATATTATTTCAGCAATAACTTAATTGGCTATTGTAAGTTGGCATAGTAAGTTGGTAAGGAAGTCATTAAGCTTGAATGAAATATAATGGATAGAATATTATTAGAACAAAATATTAAAATAACATATAGTTCAATTCCCGTCTGCTATTTATTATAATTAAATACATGTATATACAATATATTGAGATGTATGGAATTTGTATTTTAACAGCACTGTTTTATTTGTGCTTAAATTTCTACGATACGGCAAATCAATATACCTGCTTTTGAGCAAAGCATTCGTTTCAGAGAAAGGAAAAGTAAAAGTAGGCTGGTCACGTGGGTATTTCTTAGCACTTTCGTACAAATTATTTATATCGAATTGTTTATATTGGTTATTTTAAGACGTTTCGTATCTGTAACTGTTCCACATTTCTTCGTTTTCTTTATTTTTCTTTATTTTTTATTTCCATGTATCTTCACCTTTTTAATATAAAGTAGAAAAAAAGAACAAATTACTCTTAAAACTATATTTAATTGCATGCTTAACAAATATTGTAGTACCCTAAAAACAATGCGAAACTTCGAGAAGAAGAAAAACACTCAATGCAATACAAAACGATCAAAGACAAACAAAAATTTAGATAGCGATTATCGTAAATTCCTCGTCTTCGACCTCTCATGTTTGTATAGCTAATTCTTTTCTTATGTTCCAAACATCATTCTCAAATGGAATTGCCATCGTGAAAATTTCACCGTTAGAACCACTAATCCTTTTACGTTATTTTCTATCGCGGTAACCGTTCGAAAAGGATACTTCTCCATTCAGTCGTGATACAGCTGTATGAAAGGCAACCTCGTCTTTTCGACATTCGTAACATGACTAGTTAAAGATCTTGGAGGCACGATTATTTCGTAAGTGCTTTTGCAATTAATTACGTCTGTGTTACGCTTTAAGAAGTATTTCCTACTACTGATAACCACTTGATTTCATCGTTGGAAAAATTTCGCGTTAATGGTAAACTATGTACGGTGTAATTTAACTGACAAAAAAGATCAATTACATAAACTTGAATTTAGTTTGAAGCAATTAATGTTTCGAACAATTATTGAGTCGTGTGTTTATGTACATATGAACAAGAATCATATATGTATACATAGTGATTTATAAAAGTGTTCGAACGGTTACAGAAACCTTTTATGTGAATATACCATGTGTGTTAATAGGAAACATTTTTCAATTTCATTAACACTGTAATGACTATTCTGATCAGATTGGTGAAATCGAAAATAAAACTGAAAATTTGCAACTTCAAAAAATTCGTTCACGAAATAAAAGAAAACGACTGTTAAAACGATCAAAATTACCGTGCGTATTAATAACGATGGATTAACTACATTTCCTACGCACCAGATGACGAAATTGTAATATTTCGTTCCGTTCTTAAGCCTCAGATAAAATATTTTTCTTCTATGAGATATTAATCACTTGGGATTATCTCGAGTGACTACATAATTTGAATACTCTGATTCATACATTCATACATTCTGATACAAAATAAACAGTACGCAATTAAGTTCTCAACTATTGTTAACAATAAGATTTATCGATCGTTAGGTCTCTTATCTACGATAATGTTACGAACCTTAAATAATATGAAAATATCGAAACTTATCAATTTAAATAATAGATGTTTGGTTCTGTGATATGTAAACTTCGCTGATATGCTAATTGATACGGTTATTTTCAGGGAGAAGTGGTGCTTGAAATGAGTGATACGAATGGAGAACCAATTCGTCCCAAGTCACAGAATATAACGCCAGTCGTAGAAGAGCACCGGATCGATATAGAGTCAGAATTACCAGACGACGACAAGTCCAGTGAGTGATCTCGATTAACATTATTATTATTAATCTTTCATTCCTCGTTCTTCGTATCTTCATCCATATAATATATAATAATATATAGTAATAAATAAATATAATAATCGAGATGATTAATGATATGGTTTTACGAAGGCTTTAAAAAGATCCAACGATGATAAATCGATAAACTCGAAAGTGATTATTTTTGAGACCACGAAGTGAAATTTAACAAATGTGAATATATAATTCATTGTCTTTGGTTCCACGTTGCATTCAATTATAAGAAAATTCTTCATTGTATTATTTAATGAATAATTATTACGATGTTTCGACTTTTGGACGTCGATCGAGTAAGATTAATCTGTCTATGACGAATAAGATATAGTTAATGAAAATAAACTTGTTTAACAGTATTTCTTACGCGAAGCGATTTAATTGTAGTTATAATTATCATATACTGGAGGCCAGTATAAAATTACTTCTTATATATATTATATAATGGGAATACTCATTCCTTTATCTCTTTTATTTAATGGGCTCTAGAGAAAAATGGTGTAAGCAACAAAATCTTTAATTTTGCATTAGACAAAACTGTGAATAAAGCTAAATTTCAATATTTCTATAAGGAAAAACAATCGGTATGCTTCCAACATTGAAACATTTAGACTTTTCTATAATTATTATTTCTTTTAGTATAAGAAAGAGAAATCTCAAAGAAATATTAATTCCAATTTTTATTCTATTATAATTTCGATTCATACCTGTAATAGTTAAAAAATAAATTCGCAACAGAATTGTCAAAATAATATAAATAAGCTCAGAATAAATAGGAATCTTCGTGCATCGTTTTTCTTTCTGCTTTCTTCAATGAAGTTTGCTTACGTGTCAATCCAATACGTTTGTGCAAGAGACGACAGGAGCGATGTCATTTCTATAAAACACGGTGCTGAGTTTCAACAGTTCCAACACTTCGAGGACGTATAAATTATTCTGTAAATCACTGATCCACGCTAAACACATATCTATCTTTAAACTTTCTTGACTGTCCATCTGTATGATTTTCGAACCAGCTGAAACTTACCACAGCTCTCTTATTAAGCAACGCATCATTACGTAGTAACGTAAAGCCGTAAATACGTGAAGCTATGGAATGCGGAACTTGTTTCGATTTTTATAATATACTGTACTAAATTGTGCTAGTGGTTTTAGATATCGGTAATGGGATGAATTTTGCAGAAAAGAGCTACACAGAGCCAAAAAAAAAAAAAAAACGAAACTTAAATATAAATGTATTTCGTCTACTAAATATTATAACAAATACTCTACTATGGGTGTCTTACAAATTTTTTAATATTCTACGCATTCTGTGCACCTTTGAACTTTTAACTTTTTCATAAATGTCCAACTCCAAGAGTCCTATACCATCCATTAAGATCCTAACATATTAAGTGCAGTAAATAAGGAGGGAAATTTAAGTAAGGATAACGTAATTAAAAAATATAACGTCGATCTCAGAAATTTGTTTACTTCGTCTCTAAGCAGCGGTAAACGCCAAGCTTTGTTATTATTAACTACAAACTCTAGATCTTTGATCGAATTTTTATCATAAATCAACTCTATTATATCTTTAACAATTTCAAAAATTCGATCAAAAATCTAGTCTTATCGAAAGTTAAGAA
Source organism: Bombus vancouverensis nearcticus (assembly GCF_051014615.1). Classification (NCBI taxonomy): domain Eukaryota; kingdom Metazoa; phylum Arthropoda; class Insecta; order Hymenoptera; family Apidae; genus Bombus; species Bombus vancouverensis. Next base: position 14,399,759 of record NC_134919.1, read on the forward strand.
TTGCTACTCCCGCGAATTCATTAAAAATCGTCATGTTTCAAAATTTTACTTGGCATTCTGAATTTTAAGAATCGACGAATATATATTCAGAATATTTTATCTCCGAATACCATCGGGCTTTTTCGCAGGCGCGAGTATCAAGGCGCTATGAGAAGGTATAAAAGCGCTTGAAAACTTGTTCCAGTAGATTTGTTGCACAATTACGTTCATAGATCTGTCAGCGATAGAACCTAATCATTTGTGCGCGGTCACTCCAGTGATCATCTAGACATTGAAGAAAATATATAAGATAAGAGAAGTATATGTGACTTTAGTTCTATTAAAGTGCGTATACCTAACGATAGTACACAAGTAACAGTGTTTCATAAATATATTTGCAACTGAAAGGTGAGTGGCAGAGAACCATTTTTTAAACTTTAGAACAATAGGAATTCTATCATAGATGTAAAATGATTAAGCAATGAATAAATATTGCAAATTTGTTTATTCGAATTCTTTGTTCAAATAATTGAACGTTCAAAGTAATCACCTTCTTCACATTTTTATGCTATTTGAAAAATTGTCTGCCTTATATATATTCATACTAAGAGTGTATTATGTGTTTTTAAAGACTAGTTATCTTGCATGAGTTGGAAATACGTTGACGTTTTATTTATTTTCTTCCTGTACGTAGCGTATTACGCAAGAACTTTTAACAAATCAAACACTTGTAGTATTGCTCTATTATCTCAATATATGAAAATGCTAGTAAGCTAGACGTATCTGCTTATTTATGTATACAGTACTGAACATAAGTATTGGCACGCCTACAGACGGAATAATCTTTTTTAAATTCTACCAAACAACTTAGGTTTCTTTGAGAAGTTAGAGTTAAAAGGATTAGTTTATTAAATGATATGCAACAAAAAATGCGTAGAAAAAATTACAATTGGTTGAAACCATGATGGAAATAATAAAGGTCCTTTTCTATAATTTTTTTATCTGAACTTAGAACGAACATTTGAAAAATACTATATTTATATAATATTTATATTGTATATATGTAATACAAATACTATATTTATATAATTGTTATAAATTACAAACGGTTTTCATCAATGGAAAATCTCAGTTTCCCACGATTTTCTGCCTATAACTATAATAAATCTAAAGATTTGTACATTTTTTGATGCCTGTAGCTTGTTATTGCATCAACCGAATTCAATAATATTTTCATTATAGGTTCAGATAAAAAAGTTGTAAAAAACAACCTTTATTTTACCGATCAATTACAATTGTCTTAAAATTTAAGAATAAAACTTTTCCTTCTCTCTATTTTTTCTCAACTCTTTAATAAACTAATTTTTCTAATTTCTCAAAAAGATTCAAATCGTTTAGTCCAATCTTAAAAAAGTTTTAAAAGTTGTACCAACACTTATGCTTGGTATTGTATATACATTAAATGATAATTGTGTTAAAATTTCATATTCCTGCGTAATTATCGGACTTTTTGTGCCTTCAAGGAAAAAAGCGATACAGATCGTCGCAAATCGAAGAATAGGATAGCAATAAAATATGAGCTGTGTAAAAATTACGGTGGAACCGTCAGTAAAGTTTTACAATAATGTTAATGGTATGAATTTTATGAAAAAATATGATGCACCGTAGTATGTTCTGGCGCACATCTTTCTTTTTGTTGTTTTATGTTTCTTTACTGACCTGTCGCAAAATTTGAATTTCGCGCGCGAGCGATCGCAAGAAAACGCGCTTATAATTCTGTTCAGCTATATACTTCGATAATTCTTTCGTAACTACTTAAATTTATCGTACAATAGCATAAAACAATATATTTGCTATATTCATCGCTCACGTATATTGAAAACAAATTGGCGATGACTAAAATTAAGATCTACCTTCGATTAACAGAAATCTGAAAGTAAAGCTAGGAAATTCTTATTTATTCGTTCATTCAAAGAGTGAAAATTGCATTTTTAGTCAGCTTAATAATAAAGTCAAATTCCTAAGTTTTCGATAAAACAAATATCAATTGAGATTGGGTTAATAAACATACCGTAAAATTAACCTTTACTCAGAATTTCAAGATTAAAATTTGTTACATCATATTATATTTATCGTAATGTCCAAGCTTATGAAAGTAATCATAAATCTCAATTAAACCGTTCTTTTAAAACATGATGCTGACATTCCATTGACTCTCAGATTGACTTTATTTACAACGTAAAAAATAGAAAATTATTTTTTACATGAAATACAAGACAAGGCATCTAACTTCATAATTTCGAATTACTCGAAAATTACTTACTGTACGAAGAAATGTTTCAAATAAAAGTTCAGTAACGAAAGTACATGATTTGATACTGTAATTTATTTTTCGACAAATGGACGCGGAAAATTATTCTTCGAAATATAATTTCATTTAAAAGACAACCTCACTTTGACACCATTCAGCTTTTGAAGGATTTCTTCATACAGTAAGTAATGTTTTAGTTGCTTTTTATCTGATTGCAAAGTGTAAATTAATTTTTATTTGTATTCTATTGTAAATTAAATCACTACAAAAGATAATAATTAGTTTTCAAAAGAATTGTTCAATAGTAATCATTATTACCTTGACAAGTTTAGTCTTCATGACTTAATATACAGATATCTTTCCTTAATAAACAGAACATTTCTCCAAGCAAAATTTATCTTTTCTGAATCGGTAAAACAGTAACAATAATGTGATAAAAGTGCGACAAATATGACTGTATTCCTAGAATGTATTCTGACAACTATGGACCTTCCTCAGAAAATCTCAAATCTACTTCCGTTAACTTCTTTTGCGTTTATCATTCCACGCGATAACAAAGACGATCATATTACACATTCATAAAAATAAAAATAATTTTAATAATACTGTATTTAAACAAACTCTTTTGTTTAAAAAATTATAATAAATGTATTTATGTAGAAATTATACTAAAAGATAGGAGTATAATTTTTACTTAATAAAATCCCATATTTTAAAATGTTCTAGAACGTAATGTAATATGTAAATGAATATTTATATGAGAATGTAATAAAAGAGGTAGATATCTTTATTTCTGATGACTACCAATTTCGGTGATTGAATCGAATTTCTGCATTCACTGCTAAAAACTGTAGAGGGCATACCAAAGCAATCCCAGAACCTCTGCTTCACACGATCGGTATTTCAGAATATATAACATAAAGTGAGATAAAAGCACTCATACAGTATTAAATCTATCCTGTATTTCGTCCATGATTATTCTTTCCTCATTGCTTCACACAAAAACAAACGTGCTTGTTCAAAATTAAGTTTATTTTTATTCATCAGAGGACAAGTATATATGTACGTATATCTACATATATGATAAAAATAATTTTAAATTCTTTCAATTTTAATTTTTTACTATTTTTAAAACATGTTCAGTTCTAATTATATTAGTAATTTTTTATTGTATTAATTTTTAATTAATAATAAGTATTTGTACGGAGATTCGGCACAATCAAATAACATTAATTATATTAGAAATATTTGTTCTGTACTTTATTATTGAAGATTTTTATCTATGCAATATGACGTTTTATTGTAAATCCACGTGTCTAAAATGTGTACAGAAAGATAGATATCATTACTTCCAAGAATTGATTCATGGTTTCACTTGCATAATTTAACATTTTATGATTCAATAAACTACGACTGTTGAAGCATAAACATACTTCCATCCTCACCTTCTATATAGTAATATACAATAAATATTTTTGATAATATTGAGATTTATTATAATTTTTTATCGTAGATATTAAATAGCATAAGAACTAAAAATATTATACACAAGTTAAGAATATTAAATAAGTCTATTAGCGTATATGACGAATATTTTTTATTTCCGTACAAGTGTGTAATGCGCTATACGTATCTAAGTTTTATTTGTCGACGCTGATATCTTAATATGTATTCAAAGATGGAATTGCTTCTATCCTGTATTATTATAATACAGACATATCTGATTTATAGTCAAACTATAATCTCGAACCATTTATTATTCGAATGAATACGTTCTGTTTCACGTATTTTAAACTTTTTTAATTATATACATGTACATATGTAATTAGTTCTTTTTCAACTGCTTCACATAATCATATTTTTAAGCTGGTTTTATGTACATCAAATTTTGGATGTTATAAATAATAATAATAATATGGAATTGTGTTGCAGTATATATGAGAAATATTCAAATAATAATTCTTTTAATATATTACTGTACTATAATATACTTACAGAAATAAAATAATTTAAATATATCCTTCATTATTTACATTTATGAAAATATAAAAGTTTATTTTATATTTATGCATCATAATTTCTGCTATATTATAAATAATATTATATCATATATATTATAATATTTATTATTATATTATAATAAGAGATGTACATAGTAACTATTATTATTATATATATTATATATTATATAGTCATTTATTTCTTCTGATTCTAGCACAAACTAAGAGGAAAATGACAGATTATGCAAATGTAAGTACACTGATTTGTTATTCTATTTCACAGAATAAAAAATTTATGTATCAAATTTTCCAGAAAAATATAAAAATAAAAAATTTCTTATTATGTACTTAAATCTACAATTTTTTTGTAGCTTGTTGAACGCACACGAAATGTATTTCTTAGTGGTAAAACAAGACCACTAGAATGGAGATTAAAACAATTAAAACAAGCACAACTTATGATGAAAGAATGCGAACAAGAAATTGCATCTGCTCTTGCTAGTGATCTGCACAAAGTATGTATAATAACTATCCATTATATTTTATGTTCAGGTTCATAAATAATGGATTTCTTCCTTTGTAGTCTAAATTTGAATCTCTTACAACAGAAGTAATATTTACAGAAGGAGAAATCAAAGATTTGCTTACACATCTCAAGGAATGGTCAGCTGATGAAAAAGTATCTTCGATATTTTGTAACTTTTTATGCGAATCTAACTATCTTATTTAAATGGATAAATATATAATTCAACTATTTGTATCTTTTAGCCTCCAAAGGCAATAGTCAACATATTGGACAAGGTTGAAATTAAAAAAGATCCGTTTGGTGTGGTTCTTGTTATAGGACCATGGAATTATCCTTTCCAGCTATGTGTAGTTCCTTTAATGGGTGCAATAGCTGCTGGTAACTGTGTTATTCTTAAACCATCAGAAATATCCTCTGCCACATCAAAAGTTCTTGCAAAAATTATTCCAAAATATTTAGATCAAGTATGTACTCCAAATAAATTCTAATAGGAAAATGATTCTGAAATAATCAAAAAAAGATATAAGCATTTCTCACTATGTCGTAAAATAATATTGCACGTTCTAGGAATGTATTCATGTAGTGCTAGGAGGTGTTCCTGAAACAACAGAACTACTTAAACACAGATTCGATTACATCTTTTATACAGGTTCAACTACAGTTGGAAAAATTATTCGCAATGCGGCGAATAAATTCTTAACGCCGGTGACATTAGAACTAGGTGGTAAAAGGTATATTCATTAATATACTCTCAGTATACTATAGCATACTTCATAATATAAAAGTGATAAATAAATGCATTAATTTACAGCCCTGTATATATAGATAATACGGCGAATTTAGAAGTAAGCGTGAAAAGAATACTTTGGGGCAAGTGTGTTAATGGTGGACAAACATGTATTGCACCTGATTACGTACTGTGTACTGAGGAAATTCAAAATAAATTCATAAAAAAGGCAAAGGAGGTTCTCAAAGAATGGTATGGTGATAATCCCAAAGAAAGTCCAGATTTAACACGTATAATTAATGAACAACATTATAAGTAAGATTTTTATTATTTTATATATATATATATATATATATCCTATAATTTCACATTATATTGCATTCTATGAAATCTCATATTTTTACAGACGTCTCGTAAAATACTTAAATAATGGCAAAGTAGCACTTGGAGGTGATTGTGATTCTAATGAAAAATATATCTCGCCAACTATACTCGTTGATGTCAAGCCTACGGATCCTGTCATGCAAGATGAAATATTCGGTCCAATATTACCATTTGTAAACATAAATAACGCTTACGAAGCAATTAACTTCATAAATAGTCGGTGAGTTCTTTACAAATAAATCTTTTCAATAATAAACATGCACAAAAATGTTCTACTAATAAAAATGCACAGAAATATTTTTTAATGTTTATAAACTTCTAAAATTATATGCACACTGAAGATTTATTCAATTTCATAAATTTCGTTAAAATATTTTATAAAGCAAATAACAAGAAATAATATATGGCAATTAATTCTTTACGTCTAGAGAAACCCCACTCGTACTATATATTTTTTCCAAGGACAGGAAAGTTCAAGATTTATTAATAACTCAAACTCGTAGTGGAAATGTAGGAGTAAATGACACGATAATGCAATATTGTGGTGAGTTAGGATATTAAGTGAAGAATGGTAGACTTTTTGCTAGTATATGGAATGAAGCTGTAAAATTTGTTTCAGCCCTTACAAATTTTTATTTTATCTAATATGTATTTATATTGGGGTTTTCTGTTGTGGTTATCGAATAATGTGCACATTGGTAATCGTCAAATATTAGGGATGGTATAGCTATATTTTTACGCATATTGGGGCCTTTTTAGATATTAATAGAATACCTGTTGAATAGAATACCTAGTATATATTGTTCATTGTATATGTTCCATCCATACCGCTTTTCAAAATGGTGAAGGCATAAGATCCATAATCCCATATGAATATTTCATATTACCTAGTAAACCAAGGTGAAAGTTTCTTTGTCCTAATTTTATAAATATTAATTGCATTAAAAACGATTATCCACTCATATATTTCTCCTATGCTACAATTTGTTAAATTCTAATTAAATTACACTTAGATTCTCTGTATATTTGAAATTTTTTGTAAATAACATCTTTGAAATTGCATTCCATGATAGTACACATATAATATTGGTAATAGTAATTGTAAAATTCTTACTATACTTTAATCTTTATAATTCTTTGTAATTCGCTACAACCACTTGTAGTAAACTTGCACTTGTAAATATAATACAAGGATTCAAATAGTTTGAATTCCCTACAGATCTTCAATTACAATTTCACTTGCTAATTCATAAATTGTGACATATTCTATACAGGGAGAAGCCATTATCATTATACATATTTAGTACTGAAGAGAAGACTGTATCGATATTTCTTGAAAATACAAGCAGCGGTAGTGTTTGTGTTAATGATGTAATAATGCATGTCGCAGGTATCTTGATACAAATATACATCTAGATATTTTTGTGTAATGTTTACACTTATGCATGTTTGCATGTATTGTTTTATGTTTGCGTATATTCGATAATTCCACAAAAATCGGGACTCAGGTGTTGCAATTATGCATTGGTAAAAACGACTCCATTCGTCGAAATTGAAAGCTCAGATGTCTCCGATATAGAAAAGGACAACACAAGTGAAAGAGAAAGAGGGACTGAGAGTCAAAACGTTCGGCAATATATAAAACATAAAAGATCCGTGATAAGCTAAGACCTTTTTTAACCAAAAAAATCAAACTTTCTGGAGAAAAATCAAAGATCTGGAAAATATGATAGTAAATGTTTAATTTAAGAAAGATTAAAAATAAAAAAGTTTTACTTCTGGATTGGATTCTAAATATATTGTCTCAGTGATATTTGACATTCAATCATTACACTACTCGACCGCCACGGGCCGTCGACTTCTCAGTGCGTCAGGGGACCTCGCTCCCGTAGTAGGAATGACGACTGTGCAATTATGTAAAAAATCTTTTTATGCAATTATCGAATATTTCCTGTATATATATATACATATATATATACATATATACATACACACACAATAATTTTATATTGTACATATGTTTGTACTTTGTGTATATAATATCATAATATATTATGTTTATATTTATTATGTTATATTATATTATGTTATATTATGTTATATTTAATATTTAATGTATGAACATTAAATATCTGTCTTTCAGTTGACACTTTACCGTTTGGTGGTGTTGGTAATTCTGGTATGGGAGCCTACCATGGAAGATATACATATGATACTTTCGTGCACAAAAAAGGCTGCCTTATTAAAAATTTTAATAAGTTAGGAGAAACATTGGCATCGTAAGCAGCATTCTATAAAATTATATTGTACATAATCTAGCATAGGAATAAATTTGTAGAGAAATAACTATTGCTTGTAATTTATTGCAGATGCCGTTATCCGCCATATTCCGACAAGAAGTTGACTTTCATAGAATTTTTGTTGGCAAAACGCCCTGATATACCGGGAATTAAATACGTTCCACATCTTTTAGCGTTCGGTTTGGGAATTCTTGTCACATATGGTATTTCAACTGCTTTAAAGGTATATAAACCGAAGCGTATTTAGTGCACATATTAATCTATATTTGTAACAATTTGAACTATTATACATCACCGCACAAAATATTCGCCGCACAATGTATGCAAACTTTATAGTCGTAGAATTAATTTGTGGAAACTTAAATGTTGTAAATGGCTGAATGTTCCATTTTCATTCTAACTCAAGTGATTTACTATTGAAAACTTACGACCTTAAAGAATAGTTTATGCTTGAAATGATTTATGATAGTTAAATTTCAAAATCACATTTCGTTAAATTTTTATACATGTTTTTTTTATATGCTTCCATATAAAAATGTTTATTATGATCTATAATTAAAACGCCGCGAAACAACACGCACATTTAACAAATATTATTATTTATTATGTTAACACAACTACTGACGGCTCAATAAAGGCAATAAGTGTTGCTATATAAATCACCATTATTTTGTTCTTTCCTAATAATTAACTAACATACGAAAATACTTTTTCAGGTTCAAGAAGAAAATTATTAATGGACTTCTCACAATACTGTTACAAAAACTTGTTATCAATTACAAATTTCAGAACGTTATTTACGTATAATTTTTACCTATTCGTATTCTAAATTCGTACGTGTTTGCAATGAGTAAGAGAACTTTTAAATATTAAAATAAAAATCAAATACATTTCTGCAAAAATTTAGCTTTAGAGCTTATATACTTACACACGTATAAAATTTTAATAATCGCTATTTTAATATTATTAATACTGTACAAGTTACTAGAAGATAAATTAGCACAAAAATTGTTTTTAAAAAAATCGTGTTTTTATGACATAATTCTTTCTTAAATATTTTATAGATAACTTGAGCTTCCACAATAACACATTGTATTTTTTAAAGATTACAGTAAGATTTATCAGTATATAAATTTGCCATAGTGTATATAGAATGTATAATGTGCAAAAATGTTGCCATAATGTTAAATAAATATATAAAAACCCCTACCATTTCACTATTTTTATTAGAATTATATATAATCCGATAAATAATAAATGTACTGTTTATAACATAACAATACATATGAATATATATTGCAAATAAAGTACACATAAAATAGTTAGCATGTAATAAGTATTTAATATGTATCGAGATAATATAAAAAATTTAATCTTCTTTTTAAGAAAAAGTACTTTTTACTAATTTCTTTGAATTACTTCTTTATGTGATAGTTAATATAAGAAAATAAATATGTATACTATATAAGACAAACGCGGACAATACAGAAAATAAAACGTTTGTGCATGAAAAAAGGTATTCATATATTTATTGATAATAAAGTCTTTAGTGTACATTATATATTATCAAAGATTTGTTCATACGTGTAATTAACACATTTTTGAAAATACTAGCTTTGTTTTTGCTTATAGTATAATGTATTATATACACATTCCGTAACATCTATCGAAGATTCAAATTCAGTATCAGCATCTCAAATATTTATTAATAATATATCCAATATGGTATCGAAGTACTTTTTCAAATCTTACTGACCATGGCAGTTCATCTGCATAAATATATTTATAAACCAAAAGGTTAACATAAATCACAGTTCAAATTCTTACCACTGAACTATTGCTTCCAGGTAACTGACATTTCTCCCCCTTGAGTATTATCACGCTGTGGACTCTGTAACAGTATTAAAAAAATATTAACACTTTTTAATTTTTATCCTACCATAAAATTTAAATACAATGAATATAATTACTTTAACTTGAATCTGTTGCTTCAACATCGCAGCCCTTAAGATTAACATGCGCGTACGTCTCTGATATTCTTTTCCGACGCTCATAGATTTCTCGAAAGTTGTACTACGTTGATCGACATCCTTTGCATATAGAATCTAAGTATACATAACAAATCAAATGAAAAAATGATTTTTCATAAAAATATTAACTAGCGATAGCAATAATTACCTTATTATGAGAATCTATACGAGCTTGTATCTGACCATCGAGAATTAATTGCATAAGCTCATCTTCCAATTCTGAAACTGTTCTGTTAAAAGCAGTTGCCATACGTCTCATATCTGCACTTAAGTATGGACTAAAATATTGTATTAATGCCCTATTCCGAATTTGTGTATATAAAACATTAACGTGTGGTGCTATGTACATATCCAGAAGTATATTATCCTTAATTTCGTCTAGCAATTTTAAGCAGGATGCATATTTCGACTCGTAAAATTTGAAAATGATATCTCTTAACTGTGGTTCCAATTCTAGAAACAACTTAAAGGAACTGCTAAAAATGACTTGTTTTTGTAATTCATGCCTGTCAAACGTTGCCAAAGCACAGAGTCCTCCATACAAAGCAACATTTCCAGGAGACAACAATTCAAGGCAATCGCAATGATCCAATGATGCTTGTAAAAAGTGTCTTGCAGCCATTTTGTATTTTCTGGTTGCTAGTTCTGCTAGACCAGCTGCAACTTTTAATTTTGTAACTATAGACTGATTGTTATCTTTGCCATGAACATCAGAAAAATCTGGTGTACTTTCTGCCTTTGTTACATAGCTCAGTACATGAGCCCAATTTTGCAAATAAACGGAAACTTTAATAACATTTAGACACATATTAACAATATGTTTCCCACTAGTGCAATAATCCCTTGCTCTAGAATAACATTTTAAGGCATGGACGAGGTCCCCACAATCTAGATAATGATCTCCTAAATCGTCATGACCTCTTCTGATACTTTCTTTAATTGAATTACTTCTATAATTTTTAAGATCTGTATCAAATTTCTCTAGCTTTAAAGCAGCCTTTTTTGAACGTGTTTCAATCCAAGCCTGGTCTAAAGTTAACATATCTTGAGATGTTGACTGTGCTGCAACATCTGGCAATCCAGGTGTGCCTACAGCTTGCACTAATTTTTTGTGTAATATGACATACAAAGAAACATTATATGTTGTCATCACATACGATATAGCCATCTTAAGTGCTTCTATTCTTAACATTGGACAATGGTCAGCTATGTATATAAGCCTGTATAGTTTAGCAAGTCCATTGTAGCTATTGGCATAAACTTCCAAGTCCTGAAAAGAAGTAAAACCAAAAATTTTCATATTTACTTTGTAACATCAAAACTATATATACAAATTTCTAAAAATCATTAACAACTATCAAAGACAAGAGATTCAAAAGAGAATTATATTTACCAATGTTGGATTTTCCACAATATATGGTTCTTCTTCTGCATTATCATTATCTTCTGCAGGAGCATCAACTTGCATAGGCTCCACAACATTTTGCTACATATAAAAAACATCAACATATATTTTGTACAAAAATAAGTTCCTAGTTCGCAGTATCCCAAACGATAGAAATATAAAATACAAAGATAATAAAATTAAAAATAGATTTTAACGAACTGACATAATAATTGTAATATAGAAAAAAACATAACACGAAAACGAACAACATTTGAATTTGTCACGATTTTGCTGCCCCTGAATATTCTATTTACATGAACATTTACACTGTACATTGTTCTAAAATAATTACCTGAACATCGTGAACTTGTAACGGCATGACAAACGTTTTCTTTTATGTAAAATAGCCGAGAAACTCTGAAGCAAAACAAAACTTTATAACAGCAATGTAATGTGCAATAGAGAACCAAGTTATACACACATGTATCATGTATAGTTGATGCAGTGCAGGCAACTTGGAGCGATTAAACATTTTCCACTGTCATAATTTTATTTCGACAGATTTTGATTTGCATAAAATTCTAAAATTCGCTGATGTATGTTACTTTAAATAAATCAATAACAGTTAATTATCCTCCTAATAAAATTGATGTATTTTAATAAATTTTAATTAACCTAAATACTTTGCTCTGATTTTGAAACAGTGAAATAGTTATTTGAAATAGTTACTATTATTTTACATCGCATTAATAATTCTTTACAACTACCATAACTCGTTTTTTGACATGACTGTGCAACGAACGAGCAACAAAAACTTATGTTTATTAGAAAAAATTTTTTTGGAGTATAGATAAAATGTTTTCATATAACGAAATACCTATTCGCGGTCTAAACTTTTAAATACTTATTACGTATTGATTAATCGTAAACACGAAACTCTATCTTTCACTGGATCAGATCGAATACTGTATAGATAGAAAATATAAAATAACGAAAGAAGATTCTTGATAACTCGTCGGGAGCACATACATAATTAGTTTTATGACAGTATTTCCAGCGATAATAATAACGCTTTAATGTTTCATTAAAATATATAATATAATATTTTTGTATACTAAATACATTAATTGATGCTATACATTATAAAACTTATGTATATTTGATTATATATTTAGTATTGTAATTTATATATTTTACATTAAATTAAATAATATACATTATTTTTTGTATGATTGTTCATTTCCTCCTATTTCATGGAACGTATCTTTCATCGACAAAAACAAAAGCTTGTATTGCGTTTACGCAATGCTAATCACGCGTATTATTTTCCGTGTCGATTATATATGAGCCCGTGAAAAATAAGAACCGTTGCTGATAAATATATTATTTCCATTCAGTATGGAAAATACACGTTCACGTGTGTCCAATATTTTGGTAATGGTGAAAATACACCTTTGAACGTTCCAAATATTTTACAGGGAATGCAAAAAGTATGGTGTGTGTGGTCGATACGATCGAACGGTAACGATTAAAATGAAACGTAGCTAAGCTACCTGGTTTCAGAAGACGCGTGATGTCTGTCTAGTAGTCGTGTCCAATATGGCGTATATACTGTGAATTGCATTAACGTGCAGGTAAGATTTGATTGAATTTTTCTTGATTTACATCAGACAAATAAATTAAAAAGTGAAAATTCGTACATTTTACAATGTTAATTTTTCAAGTTTCTGCATATCTTCATTAGCACACGATCAAACGGAGTATTAACGAAACATTTTTCTTAAAATATGTGAACCTTGTCAACCTTTGCACGTTCAAGGTCCGTTCGTTGAAGTATATTTATGATGACAGGTGTGTTATGTGGAAAATGTGTCCTTTCTATCAAATCACTTTGTGAGAAAGTACGATTTTGAAACAGAAAATTGATTTACTGCGCGATAACGTCCGCCGTTGGCAACTGCCAGTCGGGTCTGAATAGATCGCCTCTATAATTGAGAAAATTGGAGCAAAAGTTACCAAAACGAATTTATAAATCGTATCGCCCGATTTTTCTTACCGATTATTTACGTTAGTTATAAAACTTGAGATTTTAAATAACATTCAAACTGTTTTTGTAATAGCACATGACAAGTATTTTGACATATTGGTGTACATACCACGAAAATGGAGCAAGTCCGATAAAACTTTTATTTTCAACAGATATAGAAATATGATTTTACTTATCTTTTAATAAGGATAAAATAGATTTAAAAAGTTATATAGATGTATATAAATATAATATAACAAATAAACACAGCACTGTACCAAAACATGCGAGTGCCCTTAATTGATTGATAATTTAATCACTCCTGAAAGTGCATCTTTGTTATTATTACCTTATATAAATACCTTTTTAATTTTTTTAACAAACAATGTTTAAAGTAACTTACGGTAAACTGACATAATTCTATAAATAAATAGATATAACTACAAAAAATTAAAAAAGTATAATTTTGTTTCTATAGGTTCTGGTCCTGCCTCTAGTGCAATTATTTTTTGTGGATAAAGGGAATGAGATAAATACTATAAATTTGTAGTAAAACAATGTACAATGAACTACGGTGGGAATATGCCAGATTGGCACCAATATAATGCTTCACAGACAAATGAAGTCACACCTTCTGCACAAAATGTGAATTCTGGCCATCTTTCATACATTCCTGGTGCCAGTCCACCAACACTAAATGCAATTAGCCTTAGTTCAGAGGGTCTGAACAAGCATCAGAATGATGCAAATTACAATCCAAGAAACTATCAATCTTTTAACAATGTTTCAAATGGCTCAACCATTCCAAATAACAGCCCTCTTGTATCTATGGTGCAAATGCAGAATTGCATTGGCCATTATGGTTCTCCAAATACAAGGAATACCATGTTAGATAACATAAATGCTTCTGTGGATCCTAGGAACACTAATATCGGAACTATAAATGATGACATAGGATATAGAAGCAACCAAGGACCTTTTAATGGACCTATTGGTCATCTAAATGGAGCAAGCTGCAATTTAAATACATCATCTGGACCTAGAACAGGGCCTGGACCTATCCCTGGACCTAGGACAGGACCTGGACCTGTCCATGGACCTCGAACCAATTCTGGACCAGGAATTGGTCCTAATACTGGAAATCCTAATACTGGAACTGGTCCTATGTTTGGACCTGGTTCTAGGCATGGACCTGCATCAGTATCTGTTTCAAACTCTGGCGCTGGAAATATGGGACCAAGAAACACTAATGTTGGTCCACTACCACCTTCTGGGAAACCTGTACCACCTTCTTCATTTATCCCTTGTAAAGGAATGTGTTGCAATTCAGATCCAAACATTAATTACCAGCAGTGGGAAAAATATGGATCATATCAAAATAATGGTTCATACAGAGATAATGTACATCCATCGAATTATCAGATCGAAAATAGGCAGTTTGGAAATAATTGTAATTTTAGAAAAGATAATCTAGAAAGTAAAGAAGTAATGAGCCCCGTGTTGCCCAATGCGTCCACTGTAGATCATAGAAGAAACTTTGCAGATTATAAGTATCACAAGGATCACATAATGCATAGAAATTACTCAACATCTTCGGGAATATTTCACAATTACTCCATGCAAGGTTACAATTATTCTACAGAGCAACAGAAATACCCTTATCCTGTGAAAGAACATACGAAAACAAATAGCATGAATATGCCGAATTCAGGAATGCTTAAGCAGCAAGAACAAAATTTCATAGCCCAACAAAAATTCAACAATAAACAATGCCAATATCAAAATGGCAATATGATACCCAAAGGAATGCCTACTGTAAATGTAAATGCAAATATGGTATCCTCTTCTCAAAACTCATACTTCAATTCGCAATATCCGAGAAACATTCCCGCAGAAATCTCTCACGAATGCCAAGAAACCACCAATAATACTGCAATGATGAATAAAATGCAGAATACCTTTATGCATAACTCTCCTCCACAGCATCAGGTGTATCAACATAAAATAGCAATGCAAAAATTTTCAATAGAAAATCATCTTAGGGAACTGAGTAGGATACCTGGCTATCAGTCTCATCCCAAATACAAAGAATGTATTCTTAGATATAGAGAAGTATTAAAATTGCAACAATCGTCTGGCTATCAAAATCCAGTTCAACAAACTCCACGTGTAACAACACCAGTAAATACTACAGTGCCGCCTATTAATTTGCAGTTCGATCAAAATGGTATGTTAATAAATTCCAGTTATCTACCGGATAATTTCTCTAAGGTGCAGCATGCACCACCAACTATAGAGCATGCACCAGAAAATATGGATAAGCAAAATAAAGACCAAGATATTGCCATGGTTAACGAGAAGTGCCAGCAATCGCAACAACGAGAGCAGTTAATAATTCCCCAACAAAATGAACATGTTCCTTCCTCTTGTGCAGAAACGTTTCAGAAACAGAATCAGTTCTCTATACACAAGGACTTTAATCAAAATCAACTAAAAGTACAAACAAGCGAGAGTCACACCTTTAATACTTTAAGTACTAATACTAGTAACGAAACGATGATGCAGCAAAAAGCCTCGAAAGAATTCGCTAATAAACCGGATCTGGACGTACGACAGTTTTTGGCTAATTGGGACGAAACTGACGACGAAGAGGGAACGACCAATATACCAGACACAATTCTAAGTGAAACAACCCCTGTTGTTGTAGTAAGCTATGAAAATATAGATCTTTCATCGAAAACACCACAAGCCTCGGAAGTTCCAAGAAAAAATGGTTTCTGTTCGAACGAAACCTTAGAAAGTAACAAACAAAGTGAAACGAATGTAATAGCAGCCCAAGACTGTTTGACAATATCGTATTCCGCATCTGATAATTCTGAGATTGCTAAAACTTCCAAAAGAACGATTGGAGAAGGTGTGGTGAAACCTGGGAGTATCATACATTGTATTAGCAATGGTCCTGACGAAATACCCACAATCCACATAGTGGACAATTTAGAAATAGCAAACATTCTGGGAGCACCTAATGGTCAAGTTATACAAGCTTTGGAGAAGCAAAAGACAATACCATTTTTCAGGGGGCCGAGTAATAATGAAATTGCCGAAAATACAGAGCAGCAGAGTAAGAGTAATACTCATATACTGTCTGTTGATTATCCCACATCTTTGGGTAACATGGATAAGAATACAAATATGGAAAATTCTAGTATTTCTGAAACGACTACAATTCCAATAAACAACCAAGGATTAAGAGTTTTGTCGACATCAGAAAAAGATAATCTGGATGTTAGTGATAACATCGAACTAAAGAAACAGCATAGTTTTGAAGAATCCCATAATCCCGATGATATTAGTTTACCAGATTTACCAACCTCAGAGTGTACACCAATATCTACTACTCTGAACACTCCTATTCATTCTGACACTGAAGAATCTTCGCAGAACATGGAAGACTTATCAATATCCACAAATATGATAGAAGTAATGCAGAACAGTCCAGTAATTAGTTTTACACAGCTAAACAGCGAGGATAAAGTGAAGAATAGATCCCTTGGTACTTTGGAGTTGGAATTTCAAAAGGAGAACCGTTACAAAAATAACGAAACCAAGACTGGACATGCGCAAGAGGAAACTTTGAATAATTTTGAGTTGTCTAACAACTCTAAAGTGAAATCAAATGAAATAATTAAAAATAAGCAGATGAAAAATCTCGGGACCACTACTATGAGAAAGAAAGTATGCTTAGTAGATAGCAAGGAAAATGATGCTAGAGTTTCTGATACATGTGGTGTTTTAACATCCATGGAGTATGAACTGGAGGAAGTTGTTGAAGGAGAGAAGAGATCAGATCTCGACTCTCCCGATTATTCGTACGAAAGGGGACACAAAAACATTAGAAGATCGACGGAAACGGTAAGAAAACCGGGAATAGAGAAAAGTAAGTCGAACGATAACGTTGATTCTAATGCAAATTTAAGCCCAAAAATATCTGATGATGAGTCGCAAGCATTGAAAAATGATAAAGAGCTTAGGAGGAGGAAGATAAAGACTTCCATTGTATCTACAAATGCTAGCTGCTCAACGCCTTCTGAACTTGATCTAGATGTCAGAAAAAGAGCAAGAGAAGCAATAACCTGGGAAGAAAAATGTATAGATAAATACTTAGATAGAAATCTAAGTCCAAAGAAAGATGCTGATCATTTGAAACAATCAAAGGTTTCTGATACGAGGAAGTTAGAAGATTCAAGCTCATCCCAAGGTGGAGAGCATTCTGTGTGCCATATGACTTCTCAATACAAACACTATTCCGCTGCTGTGATAAAGGATAATGTTACTTTAAATAATAAGAAGACGCACGGCACCACAGACAGGATCATGAGTGAGAAATCATCCGAGTTGTCAACCAAGATAAACAATATTAATACCAAAGAACTCTCCGAAGAGGCAGAAATTAGGAAATGTGTATCAAGTAAAATAGTTTCAACATTGCAGGAAGACATTCAATCTCAAACTTCTAAGTTACTGCAAAAAGATTTGAAAAGTGTTGATGGAGACGTTACATACACTGCGGAGGAGATGCGTGTGCTAAAAGAGTATAGAAAGAAGAAAGAAAAGTCGTATCAGGCTCACGATACATATAATGATAATAATAAAGATGAAAAATCGAAATCTAAAAGTTATAAACTGGGACACAAGGTATGTTTGGAACAAAATTCTGTATCTTCAATTAGTTTAAATTCAGAGAATCTGATGACACAGGAAGAATCAAAAAGCCACTCATGTTCGAAAAATTTAATAAAAAATGCTGACTTTGATATTCAAGTTGCTAATGTAAACTTGAAAATTAAAGACAATGATATTGGTAAAGAGTTACTTCTTGGAGACAAAAGCCAAGAACACACAAAAGACCCTCTGGAGGGAATTAAAATTGAAATCAACGTGTCATGTACAGACAGAAACTCGAAGGGACAGGAGCAGAACAAGCGAATATTTTACGACGATCGCAGCCTGTATGAAATTGACGATTCACTTTCTTATTCGAATACGTTGGACTGTCAACGTAGATTACACGCTAAGGATCAAGAAGGCAACCCAAAATTACCCGAAAGAGCTCACAGAGTGTTTGAGAAATCCGATGCGGTTGTAGATGTTACAGAAACGAATCAGGGTAAAAGCGAAACGGAGAAAAATTTAAGAATAACGCTTAAGAAAGATAGGAGAGCTTCGCTAGAGACAAGCGAGGAAATTAATTCTATCATTTCTAAGGAAACATGCAATTTAATTTCAGATAATCAGTCTTTTAGTAAATCTTCGCGCAACAATGTATTCTGTAAAGATATATCGAAAGCCGAAATAATCGAGGATACTAGTTATGCTGTTGATCACGTGGATATAATTAAGTCAAAAAGTGCAATATCAAATACTGCCACAATCGATGCAAATAATAAAATTAAGGGAAAGAATAAGCTCGAAAACGATAAGGAAGATAATTTTATATGTGAAGATGATGATCAATTGGCAAGGATACAAAAGCAAGGTTCCACGAATTTCGTGAATGTTTCAAACATAATAGAAAAAGAGATAGCAAGTGTATCTCACTCAAAAACTTCTACAAAACTACCAGAAAGCAACTTTATCGAACTCAAAGCCAAGTCATTAAATAATTTGAGCAATTTGGATTTCAAGTTTGGCAAATATTCTGGGATAGAGTTAGATCGCGGTAAACGCATGGATGAGGAATTGGACGAAGAAGAAGATAATACGGGCAAATGGAAGAAGCCAAAGATAGATGATATTTTTGAAGACTGCGACATGTTCCAAAGTAGCAGCGGTTATGTAAATCCGATATTCTCGAGCATAGATAAACTAGAGGAGCTTCATACTGTTCCTGTATACACTACCAAAGACGGAAAGATATCCTATAGTCCTAATCGAAGATTCACTTATCACGAATTAATGATGGAGGCTCGTAAACGAGAATCTTACTCCTCTGTGAAAAAGTCCCACTACACGGATACCTGGAACAACTATTACAACTCAAAATTTCGGAAAATGTACAAGAAAAAGCGGCATCATAGTCTTAATGATAAGAAAAAGTATGAATATAAGAATACCAAGTATCTTTATGATAGGAAACGAAATTATTCGGATGAATTCTATGGTAAAAGTCATGTTAAATATAAAGATTATGTTCACAGCATTAGGAACAATAATGCTATTTGGTCTGATCATTATAAAATGGATAAAATGTATAGCAGCAGCGATTCTGATGAACAAATCATAGATCGCAGTAAAAATCGCGTTGCTGAGGGGAATAATTGTAAGAAAGATCAGATTACAGAGAATAAAAGCATAGCTATCCCTAAACCACAAAAAGATGAGATGTTTATTGATGAATTAGATCTGGAATGTAAAAGTAAAGAGAATGTAACAGATGATCTTTCACATAAAGATAATTGTATGGATTTAGAGGAGGCGCAAGTGGTTCAATTTCAAATTCTTGATATTGATAAAAAGAGTGAAAATTGTGTAAGCGCTAATAATAATTGTATAGATAATTGCATATCTAATATGGATTCGGATATTCTGTCAACTTCTTTACAGTCGAAACAGAAAAAACAAAATGTTGAAAATAATGTAAATGAATATTTAATGCTAGATAATTCGGAAATCACGTCAGAAAACTTTCAGACAAATAAAGATAAAAATTCGGGCAATGAATGTACGGATCAAATTATTGATAAAGTTGAAATTATAACTACTCTTGAAAATGAAGAGAAAAATGTAGTTGCAAAAAATGAATCACCGACTTCAAAATTGCTTATCAAAGAATCTTTATTGGATAAAGATAAGCAAGTTAGTTTACACAATCTTGAAAAGAAAAAAGATGATGAAAAAATTACTTCAGAAGGAACAGATGCTAAAGAACAGAAAGAAGAAATTGACATAAACTTGTCTGATAGTCAAATTTCCCTAGAATCAAAAAATAATCTTGAAAATATAGAAAATACAGAAAGTAATAACAAATCAGAAACTAATCACGTTAGCGTACCAATATTTGAAACAGACATAATAAAAGAAGTTTTTGAGCTTCAAATAGATTCGAATAATGCATCTAATCAGGTTTCACAAGAATTTTCGTTTTCAAAACGTCCGAAAGTCGCGTTTAATGAAATAATTGAAGAATCTGAGCAGAATATTAGTCAAGAAAATATCTCAAAATGTGAAGAAGAAACTGTGCAATTTAATAAAGAAATTGAAATTTCAAGTGAAGATCAAGAATACGAAAAGGATATAAACAAAATAGAAGAAGAAAATAATGAGGATTTAGAAGGTCCAAACAATGATACTCTGTTGAAAGACACTTCTGCAATGAATCAAAAGGAATCTGAATCTCAGGCAGTACTGGCAAACAAAACAATTGATCAAGAAGATAATACAAAACACATTTCTATTGAATGTATTGAACATGAAGACAATATTGGCGTGAATTCTGACCAAATAAATAACGTAATTACCGAAAAAAAAAGTTCTATTGATTCCTCAAAAGATGAAATTCATACTGAGGATGAAAATATTACAGAAATTGGATTAAACAGAAGTGGAATAGAAACTATTTTATCAAATGACCATATAGAAGAAACTTCAGTGGAGCAAGATGTAATAACTGACGATTTAAAGGATGAAGGTGGATCAGATGATCTGCTAGTTGCCTCTAAACATGAAACGAATTCCAATCAAGATACTTTGGAAGATAAAGGAATACCTGTTCTTAATACATGTTGCTTTATTAAAAACTCTCCAACTGTGGATGCTGAAAACAGCAAAGATAAAGCTGAAATAGATAGACAGAAAGAAGAGCAAATTCCTGTCGATCAAGCCTTTTCCAAAAGCTCGACTCATTCTTCAGATATAGACATGATAGCAATACCCAAGCTGGTTATAAAGAAAACTGACACTTCAAATTCGAAACCAGTGTGCTCACTAGATTACATAGATTCTTCTGAAACCTGCGATAGATATGATGCAAAATTATTGTCCGAAGTACGCCCAAAAATACCAAAAGTGATCATAATGAAAAATAGATCACGCTCTGTAACTCCAACAGTTGAAATTTTAGAGAAAACTAAGTCTGATAAAACGCAATCTTTTCTTCCAGAACAAAATGAAGAAAGTATGGATATGGATAACAGTGATTTTGAATCATATACTTTAAAATATGATAATTATGAAAATAAGGTACCTAAGGTGAGGATAAAGTTGGAGGATATATCATCCAAGGACTTAAAAGTATACTTAAAACGTAAGACCATTAAGAAGAGCATTCCAAAAGTGAAGATTAAAAAGCTTAAAATGCAAGAAAGTAAAAGAATCAAAATGAAGGAGAGTTCAGAATCAGAAGGTACTGATTCTGATGAAGATACAAATTTTCATGAGTCAATGTCCAGCGACATAGAAATTGAAAAAACATCAAAATCAAAGTTAAAAAAACAAGAAGAAAGTAGATCTTTGTCACCAGAAAAAGATAGAGGGAATGATTCGAATATTCCTAGAGTTTCTTCAAAAAAAACTAAAAGAATAAAGGAAGAGGACTCAAAACACACTGCCAAGTATGATAACAACATAGCAATTAATGATGAGTTAAAGAAAAAATTTCCTCAGTGCATTATGGAAAAGATTCCTAAGGTTATAATAAAAAGAACTCAAATTGGCACAGAATTTAAATGCGAAATTAGCAAAAGTAAGAAGACTTCAATCACTGAAACGTCCAAATGGCAACCAAAAGTAAAATTACAAAGATTAGATGTTCTAGATCATATGGTGAAAGATTGGAAGCAATCAAAAATCACATTAAGTGATAAGTTTGATTTGTCTGCACAAATAAAGGATGTTAGCAACGAAGATGTGATTGATGACAATAAAGTAAAATTACCTAGATCTAATTCAGTGTCTAGTTTGTCTCCTGCTAAATGCAAACAGAGAAGATTATCAGACTCTGATTACATGAAAATTAACTCAAAATCAACTACTGGGTTCGATGCTAATTTAAGTAAAACTGATAATGTGGCTATTTTAAAATCAGATGATAGTGAACATAGAAATATTAAGAGGAAAGGAAAGAGAAAATTACTTTCCCAGAGTAGACAAATACATCATAGTCAGAACGATGAAAGTGAGAGTGAAATGGGAGAAACTGCAACAAAACATTCCTTTAAAGACATTCTGACAAATGAAGACAATGATATGATGGTTGTGAAAAAGGAATACTCAACTTTTGGGACCAAAGAGAATACACCTCTTATAGAAGACAAATTTCTAGACTCTGTCACTCGTTCACATAATTATAATGATAACAATAGTTCGATAATTAAAGTCGATTCCTCAGATGAAAGTCAAACTACAATAGAAATTTTGCCGGCATCACCAGATAATAGCGATAGTGAAGTGAAGAACTCTGAATTTGAGAATATTAGTAGAATAGATATGGTGGATGCAATGCCGACTCAATTGGAATTAGAATTGGAACTTATTGACAATAAAAATATATGTTCTGAGGTATTTACATCGAAAATCGACTATGCATCGCATTCCAAGAGTAAGTACATTGAAGGGTCAACTAAGGCATTCTTCAATGAATTTCAACGTGCTTCACAAAATAATTCTGATCAAAATGAATATACCTTCTTAATGAATAAACAGCAATTACAAGATCTAGAGAGAAGATCAAATGATAATTTTTATTGTAATGACTTATTAATTAAAGAAGTACTAGCTGCTAAAGAAACACTGAAGAAATGTTTGACAAAATCTGAAAATGAAGATGCGGAAAGAAAAAAATCACGACATAGGACTGTAGCTGAAAAGAAGCAAGGCTCAAGTTTCACTTTCAAGGATATTGGAAAATCATTAGACAAGTCTGAAAAAGCATGTTCTACTAGTCAGAATGATAGAGTGAAAGTAAGTGGAAAGTCTAGAAGTTCAGAAAAAAAAGCATGCATATCTTCTAGTAAGATGGATATAAAGGAAGTTAAAGAAAGCTGTTCAAAACAAAATGAAATTTATTCCATGGATTGCCCTACAGCTTCTACATACGAAGATAACAATGTACTAGAGCCAACTACCATTTCTTTGAAGGCTTCTAAGAAATTTGATGAAATAACAGCAAACACAACATCAGTAAGAAACTCTGGTCATATATCAAACAGATATAACAATACAAAAGACTTGCAGAAGGAAAAATCTGCAAAGAAAACTAGCAGTAGCAATGAGAATCAGAAAGATAATGATAATTCAAATGACACAAAAATAAAGGAAGACAACATGCCATTATTAGTGCCAGAGTTTGTTTTAAATTTTGATTCCAGCTCAGATAGAGATAGTTCCAGATCTCCACCTGTTATAACAAATCAAGAAGAGGTTGAACATGTAGTAGAAGATGCAAAATTGATGGAGAACAAAGCTATTAATCAAATGGAGAAGATAGAAGAAAATAAAAAACATTCCTATAAAGACTGTGGAATGACTATTGCTGATATTATAATGCAATTAGCTTATCATGAAAAGGTGAAAATATTTGCATTTCCCTTGATTGCAAAGTTTTTATATAAGCACAAATGAAGCTAATTTTAATAGTTTATTCCAGGCAACAATAAAGCATAAAAGATATTGTAATTTATGCGAAAGATGGTTTCCTACAACTTCACGACATCGTCGACATTTAGCTGGATACCAACATCGTTATATGGAATCAACACAGCGTAAAAGCATCCATACACTTTTTATTCTGTTCACTGGCAAACCTTGTCCAAGACTTTTGCCAGCAAATGTGATTCGTAATGACTGTTCCATTGGGGAATTGACACCTTTACAAATTGCCGTTCAGGTACAATTATGCTTCATGTACTATTCGTCTACTGTGAATTTCATATACTTAATCTTGTCAATTACGTTTCATAGGATGTTGCAAAATGTGTTGAATATATAGAACAGGATCATAAAACGAAAGAATGATAGCAACAAGTTACTATAAATTACTTTGGCTGCATAGATGCATTTCCTGTGATTAACTATACTGGAACAAATAATGTGAGTACCTTTAAAAAACGTACTATAATGCTAAACACAAAGTTTATTCTGTAATTCTTTTAATCTTAAAGGAATTGTACATTTTTAGTATGATTACTACTGTTGGTAATCATACTACGTACTATTATAAATATATGTATACAAAGACAATGAAATTAACATCTATGAACTTTGCAACAAAAGAGAGCTTTGTTGATTGATGTTAATTGTTAAGAGTTACTTGAGAAAAAAAAATTATTTTAAGTAGTTAGATATTTAGCCAAAGATCATAGTAAAAAAAAAGATACATGTGTACGTTAGATTATTTATAGTTTTTGAGGACTACACAGTCTCTTGTTTGTACAAATGAAAATATGAGTAATATGATAAGTGAATGTGCTCGTTATAAATCTTTATTTATATCGTGAAAAGACTTATATATACGATGTATAAATACATATATATATATATATACACAGACACATATATATATATTTATTATTCTTGTTTAAAAAGAATATGAATCCTTGCAATGTTACACAGACCTAAATCTATATATAGTTACATTTATATAAAATTATATATCTGAAACAGGGGCAGTCAAAGTAAAAAATGTCTATACTATATGTTACAAGATAAAATGAACTATGAAATGTTAAAGTGTCCACAATTCGTACATTTCGTACATTCGTAGACAATGTTAGTGAATGTTAAACAATTTAATTTAAAAAAGAAAGTTAAACAATATGTAAATTCTCCAAAATATTAATTATACTTATTACAGTGATTCTAAATCAAATTTTTCTATTCTATTTATCTTTAATAAGTATAAACTAACTCTTTATACAATTCTTTCAAAAATAATTACTTACTTAATTGACATAAGCAGTAACATCTCATAGTTCAGTAGAAAATCTACATATAATATAAATAATGTTCACTCCCCCGTCACGTGTTTATGTCTGATTCAAACCATTTAGGTGTGCCTAATGAGTTATTGTTTATACAAATAACAAAGCTTTTAATTGTTTTTAAATGTTACAAATGTTTTTCTTATTATTCTATTGATATATGTATATTGGAAGTGGGAAAGATCCTTAAAGAATAAGTTCCTGGTTATAAAGTGGGATGGAATAAATATATTCCTTGTTAAGAGGCTAAAAAACAACTATTATGCTAATACAGGGTTAACAGACTATATCTACAATTGTCTTATAATTTTATTCTTTCTGGTTTACGTTCCAAAGAATGAAAATACATTAAAAGTCACTTTATTGAAAAATCTAGTTTAATCATTGAATGCAACCAAATAAAAGAAATATATAATATATATATATATATATATATATAAGTCTATCGATTGTTATTCCACTTAATGTTTTGTTTCTCATAAGTTTGTTTTAACTGTTTCATATTTTATTTGCACGAGTGCCTTAAAATACACCTAACAGTATTTGTCGTATCGTGTTATGTATATTATGTAAGATTAAATGAAGCTATATATTTCTAATATTCTTGTATAAAATATGCATAATATATGCTGCAATTATGAGAACATTAAAATAAATATACCACTGCATAATAACTATAAATGACATTTCTATAAATATGTACATCATATTTGTTTTATAACTCTTTTTCTATAATTGTAATAAAAAGGTATCTAAACAGTGGTATCCCTTGAACATCTTCACAGGTATATAAAATAAGTATAATATAGTGGTATAAATTAAGAAAAATGTTCTCATGATTGAAGTTTTGTTATGCAAATATTTTATGATATCATTGTGTGTTCTATGTGCCTAAATTTTAAGAAATTTATATCCATCTAAAATTCAAATATGCATAATATTACTTATACATATACATTTAATATAATATAAATATGCATCACTTGTATATTATATGAAGAAAAAAGGTTTCAAAGTTTTTATAAATAAAGAAAAATTGTATCAGTTTGATGTATGTTGTACTTCACAAAAATTGTTTTGAGTGTTTAATTGTGGCTACAAGATATCCAAGTAAATTATGTACATCCAAAATATAAATATGTATAACAACTTGTATCGTATGATATCATAATTCATTAGATTTGAATCTTATAGTTTCTCCATCTAATTTGACTACGTTATATTAATTAAAGAAACAGGATATTCTTAAAAAATAAAATTACATCTAATATATGCTTCATTTAGATGAGCAGTGGTTTTTTAGAAAAATTCTATTATTGACTTCCAATAATGTAAATTATTATAAGATTGCACCGACTCAAATATTTTCAGTTAGAGAAATTTATATTACAAAAAACCTTCTTTTATTTTCTAATTTAGGTTATTCAATTTAAGAATTGAAAATTTTTATGTAAACACACAAATTAAGAATCAGTTTGTAAATCAAATTACTTAATAGAGATGGGTCCATACAAACATTTATTAACTAATAAAAAATATTTTCGTAAGTCAATATTATTAACACCCATCTACTTATGATTTATAATTCTTTTATATTTTTAAACATTTAAATCATCACATATAATAACATCATTCAAATGAGGCAGATCTGTATAGAAAAATAAGTGCAATTGTATATTTTTACAAAGCTTACAACTGATAATTCCATACAAAAATACTAACTTTTAAAATGGTTGTTAGCTGTGCAATTCTAAATCAGATAAATCATTTATACAGTTCTGCTAATTTTATACATAATGTGTGATTAACATAGAATAATTGTGTGGCATAAATTACAATAATTGTAAGCGTGTTTTAGATTTGTAGCACTTTTTTCAATTTTAATATTTCAAAAAAGTGATAATTTAATATTTCTATAAATTTTGAAGAAATCTGAAGAGATGAAATTTATTGAAAAGTTTTAAATGTTACGTAAATATTTTGAAACGTACTATAGAAATGTTACATATCTAAACACTAAAACCATTCCATAGTTAAAATAAGAGGTTTAGTTAATAGAAATAAGAACTGTATGAATCAATAGATTATTTTCTGTTAATGTACTTAGGCTACAGAAGTGTATGCAAAACTCTAGTTAATATATTAAAGAAACAATAAATAATAAGAATTACCGTGTATGGTGTCCGTTCCTTAATCACGTGTATATCCTTTAACTTCTCTTTATCCTTACATATGTATATATATATCTATTTTTCACATATATAGATGGTACAACTGTACGATTATCGCAATGTATTATTTATAGAAATTAAAATTTATAAGGTTACGCTACTCACAATTCTTTTTCTCACATTTGAACCGTTTTGATTATACTTACAAAAAATTTAAAAATGAATTCAGTAAATTTATATAGTAGGGACATCTATAATTTTTTACTAAATTTATAATATAAATTATTGTCTATAGTTGGTTTCGTAGGAATTGTTGGCGAATTTAATTTTGTCATTTAATGTAAATAAATAAAACGAATAAAATTTATATATATATTTGACTGATCGAATTCATTTATTTTTTCAATGAGCAATCTAGTTGTTTATTGTAGATTAAAATATTTGAAACTTACAGTTTGAAAAATGATTTTAAATTTTATAAAAAGATATTAATATAGTTCATAATATCTAAATTATATTTTTAATTTCTATTAGATATTTTTAAATATTTCTATTACGTATTTAATTAATAATTTCGATGTTATCCTTGGGCAGTTGATTATTTTAATCGGATAATATATAAAGTTATTGATCAAATTCGAAAGGTGAATAAGCATGCGCGTTTTTCTTACTATGTAAATGGCAAGAGGATGATGTTTTACAAAGATTTGCAAGTGTTTTTCCATTTTTTTACGGTTTTGTTATACGTTTCCGGTGAAACATTAATGAGGAAAAATGAAAAACGTACCAGCCTCAGAAACAATTATCAGATGTGCCTCGACACTTTTAAGATTCAAGAAGATAAAATTATTCGAACGCAGGAATCCTTAGACATGGGTGCTAAATATTTGAAGGAATTTGAGTTTAATTCTAGAGAAGAATGTTTAAAATTCTGCTGTGATACAGAAAGTTGTGACGTGTTTATTTTTGAAGAGAAGGTATAGATAATTTCATACAAAATAAATAAGCAAATAATAAAAATATGATTTCTTTTTATTTCAACAAATAAATGATTTATTTTCCACTAATAATAAAATAAATTGAATACCATATAGAATCCTGGAAGTTGTTATCTTTTCCAATGTGGCCCATTGCATGACTTCAAATGTAAATTTACAAGTCATGCTAACTATAGTAGTGCAGTTCGTAGTAGCTATAGTACACAAAGCAATTTACAACTGGAAAAGGAAAGTACGATTTCTCAACAAGAACATGAATTGAAATCTCTTAGGTATGCAACCATCATTTTGATATTCATAATATTTTGATGATAAAAGAATAATATACATATTTTTTATTTATATGAAGGAAATTAGCAGACCCAGCACCAGCAGAATATTCTTTCACAGAATCCCCCATGAAATTAATTGTAACATTGGCACCAAAATTATCATTAACAACATCCCCACCTATCAAACAGGGTATATACAAATTAAAGTTTTGCGTTTCTAATTCAACAAGACAAATGTATAATAATATATGCTTGTAGCTTGTACTAAAAACCAATATGAATGCAGCTTATCTGGAGATTGTATAGCAATATATAATGTATGTGATGGTATACCACAATGTACTGATGGATCTGATGAAGCAACAGATGTATGTCCCATAGAAAAACCAACAAGTTTTCCTTCTATAGCCCAAGGAGTTCAACCTCCACTACCATACCAACAAATGGTTGATCGACATAAACCCTATGCTCCACTGTATCCTCATGTTTCAGAAGTTAATTCTTGGAAATTGCCTAATTTAGCTCAGCAAATGATACCACCTCAGCTACTTCTATACCCAGCTCGTCAGATGGAAGGTGCTCCAGGGTATCAATGGGATTATCAACCCATATATGATCGAAATAAAGCCATTTATAATTCTTATCCTGAACAAAGCAATCTAAATCCTTCTGAACGTAAGTAGTATAATTGTGAAAGATTATTTTATGAATGAAGTGGAAGTGCTTTAAACTGTATCATTTTTAGAAGATCAGTCACATATTTTCAATCATAAGGGATTGGGTGTAATAGGAGAAAAAGAATCAGATGGGTAAGGCATCAAATTTTAATTTTAAAGAAGGTATTAAGCAATAAAAATATTAAAGTAGTTATATTTAATCTTGAATTATTTTAAATTGTTTAGTAGTACATATATGGATGCAAAACATCCATACAAAACGTCGTATTTCCTATCAGCAAATAGGCAAAACAATCAGGTTTATCTGTCTCCATCTCCAATATCGAATGTGCAACAGAAGCAAATAATGGAAACAGAAAGGGATGTTATTATTACAACAACACCTGCTTGTGATGTATGTGTATTCTATGATTTCTAATTTCATTGCAATATTAACATTATATTATTTTTTCTCTTTCAGACATCACATGAACAAAAAGATGTTTCATTAAAAAGTCAAGAAATCGGAAAAATCGATCAACAAGGGGAGAAACATATAGTACATGGAAAAGAAATTAGTCAGAATATATTAAAAAATGAAACTCTGAAATTTAGTCATATTCAAACAAAGGA
Source organism: Bombus vancouverensis nearcticus (assembly GCF_051014615.1). Classification (NCBI taxonomy): domain Eukaryota; kingdom Metazoa; phylum Arthropoda; class Insecta; order Hymenoptera; family Apidae; genus Bombus; species Bombus vancouverensis. Next base: position 14,430,134 of record NC_134919.1, read on the forward strand.
AACAAAAGGTGCGTTATTAAATAATGTTATTTTTGTCCAATGTTTTATTGTAATTTAAATATGTCATTTTAGAACATAAAAGTGTAATAGTTATAAAACATCATAGCAGAGAGCATGGAAGAAATACCTTAATGGCAGAGCACTTGAAACAAGCAAATGAAAATGAAGTTTTGAGACCCAGGGGAGCAGTCATATCGTTGGCTTTAGGACTTACAATAACAGCTATTACAGCTACATTAATTGCTTGCCGATTACGAGTCGTCCGAAAACGTGGAAGACGGCACGGACTATATGCTCATGATGCGGATTATTTAGTAAATGGAATGTATCTCTAAGTGAGTATGCGAATTTCTTTAGTCAAAGGAATGTAGTGATTTTCATACTATTTTAAGTAACAACACAATAAAAAGTGTTTTGTCTTAGTAGTCTGATTTTAAAACTAATTAAAAAACGAAAATGTTTTGATTCATATTTATTTTATATTTGTGAAATTTGTTTCATCATCTTATGTGCAATAGATATTGTGTGAAAGTAATTGTATTAAATTTGTGAAAATTTGCTATAAAATTATAATTTTTACAACGAATATTTAAAGTATTTTATAAAATAAATTTTTGCTCGAGTAACTTACATTTATCAAATTAGTATCTTAATTTGTATAATAATATTTGATTTTTAAAAAATATTGACAATATAAAAAGAAATCAAGAATTTTCGAATAGAATGAATTCTATGATAAAGCGCAACACGAAAATTTACTGTATAATTTGAAAAGGCTTTAATAGATTTAACGGTGAAACTGTACACAAGCGAATGTAATACACATGTATCTTTAATTCAGTGCAGCTGTGTTTGAAAAAAGAGAAAACTACCAGCTTATAACAAAATTATATTTATATATAATTTTTACAATCATACAATACAAAGGTATATACGATTCTTAATAATAGAATCACTGTTTTCAAGATTATAGTAACTAGCTATTCTAAAAAAATTGTTACTATGTCGTTTTTATACCTCAATTGTATCAAAAAAGGAGCTAGGTACCAAAGTATTTCTTCAAAGTACTTACATATCTCTAAAAAGGATTGTTCTTATTTCACATGAATGTTTCTAAATAAAGAATACATGTAGTATATACATAAATTCGATTAATTTGTCCTGTTGGATACAATGGAAATATATAAAAATTGCTATATCATTACAATTGTGTTATATGTGAATTTTCCATACTTAGTAATTTTATTTGTATAAATACTACAACATTATTAGTTTAACCAAACCCAATAATTTATATAAAATATGAACAAAATAATGGAAGCATTTAAATTATCAATACTTCTGCTACTTAACTAACTATATGATAGCTAGAAATTTCATAAGGAATCTATATTAAAGAAAATTGTTCTTATATCTTTTTACATTAGAATTTTATGGATTAAAATTAATCTTTAATATAATTTTCATGTAAAAAGAATAATTACATTTTATTAAAAAACCAATTTCTAATGTATAACAAGGGCATATACTAAATTCTGTTACATCAAATAGAATTGTATTTGATTAAATTATACATAATGTTTCTCTCCAATATATATTTCATCAGTTGTATTTCTGATACTCCAATCACTTTGTATATAAAAAGACATGGTATTATTCGGTTCAAATATGAATATTATATAATTGAAACAAATTTATATTTTCGTTAAAATAAAAAATCTGTATATATTTAAAAAAATTATTTTAATTATTTTTTATTCAAAAAAATATTAACAGAATAGAAATAATTTCAATTATATGCAAAGTAGTGGTCTGTACCATTATTGCAATGACAACAAGTGAAAATTATGATGATATTTATAAATGGGACTGTACGTATGTTCAAAATGAAATAAAAATACCATTTAATAACATTGAACATTGTATTGTACGCAACTATTGTCTGCCAGTAGCTGCTGCATATTGCTGTGCTCGTATAAATTCAGGGTAATCGATATACCCATCATTATTACTGTCATCTAAGGAAAGTATTGGATCTATTAAAGTTACCAATTCCTCATCCTTAAATAATTTCTGTCCAGTGTTGACTCCAGCTACCTCTTTATTCTCTTGTTCTGAATATAAAGAGTTTATTATATTCTTCATGCAGAAAGTTAGTAACTTAGTAATTAACTGATTCATACATACCATGCCAATGAATTAAGGACTTTATAAGCTCACAACCATCTAATTTATTATTATTGTCTGCATCATGCATTTTGAAATAATGAAATTGCAATTCTTGTTCTGACATTTTACTAGTATCTATTGGAACTTCCATGTGCTCTGCGATATGACTGCAAAAAATTTGTTAATAACTATAAGCTTAAGATTATAAGTTGATGATTTTACATCTATGTAACATACGCTTTTTCATTAACTATGTTGGCAGCATTAAGTATTTGTTGTGAATGATCATGCCCATGCCCATGCCCATGTCCTTGTTGAACCGGTACTTGATGAGTTGGCATATGTTGCTGTACAGGTACTTGTTGAACTGGAACTTGTACAGGTACTTGCTGGAACTTTATAAAAATTTTATTTGTAACGATGCATGATTTCTTTCTAAATTATTTAAACTTGATTCAAATATGCATTACACATAATATGATAAAATACATTAAATGTGTTTTAAATTATATTTATAATTATGATTATAAGAGGTACTAGATCTTTGGTATTTTTATGTAAACCTACCTGTTGTTGAGGAATTTGTTGTGGTACTTGATGTACTTGTTGAACAGGCTAAAACAAATTGAATATAAACTGACCTATGAATGAAACAATGATTAAAAATGCTATCCATGCAATTTATAGGTACTGTTTTAATATTCCCTAGTAATAAGAAATAATAGAATTGAATTTTGACTTAGACTTCAACATAACAGCAACCATATGTTTGATTATCTTAGGAGGAAAACTTACTTGTTGATAATGTTGAGGTGATACACCTGGTGGAACTCTTTGTTGTTGAGCGTGTGTATATTTACAAGCTAAAGATCCGATTATAAAAAGCCACAAAGTCCAATTCATATTGTAATGTTCTGCAACAAATGCATGCGTTTAATTACATATTTATTATATATCACAGAAATAATACGCACATATTACATCTAATAATACTGTGTTAAACATTCAATTACGAAAATAGTAGGAAATAAACAAAATTTTTGGAAATACCTTATGTTATTCAATGTATACAAAAATTGACATGAACGCAAATATCTTGTTCATTGGCAAGACTGTATACCGGATTACGAATTTCGAGGTTATGTTACAGAAGTCATAGACTGACGTGGACAGATACCGCAAGTGTTACTTTATGATATACATACATATTTGAAAATCAGAGGCTCAAAGTATGATAAAAGCAGAGACAAAGGATATCAACAAGATAATATTGTTATTAAACATTTTTTATTAAAATAACCATTCTAAATTGAAATAAACATCATAATAGAAATGAATGGAATAGTTTTAATTTTTAATTCTATAATATTTTCATATGGATTAAAATAGGATTGATAAATCAAATGTTATAAACAAAATTCTTCTGTTAAAAGAATGTAATAAAAGGCATCACTTAATTTTAATTTAGAGAAATTAGTTAAATAATTATAATATGAGAATCACTGCATTACTAGACATTATTTTACAGTCAATAAGAATGAAGTAAGAATGAAATCTTTAAATTATAACTTCGAAATCTGTTGATCAATCATTTCATGTTAAATGTTGATGTACTTGTGAATTAAAATTTATTTCATCCTTAAAATAGCAACATTTGGTAAAAAAAATATGGTTTTGGTGCTTAGGTAGTGAATATCTGGGGAATATTTAAATATCTACAAATGGGCGTTGAAATATTTTTTTATTTATGGCGTATCAATTTAAATTTGAATGGACATGAGCAATAATTATTCAAATATGTACGAAAAATTGAAACCAATCTTTATAACATACTCTTTATTTTTGTTCAAAATTTAAAATGAGTTACATTCTGCTTCTAATCAATGAGTTTATCCCGCCGTTTTGAGATCCGTGAGTACTTTCACAATGGCGGAAAAGTATTGCTCTACACGATATCAAATTTGTGATGTGACTGTAATACCTCTGGTAATACATTAAAAAATAACTAAATAATTTATGATTGTTGAGAAGAAATCATATTACTATACAAACTATCCATAAATTGGAAAATTTAAAAAGATTTAATCGTATTAGCAGGTATGTACCAAAACTACACGGTTTCGTTAATTTAGCACTAATTTTTGTTTTATACAATTTCAGAATTCAGAACTTTATTCCCCCATATTTTTAATTTGTCATTACTTGTATTGAAATAAATATATTAGTATATAAAATATTGTGTGTTTAATAACCCATAATTTAAGATATACATTTAATATCTTTCTTTTATTTTAAATCCTTATCTTTAAAATATTTTGTATGCATTTAATTTTAAGTAATTAGGACATATATATTGTGATGTTTTTACATTCTTTAGTAATTGAATTTAATAAATAAACCGTAAAGAATATGTACGATAGCTTGATAGTTTCATAATGTAAAATTTCTGTTAGTTATCATTGCTTTTTTGTGAGTTTTGTATTTTTTCGGTATTTTTGTCATATTTTAGAAGCTCAAATAATAAATGGAAAATGCCCCAGATACTAAACCACAGGAAGGTTAAAAAATCACAGAAGAGAGTATTGGTTAAAAGGAAACATTTTTTAACGAATTACCATGAAGCTAAGTCTTATAAACCATGTGAGTTTCAAAAAGAATATATGTCTATTCAATTATACAATATTTTTAATATATTTAAGACTAATATCAAAATTTGATTGTTACAGTATGTAAACAGCTACAAAGTAACAACAATTCATTAGCAAGAGCATTATCTAAAGAAAAGCATGAAGGTCAGTTATTATTTTCCCAAAATGTTGCTTTAATTGCTGAAGTACAAGATTTAGGTTTAGCTTGTAATAAACGTGATGTAAGTAAAGTATGTTAAATACAATAATATTTTGACAATTTATTAAAATCAGATTTATAAAAATATATTTTTTAGGCCATTATATCAAATATCCTAAAGAATGCTAAAGAAATGCTTAAAATGTTAGTGACGTTGACTGGTTACTTAACAAATACAATTTCATCTTGTCAAGAATTTGTAGAATCTGTTGCCACAAATATGCAGATGTCTTATAATTCTGCTGGAAGTAAGCTCTTTTACATATTATTTCTTTTTATATTATGTAGATTTAAAGATAGGTTCCTAGAAAAAAAAATTCTTCCAGAAAGGGAATCACTGAAAAGACTGTCAATAAAATCTCCAACTAGAGGAGTAGTGAAGCCTATGGTGAGCGGTTACACCATTACAAAACCCACCATTAATTTAAGTAGATTAAATATGCAGCATATTAATAATTCATCAAACTTAAGTATAATACCAGAGGTAAGAACACCCCCCAGAAATCAAGAGTTAAACAACTCAATGTCTCCTAATGGAGTCTCTGTAAGACGTACATGCGTAAGTATTTTGTAGAATGTTTTAAGTTTAACAAAGTTGTTTGAAAAATTGAGTTATCGAACGAATTAAATATTGCAGAAAAATGGTCGCACATACAGAATGCCTGAAAGATTGTCTCCTTTAACAGTTGCTTCACAAAGAGACAGTGGTATGTTCCGTTAATGACTCATATTGGCATATTTTGAAGTTAATATAACTTCAGTATTCATTTTTAGATGAGAGCGAACAAAGATTAAGCGAGAGAAGTAGCAGAAATTCTACTGAACGGATGTCAGGAAGAGTATCGGAAAGAATGTCAGGAAGAATATCCGGAAGAATGTCAGAAAGACTGTCAGGAAGGCTTTCGGAAAGAATATCAGGAAGGATGTCGCAAAGAATATCAGAAAGAATTCCAAAGTCGAAGTCAAGATCGCCGAAGAATCACAGTTCTCGATGTAATATTGAAAATTTGGAACGTATAGGAAGTCCCAGAGTGAAGCTTAACGACGTATCGAAATTATTGCAAAATTCTCATACTATTAACATTCGAATGGTTTGTGTTGCCAGTAAACATATTTTTGCATAAAGTTAATTTCCACGTTAATTAAATCTTTAATTGCTATCTACAGTTAACAGAGAATCAAAATAGCCAAGAAACTGATAGGTCAAGATGTAGTAATGAAGAAGATGAAGATTCTCAGACTAAGATTATAGCAGAGACATCAACTCCCGATGATTCTGGAAACAATAATGATGGAACCACTGGGGATGAAAATGAAGAAAGCAACAATGAATTAGATACTACAGATGAAAAAAAGAAAAAAAAAGTAAATGAAACAAAAAGTATTACATCAAACTGGGAGGATCCTCTTGAAGGACCAAGTTGGTTATTTGATAATTCCCAAGTCGTGCCTTCTTTTACAAATAACGACAAAAAGACTGATGATGTAAATGTTTCTAATGATGATAGTATAAGTTTCGTATTAACAGAAAAAGAATCGAAGAATCTATTCGAAGAAACTACGCAAGAAATGTCGCCACTATCAATGTCAAGTAGATGTGCAAATCATGTGAATAATTCCAAGAATAGTATACAAACAAATAATGAAGATGAATCTGATATACTTCAACAAAATGAAAATAATTATTATAACGGAGCTATAGTGAGAGATGCAAATGAAAACGAATGTAAAACAGACAATGCCTCTACAACGAATTTGCAAAATTACATTACACAAAGACGAGGCTATTTTGAAAGTGACGATGAAGATGATTTCACGCTGATATACACACGACAACCACGTAATATGCATTTTGACATAAATGATTTAAAGCTGCCAGTACTAGAAGAGTCTGCTTTGAAACCAATAATTCCAGCTGAACCAGAACCAGAAATAACAACTACCCTTCAAAAGATATCCCAAATTTGTCCAATTCCATCTGTTTCGCATGATACTTTGAACGAATCAACGTTTAACCAGTCTACGGTAAATCTGCCACTGCTTGTGAATAATGATAATGAGACTATAGAGTTGGCGCCAGTAAAAAAAAGATCAAAACTATCGCAGCAGAAGAATAAAAGGCAGAAGGTAACTACGACGCACTTCAGTGATTTTGTTGAAAATACACCACCACTCAAGAAAAATAATTCTTACAAAAAGAAGAAAGGCAAACAGATGAAAGACCCAAGTGCTGCTAAAGTAGTGCTGCAAAAATTGAACGAATCCGATGTTAAATCTAGGACACCTTCTCCGACTGAAACAATTTCTCGTGATTGTAATCAATCTTTGTAAGTATATTTAGATAAATGATGATGTATATTAACTGTATATGATTATAACTTATACTTATATACAGAAGTCCTGTATCTTCACGTGCAGACAATTCAAGCGATTCAGAAAGTAGTACAAGTACCAATAACACATTTACTTGTAATCGCCCTAGACGAAAACGTGCTCAGATTTCATATCATGAACCTAATTTGATAAAGTAAGTAATTCTATTTTAATTCGTACTAAATTGTTTACATATTTTTTTATTTATATCAAGTTATCATGATTTCTTATTATCTTATTGTCTCAGGAAATTACGGAGGAATCAATAATTACAACGCAATATTTGTCGATATTGGAGAAGCGATTAATAAAATACTGTCATGTGTTTTGTAAGACACATTGATATTCCCTTTGATGTAAATAAGTTACTAATGCGTGTGGTCAATTTTATTGGACGGACTTCTAAATAAAGGGAAAAAAATGAAGACAAAAATAGAAACTAAATTAATTCCTTCAAACATCTATAACATACTATACAGCAAGTTCACACTTTGAACTGTTCTGCTTCCATCGCTGCGCACACTTTTACTAAATCAGCAATTGTTAATTATTTACAGGAAATCGGCTTGCTTTGACGTAGTCATAGCTTCGATGATTTTGGCTTCCTCTCGTAGTAGTGTTCGTATGATGTACTTTTTGTATCCTTAAGTATGTTTCAATGAATAAACCAACATTTTAGAACATTGCGTTTTCTATTATTTTATCAATAATGATAATGACATGAAACTAGCAGATTTTTGTAATATTTCCAATCTGTTGTGGAATTATGACAAACGCAAATGATCCAATCACACATAATTACGAAAAATAAAAAAAATGCTTATTGAAGCATTCGACGATGGATGAAACAATTTTAAAAGACCGATTTTATTGGCAGTATTCAAAGAGACATCGGTGCATAAATAAAAAAGAAGTATTATGTATAATGGATTTAACTATTTATTCCTTATCCTATGCTGACAGGTTTATAGAGCGGCCAGCATAGAGGCGAGAATTAAACATGTTTGTTTAATTTCAAGATGAAACAAGCAACCAGTGTTACCTTCTCTACATAAACTTTTTTATCAAGTAAATATTTTTTACAAATCATTAGCACTTTGACTTTACTAAAATCTAATTTAATAATTGATATACTAATTATCGTGATGAGAACTAAAAGTTTACAACTTGAAAAACTGGATAATTCGTTATGACATAATTGTCACTAACATAATTGATTTGCAACCTAGTAGCAATCGTGGGTGTACGCACGCGGAACTTTCTGTTGCTAAAAGTCTAAGCTTGAGGTCAACGCTTAATTTGCATAGTCGATATAGCAATGTGTTATAAAGCTGTTTTCATATTCATAGTTTCGTGTTTGTGATATCGCAAAGTGCCAAGAAAAACAGAAAGAAAATAGCTAGATATTCATACGATAAAATTTATCATGCGTATTAAACAAAATAATTATATTATACAATGCAACAATATTTTACATTTTACTGAAACGTTTATTTTGTCTACAAAATAAATAATTGAGGTCAATAAATAACAAACAGACTATATTGAAATATTCTTGGATTTCAGCCAATTTGTTAATTGATAAGCAGATTATATTTGAGAATCAATGGATAATCAAGCTTTATGGGATTAAACAATTTATCTACTCTGATGCTTGAATGCTACTGAGATAATCAGACAGATGCGGCTGTTTTCACGTTTTGTAATCGAATGATTTTGAAGGGTTTAAAACGATAGGAATACCTTTCTCAGGTAAATTAAAACGGTAGTTTCTAGCGATGAGTAAATTATTCAGGCTGAAAGTATATTTAATGCAATATGTCGTTCAATCTACGATCTTGTTTAAGAAGATAGATGTTATATGTCACGTATATTATTTTGCAAAAATAACAATATATATATATATTCGAGGGTTACATATTTGCAAAAGAAAGCGTATGAAAATCGAACTCGAGTTCGAGTGTTCTGTAAGAGTTATAGAATTCTAATGAATTACATATGTAGTATCAATTGATTGCGGAACATTTTGCTCAATATACGAATAGTCGGTTACAAGCGTTATGTGGTGAATGCAAGATAGCGTGAAACAATCGTGATTGGTGTATTGACTTGTAGCTCGCTTGATACGGGTTTATGCAATGGATGCATTAACGCGATTCCATGTAAGTGTAATTATGCGCAGCTGACACATTAAAGAGCAGAACAACAAGGTTACCAATTTTCTCATGAATCTTGACCCAGTAATCCTTTTTAAATCTTTCCGCTTTTGTTCTAAATAAATGTTCATCGTTTAAAAAACGAGGAGACATTAAATATGCGAGTATAACGCTTGGACGTTCTTAGAGTCGAAACATGAAACAAGTTGGTCTCACAACACGCGCAGCGAGAATGTGAAAAACACCCACTCGGGTAAGAGTGGAATAGCAAAGTTCAAAGAAAGAAACAAAACATGTACTAGCGTAACAGCGCGAGATTCAGTACGCACAGTAAATTCTCTCGTGAAGTACATAAGTGCGATATTTTTGCAGTTCAATAGTGCTCGCATTATTTATGCACCATCATAGAGCACCGCTATTATCGAGCCTCGAAAATAACGCGAATTCGCAACGAGTAAAAGTCGCGTCTTTAACGCGCGTACCGGCGTTCAAACTCTCCCTCCACAGGAATAGCAATGCACGATTGCGCATGCGCCAGCCATTTCTTAGTAGCGCCGATTGTTCGGCCAATGGCAAACGGCGAATGACGTCAGAAGTAGCCAATCAGCACTCGTTCTGGTGACGAACGAGCTATTTTTAGTGGACGTGAGTCACGGGATATAAGGCTGTACGTTTAGTTGGGTGTTCACAAGTTGTCGAGACATCGTGTTGTGCACCTGAGTGACATCCGCATTCTATCACCGATCATGTTAAAACTAGGCTCTCCGGAGTTGGAAAAGTTAATCATCGGTCAGCAGGATAGTTTAGTGACGAATCTACCAACACCTACGCAGATTCTGTTTCCAAAGGCAGTGACCGAGGCCCAAGAATTATACGCTCGAGGTTTCATCGACGCTCTGAACGAGTTGCATCATTCGGACAGCTCGCAAGAACCTGGTAGCATTTATGGAGCTACGTATACGACGTTGGAACCACCTAACAGCGTGCAGAGTACAGAATCTTCGGTGAGTCAAGGTCTGCTACAGATCAAAGATGAACCTCAAACGGTACCTAGCGTGTCCAGTTCACCCCCGATGTCTCCTATCGATATGGAGAATCAGGAAAGAATCAAGCTGGAAAGGAAACGTCAGAGGAACCGCGTGGCTGCGTCTAAATGCCGCAGGCGCAAGCTCGAGCGCATCTCCAGGCTGGAGGACAAGGTTAAGCTGTTGAAGGGCGAGAACAGTGAATTGAGCGCGGTGGTGCACAGGCTGAAAGAGCACGTGTGCCGGTTGAAGGAGCAGGTGATGGACCACGTGCACTCTGGCTGCCAGATTATGGCGGTCTCGGGTCAATTCTGAGCCGATTATATCGGACGGGACTCTCCGACGTGTATTGTTTCGTCTGACGGTGGCTCTTGCCACTTTTATAAACGTGGCAATGTTGTTCCCCTTTGTTGGAGTCGGAAGCTTCTACCATGGAACATCGATGTCGTCGTTGATACTTGTTTACATTTGACTACGATCTCTCGTTTGCTTTGTTGTTTTCGGGAAAAGGGGACACGGTGATGATCGTGCGCGACGGCGTGAGGAGAGCTAAGCAAGACGAAGAAAAAGAAGAAGAAGGGAGTGCCTTGGTGTGCTGGGCGTGAAATAGAGACTCTTTTTTTTTAAAAAAAAGGAGAGCGAAACAAAAAGAATAAGGAGATAGTAATCACCCCTATACGCGTGTCTCTTCTTTGTGTGTGCCTGTTTTTCATGCATACATGTGCACGAGAAACGCATTACGTGCATGTGTATAGGAGAATGGTGCGGAGGGGAAAGACGGATGGAGAAAGAGAGAGATAAACAGCTCCGAGAAGTACGTCGATGGGAAGCAGAAGTGGGGAGTGAAGAGGGAAGGAAGGATGGAGAAAAAGGAGAGTGGGTGGGACTTCGCGGAGAAGAGTGGGACCTTGCAATGCGGCCATTTTGGAGAACTTGGCGAGTACTGGCGGGAGATTCGAATCTCTCAGCTGTTCTTTCTAAAAATTTACCGATCGTATTATGTACATTCGTCCGGGGGAAAACGATCAAATCGATGTTAATAATCTATCGAAGATCTTTCGAGATTCTCGTTTGTCGGATTTTTTCACGCTCATTCATCATCTTCCTATCGATTTTTTAACGTTGTACTATCCTCGGATTTTCCCCCTGTCGGAGGATAATAATACTTCTTTGCATTCTTTGTAATCAATCCACGGGGCATTTTTCTTTTTGCGATCGTCTGCGTCCTTTCTGCCCTTTTTCTTCTTCTTTTTTCGTTTTGTAATGAATGCGTGAAAGTCTGGTGAGCTAATATCGGCGTTACATTATTCAATACAGGTGGTAAAGGTCCAAGTTGCGGCCTTTTCGCCTAAGGTGCCCGTCGCTGACATCCGTTTAACGTAAGGTTACGCTTCAACTGGCTCACGTTGTTCTCGCGATTCACGGCGTCGTAGACGCTCTAGTATCCTTGTAGAACGTTTGCTTTATCATCGAAAACTTCGCACCATCGATGCCGATTTTGTCTCCGTGTCAATTGAAAGTTCATAGCTCTGGCGACGAACCGTGCACATTGGAACACACTCACCGACGCTTGGAAAAGTGCGATCGATCGCCTATTCGTCTTACCTGCTCGTTTCTGTTTTATTCATTAACCCTTTGCCCTATAATTTAAGTCCCAACAGCGCGTGCCGTAACCATCGGCAGGGTCGCGCCATTTCACGGTCTGGCTGAGCGTTCGAAGTTGTGCAAGGTACAATTAATTTTATGTTGCCAGATGTTTGATAAATAATTATTACCGATTGATAATTGGACAGGATTTTTAAGGCTATCTTGCTAATATTTATCAAGAAAATATATTTGCACGTCCGAATGCGGCCAAGAAAAAGAAATGTTTGTCGCATGTACTACGAGACTAACTCGACGTTGTAGGTTAAAGGGCTAAACGCGGTGATTTCAACGCCAAAATATTGGTTCCAGGCGCTACTCTATTTTATACAGTCTTTAGAAACAATGGTGGTACTTGAACGGCAGTTCCCGGCCACAAGGTCGATCGCAGTCAAAAAGATGAAATTATCGAAGAATTCCATAAGCTCGCATTTAATGAAAAAGAGAAAGAAAGATATGAACTCGATGCAGCACGAGATATTTCTCTACTGCATCTTCAAACGACAAAAGTTCGTCGATTCCCGCGAATACGCACCAGAAACGATTAACATTACTAGAAAGCTCTTGTTTCTTATTTTCTCGCCTCTTGTTAGACGCATTCGACACATTTGTCCCTTCCGAAAGATAAGTTTTTCTTAGTCTTCTTGCATTTTATTTTCTCAGATGTTATATACACCTTACGAGTTCTTCAAACAAACCGCGCTTTTTATTATCATTCGAATAAGAGAAAAAGCAAAAAATTATTCTGCGTCGAAGGCTGGACGTAGGTAGTGTTATCGCGAAGCGATAATTCGCGACCGCAACGATTGCCACGAAATGCCGGGCCACGCGAGAATTCCCTAGATTCTCGATAAATCAGGGGAAAACTGTTGACAAAAAGAAAGAAGGAGGAAAAAGAAAGCGATTCCTTCGGAAGATTTCGTGGTAACGATAAATCCTTACTATACAATAGCACACGCATTCGTACTATTTGCAGCCTGTTCTAGAGGCGCACACGCGCAGAACATCACGTGTAGTGAGTCATTGTTGTGTTGACAGTTGAACCAAATCGTGTCGCTGTCCGCATCCGAAACCGAGACGGACAAACACAAGTTTGAACTGTACGCGACACATTAGCCACTACACGGACACACGCACTTTTTGCGTCCCAGCTTCGACTTGATTACGTAACGACGAGTAAAAAATCAGGCACACTAGAAAAGAGTGCTCGGACAGAAAACGCGTTAGCGACACATTGACTCTTTAACCTATAACATCGAGTTAGACTCGTGGTACGTCCTTCGAGACAAACATAAAAAACACGAATTAGACTCGTGGTACGATCTTCTGGCCAAACATAAGAAACACGAGTATATAGTAACATAAAATTAGTTGTACCTTGCACAACTTCGAACGCTCAGCCAGACCGTTAAGTCAGCGCGACTGTTGGAACTTAAATGGCGTAGGGCAAGGGGTTAACATTAGAACTACCGAACTCATTAAAATAAAACGAACTTCGTATTATGTGTACAATTAAGGTAAAGTTACCTTATCTGACAAAATTAATATCGGTTGTCATTGAGACAGAATATATAATTATATTTATTTTTTTATTCTACCGTTTCAATTCTAATTACTTTTTATTGATTAGTAGTTCTATCGTTAAAGGCATTCGTTTCTCGCGTATCGATACGATTCAGCCACGTGTTTTTCGTTGAAAAATTCGCTCGAATTTCCTTTCGCTTCTACGTACGTGGCGCGATCGTGTCCACGATACTCTCCGTGAAAAAGCTCTGAATCTTTCTCTCTGTTTCATTTATTTTCCCGTAGCTTTAAGCCGATACTGCGTGTTCCCCCTCGGTTTCAAAGACATTGATACTTTCGCCACTGCTCACGTAATTTCACTACATTTTTTGCATCATCCTATCAAGCCATGTAACATCGGAAATTTTGGATTTCTCGGTTTAACGTAACATAACGATTCCAAGGGTCAAACAGAATCGAGTATATGCAGTAGAAGTGACGAGAGTATTAATTTTTCTGTCTATGGAACTGTCGTTTCGTCATATGTGCATCTAGTCTTGTCCAGTATGCCCTCGTAACTTATCGTACGCTGCGTGATACACTCGCAGATTCGTATAAAACACGAGCAACAGACACATGTAACACGTTCGTAGGTTTCGATTGTGTTACCACGTGCGACGACGACTTGCATTTAGAAGAAACGCGCTTGGGAAGAAGTTTCTTTTTTATTTCTGTACGGTCAGATGGATATTGAAAAGTTAGACTTGCATCTTTCCTTCTTTCTTTCTTTCTTTCTTTTTTATTTTTCGAATCGAAGAAGCAAGTGGTAACAGAATCGTACGGCGTTACCGTTGTGCCATTACGCAAGGAATCGCTGTAAAGAAGTTTTCTCCCGGAGTGTCGCAACACTTTTGCGAATAGTACAAGGATGATCATGATCGACGAGTTACGGAGATTTTTGAACGACTTTTCGAGCAATATAATCGAGCAATCGTGCGTTGATTCGTTCTTTATACGAGGAAGCGTATTCTGTTAAGTTTTTTTGCCAACTGATTATACGTTATTGCTTATATTTTGCATTGCGCAAAATTTTAGAAATTTGGAACATTGAATTGTTGAAATTTGCACATTGAAAGATATGAACGTTCAGATAGATATTTAGAAATTCGATTCTTAGGTTATTGATGACTTAATAGCGTAACTTTTATGAATTTGTTTCGCGATTAGCTATGAACGTATTCTGCACAATTGTTTGTTTTTAAGTCGTAGATAGAAAGATATAGAAATGATTAAAAAAAGGAGAAGAAGAAACGTGTTGTGATTCTCCGTGGTTGCGAGCTCGTTTAATTACGAGACGTAGGCTTAATCGTAGTGTAAAGGACGAACTCGAAGCGATTCGTCGTTGGGAGATTGCAATTCGATGAAAGAACAGAAATTTATCCGATATTTTTAGATACACGTACATTGTAATAATATACATATACATATATATATATACACGTGGGATAATTGGAGCAATCGATTCAAACGAAGGGAAGGAATTCTTCATTCATTGTAGATAATCATTGTTTTAATTTCAATTTCAAACATATCTTACGACTAATTATTTTTTAAATCATTCATTTCTTTCTTCTTGTTTTTTCTTTTTTTTTTTTTTCTTTTTATAAATCGAAGAAAATTCCAAAAGAGCTTGTGTGCGCCGATACTTTTCGCACTTTTCTTCCCCTCCTTTGACGCGCGACTTTCGGCACATAACTTGACAATTTTTTTAACGCATATTATATTTATTTCTCTCTTAAAATACATTAGAATAAGCGTGCTCTGTTTTCTCTTCGCTTGAAAATCTCGTTCGTTTCTTTCTTTTTTCCCCCCGTTCTTTCTTTTTTCCTTTTCGATTTATTTCACGAGAGATCAGCCTCGCTCTGAAAACTCCCGGCGTACTTTCCTCGATTAAAAAAATGATCTTTCTCATTAAGGACACAAGGAAAACGCAAGATGGTAGAGGCGATTGTTTAGAAGCCTTCGTTTCTATCCTCTTTTTCTTTCTTTCACGAGCCATGCAATTAAAATTAGTCGGCCATCACTTACGGCGTGCCTTTTTCTCCAAGTGATTTATAAATAGAGAAGAGAAACAAAAAGGAGGACATAATTATGACAACGACCATCAAGGATTCCAAAGATACTTTTTATCGCGCGATGTTTTCATTCTTTCTTCGCGTACGCAATTTCTTCTATTACTTTCTCTTCGCATATGAAAAATGTGAATTGGATTTAAAAAAAAAAAAAAAAAAAAAATCATGTGATACGGAAGACGATCTGAAAGGTATATGATATTTGTCTTGTTGGAAATTTTCGATCTGTCTTAGCATGGCCAAACAGAGAATAAAGGGACGATTGGTACGATGGAACTCTTTGTAGTGAGATAAAGAGGAAAAGAAAGGAAAAAAGAAATGTTTGGAAAATGAGTAATGTTAGGCTGAGATAATGTGGGAATCTTTTTAGAGTTTAAAGAGTATAAGCGAGCGGAGAAAAAAGCGGTGGCACAAAGAAAAACGTATGAAAGTAAAGATGAAACAACCACAATGTGATTTAGTATGTAAGCGAGAATAACCCCGTTAAAGAAGAGTGTGTGTGTATGTGTGTATATATATACATATAAAAACGATGATTGTTATATGTGTATATATATATATGCGTGATATATAAATAAATAAATATAGTATATAGTACGGTGATGACGACGCGAAGATTTAAAAGCACCGCATATATAGAGTTATGTATAACCCTATACATGAGAGTAAATATTGCTATTGTAATATGTAATAATTATTATAAAGATATATATACGTATATATGTATAAATATATAGACGTATCTGTATATATTTATATATATATATATATCGACGCGCATACGTATATGTTACATATATTGTCTACCGATCGAGAAAGCGGAGAAACCTTTTTTTACAAATAATTTTATTTTTGAATGAAATACGACGAAAAAGAATAAAATTTCATTATATTAAAACGTAACGTGCGTGTCTTTTTCCTCCCCCCCCCCCCCCGGAAACCGTGTCCCCCACTACCCTTCTTTCTTACCGATCGATTCCATGCTCGAATATTTTTTTACTTTCTCTTTATCTTTCTTTGACTCGTTGTCCAAATTGTATTTTACATTTTTTCTATTAACGATCATGAAATTGAATCTCGATGGAAAACAGCGATCGAGGAGCAACGAATTTTTGTTGATCCGAGAAATTTGAATGTCTCGTTCTATTCGCGATCGACGATCTTCTGCAAAGAAGAAACCGGAATTCCAACTTGCGTCCCATCGCTCGCCGTGTTAATTATCGCAATTGTTTAATTGGCTCAATTGGGAAAGTTCTCGGTACGAATTAAGATGGTGAATTTTTGCGGCCTAACCGCAAATTCCAACGTTCGTTTCCCGGAAGCGTGTTGGTAAATCCTGGTTTCCAGTAAAACCGAGTTATCGAGCTGAAAAATAAAAGATCGTTCGTCAGAAATTGGAAACGTTAAATCGATTCTATTAGCTAAGGATATTTACACTTATGTCGTATCTATGTTTCGTACGCGTATACATAATTCGATATATTTATTACTCCGATGATTCTGCAATAGATAATCCCGAAGAGGTATCGTGGAAAACTTTCACTCGCGTTCTGTGTTTTAATGCGTTGAAAATCAACTGTTTCGTTATTAACAGACGTAAACGGGCGTTTATGATGCCAGCGATAAACGAGCATTGTGTGAAAGCGAGACGTGGGCGGAATTGGGTGTAATTGAATTCGAACCGAAGTAGTTTCTATATTTGCAAAAATACACGGGTTAAAGTGGTTAAAAATAAATGAATATTTTAGAGAAATCCGACGGACAAACTGCTCTTTAATCGTCTTACGCGATGCTTGAATAATTATTTACGGAATCGTGTAGGATGTTGCGAATAAATGTATTTAAATAGCGGCTAATAATTTTACATGTTCTGCTTACGTATAAGAGAAAGCGAGCAGGCAATGGAAATTACTCTTTGATTTATTTAAAGTTTCGTTAAATTCATTTGATTTTCTTAATTATTTCACCTTTCATTCTTCCCTTAGTTTCATTTTTTTATCTTTTACGATTTTCCAACTTTTCCATCGCAAACTTTCTCTTTTCTAATTTGTTGTTTAACGTTCTAACTCAACTTTGTATTAGATCGCCTGAAAAGTTTCTTTCGTTTTATAAGCAAATGATGGATGCACGATATTTTCCGTTTTATATCATTTTATCGAATTACGTACGATCCATTTTGTTCTATCAAAATAAAGATCACCCACAGGCTGAAGACTATCCGCTAGACCTAAACGCTAGATTCAATTAGTTATTTAAATTAAGTAATATTTACTTATTTATAATACTTACTTACAAATCATACTTATCTATAATAAGTATTAACTTATTATAAATAATTAGCCTTGTCACTGCGCCACGCCAGAGAAATTACTGAAAATTCTCAATACGAGAATTGATTGTAAATTTTAACAAATATAAAAAAAAAAAATAAAGATCACAACGTTCAACAGATTAGGTTTCGTGTTTGTATAAAGATACGTCGTTGTAAAAGACGTGTCTGTAAAAGAAAGACGCTTTAAAAATCTAATTTTCGAGAACCGATATTCGGTGAAACTCGATCTCACAAATACAAAGTTGGAAAAATCTGAGTTTTCTAAACACGAGTTGCAATCGAAGAATTTGTCGCGTTTACGCGATCTTGCAGCTCCTTCTAATTTTTCCCAATTGTTTTCCAATTTCTTTATCGTGACTTTTAATTTAGCCGTATCTTATTTACTTAATTTGTTACAAACGTTCATTGCTATGTGGCGATAAATTTTATCACACGGTCACGTTTCCACGATCGCTTATATGGAATTGAAATTATTATTTCAAGCCTTTATCGCGATAAAATTCCTGTCGAATTTTACAAGATCGATCAGCAACTTTATCGTGATCTTTGCTCGATAATATTTCGAAAGGAAAGTTTGACATCGCGATGATTGGTCAGGGTCATAATTGCTCTTCCTACAATCTCTATCCCCTACGCTTCTTACGCGAAGCCTTGCGTTATCCAGATTCGAACGGCTTTGTTTCGCGCGCTCGACGTCCTCGCCGCGTAAAAATAACTCGATAGTTTTCATGTAAACGCCACGATACATCGTACACGGGCATCCGAATTGTTTTTGCTCTCTGACGAAAGATATTTCTTCATTTTTACCGTAAAGGAATCGCAAACGAGCGTGACTGAATATCGATTTTTCAAAGTCTCGTAAATTTAACGGGACTCGCGATCTTCTAATAAAAATACAGATAATTTCACGTAAAATGGATAATTTTGATTCTG
The DNA here is from genome assembly GCF_051014615.1 of Bombus vancouverensis nearcticus. Lineage (NCBI taxonomy): Eukaryota > Metazoa > Arthropoda > Insecta > Hymenoptera > Apidae > Bombus > Bombus vancouverensis. Next base: position 14,449,248 of record NC_134919.1, read on the forward strand.
GAAATTAAATTATGAGATGATTATTAATATTTTCATTTATTCTGATTTATTTTTTCAGAAAATCTTTTCGCGATAACGAGTGACAATTAATAACTTGTCGAACACGTATATTCAAATTATGATTCAGTATAGCGTACGATATTGAATTTCCTTATCTCGTTGATCGTATTTTTATCGTATTAATCGCGATTATGAGGGAACAGCTCGATAAAAGAAGAAACTTCAAGAAGATATTTCTTGACTAGTCGATTTTTCTTACTTTCTTCGCTGATCGTTTCTATGTAATTAATAATCTTCTGAAACAAATTCACCATCGTATTCATCCTTATCGATTAGGAATCAATCGTAACATTGTCTACCCTCGTGTCTCAAACGAATCGTTCGTCTCCGTAGGCCTCCGCGAAATAACGTAGCTCATAAATAAACGCTTAGAATATGAAAAACGATCATGTAGCTGTCTGTGGCTCATGAATAATTCACGGCAATCGGTCTTGCGTTCGTATCTTTCGCTGGTGGTTGCCTTGATTGAAGTTAAATTCCCATTTAACTGGGACTACGTTCTACGCACGCATAAGTTTTATTTATCTTCGGTCTTTTTCTTTCTCGTGTTTATATTGGTTGAAGAGGGAGTACGATGATTAAAATCGTTTTATCAGAACGGTCGAAGCAACGTGTATCACGTTCTTGGTGAAAATAAAAATTACTTTACGTGGCTAAATCAGGGCCACGGCTCTCCTGCGTAATTCGATTAATATTTTATTATTGTAATATTATTGGTAAAATTGTACAAATTATTAACAGCGCTAACATTCTTCGTTTTTCTTAATCGCAGAAACTTACGCGTATCTGTGCTTTAAGATTTTTCATGAAACATGTTTCGTAAGGTATCGCGAGAAAACATCAAATACGTTGCCATAAATTACATATCTTAAACGTTATTATACGTGATGCAACTGTTAAACTCGATTGCTCATGAAAAGTTAACAATTCGTGTTCTTTATATCTGGTATCGGAATCTTGACGATAAAGAAGCAATAATCTTCCAAGTCGTTAATTTTTTATTTCTCATGACTTTATTACGCTTTGAAAGGGTCGTGCTCAGATCGAATTTCGGAACGCTATATTGCAATTGAAAGACGGATATGGACGCGTTATCGATATTATCGCAGCATTATCTCGTAAAACATGTTCATATCGGTTGCGGCTTATCAATCGAAGAAAGGCAAACAACCGTGTTGATCCTTCCAGCTTGCAACGTTAATAAACGAATTTACTAAACACTCCTTATGTTTAATCTAAATTGATACGAGTAATCTGGAATCATTTGTTATTTTTTATTTAGCCGAGGAACATACAGATACAATTACCAGAACGCAATGATATTTTCTACATTTTTGTAATTTCTATATGCAATAGAATAAAATATACGTTTTACGCGTATCGCGTTTCCATATGTTTAAAGAGAAGAAAATATTTAATAACACGCTATACATTCTGTATAAATTACAGAAATACCTAGAACATTGTACCATTGTCAGTTGAATTGTTCGTATTTCAATATGAAATTTCATAGTTAGATGAAATTCAATTCATATTCAGGGGAGAACGAATATTTCATATATTTCATATTGCAGCAATTGTTCTCTGAAAAATTAATACAAAATTATTAGTCATACGCGTATTCGAGTCAAGAAATTTTGCAGAAAATCAAACTGATATTATATATTATCTCCGATATTATATAGTATGTTCGAAGTATTTTTATTTCTATTATTTAATTTGTACTTTACTATTTGAATAAATATCTTTAAAATGACTAAATACTGTAAAAAATGACGCTAAATAACTATCATTCTCGTAAAACATTATCCGATAGAACATTTGTGTTTCATTCAATGGATATATTATTATTAAAATGGGAATTATAATTGTGATATTAATTGACGAACAGGAACGATTGCCCGTAGGACGAAGTGGTTTTTCAAAATGTCAGATTAAAAAATCAGCATCGTTAATTCATACGTGATGCTTTCAGTTAACCGTGATGAAATATTACGGAGCCTGTCCAATAAATCTTCGAGGTCTTCTTTCAAGGTTCTGAATCACTGGGGCTCCTTAATCTTCGCTATCTTTTCGAACATGTAATTCGCGTATTGACGATGCAACGACATCTCGAACGATACTTTTGATCGACGCAACTGGACCATCCACGTTTCCAAGTTTTATATCCCATGTTATTCATGAGCTCCACTTTCAATTTCTTTTCTTCTTCTTTTTTTTTTTTTTTTTTTTTCTTCCCTAATGAACGTTCGAGTTGAATGGAATCGTAGAGAATCGGAATGAAATAGATTAGAAAGGCCGTATCACGATGGCGTCCTCGCATTTTTATTTAACCAGCCAGCAGGCAAATGAAATCGCGATGCTTGCCAGCGGGCATAATTTCCACGAACTCACTGGCTCGACCCCGTTCTCTAATCTAATTGATCGATCTCTAATTAACTCGCCGATCACGGTATATCGCGATTTATCCTGACGGATCGAGAGGAAAACACGGACCATCAAGGGGAACAGGTTCTTCTTCTTCTTCTTCTTCTTCTTCTTCTTTTTCTTCTTCTTCTTCTTCGTCCTGTTCTATCGATCTCAGCTTTGGAAAATTTACGATTCAGCTGTTTATATCGAAATGCGATTCTGCGGTATTTCGCAGTGGATTTAACAAATTTGCATTTAACAAATATCGCGCGTTTAGGTAGCGACAGTTGAATAAAATGTTCTCGTGGTATTTTTGAGATTTTAAGAACAACGAATTCTGATACATTTTGATAATCTCTGTTTTCATCGATAAATTTTGGGTAAAAATGAAGATTACATTTCTTTTCTTCTTATATTTTAGACAATTACGTTAGTTAATTGAATTAGTTGAATATTCTACATTGCATCTACATTTCGATTTCTTCGCTCTAATTACATCGTTTATCAGATTTACTTTATTAGCGTTACAAAATTACGCTATCAAATTTTTCACTCTCTAAGAGATCATGTACATCCAACGATAAACTATGCCAGTTTCGTACTCTAAAGAAATACATTGCAAAAATGAAGATTACATTTTTTTTCTTCTTATATTTTAGACAATTGCGTTAGTTAATTGAATTAGTTGAATATTCTATATTGCATCTACATTTCGATTTCTTCGCTCTAATTACATCGTTTATCAGATTTACTTCATTAGCGTTACAAAATTACGCTATCAAATTTTTCACTCTCTAAGAGATCATGTACATCCAACGATAAACTATGCCAGTTTCGTACTCTAAAGAAATACATTGCACCACTGAAATTCCGCTAGAAACGAATCCACAAAAGTCGGTCAAAAGGCAGCAACAGGATTAATTATTTTCTGATCTGATCTTCTCTTAATTGCTTCCTTCGCTTAATGAATCTTTTACCGACCAACCGGGTTCTATCGTTGGTCTCATCGCGACCGATTAGAACGATTAGAGAACAGGAAACAGAAGCTGTAGTCGCTTTCCAAGAATGTGCAATAGAGGAACAACGTTCTTCTTCCTGCCTCCTTTTTTTTCTATTTTTTTTTCTTTTTTTTTTTTTTGCCTCCCTATTTACCTTGGCTCTGGTGGAATGTAAAAGATACGTAAGTCGAACGTAGACAACAGAGGCAAGAAGTTTCTTTTTTAATGGACTTGTCGTGTAGAAACGTGGTCAACAGACGCATGCAGGTGCTGGAAAGAGCTAGCAGAAGGAAACGTTGAGTGATTATACGCCACGTTCGCCGATGTGTATTGAAAACGACCGACGTATGCAAAGTTGGCCACTGCTTCGACTACGAATGCCTGCCAATCTACGTGCGATAGCCATACAAACTACGATCATGCAAATGTATGAGATTATTATACTTGTGAACGAGTTTAGGTATGTTCCAATAATCATAAATTAAGGTTACGTCCGGTTATTGTTTTTGGAATATTTCTAAGTTTTCGCGTTAAAATAACGAACTCCCGGTGCGCAACATTTTCCTTCGAAATTAACGAAGATATTTCGATATTTAGGAACATACAGGCTTTCGTATATCGCAATACAATTTCATCCGCAGCTCTCTCTAATTAAAGATTTTGTTACCAAGTACAATGTAATATTTGCAAATACACGCGAACCAGGTCTATTTCTTGACCGCGAGGTCGAAATTAAACAAATACCTATATACATATATATATATATATTTAGAAATACATCGAATTATACGTTGAACTCTAATTTTATCCGCATTAAAGATTTTACCGCAAATTATTTATCATTCGGAAACTTGCAAACTCGTAGATTCTGTCCAAAGATTCCTCGAGTTAAAGATTTTCATACAAAGTATTTGTCGTTATTCGAGAAGACGCGATTTTTACGCGTCGATATTGCGCTATTTTTCCAACTTATCCAGAATTTGTTAAAACATAGAAATCTTATCAAATTAAACTGACACGTGTTTTACTTCGTTTACTTTCCTCGCAGCAACGTTCGAGGAGCACACGTTTGCTTTTTACGTGACCTATTTCCTGCGAAACTTGCGGCAATACCACTCGAAAATAGCGCGAAATCATCGTGTAACCACATCGGGGGGCTAGAAACGAGGAAAAATAATCGATTAGAACGGCGAAGGAAAATTCAGAGGCTGGTTATTGTTTTTCTGCGACGGCCACCGTTCTCCCGCAAGGCTATTTCTGCCTCCTCGTATTTCAACTCGAAACCGGACTCGTGGCACTAATGAATCGCGGTTCTCCTGGTATTGCATAAGGCTGTCTTTTTCTTGCCTTTCGTACGCTATCAATTCGTGTTCATGCGTGCACTCATCTCACGCCGTTTCGATTTATTGCACAGGTTTTATGGGAGATTTTTATCTTCTTTAATACTTCACCGGAAACTCGCTAAATCTTTTCAATCTTCTCAACGTTACTCTCGTTATCTTTGCAAATCTTCTTTCTAAATATCTTCCCGAAAGATAATTAAATTTAACTGGCTATCCGATCTTCTTTCGTTTTCTTCTCCACGGATTATTCCCATCGTCCCTTTTCCAATATCTTCTTTTCTCGTGGTTTCCAGCAGTTACGAGGAAACTGTTGATACAGTAATCGCGTAAATTGAACCATCGCTTTCGACTAGGAATGCGGCGAGAATTGACTCGACCTACAGTCCGCTGTTTCATATTTATCGCCAATGTTCACGGCAACGTACGTACCATAAAATAACGTCGAGAAACGCATGCTATTTAGCTCGTTGAATTAATACTGGCTACGCGGTAAAAATATATTCAGTTTCCCTTGAAATTTGTGGCACGAGTTAATACTGCGAATCTTCGACATTTCCTTTCCTCCTTAAATGTAATATTAATCACGATTGGACCAAGTGGAAACCTGTAACCTAACGTTTGAAAATTATTCCGTGTCGTAAAAGTATTAAATCGTAAATCATCTTCCAAAATTTATAAATGACGAGAAACACCGCTATCTCTCAGAGGAGATACCGTGGTGTGGCAAAATTACAAACGAAAGGTAAACTCGATTGGAACGCCGAAGACATGCACGTGTCTACCGATATATCTATAGAATACCGATCGACATTTCTCAGCTGATTTGTATTTACCGTACCGAGGCTTTGATTAGTCCACAGCGAGTTCGATTACGCTGCAAACAGCTTCGAATGGATAATTCGACGCGAAGGTCGCTCGTGGCCTGCAAGGTTGCGCGTTTAGATCTCCTTAACTGATGCAACACACTTCTCCAAGATGGTGAAAAATGCGAGGACGATCGCAGGCACCCGTATACGCTGTATGGAGTGTGGAACAAACGCTATTATCGCGAATTCCGTTCCCCGTGTCACGTTATTCAACGTCTTGCGCTCTCCCTCTATCCTTGAAACCGTCGCTCAGTTTATCTGCTTCCGACGAAATCATTGGGATCTTCTTTGTTCTACACGCTTTCGACTGTTTAATCCGTTTCGACTGAAAATTATAACGCCTCCTAAAAAAACTTCTTTGTGTTTTCTTTATATTAAAAAAAAAAAAAAGAAATAATATACATAAAAAGACATGGCAATTTCTTAGTCGTCGAACTGCATATTTGCTATAAGACTCTTTGCAGGCACTTTATTCAGCAAGCTTGTCAACAATGTTCAACGGGAAATCACGAAGAATATTTCTCGTTTTCTCTGCATATTTTACAACGTCGAAAACTCGCCGATCATCGTAAATACAAACACTCCGCACCTGTGCTTGAAAAATCGGTCTGGTTTTAATATTTGCTTCAACCCATGTCTTAAGATTAGACAGTTAAACATCCAGCTCGTGCAAATACTTTCCTTCTCTAAACGTGATTGTTTGAACGCGAGCACGTGTGCGAGTTCATATGTGTGCTCCTTAGTTGAAATCGTACGTTTAACGTTGCACGTATGTCGGCTAGTGGATTCCAGTTCTCTGTCGAATGATCTTTCTATCGAACTGTGTATGAAAGAATATATATTCGTACGTCGTTTGGAATTGGAGAGATAACCTTTCCCACGCGATAAGAAGATGAATAATCGTACAACGATTACCGATTTCCGAGGTCGTAGAAAAATATCGTTATCTATGCGCGATGAATATCATAATGGGATTCTGTGTTCGATGGAAGTAATTGGTGATACGGTCGGGATAAAAGGAAGATAATTCGATAAATCGAGGTTAATTGTCCGATACTTGGTAATTAATCACGAATTAATCACGATTGCGTTGTACGAAAATTAATAATTCGATAGTTAGAGATACAGAAATTTATAATCTGGAACGGTGGTAGTTCGAGATTAGGTTGAGGTTAGGTGTCAACGACTTAAAACTGAATAACCTAAAAATCGATTAATCGCAAATCGCAGATAAAGTCGACGATTCGACGCTGATTTAACGTTCTTGCGTATGTTTTTAACACTTCGTTGAAGTTTGCTGCTTCTTGAGATACTTTGCACGCGAGATGAGGAAAACGAGATTTCTTAAGGAGAATTCAGCGGATTTCGTTTGAAAGAGCAACACAAGCCTTCAGTTCGGTACACGGAGCTCCAGATCTGCTTTAATCAGGAAGGAACTGCAGATTAGGCTACTCCACTTTCATCTCGTGAAACGGCGAAACCGTGCCACTTGCTACGGCGTGAAAAATTAGTATAAAATCTGCAGTGAAGCGATGCGTACTCTACAGCTTCGTACGTATTTCTATAAATCGTTAAAATTTATCCGGTGCTGATATATTTTTCCTACAACGGTCGTAAGCCATCCTTCTTTTTCTTTTTTTTTTTTTTTTTTTTTTTTGAACGTTACATTGCTTTCCCTATCAGAAAAGATTTGTTCGCGATTTAAGATCTCGTCGCAAATAACGTACGACATTTTTAAACATGAAACTTCCATTCAGAGTTCCCTCGCTCGCATTAGCCACGCATACAGTGGATCTGTTGATTAATCTCAAAAGGCGATTAGATCGTACTTGATGTTTTCCTTAGAAAAAAAGAGAGAAAGAACCATGTACGGTGCTTATAAGCTAAGTATATAAATTTTCTTCCTAGTATACTTCGTTGTATCGCGTAATTTCGTTTCTTCGTTTTTCCAAATCGAAATGACAGAAGAAAGAAACTGATCGAAACGATCGAACGATCGGATGAGTGGATTAAAGTGGAAGAAAAAGTCTGGCGGATGGTCGTGTCCGGATGGTCGCGAGGCGTGACGCGTTATCTGGACGCTCCCCAGAGTTATTAAGCGTCGAGGCGCGGGATAAGTAGGCCAACTAAGCGGCGACGCTTTGTGATGTAGATAACTCGCGGCTAATGCAAATGCATTCGTACGCATGCACGCCTATATACGCACGCACGCGATGCCCCTGTATGCGTATGCACGCGTGTTGCGAGCTACGATGGAATGCGCGGGTAAACAAAGAGCACGCGCGAGTACAGTATGTTCCACGAGCGGCGAATATCTTTTATCGTCGAGTCGGTGCACGCTATGGAAACCTAACAAATTTGTACTTGTTAAACGTAGAAGGACGAGCCATAAATTATAAAACCGCGAATTGCGTATTGCAAATGACATACATATGGCAATTATTGAGACTTAAGAAAACAAGAGTATATCGAAGGCAATAACGTTTATAAATTATCGAATTACGCAAAATGGTTGTAATATTTATAGCGTGAAACGATCCTCTCGCTAAGTTCTGTTCCTCTACTTGTGTTCGTAAAAAATACGAATATGAATAAATATCCGCGAACTGTTTAATTATTAGTAAAACTACACCGCGCCATAAGTTATAAATTACAAAGCTTAATAAATTTGACTGACAGGCGTGATAACGGAACAACTGGAATTTTCCAAATAAATGCTTCGTATTATCATTTACAATTATACAAATATAAATTTGCGGAAATATCTATGAATTAATTGATTATCGGTACAACTTCACGAGTCGTAAGTTACAAATTTGCAATACAATTTATACAAATAAATTTTCCGTACTGTCGTTTATAAAAATCTGAATTTGCAGGAATTGAAATCTGAATTTACACCGAACAACGAAATAGAAAACCAAGCCTTCGTTTCTTTCGCCCATCGATCTATGAAACAGCCTCTAGCCACGATCTCACGGGACAAAGGAAATCTACATTGAATCGCGGCGCGGTGCGACGTGGCGTTGGTGGAAAGCGGGCTTAAAGGCCGCAGATTAGTCGTTAAACCGAGCACCGGTTACATGTGTAAGTCGCGATAATAATACCATAATTCCTTTCAGGAATAATGGAATACGTACACCAGTGACCTAGTGCCGTAATGGCGGCGAGCAAAACGACATCTTCGATAGCGCAGCTGCGTTATTTCATGCATGTTATTAACGTTCCAGCTCTATCCTCCTTCGACGCGAATTCTTTTCACTTTGTCGCGCTGGCATAAATTTATTCCTTCGTCTTGAAATATCGTTTATTGCAGGCGGCCGCTTCTCAGAATCGAAGAATCGAAAACTTTTGCATAGTTTCACGTCATTGCCGCTTCCGAACGAGAATGTTAATGCGTAGCTTCAGCTGGTCCCAGTGCAATTCCAAGACTCGTTTCGTCTCGATTCCAAGAAACGTGGGCAGCGCGATATTTAATCGTCGATTTCCTCGTGTCGCATTTTTCTATGGTGTTCAGCGATATAACGTCACCACTCCTAACAGTCGTCACTATAAATCTATCATCAAGATAATGAGCGAAATTTCACGAATAAACGCAACCACGTGTCACATTGTTGTTGAACGTTCGATAGAAAGTGGTTTTCCAACGAACGAGATTCTGTTGAGCGCGAATTATCGAAATGTGTAAAGACGTCGAAGTGTAAACGAAACTGAAGGTAAAAAGGTTGTTCGTGAGAGACGAGAACGAGATTATCAAAATCTCTCGAACTGGAATAAGATGATCTTTACGACGTTTCGACTATCAGACGCGTATTTACGAACAAATTTATTTATCTTTACCGTTCTTAATTCGACTACAAACTCTCTATGCTCCTTTTAAAATCGAATCTCGATTGATTCAATTGTTTGTTCGAAATTCCGTTGCGTTTAAATTACCGGAATTTCCAACCACGTGGACGCGTAGATGAAAACCGAAAATAGAAAGATTCCTTATCGCCGTAAATAGGAAGAAGCAAGAAAAAAAGCTACATGAACATACACGTTATCGATGGTCAAATGGTCGGAATTGCAGAGAAAGCAAACGAAACGAAAAGGGAACAATGTTATCTTTGCGTTCCGAAGGAACAGTTTACCGTGACATTAAAGTCACATTTTTTAATCTGTGTATCAATAAGGATATTGTTGATAGTAACAATGAAACGAGGTCTCTTATCGATGAAAATATGACATCCGGGCACGTGAAACGCGTTTCGAAACGACCAATTCGAATGTAAATAGCCGATTGATGCGCATAATCACGCCGGTGCCTCTTGTATGCTGATCCATGCACGATGCTCCGAAATACACAATACGAAAGTGTGCCTCCAATTTTCTTATGCTAATACCCCGCTGTCCTCCATTCGATGGAATCCTTTTCCAAAGTGCGAGATGCGTTTAATTCGTTTCACGCGCGCTCGCAACGGGCAGGATCGTGTTTCTCTTGAAAACCGAGTCACGGATTCCGCGGGTTGCAAAATACTCGATGCATCGGTGGTATTTGCGCGTGACAAGCGTGTCATTCGAACAGCGATACACCGATGCGATGGACGATGTTTTTGGAGTTGAACGAATGACGCTTTGCTCCGAAATTGAGTTACGTACGTTTTCGGAAATTACGATTTTCCGTAGCTTCGTTGACTTTCTAATGATATTCCGCGTTCGAGGTAGAAACAAACCGTTGCTTACTTTTATTTATTTATTTACTTAAAAGGGTCTTGACAAAATTCTGTCTACGCGGAATATTATCTTCTTAATTAAGATTCCGAGTGTAATTTTGCTTATATCTGATATGTTCTCGCGTAAGGCTGTGCCAAAATTTTTCTTACGTTCAATCATTTCGATGTTTACGTCGAGTACAATGTCGTGGCGAAAAAGTATACTCGCCATCGAGGAAAACAATTCCTTTTTGTTACTTAAAGTAAAATTTAGGTAGAACAATACATATATTCGTAATTTTAACACATTTCACAGTAATAACGAACTAAAGATTAATAAATAGGTGGCAACGATCGAGAAACTGTGGATTAAACCATCGAGTGGTCAATGTTTTCTTAATCTAGGATCCAAGTTCCGGATTTTAGCATACGTGGATTGTGCGTTGGAAAAGTTCATAGGACTCGAAAGCCATCTTTCCGTACTATACTACAAGTAAAAGATATTCGGTCAATAAATAAATAGTCGATCGTGATGTTAATGCGAAATAAAATAAACTGTTACGAAAGTAATTTTAGAAATGAAGTTGTAACGAAGAAGAAGTCACGTCGCATAGGTGAGACAATTTTTTTCTGTTACCGATACCGTTACATGCGAGATTATAATATCGGAATAAATTTCTCTTGACATCCAGAGGCGTGCAATTTGTCAATCGAAAAGTGAAAGCGTGAAAAATCGTGTCAGAACAGATGGAACAGGTTTTCAAAGAAGTTGATCGATGGGATGATTTTATCGAAACAAAGAAAAAAAAAAAAGCATAAAGAGAAGTGGCGAATTGAAAAGAGGTCAATCACGGTATAAGCGGCGAGTCGTATTAAATCAGAAATTGATATTAAGTCGTTCAAACGTTCGGTAAACAAATGGCACGTTGCCAGACTCGAAGCAATACGGCAATACACCGATTGGCAATGCACCAATTTATCACGTGATGGACTAACGAGCCAATGGATTTTATAGAACGTCACCGGTGTATTTAATCCGGGCGAATAGCGACGAATTTTAAAACTGGTTCGTCAGTGATTTGTCGCTACTTTTTTCCCTCGCGAGTAATAGCTCGATTAATTGGAGCAATTAATTCTTCAGAGGCAAATACAAAGGTATCTACGCTCGATGAAATTTATTTTCGATGATCGATGTTTGCACAGATATTCACAGTACTACTATTTAAATATTCTGTTTATTACTATGTAAATATTCTTTAAATATACCCTCGAGCTTTTCAATTCTCTCATTTTCTAATCTTTCCCCTAATTCTCTAATAATTCCCTAATCCTCGAACGAATCTTCAACTTTCGAAATGTTGACATACTCGTAAATCTTTTACTTATAGTAAATTATCAAACTTCGTTTAGGAGCCTCGTTTTCGCTTCGTCGATTCTTTTCTTCTCCTATTCTGGCCGTGAGGAAGAAGGAAGGAATAGCAACGTTCTGTCCCCTCTCCCCGTTCTGCCTCCTGTGTCCACAAAGAAAGGCAAAGTTTACGTTAGATAAGGAATTGCGTGCTGGTCGACCAAACACAGATTTCGAGCCGCTTTGTTTGGAATCGCTGACAAAGATCCAGATTATGCGGAGCCAGCATCGAGCTCGCGATAAAGGAATACATAGTTCGAAGGCCGCGGCTAGATATACCGGCTGTCCATGAAACAAAGAAACTCAAACAAAATGCAGGAAATTTTTTTTGCTCTTCAATTTATCGCGTGTCGAACATGGTGCCAACTATTGGAAACGGCGTTAAAGAAGGAACAAAGGAACGATTGCAGGTAAATGGCACGTTGTACCTCTTTCGAGTTATTTTTCAAATAATTGTAAGTCGCTGAAGCAGTTGAAGTTGTTTCCTGTATTTAAAATTTAGTTTCGAATCTGTTAGTATAGAATTCTAAAGACAGGATAATAACGAGCAATTGGAATTTTTACATTGTGTAACCCGACGTGAAACAAGGAATCCGTCCCTCGGTCAAGAAGGTTGCCATCTGGGAAAGAATACTTAGCCGAGTATGTAAATAATCTTAAGGAACCGTCATAAATGTGGCATTTTTCGATCATGGCCTTTAAGTTCGTTAACTTGCAATTCGAGAGGTTCCGCAGAATTATTACTTAGCCCTGTACATTAGTTAATGAACCAGGTAATACCACAAACAGCACTCGAGGGCCATTTTTTGTCTGTTAGCGACCTTCAATAGAGGGCGATCAGCATTAATCCTCATCCGTTAGTTTCTATCCAATTAATAGCGTTGACCGTTACTCACTTCCTTTACGAAAATCACAATCAACGAATCCGCTTGTTTTGTGCGCTGGACACACTCATCACTAGTTTTTTCTTCGTGACGTGACTGTTGTTAAATCTTACTTGCTAGTTACAATTCTCGCGGAACATATGGTGACTTGCTAAAAACGCTTTATACTGAAAACATCTTACAAAGCTAGTTACAATTCTCGCGGAACACATGGTGATTTGCTAACAACGCTTTGTACTGAAAACATCTTACAAAGCTAGTTACAATTCTCGCGGAACACATGGTGATTTGCTAACAACGCTTTGTACTGAAAACATCTTACAAAGCTAGTTACAATTCTAGCAGAACATATGGTGATTTGCTAACAACACTTTACGCTGAAAATATCTTACAAAGCTAGTTACAATTCTAGCAGAACACATGGTGATTTGCTAACAATGCTTTGTACTGAAAATATCTTACAAAGCTAGTTACAATTCTAGCAGAACATATGGTGATTTGCTAACAACGCTTTGTACTGAAAACATCTTACAAAGCTAGTTACAATTCTAGCAGAACATATGGTGACTTGCTAACAACACTTTACGCTGAAAACATCTTACAAAGCTAGTTACAATTCTCGCGGAACACATGGTGACTTGCTAACAACGCTGTATGCTGAAAACATCTTACAAAGCTAGTTACAATTCTAGCAAAACATATGGTGACTTGCTAACAACGCTTTGTACTGAAAATATCTTACAAAGCTAGTTACAATTCTCGCGGAACATATGGTGATTTGCTAACAACGCTTTGTACTGAAAACATCTTACAAAGCTAGTTACAATTCTAGCAGAACATATGGTGATTTGCTAACAACGCTTTGTACTGAAAACATCTTACAAAGCTAGTTACAATTCTAGCAGAACATATGGTGATTTGCTAACAACACTTTACGCTGAAAATATCTTACAAAGCTAGTTACAATTCTAGCAGAACATATGGTAACTTGCTAACAACGCTTTATATTGAAAACATCTTACAAAGCTATTGGGTTGGCAACTAAGTGATTGCGGATTTTGCCATTAGGTGGTATTGATAAAATCCGCAATTACTTAGTTTCCAACCCAATAGTTACAATTATCGTTGAACACATTCTAACTTGCGATCAAATCTTTGCATTTTCGCAATTTGACGCATTTGTCATATTGGAAGTTGTTAAGAATTAAGTGTTATTTCAATTATTAACCAAATTAATATTAATCAACCACGTCTATTCTCTTAACCGAAATAGGGGATCGACTGAATTCGTGGCGTCGATTGTTGAATCGTAACGGGAATTTACGCTTCTCATTGACGCGTTATCTCGCGAACGGTCGAACAGGAGTAATTTGAAAAAAATTGTAAAGGAAGTTTGAAGTTCTTTTTTTCTTCGATCCAAAGATCTCCAAGCATTCTATTTTAAACGTTCCTCCGAAAGGATCAATTTCATCGAATCTCTGCCGTAACGTTACAAACGAGTTTCTCGGAAATCAAACTGATCAACTTCATTTGTTTCGTTTCTTAATTTCATTTTTATCGGCGATACAATTAACATTACGATTAACAGTCGATTATCGAGAAACAAAGGATTTATTAGGTTGTCAGAAAAGTTTCTTTCGTTTTATAAGGAAATAATAGACGCACAATGTTTTTTGTTTTATATTAGTTTATTGAATTATGCACGAACGTAATAATAGAAATAGAATAAAATGGATCATACTTAATTCAATAAAATAATATAAAACAGAAATCGTTGTTCATCTATTATCATCTTATCAAACCAAAGAAACTTTTCGGACAAACTAATACTTCCACACATTCGTATGGCATAAATAATGGCCGATTCTAAAGTAAATTTAAAAACCAACGCTCGTAACATCTCAATATTTTTTTACAATCTCAATTTACGGAGTCGTGAACAATGCGAGTTCTTAATATCATAATTATTATACTACGACCATACTTCCAATCTTATTGGGGACGAACGTCGCTCAATGTATGTTTTTTCTCGGTCAGTAGCACGGTACAGCTCGAATTACTTAAATAAATAGGGAGCGCACCAGGGTGCTGATTATGGTCTCGTCTAATCCTAATGGATAGAACCCTCGAAAATGCGTGGCACGAGGCTTTTTCATGGAACCAAGCAAGGTCACGCGAACCCTCTTGGACCCGTTGTTAGCTAAAGAATGCAAGATAAGATACAAAACCACTGAATATCCTCCGTGAACCACTTCCTCGTTCTAGAATTTCGTGCGGCTACTGCGTCGAACGCTCTCGATTCTTTCTTTCTTCCCTTCTTTTGATCCAAGAGATTTTAACATACAACGACATTCGAGTCCTTTCGAAGTACGACCTGCAGCGTTCGACGGTTCCACAGTTTTACGATTTTTATCTATTTACCGAATGGCCAGCTGGACAAATTGTAAGGTATAAATTAAATAATAAAAAAGAAAAGAAGAACGATTTTTATCTCGTTTCGTGTCATTTAACGCTAGAACTACCGATAGTTAACACGAAGCTATTTCGATAATAGAATATTTGTATATCTCTTGATTTATTACTTCCTTACAGAAGCAATTCCAAATTATGTTGTACATTTTTGGTATTATTAATCCATCTGGAATCCCTAAACGAGGGTTGACACATTTATAAAATTGTAGAACCAGTCATTTTGACTGCTGTGGTACTGTTAGTGTTAGCATCTAGCGATCTAGCGATCGATCCGGAATTTTCCTGATAACTGATATCGTTATGTGGAATGATACGCGGTAAAAATTTTACAAACTTGTGGGAAGTTGTAGAAAACGAGGAAACTGGTTAATTGGGGTTCGATAAACAGATTGCAGGACCCTTTTACGCTTTAGGACAAGTACCAGTAATTTTCACTGGTATTGGTATAGGTAGCCTTGCTACAAAATTATTTTGAGTTCGAATACATAAAAAACAAAATAAAATTCATTATATTATTCTTTTAGTTATCGTTGCTAAAGTCATTACATCATTGCTACTGCGACCTTTAGGAATTTCGTCTATTTGACTCCAGTCTCCTTTAGTTATTTACCACACTTTCGCATCTCTTTTAAATCTCGCGAAAACGTAAGCAAATATCCGTAGCAAGTTAATTTCGATATTTAACCAACGGTAGTGAAATCGGGTCAACTATAACGATCCAAATGAAATTTCATCCCTTAGAATTTTGTATCTTTATCCAAATAAAATTTCTAACCGAGACTAATCTAACAGCAAAGATATCGATCGATCCTAGAATTTCTACTAATCTGTAGGAAGCTTAATCAGTAGCTTAATTTACCACTGTAGGATCAATCACGCGATATCGAACCGTCTAATACGATCTCTGTTCATAAACACATCATGTCGAACAGTAGAAAACAAGGCTATCCGCATGGAAGACTTCTTTTTAAAATTAATCGTTTTTATACCTCGCAAAAATTATCTATGTATTCCGAGAAACTTATCTAATCCCGTAGAAACGTGATCGTTTAATCGTTTTCAGTAACGCGAAAACGAATTCTTCGGCCTCGTTACCCCCTTCCCTCCCCCCTCCCTCGCTTACTCGTACGTCGTTCAAATAAAATTCGAACGATGCCAAAGTCCAAGAAATAAAAGCCGATAAAATATCTTTAGATTGAACCGAAAGCCACCCTTCGAGGAATAACGGAGATTCGCAAGAAACCGCGTGTCTTATCGTTGCGAAAGGTGTTGGCCATTTAAATGGCGGCTAAGGTTCGCTGGCAATTTCTCCGCAATAAATACGCACGTGACATTCTACGCAGTAGCTTCTGTCGTGCTTAACCCAGAATCGCTCGATTATATGCGCAGCAAGTATTACGGGGCAAGTTCGTTGTCCTCTCTTTCGTGTTGCTGCCCTCTCGTTCGTTATATTAGCGTTATCCCACGCCGCTTTGTTTTCAGTTTATCTTGGGGATGCAGTAGAGAAGTAGCGATGGCGTCGATTCTTGCTTGATCCTGGATTAATCCAGGACGCCGAATCGCGTACGTTTAACAGACAACGAGACGAGCTTTCATCGACCACTCGTTGTTGCAAGAATCGGACAAAGTCGCCAGATGCTTTCGAAAGGATTAAATGACTTATCGACTAAATGGAAATTCTGAAAATCTTGATGAACACCACTGTGTGATCTTTAGTCAGTCGCATTTTTCTGTATTGTACAGGGTATGACAGAACACGTGGCACCGTGTCGTACATCTAAAAACAATGGAGAATAAAGGATTCGTATAAACGTTTTCTTTTTTTTTTTTTTTTAATGATTTAATTTGTACTTTACAATTTACATTTGGTAAATTTTTCTAACTTAATCGTATAAACGTATGCTCTATGTGTGGTGGTTGGTGCGAGATACAACGAACGTTGTTAAATGCAACGTCTATGGAAAATGTTGAAATACCGAGGTTCGGAATAGAACAGGCTCTGCAACAAATTCAGGAAATACCAGCGACTATTCAGAGTGTAACTGGATCCATGATAACAAGTCTACAGACTTGCCTTGAAATTCCACATCATTTAATAATAGAGAATAACATCATTAAATAAAATAGACAAACTCGAAGATGGTATCCCGCTGGGGGTAACCATGCATATGCTATTTAGCAATTAAGCTAGAAAAATTTAAAATTCTAAAGTACAAGTTAGATAATAAAAAGAAAAAGAAAAATTTTGAACATTTTCTAGTAGGTAATTAATTAAAAAAGTAGGTAATTTAGTAGGCAAAGTCGAAACAGAAAACAAGTTGTATCTCATACACGAAGACAGACGCAACGTGTGTGTCTATATGAACTTTTTTCCTTGTTTTTAAGTGCACAAACATCCCACGTATTCTGTTACATCCTGTATTTTACTCAAGTTGGGTACCTGAATATCATCTCGCGTTAATGTACATCGATATTACAATTCTGCAAAAGACGGTTGAGATTGAAACTGAAAGTTGAATTGGATTTAAAGATAACAGTGTTTTTGTATGGAAATTTTGTGTCGAATTAAAATTCTAATTTGAAATTAGCATGCGAAAACAGCAATTGGCAGATTTAAGAGCGTTCTGTTACATCCTGTATGTTACTCAGGTTAGGTACCTGAACATCATCTCGCGTTAATGTACATCGATATTACAATTCTGCAAAAGACGTTTGAGATTAAAATTGAAAGTTGAATTGGATTTAAAGATAACAGTGTTTTTGTATGGAAATTTTGTGTCGAATTAAAATTCTAATTTGAAAGTAGCATGCGAAAGCAGCAATTGGCAGATTTAAAAGCGTTCTGTTACATCCTGTATTTTACTCAGGTTGGGTACCTGAATATCATCTCGCGTTAATGTACATCGATATTACAATTCTGCAAAAGACGTTTGAGATTGAAATTGAAAGTTGAATTGAATTTAAAGATAACAGTGTTTTTGTATGGAAATTTTGTGTCGAATTAAAATTCTAATTTGAAATTGGCATGCGAAAGCGGCAATTGGCAGATTTAAAAGCGTTCTGTTACATCCTGTATTTTACTCAGGATAGGTACCTGAACATCATCTCGCGTTAATGTACATCGATATTACAATTCTGCAAAAGACGTTTGAGATTGAAATTGAAAGTTGAATTGGATTTAAAGATAACAGTGTTTTTGTATAGAAATTTTGTGTCGAATTAAAATTCTAATTTGAAATTAGCATGCGAAAGCAGCAATTGGCAGATTTAAAAGCGTTCTGTTACATCCTGTATTTTACTCAGGTTGGGTACCTGAATATCATCTCGCGTTAATGTACATCGATATTACAATTCTGCAAAAGACGTTTGAGATTGAAATTGAAAGTTGAATTGAATTTAAAGATAACAGTGTTTTTGTATGGAAATTTTGTGTCGAATTAAAATTCTAATTTGAAATTAGCATGCGAAAGCAGCAATTGGCAGATTTAAAAGCGTTCTGTTACATCCTGTATTTTACTCAGGTTGGGTACCTGAATATCATCTCGCGTTAATGTACATCGATATTACAATTCTGCAAAAGACGGTTGAGATTGAAATTGAAAGTTGAATTGGATTTAAAGATAACAGTGTTTTTGTATGGAAATTTTGTGTCGAATTAAAATTCTAATTTGAAATTAGCATGCGAAAGCAGCAATTGGCAGATTTAAAAGCGTTCTGTTACATCCTGTATTTTACTCAGGATAGGTACCTGAACATCATCTCGCGTTAATGTACATCGATATTACAATTCTGCAAAAGACGTTTGAGATTAAAATTGAAAGTTGAATTGGATTTAAAGATAACAGTGTTTTTGTATGGAAATTTTGTGTCGAATTAAAATTCTAATTTGAAATTAGCATGCGAAAACAGCAATTGGCAGATTTAAAAGCAGTCACGAGGGTACCGGCGCCATCGCTAGGGAAAAGCAAGCACACAACCACCTTGTGTCACTCGTCTGTCTTCCCTTTCTGCCCGGGTTCTGGCACTGTTCTTCTTGTTTCTGTTGCCCTCTCACGCGCCTCCCTCTCGCGTTTCTCCTTTTTTCTCTCTTCGACCTGCCTTTTTGCTCCCTTTCCCTTCACGTCCGCTGCGGGAGTCGTGCTTAATTCGAGCCACTCCCGCTGTTTATTTGCACGTTTTAACTGCAAAGTCCTCCATTGCTGCGCACAATGCTGCGAACGACCCTCGAACGCTGTGTATACTCGTTCTCTTATCCAACGATCAGCTCGTTCCGTTGGAACATTCGACTCACCTCGAAACTTTCCAGTCGAAACGCAGTTCGATCGTTCCGATCTGACGTTCCTGATCGCGAATGAAGTCGTTCGGAGAACTGCAGAGAAACGGAGTTCCCATCGGGGATGAAAGATGTTTCCGATACGTTGTATTGCGACGCATTGTTTCGAGTTAGAGAAGAACATCTTTATTTTTTTTTATTATTTAATTTGTACTTTACAATTCGCCCAGCTGGATATTCGGTAAATTTTTCAAAGCTAATATTCGTTCATTGTACTCGAAATGAAATCGAATTGCTTTATTTAATTACGAATACGTTTGTCGATTTATTGTCATATTTATTTCATCGTTATTTTATTATTCAATCGTGTCAGGGCCTTCTTGCACAATTCCGCGTTCTTATATTCATTGTTAGGAAAGAAATTCGTTTCGAACGTATGAAAACACGCGTGTCGAAGTAATTATTCTGCATCCCAATTTTACAATTCGTATATTTCCGAATTATTATTATTATTATGTCAATTAAGAATAGATATCTTCTCTATCTTTATTTTTGGTATCTTCGTGTTATTTTATCTCATTCGAAGTAGCGTACATTTCCTATAAATGCGGCAAACGTAGTAGTAGCACGTAACACGATCTTCGTAGAGAGATTTTTCTAGCGACCAAGAACTGTAAAAGCAAAGTAGTAGAGTTTTTTGAAAGGAAGGAAAACGCATGAAACTTATCGCGCCGGCCAAGGCGATAAATGGCCGCTTCGATAACGTGGAATACCAGCGGTCGTTTAACACAGAAGCCAGCACTTTCCTAGAAAGTCCCCGACCGATAGCGGTAGTTTCTTGAACTGTCGGATTTCGTGTAACAACCATTTCTACGTGGTAAAGGGATTACGTGAGACCACCCATGGGAACGCGTATGGAAGGGATTTCCATGGCTCCTCGTTTTACACGCGGCATAACTCAACCGCTCTTCAAAAATGCGCATAAACGTCCCCACGTTTTTATCTCGATCGTTAAAAATTAATAATCGCGTGAGGATAAAAGTCAAAGGGAATCGACAAATACCTTCGAAAGCGTGAAAAATTCATTTCTCTTGTTATTAATCGCGTACCATTCTTACGGTGTTTTGCCTTTTTTATTCGATCGATTTAGACTCGTTTCCTTTTTTCTTTTTTTTAATTATTTCAAACGAAGAATTCTACCAAAACGAGTATAAAACAGTAAGTCGTTGAATGAGTTTCGAGTTAAGGAGATGCAAAAAAGAAAATTGATACTAGATAGTTCCAAAAGTTCCTTGCGTTTGATAAGGAAATAACAGATGCGTAACATTTGTCGTTTTATATTTATTTCACCGAATCACGTATGATCCATTTCGTTCTATTGCTACAAAATGCATCATGTATAATTCAATAAAACAGTATAAATCTTTCAGCGTTGGAATAGAAGAATATTTTTCTGCACTGTTAATCCTTCGCTTCCTACCATAACCGAGATCAAATGCTCTGTTAAACGTAAACTGAAACAGGGAATACGTATACCTTCGTCACTGAAAAATTTCATGTACAATTTGCAACGAATAATTCGCATTTCGTAAGATCTGTGTAAACTTTTGGAATGTAGCTGGAAGCGTAAGATCGCTGTAAGATCCGAGCGTTAACATAGTAAAAGTCTGTCAAATCACAGGTCCCTGTGGACTAATCTTCGTTCACCTGCAATTATTATCAATCTCGTTTATATCGACCAACGCTATACCGACTTCGTCAATACGTAGTTTCCCAAGATAAAGTCAGACGCTAGATTAGATTAAATACTTCCATTTAGACTACATTACGTTTTCTATATTTTCAATAATAATCAGCGAGTGTCCGAATACTTGACGTACAGTAGCGTAGCTTTGAAGCACATCAAACGCTCCGACAAATATTTCAACTTCAGCTGCGAGTCCGCAAACCAAAGCTCAATAGAACAAAATATTACAGCTACGTGACAACGTTGGGGTTCGCGAAAGAACGAAACAGATGGGAAGAGAAGAGAAGAAAAGAGAAGAGAAGAGAAGAGAAGAGAAGAGAAGAGAAGAGAAGAGAAGAGAAGAGAAGAGAGGAGAACACGCTGATTCTAGCACGTGTGCACGCTCGTCGCAGTGGCACGTTTGTCAGTTCGGAATTACCCAATGTATTTTCCACGCTGGCTCGGCTGTCGCCTCTCGGTTTCGGGCATTGTGCGCGTTTGACCTAGCCATCGAGCCACGTGCTCCGCCTCTTCCGTCTCCTCTGCCTCCCTCGATTCTCCTTCCCTGCCTTTAACTCGACCGCCTCACGCCCCCGCGATTCTCTTATCTTTTCCCCGAGATTAGCTCGCTGCGCAGTTTGCACGTCGATGCACCGTGTTGTGCTGGCGCGAGCAACAGGGAACAAAGGACACAACGTGGAAAACGCCTTCTTCTACGTATCCTTCCTCGTCTTATTCTTTGTCTCGGCTCTCTTCCATCGACTCTCGCGAAGAATTCCGACCAGGGCTTGTGCTTTTCGACGATGCTCCACGACGAATTTAATTAATATTTCCACGTGTTGCTTTTTTCTTCTTCGAAACGCTCGACGTTCGTCAAATTGTGTTTGAGTTGATGGGTGGAGCGTGTTTGCTAAGGTCTGTTTGCTTTAGTCTTGTTGTCTGGCGGATTAAGGACCCACTAAATTGCCGAGTTTCTAACTATGTGACGATCTAAATACGTACTTATTTGGGATATCCGCTTGGTGAGTTGGTTTACAAGGTCTCCGGATGATCGATTATCGTCGCTATACAGCGTCGCGTTTGCTAGTAAGGTTTAGCAGTACGGAGAAGAAGAAGTCGTTTCTGTCGTCTGTAAAACTTAGTTTCGACACCGATGGTCGCATTTGTATGCGAAGTTTAAGCGTAAGACAGATCGCTGTTTGGCATCGATAGTGGTGCAATTTAAATTAAAAACTTAAATTAAAATTAAAAAATGTACGTTTTCGAGAAGGAGATGCTTCTTAAAATTTTTTTTCTTTTTTTTTTTATTTATGTGTTGAAATTACAATCAATTCTCGCGTTGAGAATTTTCAGTAATTTTTCTGGCGTGGCGCAGTGACATGGCTGTTTATTTATAATAAGTTAATGCTTATTATAGATAGGTATAATTTATAAGTATTATAAGTAAGTGCATATGCTTAATTTGGATAACTAAATGAATCTAGCGTTTAGGTCTAGCGGGTAGTGCCTCTTCAGCCTGCGAATCTGCTCCGTCGTATCAAGTAGTCCAGTGATTAGGGGGTTTCGGTGTTTGTTCGCTCTTTTGCTATATCTGTCGCTATATGCTTCTTAAAATTGACGAAGAGACGTTGGCGACTCGTTTCAACGATTTAGAGCGTAAGGCTGACTTAACGCAGCATACGACACTGTTCGCGAAAGCGGTACGATGTTCCGCTTGTAGCGTGACAAAACAACGGAAGATGAGCCAGTGTTGCGAAACTAACGCGAAATTGATAGCGGCGTAAATACGTAATCAGTTTGCCGTCTGACGCGAAACTCATGGAATTATAAATATACCGTTTCACGGGATGAAAATAGGAACATAACGTAGGCCTTCTGCTCGATAAAAGCAAATTTCAAATGTTCTAGACTACGCGATGCCGCTATCGCTGCCAAGCGTGCAACCATACTCTCTCATCGAAGATTCGAAATCTAATAAAATTGCTTTCCCATCAGCGTTTTCAAATAAACGAATCTTCTTCAACGATACGAAGATGCGACCGTGTCTTCTTCGTCGGCACACAGCTCAGGCTTTCTTTTTCTTCCTCTTGGACGAAGCGACGTGCGCGAAACGGTATACGTGGAAAGCAGCCAGACACGAAGGTAGAACGTGACTTGGGTATAATATCGTTCCCTTTCTCGACTTTGTTCGATACCCCGAGTGCTCGAACACTTGGTTTCCTCCGGGTCTGACGGACGTCTGATGTTCAAGGCCGAAGAAAACGTGCCGCGTGGCGATCCGGAATCGAACGGCGAATTCTAGTAGACCGTTCTCTGAATGGCGATACGCGATCAAGGTTGCACGATGGCTCCTGCCGGTCTCCGAGAAACGATCCAGATATCTAACGGCTTTCCATAGCGTGACGTGGTCGCGATCAAGGTTCAAGAACCGATTATCTCGCGGTTTGATACTCCACGTATCGTGATTCAGCAGGTTTTTAATAATAATTAATAATAATTCTTACACGTGTATTTATATATTTGCATAGAGGGTGAGTCGATACGCAGAGTACCGAGAGAGAGAGAGAGCGATTTTAATTTCTATCTTGTATTTTCCGAGGTATCAAGGTGACTTGGGATTTTCTAAATGGCGCGGTATATTTTTGGTAACACAGAGTATATTTTAGTCGATCCGGCTGGACATTCTGTGAAAAACATGTTAATTTATTTACACAGAAATATCATTAACTTAGAGTTATTAAGATAATTTAATTTAATAATTCGACGAATTTCACTTACGAAAGATAAGGAGAGACGCGAGACGATATTCTTGCGTTTGCGTTGTCTTCGTCCTCCATACGTTCGATTTGACAGGCTAAGATTAAAATCATCCGCTAAATTAATGGCTTCTCGGTATAAATAGGTTAATACTTTTTCGTAGAGAATGTCCAGTAGCATCGACTGATCTTACGAAAGATACACCGTGCCATTTAGTATACTCAATGTCACCTTGGTACGTCAGAAAAGTAAGATATTAGAAGTTAAAATTGCGTTCGTCCGATAAGCCGCAGCGAAGTGCAACGTAATTCATTTAACACGTTTTTTTAATAAATTCAATAGATAACCAGCTATTTTAGATAGTACGTCTTATTGACTCACCTTGTATACATTATGTCGAATCAGCCGCAAAGTTCTGTCACGTTTTTCTTATCTTATTCTATTCTCGTTTTTGACGAAGAAATTAATCGAAGATTAAGGAGGAAGAAGACGAGAATTTTTACAGAATTTTCACCTTCGATGTTTCGTGGGCAAATAGATTTTCGTACTCTCCGTAACGAAGCTGTATCCTTCGCGTACACGTGTCTATTTTTTTTTTTTTTTTTATATACTCTTCCAGATCTTTAAAAATTCTGAAAAACATTCCAAGATGCTTATCGAGGTCTTTAGCACGTTTTATATACAATCGGTATATCGAAATTGCACGGAATTAAGTGTGGCGGCACGGGCAACGGAACTTTTCAGCGGCTCCGGATGCAAAGCGCGACGCCGCCAAAGCGCAACACCGACGTGCCCAATGTACCATCGATATCTTCACACTCTTTCCGCCGAATTCTCGGAAGAGCATACACGTGCCAGCACTGGCGGCACATCTAATGAATGCACGCTAGTGGGGGATATCGATGGGCATCGAAGGGAAGAATCTGCGCGATCCGAAACAAAAGCAGAGTCAATCTGTCTTGCGCCATTAAATGTGTAATTCCTCGATACTATTTGCATAGCAACGCGTCGAATGATCTCTAGGTGTCTATCGTTATTTGTTACTTGTTACCTGTTGTCTGTTAAGTATAATCGTTAATTGTTAATTGTTAACTCTGATTGTTGATTAGTTGTAAATAAACTGTTGTTCGTTAAAAACACCAAGAGTAGTTCCTTACGCACCTATCACCATACCACCTCATAAGTTTACGAGATCTTAAAACAGCGCTTCTCGAATTGTCTCTATGTTTTGTAATTTTTCACCTTGAGGTTGCACGCTTTCAACACGAATCTTTATTTTCACGTTCGTACAATGTTCAAACAAACGGTCCAGGCCGTGTCTTGTCTCCTAACCTTGTCCTCCTTTCTTAAATCCTCGCTCTCCAAAAAATCTCGTCCTTCTCTAAACAAACTCTTGCAAAACCCGAGCCCATCATCCTCCGCTTCCTGCAGCTCGCAGCAAAAAGCAGATCCACCGGTTGTCACTTACGTAACTGCGATCCAGGTCCGCACGATACGTCACTCCGCAACAGCCCTCTCGCTTATCAAAATGATTACGTTTCATCGTTTTTCCTCTTTCTCACAGCTTGTTCGCGAGAATTTATTTCAAGATAATTCGTTAAAGAATACGAGAAGCAGGAACTTCGTATTCGAGATAGTACTGTTCTTCAAGAGATTTCCTACATATCGAAACAATTATGTATGACGTTTCGTGTTTTTTCTTCTCAGTTTTTCAACGACAATTTATTTACGTACACATATTTTTTCCTGTTAAAGTTTCTTGCGATCGATCACGCATTGGCGATTACAGGTAAGTTTGACGACCTTGTTTAACGACTTGAATGCAATTTAACGTTTACATATTCGTTGATTAAAATCGATCGAGGATTTTACGCGAATCAGGAAGCTTCGAGTGAACGTAACGCTACTGTTCCACAGATTTCCTGGTTATCGTAATAACAACGATGTTTCTGTATTCTTTTGATCGAGGTCACGCGGACCAGGAATTTTAGATTCGACGTATTTTCTTCGACAGATTCTTCGATTGTAAAAATAATTACGATGTTTCACGTTTTTTCTCTGCTCGGTTCTTCAACGAGGTTTTATATATTCCTCGATTAAGATCACACGGATCAGCAACTCTGCATTCAATTTATTCTTCCAGAGAATTCCCAGTTATCGAATTAATTACAGTGTTTCGTGTTTTTCCCTTGCTCGGTTTTTCAATGAGAATTTATGGATTCCCTGATTAAGATTACGTGAACTAGCAACTCTTTGTTTTACAGTCGGGGACAAAAATAAACGGACAGATAGGAAAAGTAATATCAGTGAAGTTTAATTGATCTAATACCAGTTTTATATATTCGAGTTTTATCTATTATGCGAAATACGTGGCACTCGTTTCTGTTGCTCGTTGCACGGAATAATATCTAATGAAATTTTTTTTTCTTTGTTATTTATTAAAATTACAATCAATTCTCGCGTTGAGAATTTTCAGTAATTTTTCTGGCGTGGCGCAATGACATGGCTAATTATTTATAATAAGTTAATACTTATTATAGATAAGTATAATTTATAAGTAAGTATTATAAATAAGTAAATATTATTTAATTTAGATAACTAATTGAATCTAACGTTCTAATGAAATGACACGCAAAACTAACGAAAAGATTCGTTCTATCCAGCTTCGATTATCAGATATGACGAATTTTCTGTCTCGATTTCCTGTCATTTATTAAGTTGTCCGAAATGTTTCTTTCGTTTTATAGAGAAATAATAGACGCAAAATTTTTTTTTGTTTTATATTATCGAATTATGCGCAAACGCAATAATAGAAATATAAGGAAATGGATCATACCTAATTCGATAAAATAATATAAAACAGAAATTGTTGTTCGTGTATCAATCGAAAGAAACTTTTCGGACAACCTAATAATTACCTTTTAGAAAATGTTGCGAATAATCTGGGATTTCAAGGCGAGTCCGTAGACGCATTATCGTCGCTTCACTTACGCTTTCAATAGTTTCCGGTGTTTGCCGAATTTGTTGAAAAACTCGTTCTATTCCGAACCCTGGTATTTCAACATTTTCAATATACAACGTTTACAACGTTCGTTGTATCTCGTAAACGAACATTCGCACCAACTTCTTTCGTTATATTTTCGTAATATTTTACCGATTACTAAAATATTCATTAATATTATTACGAGTCGTATTTTCCACCACCTATCCCATTTATTTTCGTAATACAAATACGCAATACTAATTAAGAGGGTATTCTGGTCCAGAGGGATGAATTTCGGGCGATTTTTGAAGCTCTGTACAAGCGAAACAAAAAATATTTTTGCTATCCTTCTTTTTAGCATTTATTTATTGATATTTCGGGATTAAAAATTCACCGAAAAAAGCTGAATATTTAAAAAATTATGAGCTGGCAAAGTGGATGCTGCCAAAAAAATGGGGTGCCGTGGCGTGCACGATATCAACCCTTCTGGTCATCCGAAACAAAAAATGCGAACGGATTCTTAATTAGTATAGATGCCGCTATCGTCCGAACCTTGGAAAAGTCAATACAACATTTTTTCACAAAATGACGGCCGTTTGAAAAAGAATGTCTCATTTCGCACGTTTTTTTGACAATTCCGAACGTTTAAAAAATAGTAATATTAAAGATTTTGAGCTGAGCGTGGCGCGGACGATAGAGGAGTATATAAGGAATATTCGGACCAAATTTAAAATAAATCGGTTCGTTAGAACTCGAGATATCGCGCACGCCAACTCGGAAAAAGTAGTTTCGAGAAAAACGCGTTTAAAGTTTTGAGACAAGTTTACTCGGACAAAGTTTACCGCGTCACAGAAATGGTTGTAACTCATAAAATAATTGAAATTTTGAAAAATCCTTTTAAGACCATATTCTTGAATGTCTTAACTTTGGAAATATGAAAAAAACAATTTTTCGATTTTTTTAAATTTCTAGACTAGAATACCCCCTTAATTCAATTGGAAGAACGTGGATCGGTAAAGTTTCCGGGTTAATTCCACGAAAGGTTTCTCGAGGCGTTGCAAGAACTCGCGTACCAGATCCACGTGGAGGCTGAACCGGAAAGTATTCGGTATTCTTTCGTCCCTTCGTTCTTGCGCGGATAGTTAGCCTCGCGGAAGGATCCAGAATACGTAGTGCGCTTGTGTGAGCCATTATATGTATATGTAACGGACGACTTCTCGGGGTCAAATAGCTGGCTCGTCGAGCTTCGACAGCCTCCTCTAGACCGCCTGCGACTTCTTCTTTACTCGGTTCTGGGTGTGTCGTTAATCAGATCGAAACCTCTCGTCCCCGAAGAGGATGTTGAGAACGTTCACAGTCGTTGGATGATGTTTGGAATCGCGTCGAGGCGATTAGACGATTAGACGCCGCGTCTATTTCGATAACTCGAGATTAAACGAGAGAATTTGCCAATTTTATTTACCAAGACTTTTCTATTTTCCAGAACTTTCGTGTCTCGTTTTTTTCTTTTATTTGTTAAAATTTACAATCAATTCTGGCATTGAGAATTCTCAGTAATTTTTTCTGGCGTGGCTCAGTGACATGGTTGATTATTTATAATAAGTTAATACTCATTATAGATAAGTATAATTTATAAGCAAGCGTTGTAGATAAGTAAATATTACTTAATTTACATAACTAATTGAATCCAGCGTTCGTGTCTCGTTTAAACATTTAGAGGCTCTCTTGCTTTTTTTATTTTTCTGGATTTATTAGTTGGAAATGTTTGTTATCGTTAGTTAGAGGCTTTTGATCTTTTTTTTTTTTTTTGTCGAGTTGGATACGTTTCTAGGTTTAAATAAAACGATATACACGTCGTAAGGCGAATATAAAATGGCAAGCGAAAGACCGAGTCGAGCCAATGTCTGCACAGGGTCCAGGATCGTAAAGTTTGCAAGGATATCGCGGGTGCCGCTTTATTTTCGTCGCCCCGAAAGCCAGCGTCGTTTTCGTGGAAGGAGAACCGGTCGTTTCGAAATCTGCTCGCGGTGTAACCGCCGGCCGGATAAAGAAACTGGTCCAGCGGACGTAGAGAGGAGCCGGTGGTGTTTGGCCATGGGCCAAGTTTCGCGAGGCCCACGGATTCGTCGCGAGCAAACTCTAACTTCGTAGCTCGTTACTTTCCTCCGTTCAGCAACTCGTCGATTAATCGTTTCACGATAGTCTCGTGACACAGTGTTAATGAACTTTCAAAATCTTGCGTATATAATACGCGTGATACATTGTTACAAATTATTCTAATTCCTTCACGCGACCTATATACACGCTCTTTCTACGATGTACGACGTAACAGTAGATAGTAGATGAGAGCGTGAATTAGATGTAAAGAGAAAGTAATAAACTACACGTACTAACACGTTCTATTACTATTATTGTAAATTGATACGTATCGTATTTTATTGGTAGTTGTATCGGTATGAAAAAGTACGGATATTGATAAAACGTGTGTACAAGCGTTGGAGTAATTAAACTCCAGTAGTTGGAGGTAAACTCGTGTAAGTAGTTCTGGAAACAATAATTCAAGCGACACGCTACATGAATCTATTTTTTTCCTGCTGTTTGCGAATCGGTTGCGTCGTGTCGTCGTAAAAAATTTACGAGTATCGAAGCTGGTGCGTGCCCCTTCGAGAAGAGAACGTCTTTCTCGCCGGTTCTCCCTCGTTTTTCACGGACTGTTCGTCGACCAGTCGTTAATCTTAACAAGCGTAGATCCGAAGAGGCGGTGCCGGCCGTCGTCGGATCTCGATCATCCGAATATCGCTCGCTCGAATTGCCCAATTACTCGGATAAAATATGTTTGCGTAATCGTCGGCGGGGTAATTTTAAGGGTTGTAAAATTCGCATCCGTTTCGCTTTGATGAAAAGGCCACGGACAATTTAGATATTTTGAATCGTTCGAGAATAAAAGCGCGTGAAATAAAAACGCGTGTAATAAGTCGCAAACGAGAGAGCGAAAGATAGAAGGATACTTTATTTTCGTTTCTTTCTGTGTACAAATATTCGATATCGTGTAGCGAGGCAACGAACATTTCGCACGTTCTTACTTTCACGGTGACCTAATTGAACTCGCCAAGTTTTAACGATCGTCCGATGTCGTACAAACGTATTTACGTAAAAGATTGTCAATGGAGAAAATGTAAATTTCCGGCACTGACAATAAGACGATTTCGATATCGCTATCAAGGCTGGTTATTTATTTGGCTTGCGGAAGAATAAACGGTGAAAGCTGTTCCGTGAAAACGTATTGAAGCGTGGGTGGCGTCAATAAAACACTCGTTCGCATAATTTCGTGTAACACGATAAGTGTTACAAGAATTGGAAATGGTTCGCGAAAGATGAAAGATTATTGGCGTAAATGGATCCACGGTGAGAACCGAACGAGGAAAATGAAAATAAAAAGGAAGAAAAAAAAAACAAGAAATGGGAACAAAATAAGGAATCGTAAAAACGAAATGAGAATAACTGACGTAATATGACGCAACAACGGTCGCTAAAGAACATCTGGCCGTGTTTTTGTAGAAACTTTTTATACGTAATCGTAGATAGTTGGGGGGGGGGGGAAACTGATTATTTTAGCTTAGCTCGTATCCGGCAATTAGTCCGAATAATCGAGGTTTCGCTCGAGTCGTTGGATAAAAAAACAAAGAAGATCCATTTCGCTCGCGAAACTTGATTATTAAGAGTAATTGCGCCGACGTATTTCTATGGAAGAAAATTATCATGTCGGTAAACGCGATTGCGCAACCGGAAGCCTTTTTTTAGAATACTCCTCGCGGCTGTCGCTGTCACGGCTCTCGTATGTAACACCTTTGATAATTTATGATTTATATTCAACTTTTGAATTGCCGCTCTTACTCGTTAAGTTTTATATTAAAATCGACCATACTCGCGATATTGATTATTAATCGATGAAATCAAGCATTGCTATTAATGATGTTTCACACGCGTGTCAATTCTATTTCATTCGTTGATATCAAGCAACTTGAATTAAAATTACAAAATTTCTAAATTCTACCGGCTCATTGGCAGACGTTCCAACTTAAGCGTGCAGAGTAAGAGAATGCTATATAAAGACATATTAAAACCTGTCTGGACCTATGGGATTCGACTATGGGGAGCAGCGAGTAATTAAAACATAGAAATTCTTCAACGATTGCAATCAAAAATTCTAAGATCCTTAAAAGATACACCTTGGTACGTCATCAACGAAACAATACATAGCGACCTTGAGATAGCCACAATTAAAGAAGAAACATTCAAATTCAGTAACAGATATGACATAAGAATTGACGATCACCAAAATCCACTAGTTACTCGATTAATTGACACGATGGATAAGATTCGCAGGCTAAAAAGACATTAGCCTCTAGATTTAAGCATTAGATTCAGCTAGAATTCACGTTATTCGCGTTATAGTAGCACGCCAGAATAATTTACTTATAATTCTCAATGAGAATTGATTATAAAATTCTTCCAAATGAAAAAAAATATGAAGCCATATTAAAACCTATTTGGATCTATGGGATCTAACTATGGAGAGCAGCGAGTAATTAAAACATAGAAATTCTTCAACGATTCCACTTAAAAATTCTAAGATCCTTAAAAGATGCACCTTGGTATGTCATCAACGAAACAATACATAGTGACCTTGAGATAGCCACAGTTAAAGAAGAAACATTCAAATTTAGTAATAGATATAACATAAGAATTGACGATCACCAAAACCCACTAGTTACTCGATTAATTGACACGATGGATAAGATCCGCAGGCTAAAAAGACTGTACTCTCTAGATTTAAGCATTAGATTCAGCTAGAATTCACGTTATTCGCGTTATAGTAGCACGCCAGAATAATTTACTTATAATTCTCAATGAGAACTGATCGTAAAATTCTTCCAAATAAAAAAAAAATATGAAGCCATATTAAAACCTGTTTGGATCTATGGGATCTAACTATGGGGAGCAGCGAGTAATTAAAACATAGAAATTCTTCAACGATTCCACTTAAAAATTCTAAGATCCTTAAAAGATGCACCTTGGTATGTCATCAACGAAACAATACATAGTGACCTTGAGATAGCCACAGTTAAAGAAGAAACATTCAAATTTAGTAATAGATATAACATAAGAATTGACGATCACCAAAACCCACTAGTTACTCGATTAAT
Organism: Bombus vancouverensis nearcticus; assembly: GCF_051014615.1. Classification (NCBI taxonomy): domain Eukaryota; kingdom Metazoa; phylum Arthropoda; class Insecta; order Hymenoptera; family Apidae; genus Bombus; species Bombus vancouverensis. The sequence continues at coordinate 14,481,328 of NC_134919.1, forward strand.
TGACACGATGGATAAGATCCGCAGGCTAAAAAGACTGTACTCTCTAGATTTAAGCATTAGATTCAGCTAGAATTCACGTTATTCGCGTTATAGTAGCACGCCAGAATAATTTACTTATAATTCTCAATGAGAACTGATCGTAAAATTCTTCCAAATAAAAAAAAAATATGAAGCCATATTAAAACCTGTTTGGATCTATGGGATCTAACTATGGGGAGCAGCGAGTAATTAAAACATAGAAATTCTTCAACGATTCCACTTAAAAATTCTAAGATCCTTAAAAGATGCACCTTGGTATGTTACCAACGAAACAATACATAGTGACCTTGAGATAGCCACAGTTAAAGAAGAAACATTCAAATTTAGTAACAGATATAACATAAGAATTGACGATCACCAAAACCCACTAGTTAATCGATTAATTGACACGATGGATAAGATTCGCAGGCTAAAAAGACATTAGCCTCTAGATTTAAGCATTAGATTCAGCTAGAATTCACGTTATTCACGTTATAGTAGCAGGCCAGAATAATTTACTTGTAATTCTCAATGAGAATTGATTATAAAATTCTTCCAAATGAAAAAAAATTCGTTGATATCGCTAATAATTTGTATTCTGCGCGTAACTCAACTTGCATAGTGAAATCTAACAACGCTTTATCCTCCGGTGGGTGACGTTCTCAAATAATTCAGGTTCTCCAAGGCAGCAAGTTTCGTAATCACGCGACAAACAGTTCCCTTGGTCGCGAATATCGTCTGCGAAGATTTTCGCCAGTCGTCTCTATGTCGCTCAACGAACGATCTTCCGCCGAGAGAGAAAAAGAGAAGCGAGAAAGCAACTGCGAATGAATTACGACGATTGCGCAATCGTCGTCGTTATCGAGGGACTTTACGCGTGAAAATTTATTCGCCGCGGCGGCCAATTAAACTTAACGACCGAAATTCCTGCCCAGAATCGGACGAAACCTTTCCTTTCCACTGTGATCTTGCGACGTAGGATCTTTCACGAACCGCGCGCTTTCTACGCTTCAACTTTGATCGGTTTTCATTAATTTTTGAAATTCAATGAAACGAACGACGATAGCAAAGTTAGGGGCAAAGCGATGAGCAAATTGATTAAAATGATATAAGCGAAGATTGGGTTAAATAAATTGCAAACTAGTTTGATGCATAAATTGTTGTAAATGCGAAAGTATGGAGGCAAAGGTCGAGTGCAAGGAATTGTACGTCAAATCTACTTCTACCTATGGGATCCAACTATGGGGAACAGCGAGTAATTCCAACATAGAAGCTCTTCGACGATTGCAATCAAAAACTCTGAGATCCTTAATAGATGCACCTTGGTATGTTACCAACGAAACAATACATAGCGACCTTGAGATAGCCACAGTTAAAGAAGAAATATCCAAATACGGTAACAGATATAACATAAGAATTGGCAATCACCAAAACCCACTAGTTACTCGATTACTTGACACGATGGATAAGATCCGCGGGCTAAAAAGACTGTACTCTCTAGATTTAAGCATTAGATTCAGCTAGAATTCACATTATTCGCGTTATAGTAGCACGCCAGAATAATTTACTTATAATTCTCAATGAGAATTAATTATAAAATTCTTCCAAATGAAAAAAAAAATATATAAAGCCATATTAAAACCTGTTTGGATCTATGGGATCTAACTATGGAGAGCAGCGAGTAATTAAAACATAGAAATTCTTCAACGATTCCACTAAAAAATTCTAAGATCCTTAAAAGATGCACCTTGGTATGTTACCAACGAAACAATACATAGTGACCTTGAGATAGCCACAGTTAAAGAAGAAACATTCAAATTCTGTAACAGATATAACATAAGAGTTAACAATCACTAAAACTCGCTAGTTACTCGATTACTTGACACGATGGATCAAATCCGCAGGCTAAAAAGGCGGTATCCTCTAGATTTAAACGTTAGATGCAGTTAGAACCAAACATACGATAAACACTTATTATACATGGCTGGCAGCGGAAACGATAAACACAACCATAGAAAGAAGACTAAAAAGGAAACACCCAGCAGATCTCACAAAGGATATATCTTAACAAACACGAAGATGGTACCCCATTGAGGGTAGCCACCCACATGATAATCGATCAGATAAAAAATTCTACCAAATGTCCAAATTGGACAAATTGTGAATGTGAAATTTTAAATAAAAAAAAAAACTTATTATACACGTTATAGTACCACGTTGGAATAATTTACTTATAATTCTCAATGAGAATAGATTGTAAAATTCTTCCAAATAAAAAAACAATATATATATATGCTTCTATTCCAAAGAGACCGTAATAAATAAATAAATAATTATTCTTATTGATAATATTAATGGAAACGAAGAGAATTAAGGTGATATCGTGCTTTAGAAATTACTATCAGTGTATTATAAAATACAATGTGTTTCGTTTCATTTATCGCAAATTGCTTAAAAAAATTCTAATAGGATACTGTGTCAGGACGATTGTTGGTCCAGAAAATGAAAGATTTTTCTCTTCTTCTTCCGCGCAAGCTGTGACCTATTTTCTCTCGACAATGTCACGCACGATTAGGACGTTGTAACCACCTCCGATCGGTTTTCCACTCACACTATACATACGTCTCGCGATTTATTCTCGCAATTCGCGAGTTAGCGTGGTTGCAAATACACCAAATATCCACAGTTATCCATCTTTTTCGTTTCGCACTCGCAAACGATCACGTTTCCGTATATATAAAAACATCTGCTTTCTTGCCAAATCGCATTTTGCATCTCGTTGTGTCAAGTACGTAAGATGATAAAAGATATATTATATTACATAGCCAAGGTAGAATTCCGCCGAAAATAAAATGCTGCATTTTCCACCGGTTAATCAGGTCGGAAAATATTATACGCCAAGAGATTAAGGGGGTATCCTGAATTAGAATGTTTTAAAACAGCGTTTTCTTGTGATTTTTGTTAGAGAGGAAAGAAAGAAACGAAGTTATTGAATTTTGAGCTATGGTTCTATATATATTTAACGAATGCAAACAAATTTTTTTTAAATAAAAAAAGAATTTTAACAGATTTCTAAGCCTATTTTATGATCCACCTCGTAATTCTTGACTGAAACGAACGATCAAAAAAGGATTAAATTATTATATATTTTGCTTCTGGGTGAATTAAAAAAAGGCAGAAAAAATGTGAAATTAAAAATTTTGCCGAGTTTAAAAAGAATGTCTTTTGAAAAAAAAATTTAAGGTGCTACAACAATTATTTAAATAAACTTTTTGACGAACTTTTTTAGTTCACCCAGAAGAAAAATATATAATAATTTAATCCATTTTTGGTTTTTTGTTTCCGTCAAGAATTACGAGGTGGATCTTTCCCGCCGATCGAACACTGCAGCGACAATACTCCCATGAAATAGAAATCTGTTAAAATTTATTTTTTACTTTAAACAAATTTTTTTGTATTCGTTAAATATATATAAAACCATACCTCAAAATTCAATAACTTCGTTTCTTTCTTTCTTTCCCCTCTAAAAAAAAAAAAATCACAAAAAAACGTTATTTTAGAACATTTTAATTCAGGACACCCCTTTAACGTTTTTCAAGGGACGGAAGAACGAGCAACGCTCTAAACGCATCATTGCAGAACGACAAGAGGAAATCCCTGGTACGTCAGCGCGACGTACTGTCGGTCGCTTCCTGTTGATCCAAGCGGTCAGAGCACGGTGCCAAGTAGCCCCGCGTGAAATCGTTGACCGCCTTTTCTCGTCCGCGATATCGCTCTGCCAAACGCGTGACTAATCGCCGACGAAAGTCTCGTCGTCTGTTCCTCGGACGCGTTTCTCGATTCCCTTCGTCGCTGTGCCACAACGACGCCGCTAACTTTGACATTTTACCGTGCGATCGAGGCAACCGAGTCACCAGCGATTGCATGAATTATTAATGCGGCGAGAAGAACGCGATGCGCGAAAGTGCGCTGTGATTTACGAGGAGCCGCGTGGGATTTTGCGAGTATTCGTACGGGACAGGGGGATGACGAAGGAGAGACGTTGGAAAATGATACGAGGCGATCGAGGTTTGCGGAGAAAGAATCGGATTAAGTCGATTTTGAACGTGCCACGGAGAACGACGGATGGGTAGAAGGAGGATTTCAAGTTATTTTGGATGCAACGCTTCAGAAAATTGAGGAAAAACGAATATACCGGGAGTTTATCGCAGGAAAAATTGAATAGATGGGGTACGCGATTGGATTGGCTTTCGGATAACGGAATGGATATATACGGGAAATATTGTTTTCGAAAAAATAGCGAGAGAACGGTCGAGCGTAATATGTCTGGTGGAGCATAAATTGGCAAAAATTCGCTCGTTGATTCGTTCAGCTAAAATTCTCTAGTCTAACCAATTCACGCTATTTACCACGTTCGAGCGTAAACAAACCGATCTACACTACGTACGGTCGTGCAATCAGCAAGTAATTAACCCATCAACGTCCACGGTAAATCAATGCAAAGTAAGCAAACAGACTGACGATGGAATCAAAGGCGGGCTGCCAATAGAGTACAAAAGAGCCAAGAACAATTGCAAAAAATCAGCGCCGATTCCCTGACAAACTACCAACGTTACGCTCGCATCGAACGAAAACATACACACAGAGAGAGAGAGAGAGAGAGAGAGAAGCCGCAGAAAATCCAACGTGAGAATAAAAGAGAAAGGGAATGGTGGAAAAGAGCCGGCGATCGGTTTTCGGGTAAAGGCAAGACTAATAAAAGAAGGAAAAGCATGGAACGCGTGAAAATCGACTTCGAGGCACAGGTAAAACGAGTGAAAAAGAAAAGGCAAAGGCGTAAAGACAAGAGAAGAGAGAAAAAAGAAACGAGCGAAAGTCGACTTTGAAGTAAACGCAAAATCGATGAAAGGGAAGGAAAACGACGAAATAGAAAAGCGAAGAAAAGAACGGACAGCGTCTTTGAAGCAACCGTGAAATCGATAAAAGAACGAAGCGCGGGGTAACGTCGAGCGAGAAACAAAGCTAATAAAAAAGGAAACGCGACAAAAGAGGAAAAAGAATTTGGAAGCAAAGGCCGTAGGTAGAAAGGCAAAGTCGAGGGGAAGGTTACTCGAAGATCTAAACGCGGAGATCTCTCTCTATTCGCGGTCTCTATCCGCAACGTCTCCGGTTGGCACAGACCGTAGTCTGTTTTCTTTGGAACCCGAGCGAGCGATCCGGTTCGGTTGGAAACGCGATTCGCGCTTTTCGCCACTAAGATCTTCGGGCCGCAGGTGGTCAGGCTGCTTGCGGCGAGGCGGTGCACGTGGTCGCTGCATGTGCACACTGTGAACAACCGTTGCGCTGGGTGGAATTAGACTCGCGTAAGCTCGATTTCTCTGCGGACCTAGAACCATATCGCGATAAGGATGGTCCACGGGAAGATACCGGACTTTCAAATAGTAGCAGGGTGATCTGTTTGAGTTAGCGTTTAAACGTATACCGGCTGCGGGTTTGCATACGGTTTAAATTGTGAAATTCTCGAAATTGATTATAATATTTTATATATATTTTATATATATTTATCGGATATAATATTTTACGTGATTGATGGAGGAAGTTGGAAAAACAAGAATCACACATCTAACGCGTAAACAGTGACGTTGAAAATTTGAAAATCGCCCGTTTCGTTTCGTAGTAAATCGTGGGATTGTTAGTTTTGTTAGACGCGATGGGATTGCTTCTCGCGAGAATTTCAAAATTCTCGAATGCTCGAATCTTTAAATTCTTTAATTCTCCGGTTTCCGGAGACTCTTAAACATCGAAATGGCCGATTCTTCGCGCGACGTCCGAGATTCTTCAAATTTCCAAATTTTAAATTACCAAAATTTCTAAACTCTCGAATAGATCGCTGACACGCTAAATTCCTCATAGTTTCGTTATATCCGTTTACGTGGCCGCGTTCGAGATCTTTCAAGCGTCGTTAATATATTTATATCTTTACGCCGCTAGACAGCGTATACACGGCGATTCCGTAAAATTATTGCACGCACGCGTACTACATTGTGGACACGACGATCTTTGTTTCGTGTTGCACGCAAATATCCACGACGCTTGCCAAATTTCGCGTACGCCCCTGCCAGATCGAATAAAACACCGTGTATCAACATACCGCGGCCAGAAGATATAAAAGCTCGTTTTTCACCTCGTTGATCGATAAAATTATAGGTATGCAGCGAACGGTGGTTATTTCAAGGAAATGTTTAAATTACTTTTTAATATTGCTTTCGTTGCGCTTGGAAATAAAAGACAACGTCTATTGTATTTAAATATCTTCATGGTGATTAAGATTAAGGTACGCTCCAAGACTCTATACCCTGCTATGACGTAAATCGTAAGCCTGATAGATATTCATTATTCTCTTTGATTATTTTCCACCTGTTTCTCTGAATATCCGTAGATTCCTGGCAATCGATCAATTAGTCCTTGCGTCAACTTTCCGACCAACAATGTATACGCGCGAGTATAAATCGTATTATTTAACGAACGTTTCGCTGATTGCGACACGCCAACGTACACGACTCTGCGATTTTAATATTCGATGATTTTTAACACTAGGTTTACGGGTGTGTCTTATATACCTATTTCTACGAGCACCCGTTAAATTGACGGGCAAACGGAAATACGCATTTTCTTTAAAAAATCGATTTACTCGAATTTAGTCTGAATCGAGCAATATTAAGCTTCGCGTTTAAATAAATTCTTAATAAATAAAAAGTCTTTTTTTTTTTATTAACGATAATATTAACGGTATAGGGTAATCATATTTATTGAGCAGATTTTTTACAAATATACTGAATTTTTGAACGAAATCAGCTGGTCAATTCGACGGGTTTCGTAAAGGTAAGTATACTACATACAGGTTTCAAAAATTATTACATAAATTCTTTAGACGAAATGATTAATTTACGACGCAAAATTGTTAAAATTAATGCTATGGTTTTTGGGATATTTCATTTCGAACTTTAAAATCCGCCAAATCGACTCGTAAACCTGACGTTAATATCGAAGCTTCTCTGTTCGTTTCTCTGAAAAATTACAAACCATAAGTCTCCCGTTTTACTCCAAATGCTAATTTCTCGATTTCCCAAATTCCCATCTCCATGTCGTCTAGTCACTGTTCACCTCGCTAAAACAAAGTTGATCCTCGAAGGGAACAATGCGTCATTCTTGCATGCAAAACAGACTTTACCTTCCTCAATTTCTCCTTCGACGATGCCAAAATTATCGAACAATGGAATTACATAAATCGGCCATAAATCTTCATGACACGTGCGTTCGTTGGCGTGGCTCGATCGTTATGTAAAGTAGTAGACGCTCGGACTGCGAAGAGGAGCTCGAGTCAAAAAGTGCACGCTCGGGCGAGATCGTCGATCATCGAGGATTCGTCAAGGATTCGTGATAGGCTGATTGCGCAAGGTAAAGAAGATCCAAAGAAGGTTGGCTGACCGTGAGGCGCGACAACGTTCCGAAACGCGGGAATTTCAACGTCTGCGTCGTGGTTCAGCCGCGTTTCCAACACGTCGCAGGACCTTCGAACGCCCACGCGTTCTCACGCCCACCTACGCCGCTCTTGCCTTTTTATTCCCAGCCCTGGCACTATTAATAGGATCAGCCGTTTCTCCGTTTGAAACTTTGTTTCGTTTCGCTTCACGCTCAAAAGGGAAAAAGAAATTCGCCGAGCTTCCATGCGACGGATCGCCCGTTGTCCTCGAGGTCTGTTCTCATCGATCAGGCAGCTGAGATTAATTTCCCAACGAAAAGGATAAAAGCTACGAGCAACGACAAGTTGCTTCGAGCGATACAGTGAGAAATATACGAGCCATTAACGTAATAACATCGACCTAAATCGAGATGGTAATGTCAAGTGTCTCGCTCTGTATATTTACATGCATTCGTACGAGTTTGAACAATTTTTAGCGTGTTGCACGACTCGAGATCGAAGTTTTAACACAAGACACGATGGAACGCAGCGGCGAATTACGATCGTGGTTGAAAATTAAAAGCGAAATTAAAGAGAACAAGGAGATTGGTCGATCGTAAAGCTACTCTTTTCGCGAATCAACGATTAGAAGCAGGCAAAAAGCGTCGAATCTCGATCGTTCTAGGTTTTATAACATTCTTTTAATTATGCCAGTACTTTGACAATTTCAACAAATTCAAACAAAATCTACGTATACGAATTTATTCCTGGAAAGGGTAAAAAGTTTCTCGGAGAAACAATCATCGAAAGGCACACTGTATACAGGGTGGTTGGTAACTGATTCTAGGCGAAAAAAGAAGTCGAAAATATAGAATCAAAATTTTTCGTTCGAGGCTTTGTTTTCGAGGAAATCGACTTTGAATTTCCGTAGATCGTTGTCTCGATGGAAAAATTAAGAAAAAAAAATTTTTATTCTATATTTTCGACTTCTTTTTTCGCGTTACCAACCAGTTACCAACCACCCTGTATATCGCTTACCTACTTTTCCAACGGTTCAACATTTTCGTACGCTGGTATTTATCAAATTACTTGGCAAAAAGAAAACAATTAAAAAGAGTAGAGAACACGTAAGAAACGTTGATCGGACATTTTTCGCCAACTTTCCAAACTTTCAACCGAATTATCATCGTACACGGGACGAGACCGATGTACGTGATATTTGGTAACAATTTCAATTATATCCGTAGAATTTACAGGGTGTAACATACGTATTCCGCGTGGCCGGTACGGGCATGAAATGTACACATGGATGAAATTGCTTTCACGTAGGATACGTCAGGGCTTATCCCATTTGGACAGTTGCCAATGAACCAATAGGCCAACTTGTAGAATGCGCCGAAAATAACGGAGCCTAGCTACGAAAAATTTCAATGTACAAGAGTTGTCAATTAAATGACAGCCGACTAGAGTCTTCTGGTCGGACCAACTGCACTCTCCGAACCCTTTGCCTTTCGATACAAAGTTTCGTTTTTCGTCGCCGGAAATCTTCTAAATATCGCGGATATTTACGCGATCGTAGGAGATTCGAAAGCGAAGAAATACGTATAACACGCAGACGATCTTCTTCATACGAGAATATTATTCCTCTTTCTTTCATATTTCCTCTATACTTCGTTCGTCGAATCGCCTCTTCTAAGAATTCCATCCATAAAATTCAGCTTCTCTTATTTTCTCGTCTACGAGATGAGAGCGCAATATAAAAGCGAAGCATCGGCTTCGTACTTTTCTAAATTGACTTGGTTTTTTTCAAACTTCCGATATACACGAGGACGATGAAGTTGATGTTCTGGGGTTTCGGCAAATGGGACGTCAGGCTGTTTTCCTCGGCAGTAGATGTAAATGTTTATCGGTCGATCGCCAATAAAAACAACGGCACCGTTGCGAGCTTTCAGCAACTTCCTGCTGCCCACCATCCCAGTTCTACATCGAAAGACAAACTGGTTCTAACGTTATCGGGGATTAGAGGCTCGCTCGTCTACTATCCGTTTCCTCTTTATCTTCTTAATCCTCTTTAATTTGCAACAGAAGTCGTTTCTATTTCGAACGTTTCCAATCGACGCGCGTCTTTACCAACGTAATCCATCGCTTTTCCGTTTCTAAAGTTTACGCACGCGTTACCTGCATTACGCGTGTACGATAAACGACAGATCACGTAAGAATCAGTTTGTAACGCAAACAGCCAGCGTTTCTCGTTTCTGCGACCTCGATTTATCAGCCTCCTGTCGTCCGGATGAGAGAGACATCGGCCGATAACGATTCGCGAGGCCTGGATACCGAGAGGAATTCGAACGAAGCGGCAGGAAAAGGACGGATAAAAGGAAGGGAAGTGACGAAAATGAGATAAGAATGGAACGTTCGGCGGCGCCAAGTGAATCACGGCTCGCGAAATAAATCTAAAAGCGTGCAAGTTCGCCGGATCACGGCGACAACGAAAATATTGCCGGATCAATTCGTTCTCTCTTCGCGGACGTGTTTTCGAAACACGCGTGATTTATGCGACAGTTTTATTTACGCCACCTCTTCCTGCATACGTGATTTAGACCGTTTCTTCGTGATTAGATCGAAAGTTTTTCAAATTGGCAAAACACAGTCGCATGGTATAAGCAGGTTGAACAAGAAGTTTCTTTCTCATCGATGACGCAGTTATTTCGGTAGAATTGAAGTTTCCTAACGTTTTTAAGACTTTGCTCCGCTTCGCTTTCTTTCTTTCTTCTCTACGCGTGTATACTTCTGCTTTTATTCGTTTCGCGGAATTTCCTCGCATCTCTGCTACTATTTTGCTCAACTCGCGTATATTATTATCCTCGAAGATAGCAAAATATAGCGGCAGATATAGCAAAAGAGTGAACCAACATCGAAACCCCCTAATTACTGGACTACTTGATACGTCGGACCAGATCCGCAGGCTGAACAGACACTATCCACTAGACCTAAACATTAGATTTAATTAGATATTAAATAATATTTACTTATCTACGACACTTACTTATAAATTATACTTATCCATAATAAGTATTAACTTATTATAAATAACTGCGCCACGCCAGAAAAAATTACTGAAAATTCCCAATGCGAGAACTGATTGTGAATTTTAATAAATAAAAAAAAAATTATTATCCTCGAAGATTGGCATTGGAAATAGAAAGCCGATTTTTCCAGAAATACCAACACGCATCGTACAAACACATCTATCGGTAATTCGAAGCTCACGGTGTATCGTCGCCAAAATTCGTCATGAGATCGTCAAAACTTTCACTTTCTAAATTTTTAAAATTCTCTTTAGCCTGTAAAAAGAACAAGAAAATATTTTCTACCCCATTTTACCGAACTACATAGCCAAACGGGAAGAAGGGAAGACACACCCGTTGCGACTTACCAGCGTAATTTCCATTCGATTTCCATTTACAGCCGGTGTTGCAGCGAGGGTGACACGCTCGTACAAGCAGAGCGAGCTTAAATCGAGCTTACCGGCGCAACGTCGTCCGCTTCGCGCCTTTTACCACGCTCGTGTACGTGCTCGTGTTTCGGAGGGGGTGAAAGTCCAGACGGCGCCTGCAAGACTAGCCTCCCTTCGTTCGCAGTCTGACAACCACCTTTCGGTTAATCCGCTGACATACGAGACCTGTTTTTTATCCTTTTCGGGTTTCTCCACGCTTCGAAGAGTTTGTCGCGCCGGGACAAGATAAGAAAGGAAGAGAAAAAAAAGAAAAAAGAACGGAAGTATCGCACGGGAGGAAATTAAGTCGACGCTGGAAGGTCTTCGTTTTTTATGAAAATCGAGCAATTTTAATTTTCACACGAAGATGGTATCGATGATAATCAAACAGCTAAAAAATTCTACCAAATGTCCAAACTGGGCAAATTGTGAATGTAAAGAATTAAAAAAAAAAAAAAATTTAATTTTCGAGATGTTTGATCAGGAAGATTTGTCGATCGATATCTTGGGAGCGCGTAAACGTATTTCATTTTAGTATTAGGTTGTCCGGAAAGTTTCTTTCGTTTAATGAGGAAATAATAGACGTATAGGGTTTTTTGTTTTATATTATTTTGTCGAATTCATTTTGTTTCGTTGAGATAAACACCGCGACATTTCACAGACTTGCTTTCACGTTTGTACGACAGACCTCACAAAGGACATAATCTAACAAACACGTATTATCTGAGATTTTTTTTTTATTTATTTGTTGAAATTACAATCAATTCTCGCGTTGAGAATTTTCTGCAATTATCTGAGATGATTAAAGAAATAAATCAATCAAATTCGAAGATGGTATCCCACTGGGGGTAGCCATCCACATGTTATATTACTATATCACTAAGCTATAATATTTTACCAAATGTCCTACTGGACAAATTGTAAAATGTAAATAAATAAATTAAAAAAAAAAAAAAAAGAAGTTTGTACGAACGTGCACTGTTGTGAAAAACACGTTTGCGAAAGGACACTTTCCGAGCTATCTAATATTTCGTTGCTTTTGTTATTCGTTTCTTTATCACAGTCGTTATTGTTTATGACCTTTTATCCGACGACGAAGACAGCAGAAATGGTTTAAATACGAAGATTATCGGCGATAATTATTTAACGACGGAGACAGCAATCCGATGCGTATCAAATATAGGACTGTCGCAATTAAATCGCAGTTTTTCTCGAAGCAAAGTTACGTCTACTTTTATCTACACTGTGAATTTTTGAATTTTCAAGCGAAAATTGAACGAAATTGCGAACATCGTGCCTGCGAATATATTTCGTAATGATCAAAAGAAACTAAAATTTAGAAAGTCGCAGAACCTCCCTTCTTCAAAGAATTTTTCTTATTTTCCATGGACATTTGAAAGTCGTAGAATAGAAAACGTAAGAAATTTAAAATCGCTCACCTCGATCGTCGACCATCTCGACACCCTTTCGCAAACTCATTCCCTCCCACAAAAACCTACAAAAACAATCTCCACCGCTTTCTACCCTTGAAACTCCTGTTTCCAAATACACACGCCCCTTCTTCCGTCCCTATACGACTCGCTAATTTATCGTCGACACACTTGGAATAAAAGTGATATCGTCGCGTGCGATGGCGAGGGTTGAAATTTTCATCGTCGTTCACGCTGTCGAGCCGATTCTTTCGTTGACCCCCCGCAGACACCATAGGGCGAACTAAAGAGGAGGCCATGGAATAAATGTCCCCCTGTATCTGCCGAAATAAAGCTGGGTATCCATCGACGTTTGCTAAGGTCCGTTAAGGTTCGCCAATGTTTTTTTTTTTTTTTTTTTTTTTATTTATTTGTTGAAATTACAATCAATTCTCGCGTTGAGAATTTTCAGTAATTTTTCTGGCGTGACGCAGTGACATGGCTGTTTATTTACAATAAGTTAATACTTATTATAGATAGGTATAATTTATAAGTATTATAAGTAATGGTTCGCCAATGTGAATTTACTTCGGTGGAGATGCATATACGTGTATATGTGCATCCGAGTGTACGCGATACATATGTATATGTATTAGGTTGTCCGAAAAGTTTCTTGCGTTTGATAAAGCGACAATAGACGAACAACAATTTCTGTTTTATATTATTTTATTACCGCGACCTCAAGATACCCACAGTCAAAGAGGAAATAGCAAAATATAGCGACAGATATAGCAAAAGAGTGAACAAACACCGAAACCCCCTAATCGCTGGACTACTCGATACGACGGACCAGATTCGCAGGCTGAAGAGATACTAACCGCTAGACCTAAACGCTAGATTCAATTAGTTATCTAAATTAAGTAATACTTACTTATTTATAATACTTACATATAAATTATACTTATCTATAATAAGTATTAACTTATTATAAATAATCAGCCATGTCACTGCGCCACGCCAGAAAAATTACTGAAAATTCTCAACGCGAGGATTGATTGTAATTTTAATAAAATAATAAAAATATTATTTTATTGTATTAAGTATGATCCATTTCGTTCTATTTCTATTATCATGATTGTGCATAATTCCATAAACTAATATAAAACAAAAAACATTGCGCGTCTGTTATCTCCTTATAAAACGAAAGAAACTTTTCGGGCAACCTAATACGTACACGGATAGCAAACAATTTTTTTTTTTATTTTATTGATTACATTCGCAATTTGTCCAGTTTGGACATTTGGTAGAATTTTGTAGCTGTTAGATTATCATGTGGGTGGCTACCCCCAGTGGGATACCATCTTCGTGTGGATAGCAAACAATTGAAAAATATTTGAGAAAGTTTGCAGTTATGTCGGTATATAAAAGAAAAATTGGTTGTTTCTTTCTATTCCTCGTGAATGTTTGGTGAAAATCATGCGTACAGTGCACGCGGTTTATCTCGAACCACTCGAATATTTTGAAACACACGCACGATACGAAAAAGTCGAAAGAATTTTAAAGTTGATATCCCGATAGCGCGGATAGTGCGCAGGAGATTGCAGCGTTTCGAAAACGTTCGAGTGTCAACCGCAAGAGTATGAAATAGTAAGTTTTTTTTTTTTTTTGTTTATTTATTTACATTTTACAATTTGTCCAGTAGGACATTTGATAAAATATTATAGCTTAGTGATATAATAATATAACACGTGGATGGCTACCCCCATCCCATGGATGGGATACCATCTTCGAATTTGATTGATTTATTTCTTTAGTGTGGCGAGTGTGAAATAGTAAGTTGATAGCATTCGTTCGAAAGTTTTAACGCGTCCCTCGCAGGAAGTTGCGAGGCGATCGGAAATTCAAACAATAGTGAACGCCCCATGGTATGTCAGAAACGAGGACATACGCAAAAACTTGAAAATACTAACGGTCTTCTCAATGCCAGAATTGTTTGTAAATATTAATAAATAAAAAAAAAAAGAAACTAACGGTCAAAGAAAAAATTGGCAGGTACGCGGAAAAATACAAGGGAAGAACGGCAACACATCCAAGTCAGCTGGCTGCTGAAGCGAGCAAAACTCTCATAGAAAGAAGACTAAAAAGAAAACACTCCATTGACCTCGCTAAAGAAATAGAATAGTCAAAGTCGGAGATGGTATCCCGCTGGGGGTAGCCATCCACGTGTTATTTAGCAATTAAGTTAGAAACATTTACCAGATGTTCAGCTGGACAAATTGTAACGAACAAATTAAATAATAATAATAACAAAAAAAAGATAAACTTTTCGAATAATCCGATACTATGGGTTTGGCTCCTATGGAGGTGGTGTCGCTGAGGCCCAGGTCAGAGATGGCCATGCTGTTACTGTTTTCTGACACTGGAACACTCTCTACGTTGTTGTTTCGATGGCCTGCGGTATGTTCGATAAACCACTTTGGTTTTTCTATCTCTAATTTATGGCCCCTGTTTGGACCTACGGGATCCAACTATGGGGAGCAGCGAGTAATTCCAACATAGAAATTCTCCAACGATTTCAATCAAAAACTCTAAGATCCTTAATAGATGCATCTTGGTATGTTACCAACGAAACAATACATCAAGACCTTGAGATAGCCACAGTTAAAGAAGAAATATCCAAATACAGTAACAGATATTTTTTTTTTATTTAGTTGTTTACATTCACAATTTGTCCGATTTGGACATTTGGTAGAATTTTTTGGCTGCGTAACAGATATAACGTAAGAATTAACCGCCACCAAAACTCACTAATTACTCAATTACTTTTTTTTTTATTTATTTATTAAAATTACAATCAATTCTCTCGTTGAGAATCTTCAGTAATTTTTCTGGCGTGGCGCAGTGACATGGCTGATTATTTATAATAGATAAGTATAATTTATAAGTAAGTATTATAAATAAGTGAATATTACTTAATTTAGACAACTAATTGACTCAATTACTTGATACGACGGATCAGATCCGCAGGCTAAAAAGACTTTAGATTTAAACATTAGATGCAGCTAGAACCAAACACACGATAAACACTTATTATACACGTTATAGTACTCAGAATAATTTACTTATAATTCTCAATGAGAATCGATTGTAAAGAGTCTACCAAATAAAAAGAAAAAAGAAAATCTATGGCTCTGTGTCAATTACGACGCGTGATTGCAAGAATTGCGTATACGCAATGTCATGTTTCAGAAAAAAGACACAAAATTAAACACGCGTTTAAGCAGATATAGTTCGATAAAAACAGATATAAGAGATTTTTGAAATATCTACTGAATAGAAAACAGATATGACGAAAAATGCAGCTTCGTTCGATGCCAAATTGTATCGATAATGGAAGGAATATCTATAAATTCAGTTTCTCTGTATCAGAATGTAACGTTCAATAATTTTTCGTGATTTTACGCCATTAATTTCTGAAGCGTTACGCATCGAAGTTATTGGTATTGTCCAAGATTTAAAAATAATCGATGTTTATTGAAACGTATCAGGACGAAAATCGACAAAAATTCTCCGTCGACATTTCGTATTATAAATAATTAGCCATGTCACTGCGCCAGAGAAACTTACTCAAAATTTACAATGCGAGAATTGATTGTAAAGTACTTGTAAATAAAAAAAAAATATTTCGTAAGAGTTCAAATTTCTTTACAAATTTCTTCTTTCGCTGTTTAGGAAATACCAAATAGAAAGCGTTTCTCGAGAAACGTTTAATCTTCTCGCGAACCTAAGTGAATTATTGCACTACAACGTGGATAATTTACACCAACGTATAGTAAAGTCTTTAGATTTAATTTAGATTTAGAAAGACGGGGAATATCTCGTGAAACGCCCGTGATCCGACGAGCTGCTCAATTGCATCGAATCGCGATATCATCAAGTTGCAATGAATTGTATCGAATTGCAATATTGCTAAGTTGCACCGGATTGCACCTAATTGCGCTCAATTGCAACTAATCGCACCAAATCGCACCGAGTCGCGCCAAATTGCACCCAATTGCACTGAATCGTCCTGAATCGCAATATGTAGTTCACGCATCGTTATCTACGAAAATTAAAAAAGAAATGGTATGACATCACAACATAATTGCACGATGTCATTGTACCAAACGTAATCGAACATCTCGGGAAACACGAACTATACGGAAAAAATGTTCCGCAGAAAAATTTCCACGACGTACTCTTCTCTGTTAAAACACACTGAACCATCACTCTGTTATAAATAAATTTTACTGTCAAATATATCTAAAGTTCAATTCTTCGCCTTATTTGTGAAACGTTCCGGTGATCTGTCAGTTTCGTGATTTCTTGCGTCTCCGACGTGACACAATCGTTGTAACGTAACGAGGAAACGCAAATTTGGAAACAGGGCGTGCAAAATCATTCTTCTAAAACCTTGTCGTTTCTCGTCGCAAGCAAAGTAATCGTCTTTCTCCGTGTTATTTTATCCTACGTAAAAAATGCAATTTTCATAAATATCGCGATTCGATAAACGAAAGAAAACGTCAATGTTGAATATCTCGAAACACAGTTTTGCCATGTGCGCGGTGTTCCAAATTCGTCGATTCGGTGATATTACCATTCGGTACATTTGATTCAATTCGCTACTATCGCGATTCGTTTCGATTCGGTGCTATCGGCTATCGCGATTTAACGCGATACCACTGCACGATACTCGTATGGCGCGATTGAAAAATTGCTTTGAGAAAAATTCAAAGATACAACGTGGTATCGTAAAATAACCGAATCTGGGAGATAACGGGAGAAGGAACTTTTGCGAACGAGGAAGACGGAAATTTCGAACCGCCGACTGAATAGCCGGCTTAAGGATTCGTAATCCTGGGTTCGAAGTCGCAAGGAGAACGCGGCGGAACCCTCGAAACTTTATCGATCTTTCAATCACTGCGCGACAAAGGCGGAGAGAGTACGGAAATCGAGCGACCCCAACTCATCGCGGTGAACCCCCTTGGTTGCTCGCCCCTTTTGTTTTCAAACGAGTCGCCTCTTCAACGAGAATTTTTGCGGAGACAGTGACGATTCCTCGGGAACTTTAGGTATCTTTGTGTACTTGGACAAAGTTATTGCTTTCCTCTTTAGGGGAATCTGGGGAGGTGTTTTGGTGGCTGAAAGTGGAGGAGCGAGGATTTCCAATTGAATCGTCGTTCGATCGAGAAACAGGGAAATTCTACGTTTGATCGAGTAAAATTGAATCGATAACGAGTACGTGATTAAGCTTCGTATTAGGCTGCGTTTGTTTTGAAAGATAAATAATTTAATAATAATAATATTAGCGGTACGAAATAACCGACTGTTTTTTTTTAATCGAACGAACAGAAGCGAAGATGGTAAATTGCTTCGGTTTCGAAACTGTAGATACGACGTTTGGATCGAAGGGACTATTCTTCGTATCCTACGGATAGGCCGTAGTTAAAATTATTAGGTTGTCCGAAAAGTTTCCTTCGTTCCATAAGCTGATAATAGATGAACAACAATTTCCGTTTTTTTATTTTTTTGAACAACAATTCTATTGAATTAGCTATCATCCATTTCGTTCTATTTCTATTATTATGTTCGCGCATAATTTAATAAACTAACGTTGCGCGTCTATTATTCCCTTTTAAATTGAAAGAATCTTTTCGAAACCGAAGCAATTTACCATCTTCGTTTTTGTTCGTTCGATTAAAAAGAAACAGTCGGTTATTTCCATACCATTGTACCGTACGGTTGTACTTGAAAGAATCAAAGCACGGGGAACTTGAAATATTTCTACGCGCAATCTTGAAAAACCAGGATGATAGACGCTAGATAGAACGTTTTAATTGAGAAGATGAGAATACGCCGAGAGCGAAGTTCAAAGACCCGAGAAAGCTGCGAGAATAATCCGGCGAGAGGTTACCCGACTATCAGCAGAGTGCGATCGAAGCGGCGTTGACGAAAAAGTAAAATAAAGACGAAAGAACTGGGAAATTATATCGCTGACGATCCCTGAACACCGATAAGGCGAGAGAAACGGGGGAGGCAGCAACGCGATCCGCTCCTGAATTTACGAGGCTCCGCGGGTGCCGAGGGTGCAGGGGCGTACAGACGTGGCGCCGGGCGTCCCGACGCCTAGACTGGCAGGGGCCGCACGCACGTTGACCGTGAAACGCGCGCGACATCGTGTTAAACTCTGCTCCTCCACAGCTTTGCTTATCGATGTTTCCTTCTTTCTATTCGACTAGTTCTCTGCACTTCTCTGGTTAGTAGCTTACAAGTTGCCATTTACAAGAGGCGCTACGACGAACAATATTCTAATGGATTTGTTTGTTTATTGTAAAAGTCATTGGTAATAGAAGATATAGGAACGATGCGCGAGAAAGTGAGTAATTAAGATAATTAGGATAATTATCAGCAATTTAATAGGTAAGACTAGTTCCGGTTGATACGTAATTGACGAAGAGCAATTAATTATTTAAACAGAAAGTTAAGTGGCAAGAATTATTTACTAATAAGATAAGAAGAACGAGACGAACAAGATGAGAGATGGCTGGAGTTTAAGTAAGCGAGCTACAGAAGAAAGACGAGTGGAAGTACGCGCGCTATTGGCGTGTAGTATCATACGGTTGAAGCAGCTAAAATAACCATACAATGTACGATGATGCTCAACTCGCAGTAGTTCCGGATGACGTAAGTTTCTGGACGCAACATTCTAATTTGTCAGTTACATGGCCAATACAGTTTGATAACGATGTTGTTTCTTTTCTTCTAAATATCGTTTACAGTGATCCGTCTCGATCTTTGTCAGGCTACTATTAATTATTGTCCGTTTCGTTGCTACTGACGTATACACTGCGTCAATTCAATTATCTAAATAATGCTGTTGACGTAGCGTTTGCAACTTATGCACCTGGAAAACAGGAATTCAGGGGAAAAATGAGCCGCTCGTTTGCTAACTGGGTTAACTCGATGAGACAAAAAGTAGAGGAAATTAGTGGAATTACATAAACATCGATCGAGTGTTTTGACATTAGAATTTCGAGAAGTGTGAAAAAATCGAGATTAGACTGTGAATGGTTCGAGTAAGACAGCGGGCGACGCGTTACAGCGATTGGATACGGATCGAGATGAAAATCCTTGTCTGATTTTTTTTTATCTCGAAGTATTTTACGATCGATTGTCATTAAGAATTATCAAATAAATTATTCTGGCGTGGTACTGTAACGTGAATAATAAACGATCATCGCATGTTTGATTCTAGCTGAATCTAGTGTTTGTCTGATTTGAGGAAGAAAAGGAATGGCCAGGTGTGTTTTTAGTTCTAAGAAATTACACCTTCGCCTGTTTTCATCGATGCAAGTGATAAAACTGTTCTTTACAATTCTTTCTTATTTCCAGATTAGATAGATCGGTTAGATTCGTGGGAGAAAAATTGACGTTACACGGTGTACTCGAAGGACATTGGAAAGATGAAATATGCGAATCGCTGTCGTCGTTCCGCGACAGGATGGACGTGTCCTCTCGTTGGAAAGCCAGGACCTTCGAGCGCGCAACGCACGTATCACTCACACAACCGCGTGTCAGTGAAAATCGCGTCTCGCAATTTAACTCGAGATCACGAAGTCTTGGCGTGTACGCCTGTAAAAATATTTCGCACTTTCTTTAGAAGCGATTAGCGCGAATTAACTTCAAAACTGAGAACACGAGTAAACTCGTCCATTTAAATTGACCAATCCCACGAATACAATAATATCCTCGCTCGAACATTTCTTATATTTCGTGTTTCTTCGTTTTTCTCAGAGCTAAATTACATCGCTAGACTGTGTTTATGTAGATATTTATGTGTTCATGGCACGTATAGATATTTCGGAATATACAAACATTAAGATGACGTACTTGTGACTCTTCGGATTTCGATCGTGTCTTGAACATTAGAACTAACTGGTCAAATCGACTGGTTTTACAATTTTATTTTCAAATTCCTACTTCGTGTTATATTTTTTTCCGCAATGATATAATGACTTTTGCAACGATAACTAGAAGAATAATATAATGCATTTTATTTTGTTTTTTATACAGGGTGGTTGGTAACTGGTGGTACAAGCGGAAAGGGGGTGATTCTACGCGAAAAAAGAAGTCGAAAATATAGAATAACAATTTTTCGTTCGAGGCTTTGTTTTCGAGAAAATCGACTTTGAATTTTCGCTCGGTACGCCTGCACTTTATCGTGTCTCGTTGTAACGGATTTCACTGTAGATCGTTGTCTCGATGGAAAAATTAAAAAAAAATTTGTATTCTATATTTTCGACTTCTTTTTTCGCGTAGAATTACCCCCTTTCGGCTTATACCACCAGTTACCAACCACCCTGTATATTTCTTTTTTTTTATTATTTATTAAAATTACAATCAATTCTCGCGTTGAGAATTTTCAGTAATTTTTCTGGCGTAGCGTAGAACGGTCAAAACGACTGGTTCTACAATTTGCTAAATGTGTCGTTTAGGGATCGTGGTCCCAGATGGATTAATAATACCCAGGGCCGGCGTGACCATTTGCGGAGCCGGGTTCAAAAATTTTGCGGCTCCTAAATACACATTGAAATCCTACACTGAAATTTTACAACGAGAAATTATTTATTTACATATGCTGTTACATATTATATATTTTTATAAGCAGTTTTTTAAACAAATCCAAGTAATATTTTTTCGCATGCATAATTCGCTTTGAAGGGGATAAAAAATTCAATGAAAGTAGAAAATCTGTAATCATGTATGATTTTTGCAAAAAACTATTAATGTAGTTTAATCTCTCTAAAAAGTACATTTCTCTGAAAACGGCTGGATTTTTTTTTTTTTTTATCTAAAGTAGTTTCCAGGATATGACGAACTTTCATGATTTTTCTCGCTCCTTTAAACCGAATCATCGCTACTAAAAAAAATGTCTTGCATCTGTTAATGGTATTATCATTCTGTAAAAAGTTAATCAAAATCGGTGTTTTTTAATCGGGTAATTTTCGTAGACCGCGGGGCCTCTCAAAACGCGTCGAACTTGCCTTACGCCGGCCCTGATAATACCAAAACTGTACTACGTAACATGGAATTCCTTTTGTAAGAATAAATATAAAAATATTCTATTATTACGTATTTTCTAAAGACCAGTCATTTTCACTGGTTTTGGTAGAAATAGCTTCGTATTAACTATCGTTAGTTCCAGTGTTAATAGCGCTTTGTTTCGACAAATTCCGTGAACTACAAGCTCGACGAAACGTTTAACGAATATCGAAATTAATAATAAATATCGAGTTGAAAAAAATCGAGTGTAATGGTTCGTTTTTTAACCACCCGGTAGATTACACGGCCGGTTTAACGCAGGAAAGCTACTTATTCCCCGTCGGGCCGGAGCCTCGCCGGCAATCATACGGCATTAACACTTTAACCTACTCGCTCTCAAAGCTCTTACCATTTCAGCCGTGGCACTCTCTTTTGAACGGTCAATATGGTAGGCGTATTTGAATATTCGTGTGTATACAAGAGTCTTCAAAATAATTATCGATCACGAGCAATAAAAAACGAAACAGAATAATAAAGAGTATATAGTGGTATTGTAATAAGAATAACGAAACGGTTTTGTCTTCATTTTTAGAATTATTATACTTATTTATAATAAGTATTAACTTATTACAAAATAATTAGCCATGTCACTGCGCCACGCCAGAAAAAATTACTGAAAATTCTCAATGCGAGAATTGATTGTAAATATTAATAAAAAAAAAAAAATTTAGAATTTACATTCAACTAGAATTAAACATACGATAATCACTTGTTATTCACGTTATAGTACCACGCCAGAATAATTTACCTACAATTTTCCATGAGAATTGATTGTAAACTACTTCCAAATAAACATTTTTTTTAAGAATAGCATTTGGTAGGAAAACATCGATTGGAGAGGCGGTATGTATATACGCAGTCGACAACAAACGATCGAGAGCACGAAGAACAAAGGGTGCTATGTAAATTTGCGTATAATCATTGATATTAGGTTGTCCGAAAAGTGTCTTTCTTTTACAAACCCGTCTTTTACAACGATACATCTTTATACAAACATGAAACCTAATCCGTCGAACTTTGTGATCTTTATTTTGATAGAACGAAATGGATCATACGTAATTCGATAAAATAATATAAAACGGAAAATATCGTGCGTCCATTGTTTTCCCTATAAAACGAAAGAAACTTTTCGGACCACCTAATTTCGAATTTCTTCCTCCGTAGATATTTCTACGACGTGAATGATAGCTAACACGAAGATTAGAGAGAGAGCAAGAATTATCAAAATCGCGTTTCTATTTGGTATTAAATATTAAGAAACGCGTGTTTTCTCATTCGCTCAAAAATTTCCAAAATATCGTCCGCCGTGATACGAAGATATTGAGAATATTGAAATATTGCCTGGCTCGATAATTACGCCATCAAGTTCATGGGAAAAAAAATCAAGATTAAATTTTGTTTTTATGACACCGTATATAACTGCGATTGCCGTGACGGCGAACCGCAAGAGAGCAACGCAGCTACCGTGGAAACTGAAAACCCGGCTTAATGGACCTTCCTGAAGGGTACTTAACCCTCATCAACGTTGGTCACCTGGTTAAAAGTTACGCAGATGTGGCCTTAATCCGGCTGAATGCAAGAAAGCGTTGCATTAACCACTAAAGCGATCGGTCGTTGAGCGTTCCCCTTAATGGATCCTTCCAGGGAACCGTTTAGCGCCGATTAGCCCAGATCGTTCGCGTTCTTATCATTGTTTTCGGTCGTCACTCGTGTGAACGAACCTTCGAGAGCCTGCCTCTCGGTTCTTAAACGTCGTGCATTTTTATGTTTACGTCACCATTAACAACACAATAATTCCTAGCAAGGATTCAGTGAAATACCTGGGCATGAGCCTGGACAGGAGGCTAACTTGGAAAAATCACATCATAGACAAAACAAAGCAACTGAAGGACAAACTCAAGAAATTCTATTGGCTCACTGGCCGACGTTCCAATCTAAGCACACAGAACAAAATTAGCCTCTACAAGACCGTAATAAAACCTGTCTGGACCTACGGAATCCAACTATGGGGAACAGCAAGTAACTGCAACATTGAAATACTTCAACGCTTCCAATCGAAAACGCTAAGATCCCTGATTGATGCACCTTGGTATGTAACCAATGAAACAATACACCGCGACCTCAAGATACCCACAGTCAAAGAGGAAATAGGAAAATATAGCGACAGATATAGCAAAAGAGCGAACAAACACCGAAACCCCCTAATCGCTGGACTACTTGATACGACGGACCAGATCCGCAGGCTGAAGAGGCACTATCCGCTAGACCTAAACGCTAGATTCAATTAGTTATCTAAATTAAGTAATATTTACTTATTTATAATACTTACATATAAATTATACTTATCTATAATAAGTATTAACTTATTATAAATAATCAGCCATGTTACTGCACCACGCCAGAAAAATTACTGAAAATTCTCAACGCGAGAATTGATTGTAATTTTAATAAATAAAAGAAAAAAATTGTTTATGTTTACGGACAAAATGTAACAGCGCAGGAAGATCGAGTGACGCGAGGAAAAGAACGAATAGGAATATTTTTTTTTATTATTATTATTTAATTTGTACTTTGGAATTTGTCCAGCTAGACATTCGGTAAATTATGAATACGAATGACGATTATTTAACCATTTGTACTCCCATGTGGAGTGTGATTTTTATCTCAGGAGCTCCCTTGTCGAGTCCCACTCGACATTCTTTCAGTCGCACCTTTTTTTGTAGAACGTGCGAAAGAAAAGCAGGATTGCATCCTGGAAATTGTTTCAAGATGTATCGTACGTTTAAAAATTAGAAAATTCAACAATAGTGAGGATAAAATTGGTATTTAAGTGAATTTCTTTCTTCCTTTATTTATTTAAATTGTCTTACTTTTTGGTTAAAGTAAATTTCAAATAAAACATTTAAAAGTGTTGGGAGCTAACGAAATTGAAATAAAATTCAGAGTGCAAAGGGTTAAGCGTTCGGAGAAAGGAAGAATTTGGAAAGGAGAGCCGATTAACAGAAGTCACGAAATCGAGGACTGTTTTGTAATCGCCGAGTTTTGCAGAATTAATTGGCAATAATAAGCTAAATTTCGTAGGTGAAACGAAGATATTAAATGTTAAATATCAAACGTTGAACATTAAGTATTAAATGTTAAATACTAGTCGCTTATTATCACAAACATTCGATCGATAAAAATCTACCACGTGTATATCGCGAAGCGAGATATTCGTACGCGTGAAATTTCGAAATTTCCAAATATTTTCGTGGAAATAAATAAAAATGGTAAGTTTGTTCGATCGATAAATGGATAACGATTACATGGAAGTTACGATCGTATAGCAAAATTCGTAGCCTTTCGCCAAGTCTACCTAATCGTTACAACGTCGTTACGCTGTAGCTGTAGCATCTCGTTTAGAAGGATTTATGGGTGAACAGGTAAATGATACTTATTTCCTAACTAATGACGAAACGAATCTTTCGAAGCTGTTGAGTAAAGATACAGGCGGACGGTAGAATTATGGAGCACGTTAATTCCACGTATTTATCATTTTCATACCTACTATTGTATTTATTATTAATTATTACACTATGCAGTCTGTTTATAGCAAATATTAATAATTTCCCGGTCAGCGTATAAAATTGATCGATTCCAATCTACTTTCGCACACGTGCGCAAGAAAGATTTTCTAACTACAAAAAAGCGGACACGCAACTCTCAAACATTTTCGTCAAACTACCGTGTAATTTTCTCTTAACGTATCTAGTAATACCCAAGACGTAATAAAAGAAAATCAATATTTTTTCGAAAGACTGCCATAATGTTTAACAAACAGATAGTTTTGGTAATATGTGATTCGTTGATAACGTTTTGCATTTCGAAATTGCCGCTAAATGAAAAACAACAAAATGTGTCTTATCGCGTCTCTGCCCTGTGGTCTTCGATCGATTTCATCGTACAATTTCATCGTACAATTTCATCGTCGATCGAACACAGCGCAAATTGCGAATCGCGCGCTGCACTCTGAAAAACGTTCGTCAGAAATGGCACGTCAACGAAGTGATGCTCTTAATTAACGAAAGGATCGTGCATCCACGTGCACTCAAGCTCACTAACACGAGTTCAAACGCGTTCTACGTACTTATGTACGTGCGTATGCCAGTGCAATTAACATAGTGCGGGGGCAGACTCCCCTGACAAAGGATAATCGCTTTCACCCTATTCTCCCGTGGCGGCCTTACAACTTCTGAATGTTATTAAACGTAATTTAATATCTGGCCGTGCCCAACGTGGATCCCTCGCTGGAATTTACAACCGAGGACAGGACGATGTCCTATTAAATTGTGCGGCCTGTGGCAGTTAGCCGTGTGCCGTTTCGACAGCAGGCGATTCCTATGGCCTCGTCGCGCCACGTGGGCGGCATCCGTTTCACTTTCTTCGAAGCAGGAAGAGCTTACAGAGCGTTGCGTAACTTCAATCAACTTTTGTATACGGTGTATTCGTGATTTTACGCTTCTATATTTTTTTTTTCCTTTTCCCTGTTACTTGGTTTTATTGCGTAAGCGTTATTCATACAGGATGATTACGAGTGCTGACAGATACCATCGAGCCAAGTTACGCGGAAACCTATCAACCCTGGACACGTGAAAGGATTAGTCAGCGCAGTACGGATTCCATGATTTTGTGATCTTCGTTTGGCGAGAAATGGAACAATCCGTGGAACGATGTTCGCGTTATGCGTTTGTCGAAACTACCACAGCATAGTTTCAATTCAGGCTTGTAATTATTTTGCAGGAAACTTCCGAACCACGTATTAATTATGCTACTCACTGTGGCGTAAAGATAATGTACATATTACAATCCATGGATCCAAGTCCAATTTCTAGGCTAATAGGCTGAAACGGGTAAGCCGTTGCTACTACTGCTCGTTATTAAATAAGCCATTAAAAAGAACATCGTAAAACAACAGGTTTGTTAGTTTCTTTTAAAAAATCGCTCGTTCAAAATTCGTAAGAATTCGCTTTGCCAACATACGCAAAAAGAAGAATTTCTTTGAAATGAGTTGAAACGAGCGAGTAAAAGGAGGCTGGCAACTTTCACGTGGTGTGACCTGGACATTCATTAATCGATATACAATTACCAATTATATCCAATTAATAGCAATTAATTCATCAAACTGTTACCAACGTTCTCGTTGATCTCTCAAATTATAAATTGAGATTTTTCGCTGGCGCGTGACAAAGTAATTCTCCAACCGAATAATTCGATTCTTCGAAGTAACTTCCATTACGTTAGACAATCTTCTTCTGTGATATCTCTGTACTTGAAAAATATGAAAAATAAAAGAATCATTGATGAAGTCAGTATCGTAATGTCAAGTATGCGGGCGCTCCTTATGCCGTAACATTTCAGACGACATAGCAATTCGTAAAGGTTCCTACAATTTCCTAACGATTATAGGGGTCTACCTGATTTTCTGTAAACTGCTTCGAAGTTGATCTTCCGTTTACACGAGCCTAATGCCTTGCATCTTCCTTAACGAGAAAAACCACAATCTCGATATATCTTTGGCAGAAGGGCGGCGCCTGCTCTTCTTAGGCTCGCGATAAATATCGTTGACCGGTTAGGGTAAATAATTGATCAGGATAAGGACGAGCAATTAACGAGGCTATCGGTGGATTCGTGGAAAGAAATGGAGGACAATCACGCAACGGGCAACCGTGAGATTTCTTAGTCGCGATAAATCTCCCGTTTTCTCCCCTCTATACCATTCTTCTGCTCTCTTCTGGCATCAGTTTCTCTTTCACGAGTACCGTTAGGGGCATGTAAGTGCGGCTAAGTTTATTAGAGCAATTTCCAACACCGACGACAACAATGGTCTCAACGACGAACGATAAGGGGAGAGAAATGCATCGAGAAAGTTGCCTACTATCCAAGAGGGTTTCCATGACGACCGATTATCCGAGAGACCATAATTGCCGCGGTCCCTCGTTGCGGCTCTGGTAATTATTGCCTTTCGTTTTCACTTTGTAATCGCGGCGTTCTTCTTTAAAACTTTGGAATTCTTCCCGGTTCTTTTATATCGCCGCGAAAGTTTGATTGGATGGGTTATTAACCTTGGTATTCCCCTTGGGCAATTTTTAATACCGTCCTGTTGGTCCAACTTTTTCCTAGAACTTTGTTCTAGAGCGCACCGATTTTACGACGCAGTTTTATAATATTTCCCATACGCGCGTATTTTATAATATCTTACGGCATAACTTTCAGTTTCGTAACGATCCGACGAGCCTTGAAATTAGTATTTGTGGAATTAGTACTGGTGAAAAATGATCGTAAAAGTAGCACAACTCGAATAAGTTTCTCGATGTTTGCGAGCTTCTAAGCAAATCACGTAGACGCGTAACGTTGACGAGAGCAATAGAATCTACGAAACAATGGTTGCTGCGTGTCCCTTACTTTTCTCTTATCTTTACCGTTTACCGAGTAAAAGCAGGTAACAGCGCGGTATCCTTTGTCACTGGCAACGGAGACGAGAGGAAACAGGGAGAAAAATTGGAGGAACGAGACTTTCTATCGAGTCAACAGTTTATCGTCTTTCCTGTTTCGTACCATTCGTACGCGCGAAAAACTCCGTTTACTCGGACGTATTCCTTTATCACGATTTTTTGGTAATTTTAACAAGGAACTCGTTGAATACGTTTCTTTCTTCCGTCGAGATTAAGCACTCGATATAATTGAGTTTCAAGGTTGCGACGCTCTTCTCACGCTTGTTCAAGCAACGTGCAACATCAACGAAACTCGTAGTTGCTTCTCAGCGGGCACCTAATTTAACGCTTAACCCGAAGAATAAGTGCGTAAACTGTCGCGATAAATCCTGCAAACAATCGAACAACCTCGAAAACGCGCTCTTCAACGTTCAAACATCCTGAACGTTGCCTAGTTCCCTGGAAGCACAACGAGCAACGTTTCAACAAAGAGTACATAGGCGTAAGCCTGGCACCTCGTAATTGGCGCTCAGTCGTACGATCTACGATCGCGATGTTCGCACGCGATAACGATAAATCTCGAGGAAATAAGGTAGAATTGGAGGCAGGGTTAACCGAGAGAGAGAGAGAGAGAGAGAGAGAGAGAGAATGTCATGGCACGCATGAGTCTTATGAATTCTTTCACGAAACGAACAGGCCTGTCGCGCGCAGCCCGCAGGAGCGTAACAACGGTCTGCTCTTTCGTAAATTATTTTCTGTAGCTCTGTGGATGTAGCGAAAAGAGAGAAAGAGACGGAGGTGGAGGACAGTTAAAAAGAAGGCGAAAATCGGAGTACAAACAGAATCGGATGAGAGGTGGACTAAGGGAATCGAGGGGCAAGGGTTTCCACGAGTGTTTAGCCTTGACATTCGCCTCCCACATCCTGTCAGCCGAACAGTGGTTCTCATATCAAGTCGATAATCGCGCCCAATTGCTTCTCCTACGAGCAAATTTTGTCGACGTTGGAATTTTCTAGCGAATTGCAAGAATTATCGTCTCGTGCTATTGTTATATCGTTCTGCGAAATGTCCCTGTCGTGTTCGATGGCTTGGCATGGCTTCCCTTTTCCAATTCTTGTGTCGTTTTATGGCATGGAATAAAGAGCACGTTATTTTTTATGGAATCGATTGTTCGAGGTATGTATTTTGGTAGAAGTGGTGTTTCCCTGGGTGGAGAGAACGTAGGTACGAAATAATTCAACCATGAAACTCCGTCGTCGCATTGTAAATTGTTACGGCGATGCTGTTTGGTTAGTTACGAAGAATCTGAAGATTTTGTTTGTTTTAAACGTGTAAATGTACGTAAATGAGAACTGATGGCAATAAAATAGAATAAAAAGCAATTTTTCTGCTTGCAGCTAGTCGGCTCATCTTCCTCGACAATTTCTTCATTTGCATATTTTTTCTTCTGCGTTTCAGCGTTTCACCTTGACTTCCACCGGACGTTTTCCTCTTTAAAACGCCAGCAAACATTTATTCTCGGACGGCAGTTCTTTTCTTTCCAAAAATGTTAATAGAAGGAAGAGGAATTTGCATTACAACGATAACATTTTAAGAGAACGTCCTGTTTATGAAATAGTAAACCGCGGAGGCAAGAAAAGATCTTGGCTGGAACAAAGTTCAGTCTCGGACTTAGTATCGAGCCTGAAAACATTCGCGCGCAAACTATCGGATAACCTCAAACGTTTCGTTTTGAAATATCAACCCTGTCGATTGGTATCGTCGATAGTCAACGTTATTGCACTTCATTTCCAATTATTATTTACATATAATATTATTATTAGAAAATATGATACACGATATGTAACACGGATTAAGACCAACAAATCTTAGCTAGAAATAACATTTCCAAAACGAATCATTCGATTCTCCGGTTCGTTGTCTCCACGTTTTTCGATCCTCTCGATCTCTATTTCGAAAATACTGAAAATTTGATTGCCTTTGCAGGATAAATTCCACGTTTCTAAAACGCTGAAAACTCGCTCTTTCTCCTTACGTAAGCCGTTAAAACGTTAAAACCAAACCTTTCTCCTTACATAAACCGTTAAACGTAAAAATAAAGAATCCTAACGCGATAAAAACAACCTTACGAATATACGAGGCAAACAACCGGCAAGTAGCAAGAAAAACAAAAACAAAAAAAAAAAAAACAAAAAAAGAAGCTGGTTGAATAATTACGAGGATAGAAACGAGCAAGATCCTCTCGAGAAACGACAAATAAAAAATCTCGATTTAGAAAACATCCGGCAACGAGAGCGAATTAAGAACGAATCGCGCAACGAAACACGATCGCGATTTCGTGGAAGAACGGTACTTTTCAGCTTGAACGTGGCCGGTCCTTAAAAGAAAACGTGCCAAGGACAGCAGCGATCAACGACGATTCTCTCTCTCTCTCTCTCTCTCTCTCTCTCCTTCTCTTCTCGTCTCTCGGTGGTCGAGATCGGTCGTTTATTAATTTACATGCGGACTCGGCCGAAGGCGCCAGCCGGATGGAGAACCGGAGGAGGATCGACGACGATGACGCGTTTAGTCGTTGCACTACCACGCTTCTGCTCTTCCGAGTTGCTCGCCTATAAACGTATGTATAATTAATATAGCTGGTAGCCACGGTTGCATCGGCGATTCGTTTTCACGGTCTTTGCACGTTTCAGTACGCGCATTATGCATTCGATATTGCGCAATACTTTGTCGTCGTTTGTTTTCTACTTAACCCACAATTAGCGGCGAGATACGTCGTTGTTTATCTGTTGAAACTTTGTTCTTCCCTTTTTACCGTATACAGTTTCTTTCCGTCGTAGCGAGCTGCTCGCTTGTACTTTTTGCTGAATTATGCGGTTTAATGACTTTTCCCGACTTTTAACCATTCTAGGCCAGTCTCTTTCTCTTTTAAAAGTCACGCCTTATCGCCAAAACGAGAGCTCTTAAGAGCTCGGGACGTTAAAAGGTATCTTTTATTTTTTTTCCTTTTTTTTTTTTTGACGAAGCTACAAACTTAGAAATTTTTCACGGAGAATGAACTATTTTTCGATACTGCGAAGAATGATTTTCCTTGTTTCTCAACTTGCGAAGACGAGAACGATAAATTAAATTTGAGAGGAGTTATTTTTCAGATTGGAATTGGTAGGGGGAGCTGGTTTTCTAGATGGATAACGCGTCTCTCGGTTTCCTTAGGAATTACAAAATATTTTGCTTCTTCGGTTTGTTTTCGCCACTACTATTTCACGCTATTTTTTACGTCTCAATTATCCTGTTACACGTCCGCTTCCTATTGTTGGTTGAATATAAAACAGGCGATTTTCTATTAACTATATCACGACATATCGCCTATGCTAATTAACGAATACATATTTATACTGTCTGTGCCTAGATCTATTAATTTAATCTATCAACCGATAATTAGATCCTATAATAAATTACTGCAACTTGCTTTTCCGTTTTTCTTCGCTTCTCGGAAATTAATTGAAATTAATTGAATGAATTAAATATGGGAAAAATAGTCTCTGGTATCTTCTATCTTCGCACGATTAATATCGTATTTTATGAGTCAGTTACACGATCTATGTCTTCTAGATCCAACAGCGATCGTTATCTCGCGTTTTTCTTTTTGGAATAAGGGAAGAAGAAAGGATACCTATGATTCAGTAAGAAAGAATGTTCGCAAATGATCGGTACGCGAAAGAGAATGCAATTGTGTCAGGTAATTTGCATGAGGTGCGTGCAGGTACCGCTCAGAAATTGAAGCTGACGAGATTTCTAATCGTGGATTCGTACCGCCACTTGTCACAGCCATTAATCCTTTCTCAGCTGGGCTGATTCCAAACGACTATAATTTTGTTTGCAACTTGTGTTCCTAATTTCACGTTATTCTGTATACTTCGTATTTGACATTAATATCAATTTTATGACTAACGTTGCGGAAAATAATTCCAAGAAGAGCTACAGATCACTTTATACATAGCGCGCCTCATCTAACCAATACACGTAACTTTTCCTTCGTGTAAAGTACGCGATTAGATTGTTTAAAATATCCTTTGTGAGGAATATTTTACGATAAATATCAACTCCGCTGTGATCTTCCAATATTTATATCTCAATCTTGCTCTCGTTCTTGAACAAATAAAACACGCTATTTGACACTTTAACGAAATGTCGAAGTAAAATTGACAGAGGAAATCACGTGTATGTATGAGTAGGAAATCGTCTACCAACGATAATTTTCTCATACTTGCTCGAGCTTGAGATATTTTTTAATATTACGAGAATGTATAATCGGATGAAAAATGAGACTGTTAGACTGGATTATAGTAACGCAAAGACGAAATATACCAGATCAACGAAGCAAATAAAATTCTTGAAATATAGGTATACACGTAGTTTACGTCTTTCATAGAAAGAAGACTAAAGAGAAAACACCTCACTGACCTCATTAAAGAAATAAGATAGTCAAACTGGAAGATGGTATCCCACTGGGGGTAGCCATCCACGTGTTATTTAGCAATTAAGTTAGAAACATTTACCAAATGTACAATTGACAAATTGGAAAGTAAAAATTCTTCAAATGTAGGTATACACGTAGTTTACGTCTTTCATAGAAAGAAGACTAAAGAGAAAACACCTCACTGACCTCATTAAAGAAATAAAATAGTCAAACTGGAAGATGGTATCCCACTGGGGGTAGCCATCCACGCGTTATTTAGCAATTAAGTTAGGAAAATTTACCAAATGTACAATTGACAAATTGTAAAGTAAAAATTCTTGAAATATAGGTATACACGTAGTTTACGTCTTTCATAGAAAGAAGACTAAAGAGAAAACACCTCACTGACCTCATTAAAGAAATAAAATAGACAAACTGGAAGATGGTATCTCACTGGGGGTAGCCATCCACGTGTTATTTAGCAATTAAGTTAGGAAAATTTACCAAATGTACAATTGACAAATTGTAAAGTAAAAATTCTTCAAATGTAGACATACACGTAGTTTACGTCTTTCATAGAAAGAAGACTAAAGAGAAAACACCTCACTGACCTCATTAAAGAAATAAGATAGTCAAACTGGAAGATGGTATCCCACTAGGGGTAGCCATCCACGTGTTATTTAGCAATTAAATTAGGAAAATTTACCAAATGTCCAGCTTGACAAATTTTAAAGTACAAATTCTTCGAATATAGACATACACGTAGTTTACGTATTTCATAGAAAGAAGACTAAAGAGAAAACACCTCACTGACCTCATTAAAGAAATAAAATAGTCAAACTGGAAGATGGTATCCCACTGGGGGTAGTCATCCACGTGTTATTTAGCAATTAAGTTAGGAAAATTTACCAAATGTGCAGCTTGACAAATTGTAAAGTACAAATGAAATAATAATAAAAAAAAAACATAGTTTGCGCGACTTCTGAGTCACGTGATATTGCGAAGGATTAATCTCACTGCATCAACCTCGCCACATTTTCAGACCTTTACTCCAATTCCGTCATTCGTAAATTCTCCTCATCCATCATTCGTCACCGTATTTTCAAGGAATTATACCACAAGATTCCTATTTTAATTTCAGTTACAAGGTTTCGCTAGTATTCCTCTATTTTTCACGCGTTTGTGTAAGCCAGTCGGTGCACCTTGCACGAGTAGTCATTCGTCGTTAGATCACGCGGATACCGATCGTAAGCGATACAAAATCTTCGAAGTTCGTGGCGGGATCTGGGCGGATCCGATGCAAATCGCACGACGGTCGACCAAAGCGTTCACTTGCCAGTCGATCTTAAGCATTCCAGTCGATTGACTCATCGACGATCGTTTCAAGATAAAGATCGACATCTCCAGGATCAAGATCGAGGAGGTGATCGATGTCGCGTGTACGCGTCGATCGACGTTTGACACCGTTTCATCGCTGTCATATCTTTTCTTTTGATATTGTTATTTATTTGTACCATCCACGTCTTGTAGCTTAGAACGACTTGCGATTTACATTCTCCTTGGTCACATCGTAGATAAATCCGAGCAACTTAAATTAAAACTAACAAAATTCTACTGGCTCATTGGCAGACGTTCAAACTTAATCGTGCAGAGTAAAATAATGCTATATAAAATTATATTAAAACCTGTATGGACCTATGGGATCCAACTATGGGGAGCAGCGAGTAATTCCAACATAGAAATTCTTCAACGATTCCAATCAAAAACTCTGAGATCCTTAATAGATGTACCTTGGTATTTAGTAACAGATATAACATAAGAATTGACGATCACCAAAACTCACTAGTTACTCGATTAATTGACACGATGGATAAGATCCGCGGGCTAAAAAGACAGTACTCTCTAGATTTAAACATTAGATTCAGCTACAATTCACGTTATTCCCGTTATAGTAGCACGCCAGAATAATTTACTTATAATTCTCAATGAGAATTGATCGTAAAATTCTTCCAAATAAAAAAAAATATGAAGCCATATTAAAATCTGTTTGGATCTATGGGATCTAACTATAGGGAACAGCGAGTAATTCCAACATAGAAATTCTTCAACGATTCCAATCAAAAACTCTGAGATCCTTAATAGATGTACCTTGGTATGTTACCAACGAAACAATACATAGTGACCTTGAGATAGCCCAGTTAAAGAAGAAATATCCAAATACAGTAACAGATATAACATAAGAATTGACGATCACCAAAACTCACTAGTTACTCGATTAATTGACACGATGGATAAGATCCGCGGGCTAAAAAGACAGTACTCTCTAGATTTAAACATTAGATTCAGCTACAATTCACGTTATTCACGTTATAGTAGCACGCCAGAATAATTTACTTATAATTCTCAATGAGAATTGATCGTAAAATTCTTCCAAATAAAAAAAAATATGAAGCCATATTAAAATCTGTTTGGATCTATGGGATCTAACTATAGGGAACAGCGAGTGATTCCAACATAGAAATTCTTTAACGATTGCAATCAAAAACTCTGAGATCCTTAATAGATGTACCTTGGTATGTTACCAACGAAACAATACATAGTGACCTTGAGATAGCCACAATTAAAGAAGAAACATTCAAATTTAGTAACAGATGTAACATAAGAATTGGCAATCACCAAAACCCACTAGTTACTCGATTAATTGACACGATGGATAAGATTCGCAGGCTAAAAAGACATTAGCCTCTAGATTTAAGCATTAGATTCAGCTAGAATTCACGTTATTCGCGTTATAGTAGCACGCCAGAATAATTTACTTATAATTCTCAATGAGAATTGATTTAGTTATTTAAATTAAGTAATATTTACTTATTTATAATACTTACTTACAAATTATACTTATCTATAAATAATTAGCCATGTCACTGCGCCACGCCAGAAAAATTACTGAAAATTCTCAATACGAGAATTGATTGTAAATTTTAATAAAAAAAAAAAATGAGAATTGATTGTAAAATTCTTCCAAATAAAAAAAAAAAGAAGAACATTCTCCTTGCCTACGATATGCATTTAGAACATACTTACGCTATAGTTGCAACGTAATTACATTAATTACCATTATCTTCCTTATTCTATCAACCCCCTTGCCAAACTATCTTCCGTTCTAATAAACGTTTTCACTCGAGGAAGTAAATTTATTTTGCTATTTGGTAGCTGTCTGTTTTCTTTCTTAGCTACATTTATTTTAGGATTTAAGAGAATTCTAATTGTTCAATTTAAATTCGATTAGATCTATTATGGAATTATATGGGACATATTATGGAATATATAAAATTAGTGAAATATAAAAAGAATAGAGAAACAATAACAACAGCTATGAAAAATTAAATCGTCGGTGTTTGAGAAATAAATTTTCTACAGTCTCAAATATCGTATTTCTACTAATATTAAATTTCTCTAAAATTTTCAATTCTCCAGTTTTCAGACTTTTAGATTTTTAAACTTTCATTGGAAATTCCTAAATATATTAAATCACGGACTCATAGATCTTGAAATTTTCAAATATCAAAATTTCCCAAATACTCAAATCTCCCAACTTTTTAATTGCTAATTGTATATTCGGGCTTTTAAATTCTCGACTTTTTACATTTGCACGTCGTTTTCGTTCCTCGACCTTCGCTCGGTTAAGTTAATTAAATTTATCGACTATAATTGGAACGATAGAATTCCCACGAAGGATTCTTTCCTTAAGATTGGAAGACAATTCCAAGGCTGAATCAATTCGACAAATTTCTGACGTAAATTCGTGCGATAAACCGTGCTAATTGAAAACGGATCATTGAAACGCAGAATTTTTTACGTGCACGATACCATAAACTATTCGTCTGTGATTTATCTTATTGAGTCGCTAAATCACGTTTTAGAATCTTGTTTTTCTCAGCTGTGATAGGCGTTTGTTGCCAATTACGAGAATCGTGTTTACCGAGCGATACACATGAATGCAACTTGTAGTTTCCATCTCATCTGGGTTACGTAAGCGGGTTAACATCGCAGTGAATTGGTTCGGTGTTAGACAAGTTGCTATTACGCTTTGTTACATTCATATACTGGACGATATTACACATTGTATTTGATTCTTCAAATAGGAAGAATAAATATGCTTGCTGTTTATACAGATGCAAGTGAAAATATTCGAACACTTGTAGGAGCTTTTTACGAATAAATTATGTGTGTTATACGAAACATTGCGAAATGTCATTAATACTTCAATGAGACCCGATTATCATTACCTTGGCAAAGTTGGAGACGAATTTGAAACTACGTAGAAACTACAAGATGCATAGCAACAGCATACGAATGCTGGTAAAGTGTATAAATCAAAGAAAAATCAAAGATCAAAAGCGATATTGTTGTGAGTAGAATATTATTGACTTTCGTGTCTTGGAGACTCTGTAGCTAGTCTATGAATGTCCTATTAGATTCTTCAAATAGGAAGATAAATATGTTTACTGTTTATACAGAAGTAGGTAAAAACATTCGAACACTTACAAGAACTTTTTACGAATAAATTATGTGTGTATACGAAACATTGCGAAAAGTCATTAATACTTCAATGAGACCCGATTATCATTACCTTGGCAAAGTTGGAGACGAATTTGAAACTACGTAGAAACTACAAGATGCATAGCAATAGCATACGAATGCTGGTAAAGTGTATAAATCAAAGAAAAATCAAAGATCAAAAGCGATATTATTGTGACTAGACTGGTTTGAAATATTATTGCCTATTTGACTCGCGTTTTAGAGACTCTGTAGGTAGTCTATGAATAAGTAATTTTCGTTATAAATTGTTCCATAACTCTGGCTAAAAAGTTTGTAAAATCAGGATACACTGTTAGAAATTTCGTGGAAAAATTGCGCTATAATCTGTTTCGCTCTCGCAAATGTCGATATATTTCGCGTGGAATTTTCACTCTGGCTTGGAAAAATGATCGGAGTAACGAAAGCATCTTCTAAATGCGCGATCGTACTCGATATCGGCGATCGATGGAAAGAAAGCCGCGAATGGTGAACGTTCAATTCGCAATGATGTCAGCGGACCTCGCCTAAGTACCTACAATCGTGAAAATAGACATGAAATAACGCCGATTAAACCGTGAATGATCGCAACCACGATGATCGTCGTTTTGCTCGGGGTAATTGATGCGTTGTCGTTTCGCGGTGATTCTCTTTCTCTCGTCCCGCCGAGATTGCGCAACGCGATCATTGCGTACGTTTGCGTAACGAGCCTCGATTTTTCGTAACTTATCCGGTTCGCCACATGGAACACGGAACACATTGTTCATCTTGACTAGTCACGGAATAATTGTGGATAATAGTAGAAACGGCATAACGATATTCGTCTGCAATTATTATCGCATCTACGAATAAACAAATCGACTAATGACACGTGAATCCTCTCACGCCTACGTTTACAATACTGTCGTTACCTATGCTATTACATTGACAAAAGTTATCAACTAATTAGACAGATACTGTAGGTCGAGATAAGAAAAACAGAAAAAGGTCAGATAAACGTGTGTCAGTGGAAGCATTGTTAGAATTATAGCAAAGAAAAATAAAAAAAAAAAAAAAAAGAAAAATGACATATGGGAAGAGCGGTAACGAACGTGCGTTACTACGATGCAAAATGTCAATAGATCGGGAATATTTAAATTCAATAGCAGTCAGACGATATCGTAATAATTTTACGA
Source organism: Bombus vancouverensis nearcticus (assembly GCF_051014615.1). Taxonomy (NCBI): domain Eukaryota; kingdom Metazoa; phylum Arthropoda; class Insecta; order Hymenoptera; family Apidae; genus Bombus; species Bombus vancouverensis. The sequence goes on from NC_134919.1 coordinate 14,519,533, forward strand.
CTTCAACTTCGCCAATAATAAATGAGAACTTCAGAGAGTAATAAATTCAATTTCATGCCGTTGGAAATCTCGCATTGACACAAATGCTGAATATTTTGAAATGGAGTCGTAGTTAGAGTCGTAGAAGTATTACGATAACTTCTGTCCGCGTTTCATACGATCTTTTTTCTTGCTGTAAATTTTCTCCTTTAACAATGCTTCCAGCGACATACGTCTGTACATTACATTTTCTCCTTATCTTAACTTCTCGAATATAGCGACAGCGTTTGGTCGAAAGAAACTGCGACAATTCTCGCGTGTATTTGTTTTCGGCAAAACTAATCTTAAGTTCCAACGCGTTATGTTTTCCTTGCAGAAACATCATTCTTTGGAAGAAACTATCGAACGAACGCAAAAGTCGTAGGCCCTCTTTTACAATTTTCTTCCATTCGTACGTGATATATGCATCGCGAATTAACAAATTAATCAATTCGAAATATTTGCCCCGTTTCGTATTCGAATTTCTGTCAAGTTTCGCGCCGCGAAAGGACCACATTCGCACATTTTTGTGTCTCAGCGACATTCCGAAACCGCTGTCCGACTAAAACGTGCTGCATCGACCTGAATGAGCGATGATCTGTCGGTGCGAGATCTGAAGAGTACGCCGCGTGCGCACGAACTTCCCGCTCCAAGTTAACGTTAATAATTCGTGCTCGCTATTATTTCGTGAGATCTGGCTATGATCTATCGTCACCGATGCATCATAAAGTTGGCGTTTCAAATAGAACAGCATCAACCAAGCGGTTGGAGGAAAACCTGGGAAATTACGTCGACCGAAAGTAATTATATACAGGGTGGTTGGTACAAGCGGAAAGGGGGTGATTCTACGCGAAAAAAGAAGCCGAAAATATAGAATAACAATTTTTCGTTCGAGGCTTTGTTTTCGAGAAAATCGACTTTGAATTTCCGCTCGGTACGCGTGCACTTTATCGCGTCTCGTTATAACGGATCTCACCGTAGATTTTTGAAAAAATTTAAAAAAGAATAAAATTTTTATTCTATATTTTCGACTTCTCTTTTCGAGTAGGATCACCCCCTTTCCGCTTGTACCACCAATTACCAACCACCCTGTATATATGAACGCTTGAGAAAAAGACTAAAACTATTGCGCGCATCTTTAGGACTAATAATTGATAAAAACAAGATTCGCATCTGAGAAGCTCAACGACCAACAAAGGACGTTCGTCGAACAGAAGGGACCAATCGTTTAAGAAAAAAAGAAACTGTTCCCTTTGACAATGGAAATATGCAGAAGCAAGTTGACGACTTATACGGTAGACGATAGAAAAGGAATTGCACGGTACACGGTAAAAGAAGAATTTTTGCTCCGCAGGAACCGAGCTGAAATATCCAAGTTCAGTAACAGATATAACACAAGAATTAACAAAACCCATTAATTAGCCAATTTTACTTGACACGACGAATCAGATCCGCAGGCTAAAAAGACATTAGCCTCTAGATTTGAACATTAGATTCAGCTAGAACCAAACATACGATAATTATTTGTTATTTACGTTAGAATACCACGCCAGAATAATTCTCAATGAGAATTGATTGTAAACTACTTTCATAATAAAAAAAAAAAAAAAAAAAATAAAGGAACCGAGCAGTTCCCCTTGACCGGCTAAAGCAGGCGAACAGTAGTTTACGAAAAGTGCACGTGAGGATGGCGAAGGAAGCGAAACGGAGTCACGAACACGTGCAGCGGTGTTAATTTTCTCCTGGTGGTGACCGTGACACCAGGCCGCGATTTTGCCTCGAATCTCCTCGACTGTGCATATTTCTGCCCATCCGCAGCTTGCCACTGACTCACTTCCTCCATTCTGCATAGACATTTCGCGTGTTTTGTCATCGATCAAAGTGAGAACTCGCCGTTAACGTTCATTTATTCGGATAACCAAGCGATAACCAAGAGTAGAAGCAAAGGAAGAACGGAAGTAATCGCTATCGATGATGACACGATAATTATTTTGCCTTCGAGTTCTACCGTACGATTCGTTGATACACGATCGAGAAATTGTTTTATCGTCTGAGATAGTACCGTTAGACAAACTTGCATGTTCGTTGCGAGGAATAAGGAAATTTATACGATTCAGTGATCGTTCAATTTTTGTTATTGGAATATTGGAACATTTGGACCTTGTTGCTACGTGTCTTTCTACAGGGAAATTGTTTCCACGCTACGAGCTTTTTGGAAATCTCAGCGCCTTTTTTTTTTTTTTTATTTATTTATTAAAATTACAATCAATTCTCGCGTTGAGAATTTTCAGTAATAACTCAGCGCCTCTCAAACAGATCTTAATCCGTTCTCAGATAAAACAGATAAACAGATCTTTGACGTTCTCGAAATATTTATAAAAACGACTGTATTAATTTCCAATAGAATTCTCCGCGATTTTAAGAATAAAATCGGTCACAAATTGCGAGTAAAACTAGTTTCCAAAAGCATCGTTGCAGTCGTTCGTTCGCAAAAGGCAGAAATAACGAGGGGCACGTGGAGAGAAGGTTACTGCACGCACCCACCTCAAACCCAGGTGTTCAAGATTAATAGAAACAGTTCGATCAGCTGCTGCCGGTAAAGATAAAATCGGTCATTCTTTCACCTCTGTCTTTGTTGTCCGTTGGTTAATTCGAAGAGAATGCTCTACGTGTACTGGAGCACGAACGTTTACATTTCAATGATTCCCTTTTCCAGCAATATACGGATGTCCTTTTTCGGATAGATAGCCCATCTATCTGGTAATTGTAGCGTTCGACGCAACGTATATCGCTTTACACGCTGAATTCAACACCGTACTATCGTTCGGTATTTAAACACTTACTACAGAAAGCATTTATGTATACATAGTGTGTTTTATGTAGGTAAATTGAAATTTCATTATCATCGTAACGAAACAGGACTGTCACGACCATATTGGTAGCATTTGGAAACGATTTGGAAATTTTTTTTTTTATTATTTAATTTGTACTTTACAATCTGTCCAGCTGGATATTTGGTAAATAGTTTGGAAACAATTTGGAAATTTTTTGTTTATTATTTAGTTTGTACTTTGCAATCTGTCCAGCTGGACATTTGGTAAATAATTTGGAAACAATTTGGAAATTTTTTGTTTATTATTTAATTTGTACTTTACAATCTGTCCAGCTGGACATTTGGTAAATAATTTGGAAACTTTTTGTTTATTATTTAATTTGTACTTTGCAATCTGTCCAGCTGGACATTTGGTAAATAATTTGGAAACTTTTTGTTTATTATTTAATTTGTACTTTGCAATCTGTCCAGCTGGACATTTGGTAAATAATTTGGAAACTTTTTGTTTATTATTTAATTTGTACTTTACAATCTGTCCAGCTGGACATTTGGTAAATAATTTGGAAACTTTTTGTTTATTATTTAATTTGTACTTTGCAATCTGTCCAGCTGGACATTTGGTAAATAATTTGGAAACTTTTTGTTTATTATTTAATTTGTACTTTGCAATCTGTCCAGCTGGACATTTGGTAAATAATTTAGAAACTTTTTGTTTATTATTTAATTTGTACTGTACAATCTGTCCAGCTGGACATTTGGTAAATAATTTGGAAACTTTTTGTTTATTATTTAATTTTTACTTTACAATCTGTCCAGCTGGACACTTGGTAAATAATTTGGAAATGTATGGAGATGTTTCAAGATATTTATTGTAAATATATATTGGGTAAAAAGTTAGTTTACAGAGTGAACAATCTTCTTAAATATATATAACAAATATCGAAGATAGTGAAATATCGAGGCATATGAATACAATGGATAATCGACCTTTTAAATTTCCTTTTTTATCTCTGTATTTTTACTTCTTTAAAAATCAATAGCAGGGCCGTGATTGGCGTTTAACTTTTCCGTCAATCGTTCTAAAAATATTTGTATCTATACCGTCCTCTTAGCCGTCACATCGGCTGTACCAAATGGAAACATCAAATTCCAAATTCTTAATATCGCTTATCGCGGAAATTGGATCTATTTGCTACGAATACGATCGAATAGAATCTCTTGAAATAGCCGTGTGACGAACAGATGTTCCGATCTCGTTCGTCGATCCGTCGTCGAAATCGGTTTATTTGCCGAGGGAATCGTGGAAATAAAACATTGCTGCCTGGACAGCCTAAATATTTACGCGACCCGCCTATCTTCTCTCTCATTCTTTCTTTATCCTCCTTCACCGAAAGATACTCTCGAAGCAACGAGACCAGAGTAAAAACGTTTAAGTTTAAGGGCCTTGCATGCCTTAATCGAAGACACTTCGTCGTCGTTGTCGTCGTTGTCGAATGTTCAGACTGTTGCCTCTCTGTTTCGTGGCTTTTAACTCTTCTCTCTCTCTCTCTCTCTTTCTTCCTTCCTCTCATGAAAGTTTCCTTTTAAATCAATATATTAGGTTGTCCGGAAAGTGTCTTTCCTTTACAGACACGTCTTTTACAACGATGCATCTTTATACAAACATGAAACCTAATCTGTCGAACGTTGTGATCTTTATCTTGATAGAACAGAATGGATCATACGTAATTCGATAAAATAATATATTTTTTTATTTGGAAGTAGTTTACAATCAATTCTTATTGAGAATCATAAGTAAATTATTCTGGCGTGGTACTATAACGTGAATAATAAGTGATTATCGTATGTTTGATTCTAGCTGAATCTAATAATAAAATAATATAAAATGAAAAATGTTGTTCATCCATTATTTCCTTATAAAACGAAAGGAACTTTTCGGACCACCTAATAGAAGAATTGTTTGTTTCTTAACGCGTACGATCTCGTTGTTTCTTAACGTGTACAGTTCTTCATCTTTTCGAACACGGTACAATATTAATATTATTTGCATTTTTAATTGTTGCGAACAATTACATGGTCGCAGAGCGCGGTGTTTGAGCAAGGATTCGTGACAAGGATAAAAAAAATGTACATAACAAAGTTTGCTTATCAAATCTTTGTTAGCATTTTTCTTAGTTCTTGCCGCGGTTGAAATATTTCGAATATTTTCGATGTAACAGAACACAGCGATGTTTGGGTAAACAATCTTCTAATTTCTCGTGTCACGCTGAAATCATTCGCCAAATCCTCGGATACGGTACATTAAGCAGAGAACGGAGTTTTCGCGTAATATTTAAAATTCTCTCAAAACGAGTGCGATTTACTTGTAACTCTCAATGAGAATTGATTGTAAATAGTCTACCAAATAAAAAAAAAAGAAAAAAGAACGAGTGCGATCAGAAACTCACTGTTGAATCTGTTGGAATCCACTGTTGGATCTCGCTAAAAAAAATCGTAACATCCGGTTTGTAGAAGAAAAAGATTATACAACGACGTAGTTTGATTCGTTTTCTTTTTTTTTAATTCAAATAAAACAGAGAGAAACATTCGGAAACTAAAATTATACGTATTTTTGCTGCAATTCCTCGTACTCTTAAGGAGTAAAAAACGCTATTTGGCAAAAATTGACGAACAAGAATTCCAATTGCAACGAACGAGCGAGCTAGTTTTCAAGCGATTCGATTTCCATGTACAAACTACTCTCACCGATTCTCTATCGATTTTTTACGCATCTATTAGGTCGTCGAAAAAGTTTCTTTCGTTTTATAAGGAAATAATGGATACACAATATTTTCCCTTTTATATTATTTTATCGAATTACGTTTGATCCATTTTGTTCTATCAAACTAAAGATCACAACGTTCGACAGATTAGGTCTCACGTTTGTACGAAGATGCGTCGTTGTAAAAGACGTGTCTGTAACAGAAAGACACTTTCCGGACAACCTAAAACATTCGTATCGCTTAATCACAGACCGACGTTATCGTCGAACAATGAAATCAAAATCGAACAAGGATTATTTCGTCCTTTTGTCCACTGCATGTGCGCTCTGCGTCGGTATAAGACAACGGACTTCAAAACGAACCAACTTCTTCTCGCCTGACTGCGATACAATTTCGGCCATTGGAAAATAGCCAGCCATTGGAAAACTGTTTTTTAAAAGTATCGTTTATCCGACGACGCGGCGAGTTCGTGGAATCGAGCGTTTTCTATGGAAAATCTCGACTCGCGGTGTCTCCGGCGCAACACATGCTCCGAGTCGTTTATTTCCTGGCAGCTTCTGAAATTTATTCATTCACCTAACGAACGTCTTGGTACGAGCTATGAATAGGTAAGGGCCGGTGCTTAAGAGGCCAGAAACGAATCGTCCCTGCCACCTCTTGCCTCCTCTTCGCCCTCTCGAGTCCTTCCACGGAAGATGGAGAGAAAAAAGAAAGGAAGCCGAAGAAGAAAAGAAAAAAACAAAAGATAGAAGTGGCCACGATTCATATTGTAATTTCGAAAGCAGGATCCATTTATCTTGCAGGGGCGAGGGAATTTTTACAGGAGATTCGTTATCCTCCGCCGTCCGGGAATAGCAGCGGCGCGGAGGAAGAGGCAGGAGAGAAGAAATAAAATGGAAAAAAGAAGAGAAGAGAGAACGAAGAGACGGGGAGGGAGGAGATCGGCGATGAAGAAAGAAAGAAACGGCGGTGCTGCTCATCGACTCGTGACCACAATGAACCGTTTCCGTGATAATAAAACTAAACGTTGTTTAATTTGTATGGAGAGGCCTTGCAGCTCTTTTGTCCCGGTTGTTCCGTGGCTTTTGTGAAACGCTCGAATACCTCGCGCTACGTTACGGTATAAAAATAGTGGATAAATCAAAAGGACAGGCAGAAATAGATACGACATTGTTAAAGCCATGTACAAAACCTATAAAACGTAAATTGTACGATGGTGCGCTGTTTTTTTTTCCCCCAATTTCATTGTACCGTTCTGTGGCCTCCCTTTCCTTTCGTATGTCAAGTTCTGCAAAATTAAATTCAACGCGCTCTTTAAATCGAAGCAAACGTGGAAGTATCTCACTGTTCCTTTGCAAAGAACGAAAAATCTATTGATCGATGTATCAAGAGACGTAGAGTTTCACACAAGAAGAAAAAATATTGGCGAGTTCGAACTTGAACGCTGGAAAATACGAGAGTCGGTGACGTCGATCCACTTTATCTTGACACAATTTTGTCCAGATTTAACCGAGACATTCACGAGTCCAAGATGTATTTCATTGACAGTACCGAATTCGACGCTGATAATACCGAGACGCTCTGTGCAACAGGACGAAGGTGAAATCCAAAATGAAACCGAAATGAAACCGGACAGTCCTTCGTCGAACACCTTCGATACGCGTCTCTGTGTATCCTCCGCTTCATCCGGTTGATCTTCAAAGGTCAACCAGATTGCGTAACCCCTTGATGGTCAGTGGATCGCGAGAAAGATCTCTGAGACGATTGCCTCGATGTACGATCGAGTGATCCGTAAACAAGCGATAGAGGCGAGTAGGTACATGGATGGCAAAATGCGGACCGAGGTCTGGCTGGCGATCAGCAAAGAGAAAGAAGGACACGAGGTAACAAGGTGAACAAGAGAAAAAGAGAAGGTGGTTGTTGTTGACACTCGGGGTGGCGATTCTCGAACCAGGTGGCGGCCGATTGGCGGTGCTAAAATTGAGCGGAGGCGCGATTGGCCGAGCTTGCCTCGACCTCTTAGTCATCGTTCCGGATTTGGAAAATTGGCCAGTTGCCGAATTTCCTATGCCCTGCCGAAGGGTTTTCTTCTACTGTTCCTTAAGGAGATGCATCGGTCTACAGAATCGAAAGAAATCACATTCTTTTTCTAGAAAAATCGTTGAAAATAGGACAATCTTGGCCAGACAATTCGTCCGTTTATTTTCATTAGCCATTTATTTTATTTAGTATCGTCGAAGTATTAGAGCGTGCTAACGTTATTATCATTTACACGATTAAAATTCGATTAACACTGGAACTATCACATTGATTTTACAATTTTATTTTAAAATTCCTACCTCGTGTTATATCTTTTCCTCCCAATGATATAATAATTTTCGCAACGATAACTAAAAGAATAATATAATGAATTTTATTCCGTTTTTTACGTATTCAAACTGAAAATAATTTTGTATCAAGGCTACTTATACCAATACCAGTGAAAATGACTGGTACTTGTCAAAGCTTAAAAGGGTCCTGCGATCTGTTTATCGAACCCCAATCAACCAGTTTCCTCGTGTTCTACAACTTGTCACACGTTTTTCAAATTTTTACCGCGTATCATCCGATATGACGATATCGGTTATCAGGAAAATTCCGAATCGATCGCTAGATCGTTGTTAGATACTAACACTAGCAACACCACACCAGACAAAATGACTGGTTCTACAATTTTATAAACGTTTCAATCCTCGTTTAGGGATCCCAGATGGATTAATAATAACAAAAATGTACTACGTAACATTGAATTCCTTCTGTAAGAAAATAATAAATCAATAAATATAGAAATATTCTATTATCACGTATTTTTTAAAGACCAGTCATTTTGGCTGGTTTTGATAGAAACAGCTTCGCGTTAACTATCGGTAGTTCTAGTGTTAAAATCGTTCCTTAAAATGTGTGTTAGTGACGCGAGTTGAAACTTTCCCACAGGAACAAGGCTACGTTATGGGTTACATCGACTTCCTTCTTTTCTATTTTACCTTCACTTCTTCGTTTTTGCTACGTCGGACCAGATCCGCAGGCTGAAGAGACACTACCCGCTAGACCTAAACACTAGATTTAATTAGATATTAAGTAATATTTACTTATCTACGACACTTACTTATAAATTATACTTATCTATAATAAGTATTAACTTATTATAAATAATTAGCCATGTCACTGCGCCACGCCAGAAAAAATTACTGAAAATTCTCAACGCGAGAATTGATTGTAAATATTAGTAAATAAAAAAAAAACTCCTCCGTTTCGCGGAGAAAATTAGTTATTCCTTTCGTTACAGGACAATTTTAAGGACGTGTCGGTTTATTTATTATATCGCGAGTATAGGATTTCCCATTAAAAGAGAATTTAACAAAGCAAGGATTAAGCGTGATTACCAGGATTACGAATGATTAGTAGCTGAAAGGTTTATGGCTGTATCGTTGTTAGAAAATGGTCAACGATTAAGATTACCGAGCTAATTGATACATGTAGGTATATTATTTAAGTGAAATTTAAACCGTGGATCTTATCGACAATTATCTAAATGACATTTGAAATTAGTCGCTTAAATTGGTTACTTAAGATTTCCGTGGATTGTATATCAGTACGATCTTTTTTCTTTTATACTTCGTAACGATAAGTCGAGGCTCGTTGTCGGACATTACACGATACAACTAATTCATCTTCGAGACTAAGAAGCCTCAGTTAAAATTACCCAACGATTATTAATTTACACTTAATCTAAACTACATTCTACTCCGTTTCGTTTACTCCACGTTCGTCTTATACATTCTCCTAAATCAAAATTTCTATTACATTCGATGAATGAAAATCCCCCACTGTGTATGTTTTGATCTTACAAAAGAATATTACAATGGGCCACTGTTCCATTCGTTTTCGTCTTAGTTGCCTCTTCATTGTATACTCGCAGTGACTCACAAAAGTACAGGTTCTCTTCATTTCCAATTTCCAATTTCCAGTCATATTAAAATACTATTGCTCAGTTGCATATTGATATTAAGATGAGAAAAAAGAATAAGTAAAATGTACTTGTCCTGCCTTCTGTTTTGTGCTCTTCGATCGATTCAACTTACGTTGAATGTATTAACAACCACCAAAACCCATTAATTACCCAATTACTAATCCGGAGACTAAAGAAACAATACTCTTTAGATTTAAGCATTCGATTCAACTAAGATCAAACATACTATAAACTCCCATAATCCAAGTCACAGTACCACGCCAGAATAATCTACTTAGAATTCTCAATGAGAATTGATTGTAAAAAGTCTGCCAAATAAAAAAAAGAAAAGAAAAACTTTATTAACAACCACCAAAATTTATTAATTACTTAATTACTTGACACGACGGATCAGATCCGAAGAAACAATCCTCTTTAGATTTAAGTATTAGATTCAACTAAGATCAAACGTACTATAAACTCCCATAATCCAAGTCACAGCACCACGCCAGAATAATCTACTTAGAATTCTCAATGAGAATTGATTGTAAAAAGTCTACCAGATAAAAAAAAAGAAAAGAAAAATTTTATTAACAACCATCAAAATTTATTAATTTCTTAATTACTTGACACGACGGATCAGATCCGCAGACTAAAGAAGCAATACTCTTTAGATTTAAGTATTAGATTCAACTAAAATCAAACATACTATAAACTCCCATAATCCAAGTCACAGTACCACACCAGAATAATCTACTTAGAATTCTCAATGAGAATTGATTGTAAAAAGTCTACCAGATAAAAAAAAAGAAAAGAAAAATTTTATTAACAACCATCAAAACCTATTAATTACTTAATTATTTGACACGACGGATCAGATCCGCAGACTAAAGAAGCAATACTCTTTAGATTTAAGTATTAGATTCAACTAAGATCAAACATACTATAAACTCTCATAATCCAAGTCACAGCACCACGCCAGAACAATTTACTTATAATTCTCAATGAGAATTGATTGTAAAAAGTCTGCCAAATAAAAAAAAAATAAAAGAAAAACTTTATTAACAACCACCAAATCTTATTAATTACTTAATTACTTGACACGACGGGTCAGATCCGCAGACTAAAGAAGCAATACTCTTTAGATTTAAGTATTAGATTCAACTAAGATCAAACATACTATAAACTCTCATAATCCAAGTCACAGCACCACGCCAGAACAATTTACTTATAATTCTCAATGAGAATTGATTGTAAAAAGTCTGCCAAATAAAAAAAAAATAAAAGAAAAACTTTATTAACAACCATCAAAACCTATTAATTACTTAATTATTTGACACGACGAATCAGATCCGCAGACTAAAGAAGCAATACTCTTTAAATTTAAGTATTAGATTCAACTAAAATCAAACGTGCTATAAACTCTCATAATCCAAGTGACAGTACCACGCCAGAACAATTTACTTATAATTCTCAATGAGAATTGATTGTAAAAAGTCTGCCAGATAAAAAAGAAAAAGAAAAAGAAAAACTCACGCGAGTAATCGTCTCTCTATTTATAGAGAACGTTGCTACTTGTTTCTGTTAAAAAAATCACCCGACATTCACAGCTTACTCCCAAAGGCGGAGAGTAAAAGAAAAACGCGTAGAAACGACACCGCGTTAGACCCAGAAAAAGAGGAAAGAAGAAATAAGAAGACGAGGAAAAGTAAGAACGATGAAATGTGAACGTGCAGGGAGGAAACGAATACTCGATAATTATCGTCGAGTTTTATTACACGCCAGCCACGTTCCTCGGATCGTTTAATTTCTCGGAAAAACGCATTCACCCCATTCCATCGCGGCTTGAAACCGCGGCGCGTTGGCCTTCGGATTATGCGGTAGGCAGAAAGCCGCGTTTACGCGACAGAACACTCGTCGGAGATGGATTCGAAACGGTGACCCTGGCTCACTGACCCTTTTTAACCAGGGAACCTTCGCTCTGTCTCGTAAACAGTGCAGACAGAGAGGCTCGAATGTCGCAATCGTTATGGCGAAGCGCGGCCGACTGGCTGCAGCATCCTTCGAGTTTCAACTTTTCTTTTTCTCATCAACGAGATCCGACCAAGAGCAAAAGAAAAGGAATTAACGCGTTTCCCACCGACAAACGCAGCCTTACCGTGCCTCGTGTTCGGTTTCTCCTCTCGGATGGCTCGTTCCTTCGAGAATTTTCATCTACAGAGGATACATTGTTGCGAAATGTTTGGCCACGTCGATGGTTACTGTTTTACGATCCAATTTTCTCGTTAAAATGAATAATCTCGCCAGATATAAACTCTGCTCGAATCTACGAAGTATGAGCCGTAGCAACGATTTTCTTCTCTCGGTACTTTCGGATATTGACGCAATCCATCGACCGAATATTGCTTTCCAATTATAATTAGTTTAACTCATTTTGCACAAGCATACGATACTGCAAATGACTTTAGAAGATTTATTCGTAATTTTACGATCAAAATATACCTTTCATACGATAATCACTTATCATTCGCGTTATAGTACCACGTCTGAATTATTTACTTATAATTCTCAATGAGAATTGATTGTAAAATACTTCCAAATTAAAAGAAAAAAAAAACATAAAGGAAATAGGTCGAGGATAGAGAAGCGTGTCTGGGAAAGTGTTAGGCAGCTAGCCGTTGCGAACTCTTGTACTTAAAATGTTCTCTTTTTTATTATTACTTTTTTATTATTACATTCGGTAAATACTTAAAATGTATGGCAGAAAGTATGCGATATACTCGTGAAACACATAGTATGTATGACTGCTGTATAATATGGAATTAAGTTGTAACGAAATGACTGTTTTATTTTCTAGTTTCGTTAGCGACAAGGCACGTCGTAGTACAAAATATTGCCGTTTCTTCGTGACGAGTATGTTCGTCGAAGGCAGTTAACTCGTTAAGCGACAGCGTTGTAAGTGTTCGCGTTTCAACAAGTTAGATCCTATCGATGAGATTTTATTTAATCGAGTATTAACTGGAATTTCGTGGCGTTAAATGGAACTTCCATAAATGGAATTCTATCGTACTGTAGGTTCTTTAGAACGAGCTTTTCATTTCAGCTCGCGGTGAACGAACAGTGCAGGAAGTCGTAAATTCCACGGCTTATCAGCTGGTTATTATCATTCGTAACGCGACAGGATCTACAAACGGCTTTATCATCGGCAAAGTTATGGATCTGTCAACGCTCTACATTCTCGACACAGTATTTCCATTACGAACAATCTTCTCGGAGATCGTCGTCTCGAGGAAAAGATCGACAAGATGGCCATGGCAACAGCACTTCTTGCTATTTAAAATTCTCTTTAAGAGCTCTTTACTCCCACTCTTCCTTCGTATTTGTTGAAATTTTGTTACACGAGTTGAAGGAAACGTAAGTTATCACGACAATCTCGAATCTCTTTTTTCATCCAATTTCCTCGGATATAATTTTTTTTTTATTATTTAATTTGTACTTTACAATTTGCCCAGCTGGACATTTGGTAAACTTTTCTAATTTAAAGATACAAATGTTCGATTTAATCATTGTGATATTTAAAAATTCGAATATTCAAAGCTTTTACAGACTATAATATACAGGGTGGTTGGTAACTGATGGTACAAGCGGAAAGGGGGTGATTCTACGCGAAAAAAGAAGTCGAAAATATAGAATACCAATTTTTCGTTCGAGGCTTTGTTTTCGAGAAAATCGACTTTGAATTTTCGCTCGGTACGCCTGCACTTTATCGCGTCTCGTTATAACGGATCTCACTGTAGATCGTTGTCTCGATGGAAAAATTAAAAAAACAATTTTTATTCTACATTTTCGACTTCTTTTCTCGCGTAGAATCACCCCCTTTCCGCTTGTACCGCCAATTACCAACCACCCTGTATATAGCAATCGTCGCTTCTTTCCATATTACAAAATATCTGATTTCTAAGAAATCCTTCTTCTAGTACGTTAAAATACTCTTCTACGTCGTTTATTTTGTATTTTCTGCAACGATCATTGGTCTTCCTTTGTCAGCTGATCAATTTAATTTTAACCAGCGTGTAATTAAAATTCCATCAGGATAACGATATTCCTTCGTGGATGACAATCCAGCGACTCGAAAATAGGAAGCCTTTCAACGTTTATCGGAAATCTATCGAGGCACGGTCTGTTGGACCAAGAATAAATGCGCAGTTGTATGCAAATGTTTTTAACGCCATTGATTCGAACAACGATCATGATGCCTGATCAGAGGAGAGTCAACGCGAGTCAGTCATTCTTAATTCCGTATATGTGCGATAATTGCCACGCTCGAGGGAACCGTCGACTAACGCAAGAATTTTAAATAGATCTTATCCCTTCGTAGCTGGCTGACGCCACTTTGCTGGACAAAAACAGCTTCCTTTTCCCGCTTCTTCGCTGATCGTCGGATCAAAAATACGCAGTCTAATCACGACCATTTGTTATTTACCTTTTCCTAAGTACGTTGCCCAAAGCTAATTTCTTAGAAAGTGCGTACTTTGCTGGAAGAAGCGTATAACCCTGTCGACCCTACAGCCAGATCCGTTAATTACACCAGGAAACATAATCCATGAAAAACCATAATGCAAAGCCTTCTTCCTCGCGCCTGCTCGTTAATCATTCGTCGCCAACAATTTCAGAAACACTTTATCATTGCACTTGGTTGCAAAGTTGCAACGAAACTTACCGTTTTGTTACTTGCATTCTTACGTTTCTGCTACTTGCATGGTGTGATTCAAATTATCGATTGGAATTTCCCTGGCGATATCACTTTGATTTTGATACTTGGAAATTAGATTAGAAGCAAATAACGATGCGAAAGATTGGAAAGCGTGGCTGATTCTTCCGAATCCCATGTCACTATAAACGCTTCTCTGTTTGAGTTTGTCGTCCGATTCCTAGTTTCTCGTTGCGCAATCGCGTTAAACGATCGCGAAATATAGATCGCTACTGATAGAAAGAAGACTGAAAAGAAAACACCCTACTGATCTCGCTGAAGAAAGAAAATAGTCAAACTCGAAGATGGTATCCCGTTGAGGATAGCCATTCACGTGTTATTTAGCGATTAAGTTAGAAAAATTTATCAAATGTCCAGGTGGACAAATTGTAAAGTACAAATTAAATAATAATAAAAGAAAATATCGCTACCATCGTACCAAGTATTTTAATTCTCTCCGGATATATTTTTACCTGAGATGGAATAGCCAGGGCAATGGCACGCAACCACGAAATTTGATGCTTCGTGTTATTTTCGTGGTTCGAAATTCGCGAAATCTAGATAAGCGGTAGTTCGTCCAATTTACGAGAATACAGCTGCATAAATTTTTAGATCACTGTAAATTTACTTTTATTCAAATATACATCGATGATCCGATTTTGTATCTATGCTTCGAAATTGCTTTGAATCGTCACCGTTTGATCATCGATCCGTTGACCGACGCAGGTCCCTGAAAATCCTGACGGTTCCAGGAAAAAAAAACAAAGAAAATGTATTTTTGCATGATATTCAAGGGATATTTCAACAATGGGAAAATACGATTCGGCCGAAAATGACTCAAAGAATGCGATAGGGTTAAAATTGGTTAAAATCGATCGGTTTTTTGGATCGGTTCGTTGAAGGTTCGCCTTATAGTTATCTTATCGTTGATACGACGACTTGTACTAATAACATTGGTTCCTCGAACGATAATATCGACCTATTTACCCTGAATTATCGATACATCGATACACAATTTCAGGAAATGGACGAAAATTAAACAACATCTTCAATTTGCTTTCCGATAAAAACATTACGATAATTATTTCCGGGGTTTAAGCGTACAGAGCGTTTACTACCAATTGTAAACAATATTTAAAGATTTTTCCATTCTACGATACGTTCTTTATCCCGTCAAACTCGAATCGACCCTTGGAACCACTCAAATCAAAATTTACTACGAATAATTCCGAATATTAATTATATTTTTCTTCCATCTTCAAACCTCTTACTCTAACAGCCATCAAACTCGAGACAGAAGATTCAAAACGAGCAAAGGATTTTTTCATTTGAAAATCCAAGTACCTGGCTTTGGCACCAACCGTCGAATAGTCCAAACGATCGTTCTCGATATCAATCGTATCTGTCTTGTATTCTTTCCTCTTTTCTAAGAAACGCTTCGAAGAACTCAGAAACTCGGGTCGAGCCTCGTAAACGTTTCAAAAAGACTAGGAATCGCTCAACGCGAAGCAACAACAAAATATTTCCATCGTACTTGCTGAATAGACTAAAACTGTCAAACAACCTAAACTACAACCGTGAAGTATCGTTCGTACTTTCTTCGAGCCTTTGCCTTTCTTCCACGACCACCTCAAACCACCAAACTCGCAGTAAATCCTGTCGAGCATCTAACCTGTGACAATCTACCAAAATAAATTTCTCGAATGTCTCTAGCAGCCAAGTCTTTGAATTATTCCTAAAAACACGGTAATTATTGAATCACGTTCTGGCAGAGGAACGCGCGTACAGCCAATCGCTTTATCACGTCGCGGTTGACCTCTTTAGAGGCGTTGCAACGCGAAACTGGTTGCATAACGTTGTGTCATTAGACTTTCCTCGAAAAGCAACGCGTCCATAAATCCCTTGTAGCTGTTGACACCGCGTAACCGTACAGCGGGTCTTATTCACCGGTTTATTTTTAAGCGTATTCCCCTCTGTGTCGGTCCGAATTACGTAAGGAGCACGTTTGAAGGGTGAAACGTCGCCGAGAGTTCGGGGTGTGTTCCTCGCGACGAGATGGAACCAGGCCAGTTGTCTTCGTAACAGATTGTATTTCAACCCTGAGACGAAATTTATTCCACGTCTCTTCCCTTTCGACCAATTAATTTTCCTCTCCCACTCTTTATATTTCTGTTTCTTGTCGCGAACCAGTCGACGATTATTTATCGCTGGTGCTTTGCTTTCGCGATCGATCCTCGTTCAAGTTTAATCATCGCGTGCAAGTTATACGACAGCCGAAACTTCAAACAAGTTATTCGACAGCTGTCTTAATCTTTTTACGAGGCTTTCGATTTTTCATCTACTTAATTTTTTACTTTAAGCTTCTTTTCTGCGAATATCTTGCGTAAACGTGACCAGGAATATTTAATAAACTAATCGAATTAGTTTTGCTCGGTATAAACGACGCACAATTTGATTTTTTTCAAACGTCGCGAGTGAAACGCTGAAAGTCATGGTACAAGAGACAAATCTATTAATTAACAAATTTTCTATTAGTTGATAATCATCGATAATGGTTACTGATAGCCGCAAGAGAAACGTTGATCATTCATGACGATTATTCGTATAATCGGAGCAATTAAAAATGAATATTTTCTGATCATCTCATCTTTTCAGAAATTTCTTGATAATCGACTTCCACTCGAATAAACGTTAACTTTTGCCGGACGATTTTATTCCAAAAAATGTTATTTTGAATCTCTGATTTTACTTATTCGTCCATTACTCTCCACACTGTTCTTACTTTAAACTTCTTCTCTGCGAATATCTTGCGTAAACGTGACCAGGAATATTTAATAAACAAATCGAATTAGTTTTTCTCGGTATAAACGACGCACAATTTGATTTTTTTCAAACGTCGCGAGTAAAACGCTGAAAGTCATGGTACAAGAGACAAATCTATTAATTAACAAATTTTCTATTAGTCGATAACTATCGATAATGGTTACTGATAGCCGCAAGAGAAACGTTGATCATTCATGACGATTATTCGTATAATCGGAGCAATTAAAAATGAATATTTTCTGATCATCTCATCTTTTCAGAAATTTCTTAATAACCGACTTTCACTTGAATAAACGTTAATTTTTGTCGGACGATTTTATTCCAAAAAATGTTACTTTGAATCTCTGATTTTACTTATTCGTCCATTACTCTCCACACTGTATTCTTTGTTCGCTTTTACTCCAACGAAATGCTCTCTAACCGCAATTAATAATAATAACAATTATCGCGGATTTGCGTAGATTCTCGCGAGCTGTTCCAGTACGAGATTCGTCGGCTAGCGTAGTCACCGGATTCCTCGTTTAACTATGATAAAAGCGCAAGGTCGTGATCGGTAAGGGTCAACCTTGTCACCAAGCTGTGCCAATTATCTCTCCTTGGATCGAGGTTCGCGAGACAGCACGAGCATCGCTGCAAATTCTACGTGCAAATCCAACAAACCTCCGCTGTAATCCTTTTTCGAATTTATTCTCAAAAATTATCTTCACAAGCAACAAAATATGAAAATCGATTTCGATGTAAACGATATTTTAAAGCGCTAATAAAGCTTTGAATTTACGCGAGAAAAAATGTATTTACAGCGGTTATCTATGAAATTATTCGAAGCTATCTACATTAGTATTTAAATGTATGGTACGAGCCCCATGGGCGAGACAGCTGGTCGCCTGCTGACCCCCATGACGCTACAAACGCTCGCTTCTCTTTTTTGTATCTACAGGGTGTTCAACGTGAATTGTATACATCTAGCGAATGCGGACCTCAGGTTACAGGATTCCGAGCTTTCGCGGGACAAATTAATCTTTCCGACTAAAGAAACGTACAGAAATCCGAAGAATTCCAACGTGGAACGCGTACAGTTAATCGAAGGAGAAATTTCCTTAAAGAGGAAAGTAAGAAGAAGGAATGCGCGCTTTCTAAATATAAAAATACGATTTTCAGGCTGTAGAAGTAGAGATTAAAGAAGAAGAGATCGAATATAGTCCTCGTCGTTTTCCGTGTAGATCGATAGAGGCGGACTTATGTGGGCGATTGATCGTCAAATTAAGATTGATTATCGGACAATCGTCGTGGGATGAGTAGGAGACGAAGGAAACGCTGGATGGAAAGTCAGCCATTGAAATTCTAAAGCGTGTTTCCAGCACGTGGCTGTTTGTCGGGAAGCCCGAAATTGATGTACATTAACGATGCTCGTAGCGTGGGACTAAATCTTCTACCAGTCAGCTAGATCCTTTTGTGGCTTACAATTTAAGCTAGTTTTTTTTTTTTTATGAATCGAGCGACACAGTAAATGCTAAGGTCAATGAACGACGAATACAACGAAAAATCGTGCAACTCGATCTTGTAAATTGATTTATATCGCGTGGTTTGCTTGGTATTGGTAATATGCTAAAACTAATTAGAAAACTAAAATGAAACTAAAATAATTAGAAAACGCGTGGACAAATTTTCATTTGTATTCGCCAGTTTCATAAGGATATTTACGTATTTGTTTCTGTCGAGACAAGATTCTTCGCCGACATATCGTAAAGTAATTTTTTTGCTGAAAAATCTTGTCCTTTGGAAAAATTCGAAAGGAATAATCCTTTACTGGAAGAAAGGGGTGGATGGTTCGCGCGTTACGAGCCTGAAGTGTACTTTGGGGTGCGATCGGTGATCGCGTGCGTCAAGGGAATGGTGGAACGAACAGCCGGCGCGGCGCAACAAAATCGTCGGTTGAAGAGAATTCGAAGCGGCGCGGCACGTTCTAGGCGATCCATAGATCGCGATTGATATTCCACGCGTGCGCCACGGTGCCGCATTATTCCGAGGCGTGCACGCCGTCTGAATAAAACGTTCATGCACCTTACAATCGGCTCTCGACGCCGATTTGTCGGCAAATTTGTCGATACCGATTGCTGTACTCGCGCGTCTAGGTCACGGACGATTTGCAAATTTATTCTACATATTCTCCTTGTAATTTTCCTTCGCAAATTGTACGGTACTTTAGGTCGTTCGTGATCAGTTTTGCGGAATCGTTGATATTCTATCTTGGGTTTTAGAATGTACGAACGTGTGTAGATTTATACAGATACACATAGAGAAAGTAATATCTTGGAATTTTTTCATTTTCGTAATAGAAGAGTACCGCGTACTACGATTTTTCGACGGAGTCGAGAAAGGAAAAAAAAATCGTTGTGTCGGTGGATAGATCGTTTCAGCCGGGACACTTAAGCCTTGTAATCTCGTAATGCAATTCTTTCGAACGACTAATTCGACGAAGTGAGCAAATGGCCCCTTCCGTTCGGTTTTCTGAGGGGAACCAGACGAAAATCAATACCGGCTGTACAAGCAGGCCCCCTATTCGTGCCTGGAAACCGCGAGGTTCCTGGGGTTTCGTGCAGAAACCAGGTTCCCTGTGTTATTTCGCCAATCAATAAATAATCTAGTAATTTTCTGAAGTTTTAGTTGTCGGTCGTTAAAGCGAAATATGAAATTTTCCGCAACGTACAATGAATAAATACGATATATATTTTGTCAAGTAAAAAGACGTTGTTTCGCAAAGGAAGCAGCAAGGGTATTGGCAAGTTGTAAAAACGTGAAAATTATTACTTGCCTAATCGATTACGCGATCTAAATAAATTACATTTAAATGATCTTCAAACTGTCCCATTTCGTTATTTCTTCGATTACTATCTTTTAATTTAACCCAAACATTCAAATAATTTTCGATCCATTATTTCACGTTCTATCCTCTTCAATCCTTTTAATTTCTCCTATCATCGAAATATATTTTACAAAGGTATTCGATATTTTTTAAACAAGTTACATCCAAATATTTGAATAATTTTCAAAGATCTTATCCCTTAAAAATTTCTACGATTCTCGATCCAAGATTTAAATACCTTTTCGGTCGTTAAAGCGAAATATGAACTTTTCCGCAACGTACAATGAATAAATACGATATATATTTTGTCAAGTAAAAAGACGTTTCGCAAAGGAAGCAGCAAGGGTATTGGCAAGTTGTAAAAGCGTGAAAATTATTACTTGCCTAATCGATTACGCGATCTAAATAAATTAAATTTAAATGATCTTCAAACTGTCCCATTTCGTTATTTCTTTGATTACTATTTTTTAATTTAACTCAAACATTCAAATAATCCACTATTTCACGTTCTATCCTCTTCAATCCTTTTAATTTCTCCTATTATCGAAATATATTTTACAAAGGTATTCGATATTTTTTAAACAAGTTACATCCAAATATTTGGATAATTTTCAAAGATCTTATCCCTTAAAAATTTATACGATTCTCGATCCAAGATTTAAATACCTTTTCGCTCGATTGTTTTATTCTCTTCTCTCCTTTCACTATTACCTTCAAAAATAAGGTTGAAGCAATTTCCAAGGCACCGTTTCACTGCCCCTTTGCTAACAAGAGTGTCTGTAGCCGTTCTTTCAGCTCGCTCGAACAACAATACGATTCTTTCATTGACCGTTCCGTTGCACGAGCGCAATATTCGTGGCGAGAGCCGGTATCAGCCGGCTGACAATCGTTAATTCTTCACGCGGGGCAACAATTGTCAGTGGTTCTCCGGTCTGGCCACGATAAACGCGCGTGTCCCTTGTAATTGCTTCCTGGTCCCCCTTTGTGTTCGCCTTTTCTTTGCTTTCGTTGCCCGAGGATCCGAGTCGTACTGCACCGCCATTAAACATACATGCTGTCGGCCATTTACGTAACGCACATCCGGTTCGATAGATTTACCGATAGACCAAGCTCGATTTTACCGTTTGTCCTGCGAACGTTTCGTTTTCCTTTTAAAAAGTTCCTTTTCGTTGTCTCGAAAAACCGCGTTTCGCAATAGTCGTCGAGTCGGCTTATCGAAAGAGAAAAATACAAAACGTTCTAGAACATCCTTTATGCCGTGTAATTAATTTCTTTGAATATCTTCTCACACGTACGTAGATCTCGTTGGAGAAAATGAAACGTATCATTGCCAATTGTTCGTGTATTTTTCGCCTTACCGATACGGACGCGCCATACAGCGAAATTCAAAAGTAGAATAATAATAACAAGCACCCTTTTCGACGACCCAATTGACCCTTCGTCCTATGAAGGCGAGATATCTTGGCACGTCGTGTAAGTATGTAGGTCGAGATTTAGCGCCAGCGCCTCTGAGAAAACGACTGGTTCGCCTGCCAAACAGATCGAATTCTACGAACGCTATAAATCGATTCATACGTATCTACTGCGAACGTATAGACGAGAGCGTAGATCTCGTTCTTCTCCGACACGTTCCGCGAACGCGAACTCTGTTTCGGCCGCTCGTCTCATCCGTTATTGCTCAACAATCGTGATTCGACTAGCGACGAAAGATCGCGAACCTTCCGGCTCCAATTTGGACGGAACGTTGTTCGTAGGCTCGAACAATAGCCAAAAATATACCACTCTGTACACGTGCGTATATTTTCTAGCAACTTGAGTTTAGCGAATGAAACAACGTTAAACACGTTCGACACGTTAGAATATAACGCGCGACCCGTTATAAATAGAAAACAATTTTGTTAACAATTATTTTGTTCCCGAGCTACGCTACATACCCTATAGCGTTTTAAAAATGAAACAACCGGCTATTTTGTTTTCCTGTCGCGACAGGTAATTTTAGAGACTCTCGATTATAGCCCGCTTTGATTATTTAACACGTTGTATTTAATTATTCGCAGGTTAGTTAGCTAATATTGTACAATTGGATTTAATTTATATAAAATTTCTATACAACTTCACTATACCACTACGAGTTTTCCAACGCGATATTTATCTTCGTTTTCCATCCTTTCGTATCGTGGCTCTCCTGTTTAATCGTAAACCGACGTTAAATTCAGAATATCCATAGAAATTTATTCGTCAAATTTATTTTTCTCTCGCGATCTTCGCAAGATACGTAAAATTTCCTGTAAAGCTGTCGCTTGTTCGCGTCGCAAAATTATCTACGAAACCTATGTTTTCCCCTATTGACCGGTACAAGCGATGGGAAGGTGGACGGAGAAGTTGGACGATGGGTACCAGTTCGCCCACGGCAGCCCAAGACACGACCCAACTGTTCTCTCGTGACCAAATCGAGCACGGTGTCCTCTCTCCTGGCCCGCTATCACTGCGAAAATTTACGCCTCGTCGTTTTTACCGTTCAATTTATTCGATCGTCGCCCCTCTATACAGCTACCTCTATCCTGTTCCTCTCTCGAACAGCGTTTGGTTTGGTCCGTTATCGAGTCGTTAAATTTATATTTTAAGACCACTGCGCGATAGAATTTTATTTCCATCGGGAAAACATGGTGCGCGCTTATTCGCGTATGGATATGGGAACGTAGGAAAGGAAGAAGACGGACGAAATTCGATAGAAGAGAGAAACGAAGCGAGAGGCGAGTGGAGAGGACGAGAAACGGAGATGGGAAAGAAATAAAATGGAAAGCGAGGAGAAAGCAGGAAAAGAGGCAGGGCCAGATGGAAGAAAAGAGATGGCGGAACGAGAAATAAAACTGTGTTTCGCCGAGATTTCGTTCGAACCGAAACCAATCGAAGTGGTTAATTGCACGGATAATGTTCGCTTCGATGATTGTGCAAAGAGCTTGCGCAACGTTCAACGTTCTCGGTGATATATTTCTTTCTTTTTAATTTCCAGTGTGCTATTACCAACGGTAGCGCGTATGTTGTTAAAATCAAATATTACATCGCTCTACGAAGTATAATCAGCGAACTGATCAACTTAGAACGCTAATAAAATATACAGGGTTGTTGGTAACTGGTGGTACAAGCGGAAAGGGGGTGATTCTATGCGAAAAGAGAAGTCGAAAATATAGAATAAAAATTTTTTTCTTTTTTAAATTTTTTCAAAAATCTACAGTGAGACCCGTTATAACGAGACGCGATAAAGTGCACGCGTACCGAGCGAAAATTCAAAGTCGATTTGAAAAATTGTTATTCTATATTTTCGACTTCTTTTTTCGCGTAGAATCACCCCCTTTCCGCTTGTACCATCAGTTACCAACCACCCTGTATAGAAATTAAACGGATCGATTTAAACCATACTAAATATTAATTCAACTCTGACTGATAAATTTGGAGCAGATTATTCTCGAGTATACACACACACACACACACACGCACATACATATTTTTTCTTCGCGTAGATCCGATGCTGCAAGAAACAAAGTTCTATCATCGATCGCTATCGTAATTCGAGTAACGTACCATCGTACGATGAAAACCGTGGAAATTTTCACGACAAGCTGATCAATCCCATTACCCCACTCGTGCAAGTATTACGAAAAGCGAATAAAAACTGTTTATCCGCTGGAATTATCAAAGGCGACCCTCTAAACTCTAAACCATGGCAACCTTTTCACGGTCTCGTTCTTGCCGAGCGTGTTGCATGCTCGTTGCAATTACGCCAGGTCTCGGCGTGTATTGCGAGTATCGTGGCTCTGACTCAGCGAACGATGACGTACTTCGATACGAGCTACGTAGCCGGCGATGTTGGTTAGAGAGAATACAAATACACGTGCGAGAGTAGACGTAGAAAAGGAGCAAAACGCGGGAACGAAAGCACGGTTGATGCGGTTGCAGGGTGCACGATGACGCGGTTAGTCTGTTTACCGCGATGACGTAGGTCAGTTATCCACCTCGATAGAACTCCACGTCCCCGTTGCGTAATCGCCACGTGGGGATTTATTCGTGACGTTTGTTTTCGTCGTAGTACGTTGGCCCCTGTCGTCTTTTTCTTTCCTTCTTCTCTTTTTTCCAACGCGGCACAAAATTTGTTCGCGATAATTTGCTGATTAGTTAAATTGTTCTTTCTTTTTTTCTTCTTTTTTCAAATATTAAAAGACTTTCCCCGAAACGAAAGTATTCGAACGAGTTTCGATCGATCGGTTTATTCGATTCGCTGGAAATTTGTAGTCGCGAGAATATAAATTTGCATAATCGCCGGCTAAATAGGACGAACCCTGCGATTTCTCCAGCAGATTCTTGCAACTTCGGTATCTTCGCTTTTGCGTTAATTATACGCTGCCCAACGATAACACGATGTTTCACGATCGTCTCATACAAGCAACAACCGTGACGTAAGGATTTATGGGCTCGGTGTCGTAATTATTACGCGATAGAAACGCGATGGATTTTCAAGTCGAGGCCGGCCTTGTTAGCGCGAAACAAGTACTTACTAACTTGCTTGCTTCCTTTCTTTCTGCTCGGCGAATGGCGAAAGCGAATCCTATCGATCGATAATTAACCTGCTAATTATTTCGTGTACGCGAAATAAAAAGTGATTTTATGGAAGAACGTTTCGTGTCTTTCGCGCGAGTTATTTAATCGTATCGTATCGCGTTCTATCGTTTGTCGTATTGAGGCTTACGTCTATCGAAATCCTTTTGTATGCGCACGCTCGATACATTTTCGCACGAATTAATCGAACACGGAAAAAGAAAATAGAAAGAGTAAGAGTGGAGAGAAAAACGCATATGTTGCATCGATGTAATATCGATAATTGTCCTCTTTCTTTTTTTTTTTTTTTTTTTTTTAATATATAGATCGTTGCAATTGAGCGCTGCATTTGTGGCTTATTTGTATTTGATATCGTATTTCTCGAAACGAATCTCCGTTTTAATTTCCAGTATGAACTTGGTTTTATCGGGCTGATATTTGCTGTACGAAAATCGAAAATATGCGAGCGACGTATTTTGCTTCTAAACGAGTTTACTGCTGAACCATCTTTTTGTGCAAATAAATAACGCAATTCATCAACTTGCAGAAGAATCTAGTCGTTTTCTTCCTCAGCCTCTCGCATAAACACATTGGCGATCGAAAGAAGCAGAGAATAAGAGAATAAGAATAAGAGAAGAGAGAATTTTGCTATAACAACAGATCTAAAAAAAAAGTAGACCTCTTTCTATTATTCTAACAAATCTCCTTAAATTCCAACGCGTTATATCTTTTTCTGAAATTCTAAGTCGGTTTCATCGACTGAAATACTTCGCAATCGTTTCTAATTAATCTGCCGATCTTCCACGAAATTCAGTTCGATTCGGTTGAATTCGATTCGATTCGATTAAATTCAATTAATTTTACGTCGCAGATAAACTGTCGTTTCATTTGCTTGGCAAGAGAAAAATGAAAAATAGCGTAGGACGCTACGTTATGAAATGGTTACGAGGCGAAATGAGGTCGTACAATGTTCACGATTACGCCGTTATCTACGAATAGATAACGATAACGTATAACGATAAAAACAAAGCGTTACGCTGGCCACAGGAACAGATAAGGTGAATTTTTCTCGTTAAAGGACATCGCTGCATTCTGTGCGTTCTAACTCTTTGTTTCTCTTTTATCGTCGCTTATCAGTCGAAACTGTTATCGTAGCGTACGCGTAAAATGCCTATTGCGTCGTGTTCCTATCTCGATATCGAAGGATAACGAAAATACGTCACGAGTTTCCCCACCGTTCGTAACACCGTTATCTTTCGTAGCAATAAACAATCAGACGAGAGCACTCAAAGACGATTGTTCGATAATGAGATTCGTTTACCTCTTCATTAGTTTTATCTTCTATTTAGAAATTATTAATGTTACATCGATTGTTTCTCGTATCAAATTATTGATACTTGAACAAGATAAACGACGAACATACGAATAGACGATTAATTATCTGGCAAATAAAATTGCTGGTAAACCAAATTTCTGGTATGTGCGTACATGGTTTGATCGTAAATCCACCATCATCGACTGTGAAATAATTCTTGAAACATCCAATCCAATTGCAATTGTTGATTAAAAGCAGAAAAATATATTTTAAGTAGCAAACAGGACAGTTTGTGGAACGACACCAAACTGAGGATCGTTTACCTCTTCATTAGTTTTATCTTCTATTTAGAAATTATTAATATTACATCGATTGTTTCTCGTATCAAATTATTGATACTCGAACAAGATAAACGACGAACATACAAATAGACGATTAATTATCTGGCAAATAAAATTGCTGGTAAACCAAATTTCTGGTATGTGCGTACATGGTTTGATCGTAAATCCACCATCATCGACTGTGAAATAATTCTTGAAACATCCAATCCAATCGCAATTGTTGATTAAAAGGAGAAAAATATATTTCAGGTAGCAAACAGGACGGTTTGTGGAACGACACCAAACTGAGGTTCGTTTACCTCTTCATTAGTTCTATCTTCTATTTAGAAATTATTAATATTACATCGATTGTTTCTCGTATCAAATTATTGATACTAGAACAAGATAAACGACGAACATACAAAAAGACGATTAATTATCTGGCAAATAAAATTGCTGGTAAACCAAATTTCTGGTATGTGCGTACATGGTTTGATCGTAAATCCACCATCATCGACTGTGAAATAATTCTTGTAAAACCCAATCCAATTGCAATTGTTGATTAAAAGGAGAAAAATATATTTCAGGTAGCAACCAGGACGGTTTGTGGAACGACATCGAACCGGTGTTCGGTTCGAGATCGGGAACACCGTAACTGGATACCGTTCAAATATTATCGAAAACATGGGATCTCCGTTGGAACGTTGTTTATCCATTCGACAAGTACGTGAGTCACGTATCTATGCGACAATCCGAATGGCCTGGCATACCAGCAGGTACGAATCACTTACGTGATCGTTAATGAAGCGGCCAGCTGTCTGGAATTGCTGTTACAAACGATCACCGATCCATTAAAAGTAAAACCGCAGCCAGAACGCCACGCCCTTCAATTAGACGTTGGTTCGATGTGCTCTGGACGGCGATAGAATTTCTAAAATTCTTTTTCTTCTTAGCTCATTACTATGAGTATTTTTATAATTGAATACTTGCTTTAATAATTAACGCTAGAACTACCGATAGTTGACACGAAGCTATTTCTACCAAAACCAGTCAAAATGACTGGTCTTTAGAAAATACGTGATGATAGAATATTTTTATATTTATTGATTTATTACTTTCTTACAGAAGCAATTCAATGCTATGTAGTACATTTTTGGTAGTATTAATCCATCTGGGATCCCTAAACGAGGATTGACACGTTTATAAAATTGTAGAACCAGTCATTTTGACTGGTGTGGTGTTGCTAGTGTTAGTATCTAGCGATCTAGCGATCGATTCGGAATTTTCCTGATAACTGATATCGTCGTATCGGATGATACGCGGTAAAAATTTGAAAAACGCGTGACAAGTTGTAGAACACGAGGAAACTGGTTGATTGGGGTTCGATAAACAGATTGCAGGACCCTTTTACGCTTTGACAAGTACCAGTCATTCTCACTGGTATTGGTATAAGTAGATACAAAATTATTGATACAAAATTATTTTCAGTTTGAATACGTAAAAAACGAAATAAAATTTATTATATTATTCTTTTAGTTATCGTTGCGAAAGTCATTACATCATCGCGGAAAGAAAATATAACATAGTAAAAATTTTAAAATAAAATTGTAAAACCAGTCAATTTGACCGGTATGGTAGTTTTAGTGTTAAAAAACTAACTGTTATTTTCTCTCGTCGTTGTCCTCGGTCCTGACGCTTATGCCTCGCGATGAAGGTTAACCCTAACACAATCGAAACCTACTTTAGCCGGCTACCTATTGGCCAGAAATACGTGTAATCTTGTAATTGGAAATCAAACGAAGACGAATGAAATGGAAACGCAGCGATTTCCATTTCCGCGGATACGAATATCGTACGATTCAAATTGAGCGAAAGGGAATCGATGAATTTGAATACAACAGAGCCGAGTAGAAAAATCATTGTCAATGAGATTACGAGTGCGAGCGAGACGTGTCAACTTGTGTTTCCTGGTTAACGCGTTCAAGCTAACCACGAGGAAGTATCGACGTCACGAATGACGTAGAATAGTAGAGAAAGGCGGGAATCCGTGGATGCTTTCGATGGCTTCGATTCTCGGAAGAATCGATCCAGTGAATGAGGTCGCTCGAAGGAATTCGAGTGGCCGTGAATCATCGTCAGAAACCGGAACTACGCGCGCCGCTTTGCCGTAAATCCTGCACCGATCGTGAATGAAATTTTCTCGGAACTCGGAACTCGCCGATATTGCGTAGTACTACGGCAACGTTTCTTTCATTGCACGGTAGTTCCACGAAAAATGTGTCGACGTGAATGATTTTCTCAATGAACAGATTTACGAAACACACCTACGTATCGATGTTTCGAGACAATTAATTATCGATTTGATGGTAGAGATAGTATTTTGAGAATTAATCGATGCACGTGAGTTTCCGGTTGTAATTAGTCGCGTCGTCGTTAGCGCGTTTAGCGTAAAAACACGTCTTTTTTATATTTAACACACGTCGAACGTATTGCAGGAAACATCTGGTGATTTAAACGTACATTTTCTACGGACATGTTCAGATTGTTTGTTTTATCGTTATTCGATGATTGCAATACTAATTTTGCTGCGTATTAGAAACTAATTTCTGTTGTTATTTCTGTATTCAGAGATAGGATCATAATAGCTATTATTTTATTCTTTGGGTGAATCTATCACACCGTTCTGAGCCGAAAAATCTTTATTGCACTTTCTTACCATACATGGACTAGGGATAAAAAGAAAACAACATCTTAAACCTATCGATTAAACCTATCGATTGTATCTAGAGCTATCTTCTAGTTACAATTTATTGTAACTAGTGCATCTGCATATAGATGGCGGGCGCAAACTCAAGTTGTCATTTTCAACAATTTCCAAGTTTCATTAAATTATCTAGCAGTTTTGCCCAATTTTATAAATAATTTGGTATGTAGCGTGTCCTGTAACCGGTAAGGGGCGATTCTTCCTGAAAAGAGAAATATATTAGATTGTCCGAAAAGTGTCTTTCTTTCGCTTTTTACAACAGTGTACCTTCGTACAAACGTGAAAGCAAGTGTGTGAAATGTCGCGGTGTTTATCTCAACAGAACAAAACGGATCGTACGTAAAATAATATAAAACAAAAAACGTTGTGCGTCTATTATTCCCTCATAAAACGAAAGAAGATTTTCGGGCAACCTAATAGTTAAGAGTATACCTGAACTTGGTTAAGTACAGACTATATATAAGTAAACGATTAGGGGCACGTTAAGAAGCATAACAAAACGTAGAATCAAAGTTCTCCATGTAAAACCTTGTTTTCGAGAAAATAATGTTCGCACATGTTCGGATAGGAACTGGTGCGATGCACACGCGCGATACATTTTCAAATCAGTTTTTCTCGAAGACGATGCATCTCATGAAAAAACGTCGTTCCATATTTTTGACTAGTTGTCGCACGTAGCTCGATCTACCGTCGATTATTTACTTCTCAGTCTGGAATTAACCAAATTCAAGCAAGCTCGTGAAATTTCCAAACCCGGCTTTAAGTACCGGATATAAACCGAAAATATTTGCAGGATTAATGGTTTCTGGAAACTAATAAGATTCAATTTATGGCGGAACCTTAGGTTTGTTGAAGGTGTACATAACGGTCAGTGGACCCTTTGCGACCCAATACCGAGGGACGTCGCACGGTTCCAATCACGCGACGCAACACTAATGATTAATCAACGATGTAACGTAAAAGATACTCGGACATTTAGGATTCTCGCTCGCTTCACACTTTCCTAACGAAATATCAGCGTTTCGCTGGCAATGAAATTTCCAAAAATTTCCAGTATTCGTCAAAAATATTCGTATTTCCAAAGATATTCAAAGACCGTCGTGAACCAGCGTACATTGGTCGCGTAGCAATCATTTTCCGCTTTCCCCTACCCTCGCGTTGAAAACGGGCAATTGAAAATTCACTAATCGCTTTCGTTGCAGCTTAAAGCGGCGCAAGGTGGAACAGAATGGAAAAACATAGTTGGCCACGGTGATGAGGAAAAGGGGCAGAGGGTGAAACTCGAGCACGAGCAGCACGACCCAGAAAATGAGCGCAACAGGTGGTGGCAGGTATGCGGCTGCCGGGGGATGGCAAGTCGGTGACTCATGGGGTTACACCGGGAACGTTGATCGTTTCTCCTGGATTCCTGCCCTCTTGAACCGCTCTTTCAGCTTTCTGCCCCGCCACGTCTTTACCTGCTGACTCACAATCCGCTCGCACAACTCCTCCTACATGCTTACACCTGAGGAAACACGGGACGATTCTTTGTCCGGGACAGTCTGTTCAATGGACACTGATGATCTCTTTGGAGTTTCGGTTTATTCCTTCGACGTTTCGTAGCTGTATTTTCTCCTTGGCAACATAGCTCGAGGTTATAATTATCTTTGGATATCAGGAAATTACCTGCGACGCGATATATCTTTGTTATTCTGACGAATTGGTCGAAGGGAATTTAAACGTAGTGCCACGTATTTAGGGGAATTAGTTGTCGAAATGAAGTTTAACGATTCGGTCGAGCATCGAGTTGCGCGAGAAAAGATGTTAATTATTTTGGAAAAAGATTTTGAAGTTTCAAAGTCTATTGCGTGCATCTCGTAGACTTTAAAGGCGGATTTCTAGATAACTGTAATGTTTTTTGAAGAATCACAAGAATACTTGGGGACGTCATTCTAAAGGTCGCTGGTTATCGCCAAGAAGAGAAAGAAAAAATAGAATTCTTTTTATCAATCAATAGCAATTGTTCCCGGACCAATGGTATACCGATCGATCATTAGTCCGCTACAAAAAAAGTATCGTCTTCACGTGTACAAACATCGCAATCTTATCTCTAAGTGAACGGTTCAGTGATACTGTAATTACAATAACTGCAATTATCTGTTGGATCTACGGTTCGAATAACACGTTCGATAAAAATACACGATACGCAGGAATTCTGTTTTTCTCGATCATTTTCGGAAACAGAAATATCGGCGAATTTCGATTTCGGTGAAAATATTGTACGCGACGCGTACACGAAAAAGCTTTATCGATAGAGTTCGTATTCGTTCGATATTAATAAAAATTTCAGACTCAGCCACCTGTTTTATCGACCGATATGTTTAATATCTAGTAATCGCACTGTGAAATTAAAATTGGAACACGAAACAACGAGGGCTTATGTTGATAATTAAGTAACAGAAGCGTTAAATGCCATTACCACTGGCCTAATAGCATCGACCGGGAGGAATGTTGGTCCTATCGGTTTCTTATGCTCTTCGTATCAATAACTTGGCCTGTACTGTTACACCATTAAATAACGATAGCCCGTAAGGTTGATAGTCGTATCAGACGCGTCACTGGCGTACGGAGACAGACGAGAATTATCGTTCCCTCCGGATAACATTTCGCGAAACGATCAAACAGGAAATTCTGGATCGAACGTTGTAAACTAAAGTTTAACTATATTTCGGTCGATAATAGATTCGCTATTAACCGTACGATAAATCAAACTCGGATTTCAATAGGATTGTGGATCGCCACGAACTAGGTCTACGCAAAGTTAGGGATACTTATGTTTACAATGAAAGCAAACTAACCTCCGAATATGTAGAGAGTAGCCTGTACCTGGACGAAATCAAGGCTAGACTTGGATTATGCTGGTTGAGGTCAGGGCTAAGCATACTTAAACTAGGTCTTTCGTTGAATCTTTCAATAACGAAGCGCAACAGAATCGATTGTTTTCTCAAAAAACACTACCATCCGTCTTAATTTAAATCTAACAATTTCGTAATCCATAAATCTTGCAAACGATAAACCATCTATTTTTGAAAATCTAGTTGGGTAACCATAAAATTACGAAATTGATTCTTCTTTTTTTTTTTTTTTATACCATCCAAGACCAGGCACGGTGAAACGAGAGAAACGGTCGATTTAATTCGTTTCTCAGAAAAGAAAATAATAAAAAAAAAAGAAGAAAAAAATAAAACAACAAAGCAACGGACGAAGCAAAACTATTTATTTTTACTCGTCGCTGAATCCTCCAGTTTCTTGCTGTCGCTCCGCTCCCACCTCCCTCGTAAACTTTTTCCTTTTCCCTTCTGCTGTTCCGCTTTTTCGTTTTCTCGCTGTTTGCTCCTTTTGTTCAGGCTCTTTTACTCCGGCCATAGCGAAAAGAAACGGATCTGCGGAGCGTGGCGTTTGGTGGGCGGATCGATGACCTTGAATCTGGCTGGAGGCACCATGAGTCACGCTGCGGATTTCGTGTTTCCAGGAAAATTTTCCTGCTAACGCGACAATCGATGCGAGGAGAGAGGAAGAGCGAGAGAAAGAGATGAGCTTCCTGTACGTAAGGGAACCACTAGCCGCTCGTAATTTATCTGAGTCAGCCGGTAGTGCACGCGCGTGTAATCGTCGATGGGCTTCGAGAGTTGGCTAATTTTTTTATTCTGCTTAATTCGTTTCATGGACAAGCCGTGGGCGAGTGAAGCGACGATTTTTTATACAGGCGACTGAAACACGTGGATCAGAGGATTCGAACGAAGAGATACTTCGGACCATCGATGAACTTTCCAACGTTTGCCAACGTTTCGTTCTTTTTCTCATCTCACGAATTGTCGCATCGTGAAGCAATAAAACAACAATTTTTCGACAGAGAAGTTGGACGAATCGCGATGGCACGTATGGTATATAACTGTAAAGAATTTCACGAATTTCACGTTGCGCCATGTTCGTACACGTTCTCTGGTTACGTCGATAAGTTAGAAAAATGAAACATTTCTGTAAAGCAGAGGAGTGCGTTGCATCAAACGTCTCAACCTGATATTCTTCCGTATCAGCGTACTATATACCACGTCGTATTCCTTATTTTTAATATTCCCATACTTCTTACTTTCTTTTTTCATTAAATTTTATAATTATAATTTCTCGATTAAATATTAAATAAACGATAGTAAATTTTTAAATAAACCTGATTACCTACTCCAAAGCTGAACCAAACCATCCGACGTCTCTATTTGCCATTCAATCCTGTAAAAACATTTGCGAGAAACGACGATCGTTCAGCGGAGATAATTCGCCGAATAAATGTTTCCTTCGTCTGAAATTCTACACCGTAGGCGTCCGACGGCGTTTTAAAGGTGAACGAGGTAAACACGGGAAGACGAACGATTCGCGATATAAGCGTGTGCCTGTATTGGCGATCGAACAGATGGCAGTGGCGACCTTTAAGGTCCTAATGACCGGCTAAACTCGGAGGAAACTGCGATCGAAGGTGCCGATCGATCATTGGAACGCGAACGGTTTGCCCGAGGCTTTTCACAGTCGCCTTTTAAAGAGACGAGATAACGTCGATAACTGGACAATCCGAGACCAGCTCAAGACCAGTTTTCCCCTTTCGGTTCTTGCCCGTATATTGCGGCCGATTGCGAATTGTAAAAGCGAGCTCACGCACGTACACGTGGTCCTACCTACGTATATATACGGTAGCTCATGAAAGTAAGTAGGTACTCGAGGCTCGAACAGTTAGCATGGAAAACGTTTACGTACGGTATATCTTTGGCGCTGTGTGTAAAACGTTTTGATATTTCATTCGCGTTGTAACGAGTTACGATTGCCATAATTATATCGGTAAAATTGAAGACTGGTCTGAAAATGTATATAGAGGCTGCGGGATATAGGATATTTACAGGACGTGAAGATATAGTCGATGGAATGTTTGTTTAAACGTGCAATAAGTATAATTAACGTTTGATTATTTCGTAAACGGTTTTGTTTCGAGCAATAGGCAACCTTTGAAAAGGTAGATTTCTGGCGATTTGAAGGGTCGAAGAAGGGGTTAACGTACTGAGTAAACACGGGTGACTCGACTGATTTTCGAATAATTGTAAAACGAGTTCTAACGCGGACGAACGCAGTCTCTGATCTTGTTTATCTGTATCTTCTTTGCCGGAGAGATGCCGCTTTCTCATTGTTTAAAAGATCTTTGTTTGCGAAAATAAGGCAAACGGAAGAAAGGGAAACGGTATCGCGTAACGTGGCATTAATATTATGAAGAAAGTTGTATCGTTTTACGAGTTCGTAAAGGATGTATGCGTATCGATTACGACGTTAATCGATATCGCGTCAATTTGAAAAGAAGAAACATCTATATCAAAGTTTCAAATTACTATTCTATATAGTTAATGACGCTTGTCTTGCACTGTGCTACCATCTAATGCAATTTGCCGCGATCTTCTTTGTCACTGACGTATTAATGGTCGATAAGATTTACAAATATACGTGATTACGTTTAAATTAATACGTAAATTGAAACATCTTGTTTAATATCTTTGCTGTTTTAATAGATCCAATTTATATCCAGTACGTGTTAGAAAATATATCAAATAAGAAATATCGATATTACCGACGTATAGTAATGCAGCCATGTACGTTCACTTAGTACATTGCAGAGGGCGTAAGAACACCGATCGGGCTTCGCTTATTTATCAATTGATAAAATCGTGTATGTATATTTATTTCTCACCGAAAGTGGTTGAGATTATTTAGTGCATTTGTTGGTACGATCTTTAGAACACTAATATTTAATTAGTATATAAAATAAAATAACAAACAAATGATTATTAATCATTGTTAGTAATATCTCCCCGTAGGTTGTTTGCCCAACAGAGATTAAAATTCTTGTCATTCTTTCGGATCCTCGTCAGATTCTCGTCGGATCAGAAAGCGATATCGGATACGCATTTCGTTGCATTTTTCTATCAGCCGATGAAGATCAGATCCTGTCTCGTTGGTAAATTATTTAGACGATCGTTGTCAGAATTTATGTCACATTGTCATATTCCTTCAATATTCGGTCTGCAAGAGCTTTCCGAGGTTGGAGATATCGGTCGATTATTCGCGAACGATCTACGTATTGTCGGCAAAGCCTAACATCCGACAGACTTCGAGAAACTCTCTCCAAAAAAGAATAAAGTAATCAAGGCAAAATATCAAAACAGCTATCTCCTCTAAATTTCGAATTCATTCTCTGAAAAATTACGTAACCTCAAACTATAGCCGATAGAATTATCGCGATGCTTCCAACCGAGAAGTATGAAGAAATACATCTGAATACACGTCGCTGTCCAATTAATCACAAAGACCGTTTCTCAATTTTCAATGTCACGAATCCAATCGATGAAGATAGAATTTACGCGAGAAAAGTTCACCTTGATGCGCAACTTGACTGAGACGTAAGTTCGCAGAACAAACGTTCTACGAAGGATTATCAGTAAAAACACAAAAGGGCATTCCGTATTCGCAACTTTACCGATTCGACGAACAATATTCTACGAAAATTATCATTAAAAAATGATAACAAGATAACTTGATAATTAGATTATCGCGATAAAAATTACATTAAAAAGATAGTATCAATTTTTAAACGCGCTTATCGACGAAGAAATATATACCGACTAAGTCTATTTCAAATATTACGTATCGCGAATAGTTGGGTAGGAAACTGGTACGAATTATCATGGTCACCGTTGCACAAATTAACCTAATCGTCTTCTCGAGAGGTAAGTAGGTAACAGTAGCGTTTCCCATTTTGGAATAAGAATATGACGACACGTGTTCGTTTCTCAATCGTCGGTTAAAGTAAAAGGAAGGTCGCAGGAACAGGCAAATTGCGCGAACAGATTCGTAGATGTTATCGATTAATGGCATCGATCGAATACTCGTGTTCTAATGACGGGAATCTCCAGCTTCCTGGCTGAGATACGGCGCGCCGCTTCTCGCTAAGTTCTCAGGGTGACAAAGGATTACGCAAGAATTTCCCAGCATTGAAATTTTTACTATCTTGGGATACCCGATCCGTTTTCTGATCACAGAAACTAGTAACATTTGGGGATTTTGTTAACGGTCTAGCGATCTTTTCCGGTGAAGTAGAAATTCCATGAACTTTCGAATGAAGATTGGTATTACGATCTTAGTACCAGAAATTTTGTATTCTTACAAACGACTAAAAGAGATTCTTTCTTAAGAATTAAGGAGATCGCTTATTTAGGATCCGTACAGAAATTACTAGGAGAATTGTCCTTTATTTTTACCAACGACGACGAGACACTTTGCTAAGAATTTCGAACTCTGTACTTGAAGAGAATCCTGTAATTTATTTTCGCAAACGAGCAGGAATTTTCTTCGAAGAATTCGAACGAAAATTGCCGTCTTATAGGTGCGTGACTGTTTTATTCGTATAAAAGATTTTGGGTGGGACGGAAGTTACGTCGAAGATGGTATGGAACGTTTTGTAATCGCCGAAGAATCTGTCGTGGCGCCATTGTGATCTGGAACATCGGAATGACAAAAACAACTTTCACCTTTCGTCCGGGACCCGTCGATTTTCGTTTTGGCCTCGTTCCAACCTTTCGAGGTCGTCCTGAACTCCACGAGAAACACTAGTCAGCGACCTTTCTCAATAAGAATTCGTTAATGGCCGAACAGTGGTTCCCTCCGTTTCTCTCTCTCTTCCTCTCTTCGTCGTTTCCGTCGCTAAACGTTTAACGAGTTAACTACGACGTAAATTATGACAACGATCGTCGTACGAACGCGTTAACAAGCGGTGAAGATATTCTTCGAATTTTTCATACGTCTCGCTAATATCACAAAGGCTTTTGTAATGATCGAAGAGATCTCCAGGCGAATTAAAGAGGACTTTCGCGCTGATCGCAGACTTTTCTGACATAACCTCAAAAATTGAAATAAAAAAAAGAAAAAACACCAAGACGTTGTTAACGAAGAAGGGCAACGTAGATCTCGCGACAATTAACACATTGATCAATTAACAGCGATGGTCTTCATTCCCCCCAGTGACGTTTTGCCACATCTTTTAAGACGGTTAAAGGACTTGGACAACATTGTCGGGGAAAAAAGTGCCCAAAACGCGTTATATCTTTCAACAACAAAACGTCACGGTATATTTGAATTTATCGTGGCTGGCAGCGCAAAACGTATAAAGTTGGCGATCAACTCGTTAACCGACATTTCCATGCGTGCGTGTCCACTCTTTGAACCTGGAGCATCGAGTCAAGCGTCAGACATTCTAAATTATCTCATAAATCATCGACGATGTCCAATTCACAGTTACTCTCGCGCGAGCACTTCGTTCCTCCAAATTTATCGCCAGGTTCATGCGCGAAACGGACGAGGGGAGCGCGTGCGGCTGCCCACGATCCTTCTTCGTCATCCTCTTGGGTTCGGTAAGTTACGGGCATCCGTTGAAACGGATGCGTAGCCGCGTTTCTCACGTAACTGGACGCTGCACCGCAGAAACGAGAGGATCCGATGCTGGTCGTCCTTTCGCCTGCGCGTGAATCACGATGGTTCACGACAAAATCCGACGTGCTTGCTTTCACGCAGAAAACGGTACCGTTCCCGTGGCCGAGTACCGCGGAATGTACCGCGAAACGTTCATGACGCTCCTTACGTCACCGATGATGCACCGGTCGGTTGCCTTTTTCTCCTCGAATTCTTCTCTTCTTTCGCGGGAAAGTAAAAGTCTGAGAAGGAGTAGCGAGAAGCGTTCTGAATCATCAAGTGGCTTCGAAAAGTTTGAGGATCATGTGGTGGAAGGTATACCGAAGGAATGCGCCGAGTTTACGAAGCTTCCAGCAGTTCTCTTAATCTTGACAATTTTGCGGAATTATTTCAGCGTTCCTTTGTCTCCTCGTTCTTCTCGGACAATCCTCTTCTTTCGCGGGCAAGTCAAAGTTTCGAAGGATTCAGCGGGGTCTGCGTAGTTTCGACCGAACGTCTCGAGAAGTTTGAGAGGTACATGTACACATAGCGAGGTATATGGCGAAGTGCGAGGAGATCGCAAAGTTGTAAGGAATTTTATGGATTTTGGAGAATTTTGTGGATCGTAAGGAGTAGCTTAATGGCATTTGCTCTACTTTGGAAGTCTCAGCACCTTGGAAGTTGGCCGGGTTTGCGCATCGCGAGAACTTGCAAAGTTTCAGCGTCTGGGAAACGTCGATCGTTAAAAATACCAAAATCGCTTGGAATAACTGGAAAATCTTGGCCACGGACACTGTCAGACTCGCCTTGGTAGCATGCGGAACAAATATTCTCATGAAAATTTCCTTCGCTCGTGTATTCCCATCAGGCCCGGCCGAAGTCAACAATGCCAAGTATCCTCGCAAACTGCTCTGACTTTTAATTAGGCAGATCGATGAAAACACTTTTAGCCTTGTTAATTAGCGCCTCGCCGACAACTTTGACGAGGTTCGCGGCTAACTGCATTACATAACGCGGTTAACACGTGCTGGAGCACCGGCTTTGCTATTTCCATCGCTGTCTTTTCCTAATGACACGCTCGATCATCGAATCAGCCCGGTAAACCGATAATTCGGTTTACTAGCCGAGCCACCTCGGTCGATGTTCCTCCGACGTTCGCACACGATCGTCTACGCCTGTGATCCGCTAATTGGATGACTCAAAGGAACGTCACGCTGCGTTTAATTTCATTTAAATTGGTTGCGTCGCGGGGGAATACGATACGACGGAGCTTGTTTGGCAAGACAAATCGAAAGGCCATTTTCTGCCACGTTAGAGAAGATTGTTTCCAGTTGCTCTTTCTTCCAGCGATGAAACGCTCTTCCACCGACGAAATACGTTATCTTCGCGAAACCAGATCGATTCAGCACTGTGATTCGAAACTGTAATTTATTAGTTGGAAAGAGAATGTACCTTGCTGTGTGAGATTGCTTGATTATTAGAACAGACCGGACAAGTTTAGATCGATGGAGTTCGAGAGAGTTGCCGTTTCCTTTAGAAATCAAATTTCTCGTATGCCGGTGTATACCGTTCGACGATAGACGTTGATCTCGTCGACGATGTAGATTTTTATCGATTATGTAAATCGACTCAGTTTCGCGTTTATATCGGTTTCGAGCTCACACCGGTCTATAAACCTTGTTACGTTCAAATCGAAGGCTCCTCGACAGGCGAATTCGATGTCATTCCGAGACACAGAAACGTCCGGAATTCCTGTGAAAGTTCATCAACGACTGCTTAATTATCTTTATGGTGGTCTTGTTTCGTGAATGCAGGAAGAAAAGGATGTA
The DNA here is from genome assembly GCF_051014615.1 of Bombus vancouverensis nearcticus. Lineage (NCBI taxonomy): Eukaryota > Metazoa > Arthropoda > Insecta > Hymenoptera > Apidae > Bombus > Bombus vancouverensis. The sequence continues at coordinate 14,558,905 of NC_134919.1, forward strand.
GACAAACGGAGGATCGTTGCCGAAGAGCTATTTGTATCATAAAATAGAAAGTACCATTATTTCAGCATTAACCTGATATAGAATAACGCGAAAAGAATGGAAAGTCGAGTAAATCGAATGTTTCAAGAATCGTCTCGTTCGTCTTACGAATCTCGGAGAACTACAGTTGTATCGTATCGACAAACTCACTGCTACAAAACCGCTACGTTTCTGTCTCTGAAATTGTACGTATCTTTCATCGAAAATGTTCGCTCCGATATTTGTCTACCCTTGTTTTTTCTCTTTTTAAGCCATTTTGCTGAAATATACGAGATCGATAGAAACAAAGAAAAACTTTCAAACGATAATTCCTAACAAATTTAACGCTTTGCAAGATGTGGTTTTGCCAATATCGATTAAGCACTGTTCGTTTTACTCGGCAGGTACTCGATCAAGACTCGATATGTGTTTCTATTTATATATTTCTACTTGTATTCTCGCGTCGCAGTAATTTCAGTAAGATGTATTACCATCGTTTCCTTCGTTTTCTCGAAGAATAACAAACGTTATCCTTCGCTACTGTTTCATCGGATTGACGTACGATGTCCCGTATGTGACGAGCATCCTTGAGCCTTTTTCCATTTGCAAACGTGCTTTCACGACTCACCGTTTAGCTGATCCTTTCATTTCTAATCGTTGCTTGTATCGTTTTCTTTCTTCCTTCCGTCCTTTTGATCGAAAAATTTCGACGCAAAAACCAACAGACCGATTAAACTTACTGCTAATAATAAATTCCAAAATGTTCCAACGATTGGAGTATTTGTGGATCTCTGATAGATTAGATCGCGTGCAATCTAATAATGCAGTAATAAGGCAATGTTTGCATCGGATACGTAATATACAGGGTGGTTGGTAACCGGTGGTACAAGCGGAAAGGGGGTGATTCTACGCGAAAAAAGAAGCCGAAAATATAGAATAACAATTTTTCGTTCGAGGCTTTGTTTTCGAGAAAATCGGCTTTGAATTTTCGCTCGGTACGCGTGCACTTTATCGCATCTCGTTATAACGGATCTCACTGTAGATCGTCGTCTTGATGGAAAAATTAAAAAAAAAATTTTTTTTTAAATTTTTATTCTATATTTTCGACTTCTTTTTTCACGTAGAACCACCAGTTACCAACCATCCTGTATAAATCTCTAATCTTCGACAAGGTTAATTCGAGACGAAAATGTCAAGGTTAATTTCTAGTGAAATCTAAATCTAGAAATATTCGACTGTATAAATAGATAATCTAATTTCATTCTCAATAATATCTAATCTCTGGCAAATTTAATCTCTGATAATTTTAATTTCAAGATCATTTAATAACGAGCAAGAGTTAGCCTTTGATAAAATTACATTTATTTAGAGTTGATCGATCGAATCTCTGTGAAACCGAAGTCTCGGAGAATGTAATTCTTTCGTCTGTACGCGTATCGATGAGCACAGTAAACTTACCGAAAAGTTTCGCAAATTGAATCGAAACTAGGTGCAAAGTTCGCATAAACACGCTGCCTATCAAACTCATTAAAGCAAACTCGTTTCGAAATATTATTTCTATATTTCTAAGAAATATCATTTATATCCATGATGCAACCGTATGAACGTCCACTGTATCCAGATCTTTATTAAAACACGCGATAGAGCCATTAAAAATCTTACAAATTTCACCAGGAATTTGTAGCGCAAACTCTAGCAAAACATCGATCTACATCGATGATGCAATGCCATCTGCGATGCATTTAAACGTCCAATAAAAAGCGAAGCGAAGCTGCTTCAAATTTTCTAAGTTCGACCAAGAGCTTCTACTTAGCTTCGACAAAATCACTCGAAAGTTTCAGTTTTCCAGACTTCCAGAGAGTAACGTCCGTATTCGTGACGCAATCGCACGAAAGGCGATCGCGCTTGCATCTCCGTTAGAAAGCACGGCAAAGCTACACGAAGTTTTGCAAATTTCATCGAGAATTTCTACGAAACAGTGGCAAATGCATCGGGAAATGTCAGCTGCGAATCGCCAAAAAAATATCCGTGCCAGTGATGCAATTGCATGGAACACGGATTCACCTAATTGAGATGCTGATCGATGACCGCAGCGTTGGTCAATGGAATCGCAATCGATCCCCTGGAGAAGCCAGAGATCGGTCGGTGCTCGTACTCGGAAAGGAATTTCGCGATGAAACTGGCCGATGGATAAACGGTGGGGCGGAGAAGATGGAGCCAGCGGAGCCAGAGAGGCCGAAAGGGACGAGGAAAGGCAGAAAACGGGATTACGTAAGAGGAAAGTAGCTTTCCGTTGCGGGACAGGAGAAACGAAGATCGTGGCGCGTTGAAAAGTCACGTCGTCCCGAAGAATAGAGAATTAGACGGCGCGATTGACAATCGCGATGTTTGTAAATTAGGTTTAGATTTTATCTGGACTTTATCTGGCAAGGCTGTGCGAACATTGAGACGCATTAAGGTCTTCGCAGACTTTATCTGGATCGAATCTGAAGTCCGTTTAAGTTCTGTACGTAGAGGGGAAACGATAAATAGCAAAGCGGAGAAGACAGAGAGGAGATCGCCTCGAAAAAGGCGAAATAAAATGTGTGTACGTGCCAGGAGAATGATAAATAGCAAAGTAGAAAGCAAGGAAGGCAGGAGTAAAATGTGCGTACGAAGAAAATGACAGACAGTTGAATCCTCTCGAATAAATATTTATGTAAGATAATTATCTGAATAAATTTATAATACTCGAATATTTTTATCCGTGACAAATTATTTTTTCTGTTTCGTCATATAACGATTGCAGAATTACTCGAACGATAATAATTGTTTGTTTTTACTTAATTTTGTACAAGTATATAAGGATAGCAGTATAACGTTTGTTATTAATTTACCAAGGAACGATAAACTTTTCAATCTGACATTTGGAAAATGTTAATTATAAAAACCGATATTACAAAGAAGCTCGAGGATATATCTCACGTTTAGTGACACGTCCATCTTCGGTGCAATATAAATAGTTGTATGTATTACGTAATTTTATTTCGATATATTCCTATTTAAATATACATTTTTCGATTAAATCTCTATTCAAATAAATTCTTAATAATTTCTTATTCGAATAAATCCTCATTCAGATAAATACTTATTCGATTGGATATTTATTCAATTTTGCCGATGAATATAATGTTATTCCATATTTTTATTCGTCAGCTGTTGCTCGAAAGAAATTTTGACCAGCATTGGAAGAAAGAGAAAAGATCGAAATCCATCTGAAAACTGAAACGACATAGAATGGAAATACTTCGCGTTTTCCATGTTAGTGTTTATTCGTAAATTATCGCGGGGGAATAATGCATAGATTTTGCGTAATCGAGATATCTAGAATAATACGCGCGTCAATATTTATAATTTATAAATGACGAAAGCTCGAAATAAAGGGTATTCCACGCTTCGCAATAAAATATTAAAAGTGCGTGTGACAGATGCCGAGGATCTTTGTACATTTTTATGCACCAAAAAAGAGTAGATGTAATAAAAATAAAACAGTGAATATCGGCGTAAAAATGATAAACGCTGCTAAAACGAAACGAATCTCAAGTGAAACCTTTGTAGAAGATAAAAACAGAAGTAAGATGGAAGAGAACTTGAAGAAGCAAGATCTACGGACTATAGAAAGAGAAACCAGAGTGTACGTGCGTCTTGCGAAAAGCCAGATGTACAGAAGCGAGTGTAAGTTGCACGAGAAAGAAAGAAAAAAAGAAAGATGGAAGAAAGGAGGAAGAAGATGAGATGTTGGATGAAAGATGAAGAGGAGGGTGGAGTGATATAAACAGAGCAAGAAGAAAGGAAGAAAGTCGAGGAAGAGAGAAAGGTGGAGGCGAGGCGTGTGTGCAGAACGGAGGCAATGTCACCGAACTTACATAATGTGTCCTGTTTCTTCAATTACACGCGCCGAGATATCGATGCAGCGTACATTTAGGTCGCTTGTACCTGTATATATATGTATATTCGAGAGACCTTTGCTCCTGCCATAACTGTGGAGGATGGAAATGGCAGTTGCAGAACAAAAAGAATGTGGGACGTTGTTCTTTCGAACGCAGATACGCCCGATGTATTTACTCTTTGTATTATTGTCTCGTTTGTTATGTACAAAGTGAGAGGAAACCTGATTCCTTTACGTCAAATCCTCCTCCGTTTCTCTAAACCAACGAGTTGAACAAATCTCTAACCATCTTCTTTCTCAATCCGTTCCTAACTAAAACCATCGTAATCATTAACCGAGAAACTTAAAACTTCCTCCAAGCGATAGAAACAAGCCAAATTCAGCGTTCTATGTTCCTTGTATCGACAAATCGGAAAAATCTCTAGCCACGTATCTTCCTACGCTGGTAATTTAATTCCCAATCTTGTCGCAATGATCACCGCTGTATCTGTAAACTCAGAGACCTAAAATTTCCTTCGGGAACAGTCAAAATCCTCCTTCTCAGCCCCATCCTCGCCTTGGATCTTCCTAAACCGACAAACGTCGAAGATCTTCGAAATAGCCGCAGAAAATGTTCGTTATAGCCTGTTTTAAATTCACCAATCGATGGAACCTTCGATGCCAACATAACGCAAAGAAACGGAGACACAGGGTAACCTACGATAAATGTCAGATCGGTGGCAAAGATCGTGGGACGAGGCATCGAACCGTGTTACGCCCGTTTCGGCGCGTAGTTCTTTCCTCGGCGGTCAGAACATCGGTAAAATCCAGCTATCGAAAGCAGATCGATCCACGCAACGTCGTCAGCTCCCTCGAGGTGTTCCTCGGCTGGCTAACTTTATCGGGCTCGCTCTACTTTCCATTTTAATTGCGAACACCTGGGATTCTTCGATGGAATCCGACGACTGGAAACGAATGGCAGATGCGACGTGTCCGCGCGAATGGTGGGATCCTACGTCTGTAAACGTCGCCGGCGACACTTTCCACTCGAATGGTTCGTCGACGCGACTGGCAGACGTTTTCTAGGTGAATGGAACGGGGATTCTGGATAGTCGGTTGATACCAATCGACGGAGAAATGGGAGAACGAAGGGTGATCAGGTACGGTTCTGACGTGTTTGAAAGTCTCATTACGTGGTATATGTTGTACCAATATCGAGGAGATTGGAGTGGTTTGCAGAGAAGGGCAAGAGGATGTGCTTAGAGATTTTGGAGTTGTATCGATTCGATTGGTTTCGATTGAATCTTTTATGGATACAACTAAAAGGAAGCATCCTAAGTACAGATTCGTTTCATCCTGTAAATATTATAACGTATTACGCGTATTCCGTATATTTTTCAATTTTGCCCAAACGAATAAACGTTCTGTCTATAATAAAATACCAAAACTGTACCGTTTGGCCAGTATGAACGAGCAGAATATAATCAGGAACGTTCCTGCGTGTTTCTTCTACGATATAAACTTGGCATTTGTTACGTGTATCGGTGCAGTCTAAATTTAGTATTGGAAGAAGGCTAAAGGCACCCTGTATCCTATCTAGACGACTGTTCGAAAGATAAATTATTTAAAAAGATACCGTAGCTGTACCATCGCGAGAGTCTTTACATTCCAAAACTGATAATTTTCCTATTATCGCAACTTTTACGATAACTTTTATTTTCCAATTTGCAAAATCGCGCTGTATCGTAAAAAATTCGCGAAAACCAAATGTTCCGTCTCCGTCATTCGTATATCGTGTAGCTTACCAAATTTCCTTGTTGTCAGAGGCGCGGCAGAAATTCCTCTCGCGGAGGGATGACCGATGCGTGTATTGGCGCGGGTGAGAGGTGGAAAGCGAGAAGAAGAAAGGTAAGAGGTGCGGATCCCTTCCCTTTCGTTCAGAAGCTTGGAAGAAGACTCGAGAGGAGATCGGTGTAGTCGCAGTGCATCGGCTGCTACACGCTGGCCGAACGTTCGACGTCGGACACCTTCGCCGGGACACTCATGCAACGTGCGACAAAATGCCGACCACGCTGCCCGTTCTGTGTAAGTGTCGTCAACGTGAACAGGAATCCGATTTCGACCGCGTTCTACCGTATAGCGTACGATTCGAGGCCGATTCCTCCCAGGCTACGCTCGACTTCGACAGAGTCAGATCGATTTACCTGTATGGGAAACGTAGGTCTTTTCCTTCAGCGACAGGTAAGAGCTGTCCATTGGTTAGCCCAAGAAGGTGTAGAAATCGTCCCCAAACGAAGATCGAATCGCGTGTTAACGGATGACCTTAGAAGGTGTTCGGTTGACGAGGGTTTGACGTGGTTTGACATGGTTTGAGGTGTCTGGCTCGTAGTTAATTCGTGGTGCTCGATTAATGGTGGGTTAATGAAGCACTTCGTAATTGATCGATGGTGTCCGCTCTATGGTTATTTAATTCGTAGGTGTTGGATTACAACGCGTACCTAATTTGTACAGCAGCGGTTGTTTGATTTGTGGTGTGCGGCTTGTGGTTGATCTGTTAGTCTGGGATTAAGGTTAGATATTTAACTAACGCTTGGTACAAAGTGTCCACAGTTGAATAGTGGTATTCGGTTTATGGTTGTCTGATTCATAGTTGTTGCATTGTAACGTTTAATTTGTTTGTATTCGATTTTCAATTCGAAATTAAAGCTACATGTTTGATTAACAGTTGGCGCCAAGTATCTGTAATCGAATCGCTATATTCGATTTATAGTTGTTTCATTCATGAATTATCTGATTCGTAGTTATTGGATCACACCGTGTTTGCTTCGTATGGTATGCTCATTTGTTCCGAGGTGTACAGTTTGTGGTTGATTCGAGGAGTCCCATTTTTTATGTACCAGCACATCTGACTTGCGATATCGTATTTATAGTCGGATTGAAGTCGATTTTTACTCGCGTTAACTTTGTGTCGTGTCTTGCATTAGCATGTATCGAAAGGTTCGACTTAAATCTTTATTGAAACGTTTGGCTCCTATCTGAAAGATGATCGAATGTAAGGAAAGAATGTCTACGAGAAGTGACAAGCATATTACAATGACGGCAATGGCTATATTTACGCGTTGGTTGATAGCTTTTGTGTCCTCAGTGACGGTCGAAGAAAAAAGCATGGCTGTTGAGTAGTTTGACAGCTATATTTTTAACAGAAGTACGAAGCTGATGTTAGTTAAAGATAAGAGAATGTAAAAAGGGACGAATAGATACTTTAATACTAGAACTACCTTCGGTGTAAATGAACTATCTCAAGGAATAACGATCAAGTATCTCTGACAATCCTTTAAATCTTAATTTAAACCGTAATTAATAAAATTGAATAGTCAGATGCTTCCCGGGTACGATCGGCGCATATTGGGGCCATTTTACAAGACCACATTATGTGTCCGGTATTTTGTGGCTAAAACCTTATGAACGTATCACAAATTAATAAAATTAAAAATGTCGTCTATAGGTCAAGGTAGTGCAGCGATTAGACACAAAATAGCAAAGTTCACGATTCCTAAGTACAGTCATGCTGGCGATTTCTCACGAGACTTGCCTCGTACTGTTTATACTTTGTATCGTACGTAACTGCAGCTGTGTATCTCGCCAAAAAATCAACAATTTTCGGTTCGTCCCGAGTCACTTTCGCAGGTTTGCCTCGTACTGTCTGCATATAAATTTCTAGACGATGAATATTCAGGAATTATGTCAACATGAATATTCTATAAGTACGAAGCACCGAGTGTGAAGTAATTTGCTTCATTTTCGTCTAATTCTCAGTTCATTGATACTTCTTAACAGAATTCAGAAATAACGAGCTTTAGAGGGATTAATCTATTGGAAGATCATTGTTTCAACATTGCGGCTGTTGCGTGGGCGTAATTTATTTCGTTTGGCATTTACTTGGCGAATAAATTGGTGAAATAATAGATCTGCCTTCCATGATATAACAATGAACTCTGAGATATTTTATTTACACTTCCTCTGGAAAGTTTGCAGCGTGCTAAGAATCGAACGGACAGTTCCTTCGAGAAATAAATATTACGATATTATTCTTCTATAGTATCGAAGCTAATCGTATCTAATTATATGTGAAAACGAAAATTCTATAGTTACGATATTCCGATCTGTCAGAAAAACACACGGAAAGGTATGTTTCGTCGAAAAAGAAAAAAGTGTGTCAAACATTTGAACCTGATTGTGCATGCAACAAACTTGGAAATAATTTTCTTTAATCTGCGATATATGTTAAATCTGCAGTTCCGCCTTCGCGCGATACAAGTGAAATCCTGGTGATTCGTGAACTGCACGAGAGACAGGAACACGTAAATATGTTCTCACGATTCTACTCGGTGTATACAACGAAATTCTGTTACGATTGTACGAATGAACGAGAGATTCAATTGATCGGAAGTAACATGCAGATTGTCACGATAGATTAGATAAAATACAGATTGGAATTTTTGCTGTCGTAACTTCTTAAGAGTCCTCGTGCATCTGATCGAAGTTCCTTATTAGTTAAAGTATTATCATTCTGTCGTGACTTTTTCATTTTTACGAGTTACGCTCTTCGGATATATTTTAATTATCTTCTTAATTAAAAGTTCTTAATTAATGTCCCGGAAAAGAAGGTAACATTCTTTGTTAGCGTTTTTATCTTTCTTTTTGAGCGTTTCTTCCATTTTAACGAAATGGAACCTTTTCTATTTTAGGTGAAAAAGATATTCTAATTTGTCGATATATTTAATGGATCGCGTGTAAATTACGGAGGGATGATCTTGTAATTATTTCGCTCGTTACAGTTTATTCTTTACGTCGTCGAATATACATGTAGAAATTGCGTAACATCCTTTCACAGATAAATTCTCACCGTCAGCCGTGCATCAATCAGTAGCTGATCGAATTGCAATTGAATTTAACGTGGCTACTGGTTTCTTCGTGACGACAGTGAGAATGGAGCGTGAATGAAACAAAGAGCTGAATAGAACAGTAAAAGCAGTACAAACTTTGTAATAGTCAACTTCGATGAAGTTGAAACAAATTACACGCGAAGTACCGAATAATTTCTTAATCGTAAATATTATTTGAGAAATATTAAGAAATTGAAGAAATTAGGTATTAGCAGAAAAATTACTGAATACTTGTACATCATCTTAAATATTATTTTACGTTTTGAAACAAATAAAATCTATTTTAAGTAACATATTTGTTCTTTTTAAATTGGTATAATTTTACACGATAAAAAGTTGAAAAGTACAGAAAGGGTAAGAGATTGGAGTTAAGTATGAAAAAGAAGAAACAATCTCAACGAAATAAATTAAAAGAAAAGAATTCTAACTTTCGAAAAATTAACTGAATTACGTAATAAGTATACTAAACAGTATCTAGATGGCAACGAAACATCTGTAATTAAAAATGCAAACGAGTGACTTTTAACATGAAAACTTAACCGAATGACCTGGTCTTTCACGATTTACGGTATGCGCGGCTTCCAACTTCTTAGCCATCCAACTTCGTGACCTTTCTTGCGTTCATCTTTTTAATGCCAACATCTACCGCGAGTATAGAGCCTCGCAAGAAACATTTTTATCTCCCGAACAAGAGTATCAACCGTGTGGAATCCATGGAACTCTGATTCTGAACGATAATTGCCCCTCCCACGACACGCGATCCCGTTATCTCGCATTCTCAATGACATCATTGAGTGCTATACTTTTTTAATTAGGTTACACGCGAGAAAGCGTCCGAGACAAAACCTGAAACTGCTCTTCTACGTCTTTTTTTTTAGATGTATTTTTAGACTGTATACATTTATAGATTTCTATATTCTAGTGAATTAATTAAAGAATATCTTTCTATGAAACAGGATTATACTATAAATATTACGCGATAAAATTCCTTAATTTTTAAGTTAAGCCGCGAATTTTCGACCAAGCTGTAGTTATAATTATTTTTTCGAATTATAAGATTGGCAATTTTTTTTTTTAATTCATTTATTAAAATTTACAATCAATTCTCGCATTGAGAATTTTCAGTAATTTTTTCTGGCGTGGCGCAGTGACATGGCTAATTATTTATAATAAGTTAATACTTATTATAGATTGGAAATAAAACGAAAACTATATCTTTTTCGAAACACGTATCAATAGAAATACCTACGTTAAATAAGAAGAAACACGATAAAAGTACAGAGAAATCTAATTGAGGAATCTAAATTGTCGTAAAAATGAAACTGAATTTTGAGAGAAGTACAATCTTTAAATTATATTTCCTTCGAATGGATCTACCAATTACGGCTTAAATATCTTGAAACAAAAGCAGACAGTTCTTTCACAAGATCAGTTTAATTAACATGTACCGCTGCGTTTCGTAAAAAGTAAAAAATTTGCTTCAAGATTCAGTTATCTGTGTAAATAAATCGAAAAGGCTGATTTTTCTATTCTTCTTGTCAAGTCTATAAAAATATTGTACGATATAGCCATTATATCTTAAATTATAGTCACTGGAGTACAGGTTAATGATGTACTCAGTGCGTCACTAGAATTTCGTCACAAGGATTCTTTTCGTAATAAAATGGAAGCAAATGTCTGTTGCAGTAACCAGAGTGTGCGTCAGAGACGATGGAAATTCAGTGTTCTGAGTTAATGCAACTCGCGGCCCGCAAATATGAATTATAATAGTTGCGACTATACAGCGGTGACGAAACGTCGCCAGAGATTCTACTGACAGAATCACGAATTACATAGAACGAAGAAGGCAGAAAAAAGACCAGCGATCATTAAGGAACAATAGGTGTTTCTCCTAAATTATCTTAAACGCTAAATTGTCAGGTCAAGTGACTAAGGCAGAGACTTTCGTGATAGACTCGTCGCAATTCAATTTTCTGTTTGTGTTCTCGAGACAAACAGCGAAAAGACTTTAGAATCTTAATGAATCACGGCCTTTTCACGAAATTACAGTTGAAACGAAGATTAATTGGACATTTTAGCTAGTTTTTGGGACAAACGATAGCTTCAGCTCGAACAGTTAATTAAAAAAATAAATGTATATACAGGCTGGTTGGTAACTGGCGGTACAAGCGGAAAGGGGGTGATTCTACGCGAAAAAAGAAGTCGAAAATATAGAATAAAAATTTTTCGTTCGAGGCTTTGTTTTCGAGAAAATCGACTTTGAATTTTCGCTCGGTACGCGTGCACTTTATCGCGTCTCGTTATAACGGATCTCACTGTAGATCGTCGTCTCGATGGAAAAATTAAAAAAAAAAAATTTTTATTCTATATTTTCGACTTCTTTTTTTGCGTAGAATCACCCCCTTTCCGCTTGTACCACCAGTTACCAACAACCCTGTATATATATCTGTATGCGTGTTAGAATTCTGCTTTAAAGTATTGGGTTGGCAACTAAGTGATTGCGGATTTTGTCAATACCACATAATGACAAAATCCGCAATCACTCAGTTGCCAACCGAATAACTTTAAATAGTTTTTGAGACGATTAGTAGCTTGTGGTCAGAGAGACGAGGAAAACGAGAAGTTAATATACGAGAATGTTACTAAATTGTATTGGTCGGATAATATTGGTTAACAAATTTGTTAAATAACTAGTGGCCTGTGGTTAGAGAGACGATGGAAATACCAAATGAATATGTACGTGTTAGAATCTTAATAAATCACAGTCTTTTCGTTAAATTACTGTTGACAAAATTCTAGTTGGTCGCCTTAACCAATTTCGTTTGAACGAATAATAGATTGCAATGGAAGGAGCAATGAAATTAAAAAACAAATTATTACGATCCTAATAAATCACGACTTTTTCATCAAACTGTCATTATAACCTGTTTCTTGAATAAATTGATCGCCACTTCTTTATTACGCATATAAATTTAGTAAACCGGGTATCGACGAAATCGAGACGAGCTGGCCTCGGTCAGTTTCTCAAAAACGACTGCGAGGACGAGAAAACAAATCGATTTAATTAATCTAATTGAAATAATTATAAACGACTGTCTAATCGATTACGAGAGACGCGAACGTTTAACGCTATTAATAGCGTTAAAAGCCCGTCATCGGATAACGCTAATCGGTCGTTTGTGCTCGTTAACATCTCGAAAATTGATCGAAATTTCCTACTTTTACTTGCGCCTTGGCAAACTTTCGAATTCGTTTCGCGACATAGAACGCCTTCTTTCTCTTACGACGAACAAAACGCGCCAGCTTTTTCAACGCACGTTCAAATATTCTCGAAATAGAGCGCTCGAGTACTGGTTCTAACGTATAAAATACTAAACGAGTCATCTCGAGTGGTTCGCTTTCGAACTCGATGGATGCCTATAACCGGATCGTGAGGCTATTGTCTCGCTCGACTTTGTTGTTTTACATGATTGGATGACAGTCGAGGGAAAGATGGTCATTAGAAGCGACGAGCTGTGAATGAGTGTATCGATTAGAGGGGAATCGTAAAGGGGCGATGTTATGTTGTTGCGGGGGATCCGGCGTTGGAGGAGCAGCGATGTACGCGTATGTAACGCGAAGTAGAAAGTGGAATTCGCGGATCGGGAGGAGATGATAAGCGGCTACGCCATGCGTTTCCTTTGCAAGCGTTGGAAATGGAAATAAACGCTGCTGTATCGACCGAGACATTGGGAAAACTTGCAGATCCGAAGCTTGGGAATTCGAACGTTGAAATTAATCTTACGGGGTACAAGAGGAATTTGAAAAAGTTTGCAGATTAATCTCTCGAAGGACGCATTTTTTAAAGTCAAAAAGATATAACGTTTTTCCGAACAGGTACCGATGTATCCTACGATCGAGGATCGAGAGTATAACTGCTGCGATTCATCACGCGGAAGACGAGAAGAATTTTAAAAAGTTTGCAAATTAACCTCTCCAGAGAGGTATTTTTTAAAGCTAGAAAGATATTTCTTCTTGCAAAGACGTATCGATATCCTCGATGTTTCATAAAGTGAACATAATTCCAGTGGTTAACCGTGTTTTGCATATTATTTTTCTCAGACTACATACACGATTTTTATTCTACTTGGAATTATTATTATTATTATTATTATTATTATTATTATTATTATTATTATTATTATTATATTTTTAATCATTCGCCTATGTAACATCTCTAGTAGAGGCACTCCTCTTTGCACAGATCTCGTGACGCTGGTCTTATGCAACATTCACGGCAGTCTTGAACATGAAATTCCAAGGAGGAGCTTCCTGTCACGAAGAGCCATTGATGGTACCAGGGGGAGGTATTGCGTTCGTTTCGTTTCGCGTGTATTCACGCGGATGCGTGCGTACGATTAAACAAGCCTACGATGTCGTTTCAGGAAGTTCTTCGATCCGGAAGAAGAGGGAGCGTTCGACAGTTACGGATCTGCTGGTGGCCAGTACGATCCATACCAAGAGAAAACAGGTAGATTGTTCGTTTCTTGTCCTTTTTTTTCTATGAAATTCCTTACTAATTAACGCGTAGCGATTTTAATGATTTAATTTTATGCCAATTAACCGTAAAATCACGAAATTCGTCGAAACGACGAATTATCTTGTTTTATCGAGATGCAACGTACAGGGGAATGTAACTTGAAATTGTAATTATCTTAACTTTCGATCTCGTAAAATGATATAAAGTGACATGTAATCGAACGAGATGATATATCGTTCGAATGATCATTTTTCAAGTATCTTATTTCAACAATGTCCGAGTCTATATCGCCGTGTGTTACTTAAAGTGTGAAAAATTTGTAACGTCTGGATTTAATATCGCTGCCAGATACTGTCAGCCATCGTAATAATTGATAACTGGTTGAACAATGCTACCTAACAAAGTCGATGGCACTGTGAATAGAAAGATCCTTAACAAGGAACGACGATAACTATCTGTAAAGTGATTCTATGAAAATAATCAGTCGGAGAATGGGGACGGGTCAAGGAGTCCCTTCGTTTTCTCGCAATTTCTAATATAAAAACTAAAATTGACTTTCCATTAAATCTCCACTGCGCGGATGAATTCTCGTTAACATTTCTCAATTTTCATCTTTAGATTTTATTTGCCTGCAATCACAGTTACTTTACTCTTATGTCCCCAGCAATTAATAACTCGTGACATCATTTTTATTCATTGACACGATTATTTAATACGTCTACAGTCAACAAAGAGCATTGTCATAGGAACGGAGGTGCGAATAAAAAGGACTCGCAATATGCTAATTCTCCGACGCTTAGGCGGTATGATGTTATTCATCTTGTTTCTTTTTCTTCGATTAATTACGCGTTGACACCGATTCCATCGATCGATGCCAGTGTTGTTAAAAACAGACACTCGTTATGAATGATCGATCATTAGAAACGAGGATTCGTGTTGCAAAATATTTCCAAGATTCTCGTTATCTTCTGCATTTCTGCAATTTTATATTCTCATATTATACGTATATTTTCAAGATTCTACGTGGCTTCTAAGCAGCCTCACGAAAAGTACAAAATTACTGCTCCTCTCGACAAGCGTAAGACTGTTTAACGCAAGGTACAATCAATCTTACACCAAGCCGAAGAACTTCTCACTAGGACGATGATCTATCAAAACGAGGCAAATTAGTATCGACACCTTTAACATTAAGTACAGAAATTACGAGGAAATCGATGGGTGAATCTAAATTGCTATACGAAGGTCCTCCATTAAAGATATAATTGCGAGTTACAGTCTCTTTTACAGGTACGAAGGAAAAATCCTGATTACCGAGATTATTAATAATTTTTCTTTATTTTTCCATCTTCGCAAAGTATGAACCTACATAGTTAAATACCGAGTGATAGACGTTCCGTTGGATTAAAAAGCAGAGTCGTCGGACGAGGACATTATCAAGTGGCGTGAAAGGCGTTAGGTATGACGGATGATGGAAAAATCGCGCCATAGGTCACGTGAAACCTCTCGCGACTTACAAGAAGCAAACCGAAGAAATCACGTGTGGCGCTGTAAACGAAGCGAACACGTCCTGTTAAATGTCACACACGCTGGATTATCCTGACGAGGTGTTTTTCACGACCTTGACTCACCACGAGCCATTATGCTCCTTTATGTAAGGCCTGGCACGTGATGATTCAGTTTCTCCACGTGAAATCTGTGTTGGTCGAAGCTTTCATTTTAATCATTGTTTATTCGGTTTTGAATATTTCTTTTCTGGCTGAGCAGATATTTTACATTTACACTTTCTACGATTACGTATTATCTTATCGAATTATATATGAGTAACCTTGTCCTCTTTAAATAAATTCTGTTGCATACTGCACGGAGAAATGAAAGAATAAAATTCAATCGATAATTTTCTCATTATTTAAAATCTACCATGATTGGATTTATTGTAATTTTACTTTATCTTCGAAGTTGAAGAATCGACGAAGAAATGCATATTGAAATAAATATTTTATGGAACATAGAACAAAGAGATTTAATCGAATTCCAATGATTCTTTACTTTTACGAAATGGATCACTTGTATAATTTATCTAAAGATCTGGTGGAGTACAAAAGAATTTTTTAAACGATTTTTCACTAAAAAGTCTAAGAGCCTGAAATTTGATATTTAGTTGTTGAAAAAGTGAAAGTTTCTATGCTTTGCAAGAAGTTGGAGTTTTAAACAAACGTAAGTGTGTTTGCTCGAACAAACAATTAACAGGCCATTCATAATCATCGTAACATTTACCATAATTCAGAATGTATACCTTTCGTTCTTAGCATATACGAGCACAATCATCGCATCGTTCAAAGTTCATTGAAATGCTCACAGTCATTCGATGATATTTATTTAATGTCATGCTAAGACGATCTGCAGATGCTTGCCATTCTCTCCAATTTGTTACTACAATATACGATGTAATTTTGGAATATCTTGTCGGTTTTATCGTCGATAATAACTCGCAATATAAAATCAATGGCATGGCTATCCAATTCATTTGGCTAATATTATTCACGTTTATTAATTCGACGCTTCTTGTTCGACTATTAAGCGAGCAGTGAATACTAAGCGATTGTATGTTCTTTTCATTTTTTTGTTTTAGATTTGTCAGACATTAGGAGGAACGTGCCAGGAGAACCAGGTATTGATTATCCGGCATACACGACGCTCCCTCAGACAGGTTTCACGTGCGAGGGACGCTCACGAGGTGAACTAAATTGCTCCTTTTTCTACCTTCGTAAAACTCAGTATATGGTTAATACATCATTCCGGAATAAAAATCTTTACAAGATAAGAGATTTATTCGCATAGAATTTCATCATAAAGTTGATATAATTCTTACTTACTATTTATATCGTTACACATAGATTGAATTATATTTTTGTAGTTAATATAACTAATTATAGTTGTAATCTAATTATCTTGAAACAAAGGTACTTTGTATAATATAACTGTACGATAAGTTTTAGAGAAATAGTTAGAGCAATTAATTGTTAATCTAACAAGCTAACAAGTGTCTTGTAAATATCTCGATTCTCGATGGATTTCCGATTTTTTCTTCTAGAAATAATATTTCTCTTTCTCTATTCCCGGAAGCAATACATCGGCCACGTTATTTTACAATTTTGCATTCGTAATTTTTCGCTGAAATACTTGGGATTTTTAGATAATATAAGACAAAAGATTTCTGCAGTGACTGATATATAGAATCGAAGCGAGTATGCTTCTAGATGCAATTCAATTCCTCGGAATAAAATCGAAACAGATCTACGTACACCTTTACCCTCAATTTCACTTCATAATGCTGCGAATTACTACGTACACGAAGAGATTCTGTTCGGACAGCTAATGCAACCACGTCAGAATTAGTCAATTTTCACATAGCAATCAATGGTATGACCGCTTGATCTTAACCATTCAGGTCGAAAGAAAGCGGTTGAAATTGGCATCTATATTAATAAAATTCATAGATTGCTTGAAATTGAACGTATTTGTCGTGAATATCTTTCGAATCAAATGGAAGAGAATATTCACTTCCTCCGTGAACGGAGCAGTAAAAGTAAGAAAATTCTCGATACAATAATATGCTTAATAATAATAATATAAAATCTTTTTTAAATCTCAACTTCCTTTTGGGATTCGTATGTTTAATTACATAAACTTTCTCATTTATGAAGAATATTAAATCAACCATATGAAACTGCAATGGCATGACCGTTTGATCTTAACCATTCAAGTTGAAAGAAAGCGGTTGAAATTGGCATTTATATTAGTAAAATCCATAGATTGCTCGTCCGATTGTTCTGCCAGAGTTCGTAGAAACGAAATTGAACGTATTTGTCGCGAATATCTTTCGAATCAAATGGAAGAGAATATTCACTTCCTCTGCGAACAGAACAGTAAAAGTAAGAAACTTCTCTATATAATAATATACTTAATAATAATAATAATAATTTCCTTTTGGGATTTGCATGTTTAATTACGTAAACTTTCTCATTTATAAAGAATTTTAAATCGATCGTATGAAACTACGATCTTCGGTATTACCCTACTAAATTTAAATCCTGCAAAACGACATTTAGTATACACCAATTATTAATAAAAAATATTAAAACAAACGGTTTTCAGAGTGTACGTATCCCATTAAAGATCCACGTGCATCAGCTTTATCCTACGACCGATTACCATTGATTCACACGTGTTTCACGCTTTTCCACGTGCAGTATCGATGTCAAGGATGTCTCTCACGCACACGATGCTAGCACGTGCGACCTGTGAAATCCATTCGCAGTATTTTCTTCGGTTTCGCAATAGGTCAGCGTTGCACTAGCCGTGGGGCAAAACTTGTCGCAAAAATCGCACGAAAATGTTTGCCGATGTACATTTCAGCTGGAAAGGCAAACGTTCGCGTCGCCCAACGAAACGTATTTATCTTCGGCTACGCGTGTTCGTTCAAGATCTAGTATGAATCTTCTTCTTGCGTCTTATGAAAACTTTCAGCTCGTGGAACGTTGCCAGAAGCAAAGTAACGATAACAATTGAAACTTAGGAGATTGTTGGAATTGTTAGAAAATTTTTATACAGAGTCGAAGAAGAGAGGTTCGATCTCCTGATTTGGATTAGATTCGAGTTCAGTTTGGATCGGGTTGATAGAAATTGAAACTTGTCAAATCCATACAGTCGCTAAAAATCTTCCAGAGAACTGTTGATATAATCTGACTGATAAAAATTAGGGACTTTTAAACGTTCATACCGACGAGAAAATAATCTTTTGTCAGTTTCACGATTCTTTGCTGTGAAAATAACAGGTTCGTTGGCGATTTCGTCCACAGACTTAATTACAGTTATGAACAACGACCATTTAGATAAGTGGCGCGAATATGAACGAGTTTCAGAAGGCAAAAGAAAGTACAGTCTCAGTGTAATACTCTGTTATATAGTTTCTTTATTGAGCAATATCCTGATAATCTTGTACAGTTATACGATGTTCCTGCAGAAGCAACAGAATGTCGGCGAAAGCGACTCAACAATAAGATAAAGGCCAGACGGATAATCCAAACGATTCTGACGCGAGGCAATCGCCGTTCAGAAGCTTAGTATGCTGTTATTCAGCTGGTTACAAATCGGCACGGTGTTTGACTTTTGCCGATGGAAAATAGCGAAAGCTTAATATTTTATCTTACTGTATGGGAATTTTTCTTTCCTTTGAAAAGGGAATTACTTTGAAGTTTTTTAAAAATTAATTTTTTAATTCTGACGTTTGATTAAAAATTTGTATAGAAAGAGGAGTTGAACAGTTTCAGTTTCGAATATTAAATTAAATTTATTCTATATGCGTGTGTGTAAAGAAATTAGCCAAAACTTGCAACGTCTTCTTGCAACGCATGTAATTGGGATCATCGCGAACTTTACAGAACCTGTCATTCTTTCCCAAATTTATCCGTGTTTAATGGAAAAGTGTTCGATTTTTGGTCATTTATTTCGTCTTAAATTTATACAATAAAACGTCACGCGATTCGTGTTCCTTTATTTCATCCTGTTTAGTCTTTCTCCAAGTTTTAACAGCTTCTAGCTCGCTGGATGTTGGCCGTATCAAAAATTTGTCCAGAAGATGGAAATTGTTTTTTTACTTATGGGTTTGCGACGTGATTTTTCCTGGTTGTTGGCTAGCTTAGGCGACAGACAGTACAAATATGATTACCCTAATATGATTACAAAAAGGAAATTAAATACTCACATCCTCGATCTCTCTTTCTATCGACTCTATTACGATAAATTGTTTGGTTTTCTCGTTTGGTTTCAATAATTTGTTGTTGGTTTCTAAAAAGCTAAATCACGCTATCTTATAGCGAAATTGAAAAAATGTCTAACACGTCCAACTGGCATTAAATCAAACGCAATTCTAAAATAAAAATCGAAGCCTCACGACTTCGACTTTTCCGTCTTTCCTGAAAGAAACCTCGGTAACTACTTTTAATGCGTCATCCATCACTGTTACGTTCGATACACACGATATCCATTTTCTTGTCGAAAGAAATCGTGGCGAGCATTCATAGAATGAAGAAAGCAACTTAATTGAAATTTCCAAGCAGCAGGTCATGTCGCGATGAACACTGGGGCGTCTTTTGTATCGCGAGTTTAAACTCGCGGAAGAAACCGCGTTATTAGATAATTCAAAGGAAGAGAGAAAGATGTCGAACAAGCATAGAAACGTCGTCTCGCGTCCCTTACGTAACGCGCATCGTACTTAAACATTGCTTATTGCACGATTATCTTAAATTGAAAAAAACTGAATAAAGGAAGATTTAGGAGACAGGAGCACGGATTGACCAAGTATCGATTGAATAACGAATCGAATTGTTCATATTTCGTTTTGGTAAATCGTTGAAATTCTTTTGGAAGATACAGTGTCATTATCAGAATGGAAAATAAAATACCCAGTTAGTCGTATTGAAATATCGAAATTCAGGGAATTGGAATCTAAATTTCTCTACTAACTAAGAGAAAAATAGGAAGAAAGAATTAGAAAAGTTTTTCAAGTACGTGAAATATTTTAGTCTTTTATAAAACTATGGATTAAAAATAATAATTGAAAGAATGATAGAGAGCTTTAGAAATGTCTGTCATCCGAACACTCGGATATTCAAAAAGTGGAGATATTGCAGATTTTGTATTTCGATATCGAAGGTTATTACGGAATCTCATAATCTAAAAAAATAAACATTTCTAATTTTCCTTAGGGTACTACGCGGACGAGGTGGCGGGATGCCAGGTTTTCCACGTGTGCCACGACGTATTGGTCTCCTCCTTCCTCTGCCCCATAGGCTCTGTATTCAGCCAAAAGCTGCTCACCTGTGACTGGTGGACCAAAGTAGACTGTTCAGCTAGCAGCAAATACATAGACGTGAATCGTAACAGTTACCAGCAAGATGACGACGAGATGATTCGAAACGCTTACGCAATGATCAGTCTCCAATCAGGAACAGACGTGACCAAGGATGGTCTGGTGGATCCTGATCGAACTGGAAGCGTGGTGGACTATCAAAGAGGTCCAGGAAGAATTCTCGACTATTCTTCAGTTGACACAACAGGAAACGACTTGAGGACCAATTTCGAAGACTATCGCAGACCTGCCAATCGAGATTTCCTGCCACCCTATCAGCTCAAAGACAAAAAGCCGGAAATTAGTGGAAATTATCAAGGCAAATTCTATTCTAGCGAGAAATCCAGGTCTCCCTACGAAGATTCGCCGATTATTCGAGTTCAGAAGATCAACGATCCAGGATATGGAAACCAGAGGAACAAAGATTTCCAGGAGACCTATCGAAGGCCCAACGAGTTCACCAATCAGTTCCAACCATCTTACGCACCTACTGTACCGACTGTCACCACTACAACTAGGAGATTTTACTCTCCAACTGTCCCTACCACATTCAAATCGTCTACTTTGGCATACAACAAGTTGGACCAGGCGATAGACAGCTCTGAATATTATCTTTCGCGCAGTAGGTCAAACAGCTTCGTCACTCCTCCTACCAGAGTCTTCTCGAACGACGACAAGAGTAGACAGGATTTAGGAAGAGACTTGAAAATATCTGAAGCTGTTTCTTTGAGGAAACCGAACAGGGATGACGATTATAGTAGACAGGAGAGTTACGAGTATGATTACGACGATGTCAATAGCGACGAAACGAAAGACGAACGTCCTAAAGAGAGATTCCAAGTGAGAGTTCTCGACGATTTTAATTACAATCGTACCAAAGTGTCGAACGGAGGAAGTTCTTTGTTTGATAGGGTCTACGCAGGATTCAACCACAACAGCAACGACGAAGAACCTCTGGACGACTTCGAAACGAGAGGTAGCATTGGTCTAGGCCACGCGTTTCATCAGTCGTTCAGGGGAATCTCGGTTGACGAACAGAATCCTGCGAGAGACGAAACCAAAGTTTATGGTGAAACTCAAAGAGGAATTAATTTCAATAAAGAAGAGATTAAGTACACCTTGGTCAGACCGGAGCCTACGCGTTATCCCGCAGAAAAGAAAGAGGAAACGACTGAACAATACCAAAGAAACGATCAAAGAGACACCAAAACGAATAAGGAAGAATTTCTGAATAATTTCAATACTTTCCCATCAACGACCGCTTCGTCAATTATCGAAAGTACCATCAAAGCAAGCACGAATCTTCACGAACCACGTTCTTCGATATCAAATGGATCGAGTGATTTGAACAATTCTACTGACGTAAATTCCGAATTTTTTAATGAGAAACATTCCATCGATACAGAGGACAGTGGTTCTCAAACGCCTAGACCAGTCGAATTTCTAGAATCTCCTCAAAAGACGCAAAGTAAGTTCCAGATAAAGGTGCCAGATATACCTGAAGGATCCACTTTATTTAATCGTTACACGACTCAGAATGATGAACCTAGTTCAAGGACGACTGAGATACCGAGGTTCCAGAGCATTGGTTCTGACGATTATGTCGATCAGTCTACTTCTTTCGACAGAAACACAGGAGTAACGAGCAATTATGGAAACGTAGAGATCTCTGAAGACTCCAGTTTGCAGAATCATGGTAGTACAGTGGCTAGACCCCTAGTACCCTCCACTGGGTCGTGGTTTTCTTCCTCTTTTTCCGATCAATCGAATACCAAAAGTCCAACGAAAGATTACACCAGGCCCGAAGAAGGTGAATTTCCTCACACAAATCATTTTGATCCTTCTTTCAAATCTACGAACGACACTGAAGAGAAACTTGAGGATAATAAAAAGAGTGAACTTCGGTTTACCACAGATGATGCTGTTCAGAATTCCAGGACGATTTCTGTGAGTGCAAGCACCGTGTCTCCGCCAAAGATTATAAAAGCTATAACATCCTCAGGTTTCGTGAACTCTTCAGGAAGTGTTTCAATAATTAAAACTCCCGAAGAATTGTCGACACAGGGACCGATCGGAATTTCGACATCTCCCGTGACTAAATCTGTCGATGTTGAATCTTCGGTGTCAACTTTCAGACCTGTAACGCATAGGAGCATAGAATCAGGCAGAAGATCGGAAGAGAAGTCGAAAGATGACAGAGATAGCGTAGAAGCCTCGACCGTGAATGCTTTACTTGGATCCATCATGCCAGAAACTCTAAAGCACATCGAAGAAGCTATAGAGAAGAATAA
The DNA here is from genome assembly GCF_051014615.1 of Bombus vancouverensis nearcticus. Taxonomy (NCBI): domain Eukaryota; kingdom Metazoa; phylum Arthropoda; class Insecta; order Hymenoptera; family Apidae; genus Bombus; species Bombus vancouverensis. The sequence goes on from NC_134919.1 coordinate 14,581,496, forward strand.
TTCGCCTTACCAAGTGACGTTGACGATGAACAAAGGCGCGGAGCTGATACCTACCGGACAAGATATAATTAGCAAACTGATAGCCCAACAGGGCAAAGAAACGTCGACTCTCAATGACGAGATACACGAACTAGAAATAATTAGATCTTTGGAGCCAGAAGTTCATAGAATGACAGAGTTACAGATCACTGCGGCGAATATTTCGGACGCGAGAAATGCGTCTAACTTCGGAAACGATTTTATAAATTCCGATCTAACCGATTTTAAGGCAAACAACCCGAATACAGTCAGTCTTCTTCAACTGATGTCGGAATTAATGAAGCATGACCGAGTTCCTCGACCATTTTCCCTGTCAGTCGCTCAAAATCCGGAGCTACAGACAGTAAATTCGAACGTGCAACAGCCGGATGAAGCGACATTTAGGTCTCAAGAGAGTTCTGCGCTGCCGAACTTGAAAACTTCTGCTCCTCGATCGAAAGAAGGGATTCTGGATCAGCTAGAGCAGCATTTCGGAGAACCTCTTTACAGAGAACAGAAAAAGATATTTGATCTTCCTGAGAAACAGAGATCGATTGATTTCCAGACCGCAGTTCTTTTTAGGAACACGAATAAATACGAGGAACCCAGCACCGATAAGACGATCGTGCCGATTGCTCAAACAAATTCTAAGATAGATATTAGGTCGACGACGACATCTACGCCGAAGACCACGTTTGCCACGAAATCCGAGAAGACTGTGGTGAAAACAGAATTTGTACCATCGATTGGATTCTCTTTTGACACCGACGAGGGTAGAGAAGAATACGTTGAGGCTGTTTTAGGTGGCCTGATCGAGCCACAGGCAGCAGAAAGTCAGAAGAAAGAAATTATCTCGAAAGAGAAACCAGAGGGAGAGACGATTTTGAAAAAGAATGAAACAACAAAAAGTGTCCCAGAAGAGGTTTAAGGGTTGTTTCTAGGATGATTTTTCCAAGGATGAACTTAGGTTTAGAACGAAATCTGTGATGTCCTGCCGTTTCGTGCTTTCTATGATAGATCTTCTCGACTATCTTTTTTCTTCTCCCTTAATCGATATTTTTGAATATTTTCTCTTTTATTCTCGGGGGTATTACGAGTTCGAGACTTTTGTAATTAACGTCCCTTCCTTCGTGATTGAAAAATATAACGAATCATTGAATACAGAGGGATTATGGTATAATAATTTGAAATGGGGGATTAATAGTTTTTTTACCATTTATGTTGCGAGAGAATTAAACAATCGAGAGGATTACAAGTACGAAATTTGTATGAAATTAACGTTCCTTGTTTCGTGATTTAAAATTTCAACGAGCTTTTGATGGAAGTCTTGGAAGACGGAGATTAATATTTCTTGTTACCATTTACATCGTAAGCGAAGAAAAAGGGCTGATATATAATTAGTTTCATTAACTCTTTCTAGGATATTCTTACTTTTAATTAAAGCGACTAACATAACAGTGAGTTGGGTGTAAAATGTCTTTAAGGTTTTAAGATAGAACTAGACGTAACATGTATAAAATGGTAATTATATTATCGTTGTTGATAAGATCTATCATTGGTCTTCAGAAAAACAATATCGTTACTATTTGATAATACAAAATACGTTTTACTAACTTGATAACCTACCAATGACAAGGAACAGGGTTTCGATACTGTAAACTATAGATTCGTAGATGTGTGTGTTAATGTATGTACGAGTGTGCAAGAAGCAATAGTAATTATACGACTATTAAATTGTACCTTATGTAACCCAACATTCTAATGATTCTTAAATATATCCTATCGTTGCGAAGAAGAGCTTCTTTATTTCCTTTTGAAATTCCTTTAGACTTGAAAACGTTGAATCTTTTTAAACTTGGTTATTTAAAATTTACAATTCGATAAGTGTGAAATTTTTTAATATCCTACAATTCGAAATTTTGAAAACTCGAAAATCTGGAGTTTGGAAACTAAAAGATAAGAAAATTATTCGATTAAATATTTGTTAAATACAAACATTCAAGATTTAAAAATCAACGTTTTGAAATTCGCAAGGACTGCAAATTTCTCCGTTGTTAATTAATTATATAAACATACTTTTCTCTAGTTTGCCTCTATTCGCAAAACGTTGGTTATTTGCCATGGCAACATCGATACATCAAGTTTCGTAATTCGTACGCGTTTAATCGATTCATAGTGTACAGTGCTAGGTTAAAGTGCTCAAGCCTCCTTATAAACAGTCTACGAATCTTATCGAACGATTAAGTAGTCAAATAATTAACATTTTGAGTCAGAATTATTATAAAAGCAAGAGCAATGACACAGCTATTTTAATGTACTAAAAGAATAAAGATTTTGCATGACACGTTGAAGTTATCAAACTTTTGAAAATTCTTTAAGAGGATACCATTACGAAAGCTTTAATTGATCAAATTATGGCTGAGTCAGAAAGCGAATCTGTAAAACCTGACGTCGAAGGCGAAGACGAAGAAGATGAAGATAACAAAACGGATGCCCACAGTTTACCAAGTAAACAATCTTTGATACACATGGACTATCGGTAATAAAATAAATACACATTTCTACGATTTAATAAACACAAATGATTAATTGAAACAAATGATTAATTTTGATAGGATAATGTGGATACGGGACAGAGTGATGAAATTTTTGGGTATAAGTGGTCACGAGCTGCTCTTCTACAAACTTCTAAATGTAAATAACAACTTATATCGAAATTATTGAAAAGCAATCGAATATTCTTTAGATATTTCTACCGATCTGCAATAAAATAACATCTCGTCCTTTTCGAATCAAAGTCACGAATATGCAAATTCTAGAATGGTCCGTACAACGAAAACGAAATCAGTGCAGAGATTTATTTCACTCGAAAGAATCGGTATACTTGAAGACATAGAAAATCATTTCTTTTTAAACGATTTTTCATACTTTCTCGTCAACTTTCGCCTTTACCTCACCTTTGCCACGAGAGAGAAAATAAACGCACGATTCGAAACTATAGGCAAACAATCGATACTTCGAGGACAAGCTACTCAATTTTCTGCTACTGGATCTCTATGGTGTGACCGATCTTGAGAGAAAGGTGATCTTTTTCTACTGCACCTATTCCACTGAAATCATCCACGTGGAAGTTCCGGTCTGGGAAAGTAAGTAGTTCATCTTTCTTAAACTAATTACAGCGAACACGAATCAGATAGATTATTGTATCGACTCTAAGGATATAAATTACTTTGTTATTGATGGATGATAGGCAAGCACGGTGTTGGTAAATTAGCCGCTTTGACGGCATTGTCGATGAAAAGGAAAAGTCGTAAGTTGAGAGGAAGAACCTTTGGTAAATTGTATCTTTAACAATTCAATTTTGTCGTGCACAGTTTGGTAGAATCCTGTTACATTCCATCCTTCCAATGGATTACTGGTTTGGTAAATCATATTTCCAACGATCCAAGTGACTTTTTTATCCACAATTTTCCACCTTCTGTTACGTTCTGCCCTTTTCATAGTTCACCTTTTTGGTAAATTGTATTTTCAACGCTTCAAACGAATTTTCTATGCACAGTTTGTTAGATTTTTTGTCTCTGTGGGGTCAATCAAAGCGTAGGATTGTCGTTTATGGATTTATGCTTCGATCAAAGTGCCAAAGCACGTGTTTGGTATTTACAGCTAAGCTACTGGATTGATAGTCGCGCGTCGAACGTACGACGAGTTATAACGTCAATGATAATCCACAGGAAAGGCGGAGAAAGTTTCACAAAAGGAAAGAAAGAAACGAAGAGTAAAGAAAACAAAAGCAAAACCGTCCAAGCTCGATCCGCTTGCTCTTTTGCGTCAAGTCGAGGTATCCACGATGACAATTCAATCGGAGCAAAAATCAATGATAAGTACTCGTATCGACGAGGACACGGAAGATACAGAAGACGAAGGGGAGGAGGACGAGGGAAGGGAGGAGGAGGAAGAAGGAGAAGAAGGCGATTCGCGAGAAGCGAAAGAGATAGGAAGTGGCGATACAGTTTTTAAAACGAAAGACCCGGAGAAAAGTGCTTCGATCGGTAAATTACACGAATGTTATTGCAATTATAAAATAAACATATTCGATGAAACGATCCCGATTCTTCCAATTTTTAGACACTCCAGGCTTCGTACCACCGCCAGGAGAAGAACACAAATATATTATGACCAAGGTACTCGATTACATCCGCGTACGACATTATCGTTCGTTGATTACAACACGAATACATTTTAAATACGAAAGAAACGAAAGGAAAATCTGTTGCACAGAAACTAGTGGAAAAAGTACGAAAAATACCAAACTTGCACATGATATGCGGTAAAGTGGATGGTAGCAGAACAGACTTGCATGACGTTACTTTATTCTACTTCCTGAGGACTATCGACGAGGGTATACCAAACTTCGATTCTTACAACGATTGCGATGAACAAATAACGCAGTATTTGGTCGTTGGATCTCTACAGGGGAAATTTTTGGTTTCGTTGAACAGGATGCTCGTTGAGGTAGAAAAGTATATTTGCAATAATTTATATTTTTATTTCAGTAATTTTATTTCAGTCCGAATAACGCACCAGTGTATTTATTTTATACTTTTAAATTATACATCGATAAGATCCTGCTTGCGAAAACTTTTACACGACAGATTTTTATCTTGGAGATTCTTTGTCTCGACGATATATGTTAAAAGTATACTTTGATCACAGACTTTTGACAGCCATTCTATGTTTGTTTCTTTTTTCGTAAAATTCATATTCTTCTTCGTCTCGTAAACGTATTTATAGTTACGGAAATTCCATCTATTCTTCTTCTTCTGTTTTTTTCTTTTTTCAGGTTTTTAAACCATTGGTTCAAGCTCAATTCAGAGGACCACAACTTTCAGAAGCACTCAAAGAAGAAGAGCCTGATATAGACGAGGAACGTCCTCCAAGTTTAACGGACATCATGGCAGCTCGAGTATCTAATATTACTTTCTTTGATAAAAATACTGAATTTCGTCTAAAGCATTTAAAGATATTGTACATGTAACCTGTGCGTAATGTGACACTTATACGTAGCTCGTAACGAAAACGATTTTTATCAAATTGTTCAACTTTTTACATGATAACGGATTCCAGTAGTAAGAAATTAGATTTACAATATGGTGAAACCTATATGATAGAAAATGATTTATTAAAATTGTCGAACAGAGTTCAATCTTCAGAAGACCGTCAGAATTCCGCAGGATATCTATAGTCATGGCGAAGAAAGAGGCTGATAAAAACGCAGAGGACGACGACGATGACGATGAAATAGTAGAACCGAAACATTTTCAAACGATAGAGAGGGCGAAACTGAGACGAAAACGCATCAGAACTGTAGTCAATTTCGAAGAAGCTAGAAGCAAAACGGCGTCCAAAGAGCCAATTGTACGCGTGTCGGTCGATCAGAACAGAAACGATATCCTATATTATTTAGATAGATTGATATCTAACGTCGAATGGTTAGTAATTTCTCATTATTCGTCAATAGACCGCGGTCAGTTGTCGATAAGCTTTGAATCCTTACGCATTTTTACGTATTTTGCACAGTCTACATATTTTTACACCTTGAAATTCCTTACAAATGCGTAAATATTCGGAATCTATTAGGAGAGAACATTTCGCGATATATAAAATCTCGTGACGCTTTACAAGAATATTTGATTATAAATTATTTTTCGTCTCGATAAAAGTAACTTTGCAATTTTTACCAAGTTCTAACATAGAAATAAATTAAAAAAAAAAAAAGAAAAATGAATAAATTCGTGACTGTTCGTCAGGACATTGGAAAACATCGAAGGCGATATTTTGCTGACGATGCCGAATATAGCGGAACTCGATGATCCTAATGTTACTGACGAGATGTTAGAAAAGAACAAGGAAGTGATCGAGCAACTGGAAAATGTGATTATGCTGTGGGGAGTGCACATAGAAAAGGTAAATGAAATTCTTGCCAGACATTGATTTCAAGAAAATTAGACACCTTTTCAACGTCTATATCACGTTATTTAATATACAGGTGTTGGAATCGTTCCAACAAAAAGTGCCACAAGGTAGAGGTCCACTAGCAGAGTGTGATTACTGGAAGGATCGAGAAGTAGGATTGTTAATGCTGGTGGAGCAATTAAAAACTCCTATGGCCAAAAGAATGTTGAGCTTATTGAGCAATGTCCTTTCGCCAATCGCCTCGAACTTTGATTATTTTTATTCAGACTTATGGAGATGTTATACCGAAGCCAGGGATAATAATCGATTCCTGCAGACTATTTTAAGACACTTCAAGGTGAATTATGAAAGGGCATTATCGTGTAATTTTGATTAAAAGTTCATTCGATAACTGATATAATAACTAAGACGTATCGTAGTTGATGACAGAGTCGGATTGCTTCAAAACAATCAGTCAAGCCATTCCTCAGTTAATGGAGGGAATGAGAATGATTTGGATTCTCTCGAGTTATTACTCGTGCGAAGAGAAAATGGTTGGTCTGATGGAAAGAATTTCATGGCAACTCTGTCAGACTGTCATAAAGCATTTATCCATCAAAGACCTATTCAAGTAAGTTCCGCTTCAACGAACTTTTCAAATTATTTCCAACATTTTACCATATTTTAGCGAACAATACTCTGTGGATTATTTATACGTTTAACTCTTATTGCTATATTCTATTTTCTATATATACAGAAATACTCGTTTACAAATTTTCTTTCTCTCTTTTTGCCCAGTAGATAAAAATGTCTCGTCGTTGCGTCTACTTCGATTTAATTAATTTTGTTCCATAGCATAGACACAATGTTGAAATTGCGCTCTTAATATAGAAAACCTCAGAAAGTGATTCTACAACAAACGGAAGACGCTCGCGCGATGCTGAAGAGTTGGAAAGAAGCTTACTTGAAAAATCGAGAAGATATCGAAATCTCTGGCAGAGGAATGCGCTGGGAATTCGATCAAAATCGATTGTTTAAAGGAACTGAATACATTGCCTCCGTTTGCGATGGTTTGAACCAGGTTGCAAACGTTCTTCGAGACTTTCACAATATCTTTGGACCTGATTTAAAATCGATCATCAGTGATCCAGCTCAAATCGACACTATAATAAAACGTGTTGATAGATTGATCGTCCTAATATTGGACGCAGACTTCAATATTTTCGACGAATATAACAAAGAAAATTGGGAAGCTACTATGTCTTTGTTTTACGAAGAGGTACATTTCCTGGAGAACGAGGCTAAGTTCTTTATCGACGAGTGCTTCCTGGTATTGAGAAGCGCGGAAGATGCGCTTCATATGTTGCTCAAGTTCAAGGACACCAAGACTAGAGACACAATTCATCAGCAGCTGTTGAGAAAGTTTGACGTTATCATGCAACAATTCAGCAAGGAAGTCAGTATCGTTGAGGGGATATTCAATAGAGGCAAGATATTTATTTTGGTTTTAGCAAATCTTGAAACATATTACTGGCAAATTAGTTTGTAAACGTGCTATCAAATTTTATAGCTAACGTAATTTGAATAATAGAAATGCTACAATGTACTTTATGGATATGGAGTTTTATAAGGAAATAACGAATACAGAACATGTTTCGTTTTATATTATTTATCAAGATAAAAATCACAACGTTTGACAGATCAGGTTTCATGTTTGTACAAAGATGCGTTGTTGTAAAACACGTGTCTGTAAAAGAAAGACACTTCTCGGACAACCTAATATCAGCCTGTCTAATGCAAACTAAAATTTATTTGCTATAAAGAGTTGCTGTTGTATTTTTCGTATCTGATAAGAGAAACGCAGGAAAGTTTTTTTTGGATACAAGGAGATAATGCTATTTCTAAATCCGTTAGACTGAATTCTTTGTCATTTTATAACAAAGTTACACTGTCAAAGGGTTAATTGTCCCAAATTAACAGCTACAAGGAAAATACGAAGATACAAGAAATTGAATCATTAGCAAATTATTTCTAAATTATTTCTAAATTATTGATAAATTATTCGAATAAAAATTCTTTACTTTGTACGAAATATTTTTAACAGTGCATCGTATGGTATTATGTTTAGGGAAACAAAATCCTCCATTATTAACGTACCATCCTCCAATGGCTGGCGCTATATACTGGGTGAGACAGTTATTTCACCGTCTAAGAAGGCCAGTCTTGATAATCCAAAACATTGAAGAGTTGAAACACAGCAAGCTGAAGATTCTAGCTTTCAGTCAATACTACGAGGTGGCCAAACAAATGAAAGCGTACGAGGAATCAAAATACCAATCGTGGGCAGATAAGGCCCAGTACGTTGTGTTGGACACCATGAAGAGGAGTATCCTGAAGATGGAACGTTCTGAACCGGAACAAGGTTAACAATTTTACATAAACCAACCTTCGATTCTCCACTAAAATCGTCAGAGTAGCCGAAATAATTAATTCGTAATAACGAAGAGAAATAACGAAACCCTAAACCAGAAATTTTGATTGAAAAAGAATGATCACGCGCAGAAACATTTAGCGCGAAAAAGTTAACATGCAAATGAGTCAGGAGTTGAACCTTGTTGCAGCAATTGTTAATTTTACTACGAAACATTTTATTATTCTGTATCTTCAAATCTGTTTAACGAAGAGAAGAATTTGTTACAGGTGTATTAACATTCCCAAATATCGAGAAAAGCACGAAGAATCTGCAGACAATTCACTTGCCAAAAGGACAAAAGAGCAGAGATTTTGGATCACCTGGATCAACTCCTCAGGGATCTCTTCAAAAGGCCGAACCTGTGATGTCGAAACCAAGCATCGGTGACAGAATCTTTTTTAATATTAGGCCATCTGTCGAAGATTTTCTAACAGTTTGCGAATCACTCTGACAGAGACGGCTAGTTCTGTGGGAACGAAAGGACAGGTTAAGTCAGACACGAGAGCCGAGGTGAAAGCATCGCTTCAATCCCACAAAGATCAAAAATCGTGGACAACCTCCTCGGAAAAGCAGGCTGTCCAAACGCAAAAGATTACTTGGATGGAATTTATGAGCGGATCGATTCTCGTCGAGTGTCAGCTTCGTTTCCAAGTGAATTTCGATTGGGAGTTCTTCGAAATTATTCACGAGGTATGCTGAGAAAATTTTCCCTCGCTTCCTGTTAATTGATATTTGATATTTTATATTTTCGATTACAGGCTGAGTTGATGGAGCAATTAGGTTTCGAATTAATCCCCATAGTGAAAGATGCTAGTATCCAGAAAAGTCGACTAAAGAGCGACCTCGAACTGATGGAAAAAGTGACCGACCAGTACAACGGGATGATCGATAAAATGGACAAAGCTGATGTACAAAATAATACAGAAATATTCATATTCGTTACGTTCAATGAATCTGTCCCACTTAGTTAAAATATCCTGCTTAGGATTCTTTCGTATTTAAGGATATATTGAAATATATGGATTAAATATTTTAAATTGAACAAAGAAAAACAAAGATGGCACAAAGAAGATGATAAAATTCTGGTTTTCTTCGATTTCGAAGTGGTGGTAGATAGGATTTTTTAACTAAGAAAGGCAGAAATGGTTTGCAAAAATCCACGAACGAATTATTTATCATCGCAGATACAATTATTGAGGAACACGTTACTAGATGTTGAGAAACATATTCAGCCTGGAGTAATGCGTTTTAATTGGAACTCTTTAAATATCTCTGACTACGCTCACGATTGTGAAAAATTATTGAAAAATCTAAACTCGATCGTGGATCAGGTGAACCACATGAAGAGCGATCTTGATAACAGAATAAATAACGATCTTCAGAGTTACAACCTCTTTTCTCTTCCACTGAGAATCTGCAACAGCGAAGAATTGTTACCTTGCAAGGTATTTTCTTATATTTCCTTTCATCTATTTTTCAAATCGTCCCCCTAGAATTTTATTCATCGCGCCCGATATTCCTCTCGGCACGAAACACTTTGCCATTCAAGCTACAAATAAAGTAAATAGGGAAGCGAAATATTGAAAACGTTTCTCTTTTTCCTATTTTTCGAAGGTTTATTTCCAAGAGATAGAAAATCGAAGAATCGAATTAATTGCCGCGATGTCCACGATATATCAGTCAACGAGTCCGATACTGATAAAATTGGAAAGTCTGGTATTGGAAACGTACACTGGAAAAAGCCCATCTATGCAGCTGCTTTACGAGAAATACGAAAAGAAAATATTTTGCTCTTTTATCGCGTAAGCCTTTGTAAACGATTCAACCGGTTTTTACTTGAAAGAACGAATTAAAATAGAAAATTATTTAAAGATAACTCGTTTCATCTTAATACAAAACAAAGTTCTTTTTTAATTCGTTGTTTCAGATTGCCACTTCTTAGCTTTGCTTCGAATCAAATTTTCTCAATCTTGGTTACATGTATTAGGTTGTCCGAAAAGTTCCTTTCGCTTTATAAGCACGACATTTTTTGTTTTATGTCATTTTATTGAATTACGTTTGATCCATTTTATTCTATTACTATAAAATGGATCATACACAAATCCATAAAATAATATAAAATAAAAAATGTCGTGTATCTATTATTTCACTTGTGAAACGAAACAAACTTTCGGGACGATCTAATATATGACAATCACGACGTGGAACTCTCAATAGAAAATTAATTTCTTATCAATGAATAAAAATTATCTTAAAAATGGTTAACTAAGTTAATGGTACATTATCTTATAGAATAAATCACGAGAAACGATCCCATAACAATATTATAAATTGCGCAGATGTATACTGAAGAACATAGAGACTTTCAACAGAAGTCTAATGGAATGCAAGCCGATATTTCAAGTGGACGCCATTTTAATAGCTTCAGAAGCTGTTATAAGACCATCTCCTGGCGAAATTTATGCTACAATACTACAGAACGTGAAGAATTTATTGGAGAAGCTGAAATTATTTCCTAGATGGATGAACGGGACCTGTTTAGAGTGCAAACCGCAAACGAAGAACGAGTACGAAAACTTCGCTACAGTGACATTCTTTGAGGACGTCATGAGTATTAAAGTAAGTTATTCGTAAAATTTAATCAATGGAATTTAATAGAATCAAACGAGATCAGAGCAGATAAAAATCCGATAAAGTAGAATCAGTACAGATAGTAAAAAATATAAATACAAATATTTAAGAACATAATGTCCCCTACATGATGTCATTTTTAAATTACAAACAATTCGATAATTTTCATTCGATTCGGTCTCCTCCAATAATTATATTCTCTACGATTATGATTGTTTACACTCTTGAAGTAATTGAGGAATACGCGGAAAAAGTACGATAAGCCGATTTTTGTTGATTCTCTGACTTCATAACCTTACAATTACGATTATACATTTGCGATTATCTATTTTACGGATTAAAATTTGCCAATGTATGAACTAACATTTTTGTTGTTTATGTCGAGTGTATAATCTTGTGAATACGTCTGCGTAGGTAGTGAATGATAATATACTAATGGTTCAAAGGTCGGCGCATAAAATAGCGTTGGAAGCTTGGCACTATTTGCACAGGTGGAAGAAGTATAGTAATCTATGGTCTTTCGACAAGAACTTAGCTGCTGAAAAGTTCGCAGCAACCGAACCTACTCTCCACCAATATGATGATAAGTTCTCTTTCTACGACAATATTCTCCAGGAATTGACTGAAATGGATCTTTATCACGATTTTTATTGCGTACGGTAATATCTGTCTCATAATAGATTACTCTAATTCTTAGAAAGTCAAAGGATAAATTCTCACACTAACTTGGTACGTTAGGAAAGATTTACTTTCGCATATTACGTATCTGTATTCTCTATATTTATATAGATAAATTTCCAAAAAATGCGTACAGACACGAGCAATCTAATTAGAAGCATTAACGTACTTGACAATGATTTCTGTTAATTAGCATCAATCTCAGTTTCCTGCTTTCTGGTATCAAACAACACGCTAACGAATGGAAGCAGGTTCTCGGTCATTTTCTGCTGCATCAAACGGTTCACGATATGAACAGCTTACATCTGATAATCGAAAATTACCGAAGCGAAGTGGAGCTCGTAATCACTGGATTAGATCGTTTCACATCTGTCATGCAAGCGATCTCCGACATAAAAAAGACAGCGATTCAAGCAGAAGTTCGTTATACGACCTATCAGGTTTGTTTTATAAAAGTGTCACTACAAAATTTCAAAATAGAAAGAAGCAGTAAAATTTGAATATGCGATTTGGTTCTGCCTTTGCATGCTAATTAGATTTCCCGAGTGTGATCTTATACTATCTAACTGGTGATTTTATAAAAATCATACTAAATGAAAATCGCGTAAGAACGAAACCGATTGTGTTATATTTTATGATCGTATTATATGAAATTTTCAGGAAACCTTTCGAACTTTGCGCAGTCACGGGATATCTTTCCCTGAGGAAGACGAACAATTGGCTTACACTCTGCAACGTGACTGGGAGTCTCTATATTTGGGCGCTTTATACAGAGCTTCCACTTTAGCAAGTACTTCTGATAGATTTTCTGACATGACGCAAGAGCAGATTAATGCATTCGTGAAAGAACTCGAAGAGTTCGCAGCAGACTTCGAGGCCAATGGCCCTGGCAGTGTCGGCGAGGATCTCGAACTTGGACTGCTCAAGATGGACGTGAGTTTCGTATTTTTCCTTTTTGTTCTTATCGACATCTTCTGTTTCGTATCAATTAAAAACAGAAAAGAAAGTAAATTTCATAGTACTACTAAATCGATACGATATTCTAATATTTTTCTTTTCTTTATGCTGTAAAACAGTCCGATCGTGTCATTTATAACTCAGATATATATAAAATCTAAATCGCGTATTATTTTATTCGAAAGAGCTAACCAATAGAAAATTATTTAAAAATTATTTTATTCGGCCTTAAAACTAATTATTATTATTGCAAATATATTGATGAAACTAATATATTTGACATAGACCGTTGAACGAAACTCTTTGCGCATCCAATTTTCATCGATTTGCACTCTTCTATTTTTAAATTTCTAATCTCGAATTGCCCAGGAATACGGAAAACTGATCGCAAAATACGAAGAACGACGTCTTAGCCTGATCAATTCGGAAATACTGTTCGATCTGCCAGCCACTGACTATTCGGTTTTCTTAAAAGTCAAAAAGGACTACGAGGGCATGGAATTATTATTCGAATTGTACCAGGAACAGAAAAGTATGAGGGACGTGTGGGCGCAGACGCTTTGGGTGAACCTGAATCCTCAACAGCTGATGGATGGGATGGACCATTTTATCAGGGAATTTCGCAAACTTTCGAGATTCGTGAAGAATCTCAGCGTTGGACAGGCCTTAGATGCGAATATGAAGAGCTTCAAGAACTCTGTGCCACTGTTCATCGAATTAAAGAACGAGGCGATGAGGGAGAGACACTGGAAGCAATTAATGGAGAAAACTGGACGATATTTCGATATGGACCCAGACAGGTGCGGTGGTGGTGAAAAATAAATGACAAAATTGTGGATGGACAAGTGTCAAATTTGTGCGAAATATTTATGATGCTTTCAAAGTGGATTCCTGCGTGCGTGCGTGCGTGCGTGCGTGCGTGCGTGTGTGTGTGTGTGTTTTAAGTTATTAAGTGTTTGTAGAGGAATTTAAAAATAGAAGGAAATTTTGGATCAGATAGATAAAATAGAAAATCAGACAGCTTTTGGCTCTTTTGTACATTTTTTAGAAAGAGATAGAAGGAAGGTTTTATAATTAGGTTTAGGAAATAGTTTAATATTAAGATCATTTTATATGATCAATCATAATTGTATTTTGAGTATCGTGTTATGTATTACAACTGTAGGATTAGAAGTATTATTCTGAAATTTGTGTGGTAAAGAAGCTTAAAGCGACGCTTAATTCGTTTCTTTACAGAATTTTTGTTTTGCTAACTGTTCATAGTAACACAAGACCTAGTGTTTTTGTTGCAATATATGTGAATCTTTTAAAACATGGGGGAAAAAGAAATAGAGATACTGAAAGGGTGAGTTCATCCCCAATGACGTTCCGATCGAAGGGAATTTTTGGTCACCGTTGGCTCATAATTTAAAATTTTAATTTGCGTATTTACGTTTAAGATTCACTCTGAAGAACATGTTCGCTATGGAATTAGGAAAATACCAAGAGATAGCCAAAGAAATCGTGACGAATGCCGTGAAAGAGCTCGCTATAGAAAGAGGTTTAAAAGATTTGGCTGAAGTCTGGAAAAACATGGAATTTACTGTACTGAAACATTACAAAGGTACGTCTTGTAAATCTTTGCTTTCAATATTATAGCGAGTGTTAGAAAATGTAAATAAAGTAAGGAAATTAAGAAAGAAAATTGAAAAAGAGATCGACATAAAATCGTGCTTTGTACGAAACTTCGAGGATAATATGAGGACTAAATTTGAATGAAGTGATACGAAATGCACGATTTTTAGGTACCGAGGATCGAGGATTCATTTTGGGACCAATAGACGAATTAAATCAGATTCTAGAAGACAACATGATGAACGTGAATGGCATGGCAGCCTCTCAATTCATCGGCCCTTTTCTCAGTACAGTGCAAAACTGGGAAGTCACGATGCACACGATCTCCGAAGTTATCGAATTATGGGTGCAACTGCAGAAAAAATGGCTATACCTCGAGGGCATTTTCGTAGGCGGTGACATAAGACTCCAATTGCCAGACGAAGCGAAGAAGTTCGACGAAATTGACAAATCTTTTAAGAAAATTATGACAGACACTTCGAAGAGGCTGAACGTTCTCCAATGTTGCATGATTAAAGGTGAAATTAGAGAAAATTGTTTTATTTGAATTGTTTTATGATTTTGAAACAAACTGCTTAGATTAATTGTAATTAGATTATTGGTAATTAGATTATTTGAAAATTCTGCATACATAAATTATGCAAACGAATTAAAATTCTCAAGAAATTAAAATACATAATTTCAATGCTTTCGTCGATTTCGATCGATTACAATCACTTTATCAAAATAAGAACAACGCTTTAAAAAAATTAGTTTAAATAAATTATATCCGTGATCCAGGTCGACAAGAAGAGTTCGAATCGATGATTCTTGCACTGGACAAATGTCAGAAGTCACTGACAAATTACTTGAACAGCAAACGAGCAGTTTTCCCGCGATTCACTTTCCTCAGTGACGACGATCTGCTGAGTATCCTTGGGAGCGGCGAACCCACCGCCATTCAAGAACACGTGGGCAAGATGTTCGATAATTTGGACAAATTCCGTTTCGAAATAAACAATACCGAACGCGTGATAGCCACTGGCTTGATCTCTTGCGAGAAAGAGGTGATGGACTTCAGAAACGTGGTTCTAGCCGAAGGAAAAATCGAAGAATGGATGGTGCTTGCATTGGAAGAGATGAAAAGATCGAACCGATTCTTGACGAAAAAGGCTATCTACGACTATGGGAAGGTGAGTCTACTTCAGCGAATTTACTACAGAAAATTAGGAATTTTTATACTTGTGCCAAGCTTGCTACAAGCTTTGGAAATACGACGAAATAGTAGAAATATCATTGTATTGAAAATATTTTCCTCTACTTGCCTGAAATTAAAACTAAGCTACAGTTATACAGTGGCTGCTTAAAGTATTTATACACCATTGTATTTATTATGGTATTCACGTACTAATTAATCGCATCCAAGTACATTAAATTCCGTATGATTTAGTGCTATCAATGTTACAAAATTATTGAAATCCACGAGGTGTACCATTTTCTATACAATTACCATACTTTAACGTCGATTTAAGAAAATCGAATGGAATTCTCCAGGTCAGAAGACCTAGGACAAAATGGATGCTAGACTTCCAAGGAATGATGATCCTAGCGGCTGATCAAATATGGTGGACAGCGGAGGTGGAGAACGTGTTCGAGAAAATGTCTCGAGGACAGATGCGTGCAATGAAAGATGTACGTTTCTCTTTGAATTAAATTAATAAGGTTCCCGTATACGGAGGACTCGGATACATCGATCGTCTCGTTTACAGTATTTGAAGCAACTGAACAATCAACTAAACGAAGTGGTAACATTGATGGGTGGTGATACGCTGACGAACAATGATAGAAAAAAATTTGACATGGTGTTAACACTCGATGTTCATATGAGAGATATCGTGGAAGGTTTCGTCAGAGACAGTATCATGGATCCTTCGGAATTCGAGTGGGAAAGTCAATTAAGGTTCCTCCTTATTCGCTCCTATTTTTCTTATTTATTTTTATTCGTTATCTTTTCTATTTTATTTATTCCTATTAAGTACCAATTACGACGCTTAATATCTGTACAAATTTTTATCGCGTATCAGAAGTATAAATTTCTTGCAAAGGTTTTACTGGGTTCACGATCTGGATAATGTTTGGATGTACCAGTGCACCGGAGCATTCGAATACGGCTACGAGTACATGGGACTCAATGGAAGACTCGTTGTTACACCTTTGACAGACAGAATATACTTGACCATCACACAAGCTCTCTCGATGCACCTGGGTGGAGCTCCTGCAGGTATAGCGATTCACGCGATGAAATTAAGAGAAACGATAACATTAAGATTGGAAAATATAACTGAACATTAATTAATTAATCATTAATAACTCAGAAAACAGAACTCGAAGTGAAAGACTTTGAAAAATTCTTTCAGATATATTCTAGAAGACACAGTGATTTCTAAAAGTATCTACTTACGAAGTTATTTTTTAGCGGTTGTTAACAATCCTGATGTAACTTCTCAAATTTTTATTTCACAGACATAATTATTACTATTACTAACAGATTTAATTTTTTCTAGTAAGAATGGGGGATCAAGTACATATTGGTATTTACTTTAAAAAATACCCAGAACGTAGATATTTTTTTATTTCTCCAGGTCCTGCTGGAACGGGAAAAACGGAGACCACGAAAGACTTGGCGAAGGCGTTAGGATTACTGTGCATCGTCACAAATTGCGGTGAAGGAATGGATTATGTGGCGATAGGAAATACACTGAGTGGCCTGGCACAGTGCGGAGTATGGGGTTGCTTCGACGAATTTAATCGCATCGATATTTCTGTCCTATCGGTTATCTCTACTCAGCTTCAAACTATACGCTCCGCTTTGATGGCAAAAGCATCAAGATTTATGGTAAGAAAATATAAAGGAACGATATTGCAAATTCTCCGAAACTTCTTATCAAGTATTTTAGGTATTTTAAAAAACTCGTTGTCTGCATCATTTATCTATCTTCTTACGTATAAATCGTATACAATAAATCATCTTATTCTCTCTAACGTATCAATATCAATTTAATTTTTTTTAATTGAATCGCATGTTTTTACTGTCGCTATCTTATGTCACCTTTGGAGATAAATCCAACGATACGTATGACAAGTACATTCGAACAATAATTTGTCTCGAATATTTCTATAAAAAATTGGTAACAAATAATAAGTTCGCCCGGTATCTTTTACTCGTGGCGCGTGTCCCACGACGCGAGAGATAAATCGAATTAAATTTATTGAATCGATATGCCCCTATTTACCGTAATGATTACCACGGTATGTAGATTAGCGCGTACATCAAACTCGATTAGTCACAGTCTAAAAATTTCATGACTATGTATTTCGATATTTATCACTATCCTTTCGTTGGCATCTCTCGTCACCAGTACCAATAAACCAAATTTACGTCTAATTAAATTTAACCACTTTCTGCGACCGCAGTTCGAGGGCCAAGACATAGTGCTCGACTCGAAAGTGGGCATATTCATCACAATGAATCCAGGGTACGCGGGTCGAACGGAACTTCCGGAATCGGTGAAAGCGCTGTTCAGGCCAGTGGTGTGCATAGTTCCGGATAACGAGCTGATTTGCCAGATAAAGCTGTTCAGCTCCGGCTTCTTGACCGCCAAAGTTCTAGCCAAGAAGATGACTGTTCTGTACAAATTGGCACGCGAACAACTGAGCAAGCAGAACCACTACGACTTCGGTCTGAGAGCACTCAAATCCGTGCTCAATATGGCCGGCCAATTGAAGAGGACTTCCGGTGACCTGGCTGAAGACGTGGTACTCATGAGGGCGCTTCGAGACATGAATTTGCCGAAATTTATATTCGACGACGTCCCATTGTTTCTGGGATTAATCGCTGACCTCTTCCCAAACCTCGACTGTCCGAGGGTTCATTATCCTGATTTTAACAACGCTGTTAATCAAGTACTGGAGGAGCAACGATATATTATCTTGTCTGAGCAGGTAGTATTTTTTACTTTCGAACAATTTCATTCGAAAAGCACACGAGTAAGAACAGTAATAAATTTATATTTGTCGATTTCATGATTTTCATATCGTTTGATGGCTAAAAGAGTATTTTACATAGTCGAACAAAGAAGACGATCTGCTATATGCAAAGTTACGTTACGATTTGAAAATAAAAAAAATTAAAGTTCTCGATATACAGGGTGGTTGGTAACTGGATTCTACGCGAAAAAAGAAATGGAAAATATAGAATAAAAATTTTTCGTTCAAGGCTTTGTTTTCGAGAAAACCGACTTTGAATTTTCGCTCGGTACGCGTGCACTTTATCGCGTCTCGTTATAATGGATCTCACTGTAGATCGTTGTCTCGATGGAAAAATTAAAAAAAAATTTTTATTCTATATTTTTGACTTCTTTTTTCGCGTAGAATCACCCCCTTTCCGCTTGTACCACCAGTTACCAACCACCCTGTATATAGATATAGATATAAATCATTGGACACTTACAATCGCCTTCCTAAAAATTACCATGGAGCGTATTATTCCATCAGTATCGTAAATATTCCAATTGCGTAATATAGCGAATAACAAACATTCATGAAAGTGTCCCAACTGCACAGATTGACAAAGTGGTGCAACTATACGAAGTAATGATGACCAGACACTCGACAATGGTGGTTGGACCGACAGGAGGCGGGAAGACCGTCGTGATCGAAACTCTTTGCAAAGCTCAAACTCGTCTCGACAAACCTACCAAACTCTACATTTTAAATCCAAAGGTACTGCATCGCTATAATTAACTCCTCGATGCTCACAATCATAACACGAACACGTAATAGAAATATGCCATTTGTACGAGTCCGTGATATATTTAGGATCAAGATCGATACACCTGTCGTTTTATTTTCTACGTAATAAATGAAATTGTACTCAGGCGTGCACCGTGAACGAACTTTATGGTGTGTTGGATCCAGCGACACGCGATTGGACAGACGGTCTCCTAAGTTGTATTTTTCGGGAAGTGAACAGACCATTGAACTCGAACAAGGACGAGAAAAAATATATTTTGTTCGACGGTGACGTAGATCCACAATGGATCGAGAATATGAATTCCGTGATGGACGACAACAAATTATTGACTCTGGCCAATCAAGAAAGAATCAAGATGCAGAATCATTGTAGTCTACTGTTCGAGGTGATTCTAACTAAATCGGTCGATCGCGTGTTACTTTTACGTGACACGATTTAAATTAAATAGGATACAGAAAGAGAGAACTCGTTGGTCGCCTGAATAACGATTTTCACTGAAGTTTTTTTTTATAAAAGGTAGGCGACCTGCAGTACGCCTCGCCAGCGACTGTATCCAGAGCCGGCATGGTGTACGTAGACCCAAAAAACTTGGGTTATCAGCCTTACATGGACAAATGGATACGGAGCAAGAGCGAATCGGACCAGGAGCTACTGAACGGAATGTGCGAGAAATACGTGCACGGCGGGATAGCTCTCATTATAGAAGGAATGCTCGGGTTACAACAAGTTACACCGCTTAAGATGATCATACCACAAACCGGACTCAACATGGTAGCAATTAAACTTTTATACGCTAATTAATTCGTCCTTTTATGTGAATGCAGAATGTCGAAAAAGAAACTGCGATCTAGCCATTTGTAACTTATCAGGGAAAGAATTTGTACGATTCAAGATCGAGCATTAATGGACTTTAATCGAATGTTACGATTAATATGGAAAAAGAAAGAAAATTTGGATCGCAAGATTTAGGAGATGTAGTATTGGAAAATGACGAATAGAATCGAAGAATCGTTCCGAATAATTTCAAAAAATTTAACTAAAAATTTGCTACAATTTTCTAATTCTCTATCCAAAAGTTTCCTATCTGGTTCACGTTGACAATATATAATTTTTTCGCTTGATTACTTTAAATTATGTCAAAAATCAAGTATAGAATTACTAGTGAACGTCTTTCGTTCAGGTAATACAACTTTGTTACGTATTCGACGGTCTGCTCGCTATTCTGGATACTCGACCAACTCCTACTACCAAGACCGAGGAAGAGGAAGAAATAAGGGCAGAAGCGTTATTCTCCAGAGGGGAAATTCTCGAGGCGATGTACATTCAAGCTTGCTACTGGTCCTTAGGAGCCTCCCTGGTGACTGAAAACAGGCCTGACTTTGACGATTACATAAAGAAAACTTCTGGATTTATGCTTGTCCAAGATACCGTTGAAAAACGAGCTACTGTGCGTGAGTTTCGCAAACTAACGATATTTTTATTTCTATACATATGCATCGTCAGCCAGTCGATTTGTGTTCAAATTCCTGGCAATTTGTTTGAAACTATGAAAAACGAGCAGAGAACTCATTGGACAATCTAAGACACGTTGAACTCGATGCCATCGTAATTTATCATCTTTTTCGTTTAACTAAAATAAATAAACACAAAATGAATAAATTCTCGAATTATCACCAGGATACATACCCGTGACGGAGAAATTGTTGTACGATTATTTCTTGGATTTGGAAAAGAATATATGGATCCCATGGAGAGCTCTGGTCCCTAATTATGTCCATGACAGGGAGAAAAATTTCTCCGATATTTTGGTTCCCACCATAGACACTCTAAGAACTACGTGGTTCGTTAACATGATGAACGAACGAGATCGGCCAGCTCTTTTAGTTGGCGAAACTGGTACTTCGAAAACCGCTATAATTCAAGAATTTCTTCGAAATCTGAGCATCGAGAAATACGTAAGTTTTAATATATACGTAGGATTTAAAAACGAATAAAAAAAATCGGCAGAAAATTAATCAATTTAACGCGAAAGAAACAATATAGAGAAAAGAAGAAATTTATCGTGAAAAATCCAATATCAAGTATACATATATTGCCTCATCGTTTCATTTCTCCGATCTCTGATGCTATTTCCATTAGAATCAACTTCTCATCAATTTCTCATCGAGGACAACTTCGATGGACGTGCAAAAAAATATAGAGGCTGTTGTGGAGAAGAGAACGAGGGAAACTTATGGACCACCTCCTGGTAAAAAGTTGTTACTCTTCATCGATGACATGAATATGCCACTGGTGGACACTTATGGTACCCAGCAACCTATCGCGCTTCTCAAGTTTTTGTTCGAAAAGGGTGGATTTTACGATCGTGGAAAGGACCTTTCTCTAATGTACATGAAAGATATGTGTAAGCTGATTTACCGAGTTTTCTCTATCAACATTATATCGATTTAAAATTCGGATTACGAAGGGTTTATTATTTTACAAGGTTATTTAGCGGCTATGGGAAAGCCTGGTGGAGGAAGAAACGAAGTGGATCCAAGATTCATCTCCATGTTCTCCGTCTATAACGTTATATTTCCAGCAAATGAGACGCTTTGTTACATTTACACAAGCATACTGAGCGGACACTTGCAAACATTTTCAGAGGAAGTGCAAGCAATTGCGGAAACCCTGGTGCAAATTACTCTGGACCTCTATCAGGTATTTCTCCTTTAACGAAAGACTGATTTACTCTGCTCCTTTCTCGATTCTTAAAATTTAACCAGACATAATTTCTCACTTTCCTATTTCTTCAGAAAGTTACTGCGGAATTATTACCCACGCCGAATAAATTCCATTACATTTTTAATATGCGAGATTTGTCGAGAATTACGGCTGGACTTCTTCAAAGCCATCCTGATTATCTTCCAAAAGTGAAACAGATCGTTAGACTTTGGAGGAACGAGTTCGCCAGAATTATATGCGATCGTTTGATAAACGAAGACGTAAGTAATAGAGGAAAGAAAGGAAATCTTTGTATGTAAATTAGAATTCGATCGTAGGACGAGAGTATCGTAGCTACATACGTGAAAGAGAAGATCGAAGAACGTTGGGAGGAAGAGCCTGACGTTATCAAATATGTAATGAGGGATCCTCTGCTATTTGGTGATTTTAGAAACGCGATTAACGAGGGGGAACCACGATTCTACGAAGATTTATTGGACTACGAGGCTGTCTACAGTTTGTTCCTAGAGGTAATTAACATTCCTTGGTAGAAAACAAAAATTTCCGTCACTTACTGTTATTTGGGCGAAACCAGATACAAAAAAAAAGCTTTATAAAGCATTTTTTGCTTACGCTTTTGCAGAAAATCACCTCGTTTTTCGGTCGTACTATTATTTTCACTCCACCTTGTATTAAACTATTTTCCACAAAATTGACTTTTCAGATCTACGAAGATTATAACGAGAGAAGCGCGACCACGTTGCAAATGGTCCTCTTCAACGATGCGCTCCAGCACTTGACTAGAGTTCACCGTGCACTCAGAATGCACAGAGGGCACGTTTTGGTGATTGGCATCGGTGGAAGTGGGAAGAAATCGGTGATCAAATTAGCAGCTTACGCAGCCAACTTCCAAATTTTCGAAATAAGTCTATCTCGAGGCTACAACGAAGCTTCTTTTCGCGATGATATGAAAACACTGTACAACAAGGTTGGCGTGGACAATCAGAGAATCGTGTTTTTATTTACATCTGCTCATGTCATCGACGAAAGTTTTCTGGAGTTGGTAAACAATATGTTGATGACCGGTGTCGTACCAGCCTTGTTCGCCGACGAAGACAAGGACGAAATCGTCAATTCTTGCAGAAATCAGGCTGTAGATGCTGGCTTCGGTGTAACCAGGTTCGCTTACAGTTTTTCCAGTCGAATTCGTTGGGCGAGAAAATTTATGAAACAGAGATTAATACGAAAAGAACGAAATAGTTTCTAATTAATTACTTTGACTCCTCGATCGTGAAAAGACAAATAATAGAGGTATTCTTGCTGTGCTTCAGAGAAAGTGTATGGTCATATTTCGTGAAAACCAGCCTTCAAAATTTACGGATAGCATTGTCGATGAGTCCATCGGGAGATTTATTAAGGACAAGATGTCGAAGTTATCCTGGTCTGGTGAACAGTACCACCATAGACTGGATGTTCCCTTGGCCTGAACAGGCTTTAGTTTCCGTGGCTAATGTCACTCTTAGAGACGTATGTAATTGCTTGGTCAATTTTGAACGACCCAATTCGAAAGATCTTTTATTCATAAATGCAAAACAATCCACAGTAATATCTAGAACGTATGAATTGTACAATTTTTTTCAGCATCCAAACGTATCACAAACTCACAGAGATGCCCTAGTAGAACATATGGTGTTCACTCATAGGACAGTCTGCGACTACACGGTGGAATTTCAAACGATACTACGAAGAAGAAATTACGTGACTCCCAAACACTACTTAGATTTTATAAACAATTATCTGTATCTGTTGGTAGAAACGAGGGATTACATAAATTCACAATGTGATCGACTTTCCGGAGGTTCGTAGCAAAGGCTTTCAACCTTTGCACCGCGTTTATTATCTGTTCGCCGAAGGATTAAAAATTAAAAATCGACGCTGAAAATAGTCGGAGAAATTAATTGATCGCAATTACGTCGTAAAGTATCTTCAAGGGAATATTCTAACAAAATGTGAAATTGTATTATTTTGAATTTTAAAGGTCTGCAGAAGATCGCGGAGGCCTCGGTGACTTTGAACGAGTTAAATCAAATTCTGGCCGTGCAAAGGGTAAAAGTAGCTGATCAGACGAGAAACTGCGAGCGACTATTGGCTTCCATAGGAGAAAGTACGAATATTGCGATGGAAAAGAAACAGCTGAGCGAGCAGGAAAGACAATCGATAGAACAACAGAGGAAGATTATCGACAAGGAGGAAACGGAAGCTAAACAGGCATTGGCTGACGCGCAACCTGCCTTAGATGCAGCCAGAGCGGCCCTTGGGGAACTCGAGAAAGCAGACATTACTGAAATAAGGTTTATTAACTTTTCTTTCTGTTTTGCAAATATATAAAAAATATATATAAAAAAGATATAACAGAAATTTAATTTTTTGCACTGTTGGAAAAACATTAGAGAAACTTGAGTAAACGTCGTTACTAACTTTAATTTCCCTTGGGAAAACACAGCTCTCGAATAAAATTTCTAGCAGAAATTCATTTCCTTGGAACATCGAAATAAATATAGAAACATGTGAAAAATATTAAACGCGTAAAAAATGTAAGAAATATTAAAAATATTTTTAGATCGTTTGCAACTCCGCCGGAACCTGTGCAAATCGTCTCGGAATGCGTGGCGATGCTGCGAGGCATAAAGGACATTTCTTGGAAAGGCGCAAAAGGAATGATGAGCGACCCAGCATTTCTGCGACAATTGCAAGAGATGAACTGCGATAAAATCACGTTGAAACAACAACAAGCAGTCAAAGCTCATTTAAAGAAAACTACTAAATTGGATCAAATGCAGCATATCAGCAAGGCTGGGTACGGATTGTACAGATTCGTACTCGCTGTGCTAGATTATTGTGCCGTTTTCAGAGAGGTACGATATTTAAATTTCAACGTGTTGTAGGAGCGAGATAAATTTCTCTAATTCGTAATTCTAACAAAGCACAGTTGAAGCGCGGAATTTTGAGAAAAGGAAAACTGTAAATTAGAATGAACAAGCGAAATAAATGTCTGAAACTCGCAACTTTAATGAAACACAGTTAATATCCAAAGTTTCAAATTTGAATAGAACGAAGTAAAGTAAAAGTGAAAATTTCATCTCAACGTTGAATTCGTCGTATTTCCTCAGGTGAAACCAAAGATAGAACGCGTTAAGGAATTGGAAGCTGAATCGGAACGAGCACGAAAGGCCTTGGAAAGGGAAGAACGAGAATTAAGGAGGCTCGAGAGAGCCATTGCCGATTTGAATACAAAATATGAGAATGCTATGGAAGAAAGACAAAAATTGCAAGAAGAGACAGACTTGCTTCAGAGGCGTTTAATAGCTGCTGATAAATTAATTAGCGGATTGTCTTCTGAAAATGAACGATGGAAGAAAGATTTGGAGACGCTGCATGGTCAAATAGAGAAAATTACTGGCAATTGTTTGCTTTCCGCTGGATTTCTTGCATATTGTGGACCATTTTCTTACGAGTATAGGAATCAGATGGTATACGACGACTGGTGGAACAGTATAGTGCAAAAAGGAATTCCATTCACGGATACGTTCAAGATCCAGACGGAACTAAGCAGCGACGTTGAAATTAGCACGTTAGCAAGATACTTTTATTCTGCCTTTTTGCTATTTTTTATTCCACTCTTTTCTCTCGTCTTTTTATTTTCATAAATAATAAAAAAGTTCATTAGACGATTTATTTAAGATGGACATCCGAAGGCCTACCACCTGATGAACTATCCGTGCAAAACGGAATTCTAACTACGAGAGCATCGAGATTCCCAGTTTGCATCGATCCTCAGCAACAAGCTCTGAACTGGATCAAAAAGAAAGAACAGAAGAGGAATTTAAAGATCCTATCGTTCAGTGATTCAGACTTTTTGAAGCAAGTGGAACTTGCAATAAAATACGGTCTCCCAGTTCTATTTCAGGACGTCGATGAAATTGATCCTGTTTTAGATAACGTCCTATCGAAGAACATACAAAGTATTTCATGTGTATTTTATGTTTAAAAATAAATGGACATGGGAGATAAAATTTTATTGCAGATGTGGGAGGTAGAATGTTCGTGCTCCTCGGTGATAAGGAAGTGGATTATGATCCGAAATTCAGGATGTACCTCACTACGAAGATATCGAATCCCATATTCGATCCTGCTGTATATGCCAAGACCACCGTGATCAATTACATGGTGACCCTAGGGGTTCGTTCTGAAAATTTTTCTTTCATTTTCATTCCATCCATCTTAAATTAAAGCGAAACGATAGTTCGGATAGCTTAGAAAAATCTCTTTTCAAAAGACTAGTAGAATGTCTAATAAAAAAAGAACCTTTGCCGAAGAGAGTGCGAAATGAAACGATGGTTACCACGATTTAAAAGAATCTCTGCTAAAAAAACAAATATCTGACTACTAAGGAATTGTACGTACAAAAATAAAAGAATTAAAGAAATGAAACTATCAAATTCTAGGGACTGGAGGATCAACTACTATCAGTGGTCGTTCGAACAGAGAGACCAGACATCGAGGAACAACGAGAAAGCTTGATCATCGAGACCAGCGAGAACAAGAACCTCCTGAAACAGTTAGAAGACAGTTTACTTCTCGAAATTGCTACGAATAAAGGCAATATGTTAGATAACATCGAGCTGATCGAAACTCTGGAAAGCACGAAATCTAGCGCCGCAGAAGTAATGAGGAAGTTATATCTAGCTGAAGTGACAGCTTCTGACGTGAACAAGCTCCGAGATGGATATCGATCAGTGGCAAAAAGAGGAGCGTTATTGTTCTTCGTTTTGGCCGACATGGCCATGGTAAATCCGATGTATCAGTATTCTCTGATCAGCTACGTGGAGGTGTTCACTTATTCGCTGAGGAAAGCACTGCCGGATCCAACGTTACAACGTCGTCTGCAGAATATTATCCCAATGCTGACGAAGAACGTGTACGACTATGGTTGCACGGGAATTTTCGAGAGGCATAAATTATTGTTCTCGTTTCAAATTTGCACGAAATTGGAGCAAAGTATAGGGAACGTCAGTCAGCGGGAATTGGACTTCTTCATTAAAGGAAGTATCACTTTGGAAAAATCGCCAAAAATTAATCCTACGGAATGGTTACCAGCTGCTGGATGGGCGGATTTGTTGAAACTGAGTAACGATTTTCCGCACAAGTTTGCAAACATTGCGGACGAACTGGCTTCACACGCGGATGACTGGCAAGCTGTAAGTGGCGAGCAAACTTGTTTCTTCGAACGTTTATTCTTATAATTTTCATTGAGTCATTCGACAGAATCGTACAAATTCTCAGATTAATTAATACCGCGTTGCTACTAAATATGAAAATTTCAATATTACCAATTGATTTCAGACGCAATAAACTCAGTGTTACCATTTTAAAGGACATGTAGGTATTAAATAAAAATCTTTCAGTGGTACGACTTGGACGCCCCAGAGGCTCTGGACTTTCCTCTGGGCTACTCCGCCAAATTAAAACCCTTCGAGAAGCTTATGCTGATACGCTGTTTCCGCGTCGATCGAGTTTATCGCAGTGTGATCGATTACATCAGCGAGATTATGGGAGAAGAATACATCACACCCCCACATATTAGTCTCGAATTAATCTTGGAACAAAGCACGCCTACAATGCCTGTTATTTTCATTCTAAGTCCTGGATCTGATCCTTCCTCGGAACTAATGAAACTGGCAGACAAACACGGTTGTGGAGGCGGAAGATTCAAATATTTGTCCCTTGGACAGGGCCAGGAGAAGGTAGATTATTTAATTTGTTAATTATTTAACTGACCCCTGTAGGACCGAAGTTCTTTAGACTTTGAGAAAAATTGATGCATACTTTCTTCAATTTGACGTTTCAGACTGCGATAGAGTTGTTAGAAGTTGCAGTGTCTAGAGGGCAATGGTTAATGTTCCAAAATTGTCATTTACTGTTAAGTTTCACCAAAGAACTAGAGAAACTGTTGGACGAGGTTGGAAAGCCTCATCCCGATTTCCGGTTGTGGCTCACGACTGATCCGACTCCCACTTTTCCTATCGGAATATTGCAGCAATCTTTGAAAGGTTATTACAGAGTAAACAAATTCCTCGCCATTTCTTCCTTTCAATAAGCTTTTATGAAATAATATTCAATTTCTGTTTTTAGTGGTCACGGAGCCACCTAGTGGATTGAAATTAAATCTCCAGAACACTTATTTAAAAATCAGACCTCGAATGCTTGAAAGTTGTGCACATCCTGCCTACAAACATTTAATTTACGTATTAGCTTTCTATCACGCGGTTATTCAAGTGAGTCAGGCCAGAATTAACCCAAGTATTGCTTAACCGAGTAAGAGCGAAGTCTCGTATATTACGATGAATTGACTGTTTGATTACGCCCGGTAGGAGAGAAGGAGATACGACAAGATTGGCTGGAATATAAATTACGATTTCAATGAATCGGATTTTAATGTATGCTGCATTATTCTGGATACTTATTTGACCAAGGCGTTCACAGCGAAAGATCCCAGGCTCCCTTGGAACAGCTTGAAATATTTAATAGGAGAAGTATGTTTTATGCATGACTAGCCATAGCTTTGTCTTTTACGATATTTAAGAAAGGTAGTTTAGTTTTAAACGAGATTATCTTGTTTTATCACCTGTCGTAAAATATTCCGAATATGACACGGATTTTCAAACTTTTCGAGTTAAAGAATCTGCAGATCTTAGATATTTGCCGAACCTTGAAACATTTCACAATTTTAAGTAGAACTTCTTCCTCTTTACAACTTCTCAATGATTAAATTCAAAACTTCGAATTTTATACGAATTCAGGTAACTGTCTACGAGAAGCTCTACTCTAAACATCTATTTTTCCCATCTTCAGCTAAGAAATTCTAAATTTTACGAAACTTAGGTAATGTACGGTGGACGAGTGATAGACAGCTACGATCGTCGAGTATCCGAAACCTACATGGACGAATACTTCGGAGATTTCCTTTTCGACAGCTTTCAACCCTTCCACTTTTATCACGACGAGGAAGTCGATTACGTGATCCCTCCGGTAGGCGAATTAGAAGATTATCTCGAGTTCATCGAGGGATTACCTCTGGTGAACAGTCCAGATGTCTTTGGACTGCACCCAAATGCCGAAATTGGCTACTTCACTCAAGCTGCGAAAGAAATGTGGAATAATCTTATAGAGCTGCAACCGCAAACTGGTAAGCACGTAAGCACCAAGGTAGTTTGATAATGATAATTTGTCGTCTGAATAATTGGAGAGTTCATAACAAAAACAAGCTTTGTCATCTTTTCTTTTTTTTTCTTTTCGAGCGAGCAAAAGAATATTGTAGATGTCTCGAATAATCCTACTTTATGTTACAATGTAAATTACCTGTACATCGTAGAGCAGAATCGTGTAATTGTAGATCTTTCGATTAAGATAAATTTTTGTACGAGCTACGTTCGAATTGGATTAATATTATAAAATTGAAAAATTTCACAAGCTTTCGTTCGAAATTGTCCAATTCTCCAAATTTATCGTTCTGATATCGTGCTATAAAAATGTATTTCTCTCTAGTACGCCTGGATAAAAGGAGTAAGTTTTTTCTACGAATAACGGTCTACGAATAATTCTCTTTTTGACCGAATTACTAGAAACACTGTTTTATTATTTAGAAGTCAGCGGAGTTGGAATAAGTAAAGATGAATTTATTGACAACATTGCGAAAGACATATTGAATAAAGTTCCTGTCGAGTATGATCTCGTTAAAGTGAGGAAACATTTTGGTCCAACGATAACTCCAACCACGATTGTTCTTTTCCAAGAATTGGAGAGATTTAATACGTTGATTAGAGTAATGAAGAGGACATTAACGCAGTTGAGAAAGGTCTATACTTCCTTCCCTCTCGTACAAGCGTAGATCAACTTTCAACATTTCAAAGCTTCCACGAGTGCACGACTTTATTGATTTCCGAAATAAAAGAGACGCGCTAGAGTGAAATTTCTCCTGTGATAGACTAAATGTGATTTACTTTGATAATCTTTTAAGGATTGCATATTTTTATCAGATATATTTATATACCGTTAGGCCATCGCCGGAGAAATTGGAATGGACACGACCCTGGAAAATATATCCGCGGCATTATACAATGGCGTATTGCCGCAAGAATGGGCCATACTAGCGCCAGACACGAGGAAAAATCTTGGTGGATGGATCGAACATTTCGAGAAGAGGATACAACAGTACACTAATTGGGTGAGATATTACAGTCAGCACAGATTTCACGATTTATTGATTTATCAAAAACATTGAAAACCGTTCATTGAAAGGAACCGTTATAGATTTAATATAGATACCGTAATAGATTTTTCCAAAATTCTTAGTCTTCGACGAGCGAGCCTATAGTTCTCTGGTTAGCCGGACTACACATCCCGGAAACTTATTTAGCAGCTCTCGTGCAAATGGCTTGCCGGAGAAATAGTTGGTCTTTGGATCGTTCTCTCACGTACACAGCAGTATCGAGATTTACAAGACCTGAGAAAGTAGAGGAAAGACCCGACCAGGTAACCAATAATTCATCATACATCACCATCCTGATTTCAAAAGTTGAACGAATAGAAATACAGACAGACAAGCGTTTATAAGAATTCCGATTGATATTTTGACTGATTTATAGTAATGGTATTTGAATTTTGTCAAACTATACAGATAAATAATAATTAAATACCGTAGGGTTGTTACGTGAGTGGATTATATTTGGAAGGGGCTAGATGGGATCTACAAGAGCAATGTCTTAAAAGATCACATCCAAAAATTCTGATAGAAGAATTACCAATTCTCATCATCATTCCAGTAGAAGCTCATAGACTCAGACTTCAGGTAATGAAATGATTTTAATTTGCGTAAAATTGATTGAAATTGTTTAAATAATTAATATGTAATTTCGTGAATTATAGAATACTTTCAGAACGCCAGTGTACACTACGTCTAATCGAAGGAACGCCATGGGGGTAGGTCTGGTTTTCGAGGCAAACCTCGCCACCACGGAACACATATCTCACTGGGTATTGCAAGGAGTTTGTTTAGTGTTAAATACCGATTAAATGGCTAAGAATTATATACGATTACAGTAATAATTATTATTTTATAAGAAACGCAATATACAAAGACATCCCGTGTACAGTAAATATCTTTATAAATATATTAAATATATTAAAAGAAATCTTTCCAAAAATACCAACCATCACATTATATTTATGTAACTTTGTAATATTTTCTTTCTTATTTAAAATATCCCATACACCAATTTTTTTTCACAAAGATAATCCTTCAATTATATAATAATTCAATAGAATTAAAATAGGCGATAAATAATTATGGAAAATGCAGATGTATTTACATGTATATACAGTATACTATTTATTGTATCCACTTATGAACTTGATCTGAGGTAAACAGAGATTGTAAAAGGAGCTGCCGATGAAATCATCCAAACGTTGCCATTTCACCCAACGGTAATTCTCTAATTGTTCTGTTCCTGTTGCTCGGCCAACGAAATGCGGATCCACGATTAACAAATAGGTGTTGTTTGCACCCTCGTGGATTCCTACAACGCACTTACTTGAACAATCCCTATCTCCTCCCATCATGATTGGACTACCGAATTCCTCGAAGTGACCCTTGATAACTGGAACTTGGTCCCGCAAGGCTCTACCATTTGGAACATGCACGATTTTACTGAGAACCTCGTACAAGTGATTCAATACAAGGCATACCTATAAGATAACTGAAATTAGCTTGTTTACTTCTATTTTTGGCAAAAGAGTAGATACTGCTTATCGGCCGTATCGCTAATGGACATATGGACATAAATGTTAAAAATGAAGTTTTCCGAAATTGCGTTTAGAACAGTTTAGTTAGCTGCAGAGTATATCAGAAATCGTGGTACGAACAAAAAGAAGATATTTTCCTGCAAGTACGGATGAAAGATCTATCAAATTAGTATTATCTTTTCAGCTGTTTCTTATAAATAAAAGGTAAGTCAAGTGCGCTTGTATCACTTGATAAATATTCAGTAGGAATAAAAAAATGTTTTTCAGTGGAATGAATAAATTTGTATCTAATACAATTTCTGAATATAAAAATTCGAATTACTTCTGCAAGGAAAATCAATGCCTCTCTTATTTCATCTTATTTCATCAGGATTTATGATACAGGCTGTATAATTATTATATATATAATTATTCTGTATAATAATTATTCTTGCAAGATATCTTTTCGGTAATTCTTCGCACATAGGCTTACTTCGAAACTCCCTATCCACTCCCTCGATCCAATAAATGATTGTTCCTTATCATCCAGCGTGACGAGTGCTTCCTGTATACGTCTGATATTTGGGACGGATTGGTCCAAGTTCCGATTCCTTATAACCCACGAGCATATTGTTTGCAGAGTTCTATATCCACATCCCCAACCCTAAATTCAATATTTCATCGTTTTTCTCTCTTCTCCATTGATATTCTCCCCAAAAAATAAGTTCAAATTACAGACCTTATCGTTAAAACCATCGCAACCATAGTGCCAATACTCGTAATCCCCTTGAACGAAAAAACTTTGACCGACTTCCGGCGCAGGGATATCACGATGAACGTTTCTCAATAAGTCGCTCGAATAATCGACGGTCATCGTTATCTCACGAAAATCATTGGACAATTACCCGTTTCGTTCCATCCAACGAGCCACGTAAAGCCACTCTACTTTCGCGTCTGTCGTAACCGCTTCGAAAAATCCTTAAACAGACCGTGGTTCGTACGGAATGGTAAATAGAGCGCGAAGCTTCGTATTTCCCGGTTCAGCAGTAATTCGCGGCCATTCCGTGTATTTTTCCTCCAACAACCTAACCTATCCAACTAACTTGCTCACCGTACCG
The DNA here is from genome assembly GCF_051014615.1 of Bombus vancouverensis nearcticus. Taxonomy (NCBI): domain Eukaryota; kingdom Metazoa; phylum Arthropoda; class Insecta; order Hymenoptera; family Apidae; genus Bombus; species Bombus vancouverensis. The sequence goes on from NC_134919.1 coordinate 14,614,272, forward strand.
TCATCGTTGCAATAATGATTCAGTGAAAGCGACTGACGATCGAGAAAACCTTTCGTAATCTACGATCTACGCGTCCGCATCGTCGTTCGAAAGTCGTTGTTTCACGAGTAGAAGAGGAAGCGCTGCCTTTATGATAGGCGTTAAATCGTGGCGTCACCTGCGAATACCTTCTCTCGTTTCTCGTCTACTATCGTCGTTCTCCTCGTATAAACGTATATTTGATACGGACGTGAAATCACGTACTACGCGGTCACGCGCACTTCGTTACGCGTTCCTCTTACTGGTTATCAAATACACCGTTCTTGGTAGCTCCGTGTGGCGTTACTGCGAGCGAAAAAAAGAGAGGGACAGAGTGATCGGCGTGAAGCTGACTGATAGAATGGACACTGGGATTTCATAGCAAAATGCCAATCAGACCAGACGACTGTGTGTGGATAAGACAAACGGATAAATAAGTGCGGTAGCAGCGTAAAATAACTGCGCGAAATTATACACGCCGAACAACAATTCGAAACTGTGCGGTGCTAGGGGCGAGTTATAGTTTACCTCCGGAGAAGATGAGAGCGATAATATTATGCACCTAATGGGTAAGTCGCGTAAATCTTGCCCGTGAACCTTATTCAATTAGCGGTAATCTATTCGAATGTAATTTCTTGATTTTATACGCGGTGGCATCGTGTCAATTTGACAGGTACACAATAGACTTACCGTTTATCGATTTTCCGCTGATTAAACAATAAGAAAGAGCATTTATTTCGCGGGAACAGTTTCGGGGTTAGTTCAATGTTTATATGTCGTTATTTTGGTCGGTCATCGGTTTCTAGCAGGTTCGAAGGTCGTCACTTGGGAATATTGCCAAGTATTTTAGGTTATGTTTATTATGTCACCTTAATTAGCAAGCAATGCTTCAGAAAAGTTAGTTCGAATGCTTTAATGAGATAGATAGGAATTTCTAATTTATACCTTCTTTTCGATTGAATAAACATACGATTTCGTAAGCGCGATGTTCTTTTACGTTGTAGACGTTGCTTGTTGTACTTTACATTAGGATGACACATACTGTCACTTTTTTGTTTACCAGTGTAAAGTTGAGAGATGATTCAGATATAAAGTTTGTAACAAAACGAGAAATATGTATGGTGCAGTGCGCGAAGAGGTCTCTGAAAGTTGGTTACACACGTATGATCTGAGCAGTACAATGATTCCTAATGTTAGTTCACCAATGGATGATGAGGAGCATTTTTGCAAGATGATCCTGTATAAAGAAATCAAAGATTCAAGGTAAGTGTTAATTTAGAGATATTTTTACAGATCTCCTGTACCAATTTATTTTTTGTTTTCCAGAGTACGAATATGGGACATTGTCATATTGATACCAAACCTCTTGTTTCTTTTATTTATCACAGTGAGATTTAATAGAGCACGGCTTAAATTACGAGCAACGAGTAGTCCAATATTTTTAGCATTTTATGGACTTGTCATTTGTAATGTAGTGATTTCAGTGATAAGATGTATCGTTTCAATGACTGTAAATGCAGCAGCCACCGTTGGTGGCAAAGCAGACAAAATACTGTGGGTAACAGTGAGATTTTTCCTGTTGTCCACAGAGATGAGCGTGGTTATATTTGGTTTGGCTTTTGGTGAGTTGATTTTGCTTTTGTTATTTAAGATTGCTTATTTAAAAAACTCCAAATACATAACTATTTATTTGTAGGACATTTGGATAGTCGCTCAAGTATTCGTAGGGTATTACTTGCCACGTCATTTATAGCATTGGCTTTTACCATAACCCAAGGAACCTTGGAGCTAGTTTTACCAGATGATACATTCCATATCCCTAGTAGAGATTTTTATGTATTTGGTCATGGGGGAATGATGTTTTGGTTTTGCAGCAGTCTTGTTTTCACAATGGTAAATCTACAATGAAATAAGCATCGATGCATATTCACTGCAAACAATCCTAGTTATTATTACAATCTTGTTACAGATATATCTTTTTATATTAATACTGCCATGGACACGGTTACGAGACCGTTTAACCCTTCCAAGTATGTTGATCAACCTCATCATATTCGGTGCTTCATACGTATCTATATGTCACAAAGTATCTTTTTTTTTGCAGCAAAAAAAAGTTTTTACATTTATGCTGGTACATTAGCTATGCTCGACTTAGTACAATCAATTGGTGCAGGCTTTCTAAACTACACACAAAATCCGGTAGGATTATGTGTCGTGGATTTCACTGCTGCAGTTTATTTGACACTTTTTACACCTTTGGTTTATCATACATTCCTGTCTGAATTTTTTGGGTAAGTTACTACGTATGTTCAAAAATAATTTAATATCCGAGAAATTGCGGACAGGGACAAATGAAAAATTTTGTTACAGAGTTTCACAACCTTCGATAATGTTTTCATACAAGGCACAAGTAGACGATGCAATGGATGAAGACACGGTGTCGTTGCCGCATCAACAGAGCTTCTCCTCGTTAAAAACAGACAGCGATTATATTTATCAGGTCCATACTCCATCTATTCACATGCCCTTGTATGGTTCGCAAGTGTTAAAATCATCCAGCTCAAAACATGAAACCTCCCTGCACTCCTTAGCATCCACCAAAGACTCCAGAAGTGGTAGCGGACGTATCTACGATTCCCCAGCCGCTTTATATCGATCCACATCCGGCATCAAAAGCTTTTCCAGACGCCTGAGCACAGAAAAAAGCACTTCCGACCTCAAGAACTATCCCCTAACGAAATCCGACAATTTTATCGATTCCAAAAAGAGCTCACTAGACCTAAAGTTGACTCACCATACTTGGGAAAGCAGGTCTACGTCACAATTCAAGTACGGTGGGCCTAGTAGCGTCTCAAATTTGCTTTTCGCGCCAAACACCGCTAGCAGCTTCTTGTATAAACCCCGGTTAAACGATAGCAATACTAATTTATTCTCCTTAACAAGAAAGGGTAGCTTGACGCACGAACGACAGAGATCTGAAAGTAACGTATCCAGCCAATTTTTTGAAATTCCACCGCTAGAAAATACGTTGCAATCCATTTTGGATAGCAGTACGCCTCATCAAGAGTCTTTGACGAAAGGCAATACTACTGCGCAAGATTTGCAAAATATACAAAAGAAAGAACCGACTCCTTTGAAGCAGTACACTGGCACTGCAATGTCTGAAGTCGATGTTGAAGACACATTGTCTGATTCAGCAGATACTTCAACCGTCACGCAACATTTATTATCTAAACCTGTTTCTTCAACAAGCGAAGAGGAGGTATACGAAAAACAAAGGAAGCAAAATACAAAGAAAAAGGAGTCTGGTGGACTGAGTGATTATTTATTATCTCTGACAACTTCGAACACTCAGAACAACGAGAAAAATATCGAAGTAAATCCTAGTCTTTCTCCCCCCCATTACACTAAATCTTATATGCAGAATGAATTGCTGTAAATATTTGTTTTAATAATCGGTGTAAAGTCTAAGTCACTAGTTTTATATAAGAGAATCTTAATCTTAAACTCAATTCGTTTGATCAATTAGAACAAAGTGGATTATCCTTTGACATGGAAGAATTATAACGCGTATTTGTTAAATAACAATATAGATGTATCATAGTGTAAAATAGAGGTGCGCACAAGATGCTTTATTATGTGTACATATATAGCATGTCTAGATTTAATTAAACTCATTAATGTAGCTGATGCACTTGGTTTTATTTATTTACACTAACTTGGCAGTGGATAACGCTAATATTTTTGTTTTGTGTTGCAACCAACATATTCCTCACATCAAACCCTATCGTTCGCTTTTTTTACCTTCAAAGAAGAAAAAAAACAGAAAAGACAAAGACACAAAAGAAAAGTGGGATATATGAATTATTTGCACTCAGCTTGAAAGTACACGAACCTTATGTTATGTATAGTAGTGGAAATTTTCACTGTATAATGTCTTTGCACGAAATCAAATTTTTATCAATTTTAAAGATTTTTAAAGTTTCTAGATCTTTTACGATCATCCAAATTTTGTTTATGATGAAACGTTCTATATTGTCCGCTGCCACTTCTCACAGCTTTGTTAAACGGTGCAACGAGAACTGTTCTTTTGTTCGCAGAATCACAGTGTCTATGACTCGACCCAGTTCGACACAAACTCCACACCGGTGAATCCACTGTACGCGGCGTCTCTGCAGAGTCCGGATAGCATAACCGGTTACAGTATAGATAGTCAAGAAGGCCAAGCCCAGGTGAACGGTTATCAACAGTGAACGAGCTGATCGTGTCTGGCGTGATTCGACTTACATTTACGGTCACGAACATGGATTCAACGATTAGTTCAACGATCGAGTTCAATTTCATTGAAAGTGAACTACTGCGCGAAATCCATTGAAAAAAAACCGTGTTCCATCGTTCGATTCTCCCCTTTAAAGAATGAAACTAGAACGAAAGAACCCCGTACGATTTCACTGAAAGAATCTAGTCGCTACGAACATTTTTAGAACAGTGCAACGTTGATGAATCATTCTTTTGATTTCACTTCTATTTCTTGTGATAGCATCAAGATAAAATAAGCGGTCGTGTGCTATTTGAAAAAGGATAAGGTTGAGTTTCTTATTCTCCGTTCAGGCGAATACAGTTTCGTACTTAATCGATTAGATGATTCGTACTGTTAGGGAAACTGTTTAGACGATGTACGAAAGAAAGCATTTCATTATGTCGACATCGAAATGGTCAGCGAGCTGCTAACTTCTCGAGACAGATTTCATCAGTTGAATTCGACTTTCGACAACTTGCTTATCGTTTCTCCGTCCTCTTCACCAAAGACAGGCCTTCCCGGTCTCTCTGACTTTAGCGAAAGATCTGAGCACGATCCATGGTGAACCTCCCTCGCTATTTTCCTACTTTTGCAATTAAGAAAGCATTTTATGAACGACGAGCAAGGACAATATTGGAGAATGGTTCCCGTGACGAGCATAAAGATTTACTCGCGAGGATCGAAACATAAAAACTTAGAATTTTAAGGAGAACTCCTCGGTACTTCGTTGAAACTATTTACGAAAGACTCCATCCATCGTGTAATATGTATATACACCCTGTATTCTAGTGTAAAGGATCGTGCTATTTATATACTAATATATTATATATTATATATTATATATACAAGAATACATAACGTTATATTTATCGATATTGTATGTCCGTATTTGTGAACGTGCTAGTTCTGGCAGAGCCGCATCGGACACGACAAAATTCGTCTGCCTTTTTCTCAATTTGATACGTAACACGAATCATTCAGAAACCAGTGGCGATAAGTACTCATTGATTTTACTCTAATTAATATCCTCAGAGCGTAATGCGTTAAGACAATTGCGTTGATACGATATAATCGACATTTTGAGGCATTCCAAACGGTTCCTTTTAATCTTTCTTCCCCCTCGTATAGATCTGATCCCTTTACATTGCCATGTTTAACGCGAACCAACGATTTTTGTACCATTTTTAAATGTACTTTAGTCAGGAACCAAAGTCTCAAGATTCGAAATCACTCTTCAAAAATGTTCGTTCGATGTGGTGATTTTAAACTCGTCTCGATAATTCGATTGCTCCTTTAGAGGATCATTGGCGGTTATGATCGAACAGCAATATACACATTACACATCCTTTCGCGCATTTGCTAACGTTCAGATCCGTACGGATCTGTGTAAATACCACGAACAGACTTATCAAAAGCTCTCTGGAGGCCGAATCTCTCTGTCAATTGCAATGTCGATTCATTCACACTTACACGTACACGTAATTAAACACACTAACTCGTTCTACTCTAATTCTACCAGGCGTTCTCTTCTAATTATGTCTGACCATCGTGATCAGGCTTTTTTTTGTAATTGTCGGGTGGAATGTGAAAGGCAATACTTCGGATCGCGTAACATGATTATATATTTAATGAAAATAAAATTACATTTCAATCGAACGCTTTCAGACTTTTCTTTCTCGTTTCTACGAATCCCATCCAGACAAGCCTCGTACAAACAGAAATACGATTACCAGAAATACCGTATCCGAATTCGAATCAATCGATTTTTAACAAAAAACGAGGAAGCATCTTCTTTCTATACGATTGGCCAATTGTTGGGGTACAGTGTTTCTAGCAACTGTATCTCAGTCTATACGAGCCATTACGCATTAGAAAGAAATTGATATATTTTTCGTTAAGCTACAATTAACTTCAGTCTAAAGTTAAACCGATCAATAATTAACTAATAACCAAATCATCGTCCAGCGATAATTTTTACAAAATCATAGGATGACAAATAGAAGACCAGATTACTTGCGAACAGATCGATATCAATATTATCTTTCCACTGAAGCTAAAGCCTTCAGCTTCTATCCCTATTGCTATCTTTAGCCGAAGACTATGTATAGTCGTTGGAGCTAGAAACTCGTAACACCGATATCACTGAGTAACTTCACGGTGGTTTCCAGTATCTCATCAACCTTAACATATTCCTCCCTTTATAAACCTTGATCATTTTCGACTTAACCCTTTGGATCCGACGAAAAAAGCTGATGAGAGTTGGTAATTAAATTGATAACAATTTTTTGATATCGCGTTTTGTCAAACGAACGAGATTTTGTAACGACATCGACTAGAAAGGTTTGCAAGGTGGATAGACTCGAGCCACTTAAATTTTCGCTACACGATAGGATCGCTGCTATAAATACAAAGTGCATGCATGCGCATTATTCGCGCTCCAACTTGCACTACCTTTTCATGGACAAGGCTACCGGGCAATGATTAGTCACAGTACACCGATCATCGGCTCTTTCCGTTCGATTGAGCTCCGTTGCACAATATCAGAGTGCAGTCTTTCTCGCACGAGCCACGAAAGAGTGCATCAACACCCGTTGTTTACAAAAACAGGCAACAGGCTGGTGTTCCTTTCGTTTTATTTTAATCGCCAATCGCTGGGCGCTGGAACAAAATTTTAACGACGGTTTTGGAAGGAACTTGATATTACAAAGAAAAAGGTCGTGTAGATTTTTAACAACACTTTCTTCCTGCCAAAGAGCAATGAAATATTTAAAGAAGTCTAGCCAGTTATCTCTTCATTCAGTGGATGTATACTGAATATTAACGATGTATGGTGTTGAATAATTAAAAGAATTCTCGATTAAACAATTATCATTCTAGGCTAAATAATTGATAAAAATATCATGAAGGTATCTTCTACTAAGGGAAAACAGTTGATACATTAATAAACGTCACAAACTATTCGCAAAATATTCGACGTAGCTTCAGCCGGAAAAGAAAGCACGAAATTCCCCTTTATCACTGCCAGAATCGGTTTCAATAATTCACACCCCTAATCGATAATACCGAATTGATCGTAAAATATTCATAGTCTACGTACGTACAAAGTGATACTGCCCGAAAGGCTCAATGAACTCAACAAAATTTCGTATATTAATATTTCTCCCTATGCATGTATATTTTCTTATTATATATATAACATATATATAAACATATATATATATAATCTTTTCCGAAATTCTTTTTCTTTTCGATAAGTGAAATATTTGTTCCCCCTCCGCTAATGCCTGAGAAAGAGAGTTTTCACCGAGTCGCGAAATATCTTGCACGAGACTAAGTTCACGGGATATATCGTACATAGTTATCCGCGAAGGGGCGAAGAATTTGTTACGTAAATGAGTTCTTGACCAAGCAGAGGCGTGTTATCGAGATCGAGTAGAGCGCTGCTTCTCTCCTAATGATAGCGGCCTAATTAAGTCTTGCTTGATTTTAATCAACCTCCCGACACTAGATGCCGAGCAGTTTAGACAATGTCGCCGGCTGCAAAAATAACAGGCAACTGGCCTAAATACGTCGTCAGTCGAAACTAGATAATTAACGACAGCTTTTATAATCTGCTGTTGGATGTTTTTGGCGAAAGACAGGAGGAGAAAGAACAGTGTACTATTTGTTCGAATCGATGAAACTGAATGAATTTTGCGAGGTGTATATAATATGCTAATGTTGAGATGATACGTCAATGGTCCTGCGACGTATTCAGAATCCTTGATACCGATCGCTATACGTTCGAGGATTCGTGCTATAGAGAAAATGCGGTTTTGGCCAGCATCCAAAAAATGGGATTGTATCACGTCGGGTGGCGTTTAATACGTGTCTACTTGAGTAGGATGTAACACGCGTGATATCGCGAAACATAGCTCGTTTCCCGGTACATACTGTAGGACGCTTTCATTCAGTGGAAATGTTCGGATTTATCGCGTAGAATCGTTAATTACAATTACTGCTGTGAAATTACGTATGGTTAATGTGAAGATTAAATTTCTAGGAAAGTAACATTCTGTTTATCGTAAAAGTGCGAGTCTTCTTCTTATAAAATCACCAATTATGTATAATTACATTTTTAAGAGAAACGTAGCTAAAGAATTCGCTTTACAAAGAATAACAAAACTTTGCTTTGAATTTCTTGTTCGTTACATAATTATAATTCTCGCGTAAAAGTATCAATTATGCTTAATTTTCTAAAAAAAAAAAAAAAAAAAAAAAAGAAAACAGCTAATATTCTACATATTAAATCTAAATACCAAATTATTGAAATTGAAGTAACGTTTAATTCGGACTTTTTTCTTTATTCTGATATCGTAATTTTGATTTAAATCGCAATCTGTTCTTGGCAAAATATCATAAGCTTTCCATTTGCAGTAGAAACATAACTCTTACAGAAGGAAAATAGAAGAATGGAAATGTTATTTTACGACATTGGGTAGTAAGCAAGGTTAATTGCCATGTGATGTTTCTTTATAGGCGACACTTGCCGTTTATTACGCAGTGAGACACGTTTTTCTCTTGCAATGCTCTTTTCTACTTAAAGAGTCGTACACGTTCCTCCACGAGCGCGGCAACTTTCTACCAGACTTTTCGTTCTTGGAAACTGGCCTGCACCCTCGAAAGGCTTAAGAGCGCGGAACAATTCTTCACACAGAGAACAGTCGGCTTCTTACGTACTTGAAAACAAGTTGCAACATTAGGGAAAGGCGATTTTGAAATATTATTGAAAGTGAAATCTAATGTTTATTTATGAATCTAATGAAATACGGGAAAAAGTAGTTCGACTTTCGATATCTATCGAGTCGAGTAAATTATTTTCTTCTCTGAATATTATTCCCAAGAGATTCGAATACGAATCTCTAACATGAAAATTATTTCGACACGGATGACGCTCTATTTGATAGCATATAAACCAAGAAAAACTACCGTTTCTCATTAAGAATTCGAGATTCTATTTTCCCTGAACCACAGAAGAATTTTGAATAATATTTTATAAAGGAGATACAATTATTTTTTAGACATCAATTTTTTTATCAACTAGAATATTCAAAAAATAACGTAAATAATTCAATAACGACGATACTGTGAATTGACCCGAAATCAAAGGTCCTGTAAATCTTCCATTTCAATTCGACACAATTTTTAAAGAATTTCCAACTTTCTGTATAGCAACATCTTTCTCCAAGTTGATTTATTACTCCAAAAACCATGTTTCGAACATTGAAAGCCATGTCGACCGAACACCCTTCTGCTCGACGATTTCTATTCTGTTTTTCCCGTTTGGATGGTCTCTGTTCTCCCACGGAGCTTGGGACGTGTTTCTTATGCCGGCTAAACGGCGCCTGAGAACCTACTTCCCGACGTTCAAGGATACTTTGACGATCAAACAAGAAACCCACGTGGACGTCTGACGCACTCCTCCAAAACTTCGATTCCACCATTAAGTTGGACGTATGCTTTCAAAATAATACAAAGTTGCTTTTTCCTTTTTCTAGATATTACGTATTTCGTACTTCGTTCGATACAAAAGTATAACCGAATGCTAGTGACTTTGATTCTACGATATTACGCTTACGTACGATCTCAATACGTTTTCATCGCTAAGTCATTTTCTATTTCGAACGCATATTCTGAAACATTTACTTGCGTTACTTGCTCTTTTAACAAACCTGTGTCGTTCATTAAGCGCGTTTCGTAAAACTCAAGAATTTGAACAAATCTCAGCTTGATATTCTCTTGCTTTAAAAGACTCTTTCGGAGATTAAAAGTCTGTCGCGTTAAAGGAAACTGTCGTCGTACTTATACTATGACACCGATTTCAAATTAATAACAAAATCAACAATGCGGAACATACGAGAAGGTGATTCCAAAATTCTACATGATAATGTAACGAGTGAGTACAACCCTAGTCGATGTCAGGGTAATCCAGGGGATTTGATCGTCCGGTAGAAAAGGGGATTTCATTGCTGTCCGAATAGAACTTGACACGGGCATACACTTTCGGATAAACGCGTGTTCGCTCGTCTCCCATCATCTCAAATTGCAATCAATAGATAGGCGACGAGACGGCGCCGAAACGTGTCTTTATCCAACATGGTCAGAATACAAATAGAGGGTGTCCTAAAAGTCATGAGACAGTACATCGCGCAAACTCCCACGTCCTGTTGTTCGAACCGATGTCACTTTCGCTACCATACAATGCTAACGCGGATGTGTTTGCTCAACCACTCGAATGTTTGACTTTCCTACACGCGGGTTGTTCCATGTTTTAAATTGATTCGAACCGAGATATTCGGTGATGAAGCTTCGTGATAACGTCGATCAGATTTTTATTTGACAATTTCTGCTTGATAAATTGAGCGAAATTTGTAACGGATATTTTGAACAAACATTTTTCAAACGATAATTACAGAGATATTGGCATTTATGAAAGTTTTAAGAGACCTCTCGTTCTTTGTATTTCGATATCGAGAAACGATATTATTTAAATAACGAGAGATCGGTCTTTGATTTCCTCAATTTATAAGATCCGGTGTTTGAGGAATAAAGATCCATGTATTTAGATATCTGTATTTTGGTATAGAGAAAAGATATATCTAAATAAGAAAATAGCAATTTTCAAGCTTTAAATTTACGATATCAAGTTTACGATAAAGACCGATTTTTGTGGTCAAATCGAACGCGGAAATATAATTGAAATAATAAGTTCTTTCGTATTTTTAGATACTAACATTCGACGACCGTGAATTTGTCACGTTTTGAAATTTATAAATATACAAAAATCGCAGGAAGAAGATATGATGAGCACGCTTTTGTCAATTTTTATTTTTTACTCAATATCGCCTTATGAACAAAAAGAGGTATTTTAATATATCTTGCAGATTGAAGAGTAAAGAAATTTTTTGTCCAGAATAACTAATATTAAATCGAACCTAAATCTGTACGTTACTGCTATCGACACTTTGACTAAAGATTTCTGATTGATTCCGCCTCGCTGAGGCGGCTCTAAAGAAACTGTTCTCAATTCCTCGAGACGTTATATCCAGCTGAATCTCTTTGTAAGAAATTTTACAGCATTTTCTCACTCTCTAACTATCTTCGGAAAACATCCCATACTATACAAAGGGATATAATTTGTACTCTTAAAAAATTAGAAACCATCCACCGTCTAACGCATAATGCATCGATAATACCTCGTCTTTTTATGATAATAGCCTTCTCACGGTATTAAAACTCTTTGCTCGTTCGAACGGTAAACATAAAATGTTTAATAAAATCTCCTTGCAAGTACCTACACATACAAATTTCGTTGCTTTGCGTTATAGATAGTCATCAATCTTTTAATTAATAAACTCACGATATTTTCTCATAAAAATATCGTCGTAAAGGCTATGGCTTTAAATAAATCGTTTAGAAATCATTATTCGTTAATTTCGTCACTTTTTTTCCAAAGATAGTGATCGATCTACTATCTCATAGACACGTGTCTCTATACAGATATTATCAGAGGCGTTATGATTTTAGGCAAATGTCGTGAAACATTTCCATGAAGCATCGATCGATGTAATTTGAATGAAAGGTTCTCTTATTCGCAAGAGGAAATTCGTTTTTTTCTTTTTTTTTTTTTTTTATATCGTACGGACAGCTTCGTAATAGCCAACGATGTTTCAAAGTATTCGCATTTTCCACCGTGAAATTAACATTAACTGATATAATTCCAGTGTCGCTGTGGAAAACTTATTGTCGGCCTTTATGAATTCATTTTGCGACGACGCGGATTCTCAGGCGGATAACAAAATGCGAGCGACGCGACGTAATATCTCGGCGGCTTTTAAATTTGTGTGAACGGCGCGAGAACACCAGCCGTAATTTTCGTCGTCGTAACGACCGGTAGGCTCTCTGTATTTCTCGCCTCTTTAATTACTTCGATAAACAGTTGTCCCCTCGTGTGAAACGCGATCGAATAGGGTAACAGAGAGAAAGAGGAGGCAGAGGAGGATTAATGAGAGTGGGAGGTGATTTAAATACCCTCCACCGGGTTTCTTTTGTACTGTCGTGGAGGAATGTTTTGTTAAAAAAAGGATAGGGGAGTATCAAAGAATATTTCCACGGCTTCGCGATACGATAGACGAACTTTGTTAACGACGTGTTTAATTAGAGGCGCATTTATTCAGAAAATTGCAATGTCGGGCGCATAAGTAGAAAATGGAAGGATAAATTCGAAAATTCAATTAATCGTACGATGCAAAGTTTTATTTCTGCTTTTTCTTGGAAAAAATATTTCCACGCCCTCGCGATACGATAGACGAACTTTGTTAACGACATGTTTAATTAGAGGCGCATTTATTCAGAAAATTACAATGTCGGGCGCATAAGTAGAAAATGGAAGGATAAATTCGAAAATTCAATTAATCGTACGATGCAAAGTTTTATTTCTGCTTGTTCTTGGAAAAAATATATTTAGGATATATGTATTAGTTATATGCTACGTTAGGAAATACAGATATGTTAACAAATATTACGTCATATTATATTTAAGAGATAGCGAAAAGGACAATTTGCTAAAGTATATACTACGTAATCGAGACTACTACAAAAGCAAACATTTTCCTACCAGCAATTTCGATCAATTTCACCCTACGAGAGAACATTGCCAACCCTATCTAACTTTCACGTTGCAAACTTTCTTCGATTCTTTGCAGCCCTAAGCCATTAAATACCAATGTGGTATTAATGGAATTTTTTATTTGCAACTTCTATCTATTTAATTCGCGTTGTTCAATTCCGTAAACCATCGTAATCACGGAAGAAACTTTTAAAGACTCGTTTAATATCTTTTCTCGTTATTTCCTCATTTACCAGAATCTAACAATTTTATGAAATTATAAATTGAAGCACTTATAGTACTACGATAAATTATTTCAATTATAATACTTACGCCGCCATAACAAACCAAATTTTTCAAATCAAGGATATTCTTCATTTTTGTATCTCCCACTGATACAATGGCCTTCTTGATAGAACACCAAATTACTGTATTAGGTTGTCCGAAAAGTTTCTTTCGTTTTATAAGGCGATAATAGATGAACAACAATTTCTGTTTTATATTATTATATTATTTATATTATTTTCGTGCATAATTCAATAAATTAATATAAAACAAAAAACATTGTGCGTTCCACAATTTTTACGCATTATATCACTGCCTGGATCTTAATAGGCTAAATCTCCTTGTAGCCAATCACTATACGCGTAACAACGTACATCGATCACGTATCGATCTTCTAACATAAAGACATTACATGTTACATACAATGGTCAATCCTGCGCTGGCCATCGGAAGGAATTCTATTTGATTTCAATCCTCCTTTCGCCTGATCAAATGCAAACAAAAAGAAATAAATCCTACCTTCCTATATATATATTCCAATAATCCTTCCGTGCCAAAGCTACCTATCCAAATTTCAAACTCTGCTAACAAACAAAATGAATGAAAAATATTTTCAATGCTCGGGGTCGTGGTGGAGGCGAAGCACCTGACCTCGGTCCTTCCAAGCCCGGGAAATTAATGAAAAATATTTTCAACCCTCCACGTCATCGTGGATGCAAAGCACCTCGCCACGATCGTCGTCCTGGCTAGGTAGGATGGGAGGTGAATGGGCACGAAGACAAAGGCGGGCCATTCGAGGACGCAGGAACGCGGAAGCGGGCGCAGCCGCGGGTAAGTTGAGCGCGATGAGCGCCGACGCCGGCGAGGGCGACGCCGTGGACGCTGTGGCGACGCGGGGATGTCAGTAGAGATGCCGCGTCCGCGAGCAACGCGTATCGACGACGGTGTCAGTTAGCCCGACGGGGTAGCATCGGGGTGGTTCCAGGCGAAAGTACGGCGAGGGGCGCGTCAGGACGCGGCTGACGCTCACGCGACCGACCGAGCGTCCTGCGACTTCCGCTTCGACCGATTCGAACCCATTTTCACCGAGTTCTTCTTCTATTTCATCCAATTTGTCCATCGAATCGTTCGATTGTCGTAAACACGACACATTTAACGAGACATTCTCGTTCGATTGTTTCGAAGAATTTTGTTCATCGAGAAGAAAAATTAAGGATCAAGAAGAAACGAGTGAGATGAGAGACCAGAATGCCAGGAACGATGTGGAGGAAGAATTCAGAGATAAAAGGAGAGAAACGTACGATAAGTAGACGCCGTTCGGCGACGATCACCCTACGCGTCCCTTCTTTCTATCCCCCGAACGCGATCGATTTTATTCCTCGCCTTGGGATGAACGATTCTTCGTGCACGAGCGACTGATGGCTAACCTTTGAGCGCGGCTAACAGCAAGGTAAACATCGTTACTGCGGGCGACGATTTTTTAAACGCTTCAAAAGTGCCACTCTTCTTGTTGTTCCTAGCTTCTGATTAAACAGACTCGGTTAAGGGCGATGGAAAATGGTTTTAGCCTCGTTTCGCTGATCGAGGTGGCTGATCGTGATCGATCCGTTGATCCGTTGATTATTTGGTACGTGGACTGGCTGGGGGAGTAATCGGGTGTACGTATAGCCGGAAACTGCTATAACTCGCGAAGTTAAAAGGCGGGAACGACGATGCTGGAAAGCAGCCGCGAGCGTGGAAAATATCGGTGAATCGAGGAACGTGTGTCGCGGTTTACCGTAATCCGGAGGATGCCGTAGCTTTCTGCCGGGAGTTCGGTGAAGTAGCGAGCAGTTTTTGAATTTTTGATTCGCGTACTCGTTGGAGACGGAAGATTCCCTCGGAGAATGGCAGTTTCTGTTTCCTTCGGAAACGTATATTTTCCGAGTCGTATTCTTCTGGAAATACGAACGAAAGAAAAATTCTGTTTTTGATCGTTGCGATCTAGCATCGATTATCGAATCACGTTTCCCCGTCGAAGCAAACAATTAAATTCTTACAGGGCAAAGACCAGCATCGGGAAAGTAAGGAAGATCGAGGAGCACTCGTGAAATGGGAATATTCCAATCTTGATCGAAGAACACGTTCGAAAGTATCCTGGCTCGATTGTCTCAACGATGAATCGAGAAAACGAGGAAGTACGTTTAAACTTCTAATTTCAAGAAATACTTGGCAGAACGAGCATTCGAATTTCGTTTCTTTTAAACGTCCCTCTCTTAACTCTTCTTTGCTTTGTTTTCCCTCCAAGTTCTCAGTAATTTTATTACTTTTAACATGGTTATTAATTTTCACAACGTTACATTTTTTACCTTGTCATTATTTAGAAAAAAAGAGAAAGATGAAAAATTGACGAGAAATTTATGCGAAATTAATGGATAATATCTAATTCACGTTCGGAAGGTTTTTAGAAATAATTGTCTGAATGATAATGTCTCTGTAGCAGCGACCAGTCTCGCAAACGCTTTGCGGAGTTTTGCAAAAAGAACCAAGTTGCAAATGTTTGGTTCTGTCCGTGTTAATATACGGATGCCTTGCCGCAGTGACGTGGTGTAGATGCGCGAATGTCACCAAGGTACGTCACTTCCTCTGCATTACGGAAATCCAATCCGAGCATTGTACTACGAAAATTTAACAATTCGATTCACTTGACCGTTCGTAAATTAAGAAAAGAAGGGACTTTGAGTGGTAATTGTTCGTAGGTGATAATCAATTTCTCGAGGTACCCAATTAAAAGCACGAGACACGTGTCTCCCTGTGACGATAGCTACATATACATTCTCGTAAGTATATAGGAAAATCAATTCGAAACATCCATATTTATCACAGAAAAATCGAATTTTTCAAATTAGTTTGTCATAAAAATAAATTTAATCAACCCTGGAATATTCGAAATCGAAACGTGGATTTTCATTTAAAATTCGTTAAAATTAATTCTTTCTCCTTAAAATAATCTGAACGAGCAGCTTTCTGTAATCTGTTAACCGGCGAACATAGTAAATTTTCATTCGCAGAGATTAAAGTCCATCTGACTAAAATTAACTTGTCTTGATCAACTTTGAATTCCATGAATTTTTCTTAATCTTAACTTTGCATTTTTTCCAAATTTCTATACTGGCTGTTCCAAGTTTCCCTAGCCAAACTTTGTCGGTATATTCCGTCTATATAAATACGTATAAACCAATAAATTGAATCTTTTATCGTTGTCAGTTTCGTATCAACAGAAACGGTGAATATTTTGGAACGGAATACGACCAGCCAAGGATTATATTCGACTTAAACTTATATTCGCGTTACAATATAATAACCGCTGTGTATTTCACATTTTTTCTTATAATTGTTTGTACATTGTTCTTATAACAATCTATATTTATATAACGTTCTATAAAGTTAAAGTTTGGCCATTAAACTCTGCAGAATTTTTTCGAACTTTTTATTAAAAGATAACTTGACGGATTAAAATCCAGAAAGTATCGTAAAGTGGAAATTACGAGAGGGGAAGGCGACAGGATGAGAATTTACACGAAATATTTCATTCTATTGCAGGTGGCATTCATGGGGATGCTGTATTTGGTCTATTTGGTGGAATGTTATCATTCACCGATCAGGATCGATTTGTTACACGCGGAGAGCCAGGATAGCGTGTTATTGAAGATCTTGCAGCTAAAGTCGGCACAACCGACCATCTGGTGGAAAGCTGTCTCGTACCATTACGTGCGACGTAAACGTCAAATTACCCGGTACAGAAACGGAGACAATTACACGACGACGCAGGTAACGCATAATGCGCAACGTGCAACGCATATCTCGTGATCCAGACGAAAGGAAGTCGCGGGATGGTAAATCGTTGATACGCTTCGCGCGAGCCTCGCCGAACCTTGTTGCGAGGACAGATGGACCATTCGCTCTTTCGCCTTCTTTCTTTGTTAAAATTCTTGCTTAATATTTATTTCATCTGATATTACTAGTAACTTTATACGATATCAACTCTACACCCATTACAAATTCATAATTTAAGGTACAAAGAATTTCTTACGAATCGGCTGCCGTGACGCTTGAGCTGGTTCGGATAACAATTCGACGAAAAAATGTTTCAAGCGAAAATTCTTTGGCATCAAAGGAGTAATTCGGCGATCTATACTTTTGCTCAATGGCCCATCTATCCCCGATTTATCCCTCTTTCTGACGCTTTTCGTCTTCCAGGTCTACTACGAAAGGATAAACACCCACGCCGCCACATCTTTCTACTATTACGACTACTGTGGCGTAAAGGACATCAGCAAAGAGTTGATCCTGAATCCAAAAGTGCCGATCACGAAGATCAATCTCAGCAAAGGATTCGCCTTCTCGAACATGAGATCGGCGACAGAGTTTGAAGAGGCTAGGTCGAGATTCTTCGCGGAACAAGTATTGGCTAAATTGGAATGAACCGATTGGATCGTGGATTTTTGTTTTTATTTTCATTTGTGCGAAATTTGAAATTTCGAAAGTAGAGTCCAGGGTATGGTACTTGAGTTTTACACTGAATGAAACGAATCTTTATCCAATTTCTATTTCTCTAATTAAGTCTATGGAAGACAAATTTGCGTAAGAATCCACGGTCCATGAATGATTACAATTCTTGATTGACAATTATCCAGTGAACGAGTGCGATTCAACGAATTAAGATGCCATATTGTTCGAAGGAACTGAGAGACGACTACATGGAGATGAAAGAAGGTCTAGATCTCGGATATAATTCAAACCCCACGATGCTGGTGGCTGTTCTTGGCAACCCTTGGTTCACTAATCGCTACGTCTACTGGTGCTTGAGTGCTCTATTGCTCAGCTGGCCTTTGAGAGTGATCATAGAGTACAAATCGCAGTATGCTGACTATCAGGTGAAAAGCTACTCCATCAACTACTACTTATAGTCGTAGTTCGTCTGATCTGAATCTAATTTAAATCCCAAATAAAAATGACATTATCTCGAATGATATGAACAAGTCGAGGAACATTTTGATCGATATCATCGAGTTGTCGAGTAACAGAAACGGCATTACAATTCTCAGATCACCAAGCTCTTCGGAATCAACTATGACACACCAAGCGGAAGCGAGCCAATACACGCATCCATGAGCCAACAAACTATCAACCAGCCCGGCTCGTACATGCTGGCACCGAGTTACAGCGAAGCGCTTCTCATGGACCCAGCACCGGACCAACGACCAGCCGAGTCCCAAGACGCAAGTAGAATGGAAATGGTGCCGAGTTATTCGGAAGCGTTACTCTATCAGCGAGCAGAACAAGGCTGCGTCGTAACACAGGAAGTGAACGAGGATTCGAACCGTCGAGTAACGTCGCGCGAATGTACCTGTCCCTGCCACGCCGTCTCCTCTACCTTCGAAATGAACACGCAGGAAGAAGGATCCAGACAAGACGAAGAACACGGCCAATCGGTGGATCAGGCCAGACAGCCATTGATAGAAACCGCGATCGAAGTACACCCTTCGAATTGCACTTTGGTCAGCGAGACAGAGACCGGCAAGTGTGGAAGCTGCGGGAAATTCTTGGTCGAGGCACAGCTGGAGAGCTTAGAGATGTCGAGAAGCGAGTATAACGTAGAAAACCCTGAGACAAGTTCGATGACAGGGTTGCAGAACGTTAGAAGAGGTCCGAGGATCAGTATGATACCTAGAGACATGTCTGAACCGAATCTTAGGTCCAGATCGGAACTGATGGAAGTTGACACGAGGTTCCTTAGATTGAACGGACAAAGCTTGAGGAACATTCTAGAGAGCGACCAGGAAGAAGAATTTGGTATCGAGGACAGAGTGGAAGAGATTAGTGAAGATAAGATGAGCGAGCCAGAAAGAGGAAGAAACTTCAGGTTATCCCTTTGTTTCCTCGACGAAGCCAATTCCAGGTCTACAGTGGCTGTAGACGCGAGTAGAGGCGCGATACCGAAAAGGATAGCCAGCAGAAGCAGAGTAATTGCGAATCCCATGTCGAACGAGACTTGCGGACTGCCTGATTCGACAACGTATTTTTGTCTCAAGTCGATTCTTAAACAGAATAAACGGAGATACACTCTGATTACCGCAAGGGAGCTTCAGAATCTCTCGGACAGGGAGGATGACGATGTGATCAGACGTTTGGAGAATCGATCGTCGTATCACGAAGGCTGTATTCCGAATTCTGCTTCGAAGAACAGTGCTGAAGAAAAATTCGATCTGTTCTCGAGATCGAGAGAAAGCTTGGATGCAGCTTCTGGAAGGAGGAAGAAACAGTTATTGGAGAATATCTCCACGGATAAGAATGAAGATGGATCGAAACGTGAAAGCAACAGGTAAGTTTTTGATTAAGAAATTTGTTTAAAATTGGAAAGAAAATTGCTTAATGGCTTAGTACCAAGGCTTTATTTATAATCTATCTGGTTAAACCAAACTTGGTTAAACAAACCGAGACAACGAAACAAAGCTCAAAGAATCCTCCCACGAATTGAAATTTTCCCCCACAGAACTCTCATCTTTGCGAGTCCGATACAAGAAGTTTGTCCTGGCGATCCTTTCGGAGGAAAAGACGTAGTTCGAACGCGACAAGAAGTAGATTCCACCTCGCCAGACGAGTCACCAAACCACACAGTTCTCAGCCAACTCGGACGATCTCTCACCTGTGACCGGAAATCAGCTCGACGTCGATTCCAAGAGTCTCGTAGACAACGTTACTCGGACAGCTCCCATCCTTCTTCCTTTTCCTGTCCACTTGATCGTCAACATCCCTATCCATACGCTTTCTCGGCGTCCACAGACGCCGTGGACAACACAGAATTCGACAAGAACGTTCGACAAACCTCAGCTCGCGTTTACCAACACGCAACGTCTTTTCCACCTTACGAAGGATCGATTTCCGGCCACAGCGACAAATTTACCGATCAGCAAGCTACGATACACAGAATTTCTCCGATGAACGTTCCTAGGTCATCGAACAAGGCAGAACTGACCCGTTCATTGACCGAAAGACGAACGAAAACGGTTCGAAACAACGCGAATTTTCGACGAAGCTTTACAGGAAGAGTAGAGGATTACAGAACGGAGAACAACAAATGGGCGAATCTGAATATGGAGACGTCGTTATAACGAAGGGACACGAGATGATAACTATAAATATCCGTCCTGCCACTTTTCAACATCCTGTACATACAGCGTAAATGCGATTTAATCGGCCCCGCCTTTGCATCGAGCCGGAAGTTGCTCTCGAGTAGGAAGAAACTGATCTTTTGGTCGAACTTTGTTTTGCAATGATACCGAGTTTTGTGAATTTCCTTTGCAACATATAATACTTTTTAATTAGTCGAATCCAAAAGTATCTTACTCTTAAGGAGCGGAGATGCTTATTTTAAATTCGTTGTATATATTCCAAGGTTATATAACAAAATTCATGCATATTTTTTTCTTACATTCGTTCACGAAAATATTTCAACACTTGGCATAAAAATTTTCATGCCAAAAAGCTTTTCTTATCGAAGGAACCGTAAAATATTGCAATGAGACGCAATTTGTAAAAAATTATTCGTTATACGTTTTGAAAAAGAGTCACGAATTCGGTGTGCCTCAAAAACAAAGTTCAGCCGACTGTTTTGTTTTGAAATTCGAGCGTGAAACGCTGTCGATCTTGTCAATAGGGGTTGTGCCATGGACTGGAAAGAAAATTCTCTGTTTCTTAGAGGGATGCACCTTGCTAATGGTCGTGAGCGCGATTTATAATTGATCCAGCGTCAATTATGCGTGCAATTTTTGCGCGAGCTTCATGAAATGAGAGATCCTCGAAGAGCTCTACAAGATCTTTCGATATAAAATTCAGGGGTAGGAAATTTGAAAATGAGAGCTATTTGTATACAGGCGTTTTTATCCTGTTGTGTTAAGTAAGATAGCATGTTTATGGTTATGTCCATGGGGTTTCAATTATATTTAGATCGTATTGTTCCACAATTCTCCTCGATGAAGTGTTTCGATTTTCGGCTAGTAGGATGAGATTGAACTAATCCCTCGTTATACTAAATATATAGAGCATTTTATATAAAGTAAATTAATAGAAATTAATAGATCAATTACAAAACATTGGACTAGATTGTTCGTAAATTGTACGATTCTTAATGAACCACATTTAAAATATATTATAGCCAATATTAAGGCTGTATAAGGCTGTATATAAAAATTAAAAAGGAGAAAAAATATAAATTAATAGACATGAATCAAAAAATCACAGATGAAACTCTGAAAAATAATAACTATCGCCAAAATATAAATAAATAAAAATTCATTGGCACGAAAACGTAAAGAAAATAAGAAGAATGTATATATTATGAGGGTTGGTTTATTCTTATCCTAACTTCAAAGTACCTCTATGTCCTTCAGAAACATAGAGTATGGAAACCATACCGTGAGGTTAATTCGTACGAACTTACTGTTCGTAAAAAATGTTCGCTCAAACATAAGCAAGGAAAAACACGTAGATTTTACAAACAAGAAGATATTGAAGCAAAGTAAGAAATATAGGAAATCGAAATAATAATCGAATAAATCGAAAAGGAAAAATCCGTGCCGAAAAACGATTGAAAGTTTTCGCTTCTCCGTGCACATAGAATTACGAAAAAAAAGTACATAAGTATATATATACATATATACAATATACATACACACATATATATTTTTGTCTACATGTTTGCTCGCTGCAACAGAGAAGAAAGAAGCTATCCGTAATTCCGATCATTTTTACCGGTCTCTCGAAATTTTGACCGAGAACTTTGTATTTATTAGATATATATATATATACATATACTATTATTATCGTAATATTATCGCGAGGAAACAAAACGCACCGTTAATGCTTTTAGGAGGATATTTTTCATATACGAATAATGTGTATTGATGCCAATTGCTGATCGTGATAATCATTGATAGAAGTCACTATATTAAAAGAAAATAATCATGGTATGATTAAGGGTCTAAAATTTTTCTTCCATTTTCCATTGTCTCTAAATGAACTAACAAGTCGACGGTGTATTCTTGAAAAGTATTTGATTATTATATTCTATATCTTTTACATAGTACATAGATAATATTGTTTAATATTCATTTGATGCATATGAGGCTAGTCAACGAAAGAATTAATAACCTTAATTATAGCATGATTATTTTTATCTAGAATAAATTAAACACACAAGATTCTGGTATCTGTAATATATACATGTGTTTGTACGTGTAATTTTACACGATGATTCGCCTTTAACGAAAAGCAAGATGAACTAATTGTAAGTGCTACTTATCAACCCATTCGATTTTAATCTATTTATTGATAGAAAAAGGATAACTAAATCTTTAATCGAAATTTGAATTCTTTCAAAAATAACGAAGAATATGTATGAAATACTACATGATCGTATAAATCTTTTTTCTAATGTAATACTCAATTTTGACATTTATTCTGCAAAAAAACGTATATTCGAATGGGTTGAGATTCGTTAGACGCATCGTAGAAATATCTGAAATTCGAAAATTCGAATACCAGTTAGCTGTTGAGTCTGTACTTACGATTTCCGGATTCTAATTACGAGAACACCGACAAAATTTGCTCCATAGTCACTAAATTTTCGTCCAGCTAACAAAATCTTTCACAAAATCACCAAAATTTCCAAAATATCCCGATATTTATTCGATTTTCGACGCTACCGGATCACACGACGTACACACGTTCGCATTTCGAACTACCAAATCACCGAGAATCACAATTACGATGCGAGAATCGCAAGAATATCGCGAGAATCGCAATCAAGTCTCGCCTGTCATTTTAGCGCGAAATTCAAACGAACAAAAGCGTAGTTGAACCGCTATATAGACGTAGGCTTATTGCAATTTGTTAAATGACGATCGACGAAGCATGTGATAATGAAATTCGATACTCACGATGTATGTATGTATAAATGTTAAGCATCTCAGGATAACGCGTGTAACTACTTTTTAAGTTTAAAACGAACAGCGTATGACGAATTTTTTGCTCTGCGTACGATAGAACGTTCGATAAATACGTCTGACCAAAACTAACTGCAAAGAGGCACTTTCCGTAGCAGCGGATATCATGACTCGAATACATAATGCAGAAACTAAACGCAAAATATTTAAAAATGCAGTTACATCGTGTTGGAATTTGATATGATATAATTAAAATATAAATAGTATAATTAATTAACACGAGAATTAAATTACAACTTAATAGCTGTAGAAAAATAATTTTATTAAATAGGATGCACATTGATTAACATCAGAATTAAACGTTAAAATTTGAAAGTGTCTCTTCCAACGAAATATTCGAGCCTTTAACGTTTGAGAATTCAACGTTCATCGATTCATAAGTTTATAGTGGCAGATATCTAGGCTTTAAGATGTAATCGACGATTTTGAACATTAACTATCCAAGTTTGAATAGTCGAATGGTGTTTATCCTTAAACGTGAATTGAACTTTGCGTTGTTACGAATCAACCATCCGTCAAAGCATTTCGATTAAAAATGAATATTACGAAAATTTGGCTATAGCAAGAAAGAAATTGTACGCCAAGAAGGCTTTCGCGGATTATTGCTTAATGCTCACACGATCTGAAACCGTGGTATTGGAATACTCATTGCCATGCAATGTTTAAGAACATAAACGTACCCATGCCGTCTCAAAAAAAGTGCTCTTCTAAATAAAAAATTGTTAATATGCGGTGAATTCTGTCCATTATTGCGCGATAATTGGGTAATGCGTTTACATGCGTTACGTACACGCATATTCGTTTGCGTAAAAAAGCCTGTAATTGTATACTGCTGCATATGTAATTATTATGATTATTATTAACGACGATATACAAATCATTCTTGTAAAAACAAAAAAAAAAAAGAAGGAAACGATATGGTATAGTATAATAAACGTTGACACAAAAAAAGGAACTTGTTTCCTCGAAATATTTACTACTTTTGATTAATCTTTTACACACATATAAAAACCATTATGAGGAAAAAGTGAAATAACGAAATGGTTTGATTCCAATGTATTTTTCTAAAACGTGGGAGAGTATTAATAAAAGTATAAGTACAGACACGAATGAGATAATAACAAAGATGGGGTAAAATCTTTATCATAAAAAAAAATTATTACGCATAAAATGACCGATACATTACTGGCATATTATACAATCGAATATGACATTAATATATCGGACTGTTAAAACAATTATTCGTGATACACGGTTTGCTGTTGTTACCGACGTTTATACACTTTACTTTTTCGTTTTACTTTGTTTTTTATAAACATCCATGGGAAAGGAAAAGATAGGAACCTTTCTTTTTTTACTTGTGCCCACTTTGCTTGCCATATTAAACAATAAAGTGTCTTTACATAACCATAATAAATATATATTTGTGTTTCTTCTTGTAAACACTTGGTGTGAACAGAAATAACATATAGGACTCTTCATTTAGTTGGACTAGCAATATTGGCAAATAATCGCATCAGGCTAGTTCTCAACGATAGTGAATTGCGCAGTAGCTTTTTTTCTTAATAAAGCTAATTTTTCACATAACCATTTTGTGTGTAGTAGACTCGGTAATAAAGCGTCTTACTTCGCCAAAGTGAATATGTATTATCGAATTTAAGAAGATACACACCCTGTAATTGGAATATATAAGTACGATAATATTTACAAATATTAGATTTTTTCAAAGATATATTTTCATTTACCTGCCCTGGGTATCTATGACTTCCTGCGTAGACTTCTTCTTGTGAATCTCTCCTGAAAATCTGCAAAAACAATTAGCATAAAAATACTAGAACCATGGAAATTTTATTTCTATTTCTAAAGTTAAAAGGTAAACTGATATATTTACAGGTATTATCACGCTTATAGGTGGTGGCAATGGTTTGTAATCAGACTGAATTATACCATTTGTTACTCCACTTTCTAAATCATCTCTTGTTTCATATTCATCATCCTCTTCCTCTTCCTCTTCAGACTCACTAATATGTACTGATACTTGATTTGTTTCTGGTTTTGACCATTCAAAATATAGTCCAAAACCTATATCATAGCCATCCGTTGCAAATTCCCAAAATAAACACAAGCCATCTTCGTGCGTTGGCACCCTAACCGTTACGATTTCTCCATGACCAACTTTAATAACTGCATCACCATCTTCTCTCCTAATGAGTTGCTTGAAGGCATCTACACCCTGTCTAGTCCACATTTCTGGTGGAGCTATAGGTGGGTAATCATCTGGCAATTCATCAGAATCTTCTCTGTTCAATGTGGCCGTTTCATTTGTTTCTTTTGGCTCTTCCTTCTCAGCATTTTCTGTTGTGGCAGTGTTTATTTCTGGAATTTGATCTTCTATGACTAATTGGTTTTGATGTAATTGTTGCATGTACTGATGATAATGTTGTTCTTGCAACTGTCTTATTAGTACTCCTTGTTGCTCTGGATTGCCAGGATATTGTTGCTCCGCATACATTTTGAATTGGTAATATGTTTGTTGATTTAAGGCATCTTGAATTTGTCTCCTCTGTATTTCTTCCTTTAATCTAGCTTCCTCCTCTTTCTTTCTTTGTTCATCTAATTCTTTTAACCTCCTTTCTTCTTCTACTTTTCTTGCTTCCTCCTCCCTTTTCAACCTTAACTTCTCTTCGATGTCCCTTCTTTGTGCTTCTACAACTGTTCTAAACAGGGGACATAGCTTGTCTAGCAAAACTATAAATCCTTCCATTGCCTGTTCCTTGGATATGTTTCCTAGATTTTGCCATGCTAAGCGTCTGTCCTTTCCAATTACATCCAACACACCCAAAGGTGGTGCATTCTCTGCAGTACATTTGCCATGCGTTACTTGCTGGGTAAAAGCCACTAGCTTTAATTTGTCTTCATAAGACAAATGGACAGCTTTGCCTTCCTTTTCTACAATTTTTACACAATTTGTATAATTGACATGTTGACATCGAAGGAAGATAATATTATCTATACATTAAACTACTGATGGAAAGAAAACATAAGTTACAAAATCAACAGTAAACTATATACATATACACCAATCAACAGTGAAGTTCTCATGAAATTTTATACTTCAAACTTTAGACGTGTTGGAAATATATAACATAACAATGTAACAGCACGTATCCGCACAGACATATGGTTTTTCTAACATAACTCAAAGAAGCGAATAGCGATACTACTTTAATAAACTGACAATATGATTGACTCACCTTTATAAAAATTGACTGCGATTTTGTACAGTTCCTTAGTTTCAAAACCCCATAGATGAGGCTCCCACCTCTTTCCACTCTCCTTGTCATTTTTGTTTTTCGCCAAGTCCTCCGCAGATATCGCCAGTTTCTCGATTTTCTGCTCTACCGAGGAAATGTCACCATTGGTGTCCGCCATTTGCAGTTGCATTGACACGTCAAATATTGTTAGAAGCACCCTAACCTTCTATTTCTAACAGTATGAAACATTTCAAAAATCTTTATAAAGATCACGCAACTAGAAAACTATTGCACTTGTAGATACGTATCAGCACACGTTACATTTACAATAACGTTTGCATACGTATAATTTGGTATAATATTAATAGCCTAAACCCTTCCCTTTATTGGTCAATTGCCACATTGCCACTGTATTATACCGATTATGATATAGTATTATCAAAGTCAAATCGACTTTTATAAATCGATTTCTACATAACTAGAGCAATTGCGAAAAGAAATGTGAGCAATTAAATTAAATAAAACTGTTTAAAGAAATCATTTTCTAATTAAGCCATGTAATTTTTGTAGTATATAAAGTTCGTACTTTAAAATACGATTTTTAAATTTTCGCGGGTAATTCAAATGGTCTAAGGTGTATATCATGATCTCTTATATCTTCTTAATACAGTTTCTAAAATAACAAAGCACAAAAATATATAGCATAAAATGATATAAAATGATGACAGATAAGATACAGATAAGGAAGAAAAAGTTCTTACATTTCTGCCTTATAAAACCACATAACATGCATATGACACTTTCTTGTTTCTAACATTTAGAGAATAGGAAATACTTAATAGAGAAATGACAGCATGTACGTAAAGTAAATAAGTATGTATGTAAGTAAATTACAGCAAGCTGAAGATTCGCTTTATACGCGTAACAGAGACGCGTAATTACCAAATAAAAGCGTACCTATCGTTGCCGGTTTAATAAAGGAAGAATTTTATATAACCATTGTCTCCACTATGTTCGACAATAAAAAAAAGTCTAAACATAATTTCCTCATTCTTCATATCGAATTGTGATTGTGTAAAATGTAATCTTTTTTGAGGTCGGTATTTCAGAACACGTAAATACCATCCCCACAACTCATCCGTAATTCATTCAAAGCGACTTCGAAACCTACGATGGCGCTGCTAGTTCTCTTTTCTGCCTCCAGATGTCTCTGCAGTCGGGAGCAACACGTTCAGTCAGCGACCGAGTGTCGCGAGTGTAGCTCGTTAGTATTGTGACTGTGACTCGCTTATCTGAGCGTGCTGCTGAGCGTAATGTAGAGGCGCGGGAGAGGCAAAAGCGTACGGACGCTTTCGATTCCGTGGGAGATCTGGTCGGTGAGTGACGGACAGATGCGTGCGCGACGAAGTACGCTTCAGCGGCTTCGGTGTCTCGCTGATTTCGAGTAACGAAGTCGTTAAGAGCGCGTGCGGGCAGCAAATTGTGTGCCTCTTTTTTTCTTATTTTTTTTCGACATGGTAGGGATATACCGTTATTCACGAACGTTTCTCCGTTTCGATGCCTCCCCTAAAGCTGCATAAATCGACGGTATACCTGGTATACCCCGAACGCTAAGCCGAAGATCGATTAAAAGAGAAAAACCGGTTCATGGAAGTTTCCTCGTGGAGAGAGGACAACGCGGATAACGCAAGCTAAGAAGCTGTCCTGCGGAGCAAGGTTAGGTGAGTACACTTACCAATCCGGCACCGCTTTAGTCGCGTGGTACAAAGCGTTTCACGCGTTCCTCCCGCTGCATCGATTTTCGACCGCGTATTCCAGCCAGATTCTTGCCCTGTCAGCCCGTAGTTGGACCGTTTTTACGGTTTGTTGTCCCCTGTCGCGCGTTTGGCTAGCTTATAGAGACGCTCGTGTATATCGTACTATGTATACACGGACAAAGGCGTAACCTATTTACATGTATACGGGGTGACCTAGCAATCGTCGTACAATCGGCTACAGAATGACTCTACGTGAAAAGACAAGTGGAAAATGTAGAATACCATTTTTCCATATGATGCTCCGTTTTCGAGGAAATGGAGTTTAGAAATCTGTCAAATTAAACTTGGCCGATTACCATCTAGGTATGAGCAAATAGTCGACAGCAGATTATTCTACATGTAAAAAGAAGTTAAAAACGTACGATAAAGTTTTTCCGTTGAAGGCCATATTGTCAGGAAAATAAAATTTGGACGTGTTTAATTGGAAACTGATCTAATAGATACACGCGCGTGATAAATTTTCATAAATTATTTTTCTCAGCAAAAAAAGTATTACACGAACAATTTTATTTTATATTCTTGACTTGCTTCTTTACATAGAATCGTTCTATCGGCAATCGTACCACGATTACTGAGACACCCTGTATTTACACGTACGGCCTCTGTACGCCGACTCCTACGTGTGGCCATATCTTTGTGGGGCACAGGTGAATGGAAAGGACTATCCACGATGTATGTTATGTGAGAGAAGTTCTCGAGGAAGCGTGACGTGACGCGGTTCAGTAGGACGCGATCACTTTGGAGGAGGAATTGATCGGGTCGCGTTCAGAGCAGCGGCCGCTACTGACACTCTAATAAATCTGCGGACCTTTAAAGGTTTAAAACCTGATACAAATCGATGTTTAAATGCATCGTGATTACCGCTCATTCTGCGAAGAGTTTCGCAGAGGACGCGAACTCCGTTTGCATACAGTACTCTGCAAAAGTCTTAGACCGTTCACGATAGGAATCTTTTAATGGCGATTAATTGTGTTTTTAAAGAATGTCTTCGCATGATGTTATACAGAGATGAATATTACCTGTTTGCCGTTCCTTCTGACCCATACATTTTTTAGAAATACTTGAGCAAGTAGGCTTCTACATTAGCAACGTCGTGTATCATATTGTTTTGTTTCAAAGCCACTTTGCATTTCCAATGTTTTTTAGTCATTGGTATTCATATTTTATATTCATTCATATTTTTCATTCATTTCCATTATATTCGTTCGTTCATATTTTTATATTTATATTTTATATTCATATCTATATATAATATTAATATTTTATATTCTTACCAACGCGAGATGCGATTAAAGTCAACCGCAAAGTGGTTGTTACACTCGCTGTATTCACTTATCTCGTCGTGTTTTTAAACCAAAGATTCCGTTAATTTAATTAGGACAAAAACGGAAATACCAGTCACGATTACGATCTAATTCACATGGAACTTTTTTAGAAATTATTTTACGTACGAATTTTCACTATTTCGCTTCCTTTTATCGTCTCACGGGCCTCATTTAATACTATACGACAAATATTATTTTAATATCTGTTATTCATGGAAATGTTAACGAAAAACAGGCGAGTTTTAAAATTTGGAGCAATTTACAACGTGAAACGTTTCACGTGGAAAAAAGTCGACTAATGTTTTTCAAGCTACCGACAAAAGGGATCGCGGGGGAAAAAAGGAATAAAAACGCATCAGAAACTCGTTACCAGCAGCCAGTCGGTAGTTTTTTTTTTTCGTTTTTCTGAAAACGATTCCATTGTGTTCCACGTCGAAACGAAAATCCAGCGAACGCGCATCCTTTGTTAATATTTACGAGGCATGTAATTACGCCAGATCGGCCGAATTTCATTTGGCTCGGATTAATATTACCACGCCTGCATCGAAATTAGAATTCTGCGCTCGAGTCAATCGTATTGATACAATCGCACCGATCTTATTCCGATTAATATCGCAGAAGAAACGTAAAATTGGGTTTTTACTAAGACAGGAAAATTTTCAAAAATATTATATACAATGTCTTGAATTTACTTCGATGATTGTATACTTTATATATTTTTGCGAATCAAAGCTTCTTGGGATCGAATATAGTTTTTGTAAGGACTGTAAGAAATTTTCAAGATAAGAGATTTAGGGATCATGCACAAGAATTTCGTCGCATTAAATCGCTCGAGAAATTGAAATCGGTCTTCGTAAAGGTGAAAAGATTTAAAAAATTTGTTCGCGTACTGTCTCATCCGACATCGTTCTAAAATGGAAAATCACGAACAAATGTTCAGAGCAACGAATCTAAAGCCTGTTTAACATTTCTCACGTTCGTACCACGTTAACATCTTCTCCTATTTTTTCATCATTATTTAATTAATGCGCTCATGACACGACACCAGGAAATGATGGTTAATTCAATTTAAACGCGGCAGAATCTGGGTTAGTTCCAGATTAGAATTAGATTAAAATTAAGTTAAACCTCCACGGGGCAAACTGTCGCCGTGTTTCCGGGAAATTTCATTCTACAAAGATAACCTTGTCGGCAAATCGTTTACACGTCTCTCAACAACGATGGTATCGAAATTAACATTTTTATCGTATTCCTTTTTGATCTCCAACTAGACAGTCTATATATATGATGATTCGAAGCAGTTGGTAGCGTTTGTGCATTGTCGACCCAGAAATTTTTTGGCACGGTAAAATTCGGACATCTACTTTGCTAGCGCACCAAATTTGAGGACACGAAACGCAACTTAAAAATACCCAACAATATGCGATCGTTTCTAACTGACAGAATACAACATGAAAAGACTAAGTTGCCTAAAAGAAATAGATATACGTACATATACAAACTGTATTAATTCGTTAACTATTTTAGAGCTATCTAAATATTTGCTAATTAACATTACAAACTATGGTTACCAAATTAAGCACGTAAATACCATTTAAATATTTAGACATGTAAGTAATACTTGTAATTATATTAATATCCTAATCGCTAATACCCTACCAGCAGATGTGACGATAGATA
The DNA here is from genome assembly GCF_051014615.1 of Bombus vancouverensis nearcticus. Lineage (NCBI taxonomy): Eukaryota > Metazoa > Arthropoda > Insecta > Hymenoptera > Apidae > Bombus > Bombus vancouverensis. The sequence continues at coordinate 14,645,644 of NC_134919.1, forward strand.
ATAAATAAAAACAAAAAAAATTGCAAGCACAAGAATTGAGTAGGATGTAGCTTCCGTAGATAGAAACGAAAATTTTGAATTAGGCTTGCTATCGTATTATCGTACTATCGGGACTTTGGTAGGTTAAGCTTCCGTAATTTTCTTTCGAAGAGATCGAAGAGACGAAGAGCAAACCGTGAAACGTAGTACCGTAAGTTTCGCGTTTTAAACGCAGTCATACGTAGTGCAATTATTAATATTCGTTTTCTGTAAAAAGTTGGAATTATCTTTTGCGTCTGATAGCAGAAATGCAGGAATTCTCAAAGATAAAGAGACAATTATTTCCCAACTCGTTCGTTCCGAATTCTTCTTCATTTTACCACGCTGTTCGAAGGTCGATACAACGTGACTGATGGAAAACAGACTTTGTCCTATTCCGCGTATAATTGTTAAAACTATCCGATCTACCCTGTCAGGTTTTACACCAAGAAACACCATGACAAGATTTTATTTATCTAAACCATTGTTCATACCAACATCTAACGAGGTGCATTATCAACGTTGTATAATTAATTTGTCGATGTAACGAATCGGAATTAAACTCTGCAATTTGCGAGCTTTCAATCGGCGCATCTGCAACTCAGGACGTATTTTATAGCGAGGACCTCGAGTTTTGCAGGCCAAGCACCAGAAGACGGTACAGTCTGTTTAATCGAGTTTGAGCCTGTTGGCCAGTCACCTTCCAATTCCATTTACGAAGCAACGCGGCAGAGTCAATTCCCTTTAACAAAATCTTCCTACGAATGCAAGCAACGCGCAGTTTCTACGTTTCTTATCTGTCGACGAAAACAAGAAACGTTGCAGAACTTTTTATCTAAAAGCGAGGCTCTGAAATATGGTAACACCAATCCGGCGATCGTAGACGAACGCCGGTTACGTTTTCGTCATTTTTCGAACGAACAAGTTTAGAATAACAGGTTTCTTAGATAGAGGTTGACTCTCTGTTCTGTAACTCGCTGTATGGTAGGCATCGTAACAGTAGTCGAAGAATGAAGCTGAGTCGAAGTCCTTTCACATTGTTTGAAATATACACGAAGAGGGTGGATCGGGGAACTAGGCCAGGCTCGAGTTCCTTTCTCGGTGAATACGAAGGAAATTCGCAAGAAGGAAAATAGTATAGCTTCTTATGATTGTATCGTTCGTCGAGAGATGAGTTCTCGTTGGGCATCTTGAAGAGATCTCGGGAGAATAGAACCCTGCGGATCAATACAATTTTCGCTGGAAATTTATAATTTTTGTTTTATCCGCAATTTTTAATTAAAATGTACCTTATAGAAACTGATCTAACTTATAATCTTCTTTTTTCTTTCTTCCTTTTTTTTTTTTTTTTTTAAGTGTCCCTTTATCGAATATTCCTAATTTTATACTTACAATTATTTGCGTTTATCTTATGGCAATACTTTAACACAATGCGCGGACTTCGACGTACTTTTCGATGCATTTATCATAATCGCTAGAGTAAATGTTAATGTTGTATCGGTATAAAATCAACTGTTGATACTTGGGTATAGGTAGATCCAAAGGATGTCTCCTTCAGAGGCTTCTGGATAAACCAAAGTAACAACTTTCGCAAGTTGGTTCTCGTGGCCTTTTATACCGTGTTCATGTGCTTTGGAATATCTTTTAATTTCCTGTTGGAATTTTTTCCTTGTGTTATCTGTTATCTGTTCCTGTTTCTTACATATCACGGTGCATTTAATACACTTCTTGGAACAAACGATCGCAGTAGACTGTCTATTTTCTTTACTTTAGGATATTTGACAGCCATGCTCCAGATTTGAATTCAATATGTCCATATAGGTTTGGCGATGGTCTTGTATTATAGATTCGCAGTTTACTGTTTGTATTCAGTTTGGAGTTGCTGGTTATGAAACAGTTCATAATTTCCCTGTTACTTTTTATTTCTTTCGTTTTCTCTCGCCTGTGTATTTTCCAGATTAGTTTGTTGTCCAAACAAAGACCAAAATATTTGAGGAAATTTGTTTGCTGGATTTCTGACTTACGAAAGTTGGCCCTTTTGTCTTTTCTTCCTTTAACGTAAAAGTCACGTGTGAGCATTTTATTGACTTCATTGTGATTTCGTTATCCTCCGTTCAGTCTTCCAACCTGTGACGTAATTTCTAATTTCGTAATTTGATTTATAATTAAAAGATCTGTAAAAAGAAAGGTGTTCTTCCTTAAGGTTCTTTCATTTCGAGAAATAAACCAGCGTCTGGCTGGTTTTGAGCGATAATATAAGTATATACCTGTTATTAGAATTTCCATATCTTGAAAATTAATGCTCGTAGAATTGTCAACTCGCCATAATTCTTATCGTAAATCTAAATTATGTTGAAACCGATAACCCTGGACAGTCTTTCGCAACATCAAAAAATGAAAAAACCAGCGAAGAAGAAAAATACACGGACTGATAAATTCTTTCTCCCTCCCCCTCTCTCTGCCTCCATTTCTCTCTCATGTAGCACATTCTCATAATTGTTCTTGACCACCCACGTAATATGGGACGATCGTGCAGCCACACAAGGAAGCAGTTCCGCGATGAGTTGCACAATTAATAACATTGTTCAAGGTTTTGAGGGCAATGAAATCGAGCGCAGTATCGGAAGAACGTACTTGGCCGGATTTATTGAACGCGTGCAGGCATGATAAAGTCTTTGACGCAGAAACTAGTCAATAGCAGTGATAATAGCTCCGTCGAAACTTCGTTTATCATGGTTGACTAATGAATCGCAAACACAATGAATTGCTCTCCTTTTACTTAGAAACGAAAACATTTATTTATTTATTATTTATTTAATTTGTCAATACTTATCTACTTATCTAGGTGGTTAAATCGTTCGGTAGAAAATTACAGAACAATATAAATCAAAGAAGATAGAATTCGGTGAATTTTTAAATCACAGTTACCCGTAACAAATAAACTTATCGTTAATTAACGACTTATTTACAATATTTCAAGCGTAGAAACGTTATATTCGCTTGCAACTATCTACGAAATTATTTGCTTTAAACGCAGCTTGATTATAAACGGGTTAAAGTTTATCATTATTTTAATGAATTTATGCTAACAGCAAATCATTTGATGACGCTTTAATAGCCATAAATTGCGTGCTTTTTAATTTCTGCCTGATTTATTGTCCAATAATTACCTCTGTAATATTTCTTTATATTTTTCTTCCTCCAAAAGGAATGTCTGAATTATCGATTCGCTTTTACTTCTATGCTTTATCATTACGAATTTAAATGTCGAATTTATTGCAATATCATTTGACTACGTTTTATCGTATTATTGTATTTCATTAATATTCATCCACTGTTTTATGCATTGTAAAATGTCCGGATATTGATTAGCGATAACGTATATGCATTCTCTGCACGTTTACGCCTTTAAACTTTTCATAGATGCATAAAACTCTGCAGTCTAATAATAATTAGCTTACCTGATCGTATTTTAACCAAAGAATAACGCGATACGGGAACCGTTATTTTTTCGATAATCGATCGAACAAAACTATTTGCTAGTAATTCGTGTTATTAAGTTCATCCCACGAGCATTTTCCAACGATATTGTTTAAAAATGGCAAATAATTGGAAATACTATAATACACGCGCCTTGGTGGCTACTTCGTTATTCGACGACTGGCCTTGTAGCTACCGAATGTGTTTCGCTTTTAAAGGAAATTGCAAAACGGTCTTGGTATAAATCGTGAGTTTATTATCGTTCCAGGGAAACAATTGTTCCATGAAACTTGAATGCCTTGGAACTTTGTACTATTTAATTTCACATCGATTCGTAATTTATTATCACGTGCTGTCCTCGTTATAACATTTCGCTTGTTTCTGTCTCTTAACGTTGGCTTGGAATTTTACTCGAACGTAATCTTCGGAAACGTGGAACTTGAAAATTAAAGGACCGATAAATAACTTCAATACATAAATTTGTTTATCCGTAGAAGATTAAAAACCCCGATTAAATATTACAGATAAATATTTATGGCACCTACCTTAAAGAACACAACATAGCTTCGATGTTTTTGTAGAAAAAGAGATACCATCGAGAGTTCTTCTCGCATCAATTGGCTTTTTATTTAATACCAATGAATCTTTGTTTGGGATAATTTTATCGTAGATAAACGATAAATAACATAGCAACAATTTGTATTTGTATATAAAACGTACGAATTGTTTGCAGAATATTTTCCCAAATGTAACAAAATAAGTAATTAAATTTCCTTTTTTAAAAAGTGGCCGTTTAATTTTCGATTACGATGAATAGTTATCTGGCGAATTCGTGAATTATCCTTTCGATTGCAGCGATTTCGCGCGGCACGGGCTTTCCTTGCTAAAATAATTACAACACGGTTCTTTGTTAGTCGCTTTCACGGTTTCGAGGGCATACACGAGACGAGGAAACGGCTCGAGACGATCTTGGCTCGCGTGCCATTGTCTTTTCCGCTAGTACTTTCGTGGATCGGTTATTTGTTCAAGCAACTCGTCTATCTGAACCGAAATGGAACGAGTTTCTTATCCGGCTTGTGAACAGAACGCATGTTAGACCGACAAAAGTTAATTCGTTTCGTTTGCCTTCGGTTACTTCTTCTCGTGTAATTTTAATATATTTTACACCTCTGCTATTACAACCCTTAGAAATTAATCTCACAGAGAACAATGATTTCTGTGTAAATATTCTACGAAGGTATCCATATTTGTCATGGAAAATTTTACCACTTTCTTGTACCGCATAAAACTTCATCGACGATTCAAATACGTTTTCTCGTAATTAGTTGGCTCGGCAGGAAAAGATTCGTCTTCGTCTCGCTGAGAAAATATTTGGCTTTTTCTTACTGTACAAACCGGTTCAACGTAAAATTCAGAGAATCAAAGTTCACATGGATACGTTTAATTTCACATTTTCTAGGTTTTGGCTTTTATGAAATTTCAGAATTTTTTTTTTTTTATTTAATATTTCACATTCACAATTTGTCCAATTTGGACATTTGGTAGAATTTTTTAGCTGTTTGATCATCATATGGGTGGCTACCCCCAGCGGGGTACCATCTTCGTGTTTGTTAGGTTATATTCTTTATGAAATTTCAGAATGTTTTAGATTTATTTCAAGGTAATTTCAGAGGCATATCGAACCTCGCTTAGGTAACAACGATGACAATTTAAAAAAAATCCAATGGATTATTTATAAGAGAGCTGGAAGATAATCGTAAATATTTATTCGTCAGACGTTTCTGCGAGTATTCGAATACTTTCTTCGAATACTCTACACCTCGTGGCAATAATAATAATATCTAAACGTTCACGAAGATACTTAGATGTACAGAACAGCGTTCTTTTTCAAATAAGAGTGGACTAGAATAAAAGACAAGTAACACGCTTCACGAAGTCGCCTGAATCGAAAATATCCTATTAAGTGATAGGAGGAAAATACGAGAAACCAACGGAACAAGGGGTGAATAGGGTGGAAGTCTGTGAAAAGCCAACCGGTTTTCTCCGGTTCGTTGTTTAAACCCGAAATCCAGCGACGTTGTAAAACACGCGGTTATTCTGTCGTCGAACGGTCGACGTGGATAATGAATCAGACGGTGGCACCATTACGGCAAGGCCAATTAATCGAAACATATTACGTTCCTGTTTGCAGTGCGTCAGAAATATACGCGAACTCGTACGACCTGTTTCTCGATTTTTCACGGCCTGTGAATATGCGTTAGACGACACGATACGTACATTCAATGGTCGATTATTGAAATTACGTTAATTATATTCTACAAGTAGAAAATATTATGCAAGTCTTCTATTTCATATCCTTTGGCTTGGAACGTTGGTAGAAAATTTCCTTGTTTACCGGAGTTGGAGTAACTTGACAAATTCCAAAGCGATACCGTAAATGAATTGTCAGATATACGAGAGGCGATCGATATCTAAGTAAAGCTGAAATTATTCGAAAACCATAATCTACTGAAAATCAGGTTTCTGGGCTTATCGAGCCTCGTTTAGGTAACAATAATGACAATTTAAAAATAATGGAATGGATTAGTTATGAGAAAGGCGAAAGATAATCGTAAGTTACGATCGATATTATAGCAAACACCGATTGATAGAAATTTTCAAATTTCCTCGTTTACCGGATTTGACAAATTCCAAAGCGATACCGTAAATGAATAGTTAGATATACGAGAGACGATCGATATTTAAGTAAAGCTGAAATTATTCGAAAACCATAATCTACTGAAAATCAGGTTTCTGGGCTTATCGAGCCTCGTTTAGGTAACAACGATGACAATTTAAAAATAATGGAATGGATTAGTTATGAGAAAGGCGAAAGATAATCGTAAGTTACGATCGATATTATAGCAAACACTGATTGATAGAAATTTTTCAAATTTCCTCGTTTACCGGATTTGACAAATTCCAAAACGATGCCGTAAATGAATTGTCAGATGTACGAGAACAGATAAAAAATTCTACCAAATGTCCAAATTGGACAAATTGTGAATGTGAAATTTTAAATAAAAAAGAAAAAAAAAGAAAAGATATACGAGAGACGATCGATATCTAAGTAAAGCTGAAATTATTCGAAAACCATAATCTACTGAAAATCAGGTTTCTGGGCTTATCGAGCCTCGTTTAGGTAACAATAATGACAATTTAGAAATAATGGAATGGATTAGTTATGAGAAAGGCGAAAGATAATCGTAAGTTACGATCGATATTATACCAAACACTGATCGATAGAAATTTTTCTTGGTACAATCGGTTTCTTTCCTCTCGAAGAAATAAGCCTTCGAAGAAGCGAAGCACGGGCTTACAACATCGCGGATCGTTTCACAGCTCGTTTTACGATTTCCTCTTTTGTAACGTTTCGTCGTGACAAAAAAGGTTGCTTTAACGGGCGTGAAATAATTTATTGTCACGAATGGCAATCCACTTTCGCAGCCGACCGGAAATCGTCGAACCGTTCACGAGGGTAGTTGCTGAACTTCCGACCCTCCTTCTTTTCCAACCGACAAGATCGGAAAATGATTACACGCCGAAACTTTTCTACTCTCGATCACGAACTTTTAAATAAGGTAGCCGTGGATCTCGTAAATAGTTCCATTCCAGATGATAACGAACGACCTACGATCAACTTACCATATCGTAATAATTATACTGATATTACGCGATTTAAAGGTTATTTAAACGCCTTTATACGTAGATATTAGAAATACGATACTTGAGATACCATGGAGTACACGTTACCCTAATTACAAAGGCTCGTGAAAGTATTTGAACTGTTGTTAAAACACTCGATGAACTACCGTTATACGTAATACGAAAGATTTTGCAATTTTATCAGCTCTATAACGAGATACGACTATCATGATTTCACTCTATGCACAACGTACACAACTACGCTTGAATCACGAGGAAAATACACGGATATCGATAAAAAATAAAAATATAATCGAGACAGAAATTGAAGATAGTTTGAGACGATTTAAGAGAAACAATTTCTTCTTTTAATTTATCAGGTAGGATTTTTTAAATAATCGCGGTTAAGAAAAGAAAATAGAAAAACATTATTTATACAAAAGACTTGAGCGTAAAACAAAGTTATATTAATACGTATCGTTTTATTATACGCTATGGAGGAAACATATGAATAAACAAATAAACTAATTTGTCGGTTAATGGCATTAGCTGTCTCGAGGGATTGTCACAAACTCCACGGTGATTAGTTTTATGCTAATTTTGCATACTGCTCGACGATAACATATCGTTTATCTTGGATTGCAATGTGTATCCGGTCCCGACGTCACACGTTTCGGAATTCGTTGAATGAAATAACTATAGATAAGCAATAACTATCTGAAACACGGGAATACACTTCGAAATTAACTTGTCACCGCGTAATCACTGACATTAAGGAGACAATTTACATGCTTGTATTATAATTATAACATGTTATTTAGTCTCTGACTGATAAGCCAGATAATAATTCATTACATTTGCAATTTTAAAGTGGAATATTATCATTTCGTTATATACTATATCGTTACTAAAATGTGCTTATGATTTTATGCTTTAACTGATATTTTATTTGCTTGATAAGAAATTGGAAATGGATTAAACTATCTTTCCTCCGCAAGACAAATATTTCTAGATAATTCGTCGGATATTCGTCGTTTGTTAATTTTCAAAAGGAACAAGTCTTACGCTCGAATCGAATAATGCATATCGCTGTTTTTATCTATTATCGTATCTATTATCAGAAGAGATATTACGAATTCGAATATACAGAATTCGCCGTTGTTCAAAGCACGATATCGAGTCACTTTGTTTATTTATTATTTCTCTATTTCGTCCATTTTACCAAATTGATTTTCTTCGATTAAAAGAAAACGTTCGATATTTTCGTCGCTATCGGAACCTCGCGATATTTTCCTTAATTTTCTTTCCCTTGCTTTCACCATTGAAACTAAAAATATTCTTTTCGGAACGAGAATAAATCATCGAAGAAATGTGGCAAATCCAAATTCGTGGAATTTCTCGCCTCTCAGAGAACGACGTATTAAATCCTCTCGCTTATCGCGCAATTTTGTCAGATTGGTTTCCTTCGATTAATAGAATCGTCGCGCTGCACATTTTTATCGATATCCGAACCTCTGGCAAAAATTTCTTTCAATCCTTTTTCTCGTGTTTTCCTCGCCGACAAAAGAAATATGTTTTCATAAGTCGTTTCGAGGACTCCGACCAGCCGCGTTAACTAACACATAGACGAATTCGCGACACTCGATCAGCTCCGCGAACGACCATAAACGAAGGCGTAATTCATGCCCGCCTAAAGTGGTCTTTAAGCTGATCAACGATATGGTTGAGGACCACTAAAGTGGCCTTCACTTGCTGAAGGATAAGATCATCGATTTCTTGCGCTCTCTGCGTACTATTTCAGCCGATGAGAAGTTTAACGACGATCGCGATCTGTCCAACGGATATCGTTGTTTCTGTCTTTTTATTTACGCGAATTTACGCGATTACCACGGATTCACTGTAAACAGCTGCCGCGAATATATCCGACATTTAACACTGTGGATAGTTGGAACAATTAGCACGCCTGGTTTCTCAAATGCTCGTGTATTATATATTTCTCGCATTTATTTAGAGCAGGTTTACACGTTACATGAAAATTGATGAGAATTCGAGTTCCTAAATGATATGAAATGAGATATTATGCGGGATATTCTTTGGAATACGTTCGTTGCACGATGTTGCTGAATTCTCGAATCTCGGTATTCGATTTAATCAAACACAAATCAACATTCATCTAATCACATTATATTCACAGATAATAATTCACAGATGGAGTGTCACGGTTTCAGAAAAATCGAACCTGATTCGCGTACTCCATTTCGACCGTCACTGTTTCCTTTCTTTTCTCAAATAGTCTGAAGCACATCACTCGATACGTAATTTTTCATTCGTCGCAAGCTCGATTAGAAATTTAATGTCGTCCTGAATATTTATCTCATGGCTCTTTTCTTCTTTAAAAATCACAGGCGAAGATCGTTCTTGCCAGGCACGTAATTTCGAACCTATGGATTGCAATCTATTCTCCATCGAACGATTTCTCGTCTCCCATAAATTCGATCGCAAGATCGAACATCCACAGGTGCTTCTATTTATCTCAACTTCTTCCTCGAGACAAACCTCTTTTCTTCGAAGCCAAGAAAAGAACGCCTATATCTTCCTTCTAAGTAACTTGGAACATATCGATTTGAAACTACTCGATCTTGGTTCGATAAGTTCGCTCTGTTTTTTCAAAATTCCGCAATTAGATCTAAGCGTCCGATGCTTGTCAACTTACAGTTTCGTTGCTCGACGAATTCTTCTCTCGAGATCAAAAACGAAGACTAGAAACTTCTCTTCCAAACATCCTCCAACTGCTCCACTCCGAGTGTCACTCTTTGCTCGTCCTGTTCCTTTGGATCGTAACTTTCAGAAATTTCAATTGCACACGGTCTTGCTCGAATCTCAGTCTGATCCGTCGAAAAAGCTTCTCTTCGCGACGCTGTAAACACAAGGAGGCAAGGTTTTCCCAAACGTAGGTAGAGAAGTGGAGGCGCAAAAGTGAAAAATCAATGGACCTAACTTCCTTCTTTCCAATCCCTCGACGCTCCAATCTCTTTGCTCTACTTGAACACAGATACGCGAAGGAACGCGATCGATTCGAAGAATCGTAAAATTCTTCGGGATCAGAGAGGCGTGTCGGTCGCCGGTGTTACACGTAGCCGTTCGCGTCCAGCTTTAAGGCGGCTTCGTAAGAAGGCAATCCTTCGTCCGAGATTTCTTGTTCCGTGGCCTCGTTGCATTCCGTGGATCTCACGGTCGTGCTCAAGCTTAGTAACGTAGACACCATGGAAGGGATTATAATTCCTGGCGTCTCCGCACCTTCGGGCTTCTTGTCGATGAAGTTGGGCAGGCTTCTTGAGTCGAAGATCAGACTGTCGTAGGTCGGTGGTGGTCCAGGGCCAGAGTTTGGCGTCACAGGACACGAAGGGGGTCCGTAGGTGCTCTCGTCTAAGTTTCCCTCGCCTGTCGATTGTCTATCGCAGCACTGAAAAAACGAACATCAATATCGAGGAGTTTTAGAGTTTAGTTTTAGAACTTGGCGGAGATCGAAACGAGACGAGCCTTATTTCGTTATGAGAAACAAGTCCGCGATTCGAACGAAATAGTCACGAGGCAGGATGCTAATAAGCGTTTAAACGCTAGACGATTAATGTCCACGTGTCTAACAATGAACAATTAAAGCTTATATAATCGATACGCGAGTAATTATTTAATTTGTGCGAAATCTGGCCAATCGATGGTGGAATATTCGTCACGCATCAGGTAGATCTACCAAAAGAACGTTTATCTAATTTTCATCGGTATAGATATACATATATATACGTATTTTCGCGAATCACTTAAATTGTAAAGATCGTCTTTAATATCAAATTAACGTAAAACGTTAGTATTAAAGGTGAACATCGTGTTACGTCGCGTAACACTCTACCTAGCCGAGGCCACACACCGCGGGTAATATGGCAACCAGATGTCTTCGGATACTCGCAGCGTATCCTCCATAGTTTCAAGTACCTTCCATAAATCTCATAGATTTCCTAGAAAAGGTCCTTCAAACCAAACAAACGTCTGTTTCCGAAGAATTTCCAAAGACTATTGTCTACCACGGCTTAACTAGGGAAAGTTAGTTTTTCTAACGTACGATGCAACTTTCCTCCCACTAACCACTTTCTCTCGAGGGCGGTTAAGACCCTTCGTTTAACCAATTAACAACGAAGCCTATTTCCCTCACTCTCTTAACTAACATCGGCACCAACAAATCCGATGGTCCCGTGCGCTAGACACACCCATCCTTAGCTTTCCTCCGAGACAGCATCGTCTCCCAAGACAGTACTGATTTTACATCCTTCGAACGGTCAACATCCTTTAACCGGGTATACACACCAGTAGATCAGTCACTCACTCATCTCGTACATACGCACCAGCGTAACTGCCTTCGTTATAAGTTGTTGGAATAAACGGTGAAATATAACTTACTCTACTGCGTCATACTCATTTAACCACCTCTGTTATCTTAACCGAAACAGGGGAACGACTACTTCGCGGCGTCGATTCACCGAATCCTAGCGAGAATTTACGCCTCTCGCTGACGCGTTTTCCTCGCGACCGCGTCTCTCCGCGAACGGTCGTAACACATCGTATTAATCGTATAAGACGAAACATTCTTAGAGATATCACGGTAGGGATTCCTCGAGGATGACCTATTTTACTTTTACTTAAAATTTTCATCATTTTTTTTTTTTTTTTACTTTTTTAACTTTCAGCTTCTCTAACTTTCCTCGTGAATTAATCTAAAAATTGTCAGTCTTTCGACAGAGACGTAACACACAATTTTCATTGGATAAGAGCGCGGACGAAAGTCGAGCCAAGCGTGAAACGAAGATTCCTGATCGATAGGATCGTATTAGTTTAGCCAGGGTAACCGCAAACGATTTCACCGCAAATGATAGAGCATCGCGCGATTAGTCAGTTATACGGCATAATATAATCATCGCGTAATATGTTCGTATCGCGCTTAGCACAAGGCCGGATTAACCTGAACAGGGTTGGTTTTCGTCGAAAACGAGGCTACCGATTTTAGCTATAGCCTGTCGGGAAACACGGATAAGATATCCGTTTCTCGGAACGATCGAGTAGATCCGACCATCACCTAAATCCAACCCGATCTGATCGGGCCACGGAAACTTCGGCTCGCGTGTGCTATTTTAACTGAATCTTACATAACGTGCCTTTTAAGTGCACCACGTTCGTGAACGCGAATCATAATGAACACGGTGTATACCGTATTTTGCGTTGATAAATGCTTGAAATTACGACCGTCGTTTTCTCAAAGTGAGATCTTGCTATTGTTAACCCTTTCTGCTTGCCTTCGTGATATTTGCTCGAGTCGAATTGTTTCCAGCGGAGTGCACTAACCCTTCGTTGACCCGACTTATTTCTATTTGCCTATTTCTCGTCATTGTCGTTATTCTGAACGTCAGATGAGAAACAATGGATGAAGCTACGTTGTCAGATTTTTTACACAGGCCAATCGATCTTACGTTAGCGAAATTATCCTTTCGTCTCTGTTAAATTATACCATTATATAAATGAAAATTTCACCGTGTGAGAAGAAAATTTTTATTTCACAAGAACGTTATAGTGGTGGTTAACGTGAAATGAATCGTCTATTCGTATAAAGAAGACGTGTCAATTAAGCTATTTGATGTGCATCATGAGAAAGGTTACTCACAGCAGCGTGCGCTTCCGTGGTGAAGACCTCGAGGCTATGCACGTCTGGCTCTGTCCTCCAGTATTGCGGGTACTCTTGCGGTCGGTTCTTCCGGATGCTCTTGTGACAACAGTAACACATCAGTAGGACGACCATAATCACGCCGCTGAGCATCGCCCTGCAAGAAAACAGAGCCCGTGCCGCGAGTTAGAATAACGTGAGCGTGTAGCCAAGAGAGAAATGAGACCATCGAGCGTATATTTATCGCGCGTCAACCTCTTCCCTCATAGTTGTGTGGCCGTTTTAAATCATCTTCAGCCACGGTTCATCGTATTATCGATTTTAGACGAGATTCGTAGACGCGCAGCTTCTCTTATAGGGTGAATTTTGTCGCGAATTAAACGGCGTACTCTTAAGACTTTTATAATAGAAATTTTGGTTGCTTATGAATGGGAGAATTACGTATGGTGGATTTAGAGGAAACGTAAATATGCAAAAGACGCGTAGAGTGCAGGAAATATAGCGGCGTATAGAAACGCGTATGTTAAAATGCGAGGTAAATTTCTCGTGAATTAATTATTCTGAATTGTTCGTAATAGAAAACTTGTTTACCTATACGAGGAAAGAAATTTAAATATGTATATAAGAATCTAGAAAATACATATAATTCAGAAACATAGGTATAAGATGAAGGTCAAAGTAAAGTATATACCGACAAGTTTTTGTTTCAACAGTTATGTAAATATCAATCTATTTGTAATGTTTTTTCATTTGTATATTTACAATAAAAATTCTCTACTGGCGGCAACATCGTGACAAATGAAGAAAATAGTTTTCAAGTAACGTATCGTGATAAACAGCTACGGTTAATCGAATGAGATATAAATTATGGGTTGACGTTCGTTCGTTTCGTCTTTATTCCCTATCCAACCACGTGTATGTCAGTATTTTAGAACATTTCGTTTAAGTCGATCGCTCTAATATCGTTTCAAAGATATAATATATTCTTAAAAACTTGTTTCGTAGTGCGATCGAGCGGCGAGTTCCTTTAAAAAGCTTTTAGCATCCCTTAAAATTCCACCCTTTCTGCCCGCAACATCATATCAAATAAAAAAGTACTAGAAATATTAACAATAATCGATTTAAACGAATCACCCTCTATATTGTAGGCGACAGAAATGAAAAGAAACTTCGAAATCGAGGTACAGATGTCAAAGAAGCTATTCCTCCGAAAAAAGTGAGTAAAAAAAAAAATCTGTCGCTGATTGATTTAACACAAACTCAGACAGCAAAATATCAGTGTGGCTAATATTCGCTAATGTTAAACTTGGAGATTGTTGTTGCGAGTGCGATAATCGCTTTCACTAATCCTCAAAGTGTCCTTAATGGCTTTAACGCTTTTTGAAAGTTAGAAACTTGAGCGTAATGGCAGACGGTAAGCAACAGTCTCCGCCGTTGAGAGTCGTTTCACGCGGATAAAAGGACGAGTCTGCGATTTCACGGTTCGTCGAGACGATTTCTGCGACCACGAGCTTCACCATCGTGGCAAACCGGTGATTCGATGGCCGTTGTTTACGATACGCCGCGTATTAAATGATCACGGCTACTGTAATACAGTTGTTCCTGCAATTATTACGGTGACGGAGCCACTTCCTGTGCAAACCGTTCTCTTTATGAGTCACGAGCCAACTCGACTTATTTCTTCAATAAAAATCACGGAAATGCGATATTTTCAAAATTTGCGACGTCAGTTTTGATACAATTTGTCGAATTTTACAGTCGTTCGAGGATTCGCGAATTCTCTTTCCTTCTTTGCTACGTCTTTACTATATAAATAACGATCTTATTATAATAATTTTGAACGATTTAAATCAAGTCGAGCGTAGAATCTTCCTCTCTAAAGAATCTCTCTAAAGTTGCTTGAAAATTGATTGAAACGTCCTTCGTTTGTTCCAAATTGAAATTACGAAATTTATAAACTCGTCCAGAGATCCGACCGAGCATCTTCTCTTTCAATTTCCATCGAATTTTCTTTTCTTCTTCTTCGATGAGGTTTTAGTATTTCTACGATGACATGTTCGATATTGAATGAAAGTTTCGCGAAGTTTTTTAATACGAAGGCTCGCAGTACTAAGTACGGTATGTCCTGTTTACTTTCTTTTTCTTTTTTTTTTTCAAAAAGTTACTCGCGCGTTTGTAGCGTAAGAAGTTGAAGAAGATGATGAAGTTTCGCTGCTTATGCTAATCGAGTTTGAGAAACACTGATCTAGTGGTTTACTCAGTAAATACGGTCTATAACATAGAAAGGAGGCTAAATCGTGCTTACCGGATGTTATCTTTTCTTTGCTCTGCAGGGAAGAACCGTATGAAAGTTGCGTGGACTTTAATCAAGCAAAGAGACGCCGTTAGTTGATTAATATTATAAATTGCAAGTGATTTAAAAATAATAAACCTATGCAAATTCGTCTCTGGCGTCCTTAATTATTCCTTATCAGATTCTCTGTTTAATCATGTTACGAAGATAATTTAAAATTTAAATAAAGCTTATTTACGTCGTTCGTTGTTACATAACACCGATCGATGAGTTAATGAAGCCGTTGAAAATACAAATAGCTGGAACAACTCATCCTGAAACGTATTCCTATTAATAGCACTCGAACATTATAAAAATGGTTCAATTAAAGGTTGCTCGATCTAGAAGTAGTTGAAATAAATTTTCTACGGTTATCTAAATAAATAAATTGATTCCCGACAGAAATATTCAATGATAGAACTTTCCTAGAAACATTTCGGATAAATCGTTCGTAATTCCGTAGAAGAGTGTTTAATATAAATTCACAGAGATTTCGTAGAAAAATGTTCGAACTAGGCTCTACGTAATTAATTTATTTCCATAAAATAAGATAAATATAAAATAAACTTTTTCAACCTTCTTTCTAATTAGATGAGAAATATTAAAAAGAAAATTTAGTATCGTGGAAAGATATTGGATGACGGGATTCCGCAAGAAAATATATCGAATAAATTCCATATTATCATAGCAGAGGAAAATATCTAAAGTAAATTTCTTTCTATAGACAAACGTTGGCTGAATTCCCCGCGATATTGTAAAATAAATATCTCACAGTCTTGAAACTAAATTCTTTGTAATATTAACGTAACGATATAGAAAAATATTCATTGATAAATCAATGATCAGATTCCACGGCCAAATATCTACAATCGGTTCACTGTTCATGACTCTGTAGAAAAGCAATTTTAAATAAATTCCCTGCGTTTATTTCTGCATAGAAAAATTTTTCATTATTTCATCGAAGAAAATTCCAGGCAAATTCTCCGCCAAGGTACAATAGAACAAAATATTACCGCGGGATACCGTTCGACTAAATCGAAAACACGCGTAGAGTTTCCCCGTGTGACGATAGAAAGTCGTTGAAAGCTGTGGATTGCGGGATTGTGTATCGCCGATCGTATCGATCGACCGGTATTGAGTATCGTGCATCGAAAGCCGGTTACTCACCCGCCGAGAAGAATGTTAACATTCCCATGCAAATCGGTCTCGAAGTGACTCGTCTTACTAGCCGCTCCGCTTGCTGTCGTGGTGACATTGTATTCTGGTAAAATGGCATCTTCATACATGTTCGTGATATTACGCTTGTTCGAAGTAGCTTCCATAGCGGCCAGCATTGTCATCGTTCGCCGAAACGCGGTCCTGAAACGTTCCTTTTCTCACATGGTTTGTCCACTTTTATGCCTGTTCTAAGAACCACTTTGCGTATCGTGTTTTACGATTGAATTCTTACGTTTTACATAACCTGAGAAACCTAAGAAACCTAAAGCATCGATGTTCGATGTTGTCTACAAATCTGTACGATTCGTCGATATTTATCGAAATTGACGAGCTTGAGATTTATTCATGACAAGGATAGACCTTAGTGTTTATTTACAATAGGTTCTTGTCATTGTTATCATTTATTAATAGAACGATTGTAAAGCCAAGATACACGCACAATTGTGTATATATCTATACATGATGCAAGAAATAAAGGAGAATAGAAAATACGAAGAGAGAAGTAGAAGAAAAGCAACGATAATAGCTACATAATACGTGTGTAGCATAAAATTGGATATAACGTAATCGAAAAAATTCACCAGCTAAAAACATAATTTAGCGTGTGCGTAAAGCTGGATATATAAAGATTTCTTAGAACAATGACTAAAGAGAGCCACGGAACAAATCTATTTTATTTGTAAGCGTATTATTGGTTAGCTTTAATTTATTCGACTGTTTTTACAATTATAATAAAGATAGCTATAAAAGTTGTTTGAAATTTCCTAAAGGAAAAAGATAGAGAACTCTCGCTTTAAGCTTTCCTTGTGAATTCATTTTCGTTGTTGAGATTCACGATTACCTCTAAGTCAATCGTTGAGACACGACTACTTTTTAAAACGATATTCGTACAAGAACCTTTTGAAAATGGTGTCGTGGTTTATCGATCATGCCCTTTGCGGAGATTCCAGCTAAAAGCCACCCCTTACCTTTTCACCGATGGATTCGAGCCGTAGGACATTTTGGAGCGTGTTGTTGTAGTCACGATATACTCGAGCTTGGCGGTACCGTCGTGTCGTTTCGATGCCTGCCTGACGCATTTGCATCGAATTATTCGGCCTTCGATCTTCCTGGCTTTCCTCGATCAAAATGCTCGTTTTTGTCGCATACCGCAGACTCTACCTGCGCAATTTTAATTCGTCTTTTTTTAGCCTTTGATCCCCTGTCCTCGCCTTCCCTTCCAACCTGTTGGTCCGCGTTCCTCCGCGATAGTTGACCTCGTATGGTAGCACGAACAGGAACAAACTGTTTTCTTTTATAGTTTCATTTATATCGAAAGATATTTTTAAGAAAGTCGTGTTTGGGATATTCTATGATATAAAATATTTCAAAAGATCCTAAGATGTGGAAGAACTTTTTTGTTATAAGAAGCTCAAAGCATAAAAGAAATTTTAAAATGTTAGATATATGTATGTGAAGTTACACTTTTAGCAGATATAGGATTCGTTTGTTTTGTCGGTTAGAATCGTACTTTTCTTAATGGTAGAATCAGTTTCGATGTAGATGATAATACGTTACTTCGATATCTTGTATATCAACAAAGCTGGAACATTAGCGTGCTGTCGATCGAACAACAAGATAATTTCCCGAAGCCTGTGGATCAGCTGCGCTCCGCGGTTCGATTTTTTCACAAAGGAAAACGATAGAGTAGTTCGTTTGTTTCAGGGCAATTTAAGGCTAAAACGAGAGAAAAATATAAAGAAAATTATAAAACGCGTAGACTTTTTACAGAATGGTCTGTCGTTGTGACTAGTAATTGAATATGTAAACAGTCTCGTATACTCTGCTGCGATTTTAGATGTGTAATAATCTTATTAACAGCTTTAACGTAAGAGGATTATTAACATATTAACTGATTTTAAAGAATACATTTCCTAAAAGAAAAATCCTAAAAACTGTTGAGAAAACTAGTCTCTTATAATCGTAATATCCATCGTAATATTGCTAATGGTAGCTATAAAAGTTAATCTCACCTTCGATTAAATTTTATTCCGATTTTATTCCGACTCTGCTAATAAAAACGTATCGTCGAGGATTAGTTAGATGGAAGTTAATAACCTGTAATTGGTCAGGGAAAAAGTAATACGCGATCGTGACGAAAGAAATTAGTATGAAGGCGAGGTGAATGGAAAGCTTCGATTAAGATTAAATACAAGGAATTTCATATGGAAATTAAAATACGTCCCAGTTTTATAGACGCACATTGCCCCAATGGAAAACAAAGCGAATATCTTGAATACAAGCATGCATAATTAACTCCTTGACACGGTATTAAAATAGCCAATGGTGCGTCGTGTATATCAAGATTTCGTGCGACTTTGAATTTTTCATTCGCTTCACTCTCTCTCTGTCTCTCTATTCTCTTTCAACGATTTTCATTCAGCGTATTTCAAACTTCTACTTTTAGATATTAGAATTTTTTTACACGACCACTTTATTTATTTCGGTTGATCTTAATTGCTCGACAAATTTTTTATTTAAAAATATATTCTTCTAGACTAATTTTCTATTTGTAGTTTTAACGGGAGAAAATGTGATAAGTACATTTTTGTTGATTTTCTGATTTTGATGACATTCGGTGACTAGAAAGATATGTATTTACCTAACTTAATGAATATTAACCTGCCTAACTAATGTCATTAATATCGTTACAAATGTCGAAAACGATAAGCGAAAGACACATACTTAATTGCAAAATCGAATGGAAGAGCAGCTTCGACGCGGAGAAGATTGATAACATAACGAGGTTCAAAACTGTTCTCTCGCAAAGAACAGGAAATGTGTTATTATGTTTTTCATCTATAGCCTAGATTTCTTAGGTTAGAAAATTGCGTATTCGATAAAAGCTTCGTGGAACTGGAAAAAGTATAAAAGAGGTATTTTGTTTCCTTTTATTGCATAAAATGTCTGATGCACGCGATGCAAGATAAATATTCGAACGAACAAAGCTTCTTTATAGTTCTTGCGCCGTTTGTTTCGTCCTTCACCGGTATACGATCGATTTATGCCAAGCCTACTCAATTGACGAAACTTTCAGCTTAGCCGACTATGAAACGATACCTGACGACCTTTCTTTTTTAATGTCGTATAAAAAGATACAAAGTTTATGATGTAATATGAAATCTGTAATTAAAAACGGATTATCACGCTAACTATTCACCCGTTAATCAATGTTATTATTAAATTGAAGTATTCCAGAATATGTACAACATCGTCAAGTACTTCTTTCTCTCCGCGATTTTTTCTTTTTCTTTTTTTCTTTTTAACGTAACGTGCATGTACGACAATCAATCGGTTGCAATCAAACCATCACGAATAATTACTATCATCGGTCTCTCATTATATCCGTCGCCAAGCATGCACCGTCATTTCGTATTCCGTCGTATTTATTTTTTATGCTTGAAGCCTGATTTATACCGATACAACATTTCAAATCTTCTAGCAGGAGCTGTGCATTGGGATCGCACTTGGTCAAGGATAATTTAAAGATAGTCATTCATCGTTGAAATGACTACATAACTCATCAACCTACTCGGTAGATCGAAACCTACACCACCGCCCTCATATTTAATCTCACTACTTCGACAAGAAAGATCGAGTTGCAAAGATATAATCGATGATACAACAAGCGTTACGATCCTTTTTATATTTCACAAAGTTTGTGCCCCTTTGTTTTCTTACCTACGTTGTCCTATTTTTCCATTGATTATTTTACTTAAAACCGTAGGACGCAATGGCGTTAGGCTGGAAGGCTAGCGGTTTATCGTGAAAAATTTACGAAATAAATTTTTTAACAGACATTGGCTTAGACTAGACCGAAGAAGAAGAAGAAGAAGAAGAACTTATGGCTAGAGTGCAGATCTTTATGCAATTTCATACTTTTATGAGTATAACTAAAGGAAAATGGGGATTTGTTTCCTCCATGAAATATCTAAATGAATATTTTGCTTCGAATATTTCCTCTATTTTTCCATATTATATGTAACTTTTTTCACTTTGAAATTTTCTATGATTACACGAATATCCGCAATGTACTTATCAATCGCCTTGGCATACTTGATTCGGCTAGAAAAAAGATTATGAAACTACTACATCATACTAACTCAAACTTCTGGTTTTTAAAGATTCTGTAGGGATAGTTCAATATTTTTACATTCTATCCGCAAGTCTTTTTTCTATTTTTGATTATTTTACTGCACCATAATGGTATTAAACTCACACTTTGTAACCCAAAATTTTTTCTCACTTCCACGTATATATATATATATATCTAATGCCGACCATACTTTGAAACCTCCAAAATACCGGAACATTCCTTCTATTCCTTCTTTTTCTTTCTTTTTTCTTCACAGAAAAGATCTAACGCTATCAAATACAGTCGACGTAAATTACCAAACGTATTTTCCACGATGGAAACGCGGCATAAAGCGTGCACGACGTGTACGTACAAGCGTTCCCTTGGTTCCCTTCGGTACTGTCGCGTGCCACTTCCGTTCTCCATCGAGCCCGATGTCGTCGTCGACGACGACGACGACGAAGGATCGCGAGATTAAAAAAATGAAAAAAAAAGTGGGGAAGAAATGGTTGGACGAGGAACTCGATCCGCTCCCGCGACCGTTTCGTTTCAAACTATTACGCTGGTCATATTATACGCGTTGCCTGGCTACCAGTCGAGGCGACGCCGCGACGTTCGCCGTCGGCGCACGCCGCGAAGCGTCGTGACGCCTCGCGTGGCAGGACGAACCGATCCACTGACGTAGAACTGGGACGTGGCGGGACTAACAGGGCCAAGGTGTCTACATTCCACCTTTTCATAATCCTTCGTAGTCCGCGATATCCTCGAATTTTCGTTCCAATTAGTTTCCTTTCGTTTCGTCGTGTTTCTAACTTTAGCAACTTGTGGGATATGAGTATCTTTATAAAAAAAATTCTACGCCCTATTTACCCCTCCATGATCCACGTTTCCAAAAATCCTTTCTAATCCTAAGCTTACGCTTTAATAAAAAGTGTATTCTATCGAAATATCACGCTTCTAGGTACAACAATTTGGGCTACACGTGGATGAGCGAGTGTCACTCATTTGTGTGTCACTTTTGCATTTTATACATGTAGATTGTATCGTATTATATCAGAATCTTGAGAGAGTAAGAGAGCGTATTCCACAGCCTGAATCGTCACTATTCACATTGTTACACTTAGCATCGATACATCTAACGATACTTGTGGCTCAACATTGTTTGAGGTTTCCGGGTAAGTGGCGTGTCCAAAAGGAAGAGGATTCCAACGTTTCGCCCAGCATCGCAGTTGGTTACATGAAGATATTGGCACTGATACCGGTGACCACCAAGAACAGCGTGAACAGCGTATATTATATTATATTTCACATTTTATATTACGCATATACGAAATGTGTATGTCAACGTTCAATTCGTAATCAAATTAAAATTGATTTGATACCGTACTTGATACATTATCAGTTGGAAGATAATTCAATGTCAACACTTATCCGAACGTTATTGCGTCTATTAGAGTTTGAGGCTTCCCGAGGTTTCGCCATCCTTTCAGTTAGCTTCATCGGGATTCGCAGGACGCGCTATCAATCCTTCGTATTCAATCGTAGCGCTGTTAAGTACAATAACGTTGTTAAGCGTGATAACCCAAGCTTCTCTTATGGCGCTCTTATGGTTCGGTATTTTCATCGAGATAACGACCATTGGAAAATAATCTGTGATAATAAAGGAAAAAGAGTTACATGGTAACCTGACGTAGAATCATGGGTTATAGAATTGTTGAATCCTCTAACGTTGTGAAACATAGTGTTTTGCTAATTCCTTAACATAATTTATCGAGTTAATGCAGTTGAATTTGCGAGCTGTTTAGTGTCATTGTTCGTTTGTTGTTCTGCATTTTCAATTTAAACGATATCCTGGAAAAATCGAACTGTACCATAACGATGAAGGCTTCCGGTTTACCGCACGTCCAAAGGCCTGCGAATTGTGGCTTCTTTTACTACCAGTGAGTTTTACTATTGATTATTTGATATATATCTCTAGACATAACGCGATGGAATGCTTCTTTTGTTTATTTAGAACATTTTATTAGTTTGGATACGGATCAACGGTTCTCACGTGATATCTCACGTGAACATGGATATCATTATTGATGCCAGGAGTCATGTTAACAGCATTCTACTCTATGATAGGGAATATCAGCTCGATCCGAGACCCGAGAAGTTCCCAACTGACTTACACACGAACGTATGACACGATAGATGTATGGTAGTATCATGACAAATGTATAGTAGACATGTACAATATCACAGGAGCGGCCTGCAACTCGAATTAGTAATGCAAACAGTATATGCAGTACATAAGATAGTTATACGGTATCTGGCAAGCAGATCTGATAATTTTTTAGATTCCTAGAACTTTGTAACGTTTCTGTTAAATTAATGTTATACTAACATTGTGAATTCGAAATCTCTAAATTCAATTGAACGTTAATTCTCCACCCTTGAAATTACAACTGCTTTTTACTTACTTTACTTTAAAATTTAGTTTACTTTTTCCCGAAGCGTTGCTTGTATACGATATCTCGAATAATCTTATCAACGTGATCAAACGTTCGTAAAAAATTCTAAGAAGGAAAATCTTCGAATGCAATAAAAAAGATATCAACGTTGGTAATATCAGTGTCGTCTAAAGTACTGTGTTTCCTTTCTCAAATCGTCTGTAAATAATATTCCATGCAATACTGCTTGTATTATAATTACAGCTCCCATTAAAAGAAGATTAACACGTGGCGCTCGGTTTCTTCTTAATCAGTTGTCTGGCCAGGAACGACGAATTATTTTCGTGGTGCACGACACGCCTTAGAAGGGGTCACGAGACCTAATTACACAAAAGCGTGGTCCCCAAGTGTGAGTCACGTGTTCCACCGACGCCGGAACGTGTATCGAGATGGAACAGCACGTCTGCTTGAAACAAAAACCCTTTGTAAGCACGAGAACTTTTCTGTTCGAAGAGACGTCCCCTTTTTGGGGACGTGCATTGCACACCTCGACTCGCACGCCCTTTGTGCTAAAACGTCCCCGTTTTGTTGGGCAATTCTACAGAAGCTCGAAGGTTTAAATTCCCGCGTTTAAAAAAGCAATTCGTTCAAGTTTTCCTTTTTGTCTTTCCTATCGTCGTACCGGTGAACGAATACTTGGACGAAGATTTTTAAAATGATAAAACAAAATTCTCGAAGGAAAAATCTACGATTAATTTTTGCCTTTCGTAAACAAATTATGAAAGATTATTACCCGAAAGAGAAATATTCCTATTGATATAGCGTTCACTGTATATCACGAACGAAGCTATCGCTCGTTTAATCAATCAGAAACACAAAAGACAAAGGCGTACTTCGTACAACCGACTCTTTCTCATCGGTCTCCCCTGTCTTCAACCCCTGCACGACAATCGACGTGTCCGCATAAAATTACCGTGAAACTTTCGCCTGTCCTTCGACTCAATTTACCATATAGGTTTGTTCCAATCGATTCTCGGCCAGCGGTTGTTCGTTAACACGAAAACTTGAGCCTCCCGATACGCAATAGCGGTCGAGGCGAAGTTAGTCCACAGTCCACGGTTAGTAAAGGCGAAACTACGGAATAAGTCGCTACTCGCTGGTGCTCGATGCTTCAACATACGGAATACCGTTTCCCGTTTTCATTGAAAACGAGCAATTACTCCGTACTCGATACTTTCTTACGGAATTATGTGCGAAGGTAAAAAATAATTCCAGTCGATTCTCCATTCGTTTTTACTTCGATCGGTTAACGTCAGAAAGCTACCGCTTCGTTTTAAATACTCTGTCAGTTCAGTCATTTTCGACTCGCTTAGTCGCATCTTTTTCATTACTTAAAAATCTCTTTTGCAGAATGACTTGTCGAACGATGAATAAGTTTCTCTTAAATTTGTAAGTATATTTAGACCGCAGATTTCTATGCACTTGTAGGATATTTGAAGACGTAAAATTGCACACAATGCGGTTAATATGAAATAATATATAAGATATCCAGAATATTAGTAACGAAGGAGATCTTTCTTTTTAATTGCATTGTCAAAAACGTGAATTTTCGTAAAAATTCGTCTTAAAACGTTAAAAGTCTTGGAGCTTGTTGGCGCGATACACAAGAGATTCGAGGATCACGCTAGAGTTAGGCAAATATCGAAGTATTTGCTACCAAGTGTCTTCTATCAAATTGCTGTAGTTGGTCAATCGTTTGATCTCTTGGTGCGAGATTAGGCTTGGAAACTCTGCCAGTTTTATTTCGGCTTGAACGTAAGCCGACTCACCGAGATTCGCAATTTATGGCTTCGTTCATGACCACGGTAAATGAAAGTGTAATGGTCGGTCGATTCTCAGAAAATAAATCGCTAAGATTCGCTAGAAAATTATTTTAATAGGCAACGTTCCATCGGGTAATAGCTTGGAAGCAATTCAAACACTGTTATGTTTATCCATGTCACAAATGCGAAAGATACACTCGATAAATAATTTACATCCTCGACTATAGTGTAAAAATCTAAGTAATCTAAAGGAAAGGAAAAAAAATCGATATCAAAGTAAATATTATATAAAAGCAAATATGTACGATATATACAGTCAATATGATGCGATACCGCACTCTACCTTCGATAATTTTAGAAATCAATATTTCACGAACTCTCGTATTTCTCGTGCAAATAATCTATTAGGTTGTCCGAAAAGTGTCTTTCTTTTTCAGACACGTGTTTTACAACAACGCATCTTTATACAAACATGAAACCTAATCTGTCGAACTTCATTGTGATCTTCATTTTGATAGAACAAAATGGATCATACGTAATTCGATGAAATAAGATAAAACGGTAAATGTTGTGCATCCATTATTTCCTTATAAAACGTAAGAAACTTTTCGGACCATCTAATATAAAATATAAAAGTACTACTATTCATAAAATTTTCTGCTTGGATTATATCTTCCCTAAATATCTTTATTTATTTTTGTATTGGCGCGAGATACGGAGCTTTGCTAATTCGAAAAAAGTAGTTTTATTTCACCTATTATTCCGTAATATTTAATATTGATATTTATTGCAAAGATTATTTCATCGTGTTATTTATTACATCGCTGTGTTATAAGAATTGAATTGATCTAATTAATTTGCTTAATAGTATATATTTGCTCGTTAAGATCATTTTCACAGCTCAGAGAATTCGACTATCGTAACTTTTAAAATTCTTCTTTCGGACACCAGCGATTAATTCGCATCTTGATTCCATAGCATAAAAAGAACGATATTATATATACCGCGAGCCATTAAGACACCTACCGATATTTATTTTTATTTTACTTTCATAGTCCTTATTTTCCAGTTACTTGAAACATAACATAACGATCCACCTCTTCGCTAATTATTATTAATAAAACGCAAGAGGAAACTCGAAAAAATTCAATCACGCGAAAATAATAACGAGTTGCAATTAATTTGTTTTGCAGACTGTCGAGGATGGTGGGCAGCGTACCGAGCGGATGGATGAGGAAGATCCTCCTCTTCCTGGTCCTGACGACCGGGGTCCTCCTCATCGCCATGTACGCGCACGCTCCGCCGCTTGCTTCTCTCCAACCGTTCTCGTCACGACGGTGAGTACGCGATAATAACGATGCACCGGGTAGCCAGGCGAACGAGTCGATACTCGGTCCTATTATCGCCTATTAAGCTTCACATGGTCGCCATGCCGTTCTCGAGACGCCCGGATCGGCGCCATTCGATCGAACATTCTTTTACACGCCGACGACGATCTTATCGTTCCCAACAGTCGTCGCGAATCTAATTAGAAAGAAAGAATGCAAGGTTTCAGTCTTTTATCTTTTTTTAAATCTTTTTTTTTTTCCAGTCACGTCTCGTCCTTTTTATTTTCGTTTCTCGTCCTTATCGGTTCCCATTATTGATCCAATTATTTATATACGCGATGTTCGTGTTATTGGTTTTTAAAGGAAAATAGGAAGGAACGAAATTTTATTGTCTTTTTTTCTTATACGTAATACGATGACTTGATTTGGTTTCTTAATTTATCGTTGATTTCACGTAATGACGAAACCACGAATGTGTTTAGATTAACAGCTGTAATGTGATTTCTGTGAAGGGTTGTTGATAAGAACACGATAGGAACGCGTTATAAAAACGGTACATTTAGTAAATTTTTCTACTTAAATTTTCCTTTCTAATAGAAAATTGTAGCTATCAGTTGGAAACAATTCGTGGCCTTCTCATTAAGCGATAATCATGACAAATTAAAGATAGCTATCGAGGCCATCTTTTTTGCATGCGAAACACAGTGAAACTCCGTCCTTTTCTCTTTTTCTTATCGATGGAAAAAATTGCTGATAGCGTGAAAATATTGCACAAAGTAACCCACGAAATTATTCACATAACACTTATCGCAGAAACTCTTTACGGATATGCATTATGCGAAACACGAACAAATTTTAACTTATTACGATATACCGACAAAATTTCGAAGTATTTCGTATAACCCGCGTAGTATATTCGGAAAAATTTTTCATGGCAAATGTTTGAGTAGTTTCGCGAACCACTTTATATTCCTTTGCTTCTTACGATTCCACGAATCCCTCCCATACCCCCCAAAACACGGACAAGCCGTTATTTATTTAATCTTTATTTGTACCTTTTGTTGCCGCATATCTCGTTTCGTTCATTACCTCCCGCACAACCGTGATCGACGTCAAAGACTGAAGGAGTTGCAACGAGGCTTGGTTACTTTCCTGGTCGGTAATGAAAGCACGAAGAAACCCGAGGAACGGCTCTACGAGTATCTGGAAGAGCCTAGGTAACGTCTTCCTGGACCCGGAGAGATGCCTGTATTTGCTAAAAAGCTTTCTCTTTTTTGTACCTCTGCCCAAGAATTTTGTCCTCCATCTCCAAACACCATCCGCGATTTTTCTTCTTCCCTCGGGGGATGATCCGTCATCCGCTTCATCGACTGTTCTTTGGGACACCAGCTGGCGCCCGTCTGCTTCTCTTTCGTGTTCTCTGCATGTTCATTTATCCGTTCATTTCAACCTTTGACTATTTCGTTTGAATAATCTGACTTGATCTTTTCATAGTAGTCGTCGTGTTCGATTATTATGTATGAAGGAGAAGCGGATTTTTAAATCTCTGAATGTAACGTGATTGTAGGTATTCGGATATTTGGCAACTGTTAATTCGTCTATGATTGTCATTATCGTAGATACGTTGTCAATTTTATTTGTACGAATAAGCAAATACTGCGTGCTTTACGCAACCAGGAAAAACTGCATACGTACATCGACGTTCCAGTGCAACGATTATGCAACTGCGAGAAAATGATTTTTCCGGAGACGAGGAAAAGTAATTTTATTTGACGAAAGTTGGAATTAAACGACGAAGGAAATGTTTTATAAGATTACGATAAACAACTTGATCTCACTTATCGTTATTGCTACGAAGTGCGATAGCCAACAAGGTTATTTATATCTCGATAACGACGTTACCGCGATGTGTAGTGGCCAGGAAAATTATGAAACTTTTATAGTAGAGAAATTAGATATGCGTGAGACTGGTAACGCGTTTATCTCGAAATTTTCACTTACGTCATTATTACATTGGAACGGCGATACGTATATCCTTAAAACGTTTAAAAATAGAAGAAAAAGTCAGAGATCAAAATTAGACGTTGTTTACATATTCAATATTGTTGCACTACCTTTACCTTCATACATCGATGCAGTTACAAAGTACCTTTTTTTAACATACTTGTTGCTGCTGACGCATGTGTTACGTCAATTCGGTTATTTCAGTTGGAAATATGTCGTGACAAAACTACTTGCAATTACAAAAGTAAACAGAATATTTATCGAACGACTTTACCCAATAAACATTAATTGAACGGTACGTTTGCGATAATTATTAAAATACGGACTATATCGAAATAGAGACTAACAAAGAGGATAAAATTCCAAGAATACAAGGTAGTTATTAGGTGCAACAATTATGTTAAGGGGAACCACGTATAATTTTTCTCGTACGTACAAATCAATTCTTTACATCGTTCTGTGTAATTATAGAAGTGTTACGGTTGCACGATATAACAGTAAAGAGTATTTAAAAAAACTGTCTCTCTTCGTGAATCGCAATCGTCTCTTCCGTTGCAACGTTCTCGTCATTTCCCAGCCAGGAAACGCAAATAAATGATCGTCATTGCGTGACTTGTTCCTAGACGGTTTATTTAATTGGAATCTGTATATACACGTATTTTTCAACGGTTGTGAAATTACAAATTAACAATTACACCCTTTAACGTTTCGCTCTTATCCACACGGATAGGATTACATCTTGTCGTAAATTAAGCCATAATTGACGTACTTCCATTTATACACCATACACGTTTCAGGAAACAGAATAATACTTGTAGGAATCATGAATAAGTGGTGAACTATAATAATAATAATAAGTCGTTATCCAGCTTTTACGCCTTTTAATTAACGAGAGATTCTTTGAAAAATACGAGTATAATATCCAGGGTTCCTTTTTTAATATTATACCAAGACTTTCACGAATATTTGTAATTTCATAATTAAGCGTCTCATGAATATTTATCAGGCTGATGTTATCTGTTCGATGGTAACATATATTTCAGGTTGTGCTTCACACGCCACTGCCTCGATCCTCGTCTTCATTCGACTTGCATTTCCCATCTTTCGAGAATCTCCCGATCTATCCGAAACGTTTATCTAATCTTCGTGCTGGATCCTTGTTTCGGTTATTTTCCAAATATTTCTGTCTTGTCGTCTACCAAATTGAAGATAGATCTCTCAGACCTCGCGTTAATTTCGCAATCTCAAAAAATTAATAACGAACTTCGTGTATACGTTTTTATGTTCATTTCTCTATGAATCCTTAGAATCAACGAAATTCCAGCGAAATAAACGAATTATCGTTAGCTCTGGAGTAGAAATGTATCTCTTCGATTTTGTAATTCTTTCTTAACGCGTTCACCGAGTTGAAGAGAAATCAGTTTCAGTTACACCGGTTTTAGTTTTTGCAAATATAATTGTGGTATAGTTACTTTCGATAAATATGAAACCACATTAAAGAGATAGAAGGTTTAGATAATGAAATTATGTCCAAGTGTTACCTCCTTCTCTCGGGTAACAGTTTTCGTTTTCAATTTTACTGAATTTCACTGGACACTCGAGGTTTATAAGAATCGATCGATCGGTTATTCGTTAATCATTTCTACGCCCGTAGATTTTAGTTCTCCGCCTTATGAATCTTTATCACGGTCTTTCTTCTCCCTTCTTCGATTTTCCTCCAGCACTGCACCATTTTCCTGTATGCACACGTCACCTGGCACTCAGTTCCTCGTGTTGTGTTTCTCATACAATTTTTACTGTCGGGGTATTTTTTCATCTCACTCGCAAAAAATATATATTTTTAACCGCGTCGAATAATAACACGCCATTTAACTCATCGCATATTCATTTGGCTTTGTTCGTTCACGTAACATTTTTTACGCGTTGTATCTTTTTCGCATAAATCTCAAGATCCTTTTGATACAAATGTTCGAGACGATCGTCGTATCTCAAAATAAATCGGTTTCTCCAATAAAGCTTGCGAACATTGTTCAGATATAATTACCATAATTTTATGAGAAACAGTTTTAGAGAACGAAGGAAGAAACGAGAGAAAGAAAATACCGACATTAAAATATAAAAGCCACCCTCGTGTACGTTCACCCCTACCATTGGACTCGTACCGCTTCTACCAACCCTGTCTGTTTGTCTGGCTATGTTTCATCGCAAATTATCCATTTGGTGCTTGTTAAAGTATCGTAAAATACGACGTTCCAAGGAAAAGTTAGGATAACAGGTGAAAAACAAAGGCAAATCGATGTCTTCTTTAAAATCTAACGATTCTTGTTGGATCGCAGAACGTTTCAGAGTCCGTGGTCCTGGGCCTGCGTCGCTGGAAGATGCGAGAGGAGAGCGGTCAGATCCTCGAGGACCTCCTTGGCCAGCTGTATCGCCCTCTGCGGCGGAAACACCAGGCTTCTCTGGCCCAGACCGACAGGAAACGTGTTCCTGGGCGAAGATAGCGTGATCATACACCTGCAGCAAATCGAATTCGTCACGGTGAACACTAGCGACCAGGAGACGAAGAATCTGTTGGAGCACGCCAAGGATGTTTTCATCGGTGAAGATTCAATTTTTAATTTTCACCAAATATTATTATATAATTTTATACTTTTTTATCGACAAATTATGACAAAGAGTTTGTTCACGAATGGACTGAATTTTGAAGGATGTCCCCGATCGAAAGTCTCGGAACATTATTAACCATTTATTAACCATTTATTAACCATTTTGGGACCAAGACTCGCAATATTGGACGTTTTGTGTTGTAGAACGATATATCGTGCGTTGTGGCTGGACCTTCTTTTCGCGTCAAGTGCAAACAAAGCGACGAATGACGCAACGCATGACTGTGGATCGTCGATGATACATGACGTAATCACGTTTCGTTGCTTCGGCAATGAATTTATTTCACTTTTCTGTGGAAGCAAAATGCATCTAACGCTGTCGAACGTGTATTCGAAGCAACTTCTATACCCGAACTATTGTCATCGAAATGATATAATTTAGGTCCTAAATCAGTCGACTATGTAAAAACCATCGTTTGCTCCTCGTAATCTTTGAATATCCTCCGAGTCGGATTGCGAGTCAGAAGCTAATTAGTATTTTTCGTTTCTTCTTTTTAAGCGAAGAATATCGACTCAGAGTCAACAACAATACGTTTATAGTCAACGCAAATATGCAGCCATGCAGACGTCTTTCGCTATCGGTAGCGGCGAAAAGTTTACAAACTACCCGAGTTAACTAAACTTCGCTACTGATAGATTTAGATAAATAACTTCATTTACCGCACGTTTGAAACCACGATATCGCTACTGACACTCAGGCCTCCTGTTTCAGGTAACATAAGAAGCCTGATGAAGGTGCCAAACGCTAAAAGCAGATCCGGGGTGGACATGTTCGTCGTCTACCTATCCGCCGGAAATGGCAGAGCGATAGGGCCGAACTTAGACACGGACGAGTCGTATACCCTGGAGCTGATGCCTAAGGGGAAGATTCTCGAAGCTCAAATAACAGGAAAAAGTTTCTTCGGCGCCAGACACGGTTTGGAAACGCTTGGCCAAATGATCTGGTGGGACGAGTCTGCTGGAAGGGAAGGTGCCTTGCGAGTGTTATCCCGCGCTTCCGTCGAGGACAAGCCAACGTTCCCCTACAGAGGTTTGCTGGTCGATACGGGAAGACAGTTCTTTCCCATCGAGCGACTGAAACGCGTGATCGACGGAATGGCGGCATCGAAGTTGAACACTTTCCATTGGCACCTATCAGACTCGCAGAGCTTCCCCTTCGATTCAGCCCAGTTCCCCGAAATGGCCAGATGGGGCGCTTATAGCGGAGATCAGATCTATACGCCCGATGATGTGAAGGATCTCGCGGATTACGCGAGGATCCGCGGCATCAGGGTACTCATCGAGATCGACTCTCCGGCACATGCTGGCGCTGGCTGGCAATGGGGTGAGTTTTCAACGGTTTTAGGGTGGAATTGTACGGCTGCAGGAAGGATATGTCTGGTTTGAGACGATAGGCTGCGGCTCGAATGCTGGTGGTTAAAAAAGGAGAAATAAAGGGTGGATATATAACTGTCGCTGAGAAATGTCTGCACGATTCGCCTATCTCTGACACAATGTAATTTAATTACTAATGAGACTGCAGTTTTTTGTGCATTCATGGGAAATTCCAAGATGCAAATATACAGAAGGGTAAAATTCAAAGAGCTCGATTCATTCTTTTCGTTGCATAAATATAAATTTTGCATAATTATCTAAGGTCTAGTAATCGATGTTTGAATTGAACCTAAAGGATTAACGTACACGTAAATTTGCCTGATTTAAAATTCTACCGTCATCTTTGTTCGTCTGTTAAACCTTTTTCTTTTTATTTATTATTAACTTAACTGTAATCGATATAACACTGTTCTTCATTATCGAAACGTCCGACAAAAAAAAAAAAAAAAACACGTAATATCCTAAATGACCAAACCAGTCGGACCTGAACGCATCATCAACTCATCTCAGGCCGGCGTTGATCTTGTTAATTTACTCAGGGACGGAGTACGGTTACGGGGAGCTGGCTCTCTGCGTTGATCAGCAGCCATGGTCGTCGTATTGCGGCGAGCCGAATTGCGGCCAGTTGAATCCCATCAACGAGCACACCTATCGAATATTAGAGGGGCTGTACAGGGAGCTTCTGGACCTGACCGAAATTCGGGACATCGTGCACCTTGGCGGGGACGAGGTGAACCTGGATTGTTGGGCACAGTACGGAAACATCACGGCCGCGATGCAAGCACAGAACATGACCGATCACCATGCTATGTGGGCCGAATTCGAAACGAAGATGTTGCAAAGGTTGGTGAAGGCCAACCACGATGAAACGCCAAAGGCTGTGATTCTGTGGAGTTCCCCGCTGACAAAGAGGCCTTACATCACCATGTACTTCGATCCAAAGATTCATGTGATCCAATCATGGGGAGGTAGCAACTGGCCGGAGACGCTAGATCTTCTAGAAGACGGTTTCAGGGTGATTCTTTCTCACGTGGACACGTGGTATCTGGATTGTGGATTTGGAAAATGGAGGGAGATCGGAGAGGCCGCCTGTGGCGAGTATCGTACCTGGCAAACTGTTTACAATCATCGACCTTGGAGAGATTACGCTCAGCAACATTTTAGCCTCGTTTTGGGCGGAGAGGCAGCTATCTGGAGCGAGCAGACCGGCGACGCGTCCTTGGGACCTCGACTATGGCCCAGGGCATCTGCTCTCGCTGAGAGATTATGGTGAGTGTTGGCAATCTAAAATGTAGATAAACGAAGATTCTTCTTTCGATAATTCGATTGATAAAAGAGAGAAATCTGTGATAAAAGAATGCCATATATTTAAAAGAAATATTGAAACTTTATATGTTCTTAAGTATCTCTGTCGAAAAAAGATTTAAATCAAAGGAGAACGTTACGTTGATCGATACCGAACATCGTTTTAAAGTCTTTTTTCTAAACTCCGTGATATTACAATTATCGAAACATGTTGTCTGTTCACTAGCTATTTCTTAAAATTTTATTCAATTTCGTATAACGATAATCACGAAATAAATATTTGTTATACACAGGAGCGACATGCCAACCAACGGTTACTCGACAGACGAAAGCGTATACACGAGGCTAGCCGCACACATGGAGCTTCTAACCAGCCGTGGATTGAAAACAGAAGCCATGTGGCCGCAGTGGTGTTCCCAGAATCCCGGCAAATGTCTCTGACCGTTCGCTAGCCCGAACATAATCGCCTTCGCCTGGAATTGTACGCGTAGACACGATAATTGCGTGAATGGAAGACGTTACACGAGGTGGTTCTGCCCGCCACTTTCGCTAGAACACGCCGAGCTTGTAGATCGTTGTAACATCACCGTCGATAGGAGCTCGTTGATCGTTTTAACCGTGACGAGACCGAGCCTCTCGAAACTATCGGTCGTTCGATAACGATTTTCGTTCTACGAACCGATCCACGAAGATGTGGACGTCACGTGAGAGACATAGGACGACCTAGTGCGGAGTACTCGAGAGAAGCAATCGTCGAGAGTGGAAGAAGACGATGAAATTCCTCCTAGAAGTCAAGAAGCCAAATTGAAAGTCCTTGGTGATTCCTAGTTGGAGAATTTATTTCTACAGAAGAAAGGGAAGGAAGTATTCGAGCGTTTCACTGGCTTTATCATTCTTGCCGGACGTTGAAGGCACAACGACACAAATGTTCTTGGGTTTCGTTTTTCTCCCTGGTACGAAAATGTTATAGGCAGAGTATTTGATATTTGTACGAGACTATGTACGACAGATTATACAGGAAGGTAAAATGAACAAGGTCAATTCAAAGATACACAGAGCGCGATTTTTTAACGTTACACGATGCCTGGTCGTAGCTCGATGCCATACTTTTCGTTCGAAGTGCCTTTCCAATTGTAATTCTACTCGTTGTTGTACGATTTCATGTGTAAACACCGAGCGCGTTCCTATTGAGAGATCTCGATGTCGGGCATCGAGATCGTCGCATCGTCCTCTCGTCTAATCCTACCACCTTTGAGTGTCTTTTCGATGCTGCGGAATTTTTCTAAGGTGCTTTTGACATTTAATTTTTCATTTTAGCGATTATAAATTACACGTCTTATTTAAAGTGTTCTATATCGCAGGATAATTTAGAATATTGGAGGAATTTTATCCTAATATCAATTATCTTAATTATTATACATATATTTTAATTTCCTTGTTATGAGCTTAAACGATAAGCCGAGGAATACTCCTATTTTTTCAATAAAAATTTGTATATACAGAGTGAATTATAAACGTATGTCTGTATTTCAAGCGGGAATCAACACGCTAATATAAATAAAAAACGCCATCTGAATATATGTCTAACGTACATTAGTTTTCGTGTTATGGATGGTTGAAGAAGATTTTGTAAGCTTTCGCTCCTATATTCAACCTATACTATCTGATTAACGAAAACTCTCATTTCCTGTTACTTTTACTAAGAAATTAAGTACGACAAAAAGGTCGAGGCAAAGACGTACCATCGAATAAAGCATAGAAACGGCATTCAAGGTGGTAAAATTAGAAAAGACAGTCTATACACTCGGTAAACGAGAAAAAAGACGTTCGACATAAGACACTACCGATCCTTACGCCTACTTTCCTCCATTAAAGGATTCCTGTGATCAGGAGACTGGAAATATACCATTATTTGTCACACGATAAAGCGAAGCGTGGCCGTCAGAAACGGAAATCACGGCGCCAATCCGCATAGGCTTCCCTCTTTAAACTGCCAGATCTAGGTCCTACATAGAACAAAATCCCACAAATACCAAACCGTATTCCAAATGAAGACCATAGTCGAGTAATAAAATGAATTGTGTAAGAGGAAACGTTCAAGGAATTCCATTCTTTGGCAGCATATGCGTATCCCTCGAAGCCAAAGAAACCATGATACTTTGTACGATAATTACCTTCCCGTTCGTAACGAGGACCGTGAAGAAGCCCTGTCAGATTATTATATATAAAAGAAGTTTCTTGACGAACAAACATCGGGAATCCAGAGAGTCGTTCAACAATTCTTGAAGAATTGTCGCGGATCTGTAAGACCGAGCGTCCAATCCGTGCTTCGTGTCTTTTCTAATTAATTGCAAACACGTTCGGAGGAGTTCGTCTTGATGTTAACGAGATACTATCTCCGAGAGATATAAAAATGGCCTATTGATGACGAATAGCCGTGAAAATTTGTAAATAATACGATCATCGTATTGGAGGTGGCTGAAGAGCAACTAGATAATTAATAGAATGATAACGGGAGGAAAAATGAATCGTATGTACTTACTAACAACTTACCGACATCGATGGCTGTAAAATAGAAGTGATTTTAAGCTCGACCCTGCTGGATCCGGTGCGCAAAATCATCCGCTGTGTGTGGCGTCTTGCGTGACGTTTGTTGGGTATTTTCGATCATTTAAAAGATTTGTAAAGGATTTTTAAAGGAAGAGAAAAATAACTTAGTACGTTGTATGTAAAATTGTTTCGGTGTTTAAAAAACGTTAATGGAGAAACGTTGAAAATTGCACGCGGATGATTCCCCAAGTTGATCTACGAAGGAATGCAATCTGTTGTAAAGTGTGATTGGTGTAAGTTTAACATAAAACAAATTTTGAATACACCGGTTCTCGTCGTTCTTTTGTACCCCGGAGAATTTTTCCTCCTCCATCTTGTCCGTCCTAGAAAATATGATTTCGATTGTGATTTCTCATGTAAGCGTAAAAATTATGCAGAGAAATTGTTTTGGTAATTATCGAGAAATTGTAAATTGAAATTGTAAATTTCATAATTTTTACTCTGCTCCGATAGGAAAGACGGAATATCATTCCTGCGATCGATGAAAGTTTTATCTTTGTTCAGGTGTTGTTTGATTTCTAATCATCGCTAAAATAATAGCTTTAGTCTACCTATACTTGTGATACAATTGGATGATCGATTACTCCTTGGTGGTTCTATCAATATTGGCTGAGAACCTCGAGAGACTGTTTGGTCTATCATCGTCTTGATGGATGGTACATGTGATGGCCAATCGATTTGCTTTATTGCATTTATCTTCTAAATTGTACAACACAATTTGCAGTAAGTAGCGACATTTGTGCCATCGCCCCTTAATAAATACAATTAGTTTTTGAACAAGATATATTATTATCGATCAGACGTATAAGTTCAGCTAAATTATTTGTAACCACCATTTGAAGGTCACAGGTGAATTTATTGCCTATTTTCAGGGGACTTGTATCGTAGAATTAATCAGTTTTAGAAGTTATTCAGAAGTTATTTAGAAGTTAGTTATATATTAAAGAGCAGAAGATCGACAAAAATGAACTTATCGTATTTTTCTAGTATGATCTTTATTTTAGTTTTTATTTTGTATCTATATTTCTGCAAATAAATGGAAAGAGTTTAATAAACAAACAAGTCATTTGCCGGAGAAATAATACGTGTTAATTATTTTGAGAGAGGATTCGTGGATAAATATTCACAGTGAAGAAATCGAAGATACGTGGCTGACACGTAGCTGACTTACTCTACTTCCAGTCTGTCCCTCCTCCAGGTGACTATAGCAGTATAGCTATAGTAAGGAGAAGACAAAGGGCGAGGCATGATCGCAAACATCCCCGTAGCCATGTAATCCACGAGCTGGTCACTTCAATACCAGATTTCAAAAGGTTCACATCAGTGTTTCTGTGCTACTCATTTATTCTTGCCATTCAATACTTCAAAGATATATTTGATATCACAAAATTTTCCTAACGTTTCACCAAACTTACTCTGGACCGTCAACGTTTTAATCAATTTTGTCATCTCGAATGACATTAAGTGTACGAAATGACATCGACTGAAATGGAACCAGTAGTGAAGGTCAACGCAACGTCGAACATCGAACGTTTCTTCATCGAACAAAAACAGAAATGCGATGGATTGATGACAGAATGTAAGTCTATTAACGTGACTAATGTTTTTTATATTCATTTTCTTTTTTTTTTCCTATTCCAAGAATAAAAAGGAAACAATGAAAGTTCGATGAGAAAGACGAAAGTCGTGGGTATAAAAAATAATCTTTTAATCGTGTACGTATCTTTAACAAATAGATCAGAACATAACGTCACAAAACGCAACGTTACAATTTCGCCATTGCCCGCCACATTTTGATGGGCTACTTTGCTGGTCGTATACCGAAGCCTCAACCATCGCCATTCTACCTTGTCCTCCTGAAACTGGCCTGATATACCAGTTAAATTCCGCAGCGAATAATCTGGAGTCGAATGTTCGCGTTATAGCGATGGCTACGAAAGCTTGTCTTCCAAATGGTCAATGGTACACAAATTACGACAATATTCCCGGGAGTAATTACAGTTTATGCGAGTTGTCCGATGAATTCACTACTCGTTACCTCATGGAGACCATCCTGGAAATAGATGAGATGACCGATCCTCGAGACTACAGGAACTTTGAATCTTTTCTCTTGGCTGTAAGAATTTTCAGCTTACACGTGTCTATTTAAAATGAACTTATTTGAGATTTTCTTGTCTATATTTTTATCGCGTAAAAGAAATTTTTGCCAACTTCCTCGCAAAAGAAGATTACATCGCTAAAATTTACAAGAAAGTGAAGTCATTCCTTTTCGTAACTTTCGGAATTATTTCTGCCATTTATACCGTGCACTATAACTTTTTAAAACATCTATTCTATATTTAATATATTTTATAGTTATATTTGACCGACGAATTTTATATTTAATAAAGTTATAAGCTTTTCAAAATGTAATTCTATAGATTTAATTTCTGCTTTTGTCGTAGAAATGGCTGCCTATCGTCAGGCTTGTCTCTCAAATCGGCTATACCACATCTTTCACTATGCTGGTTATCGCGATGATTATTTTCTCTCTACTCAGGTACTCGACTAATTGTGTTTCTTTCCTTGTCCCGGTTCTTGTTGTAACAATCGACTGCCTCGCTTAGAAAACTCAGAAATCCCAGGAACAGGCTTCACATGCATCTGTTCGCCTCTTTCATAATGAGGGCGTTCATGGCACTGATCAGAGACTGGATCTTCGTCGATGGCATTAGACGGACGGTGGACGTTGTTTATCTCGACGAGAAAAACGCTTTTATCAAGCAACGAAACGTAGGCATGTCAAATACTCGATTAAAAGAGATAGTTAAACTGGAAGAGAAAATCGATGGAAATCGATGTACAATTAAGATAATCAGTTTCAGACGATGATTTGTAAAGGCATCACGAGTGTGTGGCAGTATTTCATCGTTGCTAATTATTCTTGGATCCTGATGGAGGGTTTGTACCTGCATAATCTGGTCGTCTGGGCATTTTTTGCGGATAGTTCAGCCATTAATTTGTATATTTTACTGGGCTGGGGTAAGATTATACAAACGTAATTTATTAATTACGTATTAATTAAGCACATAATTATTTGACGATGTTGCAAGACCATTCGAGTACATTTCAAAATTAAGATAAACTGATTCGATATCGTTGTAAAATTAATTCAAAGCCTTTGAAGGTGGTTTCGAAAAATTTACGTCAAATTTACATCAAAGTAATTTAGAAAGTCATTTTAAGATTGCATATTTAAAAATCCTTCGAATTATTAAAAAAAAAAAACATTCAAGGTCGTTTAAAGAACCCTGACATGCACACAGTGACATAACACGTGTTCGATAAAGATCGCGTAATACACGTTAGAAATACGAAGGACAGGAATAGGACGTGATTTTTATTTGTACAATTAAGGATTGCCCGTTTTCGTGGTTGTTCCTTGGGTAATAATACGAGCCACGATCGAGGACACATTTTGCTGGACCACTCACCAAAATCCTTCTTTATTTCTTCTTATAAGGATCCCCATCGTAATATCGATTTTGGTAAGTGACGTACCTTTCAACGAGGGATTAGGCTCGTTGATTTAAAAAAAAGATTCCTACAGAAGATGCTATAGGAAAATATCAACGAATAAGAACTATGAATTAATAACGCGATGAACTATATGTTATTAGTTCAACTTTCTGCTGTTCCTCAACATTGTACGTGTCCTGTTCATCAAATTCAAGACGTCCGTACATTTGCAACGGAAAAAAATGCAGTACAGGTAAATTTATAACTCGTACTCTTTCCTTCGTACTGATTTATCGCCGCTCGATGCGCAACTTTTTGTATTGAAGATGAAAGAACGTACTTTTATTGCGATATAAAAGAATAAATGGATTATTACAGTGAAGAATATATAAATTTGTTTCTCTTAC
Organism: Bombus vancouverensis nearcticus; assembly: GCF_051014615.1. Lineage (NCBI taxonomy): Eukaryota > Metazoa > Arthropoda > Insecta > Hymenoptera > Apidae > Bombus > Bombus vancouverensis. Next base: position 14,685,647 of record NC_134919.1, read on the forward strand.
ACAGTAGGTGGGCCAAATCTACTTTGGTATTGGTGCCCCTGTTTGGTGCTCATTATACTCTATTTCTTGGGCTCTCCTATCACAAAGATAACCGCGTGGAACTGGTCTGGCTCTTCTTCGATCAATTCTTCGCCTCGTTCCAAGTACTTCTATTGGCCTTAAAAGAAAAGAAGAAATAAAAATTTGTAAAGTAAAAGTACGTAAACTTAGAAAATAAGAAAATGCACCATTTCTTCAGGGTTCTTTCGTGGCGCTGCTTTACTGTCTGCTGAACATCGAAGTTAGAACGGAAATAAAACGAGCCTGGACGATAAGATGGTCGAAAAAGGCGAACCTCTGCTTGTCAACGTCTCGAGAATCGAGAAGAAGAAAATCTACTCGTCAATGCAGACAATCGAACGATTATGAACATCCAACAGTCACTGGTGCCACTGCGAGGAATGCATTACGATCGAATGATTATTGGCCAAATATGCTAGAAATGGAGACAAGATAGAAACAGCTTTAAAAAGAAACACTTTTATATCTGCGAATTTTATATCTTTATATCCAGCTTTTCGTGTATTTTATTCATTTGTAAATCTTCGGTAGATCGAGGTTCTTCTATGTATAATAATTAATTTCGTATTATAGTATAATTCTAAATTTTACAGTTGGGCGTATTTCGATTCTTTTCTATTTTTGTAATTAACAATTCGTAGCCTTTAGCTTTATATATCTTTATATCACTTCATTACAACCAGAAAATCTGATCGTTTAAAGAAAATTCCAATGTAATATTTTTAACGTTGAGGAATATGTATCGTAGAACTATGATATATTTTATGCAATTGGTAATACAATGAAAATAATTATTCCTATCATTGGTACAGTGCATATATCTTTATTAAAGCACACCTGTCCAACAAAATACGTGACTTTTTCAACCGATAACGACGACTGTACGTTCCTATGTACCAACAGGCACTGAAATATCGATCATACCGTTCCTGATGCCACCCTGTTCGTGCTGCACCCTTGCGTTTATCGCTCGCTTCGCGATATTTGTTCTTTCAAGAAACAGCTTTTTTAATTCAAAGATCTCACCAGATTTTGCCAATTAATTTCTTTTCTCTTCCATATTCGACTCCTTCGATATTTCTCAACCCATTGTCGTGTAACATCGCGTACACGTAATATCGTGTCACACGCGTGAGAACGAATTTTGACTACAGTCCAAAAAGGATACATTCAATTTGTTTATTTCTATGAAAAAATGTGTTCACTGACGCTTCGAAAATTTAATCCTTGTCTTTTATTCACCTTCTCCTTAATTGCTATGTTCGCCTTTCAAGTCGTCCGTCTCTTCGTTCAATTCTCTACACAGTTATACAATTACTCAATTACAATCTATCCAGCACGCGAGAAACACCAAACGAGCGTATAATAGATAGATAGAGAGGAAAACCATAACAACCCCTTCTTTGAAATTCGTTGCTTTGAAAAGTCGCGTGGCAAAAGTCACGTGCCAGGAAGGGGTGAGGAAAGGCGTCGAAAAGACAGGGGTTGAGTAACGAAGCGTGAACTATGTCATGACATGCGCGACCAGAAGAAACATTAATCGAAAGCCGAACAATTCAAGTGCGGTTCGCCTCATCTCGTCTCTCGTTACGACGATGTAATCTGCAACACGTGTTGCATGGCATAATGTATATTATATCGTCGTGTGAATGTGATTACTCGCAGCACTGTTGAATCCTTTATCGTCGAGCCCTAGTAATTTGTCAGAAGAATTTGTGTAATTTCTACATTTGTATCTCGTAGTTGGATAAACCCTTTTACGTTAAAAACTTTTTATTCGCGTTCCTTTTTATCGTATTGTATAATATCTTCTTTGTCGACAAAAAGGAGTTTCCGATTTTCAACTGTTTCAATCTTGCTCTTACGTACACGAGCGAAAAAATTTTTAATGATTCCAGGAAACTTTTAACATAGAATTGAGACGAGAAATAGCGGATATCGATAATAATTTGATTATATTTCGCTCAGACTTGACATGTTTCTTACGTTAAAGAGATACGGATGCATCGAAAGTGACGCAAAGGACGGAGAGTCAATGACGAAGATTGAGACTTTAAAGCGAACTTAATTAATAAAACATCGTAAGAGGAAAGAGAACGAATGCGGATTTTTGTAGAGTAACTGTCAAACGAAACACAAAGTGTCGCCAATTCTTTCATCGTGTACCTAAAAGAGATCGAAGCAAGTAGCGAAAGGAAAGGAAGAAACATACACTTTGTTGAAATCAATTTCTCTTGCCCCAGAAGATATCAATACAAAAATAAAACGGAGAAACAAAACCAAAGCATACAAACTGTTGTCAAATAATTCAACGCTGTGTGACGATCACTGTGCCTCGCTTAAAATCCTCCGATCAGAAACGCAAAAATTGGACGATTCTGAAGAGAAGGGAGAAGAATGCACCTTGTTAAAATCAATTTCTCTTTCTCCAAAAAATACCAGATGAGAAGACGAGAAAACAAAACCAAAGCATACAAACTGTTGTCAAATAATTCAACGCTGTGTGACGATCACTGTGCCTCGCGTAAAATCCTCCGATCAGAAACGCAAAAATTGGACGATTCTGAAGAGAAGGGAGAAGAATGCACCTTGTTAAAATCAATTTCTCTTTCTCCAGAAAATACCAGATGAGAAGACGAGAAAACAAAACCAAAGCATACAAACTGCTGTCAAATAATTCAACGTTGTGTGACGATCACTGTGCGTCGCGTAAAATTCTCCGATCAGAAACGCAAAAATTGGACGATTCTGAAGAGAAGGGAGAAGAATGCACCTTGTTAAAATCAATTTCTCTTTCTCCAGAAAATACCAGTATGAAAAGACGAGAAAACAAAACAAAAGCGTAGAAACTGGCATGAAATAATCGAACGCTTGCCCGACAATCACTATTCCAAATTTCTCACCTATAGTCCTCCGATCATGCACGCAGAAGCTGTACAATTCGCATGATCGATAAAATGGTCCATCCATTCCCGTACTCGCATCCACGAGGAGCAGAAGCGTCCCATGGCCCGTGACAGCGACGCGATGGCGACCGGTTTGGGGCGGTCTCACCCCCTGTTTCTCGCGATACCATTGGAGAACCAAGGGGATGCTGCACGAGAGAGACGAATGAACAGAGACCGAACGATGAACAACGAAGGGATGTTTTCAGGGGCGTGGTTTCAGCAACATCGAGATGATCCTTGAAATTGTTCCTCGGGGTGCATCCTGTCCACGCGACAGCCAGAAATCTTATCAGAGACATCGTCTATCTCGTCGAGTAATCGTGTTTGACTGATTCACAGGGTGAAAGGTATTTTTGTGCTTGGATGCCTTTATGAGAAAAAAAGTTTGGAAGATATAAAGCATTGAATACAGTGGCGTGATATGTTTTTGAAGTATGTAAAGAAATTGATAATCTGTGAGTGACGGTGGTCAGTTGAAGTCTCAAGTAATACAGGTGTAAGTTTCTAAATTAGTTTAAAAGTTTGATTAATAGGAATTGGTATGTTATATCAATAGGAAGAGAGAGAGAGAGAGAGAGAGAGAGAGAGAGAAGTAAACATATCGAGAAAACTTTGCTTTAGATTCATAAAGATTTTTGATGTGTCATCGAAGTGCTTTTTCAGTGAATTACTATGTTTACTGTAACATGGATGCGTTTAAAGATAATTTAAATAATCGTTCAATTATTAAATTTGTTAAATATTCGTTGAAAAATACATAGTGTGAGCGGAAAGGATAGTGTCGAGGTGTAAAAAGTGTGTTACAATATTCCTTTTGGCAGATACATTTACTCGATACGAGGTATAATACAATTATAAAGAACGAAATACTTTTACAGAGGGAAGACAGTAATTTTTCGACGTTAATTATCGGCGAAGGAAAAATGAATTATTTAAAAAAATTGGAAGACTTATCGAAGACGGGAATAGAAACTGTGCAGTGATCGTTTGGTGAGTTTCTAAACTTTACTTTGCTTTCGCTTGCTTTTTAATCGAATGTCTAAAATTTAAAATCGATTTTAATTATAAAAAATGAAATAGAGCGAAGAGCCCGCAACTCGAGTTCCGATACATTCGTCGAATAATAAAATTTGCATGAAAAAGGTGAGAATCGAGGCGGGGAAAAGTTGGCAATAAAAGTGAAACGGCATCGAAATCTGGCAAATTTCATGAAATATTGAAGCAACCGCGAGAAAATGTCCATACGAATTGCCGGTTTACCATAAGAATCAGATTGAACGAGATCGGGGGTTGTTCTGTGTAAATAATTAAAAAGGGATGGGTTGCGTGTCATGCGAACCAGCCAAGTTTTCCTGAATAATACAATGACACTTTTCGTCGGTTTCCATCGAATTTCTCGGAATTTAAGAGCCCCCTGAGCATCGAAACTATTCTTTCTTTCATAGCATCCTGTTTACCTTTGGTTTTCCTCGTTTATTCATCCGTACTACGTCTTTTTCTTCGACCGATTTCCTTCGATTCTATACGCTTTGCATCTACGAGAATTTTAAAGTACTACTCAGATATTATTTTTTTATTTGATATTTCACGATAAAGAAAATTTATACGAATGGGCGTGTGCGTTAGAGAAACGATTAACCCTTTCTATTGTCCGTTGCACTTGTTTTCACGCTTGTGTCGAATACGTATGGCAAATATTTGACCAACTTATTACGTTTCCCCTTTATTCCGAATTTTTCCTCAACGCTTATTCCCTTGAGATTCGATTACACGTCAACGGTTAACTCTGAACATCGTCGAAACGACGACAGAAACTGACAGATTATTTATTAATCTACGTTGAATCTACACGATCGAACGATATATTACGTTTCAGGTTTAAAGCATGAAAATGGATGCTTCACTGGCAATATCCGTTCTCAATAATTCGAGCCTTTATCCGCGAAGAAATTGAATGTTAATTTATTAAGGAGAAGGAAGAGGAAAGGAAAATTATCTTTCTTCTGGCAAATTCCTATTGATCGAAGGCAAAATGGCGAATGGCGGTCACGGTGTGGTTGTAAACGGGGTTGGTGCACCTGGTGCTGGCACCCTTTCGAGGGAAGAAAGACGTCGACGCAGAAGAGCGACGCAAAAATATCGAACTGCACACGCCACGAGGTAAAAGTTGCGTAAACGTACGCGTAAATTATCAAAATACCTTTAATTATCGTTAATTGTCGTCATCTCCTATTAATCTCCTATATTTAATATATTTAAACTTTCAATTTTACACCTGCTGCGTCTCTCTGCATCGTCTAGATCGCTTAAAGCTTCCAGTTTTGATCGAAAGATTGGTATTTTATTAATTTTGACTAACAAATATTTTGTAATCTCGGAGAATGCTGCTTTGTTATATCATTTGAAGTATTTGTTGCATAAATGTACTGCATTGATCTTGCGAAATTATCGAAACTGCTTTAACCATTTAATTCCAACCGCTTCCTCGATTTTTCCTTCCTGAACAATCAAGATCTCAAGTATCAAATATAAATCTTCAATTGTTAAAATTAAAATAACGACAAATTTTCGACGAATATTTTGATATCTTCGTCGCAGAGTTGGAACTTCGCATGTTAATTATTTATTCGTCACAGGGAAAGGGTTCGAGTAGAAGCTTTCAATTTAGCCTTCGCAGAGCTTCGGAAGCTTCTGCCAACTTTGCCACCGGACAAGAAACTCTCGAAGATCGAGATCCTACGACTGGCCATCTGCTATATCGCCTACTTGAATCACGTCCTCGAGGCTTGAACCGACCAGGAGTCACTCTATTTTTGCAAAAACCTAATCCTGTGTCATCCGGCATGACACTTCGATCACGGCAGAAGAAAGTATAAACCTTGCCAGTTTTAATATTTTATTAATATACATATACGTAACTCGATCTTTTGTAGATAATCGAATTGATAGGAACTTGTAATAATTAATCTTATTAATGCGATATTTATGCTGCAAATGTATATTAAATTAATACGAATCGCTTTATCGCTCTTCTTAAATACCATGAAAAGATTGCGATTAAGGAACACTCTCATAGAAACTGTGTTTATCCTAAAATATTTTATACGTTTCGAATATTCCAATCTCATTTCTTAATTTCCCAGGTAAAATAAAAATAACCAGGCATTTCTGTTAAAGCGTTAATAAGACTTTGTTAAATGATATTAGTATTTTGTTGACTGGCTGTTTTATAGAAAATCTAACAACTTAATTTTATGCATGAAAACACGACGAGTTTACTCGTGACTGATCAACAATGCGTTAAAAGGCGAGCATCTCGTTTATAGAACTAATTTCTTGTAAAGAAGAACCTGTTCCATGATAATTCCTATCATTGTCATTGTACTTCAATCGTTTCAAGTGTCGCATACTCGAAGGATATTCAAGTGCAACTATTCGAAATTGCCCGGAAGAATGCCCGAAACTCTTAAATCAATCTCGTTTCGTGAATTAACCCGATTCCCGAGGGATCTTCACGCCCCACGAGTCCACGTATCCTAAATTCTCCGTTCTGTTCGTATAGTCGTACAATCGAACTCACCGAACCTCCCTATTTACCGACCATCATCGAACGAAACAGACTTTTCCACTGTAACGCAACGAGACGAGCTGTAACTTCACGGCTCGTCGATTTCACTTCTCGTTTCTATTTTTTTTTTTTTTTTCTGCAATCTATTTCCACGAGATTCGACGTGAGAATAATAGAAGTGGAATTTTTATGGAGTTTAGCTTGGTCAAAGTGCATTATGATAATGAATTGCACTCGATTTTCTTTGCAAGGGAAGGACCTCTTACAAGGTACAATGTTAACTTTCTGTTTTCGTATATTAGTATATTATTATATTAGTATATCCTTGGTTACTGTGTTGATCGTTAAGAGAATAATTAAATAAGAATAATAAATAATCAGGTGAGGGAACGAAGATGATAAAACAAAACGACCGTAAAAAGACGTTGAACCTCAGAGTTTGATACGAACACGTATCGATCGTCTCGTGAGAAATGAGATAAAAATAAGAAATATCCCATTATCCATTGTGGTTGTCTTTTACTTGTGTTAGTCTTAAACAAAGCTCTACAAATTTCATTTTTACTTTCTTACGAGTCTCATGTGAAAAAGTTTCTTTAACTCGGCGCTTTCGCCACGGCATCCTCGGAACTGAGAACGTTTTCGATACACAAGTTGAAACAATTTCTGTTAGTAAGAAAAAAATATACGCGTAAGTATTCCAGTACTTCATACAGATAATATACAGGGTGGTTGATAACTGGTGGTACAAGCGGAAAGGGGTGATTCTACGCGAAAAAAGAAGTCGAAAGTATAGAATAAAAAATTTTTTTTTTAATTTTTCCATCGAGACAACGATCTACAGTGAGATCCGTTATAACGAGACGCGATAAAGTGCACGCGTACCGAGCGAAAATTCAAAGCGGATTTTCTCGAAAACAAAGCCTCGAACGAAAAATCTTTATTCTATATTTTCGACTTCTTTTTTCGCGTAGAATCACCCCCTTTCCGCTTGTACCACCAGTTACCAACCACCCTGTACAATACGGTGTAGAACGTATGAATGAAAATAATGATTTTGTGTCATGCTATATTAGAGATAATTGAGGACATATACATATTTATGTACGTTATAAATAAATTAAATTAACTAAAATATAATATTCTGTATTCGATTCAATAGCAAAATCAAAAACATTTAGGACGTTGATAATTTTTCACGTATACCGGATACTATTATTTGATTACATATTAGTGCAATCTCTTGAAATGATCGTAAGCACTCGAAACTATATTAATCGATCATCACTCGCGTCTCGTGCATAACGCATAAGGTCAAGGCAAGTTAATACAATTTCTTCGTTATAATTCTCTATTCATGAAGCTCGTTCTCACTTTTAATAATTACATATCGAGAAACGAGTCACGTTAACGTCGCGCGTATATATCGATCGAAAAATTGAATAATTTTTAACATTTTCTATGTTAATTTCTACAAATAGATTAAAATAAGAACGAAGAATTACGTGGCAACAACAGAGAAAATAACCATATTGAATCACATGATTGCACTTCCGAACTTCATAGATCCAACTGAGCATCGATTCAGACTTATATGCAGCTGACTTTGAAACACGTTGCTGATTGTTGTGCTTTCTGTCATTGCAATTTGTCGACAAATATACGATACAACACATAGCATGGAGTATAACATAGAAAGTGCCATAATCATTGTATGCATAATCATAGCGATCGTTGGTCTGTACCGATCTAAGGTGAATACGTAATGGGTCTTTTTTTAATTATATAGTATAAAGCATCACACTGTTTCTTTTGAAAAGTAAAAAAGTATATTTGCTGGTGTGTTTATTATTTCATATTTTAAGAAGTAAATAAATAATATAAATCAGCGAAGTATTGATTTTTAAAACAATTGAATATTTAAAAAATTATCTTTAAGAGAATTTAATCTATTTACTAAAAGAAAAAGATGTTTATTTATTTGACATATCTGAAACAATGAAAATCGATTCATCGAATATTACTGGCTAAAGCAAGTATAAAAATATAGAAATGCAAAATGAAATTTTCACTCAAATTGTACACTGTAATTACTTTCGTTCTTTTCGTTTATCATTCAGAATGCATCGTCTTATCGTATAAGACATATCCGATCTCCATATGTCCAATACGTGTCCATCTGCAAAAGAACTGATAACAAACATCAAGACGTGCCCTTTTCGACGTCATTCAACTCTTGCTTCAAACGTTTTTTTCGTGCAGTAAATAATTTTATTATAACGTGAGGTAATAAAGTAAAATACTTCATGCTACTTAAAATGGGCTATATCTATGGCTTTCCTCCACAATATCACGATAATTACTTCCTATCTGATCACGAAATCTAAACATATCGTAAATAATGCAATTGGAAGTGTTAGTGGAAATTAACATCATTTTTCGAGAGAAAGGTTTAACGCGACCTATGGTTCTGTAGTACAGAATACGACGCAAGCAGAAAAGATGTTAACCTTTGGTCCTTCAACTTCAAGATCAGGTCGAATTTTGTGGCAACCTTTCACGTCAGGCTCCACTATGCTGAGAATGTACAATCACTGTACTGTGGAGATTTTGACTCCAATTTTGTTTCATACCATACGCCATACCTAAAGGATAAATTAAATTAGAAAATATTCTAATATTCCATGTACGACGCAATATCAATTGAAACACACCTAGTACATCACCGATTTTTCACATATGTTTAATAAAACAATTAGTGCAATCTTCTGAAATGATCGTAATCGTTGGAAAGAATATTATTCGATCATCACTTACGTTCCGACGATATCTCATAAGGTCACGTCAAGGTAAATTATCCACTTTTCCTCCATCATAATTTCATAGATTACATTATATCGAAAACATGAAAACTTTTCTTATATCTAATAATTGAATATCCGATATTCAATATATCCGGGAATCGCTAGCACCTTCAGTTGCATAGAGGAATGAGTCACGTTAATATCGCGTGTAGATATCGCGCTGTAGAACGTTGAACAATTTTTAACATTTTCCACGTTAATTTCTAAAAATAAATTGAAACAAGTATGAACAATTACAAGGCAACAACCAAGATAATAACCATATTAAATACCATTGCGATACTTCGAAACTTCATAGATCCAGTTAAACATAAATTCAGATTTATATGCAGCTGGATTTTGACTACGTTTCTGGTTGTCGTTTTTCCTCCCATCATAATTTACATACAAATGAACGATATAAAACAACACATGGCGTATAACATAGAAAGTGTTACATACATGTTCCAATATATCATCCATGATCTTGGATACATAAGCATAGTGATCATTGGCCAGTACCAGTCTAAGGTAAATTTTTTCAATTACTTAGTATAATTTGTTTCCTACGAAAAATGAAAAAGTATATTACTAAGTATATTTATTTCTTATTCTGTATTTGTTAGCAAATAAATAATATAAGTAAACGAAGTATTAAGTTCTCAAATAAGATGAACTTGATTTATTTGCTAAGAGAATGTTTATTTACTTGACACATCTGAAATAATCAAAATCTATTCACCGACTATTACTGTGCAAAAACTCGAAAAGGGAAAATTACATTTTTACGTACATTAAACGATTCAATCGCTTCTAAATTTGTCGTTTATTATTCAGAATGCAACGACGTTGATAGAGCGCATTGACAAAGTGGACAAAATTTTCAAGGAACTAGGAATTGAAATCGAGTATCGCAGTTTGTTTCGTCGCATGATGATCGTCGGATCCTTCTGGTTATTAAATGCGGTCATAATATTTGCACTTTTCATAAAGATGTTAATACAACGCTCCGCACTGTATACCACAGCATTTCTTATATTCATTTACTGCTACATTACGAACGCCCAATCAATCATTTTATACGACTACAACACTGCTGTATAGTACGTAAACAATCTTCTTTAATAAAATCATTTTCCGTGCACCTGGAAGTTTAAACGTTGCTACTTTTCGAAATTCTTTTGCTATTACAGTTGGCTAGGATCGCGATTTAAAAATATAAATCAGCTCATGGAAACGTTTATCTTGAAGAATTCTCAAGTAGAAACAGAGGATTCCGATACGGAAACCATCTTCGAACCGAGTCATAATTTTCGAAACAGATTCGAATTGGACGATTGGTTGTCCGAACGAACTGTAAAAGTTTTACAAGTAAATTCCACTAACAACACTCGGAAGTTAAAACAAAGGTCACTGTCCGACGATAAAATTCGTTTACTTCAACGAATCAGGTAAATAAACGTCGAATCAATAACAATTACAGCCACGGATAATGGCAAGTATAAAAACACGGAAAGAAAATGATAAAACAATATTTCTAGACGAAATTGTCTTTGGCGATTAAACCTATTGCACCATTTGACCTTTTCTTTTAAAATTCTGAATCGAGAGTTCGAGAATTCTTTTGTAAAATGTATCTGTAATTTACACTTCCTCTTGTCTTTTGTCACTACATATTGTTATGAACTTTTGGACAAATAAAAAGATTTGAATATTTGCCAACTTGAAGATTCGCGCATCTGCAAGTGTGCAACATATCGAAGATGGTGAACCAAATATTCAACAGCCAAATATTAATATACACGACCGTGATACTACTAAATTGTAGTATATCTGTCTACTTCTTGTACATGCAATTCTCCAGACCATCTAATAGCATAATTTCGATGGAATTAATAATAATGTACGTGCTGAACAACGTCCTTGCTGCACTGAAAATCCCTCTAATGAGCTACGATTGCGAAAATACAATGAGACAGGTGAAAACTTTGTTCTTCACTTCTTTTAATCCCACTGCGTGGGCCAATCTTCAACAAAACGTATTTTCTTATTATTCTGCAAAATGTCATTAATTATGAATAACAGCGTATTGCAATTGGTATATTATCGTTAGAAAGAATGCTACTAATTTATTTCCTTCGAATACTGTCGATAATATACACTATTATTCGTGCGTTAATTTAAAAAATTTTCCACTATTTATTTTCCCAATAAAAGCAGGTTTCTGCAATAGAAACAATTTTCATATTCTTGTAGCGTACGTACCAAACGGTGAAGTCATACTTTTGTGAAATCTTTGCTTAATTAACCCTTTGCTTGAGCTCATCAAGTTGGATTATTTTTTGTGAAAAGAAGTAACAAGTTTCACTCGATCGATTTTCAGGCTAACAAAACGATAGGACTCCTCCACGCATGTCCTGTGGACGAGAGAAACGCAGAATTAACAGATGAGGTAAAAAAGTGGAAATTTTATTCATTTACAGATTAAAATGAAATTATCGTAAGTAACGTAGAATTAATCTATTGGTAGATCCTCCAATTTTCTTGGCAAATATCTTACACGCAACTTGAAAGAACAAAATCGGTTCATTATATATTAAACTATGGGTCCGTTCGATACGTTAGTATACTTCTTTACATGGATATATTTCTCCTTGAATTTATTACAAATTTATTCGTATAATTTTTACAGTGTCTCAACTTCGTAATATCTTATTTGGTGATTATGATACAATGGAGCCAGCACTTGATAAAGAAGGATTCAATAATAATCACAAACAAAACCACTACCTTTCAAACGTTACAAGAAAATACGAGCATAGTAATATAATAGTATAACGTTGAACACTTTTCGATAGCGTCTTGTTATGGAATTATAAAAGTCGCACATGAGAACTGTAATTAATCCTTAATAAACTGCACCTCATAAAAATGACTTCTTTCACACAATCACCTTAGGATTTTAAATCGTTAAAGGTATGTTGAGGTACGAGGTACAAGATATAACGTGATAAAATTTAATGAAAAGAATCTTTGTTCTTCGACCCTTCGACATTTCACGATATAATGGTACATAAAAATTGAACATTTTTGGATGTTTTTTATTTCGCTATGTCGTGTTAATATTTTCCTATATGAAATAACGAGATGCATCGAGAGAAGTGTTTGTATATCAAAAAGTATATATATTTGCCAACAAAATTAATAACAACAGAGCATTCCCTCTTCAACGTCATTTCACTATTGCTTGATAGCTTTTTGTCAGGTAGTAAATGATTTTAAAGTAATATAATGCGAAAACATGAAGTAAAAAGCCTCACTCTATTTTGGAGTATTTAGGAATAATTTCCTGTTTTCTCATTAATATTATGTTGTTTACTTCCTATCTGACTGCGACATACAAACATATATAATGCATCAATGCAAACATATTCATGCCACGCAATACCAATTGAAACACCTCAAGAACATCAACAATTTTTCAAGTACATCGAATATAGCAATAAAAACAATTTCCTAAAGTGATCGCGATCATTCGGGATTATCATCATTATTCTACCAAGAAATACCATTTGTCGATAAGGAATGAAATCAAATTAATTGCTATTTCTACTTTATAACTTTCTACGTTCCTATGACATTCTATTAATGAAACTCTGCCTTATTTCTAATAGTTGCATATGCAATATCTGAGTCCCTATCAACTTTAGTTGCACAGAGAAGCGAGTCACGTTAATGCCGCGGGTTGATATCGTTGAAGAAAAGTTAAAAAAATTATTCACGTTTTCTACTTGAAATTTAAGAAATAGATAAAAGCAAGAATGAAAAATTACGAGACAACAACGAGGATAATAACCATATTGAATTACATGGTGGCACTTCGAAACTTCATAGACCCAAGAAAACACCGATTCAAATTTATATGTAGCTGGATTTGGAACACGTTGTTAATTGTTGTGTTTTCTGTTTTCGCAATTCATTCACAAATACAAAATATAAAATATCACATGGTGTATAACATAGAAAGCGTCACATACATGTTCCAATATACCACGCATGTACTTGGATACATAAGCATAGTGATCATTGGTCTGTACCAATCCAAGGTGAAAACACAATGGATCTTCTTTTAATTATATAGCAATGAAATTTTTACGCAAATTTAATAACTTCGTTACTTTTGTTTTTACTCGTTTATTATCCAGAACGTATCGGCGTTGATAAAACAGATCGACAAAGTGGACGAACATTTGAAGAAATTGGGAATTGAAATCGAGTATCGCAGTTTGCATCGCCATATAACGATCGTCGGATCATTCTGGTTACTAAATGCGGTCGTAGAATCTGCAATTTTCATAAAGATTTTAATACACAACATTTTACAGCCTCCGGAAGCATTTATTACCTTTGTTTTGTATTATATAACGAACGCCCAATCAGTCGTATTATACGACTACAACACAGCGATTTAGTATGTAAACAATTAAAAAGCAGATATTGTTCATCATCTGTACCATCTTGCTTCATTGGATTATATTCGATATTTTCATTACATTTTACTCTAAAATATTTCAATATAATTCTTTTCCCTATCTTTCAAAATTTTACTGATATTACAGTTGGCTAGGATCGCGATTTAAGATGATAAACGAGCTTCTCGAAACGTTCCTCTTGGAGAAATACAAAGTAAAAGCAGAAGACTTCAATACGGAGACCATCTTTGAACCAAGTCATAATTTTCAAAATAGATCTGAATTGCACAATTGGCGGTCCGAACGATCTTTAAATGTTCCAGAAGTATCTACGACGAGCTGCGTTTCGAATGTAAAACAAAAGATCGTCCAAGAAAAAGTTCATATACTTCGGCAAATTAGGTAAATAAAAATCGAATTAATAACAGTTACAGCAACGGATCTTTATCAGTTTTTTATGTTTTCCATTGAAAACATAAGATAAAACGGCGCCGAAAGACAAAGCTACTTTATAAAAAAAAATTTTATTCGTCCAATGAACCTATCGTATTATTTCATACACCCTTTTAATTTTGCGCTGAGAATTTGTAAATTTTCTTGTTTAACGCAACTCAGATTTAACCATTCATTTGTTTGTCAGTATATACTATTTTACATATTTCGTCAAATATATAAAAATATGAAAATTCGCAAATTTAAAGGTTCGTGCATCTACAAGTGTGCAAAGTATCAAAGATGGTGAACGATATATTCAACGTCCAAATATTAATGCACACAATCACGACACTGCTACATTGTACTATATGTGTCTACAGCTTCTACATGAATCTTCACAGAGGGCTTAATTTTATAATAGATCAATTGGATATGACATCAATATATATGTTGGACAGCGTGGTTGGAGTCTTGAAGATCGCTTTAATGAGCTACGACTGCGAATATACAATGAAACAGGTAAAAACTATATTTTTAATTCTTTAACTCTGCTGCGTTGGTCATTTTTCACCAAATCATATTTTCTTAAATTATGAATAATAACTTGCTATTTGGGAATTAGTATGTCGTTAGGAATAATACTAACAATTAATTTTGATTCGTTTCAAAGACTATGATACATACCACCATTCGTTCATCGATTTTAAAAGGCTTTCATTACTCGATTTTCCAATAAAAACAGATTTCCCTGCAGAACAATTGTTACATTTTTACAGTATACGTATCGATATGCTCATAGTTTTATGAAACGAACATGTTGTATGTTATAAGATGTTTGCGTTCTTTAGCAGGAATGAAATAAATTTTTCCACTGTTTTGGGAAAGCAAGTAACAGTGCTTGACACGATCAATCGATTTTCAGGCTAACAAAACGATAGGAAACATCCACGCGTATCCTGTGCACGAAGGAAACGCAGAATTAACAGATGAGGTAAAGGATGGAAATTTTAATCATTTACAGATTAAAATGAAATTATCGTAACTAACGTAGAATTAATCTATTGGTAGATCCTCTATTTTTCTTGGCAAATATCGTACACCCAACTTGAAAAAACGAAATCGGTTGATTATATATTGAACTACGGATTCATTCGTTACGTTAGTATACTACTTTACATGGATTTATTTCTCCTTAGATTTATTAAAAATTTATTCGTATAACTTTTACAGTGTCTTAATTTCCTAATATCTTATTTGGTGATTATGGTACAATGGAGCCAGCATTTGATAAAGAAGGATTCAATAATAATCACAAACAAAACCACCACCTTTCAAACGTTACAAGAGAATACGAGCATAGTGGTATAATAGTATAACGTTGGACACTTTTCGATAGCGTCATATTATGGAATTATAAAAGCCACACATAAAAACTGTAATTAAAGATTAATAAACTGCACCTCATAAATAAGACTTCTTTCACACAATCACCTTAGGACCTTCAATCGTTAAAGGTATATTGAAGACGAGGTACAAGATACAACGTGATAAAATATAATCAAAAGAATCTTAGTTCTTCGTTCCTTCAACATTTCAAGATACAGTGGTACATAAAGATTGAGAATGTTTCGATGCTTTTATTTCATTGCGTCGTTCCGAAATCATAAATATCGAAATTTCGAGATGCATCGAGAGAAGTGTTTGTATATCAAAAAATATGTGTTTCGCAACAAAATTAATAACATCACATTATTCCCACTTCAACGTCATGTCACTATTGCTTGAAAGCTTTTTGCCAGGCAGTAAATGATTTTAAAGTAATATGATATGAAAACATAAAGTAAAAAGCCTCATTCTATTTTGGGGTGTTTAGGAATAATTTCCTGTTTCCCCATTAATATTATGTTATTTACTTCCTATCTGACTGCGACATACAAACATATATAATGCATCAATGCAAACATATTCATGCCACGCAATATCAATTGAAACACCTCAAGAACATTAACAATCTTTCAAGTATATCGTATGCAGCAATAAGTACGATTTTCTGGAGTGGTCGTAATCATTCGGGACTATAACAATTATTCTATCATGAAGTACGATCCGTTGATAACGAACGAAATTAAACTAATTGCTTTTCCTACTTTATAACTTCCTACATTCCTATGACATTCTATTAATGAAACTCTGTCTTACTTCTAATAGGTGCATATGTAATACCTGAGTCGCTATCACCTTTAGTTGCACAGAGAAACGGGTCACGTTAATGCCGCGGGTTAATATCGTTGAAGAAAAGTTAAAAAATTATTCACGTTTTCTACTTGAAATTTAAGAAATAGATAAAAGCAAGAATGAAAAATTACGAGACAACAACGAGGATAATAACCATATTGAATTACATGGTGGCACTTCGAAACTTCATAGATCCAAGAAAACACCGATTCAAATTTATATGTAGCTGGATTTGGAACACGTTGTTAATTGTTGTGTTTTCTGTTTTCACAATTCATATGCAAAAATATAATATAAAAAATCACATGGTGTATAACATAGAAAGTGTCACATACTTATTCCAATATACCACGCATGTACTTGGATACATAAGCATAATCTTCATTGGTCTGTATAAATCCAAGGTGAAAACAAAATGTATCTTCTTTTAATTATATTAATAATGGAATTTTTTTTTTGGAAGTAATGGAATTTTTACGCAAATTTAATAACTCGACTACTTTTGTTTTTGCTCGTTTATCATTCAGAACGTATCGGCGTTGATAAAACAGATCGACAAAGTGGACGAACATTTGAAGAAATTGGGAATTGAAATCGAGTATCGCAGTTTGCATCGCCATATAACGATCGTCGGATCATTCTGGTTACTAAATGCGGTCGTAACATCTGTAATTTTCATAAAGATTTTAATACAAAACTTTTTAGAGTCTCTGGCAGAATTTATTACCTTTGATTACTTTTACATAACGAACGCCCAGTCAGTCGTATTATACGAATACAACACAGCGATTTAGTATGTAAACAATTAAAAACAGATATTCTTCATCATCTGTACCATCATCCTTCATTTGATTATATTCGATATTTTCATTACATATTTACTCTAAAATATTTCAAAATAATTCTTCTCCCTATTTTTCAAAATTTTACTATTATTACAGTTGGCTAGGATCGCGATTTAAGATGATAAACGAGCTTCTCGAAACGTTCCTCTTGGAGAAATACAAAGTAAAAGCAGAGGAATCCAATACGGAGACCATCTCTGAACCAAGTCATAATTTTCGAAATAGATTTGAATTGAACAATTGGCTGTCCGAACGATCTTTAAATGTTCCAGAAGTATCTACGACGAGCGGCGTTTCGAATGTAAAACAAAAGATCGTCCAAGAAAAAGTTCATATGCTTCGGCAAATTAGGTAAATAAAAATCGAATTAATGACAGTTACAGCAACGGATCGTTATCAGTTTTTTATGTTTCCCATTGGAAACATAAGAAGATACGGCGAAGAAAAACAAAGCTACTTTATAAAACAAAATTTTATTCGTCGAATGAACCTATCGTATGATTCTACACTCCCTTTTAATTTGGTGCTGAGAATTTGTAAATTTTCTTGTTTAACGCAATTCAAATTTAACCATTCATTTGTCTGTCAGTATATATTATTTTACGTATTCCGACAAAAAAAAAAATTTGAAAATTCGCAAATTTCAAGGTTCGTGCATCTACAAGTGTGCAAGGTATCGAGGATGGTGAACGATATATTCAACGCCCAAATATTAATATACACGATTACGACACTGCTATACTTTACTATATGTGTCTACAGCTTCTACATGATGTTTCACAGAAATCCTAATGATATAATAGATCGATGGGATATGACATTGGTATATATGTTGGACAGCATAGTTGGTACTTTGAAGATCGCTTTAATGAGCTACGACTGCGAATATACAATGAGACAGGTAAAAAATATATTTTTAATTCTTTAACTCTGCTGCGTTGGTCATTTTTCACCAAATCATATTTGGGAATGATGTTGGGAATTAGTATATCGTTGGGAAAAATACTAACAATTAATTTTGATTCGTTTCAAAGACTATGATACATACCACCATTCGTAGATCGATTTTAAAAAGTTCCATTATTCGATTTTCCAATAAAAACGGATTTCTCTGCAGAACAATCATATTTTTGCAGTATACGATATGCTCATATTTTTATGAAACGAACATGTTGTATGTTATAAGATGTTTACGTTCTTTAGCAGGAATGCACCAAATTTTGACACTGTTTTGGAAAAACAAGTAACAGTGTTTGACACGATCAATCGATTTTCAGGCTAACAAAACGATAGGAATCATCCACGCGTATCCTGTGCACGAAGGAAACGCAGAATTAACAGATGAGGTAAAAAAGTGGAAATTTTATTCATTTACAGATTAAAACGAAATTATCGTGAGTAACGTAGAATTAATCTATTGGTAGATCCACCATTTTTGTTGGCAAATATCGTACACGCAACTTGAAAAGACGAAATCGGTTCATTATATATTGAACTATGGATTCGTCCGTTACGTTAGTATACTTCTTTACATGGATGTATTTCTGCTTGAATTTATTACAAATTTATTCGTTTAACTTTTACAGTGTTTCAACTTCGTAATATCTTATTTGGTGATTATGATACAATGGAGCCAAAGCTTGCTAAAGAACGATCCAATGATAATCGCAAACGAAACTACCACTTTTCAAACGTTACAAGAGAATACGAGCATAGTGGTATAATAGTATAACGTTGGACACTTTTCGATAACGTCATATTATGGAATTGTAAAAGTCGCACATGAGAACTGTAATTAATCCTTAATAAACTGCACCTCATAAAAATGACTTCTTTCACACAATCACCTTAGAATTTTAAATCGTTAAAGGTATGTTGAAGTACGAGGTACAAGATATAACGTGATAAAATTTAATGAAAAGAATCTTTGTTCTTCGTCCCTTCAACTTTTCATGATATAATGGTACATAGAAATTGAACATTTCTGGGTGCTTTTATTTCGTTATGTCGTTGCGAAAGCATAATTTATTAAAATATGCCCGAAGCAAATTATTTCTTGGCACGAGCGTGTTAATATTTTCCTATATGAAATAACGAGATGCATCGAGAGAAGTGTTTGTATAACAAAAAGCATATATGTTTGCCAACAAAATTAATAACATCACATTATTCCCACTTCAACGTCATGTCACTATTGCTTGAAAGCTTTTTGCCAGGCAGTAAATGATTTTAAAGTAATATGATATGAAAACATAAAGTAAAAAGCCTCATTCTATTTTGGGGTGTTTAGGAATAATTTCCTGTTTCCCCATTAATATTATGTTATTTACTTCCTATCTGACTGCGACATACAAACATATATAATGCATCAATGCAAACATATTCATGCCACGCAATATCAATTGAAACACCTCAAGAACATTAACCATTTTTCAAGTATATCGAATGCAGCAATAAGTGCAACTGTCTGGAGTGATCGTAATCATTCTGGATATAACTATTATTCTACCGTGAAGTACCGCTCATCGATAACGAATGAAATTAAACTAATTGCTTTTCCTACTTTATAACTTCCTACATTCCTATGACATTCTATTAATAAAACTCTGTCTTACATCTAATAGTTGCATATGCAATACCTGAGTCGCTATCACCTTTAGTTGCACAGAGAAACGGGTCACGTTAATGCCGTGGGTTAATATCGTTGAAGGAAAGTTAAAAAATTGTTCACGTTTTCTACTTAAAATTTAAAAAATAGATAAAAGCAAGAATGAAAAATTACGAGACAACAACAAGGGTAATAACCATATTGAACTACATGGCGGCACTTCGAAACTTCATAGATCCAAGAAAACACCGATTCAAATTTATATGTAGCTGGATTTGGAACACGTTGTTAATTGTTGTGCTTTCTGTTTCCTCAATTCATGCACAAATAGAAGATGGAAAATATCACATAGTGTACAATATAGAAAGCGTCACATACGTATTCCAATATATCACGTATGTACTTGGATACATAAGCATAGTGATCATTGGTCTGTACCAATCCAAGGTGAAAACACAATGGATCTTCTTTTAATTATATGGTAATGAAATTTTTACGCAAATTTAATAACTCGATTACTTTTCTTTTTACTCGTTTATCATTCAGAACGTATCGGCGTTGATAAAACAGATCGACAAAGTGGACGAACATTTGAAGAAATTGGGAAGTGAAATCGAGTATCGCAGTTTGCATCGACATATAACGATCGTCGGATCATTCTGGTTACTAAATGCGGTCGTAACATCTGTAATTTTCATAAAGATTTTAATACAAAACCTTCTACTACCTTGGACAGCACTTATTGTCTTTATTTACTGTTACATAACGAACGCCCAGTCAGTCGTATTATACGAATACAACACGGCGATTTAGTATGTAAACAATTAAAAACAGATACTCTTCATCATCTGTACTATCATCCTTCATTTGATTATATTCGATATTTTCATCACATTTTACTCTAAAATATTTCAAAATAATTCTTCTCCCTATTTTTCAAAATTATACTGTTATTACAGTTGGCTAGGATCGCGAATTAAGATGATAAACGAGCTTCTCGAAACGTTCCTCTTGGAGAAAAACAAAGTAAAAGCAGAGGACTCCAATACGGAGACCATCTTTGAACCAAGTCATAATGTTCGAAATAGATTTGAATTGAACAATTGGCTGTCCGAACGATCTTTAAATGTTCCAGAAGTATCTACGACGAGCGGTGTTTCGAATGTAAAACAAAAGATCGTCCAAGAAAAAGTTCATATACTTCGGCAAATTAGGTAAATAAAAATCGAATTAATAACAGTTACAGCAACGGATCTTTGTCAGTTTTTTATGTTTTCCATTGAAAACATAAGATAAAACGGCAACGAAAGACAAAGCTACTTTATAAAAAAAAATTTTATTCGTCCAATGAACCTTTGAACCCAACGTCCAATGAACCCAATTATTTGATACACCCTTTTAATTTTGCCCTGAGAATTTGTAAATTTTCTTGTTTAACGCAACTCGGATTTAACCATTCATTTGTTTGACAGTATATATTATTTTACGTATTCCGACAAAAAAAAAAATTTTTGAAAATTCGCAAATTTCAAGGTTCGTGCATCTACAAGTGTGCAAGGTATCGAGGATGGTGAACGATATATTCAACGCCCAAATATTAATATATACGATTACTACTCTGCTATATTTTACTATATGTGTTTACAACTTGTACATGACTCTTCACAGAGGGTCTAATGCAGTAAAAGATCAATTGGATATTATATTGATATATATGTTGGATAGCGTGGTTAGTACCTTGAAGATCGTTTTAATGAGCTACGACTGCGAATATACAATTGGACAGGTAAAAAATATAATTTTAATTCTTGAACTCTGCTGTGTTGGTTATTTTTCACCAAATCATATTTTCTTAAGTTATGAATAATAACTTGCTACTTGGGAATTAGTACGTCGTTAGGAATAATACTAACAATTAATTTTGATTCGTTTCAAAGACTATGATACATACCACCATTCGTTCATCGATTTTAAAAGGCTTTCATTACTCGATTTTCCAATAAAAACAGATTTCCCTGCAGAACAATTGTTACATTTTTACAGTATACGTATCGATATGCTCATAGTTTTATGAAACGAACATGTTGTATGTTATAAGATGTTTACGTTCTTTAGCAGGAATGAAATAAATTTTTCCACTGTTTTGGAAAAGCAAGTAACAGTGCTTGACACGATCAATCGATTTTCAGGCTAACAAAACGATAGGAAACATCCACGCGTATCCTGTGCACGAAGGAAACGCAGAATTAACAGATGAGGTAAAAAATGGAAATTTTAATCATTTACAGATTAAAACGAAATTATCGTAAGTAACGTAGAATTAATCTATTGGTAGATCCTCCATTTTTCTTGGCAAATATCGTACACGCAACTTGAAAAAACGAAATCGGTTGATTATATATTGAACTATGGATTCGTCCGTTACGTTAGTATACTTCTTTACATGGATTTGTTTCTCCTTGAATTTATTACAAATTTGTTCATATACGTTTTACAGTGTTTCAACTTCGTAATTTCTTATTTGGTGATTATGGTACAATGGAGCCAAAACTTGATAAAGAACGGTCCAATACTAATCACAAACGAGACCACCACCTTGTACGAGAATACAAGTATCGTAATATAACTATGCATAGTGCTCGATAGAATCGTATTGTAAAATTATGAAACACGTAGGTAAAGTCTGTGAGTGTTAAATATTAATACAATGCGTCTCGTAATTAACGTTCCTCTCGCAAAACCGCCGTACAATTTGCAATCCTTACACATAAATATGTTGAGGTACAAGGTACAAGACATACAACGCGACAAAATCTAATTAGGAAAATCGTCATTGTTCATTTCGTTAACGTAACTATAAAATATACATCTAATAACGTATAAGAAATGATAGTATTTGAGGACTTTACGAGACGTAGTGTATGTGTACTGGAGCTTGATTCGGTGTAAAATACCACAACTCGTATGTGTCGTAACAAATATATTTAAAGGAAAAAACACTTACGATGAAATAATATTTTTATTCCCGTATGAATTACAAAAATATTCTTATCTCTTCGTTATTTTACCAAATTATTGACATTTTACCAAATTATTACCCAATTATTATCATCAGTGTCATTTGCACACCTTGGATTCCAGGTGCTCCACATTATTCTCAAAAATCGGTATAATTCTTTTTATTCATTGCAAACATTGAAAAAAAACATTGCATAAGATCATATCCTTCACTTTCCCAACAGTAATATTCTTACTTTTGCGATATTAATCAGACAGTTCTACTATACGCAATTTCATTCTATAGACTCGTCATTAACTGTTCCTCATAGCAATTTCATCCTCGTAACGATATCGATCCAGATACGAGCAGGCAATTGTTGTGCTCGTTATTACTTAGCAGCCTATTTAACATTCGTGACACGATAATGATCCTTCAAAACTATTCCGAAAGGATGGCAAAGAAGTAGAGTGTTCAAGTTTATCCACTGTTAAAGTTCTCGCGACTTTGATCCGCGATGTTCAAACCGAAAACTCTCAGGCAAACCATAGTGCCGTCGTTAGTGATGAATTTTCTTTTCGGGATGGGCATCAGTGACGTTTTTAGCAAAAAACCATCGAAACTGATAGAGTACGCGTACACCCTGTGTGTTTTGATACTGGTTAATGTCGTTGGTATATTAATGGTACCTTATTTCAATAAATATTATATAATTAGCATGCTCAGCTTAAGTCGAGTCGCGTTCAAATTACTGATTTATGCGAATCTTTGGACGTTAAGCACGTTGATCGCCGCCAGCAGATTAAATGCGCAGGTAAATTGAGCGCTTTGTTTCGAAAAAGTTTTATTTTAAATACAAAGACCACAGGGGAAGACACGATACACCTGTGTCATATTTTTCGGATGTTATGGGGCACCAGTTTTGAAATTCGGTAGATTAGAAACACTCGATAATTACTTTCAGATTGACCGTGTTATATTTTTATTTTGGATTAGATATATATCTAATATATCTATATTTCTCAATTGAAAAAAAAAAGAAAAAATAATATGTACAGCAGTAAATTTTCATCCGAGATAGTTTTAAAGAGTCGAAGTTCCAATACCATACGACCGGTTAATTTATTCGTAATTTTAATACGTCTTTCGTCTTCTAGAAATTACGTACTTTGATCGCACTTGTAGAAACGAACGATCAAGCAATGGAAAGAATAGGATTGCCACGAATGTATCGTACGCTGTTCATGTATCAGATAAAGGAATTCGTGGTTTACGGATTTATCACAGTCGTTTTCGTCGCAGTCACTTCCAAATGGCATTTTGCAACATCCACGCCAACGATGATGAAACTGTGCCTTTCCTTGGTAGCCCACGTTCCATTCGTAGTCATCTACGTTTCCAGCGCTACCTTCGGCTTTTGGGTCACGTATGAAACCAAATATTCAAAAACGATTAATTATTCAATTATTCAAATATTCCAAAATATTTAATCACGGTAGAATTCCATTTATAGAAATGAAATTTTAATCAGTGTTCGATTAAGTGAACTCGTTCCAATTATACTTATGCGTTATCGTCTATAAAGAATCAT
Source organism: Bombus vancouverensis nearcticus (assembly GCF_051014615.1). Lineage (NCBI taxonomy): Eukaryota > Metazoa > Arthropoda > Insecta > Hymenoptera > Apidae > Bombus > Bombus vancouverensis. The sequence goes on from NC_134919.1 coordinate 14,710,250, forward strand.
CCGCTAGTAACGAGAACCGTGACAATGATGAACCATTTACTACGTCACAAATTACGATAAATAGAGTTCTACTATGATAGTGTTCCAATGAAACCATAAAAAATACAATGTATAAAATGTAGGTGCTTGAGGTTGAAGCTTCACCAACTGAATCAATTGCTTCATAGTATGTTGGTCACGATGACACCGGAATCGTCATTGCATAAAAGATTTCTACAGACGAAGAACGATTTCGAGAACAATAAATTCTGGTCGTTTAGGAATGAACAAGGGAGCCATGGAAACACGAACAAGATAAGATCAATAAAGTGAGATTCTGCGTTGAGCGGAAAACCACATAACGTTCTCTGTATCGTTTCTCATATGTTATACGTTAATCTGTCTAGCGTGGCAAGAGATAGTAGAAAATTGTTTAATAAGAATATTTGATATAACGCGTGAGAGAAGATTGGAGATTGCGCGTTTGCATTTTCGCAGCGATCTTACAAAATTGTTAAAAATTGTTAAAATCGATAAAGAACTTTTCGTTTGAAATATTTGAGGAGAAACGTTTCTGTCGAATTGTACAGTTGGAATGTATCAGGAAATTTAACTGCACTGCGGTAAATATATCGTCCCGAAATTCTTCAAATTTAGTCTTTACAGCAGACAGATAAAACCGTAGAAAAGAAATAGATTAGGTTTTACTTCGATGGATAATTTAATATCGAGGAAAGTATTAAACGTCAATTTTTAAGAACGAAATATAATATAAATTTCAGTTTTTTTAAGACGAGACTATGCGATAAATAGTTTTGACAATATTAAATTATTCATTCATACGAACATACATTTTTTTCGAAAAGGCAAATGCATCTAAAGATAATCAAGATCGTGAAAGTCGTGAATGACGCGTTCGGCATGCAGATTCTGTTGCTGATGATCACATCGGTTATCTTCACCATTACTTTCCTCTACATATTGTACAGAATTATATGGCTGGATCTGACCATGGATGAACTTATAAAAGAACTGGTCTCCGTGATTTGCTGGTTCCTAGTTTACGCGTCGCAAATCTTGCATGTGAATCACGTTTGTGCTAAAACGAACTCAGAGGTACAGCATTTTATCAGAAGAAACTATCGATACACATCGATAAACGTTTGAAAGCTTAAAGGTGTTAATGAACATAGAAGAATATTAAAAAAAAAGAGAGAGAAAAGTATTATTTAAATATGTTTCTCAAAATATATATCTAAAATCGTGCAAGATTAAAATAGTTGAAAGAAATGAAAAAACATGGAAATTCCTATTATTAATTGTTCACAGGTAACAATTATGGGCGATGTTATTTGCGACCTGTACGAACCATCCACCAGCAACGAATTTCGAGCAGAGGTAAATATTCAAGACATATATAAAAAGGTATGTTGTAAGATTATAAAAAAAAAACACATCCACTAAATTCAAATGAAAAATGACATTTTTAGGTTCGAAATTTCACCCTACAACTGATACAAAATCCGGTGGTATTCACGGCTCGTGGATATTTCAACCTGGACCACACGTTTATTCAAGCAGTACATGGACCTTTAATTAAATAAGAAATAGAATTTAGAATTTACAAGCTATAATTTTAAATTTCATTTCAATTTTAATATATAGCTGTTAGTGAGTTATATCATTCTTTAATTAACATTTGTTTTTTCAGGTCATTGGAACGATTACCACGTATCTGATAATTATGATACAAGTGGGCGATGTGACGAAGTCACAAACCGCGAAAACTCTGAACAATGAATCCAATGAGATTTTATTCTAAGAAATGTATTTCGGTGGAAATTGTACTCGACTTAAAGTTAAATCCAATTTCTCTCAGTTCTTTTATTAATATCATATAATATCAATTAATAAAGTTACGAATTGTTTTCATCGATTATAAATCGAATTGTAAGTTGAATTTTCCGGCAAAAAATGATAAATTCGTCGAAAGCACCAAAATAGTATCTTGAACTCAAATTTCTTCACCAAGTTACTCGGATATTCGCCCTGACAATTTTCCGCCAATTAGGACGTGGACAGGGATGATACCTCAATTACACTACCCCCTGGTACGCCCTATACGATTCCAGATGGAGGCGTTAGCCCGTGAAATTTGGTAATCTTGAAACTGGATAGCTCGTAATTCGGTGAAAATAGCTACTTCTTCGAACAACCCCTAACCGATTTTTACTTAGCGAAAATAGCGATTAAACAGTCTTGGAAATCTGAATTAAATTACTCTTCGAAGAATCTAAAATGAAATATTCAGAGATGAAACTACAATGTTTTTCTACTGACTTTCAAATTTTCGAAACTCTGCGTGATTTTAGTAAAAAATGAAAGCTTCCAAAATTGTATTACCACGTAATATTTTCAAGTAATTGGATAGGAGGAAAAGAAAAGAAATTTGCATTAACCGTGGAGTCTAGTTTCGATCACTTTCGACTCAAACAAACGTATTTTTCGTCAGAAAATATCCGCAATTTAAACACAATTTCACGTTTCGATTTTACGTTAAACATCTTCCTAAAATATCACAAAACCTTTTTCTTCGATAAAATGAAAGCAGTTGGTAAATTATATTCCAAACTTTTCTGTCTGATCTCTGTACTCCTTTGTTAATTCTCGTTATTCATTCGTCGCGATATAGCTTTTCTTTCTTTTCTTTTTATTTTGTGTGTATGTGTTTATGTAGTTCATTTTAGTATTGCAACTTACGCGGTACGGATAAAATACACGTTTACAACGGGTATAACATTAATTGAGAATTAAGGGTGCGAACGAGCGTAGCCGTCAGGAGCCACCTGCTACCGTGGAATACTGGTGGGGCTAGGAGAATTGATATATTGTACCCAAGGGGACAGAGAGACCAGTTTAGATGGGTGCAAGTACCGTGTCATCCCTAATCCTCTCCCCTCTCGTTAACTAACATTCGTAAGAGATATCTGGGCTTTGTTGCCGATTAAATTATTCCAGTCAATGCGATCGAATCCACGATAGTGTATGTCTGCATGTATAATATAATGTACAAAAGCGTATCATTAATTTTAAATTTCGAATTTTATTCTAACTGACAAATATTACATTGTCTTCCTTTCTACTCTACATACATGTATGTATTTTATAAAAAATATTATAATTTCTTTAACGTCAGTTTTAAAAGCAAATTTATTCTTTTTATATAAATTTAAGAAATATAATTTCTTAATAATAATTTTGCAAAACAATATAACAATAATAATAATAGTGTTAATATTTGTTTAATATCGATGGCTGATTTTCATTGAACGGAAACAGAGAGATAGATTTTCTTGACCAAGGCATATGGTATGGATTAAGATGGAGATTTTAGAAAAGTAAACTCAAACAGGCTGCTACGATTCTAATAATCCGCAAACGTCGTTTATCATGTCGAAACGGATTTACCCTAACAACAGGACACTCCTACTTGAGGGTGCGGGTATTCGATCACATCGTATCCTCGCCAAACGTTTACCCCGCATGTTTATTGATATTGAACAGGGCGCGCACGGCGGCGTAAGAAAGCGGGGAATATAAAGATAGTCGATTATAATAACAAATTATATGTACATATTTATATTTACAATATGACATAGTTATTGTTTCTTCTTTCCGTATTTCAATTTGTTTTTCAGTTTCTTTGGATTTATTCCATATACCTTTAATCTTTCCGGATTTAATGAAGCAATGTCACTACTAATTTTTTCGTCCTTTGCCCCATTCTTCTTCTTCTTTTTGTCGAGCTTCTTCTTCATCATCTTCTCCTTTAATTTTGTTTTTTTCGAATGTTTGACATTTGACTCGTGATTTTGATCACTAACTTTCTTTCTAGATGAAAATTCTTTATCGATAGGTTCGTCTGTAGTTTTTTCTTCTTCGTGAATTTTATTTTCGGTGGAATTTATAGATTCTTCCACCTTATTAATCTTTAGCTTCTTTTTCTTTGGCTGCTCACGCTGTTCCTCTGGCTTCCGCTTTTCACATTTCACATGTTTCTTTGATTTTTCTTCTGTTACATTAACGTTATTTTTTATTTTTTCATCACTTTCATTAGATTGTTTGTTATATTTAGATGTTTCGTGATTAATCTCGACAGTGGCTGAATCGTTCTGATCGTCTTGTATCTTTTTCTTCTTCTTTCGTCTCTTCTTTTTTGTTTCTATGCTTTCATTAACGCTGGTAGTAGTTGCGATCTCTTTTTTGTCTCCCTCTTCGTCATCCTCGGCTTCCCTGAAAAATGTTAAATACAGTTTGTAGTAAATAGTACGAAATCAGTTTAAAAAATTTCCATCCTTCTTGCCTTACTTGTATAGACTTGTAAGTATCTTTCTTTTAAGTGCCTCGTTCTTGGCCTTCTGTTTATACATTTGGACGTCATTTAGTTCAGCATGTTCTGGTCTGTACTGAAGAGCTTTCTTCAAGGAACACCATTTATTCAATTCTTTATCATCGGCCATCAATATCTAATAAAAAGGACGTAGTAAGGTGTCTTACAGAAAAATAAAGTCGTTAAAAATAATATTAATATTTACTTACCTCTTCTATGCTCAAACCATAATCGTTTGGCACAACTTCTCTGTATTTAAATCTACATGGTATGTCACCAATCATATCTTCGTAATCCAACGAGTAATACTTATCGAAATATTCTTCATAAGATTTATGTTGTTGGGGATCAAATTTCGGCTTTTCTTTTGCTATGAGTTCTGCAAACTTAGACTTTCGTCTACGTTTTCTTCTTTTAGAATCCATTTCCATTTCTTCCTGAACTCTTTTCAATGGATTATAATCCGCATCCATCTGAAATTATATGTAATTTTGGTTTATTTTCTTGGAATAAAAATAATTAATATAAATCAATTACATTAAATTCTGGATCCTCGCAATGCGGTCCTTCATATCCATCTTCATCTGCCAAATTTTCTGTATTTGGATCATAATTATCCCAGGTATCCTCGATTCCTAGTTCCTCGTCAATATCTTGAAACTCGGGCTTAGCATTCCCCTCGGGAACCGCATAGTAATCGTCATTAAAAATTTGATTCATTTTTTGATCATATTTGGCAGGATCAAAATCACCCTCCAAATCAATATCATTAAATTGAATATCGTCATTCCCTGTAATTTCCTTCAATTTCTCTATTTTTTCTTCGATTTCTTTTCTCTTTAATGCTTTCAACTGCTTAAGTTCCTCTTGTTTCCTTAATTTCTCATCTTCTTTCCTCTTTTTTATCTCTGCTCTCTTTTCGGCTCTACGAGTATCTTTCCTTCTTAAAGAATTCTCCATGCTACGCGGATACCGTTTAATAAATTCCTGATCAGGTTCTTCAAATCTAAAATTATATTTAAGCTCAAATTCTTCTTGCTTTTCAATGTTTTTCTCATCTTCTGACAAATTCTCATCACTGTCGTGAATTACGTAGTTTCTGCCTTCATTGTCATCTTCGTCGTCATCCGATCCCGTATTTTTATCTAGATATTTATCATTAAGCACATAATCCCTTAAGAATTTCTCATTAGCATCTAAATTAGAGCTAGACCAAAAATCACGCAGAGGTTTAAGTACCTGCTGCTCATTTTCATTTATATTTGTCCTTTGTCCTTTCAACCATTCCTTGTAATCTGCCTCTTCCTAAATAATAAACATAACATCAGTTTTGTTACAAAAAATAAGAAGTGATCAAGAGCAGCTTACTTTTGCTTTTTCACTTTCAGATTTGGTTTTCGGTTTTAGCAAATCATCTTCCTCTTCCTCGTCGTGCAATGCGCCTTTGAAACTTTCTTTTAGTTCTTTTTGCTCTTGTGCATATGTGATTTGTTTAGTTTCTGCTTTATCTTTTTTGAGTATACTTTCATCCTCACTGTCGCTAAATTTCCCTTCCCTTTCCACGATAATGTTCCTTTCATAATCTCTCAGAAAAATAGCTTTTTCTTTTTTAGTTTTTTGCTTCTTCTTTTCAATATATACTTCCTGTGCCTTATTAGTATCATCAAAAAATGTTACATTTTGGTTATAAATTTTTGGGTCTTTATTTTTTAAAAGAGCTAGTGTCTTATAAAAATCTTTATCAAATTGCTGTGTCAGCTCCTATGAAAGAAAAATGTAATTAATAAAATAATACAGAATTTTGTTATATTTGTAAAATATTGTATTATACATTTTCTTCTTCTTTTTCAGAAGAACTCTCACTGTCAGAACTCTCATCTAAGTTTGTATCGTCATTAACGTCTCCGTATTTTGTTTTTACTGAAATATATTGGATTGTTAGACAAAAATATCCATTAATGCATGAGGTTATAAGTCAGTTATATGTACTTACACTTATTTAATTCTTCCTTCTGCCGCCAATTGTTATAGTTTTTAGCATAATCCGTATTTATTTTTAATTCTTCATCAGAATCAGAATTATTACCGTTAAATAAAGTAATCATTATGTTAAGTATTAGAAATTTAAGTGAACAATTATATATTATACATTCGATTTCTATAACATACAATACTTCATTAATTCTTGATGTAAAATAATTATAAAAAAGTGTTACTTTCTTTATAAGTGAAATTTACCAAATTACGAAAGATAAAAATTGTTCTTCTGACAGCATATACAATATACAATACCAGAATACCAGAATAAAATGGTATGGAGGTTATCTTATCGAGAAACGAAAAGCCATATGTCGCCTTCCTCTGCTTAGGGACTTAATAAAAAGTTTTTATTCTTGAAATAAAATATATTAAATCATTATCTTATTGAAAAATAAGTAAACAATTTTTATATCAACATAAGAAAATTTTATAAAATTATTATTTTTTTTTTATTCTATTAATTAAGAGGTTATATGTTCATTAAAACTATTCTAATCTCCAAAATACTTAGTCATATATATATTAATGTTATAATTTTTAATTAATTTAGTTATTTAATGTAAATATAAACATATATATTGACAAATATAATTTAAAAAATCAGTTTTATTTGGAAAATACATAAATGTACATAAAAACGCTTTTTAAACATTTGCTGTAAACTTTGTACACAGGTGCTCTTTTAGGTATTTAAGTGACTATACATAGTATATACATTATTTTGATCTATCAATTAGCACAGACTAAAGTTACATATAAATTTTATTATATACACATATATACAGAATACAAATGGAATATTTAAACAATATTACAATAAATATTAAAAATCTTTAAAATACAAGTGAAACAATAATGTTTTACTTTATCATATGCTAACCAAGATATATTGTTATAAATATCATGTTATAAATAACATATCTCATCTAATAATCATATCATATATTTGCAAATTTGTTCATACGGTAAATTTTTTACAATAATGTCATCCCTTTCTAATTTTACATCAATACTGTAACTTTCAATGTGAAGTTTATATACTACACCCATCATGCCTTTGTATTTTCCCCAAAGAATCATGACCGGCTTTCCAAAGGCGGGTATTACGGTTTCTAGATATTCCTGATCCAATTTTATAACGTGATTCTCGACTTCTTCAGGCGATTTCAGTTTGACCTTCCCAACAAAGTTGGATTTTTCAACAGACTGAACTATTCCTTTAGACTTGTAATATTTGTCTCCAAGAGTCTTAGTAATTACTTTCACCATCAAACCCTCTCTTAACCATCCTTCTCTACTATCTTCATCTTTGCTATATTTAGATGTATGTTTTTCTGATTTTATTGACCTTGTTTCTTTGTCCATATACCCCTTACTTGATTCCTCGGATTTTATATTCGAAATCATAGAGACTGATTCAGTACTAGTTGAACCTTTATCTGCTTTTTCTATTTTTATAATAGGAAGCAGTTTTGGCTTTTTATTTATTTTCATGTTAAGAACTAGTGGTGTATCATTGTCAACTCGTGTTAACGGCTCTTTAACAGTTTCAGATTGTCCGTTACTTTCTTGCTGACCCTTTTCTACTTGTTTTTCTACGAACTCCATCATCCTTTCTTCGTCATCTTTATCCATTTTTTGCTTTTTAGCTTTCCTTTCTTGAGCTGCTAATGTTTCTGGATCTCTGTCGATATATGTTACGTACCAACCTAAGGACAGAGAAATCAATGATTAGAAAGAATAATTGATATTTCTTGTCTTTTACAGAACATATAAAATATCACACTTATTAAAATTACCCTTTTCTGTTTCATCAACAACACATTGGCCAGTACGTCCAAGCCATTTAACAAATGCAGTTAACGTAAGCCAGATTGTAGCATTCATATGTATATGTCCTCTATCTGAGATATATTCTTGATAAACTCGATTAGCTGGTACACGTCTGGTACCAAATTGTCTTTTCAACAAGTTTAAGTAACCATGAGAAAATTCTTTTGAGAATTGATCCATATACCGGGATGCATTGTCAGCAAATAGTAATAGCTGTCTATGATGAGATTCTGACATGGTATGACACTTGAATCCATTTTCGTCTCTGCACTGTTTCTGACACATTTGACAATACCATCTCAATTTTTGCAAGCCTTTTGCCTTAATTTTATTAGCAATGTACTTTGGTGTTCCCACTTCGTGTTTACCCATTTTCTTAATCGGCAGTGAATTGATCTACTATAACTGATTAATTGACGAAGTTCAATCAAACTGTATCATAATTATAAAAAGAGTTTTGGAATACGATCATATAAACAGGTTTTTACACCGATATTCCAAAAGCAGCCGGATACAGAAGGGAAATGTCCGACGACTGAGTCATGAAAAATCAAAATGGAAGACAATAAGATTCTCGTTGTGCGCATGCGTCACATACTATCAATGTCTCAGACAGAGACAGAAATGTTTTACTTATCTCTGTCTATCACGCAGAACGAAAAGTTTGTTGCATTCTATGTTGATTTTTCACGATTCAATTTTCGGACGGTTTTCCCTAGGGAGTGTCAGAACCTGTTTATATGATCGTAGTCTGTATCAGACTGTACTATTAAATTAAAAACACTGTTTTGCGAGGAAAAAGTTGTTGCAGATTGTAGTTATAAATTCTAATATAATATCATTACCCTTGCTTTTTCAACAAATTGTTAAATGTCTTTCATATTCTGTATATCGGAAAACTATGCAATATTATAACATTAAGAAAAATATCTTTCACATAAATATAAAAATTTATAATAGGTTATTTAACACATCTCCATAATATTGGTAATTTTTGGAGCACTGTTAAAAATGCTATAGAGACATCTATACCACAGACGAGGTACTTAATCAATGTTTTAATAATTTACCGACCGTAGGTAACATTTGTTATTATAAAATGATTTGAATAATAAAAGAAATGTATTTTTAAAAAGTATATATTAATAAAGATATAATTGAAATTAAAGAAAAAAACTTTAGGTTAATGAAAATGTTGTATTAATATAGTGGAATAATAAACAATGTAATTAAAAAATTAAAAGTGCTGTATTTTGTATATTTGGAATTTTTTACTCAATACAATACATATACATATGTACATAAGGCTGTAAATCATGTTTAAGTCTTGTACTTCTCATCTGAACATCTTTAAAGTTATAAAATAGGAACCATCATCTAAGGACTCTACTTAATTTATACGCAATACACGCCTACGATTAATCGATTCTAGACTCGCCAATTTCTAACATTCTCGCAGGAACGTGTAAATTTAATCGATCATTAAGTAACCACATACTCGTAGTAACACGTAATCTGTAACTTCGCTCCTGGTACTACGCCACCCGACTCTAAGTTCAATTTCATATTGCACTTTGGCAATAGACCAGACACAATGTGCTATGTACGACGCGTAAATGTAGCATGCAAACAATTCTTCACGCATTGAAGTACAGTACATTTCATAGGATTGGTAGCAAATCACTGTCGAATTATTTCCGAGTCGAGAATGATAAAGAACTTGATGTCTTCACGTAGTCATGGATCGCATACATTTTTAAATACAAAAAAAGAAAACTTTCAAATTTTATTTCAATATATCGTACAATATTTTTAAATTTATTGTTATACATAGATACTATAAAAATTTTATCTACTGATGAGATTATGATCGTATCTACTTTATCGACATGATCATTGGCATAACGTAATTGAGGATTACAGGTGAAAGTCATGTTTTTGTCTTTTTCGAATATGGCGCGTTTTACGATCCGCGTATTTTGGCGCTACACACTTTGTAGCAGAAATGTGCATGCACGTACACATGTAATACGCTCGAATTCGAAACTTTTGATCGTACTTCCGAAGGCCGAATATAGAGCATCTATTTCGAACCAGCGCGAACTTGAACTTAACCAGTCGACGTAATCTTGATTATAGCGGCATGATAGCTGGGAAATTAGCAATTATGGCAGAGAATGATAAGACACGCTTCCTGCACGAAGTTTAACGAATCCTAAATAGGGATCTGGTTGAAATTGTTTCATACGCAGATTGCGATACAATTATAGTATCTAGTCTTAACGTCGAGTGTTGTAAACGTACTTGTAAATTTAATCGATATTTAAGTATAATTATAATAAAAGATCGAAAAAAAATAAAATCCTTCGCCTGCTTGTTCTACGATGGTGTACGACGAAGATTCCAATACTTTTGCTACGAAGTATTTTCACTTTCTTGCCTCCGAATGTTAAACAGATCTATTTACAGACATTTATATGTTCTCGATTATCCGTTCCGATCGAACGAAAATGGCACGAAACGCATGCAAAGATCGGTAACTACGATAAAGTCACCAGATAACACGTATGCGAGACGAACTATCACGTTGCACGTGAAAACAAAACCGTATTCTACGAGAATGCACTCGTGATGCGCAATGTGCATACATACAGGCGTTATTCGAGTTCGTCGAGGATTTCAGTAAGCGAATGATCTTCAAATATGAAGAATATATAAGCGATTATAAGTAATATGAAATGCTTATTTATTTCATGGGGAATTATTTACGAGCGCTACTATGTTATTCTTGTACGGCGTATCGAATAGATGCAGATTTTAAATAATTATCACAAATAAAAGATGACTTGTTATGAGGTTGCGGGCTTTTATTGCATTTATGGGATATTTAAAAATGTAGAAATGTACACAGTACATGTAATATACAGAAATATGTAAAATATTCAAAGTAGAATATTTATTATGATATTTAGCGTATAATATATACAGTGTATAAGTTCCATTTATTTAATTATCGTCATAAAGATATAAAAGCGCACGAAAAATTCGCTAATAAACTATTGTTACGTGATTTTGTATAACTCGTCAAACGTAATAATTGGCGAACTATAGTGGAGTTAACCGAAGACTAAACTGATTAATCTGAGGCACGAATCTCGTTTCCAGCGAGCGGATCAAGGATTTTCTCGTTTCTTAATAGTTGACGGAGGTGTTAGATCAGTCGGGCCTTCGAATTCTCGAGTTCATGGCCCGCTCTTATGCATATACGTATCCGTTAGCTTGGTGGGATGGTAAGCTCGTGCGCGGCTCGATGAACCGACTCGGCCAAAACCTACCGGAATTATTAACTCCTGTCAGTCTGGGTAGCTCGATGCAGCAACGAGCACTTGACTGCTTTCTCCACTTGTTAAGATTATTTTAACAAAGAATATCCACCGATTTCACGCATATCAAATCCTACGAGAAAGACAAACGTTATTTGGACCAAACAACGATTCTTCTTCGATATAAGTAAATAAAATGTTTATATACAAGAAAAGAATAAGGCGTTTGATTCTATTTAGTGGATTGTAATCACGTTTCATTTATAAAATATAGAGACTACATTCTATGTAGCGGATAGTAATCATGTTTCGTTCGTAAGATACGCAGATTGATGAATTAATTGTTTTACGATTGTTATCGTTCTACATTCAAGCGAGCTCACATTCCGTAGATTATGTTAAAGTGTTTGTAGAAGTTTGATGAACCTTTAAGACTCGTGAGTGGATTTTGAGAGAATCGGAAGACATGGAGGAAACAGAGGAAATCGAGGAGAGTACCAACTCGTGTTCGACGTCCACGTCGTCCTCAGCGACGACGGTGCGTGGCAAGAAACACTGTACGGAAATGCGATCTGAGAAACCCGTGTACCTTCGACAGAAAGGTACTGTGAAAGGATATAATGATTGTTAATAACGGTTAGGGAATTTTTAATTACTTAAAATTATTATAATTATTATTTTTAATTATTTATGCAAATAAACGTTGCTTATTCGCACGTACAATTTTTCACATTTTCAATTCCAATTTTTAGCATAGCTCACCTTCACCATTATCCGAGTCTGACACTTCTGAAATCCAATTTCGCACATTGACTTGATTGATTAACGATGCAGTCATGTATCATTGTCTGTAAACTTTCTTAATTGCACGTGTTAAGATAGAAAACACGGTCACGTACACTTTCGTATAATTATTTGTACATTTCACTTAATTATTCGCGTTATTTAACACTGAAGCCTGCTCTGTGGTCTTTGAATTTTGCGTCTCGAAAGACACTCTTCGTTTAACAAGCAGAGAGATTTTTAACGTTTCAAGAGATCCATCAACAAAGTTCCTTTCATACTCTTCTCAAATTCAAGAGATTTGCTAAGAACGAAAGAAAACACGATTGAATTTAAAATAATCCAAAGAAGATGGCATTTTTTAATTGATTTTACAGAAAATCGTATCCTTCGAAGGTACAAATTTCTTATCGGTAAATCAAATGTTACGTTGTACGTTTCATTTTGCCGGTCTCGTTCAACACCGGAAGAAACGAGCGAATCACGTTTTTTCTCTGTGGTATTGCGAAACAAAGAAGCACAGTTTTATAGAAGAAGAAGTAAACGGAAACGTTGCAGAGCGATGGAGAGCTTGACGACGAATGAATTAAATTTCACCTTCCATGGGCCAATTCGTCGATGCTTCGCCAAGAATCGTCAAGTGTTAGCTGACGAATTAGATCGATGGATCGCGGGTGCAAATTAAACCGTATTATATCGGTAGGTGTAATCGACGAATGCAGATGCCTGTTCCGACGTGAATTCGTAATTCGATAGACTCGATTACACGCGAGCACGCGATTCTGAAAAGTACGTTCGAGACGTACACATACTAGAGAACAGCTCTCCGTTATCCCTTAATTCGTAGAACGAATAATCACGTGTTATTCGCTGTTAATAATAATAGAGAATATTATTTACGTAGAATAGAATGTATAGGTATGTCTTTGAAAGAGAAAATAAATTTCTGTAGACTCAGTTGTTTAAGCATCGAACAATACGAAGCAAGGAGTTACTATAGACATTAAGTAGGAATAAGTAGAATGAAAAAATAAGTAACTATGAAAATGAGGTTTATATGATTGCGTTTGAAACGTGCGCTTTTTACAGTAACACGCGTAATTAATCAAGTCATAGTTTTAATTATTCTCATTTCTGTTGGAGTTATCTAGGTCTCAGATAAATTCGCTCAGATAAATCTTTCTATGAATATCTTATTTTAATTATAACATTTAGATTTTCATATTTTTTCGAGATCGTCAGTGTCTTTTATCAGGAAAGCTCCTATTGTATTTTGTAGCATCGTGTCATTTTGGATGACATTTATAAGCCTCGTGACGCGAAAGCCTGTGAGACCAAAATTTTCATAAAACTTTATATAAATCCCTGAGATTTCAAAAATTGATTTTTTATCGATATTGAAATGGTTCGTCCTATATGTATATATCGATTTCCCTGAAAAATGTATGACACGTACTTTTTATTATGATACACAGTGAAGGTCATTGCTTAAAAAAATAATAATAATAATTACAATAGAAATATTTGAAACCAATCGGAAAATGTATATCCGAAGAAGTTGCAAGACATTTATTGTAAACATACGCTTAATGAAAATTTAATCTTACTAACATAGGCTTAACATTTAAGCTCATTAACATAGTCAATAATTGACTCTTCAAATACTTTAACGATTGTAACTTCTATATATATATTTTTAGGTCCATTTAAAATTTTGTCAATATAATCGAGCCGTGTCTCGCCATTGTGCTAATGAGTTTTTAAAAAGTTTCCTGTATCATAAAAAGTTTCCAAGAGTGTTTGAATACTTTCGTGAGCCATTATACGTGTATATGTTAATACGTGAGTATATTTCAAATCTAGAAAATCCATTTGTCTAAAAACGATGTTTCGAGTAACGGGGATCGCAGACAGGTACCAGAACTATTATTAGAGAACGAAAATGAAGCTCGTAACAGCGTATAGGCTAAAAAGGATCCGATCCACACGTACATACGTTTTTTTAAAGCTCGCGTGCCACGCGAAACGATTCGCGTGAAACAATAATACACGTCGAGTAAATGGCATACGTGTAAAAAAGGAACAGTGAAATGGTAAATGAAATGAGGTACGGATTACTTTACGTTATAACGCGATTACTTCGGTGAAACAATATCGCTCATTCTTCTTCTCGATCTTCGTTCGCTCTAGATACAAGATTGCGGAAGCTAGCTTTACATCCAGTGATTCGAGTAATTGCAACAATTGCATTAAAAATTTAGCCCTATTAGTGTCTCTAATTTTGTGGTGAACTACGTAGGTTTCCTATTAAATCTAATACACAGTACATAGTCCGATGTATGATCAATTTTAACTGTATTTCTTTAAACAATGATCTGCACTTTTTATCATAATAAAAATTACGTGTAATAGATTTTTCAGGGAAATCGATATATACATATAGGACGAACAATTTTAATATCGATAAAAAATCAATTTTTGAAATCTCAGGGATTTATATAAAGTTCTATGAAAATTTTGGTCTCACAGGCTTTCGTGTCACGAGGCTTATAAATGTCATCCAAAATGACATGATGCTACAAAACACAATAGGAGCTTTCCTGATAAAAAATATTGAAGATCTCGAGAAGATATGAAAATCTAATTGTTATAAATAAAATAAAATATTCTACCTCGTTCTTCGCATATTATTCAATTCCAAACGTACTAATGCCCGTGTTATCAATTACATCTCAATTGCCATAATCTGACATCTACGAATCCAATAGAAGCTGCACGTGTTTCAGACCGCAAGTTTCATCCTAAAACAGATGATTAAGTTGCTTGCGTGGCACATCGTACACCTGGTAGAACGACAGACAGACGTTATTAGGGCATGTCTATCGCTTATCCTGGCGAGTAAAGTGTCTTTGGACGTCCGAATTGACGAGTTTCGTGCGGCCAAAAGTTTCACGGACTCGTCGCGATATCAAGCTGGGATCGCGTATATAAAGGGACCTGGAATTCGGCACGAATCCCAATTGATATTCGATTGCTTGGTGTGTCGGCTGTGCCAGTGTGCAGCGGGTGACAATCGTCACAAGTTTCCTTTCACCCTTCGGTTATTTAACACTAGAACTACCAGAGCGGACAAACTGACAATCTATAATCCTCGACATAAATAATCTTTCTAGAAATAAGTTTTCATTCTATCGTTTCAAAATCATTCCTATAGGAATATTTTCTTATCGTTGAAGTTCATATCGAAATTTTAGACACAACTTTGCGAACGAGGATTTTTGGAGGCTTTGAACGCTTTTTGGTGAAGTGCGAACTACACAAAGTGTAGTGAATTAGATGCATCAACAAAGTTTTTGGATGTTGAGCAGTGTAACAGTGTTACCAGAAATCGTAAAATAAAATTAAACGCCTGCAGAAAGTTCTACAAGTATCGAAATTTTAATGTCAAACTTTTTTGGCTGTGTTCTTTTGATTCTCTTTTTATCTTGAGCTCAAACTTCATGTATTTAGTAATATGAATGGTGCTACCAAAAATCGCGAAATGAAATTATCTCGTAATCGTCCTTCTGCAAGAATATTTCTTCCTACTTTTCGTTCCGATTTCCTCGGTACAAGCTTCGTGCTTTAGTGATTGGTAGTTCGAGTGTTAAATGTTTCATTTTCGAAAATCTCTCGCTCTTCACGATTTAATCCCCTATTTTATTGTTAGAATAAATTTGTTTGCTATATTATGTAAATTCGTTTATCGTATACTTCGTAAATGATTCCAGCGTGTTCGTTGATGTGTGAGATTGAAATTTAAGAAATATGTTGCTGTCTGTTAGAGCAGCCAGGTGTGCGGCTCTGATGGGAGAGCCTGACGAACTGTATCCAGGTGGAGAACTCGAAGGATTATTGTGCATGAAGCAGGAAGGATCGACGAAGATGATGTTTTGAGCTTTTTCTGTTACAGAGAAGATCATTTATCCGAGAAGCACTAGGACGTTGGTCAAGACTGCTGTGATTGGAGGAAAACCTATCGAAGAGAAGATTTGCATGGTAATTCGTTAAATGAAATCCGAATTAAAATAGAAAGCAATTGTTTGAAATACTCCTCCTGAGCGATAGATCCTTTTTTATTAATTTTTATCATTTTTATTAAGTATATTCTTTTTTTTAATGTTATCGGTCTTATTAATTTTGGACAGTAAGATGTGCATTTAAAAGCATGAAACTTTGTTAGAAATTTAAGCATTCGGAAGATTTTTCGCTCCTTTATACGTATATGTACAATTTTGAGCCGTTTTGACAGAAAAATATTATTTTCTCAATGTAATGTCTGTCTTTCTTTTACGTTTTGTATTATAGACCCTGAGAACGTTGGTTTTCGGAAGTTGTGCCAGTCCACCGAGACCGGAATGGGCAAGAACCGGATTCACCCTACGACCTTACGGACAAAGCTTGGCATTTGGATTGCGAGCACCGAGAAATACGACCAGGGGTCTCGTAACTGTTGTACAGGCTACAATGCTCAAGCATTTCCTGTTTAAATGTAATAGACAAGACACTCATGCTAATCCAGAAAGGTAAAATCTGTTCAACGTGTAGTACACCAAAGTTCCACCTCTAGAACCACTATATTCCTTATAAATTTAGGCATCTTTAACATTTGCATCCTTTAAATTGTATTTTACGCGTTAATATAATAAACGCATAAGAATTCGCATTCATCGGTTATCTGTAATTAATCATTTTCAAATTTCTGACCGAAGAATACTTTAAATAATCTTATTTCTGTACAAATTAGCATGCTGAAGCCATCGTACGATAGACAGATCGATGTCTTGACATTGACGATAGCAGAGATCATTTGGCGTTGCGCCGGTGGATTCGCCGTGCAAAGTACTGGTTATTCGCCAAATCAGAGTGTCACGGGAAACGCAAATGCGCCCAGGGCCGTGGTAGCTTTGCCGCAAGAGACGCCCTATGTGCAACATAGCGTGCAATACTTCCAGGATGGTCTCACGGAGACCGTACGTGAATAAATAAAGAATAGAAAATGGAAATTTTTTCCTGTAATTGAATCATAACGAATGTCAGCACAGTGGCCAATTACGTTATTAACGATTACGTTTATACACGTTACGTTAATATGTATTAATATATTACTAGAATGTGTTAATAACGTCGCATTAGCGGGTCATTGGTTTCTCGATAAAGTTGTAGTTTGCGTTGGATTATTGGCACTGATCCAAACAATGGCTTTATTCTCTTCCACGAATTCATAAGACAGTTCATATATCTTGAAACCTTTTATTTATAGCTGCACCTGTTCGAGTTTGATTCTTTGGGAGACTTGGAGATATTTATTAAAAGATATTTATATTTGGTAAGCTTAGGTAAATATTCTGTTAGTAACGTGTCAAGAACTTTTATAATTAAATTGTTTCGTGTGACATTACTCTAGTTTCAAGACGAGGGTGGCCCTGGTGCTAAATTATTATTGTACAGCGCTGTGCTTTCCAGAGGACTTTCTAAGTAAACTTTTACACATCTATATACATTACATTATACATCTATGCATATATTTATTCTATACCATTGCATATTTTAATAAGTTCACGTAATAAGGATCATAATTAGAATGTTTGTTTAAAAAGATCGCTAACTTGTTTAACTTTTGAGTATAAATAATAATCTCTCTATTCGTAGACTTCCTACTTTTTAATTCGTATAATGTTTCATAAAAATAAACAATGCCATGGCTGTCAACCCGATCAGAGTTGATTTGTACCTTGTCGATCGTTAATTTTACAATTATAAAAGCTATGTTTAAGAAACGATCTATTTTTACCCGTACAGGGTACAAGCCGATCTAGAAGATCCAAAAGGCTCGATACTAAGCGGCTGTCCAGAGGAAGGTCCCATAAGCGTTGTAATTCTCTCATTAACTGGTCGTGCTTCGCCTCATCTGCATAATGGGGTGCTACACGTTGGGGATGAAAACACATACGTGAGTAGTTCCTTTGTTCCTCGTTCCCAAGCTTCATTTTGACATTCCGGTGTAAATGTCAAGGCTATACCACAATGGGGTGTCCTTGTGAGGAGCGAAGTAGGATTTCTGGTGCACGAGGGTGATGGACAATTGAACAAACAACCAGGATCTCGTTTGAAAACCCCGAATTTGCCAATTTGGGTTACTCTGTGTCACGGCCATCACGGTGTCTTGTTCAATACCAACCGGGAATTACTTAGAAATTATCACGCTGAACGACGGTATGCTATTTCTTCTTTTTTTAATCAAAACATTTATCTGATTATCTATGGTAATTGATAGAAAGAATAATATTGTATCGTAGAAAGAAATATATATATATAGTTGATTACCCGACCACGGATTTTTATACAATTTTATATTTCTGTGAAAATGTATATTTCGTAAATTAAAGAAACGTAATTTGAATAGAGATTTGTTTCACCCTTTAAGTATTACAATAAAATTTTATTTTACAAACTTTATATATCTTCACATATTATGCACATTCTTTTACGTATTTAAATTTCTCATAAATGTATACAATTTGCAGTTCACTGATAGCCTTATATTCCTCGTTAAGTAATTTTCTTCATTTACTTGTGCAAGTTTCGAGATTCAATACTTCACATGCGGCGGCAGCCACGCCATTTTGACCGTGGACACCAGGTCGAATTCCGGAAATGATTCAGAGTTCGAGGGCCCAAGCAAAGAATGCATGGACATTGCTGCAACACCCTTGGAGAAACTTATTCGTTCCAAGTGAATAATTACTGCAATTTCTATTCATTTCTGAATACTTCTCATTACACAGTGACTCATAGAAATGTTTGAACATATCATAGAAAATTTTTATGAATATTATATGTATTGGTTTAGATTTTACCAATGTAATCAAAGTCCTACCAGGTCGTATGCCATACAAAATCTTTCGTATAACACACGTAATATATCCAGGAAAAGTTTCTATATACGTTCAAACCTTTTGTCTTTTTTTTTTAGATGGCAGGATGCTTGCATACAGTGGAATGGAACACCCTTAATGTGAATGCATCAATATGTGTCTCTATAAATTTAGTTGAAAAATAAATATAACGTTCTAGGCTCTTTGTTTAGATCGTAGTAGATTATATACATTATAGTTATGTTTGTAAAAATTTCTGTGCTTCGAGAAAAAAGATTATTTCCATCGATCTTCTACTTTTTACTTTTACTTCGGACAAGAAGATCCTCCTAAGATATTACTCAAAAATTTTATGAAACAGATATCGACGTTTCGTGCATTCATCCAACACTCTTCAACACGCGATCGCGTGAAGCTCAACGCCTTCTCAATCACCTCACGATAAATTCCTCTCTATAAAATCTTGCATACAGCCAACTTTATCCTCTAACCAACTACTCTACTTTTACCTAATAAATATTTTTTCCATTCACTAAAAGTCCATCATCCGCGCTCGCATATAAAATTCAACGAATATGTAAATTCTTGCATACAACCAGCTTTATCGATTAGGTATACGTGTTATTAATTCTCTACTTTACATATTCTACTTTTACGTAACTTAAATATTTTTCCATTCACTAAAAGTTTACCACTCACGTACATACGTACATCACGTATTTTCAAGAAACCAATGAATTTTCTGCACTTTGTCAATATTTAAGACGTCCATCCCTTCTTCATCCCTTTCATCATCAACCCTATTCGCAACAATTTCCATGGCGTTACACACACTGAAACCAAACGAGACACAATTATCCCTTCCCCAGAAACATTCAACGGTACAATTAAAAGTACATATACTGTACAGAAATGGCAGAACAATGGGCCGTGCCCCATAAACAGTCACCGTTCGAATCGTTCCATCGTTTTCCCAGACACAAAATTTTCGGCTTTCACGTAAACCAGAAGAAGGAAAGAGAAGGAGCAGTTGCATGTGCAATGGCAGACACGTAGTCGTCCAATTTCCTGCCAACGAAAGTAAACACCTGTTCGAAGCAGGGCCAGGAAGGCGCTCGGTTGGTCGTCGATTCCCCCTTCCTAACAATGGAGAACCGACTTCCCGAGTGCCGGTCTACCGCGTCTCTTTGCTCGTCCATGTTTCGTAGTAGCGAGTTCTGCCGGTCGAAAGCGAACAGGTGCTAGTTTTAAAGCATCCTCTGTTACTATTCAAATTAATATTTAAAAAATATATAGTACATGTAGGAAAATTAATATTGAAACAAATATTCAAAGAATCTACGATATCTGGGAAAATAAATATCGAAAGCAGCAGAGTCCAATTTACGGCTCTTCAAACGTGAAAATCGAAGAAATAGGAAGGAACAGGGTGAAAGAACTCGAAGATTATTCCTTCGATATTTATTTGCGGATATTTGTCCGTGGTGTATTTTTGAAAAATTCACACGTGATATGTAGTTAATATTTTTTGTTTAATTCACATGTAACGTAAGCTATAACGATTGTTTAAAGAAGACGACGCGACGCTGACGGTGTTTTCTTCGCGATGTTACCGCAAAGCTTTAGTCTGTGATGAAATGATTGCAAGAGGGGTTGAAAGTATCATTTTTCAAAACGTTATGTTGACTACAGTGAATTGTTAGTGAAGAACGATGATGATTTGAGAGGAATGCTCGCTGCCGATCGTTGATACGCGAAACAAGCGAGACGGAACTGGAAGTTTGAGTGGTAGAGAGTGAAATAGTGCCACTGCTGATTCTGATCGTCTAATAGGATTCTTGTGGTAAGTGGTCGGATCTTATGCAGAGGGTGTGGATGATGAAGCAGCTCGAAAGTTAGACTAATTGCTCGATTGTTTCCAATACAAAACGCTAATTATACGGGTCAACAATATCTATTCGATTCATGCATATGAAATGTTGCTTATACGTATACTTTTATGATCGATCTTTTTAACATTAAATGTACGTAATTCACAGAACGTTTCTTTTCTGGTTGATAATTAAAGATAGGATAAAGTCTCCGCAAAATTTAAATTTAGAAAGAAATATATTTTATACGCAGTAACCTGATGTATCCCCTTAATTAAAATATCATGTCTAACGCTCTTTCATTTTTCAAGATATATTGAAATATTTGATATTTCCTGTGCCTTTATCTTTCAAATAAAGTTATATCGTGCAACCTGTGTTAAACAACGACTAAACATTCTTAAATTGGACGATAGGAAACAAAAGTGTCATAAAGAGAATAATAAAACTATTCTGTAGTTTCTAAATAAAAGATAAGCTATTTTAATTAAATAAAGCAGAATAGACAATCGCTAAATTAGAAAGAATAATATTTTATACGTGCAATAGAATAACCTAAACAAGACGAAATATTTCTCCTATTGAAATTCTCCCCAATATACCACGTCTCGTCATTCCGTCAAAATTTGAATGCTGCTTAATTATAGATTGATGTTCCACTCGTTTTTCCTATCCAAAAAAATAGATTCGTTTCCGTACTTTCGATCGTGAAAGTGGCCGTGTCAAGAGTACATAGTTAGAAGCACAGACAGAACAACAGTACAGTGATTCATCGAGCTGTTTCTTGAGTTAGCGGCTAGCATCGAATCGGTGGCATCGCGGATCGTGAACAGGAGGGAGGACTTTACGCCGGTTGCCCATGGCAGTGCGTTTCAGGTTACGGTCGGTGAATTTGAGGAGTACCGTGGCCCACATAACCGTCGTATCCGGCTTGTGTATACCGTATAAATCATTTGGCCCTACCTGGATCCATTTTTTCCTTCGATTTCAAGGATTATTTCCGCTTACTCTGCCGAAGAATTGCTTTTACCGCTTTGTTCCAACTGATAGGAGACGTAATTGCCGGCTTAAGCGGAGATACGTCGATTACCTCGACTCGCCACGATGACCATAATTCTCTTAACCAATGGATTTCAATTTCTCGGAGGTTCTGATCGATGATTCTGTAATTACTGATTGTGAAGGATCTTAAAATATCGTGAATGAATTATTGGCAAACATTTCGTAGGCAACTTAGTTTTCAAAAATAAACTTTTAAATAGATCTACAAAATTTTAAGATCGCGTTTCGTGTAAACTAATTATCACCTCGTTTAATCGTTGTTCGTTATGAATGACTAGAATCTTTTCCAGCAATGGATATCAATTCTTTGAGTGTTTTGATTATGTGATTCTGAAATTAAACGAGTGAAAACGTTAAAATTAATCTCTAGATAGATTGACAATTTGATAGACAGTGTCTCGTGCAACATACTTACCTTCTTGTTTTATTATCGTTCAGTATTGATGACTAGAACTTTTTCAAGCGACGTATTCCAATTCTTTAAACTGATCGATGATCCTGTAACTATTTATGGAAAAGAACATAAAGATAAATTGTTTTTGCAGGTCACATTCGTTACAAGGTATTTAGCTTCCTGTTTAATTGTTATTCGTGTTTCGAAATAGTTCCGTATAAGGAGACCACGCCGAAATAAGGCGAGGAAAAAAAATTGTCGAATCGAGGAAGCGGTAATCGCGATTCTCAAGCTGCCGTGAACTTTTTGCAATCACGAGCCTACTTTTACCTCCTGGATTCGATTCACTTTGCCCTTCTTTGGTTTCGAACACGCAGAATCGACAAACTATCGCTCTCGCCACCCCCACTCGCGATGCTAATGTCGTTCCACGTATCTAGGTTTCACGTAATAAAGCAGTTTCTTCGCATGCTTTCTAACCACGCGTTATGTTCTCCAGTTGCGAATGCACATGGTCGTTTCTTTTTTTATTTCTTTATTCTTTGTGTCTTTTCGATCCGCCACTCCGTGGATCCAACATCGATCAGACAAATGTTTGCGCTCGCTTTTCGTTTGTAGGAGATCGTCCATAGTCACGCTACTTACGCGAAACGAATCTTCAATGACGTTAGAACTATCGATAACGATCAGATATGAAATTCGTGTCAAAGAAAATCAAAATGACAGGGAAATATATGAAAAGACGTAAATATTTCTCCGTATTTATTTTATCAAGAATTATTCAAATTCTCCAAAATGCACCGTTCGTAGAACTACGCCTGAAGCATGCTTACAAGAATTACTTCGAAGTATTCGTATGAAAATAATTTCCACGAAGGGTGTTAACATCTGATGATAAAATGATAAACAGCTGCAAGCTAGATTAGTAAAAATAATTAAATACGACTATAAATCCTAAAGATTGTATGCAATTATATCGAATCACTATGACTGACTACGAATGACAGTCACCTTTTTCGCTGAGCTTCTCATAATACGTAGTTGTGTCTCATATGAGTAGCTAAACGCTGCTATAAATGAATGATTACAAATGACTATAATTAGAAACAATTATGACTAATTATAGTATAAGTAACTACATATGATTCTAATTGTGATTAACTGCAAATGGTTACAAGTAACTGTAAACGGTCATGGCTAGTTAAAAGCAAATACGAATGTGTAAACAACGATTGTCATAAGTGACCACCATCACATCGACTATGTCACGTTAGCGACTCTAAATCGCTATAAGTGGCCTCGAGTAGCTGTATGACAACGTGGTTATCACTAGAGGTGGGTCGAAATCTGATTTTTAGACTCGTGATGCTCGAATCTGAAACTTTGTGAGATGTCGCAGTTCTCGAAGCTTCCGAAAGTCCATATGCTTTTCTTCTCTTTTTTCTAAGGAGTATCTATTTTTTCAGCAACCACAATTTCAACAAATGTTTCTCACAAAATCACATTATTTTTCCTCGATATAAACGCTGATAAGAGATCGGTGGAATCATGCCGATTGAAACGGATCTGAAGTCTAAATACAAACTCCACTGGATTATCATTACTTAAATAAAAATAAATTCATCTTCGTTGCAATATTCTCATAAGTTACTCATACAAATTACTATTGACTTGTAGTTCGAGAAACATTTCGTATTGTTTTCTAAATGTTTTCCGAAATTTCGAGGTTTCGGGGTTTCGAGGTTTCGAGGTTTCGAGTGATCCATCTTCATTTATTACTATTACATTTCAACATTACAATATCATGATTCACTCAAGTAGCAAATTTTGAATACAGTCTTCGATTACAAGGTACGCTGTCTAACTTTCAAGCTGTTTGTACACTTATTTGCAATGTGCAACGCGTAATCATAAATTTTGCATCAATTTGCAGATGCATCGGCCGTTGCCTGGATCGGTGAAGGATGTCCTTGGATCGCCATGAAACACAACATTCTGAAGATCCTGCCTATCCTCTTTTGCACGTTGCATTTACACACCGGACAATGTGGGTCTTCTTTTGACTTTTCTCACGCCACCTGCTTTCGCCCCTTTCGTCCCTTCTGTTCCGCAATTCGTCCGCCATCTACCTTCTTCCTCTTTCCATTTTGGTCGCGACCTTAATCGCGCCGCACCGTCTTCCGTTTCATCACACGGTTGATCGCGTGCGAACACGAAGGAATTGCGGTTGCAAAAGGAAACTGGACTGTTTGAATTCGACGTATACGAATGTTCTCGGTTTTAGAACTGCTGCTAACGAACGAGTCAATATTTCTACGACTTTACAGTGATCACACTATGCGATTCGATAGATTTTATATTTCTTAAATTCGATGCAGATGAGCGAGTTTTGTAGCGCGAACATTCCTCGTGCGTTTCAATGGTACGATAGAATTCTATTTGTTTGAATTCGACCTAAAATTAAGTGAGATTTTTATTATTATGAGATTGAATATGTACATGTACATACTAGTTCGTTATAGGTTAACTTCCTAATGATTCGTCAAGTTTTTCTTTCTTCTTCTGCTGTCTTACTTCGTGATCGAGTTTCAATGTAAACTATTTTTTATTTTATAATAAATAATACCTTTATTCTTACTTATTTTCTCGCGAATACTTATTTTCCTCGCGTTACATTACATCATTAGAAATACAAACCTCTCGAATCACATAGCGTCACCCACGAGAAACGACAACAATATCGCGTTGCTTGTCCACGCCGTGCCTCGTATTTCTAATGACGAAATCCAGGCAAATGTAGAATTTCTACATCGAAAATAAAAATTTGGCGGATCCAACGAGGAAATCCACACGAACGTACGATTCTTCTATTGCAAGTAGAAATTTGTCCAATCAAAAAATGTCACTAATGCGAGGACGTAACGACGCGTTACATCGCTTGTCCGCAACAAGCCTGTTCGTTTCCCTTCGACGATTCTCGCGACATGTCCAGTCGTGGATAAGGATCGAATGACTTAGAAAGCCGTTGCATTGCGACAATCGAGATATCCTAGTTTTAATGTCTCCGTTTCCCTTCCTCGATGGACATTCGTAGAAATTGCCAGCCATTTTACGCGCATGGTAATTAGGCCGTAATAAAAGAGAACCAGCGATACTTTCGAAACTCCGTTTTGTTACGCTCTTAACTTTATAATTCGATTCGTTTTTATCGACCGGAATAACCAGATTCAATTAAAACTTGCGAATCAGCAATAGGTAACCGAAGAGCATTCGTTGGAATGGTAAGCATAGGAACACGTTTAATTAATTTCTTCGTAGAAACAGCTGTTTATTTGTACCATGACTGAACCTTATCTTGTACAATTGGGTACAATTAACGATAATATACGTGAGTTTTTCCTAGTTACAACCGTATACAAGTTTACAGTATGTTCTTACAATCAGTGGCTTGTAGAGAAGGTTGATACGTTCCATCGTGCAATCATTGTCTCTCATTTACATGACAATTCGTTGTTATCTCGACAGTCAGGAAGTTTGTTGAGACAACGCTTAAACGAGCGTTTACTTTTTCCCCTCGCATAATCGTGCGAACTCGTTTTATTTTTCTGCTTTTTTTATCCAGCGCGTAATAGAACGATGAACAGTCGCAATAAAGTAATTCGTTCCGATTTACTAGTTCGACCATTGACGCGTGTCTGTGATGATGTCGAAGGAATTGATTTCTAATTTAACACAGGAAAGTTATTTGCTATAGCTCGTATACAAAAAGAAATACAAAAGAAAAGAAAAAGAAATATTGGAATTATTAAAAAGGAGTTATTGGATTTTAATTATTGGAATAATTGTAAAAGGAAATATTTCTTTCTTCCCTAACACTAATTTTTTCTTTTACAAGATACAAAATTAGCTTCTCTATAAAATTTTTGAAGCTTTGTGTATTACGACAAACAATTTCGTAAATCCTTAACTTTGAACGCAATGTTTTTAAACCATAAAAATTCTATATACTCCCTTCAACGTGTCAGAAGCAATACCATGGTTTTCTTCTGGAAAAGTCTCTAACTGAAAAGGGAAAAAGATTACGAAAGGCAACGCCGGAACGTTGCATCGTCGTCGATACGCCGTGAGTTGGCAGCAGGCGGAACTCCGCTCCAAGGGAGCGCACACGTCCAATTCCTCGTGCACGCGCTCCTGTTAAATGACTTCTATATACACATATTTTTCGTAGCACTCACATATTTCCACTTATTACCATGTATTAATTCGGCTTTTTATCCGTGCAAAGCATTTGCAAATGTGGACGGCCACATATACCAAATGTATAGACGATAGACACGATCACATCTACCAAGTTGACCATCGAAATGTAGGTTTCTACTATGACATGTTACGGTCCTTTGATCGAGAACAAAACAAGTGTAATTCACTGATATTCGAATGTCGATGGATAGAATAAAACAGAATTTACATGTTGATTCTAATAAATCGAATATCGTAAGATTTTTATAGGGTCAGGGTGGATCGTATCATCTTGTATAAGAGGAACATTATAGTTTTTCTGTTCCCTTTTAGAGGATTCATTTAAGAGATCTAGTTATCGACTGGTTGTGTGGTTACTTCGGAAAATAGAAAAGCATCACGCATAATACAGCTAAGTTGGAAAAATAACGGATAACAGGGGCTTTGATGCACAACGAATTAGAGGCAATGATCGCTTTACACTAACCGTCTCGATCCTATTACGAACGGTTATCTTGATCGTTTTTTACTTTTCAAATGGCTACTACAGAAATTCTTCTTTTCCTTTTACTCGACAAAAGCGAGGAAATTAAATCGTTCTGTTCCAATCAGAGAACTTCTTTGCATTTAATTACGAAAACAGTTAGAGTTAACTAAGGATTAAACGTTTCATTTATAAATTTAAATATCTGTGAACATTCTTCCAATTCTTTTGTTTAGAATTACTCTTTTAATAAACTAATTACTCAAATGTAATTTCTAGATACTCTACAATTGAAATATTTATACAACGAATCTCCTTATATAATTTTTCTTACAATCTTTTTAAATTTAAATCTTTTACCTTTATAACTATCTTTTTAATAAATTACGACGACGAAAAATTTATCGGTAGGAAGACCAGCGGTAAACCGCTTCTTTAAAAAGCCCGGAAACCCGAAAACCACACAATAGCCGTATATGGATCAAAGGAACATGATCGTTCTTCGTTCGAAGCAGCTAAAGAAATGCATATTAACTCTCAATATGGTAGAACCTGTCTCCAGCTATCGCTATATTTTACATGTCACTTCCGCTTTACAAGAATCCTTCTCTTCCTGTTAATATCTTCCAACGTATCGCATATTATTAAAATTCAATATATAATTAATATAAAAATTTGATGTAAACACGTATATAATTTATAACATTTGACACTTTCAAGAAAATTTGCATGTAGAAAAATTCGTAAATAATCGAATTACTTTAGTATGTAATTAATATGTATATGTGTACACGGATTCATAATCCACGCTAAAAATTCTATCCTTCTGTCTGCTTAAATTAAATTTAATATCCATACAAATTTCTGATTCATTTTCTTTATGATGATCCAGTACAATTAATGGAATTAGCATGGTATTTATTTAAATATAGTGATCCGTGATGCGAGATGTTTTCTGGAAAACGGTGCCACCGCCGCACATCTCTTCGTCAGCGAAGATTTGCCGGTCGGTGACACCGTGGGTGTACTCGGAGTGCTGGGTGATCCTGGACCACAGGGTGACATCGAACTCAGACTCCAGGAGCACGATAGTCCAGTAACTTTCTCAGCGTATTCGAAGAATCTAACTCTCATCAGGCCACTAGATAAAGAAGGCATCGATGGACCTGCCAGCGTTTACGTGAACGTAATTTGCGAACGGAAACATACATTAGATCCTGTAGGTTTAACATATCCTCTTTACTCTACATACACAATTAACATTTTAAGGAACGTAGTTGTTCTAATTACTCGCATTTGTTGCAGGGTTTCGTGATACCAGTCAATATTCGCGTGACTGATGCCAATGATAATGCACCTCAATTTGTAAACGCGCCTTACGTTCTAAATATCTCTGAGGTGAGAAATTAGATATGTTTGACAGACAGAAATTTTCTTTCATTCAGAAGGAATACTTTTTTTTTATTTATTGACGACAATTTTTGACATATAGGTCACGGTAGTTGGCACGAGGGTTCTTCAAGGTGTGAGAGCCGTGGATGCTGATCAACCAGGGCCATTTTCTACTGTACAGTATGCCGTTTTGCCTGGACCGCATTCGGTAATTTTTTAATTCCCTTCTATTATATCTTATTCTTTTGTTTTACATAGAAGAAATCTTAACGAACTTTTGTAGGATTACTTCGTGTTCGTGAATGCTTTAGAAGGCACCCTAGTTCTAAGGAAACCGCTAGATTATGAAACTCTTGCCAATTTTTCCGTCGATATCCGTGCACAGGTAAGTAACGATTCCTTAAATATAAATATTAATTCTCCAAAAACTCTGTTAATGCGCTTTAATGTTTTTTTCTTTTTTTTGCTCACAGGACCAGGGCAATCCGCCCAAATCATCGACTACAACCCTTTATGTTAATGTTATCGACGCGGATGACCAAAATCCTGCCTTCCAAAATGACCAATACAAAATTCTCATCCCTCGAAATATTAAAACGGTAATTTTGGTAATAATTGAACATTTTTTAACAAGTCGATGTTACGTTATACTTTTCCACTGAATTGTTAATGCATTATAGATTAAAAGAAGTAAAGATACGATGAAAAGTAAGCGATTCAAAATAATATGAAATAATACATGATTCATTCTTTCAGAGAAGGATACTGAAAGTTGAACCAGCGCCAATAAAAGCAGTAGATCAGGATGTAGGAATTAATGCTCCGGTTCAGTATACGATTCAAGGAGGAATTCTACCGTTCCTCACACTGAATCCGGAAACAGCTGAAGTCGCCATAACACGACCATTATACGAGCATGAACTTTTATCACCAGCAACTATCGTGGCAAAGGCAAGCATTGTGACAGTAGAAATTACTTAATAAAGTATTATAAATATCTGCCGTATATGTAAATCTGTTACTAATTACTTGTTGTTTCTATTTATTGATACTTAATAATTCCTTATTCATGTTCTCAATAATTACAGGCTACGCAGATAGACAATCCAGATAAATATGCTCTTTCCACTATAGTCGTTTCTCGAGAGTCGGATTGGAACGTGGAACCCACTGCTGGTAGGTGATTTTTTAATCTATTCTTAAGATCTCAAGCTCTGATAAGTAACAGATCTAGAATCTCGTGGCCCATCTCGTCGTTAAGAAAATAAAACGATTAAATGGAAATGATATTAATTAGGTGGCAGATTACCAGTGAGATTCATACGAAAGGATCATGAAACTAGTATTCCAGAAAATACCCCTCCAGGAAGCGTTTTATTAACGACAGGAGTGAATAAAGTAGATTCAGTAAGTCAGAATCAGACACGGGAATTTATTATACCCATAACGCAAATGTAAGTCATTTCTCTGCTTTTAGAATTTAAGATTCTGGCTTGTGGGAGCGATGGAAGATCTGGAAAGATTCTCCATCACTAATTCCGGTGAATTGATTTTAAAAGGCACTCTCGATTATGAGAGGAGGGTCCAGCATAGTTTTTTGGTTCGTGTCACTGACGGCCATCATGTACGTTTAACAACAATTTAATCGTTAAAATAAAACTCGACTTTTAATATTGGAATATTTATCGTTGTAAATGAATATACATATATGTCACAATATTTAAATACGATAGTTTCAATTAAGATTGGTAATAAAATATTTATTATTAATTATTTTCTACATTTATTATTAAATTTATTATTAAATGTCAACACTATTTAAATATGACATTACAGAACGACACCTCACGCGTCAATGTTTCTGTTGAGGATGTAAATGAATGGGAACCCAGGTTTCGTCATCCCAGGTACGAATTTCACGCCGCAACTTTGAGAGAAGGATCCATCGTCGGTGAGTTAACATTCTAACTAATATATATATACAATAATAGAAATTTTTATTTTCATCTTCATTTATGTATATATGTTTCTTTAACTATATGATTCTTAGGAAAATTGGAAGCTGCTGATGGTGACAGAGACGACAAAGTTAGTCTATCTCTTAGAGGTCCAGATGCAAGGTACGATAAACATTTATTTTTAAATAAAAAGCAAAACTTATTTCAATTTTACAACAATAATAAATATTGAATGATTATACAGATCCTTCGAGATACTTGATAATGGAGAATTAATTCTCAGATCAGCAACAACCATTAATGGTACTTTGGCCAGGTTAGTGGCTGTTGCCTCTGATTCTGGTCGTCCGCCGAGGTTTGTAGAATAAAATAAATGTATTTACGATTTGATATAATTCGTATACGATATAATTCGTATAATTATTTGAATTTTTTTCTTTAAAGGTCTAGTATGATCCCAGTGATCGTGCATATACCAAATAGTGGCTCGTTGCCAATTGCTGCAAGAGCTGCACCTGCTTGGTTGGGCAGCAGTGTTCTCCTGGTTGCTGTTTTTGGCGCTGTCTTGGGTCTACTTGGTGTTATAATACTTGTTTTAATTTTGTACATATATAAAAAGTAAGTAAAGCTGATTACTTGAAAGATTATCTTATTTCTTTCCTTTAATATTTTCCCCGACCATAACAGGACGTTCTCATAGGGCATTCTCTAAAATGTTTATTAAATATTCTCTTCGGCTATTAAGAATTATTTTCCACGTCAACCTATAGACACTCAAATTAAAGAAGAAAGCTGTAAACTGATCATTATTTCTACATTTTTATATATAAAAGAAATTGTGTATATCAACGAACAGTATTCTTAAACTAACGATACGCGTGATTCTAGATTTTTAAATCCTTACAACGTGTTGCAGTAAAAGGCCAAAAGCCAGTGGTTCAGTAAGTTCAGTAGGAACTGGCTACAGAGAAAAATCACCAGTTCCCTCTGCTCTGAACCCGACTCCTCAAGTACTCGGGGCAAATATGCTTCAAGATGCCTTGGAAGTACCTCGAAGAGGAAATCGAATCGAGAACGCGCGCAATATCGATGAAAACGAGGAAGAGGCTGAGACTGGAGACGACCTAGAGGAAGATGATCATGTTGATCAAGAGATTGTAGACGACAGTAACAATAGTGAATCTCGTGAAGTCAAGAATGATAACAATGACGTCGAGAATCCGGTTTTTGCAGCGAGGAACTACAATGCCACTATTAAAAGTAATTCGAAGCAATGAATTAAGAATTACTCGGAATACTATTAAAATTTATAATTAAAAAAGAATATATTAGCCTATTAACTTATTAATTAGCGGCGCGCCTATTTTAAATTCGCTTCATTTTAAAATTCTTATAAATTCCTATTCTCATACAATTATTATTTATTTACGTAAATTAGGTGTAACATCGGCTAGACAACTGCCTCTTTACGCAAGACATAAGGTGGCCCCAGCTCCAAATCCTCCAGGTTTATCAGCAACCTCCAACATCCCCAATATCGGCGGTTTAGTTCAGAACATGAACGACTTAAGCTTAAAAACTAATCTAAACGCTGACTCTTGCAAATCTTCCAATTATTCCGGAGATCTCCCAGATTCTTTGGTACCTGCGTGGCCAGCTTGCTCCGTTTCACAGAGAGTCAAAAAATTATCGTGGGACGATGACGATAGGGTATCGTATCTTTTATTATAATAAATATTTAGATATTTCAATGAATACATTTTACGTAGAACACAATTAATTTGATTTGTTACAAATAAAAATATCAGTAGATACTAGAACATAAGAAGAAGATAACAAAAAATAACTAAATTTCTCTAAGTACGAAATTATTACGTGTAATAATATTTTCTCTCTATTTTTTAGACAGTGGATAGCGTAGAAGTGGCAGCAGAAACAATGTCCAGAAACAGTCAGGTCGGAAACGAACGACTTAATCTCACCGTGTACTTTTAAATCACGCGAAAAATGAAAGACTGAGAAATAAAATGGTTTCAATGACTCCATCGTCTGTCAAACGAAAAAATTACCAATAGACCACTTCGATAAATAATTCCTTTATAAATAGACACTATTAAAATGCGCTATATAATTGCCAGATACTGAATCAATTCAAATAGAATGTACATACAAAATGTATAGAGAATTATACTATATAGTTACAGACGAGTTGCATTAAACGATAATGCAAGTACGTTCTTTACTTATAGTTATTTTATTAAAGAAATGCAAACGTTAACAGGTTTTCTAATGTTCTAACGATGCTAATACCTTTAATTTACATTTAATCCGACCAAAAGAAATACAGAAAATTTTCTAAATAAATTAAACTTAGCAGAGGAAAATTTTTCTCTGTGAAAGACGTTCGAATAACGGAGGCCAAGTTAAGAAAAGGACAAAGTTCCGTTTCACGCGAAAAACCGTGTCAGTAGGACGATCTGGAAGAAATCCCGCGTTCCTCGCGATTCTGCCTAAAAAGTATGTAAAAAGCAACAAAAAAATTTCAAAACATACTTGAAAATCCTCATTTTATATTTAACATCTAATAATTTTTTAAAACTACATTATGCAGCAGTTTTTCAAAGTTCTCGAATATTTTCGTTTCATTTTTCATTGTATAATTCCTTATCAGCTATAGGTATTTCTAACGATTACAAAATTCGATATGGTTTACAAAAAAGCTAGTTAACTTTTACCTACAAGACGAAATTCGATTGAGATAATTAGTAGATAATTACAACTTGATTGAAATAAGAAGCAAATGAATAAGAAGAAGGAAAATTTGTGGAAGAAGTAATCGCAAAAATACGAGGACACAGCCAAATCAAACGAAGAAAGTGACTCATTCTTCCGAAGAGGAGAGAGAAAGTGCCTCGCAGAAGAGTGCACGAGCCTCAGCTCTCGATAGTTTTACGTGACTTCTGAACAGAAACGGATCGAACAGGTGAACAGCATTTAGGAGAAAACAAGAGTGGCATGATAATAACTAAGAGGTCGTTTTCATTTTATAGATATTACGTAAGTGAATTTTCTTTACTTACATTTTTTCTAGTGTATATAATATATTATTTTTTAATATATCTTTTATATATACGTATAGCAGATGTAAGTATACATTAAAAATTGACAATTCTAGTAGTTAATGATTAAACTGCGGATGTTTACGCACTTTTGGGAAATTACTTAGAGATGTAAAAATCTACACAATGAATATAACATATAAAAATAAATAAAATATCCAATGCGAAAAATACTTAGTATAATGTTAAATGTATAATTTAATATTAGTATTAATATTAAATATATTTATTTCGTCTCTATTTCTTTAATTATGCTGACAAAAATATAAAATTGAGCAAATATCCGCAAGCTATTAATAAATAATTCACTTAAGAAAATAATCGTTCACACCGTCATAATTTATATATAATATTTATAGAATATATAAATACGATTTTCTATTTAATTGTGAGCGATTAAAAATTAATTAAAATACGTTAAGCAAGAAACGATTTGCATGACGCAGTCAATCGTCCCGGCTACTTAAACTTTCTTAAGGAAAGTTAAAGATAGTCTTCACAGTCGAAATAAAAACGTCAATCCGTATTTCCGTATCCGTATTTTTCTTAATTCGTTCCCTACTTTCAGGTTTATCATGAAGCATAAAATGTCTCTTAGTCTATTTCTTCTCATAATTTTACAACTATGCCTCGGTATAGAAATTCCAGGTATGTGAAAAGAACTAAATCATTTATATAAATGAAAAAATGTCCTAACAAAATTATTCGTGTATTTTTAGACGATATGTACTCGATATCTGCTCTAAATTCATCTAATGTTTCGATAATCAGACCACCAGAACTGTGGAGCGAGATTCTAGAAAATTGGATTGTTTCTGATTCGAAATTAACGAGGATGTCGAAGGTGATGAAACTAGGAGATAAGAGCCTAACTATAACGAGTAAAATATCGACGCCAAATAAACGAGAAGTCTCTGAAACCGACCTCTATCTACTCGGTAAAATTTTAGTATTAATGTAATTATTATCCATCCGTTCAAAAATTATATAAATTATTCTCCGTTATATCTAGGTGCGATAGAGAAGCTCGTCTATAGAGTGGATTTTCTAGAAAGTCGTCTCAGAAGAGCGGAAGAACTCCTGTATTATGTGATTTCCGGAAACATCAATAAAAAAGGTAAATTACAGTGTTTTTGCACAATAATTTATAATAATATTAATTAATATTACAAATTACCAGCTGCAAATTATAGATTTTTTCTTTAATAATTTATCATAAAGTAGAATAATTCAATAATTTGTAATTTTGTACAATTTACTTGTAACACTTGTCTTACTATCAAACTTGTTAACATTATGCAACGATATTTATCAATACTGGTAACTTGTAACTTGTAGAATTTCGCTAATAATATTAGTTCAATTGTGTAAAAGAGCTCAGATTTTCTTCACTCTATCTCTTCATTATAAATTCATTATCCTCTTCAGAGCCCTGCCCTACTAATTATACCAAAATTGGTCAAAACTGCTATCACTTTAGTAATCGTGATTTTGACTGGAAGTCATCAGCTAGTCTCTGCCGAGGAATGGGCGGCCATTTATTGGAATTCGACACGGAAGACGAAAAGCGCGATGTGTTAGCAGGCTTGCAAACAAATTCTAAATTAAAAGGGAAAACCTTTTGGACAGGGGGATTGAATCCAGGTCTTCTTTGGATTTGGGCTAGTAGTGCAAAACCAGTTTACCAAAATACTAAACAAACTGTCCCTGGTGATGGCAGGTAAATTTGTTTGTTAATTAGTTCTGTTAATTAATATTAATGATTAATCGCACTTATCGTAGTTTTAATATATATTTGATACTTTCAAATATTTGTAATTCTGTGATTGTATATTTAGGTGTTTAAAATTGTCTTACAATACAACGTCCAGATTATACTCTTATCAAAGTGATGATTGCGGCGCTAGACACAGATACGCTTGCAAATTATCAAAAGACGACGAATCAGCAAACAAAATTGAGAAAACTGCAAGGATGTTAATGAACGAATAGCATTAAGTATAGACTGATATGTAGTAACGTGTAATTAGTTTTATTTATTTTATGTACATCTATTTAATTCTAAAGGCTTAAGATATATGTACATATTTAATATAGTTAAAAAATACTTACTATATGCTTCTATTTGGTATAACTGAAACACCTTTTTCACGTTAAGTATGTTAAATTTCTTAAATATATATTGTTCAATTGTTCGCGGAGAGACACGATCGCGAAGAAACAAGAGTCATAAATTTTCGTTACGATTCGATTCGACGCCGCGAATTGGTCGATCCCCTTTTTTTGTTTAGGATAATAGAAGTGGTTAACTGATTATAACACTGAAGTAACAGATTATAATATATACTTTATTCCAACAACTTTGTAGATATAAATAATTATGCGACGTGCGTACAGACGTATTCTCAGAGACGTGTAAATAGTAAGTTACAATTGATGACTGATCATTGAACAAAAACCAGTCAAGACATTGACTGATCAACAGATGAAAAACCAGTCAAGAGATGTTGACTGATCTAAAGCAGATAAACCAATGAAGTTCGGTGACGATGCTGTCACAGAGGAAAACTATTGCTGGATGTTGATTGCCCCACCACCGGTCGCTTACGGGTGGAAATGATCGTTGAACATGGGAAAACCCGTCATTCCCATTTTTTACATGATGAAACAATAACCATAAAAACCAAAATAAATAACCATAGAAGTCAAAGAAGAACAATAAACGTCTCGACTTGAATATATTTTATAACAATTAATTATATGTGCACAGCCAGTGGCCGCTTCGACCGAGGGATGGATTCTGGTTTGTATAAAGTCACCGGACGTAACGCATATCTTAAGTACATACATTTTTATAACCATCCACCGTTTCTCTTTGTACATTGGTACATTAAGTTCAACTAATATTATAAATAATGCAAATTATGTAAGTACAATAAATCAGGAATGATTAATCAAGCTCGTATGAAACAACATTTCCTGAAAAAGAAATATTTTATTGTTGGAACAAGAAAATTAAAAATAAATTTCAAATCATTTTCATATTAAGTACAAACCTTGTTTCCGAAACAGCCCGTGCTTTTCTCAGTCAATTATAAAATATTATCTTTCCAGTTCTGCAGAATTTTCAATTAATGTCATAGACTTTGCAATTTTGTGGGCCAAGACGAGGCTTTTTTTTCCTTCATTTGTCATTGCAATAACGTCGTTACTGTTAGTAATCAGACCACCATTCTCAAGAATTAATTTTTTAGTCTCCTCAGTATTAGATTCTGCAACACCACAACAACAGTCGTCGACTACAGCTATCGCATAGCCTAACCGAAGACCGTCTAAACATGTGGATTTTACACAAATGTCGTAAGCGAGACCACATACGAAAACATAATCCACGCCCTCTTTTTTTAACATTGCGTGCAATTCCATTGATCCCTTAAAATTATTATCGAAAAATACGGAATAAGCTTCCATATCCGGGTTTTGACCCTTACGTATCTAAAAAAACAAATACAATTAAAATGTTAATAGTTTATTTTCATTTTATAATAAATTTTAAATTAGGATATTTTACTATAATGGAAGAGCGAAGATATACATATACCTGTATGGAACCTGGTGCAATCACAAGATCTTTGTGTAATTCTGCTCCCCATGTGTTCATCACACAATGTTTAGGCCAAAGAATCTGTTCCAGATAAGGATCCGCAAATATGACTGTATCAAATAACTTAGCATCTTCTCTTTTCATCTATGCATAATTAAAAACTTTTAAATTAAAAATTTTTAACATTTTAATGAGAATAGAGTTCATGCAAAAGAAATATAGAAAACTTCGATTTTTTATAGCAAAATAGTAAATATAGTATGTAAAATACACAAATACGTGAAATATGATTCGAACGAAACACAATAACACAATTGTATGAATAAGGATAACCTTTTTCTGGAAGAACCGCTTTTCACAGATCGCAACACGATAGCATTGTAATATATATTATACTATTATCTACTATCTATATATATTACCTATATTATAAAATTGTTTTACATATGTATTATATGTTATAATAAGTATTATAATTTAGATATTTTATATATTTTGCACAAAAATTCACAGTCTAATTATTAATATTATGATACAATGTTGTTGCAATAAAATGATAAATTCCAACTTTATACCTTTGAATTAGGACATAATTCCCGTAAATGTAAGTTTTCGTAAAAGCTGATATGATTTTCCGGATGCCAATCTAACGAGTAAATAATTTTATTGAAGGATCCATTTTTCAACAAATTATTAATTGGCTCCACCACATCAGCTCCATCCTGTTTGGCTTCGCAAGTACGAAGAGACAAAGTCCCATCGATAAAATCATTTTGAACGTCTACTATCAAAAAAGCGGTTTTAGGCATGCTTAATTTTCTTGTCCATTCACCAAATCTGTTAATTGAATAAAATACATAATTTTATCTAATTCAGTGTTAAAACAGAAAAACGAATATTATCTTGGTCCATAAGTTCTTGCAGTTTACATTCCCTATTGAATGCACATAAACCATAACATTGCTTATTTGCTATATTCGACAGCTTTTGTTTCCTTCTTTTATGACAAATATAAAACTTTATATGAAAGTTTGACCGAACTTCAGTTTAAAGACATAAAATTATTACCTTTTTTATTTGTCATTTAATAATCTTCATTACGCAGAAGAATCCGCACGTAGAATCACGTAATCACGTAGAATACGCAGAAATGCAGGTCGTAACTTTATGAAAACGCTAAAAACACTCAACTTTACATGCGCATAACTTTTAAATTCCTAAAGATAAGACTCGTATTTTTGGAGTCTATGCGATAATCTGGATGAATGGTGGATCATCTATCGCCTTCTTCAAAAAAAAATTACGGAACTGCAAAACTAACTCACAGATTGGTTTGCACCAAACAAAGGAATTCTTTGAGCAAAAAATTAAAAATCTATTAAAATATTGTAGAGAAACTGTAAATAATAGTGGAAGGTATGTATCCTTACAAAAAAATATTACTGGTTGGTTGTTAGCATTCATAATAGTGAATCAAGTACTTACTAAAGTATAAGGGATAGTATAATTTTTTGTATTTTAATAAACTACTTCAACATTTATTTATTAAAGATGTTGAGCATGCAAAGAAATGCGTACCACAAATTTATAATCATACATGCAAGATACATTAAGATTAAGTTTGGATTAGATTTATTTTAAGTTATGGACATAATATTTCAAATAGCAATAGAACGTTTAAAAAAAAGAAGGACAGATTGTTCTGTCTTATAAACAGTAGTGGAGTCTGTTCAACCTGCTTACGTTACAGATACAAATACATTATAGTGCAAATAACCATTTCACCTGATAAAAACAGTGCCATGGATTAATGTTTTATTATGCTATTTACATAATTCAGTACTCAGGATTGAACAAGCTATTTCATATATTATAAAATTACTATATAAGAAATATATTATATATAACTAAGTATATTATGGATTTCAGCTTTTTGTTATTATTTATTATCTAAAGTTCCAACTGTTAGCTGTACTAGTATGTATTTTAGTAATTTCGTTGACAAAACTCTGTCACTTATTTTTTGGATCTAAATATATTTGTCATTAGTATGTACATGTGAGAAAACATAATATGATTTTCATTATTAAAAGATATTCATTAGTTGTTAGTTAAATCATGATTACTTAGTACTAGTATTACTGATCAAGTCACAGGTTTAATATGTACATATTAAATATAATACATTATTTTATTGAAATACTGGCAGTATATGCTTGCAGAAGTTCTCACCATTTTTTAATGCTATTTCAGTGTTTTTCAGAATTTTTTTGTGTAAGGTATAATTACTGGGACTTATGAGTCAACTTAATATAACTCAATTCCAATAATTAATTTGTATTTTGTCCCAATTATTCCTAGATGCTTTGAATTATAACAACTATTATTATTATACGAATTTATGAACTTCATCTAAATGAACCAATTACGGCATAGCATGTATGTAAGTATATATATATACATACATATATTCTTCGCATTACAAAAAAGAAAAAGATAACAACATAAATTCATATTTACCTCGTTAATTCTTCTTCTTTCAACACGCCGTCTTTATCTAAATCAAATAAGTCGAAAATCTCCCGAATCCTCCATTCATCTTTTCGAATATCATCATCCTTAAAAACTAATGAACACATTGCACGAAAATTTGCAAAATTAAAATCACCCTCTGGATCTTTCAACATATACATCAAAGGATCCATCATATTAATAACACGTAAAAAGAATACGTAAGAAGTTTATAAATAGGGGTACTTGTCTACTCTTGATATATGTTATATATTCTATTTATTTCTTTCCTAGAAATACGTCTGTAAAGGTTAGTTTCCAAATATCAACTACGCGTGACTCATAGCATTTATGACCAATACAAATGAGGATATCCACCGGATATTGAAGCAAATGGCTAATGCTAATTCTGAACACATTTTATTACCCATAATCGTTTCTTTACGATAACAGTTTTCAAATTTCTTATTTAAAAACCTTTTCACCTATCATTCACGTTTAGAAATATACTTTTAGAGGTGGTAAAATCCAGGGTTTCTCCTTAAGTGAAAACAATATATTTAAAAGTATGTTTTATGTGATATTAAATATGCTATTATTATAGCTTACAGATATATAGATGTGTAAAAATCTACAGAATACGCACAATATGCACAAATATAGAAAATATTCAAATAACTCCTTATGAAATGTATAGAAGAAAATAAATTTCTATACTGATTTCATTTCTTCAGTTATATTCATAAAAATATAAATTTGCATAGACATATTCTCAACAATAAGACTCGTTTTTTTAGTATATTTTCGCAGTTTACTAAAAAATTTACTTATTTTTAAATGCAGTATCGATAAGTAATTCACGCAGTTGTTCGAGTTGTTAACGAGATTGTAAATTTCAAAAACAATAGAATTAATAGAGAGGAAATAGAGAAGTCTCGAATCGTTTTGAAGTCAATGATCTTCGTTTTATATGTACCAAAAAATTTCGGGCAACGAATTTTAAGAGTCGCAGATGTTATAATAGAGTTCCTTGGAAGGATCTAGCCACAGAGTGGTGATCATCTGTTTTTTCATGAATGTTACTGATCCTTTTCGGTTTGGTAAAAATGAATTTGTAAGTCTATAAAGAGTTTGAATAAAATACGAATTGTCGGACAAATAACAAAAAACAATAACAATCATTATCGATATAATTATATCGTCCAAATCAAGCAAAGAGAAACTTAACCCTTTGCATTCCCAGCAATTTTTAATATGACCTACCAGAAACTCTGAATCATCTTTATCATGGGCTACCAGCTACCCCATATTGTACAATAATTAGTACAATTTATTTGCCATTCATAGTAGATTAATGGATAAATTGAATATATGATAAGCTTAAGGTACAATTTTTTTTATTATTTGGTATTAAATCTCAAAGTATCTGTCACAGTGATCTAATACTTTGTAAGTTTTATTAATTAAATTTGCTATAAATATTATTATTTAAAAAATTTGTTAATAAAATATTTATAAAGACTCTTATTTTCATAGAAAATAAAGAAAAATACTGCTATGTCAATAATTGGAAATATATTTGAAATAGTAGCTCTAAACATATTTATTTTCATTTTCTATGAAAATATTATATTATTATATTATAGCTATTAAATACAGTTATGAAATTTGTGATGTTTTGCTTCATAACAAACAGATAAAACTTTATATTGAACTAGTAGAACTGCTAAATAGAGCCTGCCTTGTTGCAGTAATTTCAGATGCTAGTTTCTTGATAAAAGGATGTCCTATCTTACCATCATTTGACAAAAAGAATTCCTCCAACTTTCCAGGAATATTATCTCTTTTTTCATACTCATATGCTTGCATAATTAAATCTAATCTGTCTAAGTCTTTAACATATTTTGCTTCTGGGGTTTCTTGCTTCTCGTATTCCTGTAACCATTAACAATATAATAAGACAACTTCCAAAACATATTGGAAAAACCCCCAATACCCTAGTCCAGACTTTTACTATAGCTGCCCTTAAGCAATAAAAATAAGAAATAGTCTTAATGTTCCAATCTGACTTTATGACGATGGGTTTGGGCTCGAAGTGACAGCCACTAGACTAGACGTAGCCGTAGTAAATGATTATATAGCTCTCCTTAAAAACAAAAACTGACCCGAGAAGCGGGGACAGGAGTATATAAGGGCAGCCTCTTTTGGATTAAGGGAGTTAGTTTGTTAGTTAGTCGTTGGACGAATTTGCCGATTGAGTTATCGGGAAGTTACCCGAATCGAGTAGCACGTTGATACTTGTCCTCCCGTGGACCGTGGATACGTCTAGTGACCCGCTATGTCACTTAGAGCCCAAACCCATCATCATAAAGTCAGATTGGAACATTAAGACTATTTCTTATTTTTATTGCTTAAGGGCGGCTATAGTAAAAGTCTGCACTAGGGTATTGGGGTTTTTCCCAACATTCCGGACGGGAAATCCCGCAGTCTTTCCATCTCCGACATATATATATATATATATATATATATATATATATATATATATATATATATATCAATTTTTCATACACGAAATATTTCCAATATTGTAAGTCCTCTGTCTCCAAGGAGTTCACAAATGTTTTCCATAGCTTCATCCTCTAATTTATGTTTTACATCAGGTGGAATACCACAATGAGGTGTTATATCTCCCACAATACACTCTGCCAAATCATGTATTAAAGACATCTGCATGATTCTACATTTGACAAAAAAATAATTTATAGAGATAAAACCTTTATCAACATAGTTGCTAACTGCATGATATAAATAATACCATTTCATACTTGACTGTATCTAAGTTCTCATCATTATTCAACAGAAAGGAAAGCATGGCCATCCTATACATGTGACCTGCGATTGTTTCTGGATCAGACACATTCTTATGAAC
Organism: Bombus vancouverensis nearcticus; assembly: GCF_051014615.1. Classification (NCBI taxonomy): domain Eukaryota; kingdom Metazoa; phylum Arthropoda; class Insecta; order Hymenoptera; family Apidae; genus Bombus; species Bombus vancouverensis. The sequence goes on from NC_134919.1 coordinate 14,753,078, forward strand.
CCATCCTGTTCTTTTCATATGCTGAAATCATAAAACAAAAATCATATTAATCTTTGATTTATAATTAAAAGGCACATGATAAAAAATTGAGATTATCATTAAAAACAGAAAAATGTATAAAGTGAATGTATAACACATAAACATTTAATTAAATTAATAAGATAAGATTAAGATGATAAGATTGATAAGATGTTGTAAAATAAGAATGATTAAAGAATATATGACAACTTTTTACTGTTTATTTTTTTACATTTTATATTATTGTATATATATATATATACAATATATAATCAATATATAGTATTTAATATATTGGAAGAGGTATAATTTAGTACAAAAGTATGACATATAGCTAATTAAGAATGCCAAAAGTGGCCACTTGTGTACAACATACACTAAGTCTTAATTAGAATTGTACACCTTTTAAAATTGAATAATATTCTTAAAATTGGATCAACGACTAGATTTTTTTACAAGTTATTAAGAGATAAATATTACGAGATAAATATTACAACGTTCGACAGATTAGGTTTCATGTTTGTATAAAGATGCATTGTTGTAAAAGACATGTCTGTAAAAGAAAGACACTTTTCGAACAACCTAATACAATAAATGACAAGTACCCTCGGCGTCGCAGCCGCGCAAAAGGTAAGAGAGCCCGCTAGCTTTTGTTCTAGCGAGGGAGAGATCATAGCTTTCTGCACCCTCCCATAGTTACGCTGCCTGTTCCTATTATAGAATTAAGGTAATTGCAATCGCAATCGCAAGATATTGAGACTGAGCCTTAAAGTGTTGATATCTGTTTTTCCATAGCCGAAGGTAATGAAGGACAGGCGGTCGCCCCAGACGTTCGAAGTTCGCCTTTTTTCACATATTCTATTTTAAAGAATACGCTAATATCTCTATTCGTAACAGTATGTATACATCAAAATGGTAGATTTATAGCTATTTATCACAAGGACACTTTACAAAAATTTGGATTTTGATTATAGTAATAAATTTGATCTTACCTTCAATCTGCCTACCAGTTCCATGAATTCTTGCAATTTCTTGATATCCATAATGTATTATTTACAAAGCAAAAATTTTTTTCACTTAGATTGTTCAGTCATACACGTCTATCACTAGTAATTATTAAAACGGAGATTTTATGTGTTGTTAAAATGTTGATCAATTTCACAAATGATTGTCAAATATCAAAGCAAACGATCATAGAAAGACAATGTGATTAAAGAATTACAATTAGTTATTTCTTCCGTTCCTTCCACTACAACGACCGTAACCACAATACTACCAACCATACTACCTCACTGACTACAGTTCTATGCATAATATACTTACCCACGCGTTAACGGCAGAGCATATACATATACACACGAACGCAAACTCATCGTTGCCTAGGTTACATAATTTTCTAGTAAATGAATGTATTAAAGATGACGATCCATAGATATAATGATATATAGACAGTGCATTTTAGATTCGCGCGAATCAAAGAAAATAGAAGTTATGTATATTTTTCTTTTTCTAATTGTACAATTGTTTTATTCGTATATCTTCAATAATTTAGGCTAGCATATTTAAATAAAAATAAAAGTACTAAATCTAAATATTGATTTTTTTATTAAAGTACAAAATAATACTATATATTTGTTTTTTCTTTGTTTGTTTTATAGTGTAGCTTCGTTGAGAAAAATCTTAAACAGTTCATGGCTAATTAGATTGTCTTTAAAAGAAAATGTTGTAGAATATATATAATCCGTAAAAATTATAACAATCTGATAATAAATATTGCCTTAGCCTGGTAATTTCTAATTTTAATCACCTTTCATCAGCACTGTCTGGCACTCTTCAAAGGTGAATATCTACATACATACATGCATATATAAACAGAATACAAATTATAATTGTTGTGCGCGTTATATGGATATGTGATATATTAGCTTGAAAATATATAATTTCCTTTAGTTGTTCAAAATAATACCTTTTTAAAAATATTCGATATGTCAAAATCAACGCAACAATACGCGCATTTTTAATGGTACAATTACTCTTTATTTTTTTCTCGATATTATCCATAATTTTCTTTAACGATATTACAGTCTTATTATACAATATTATAATTCTTTTAAAATATTAGATGTTCTTTTTGTTTAAGCAAGAATAAGATTGGGGTTACCAAAGTGAAGTAATAAAATAACAATCGAAAATCGTGGTAAAGATAATAAAAATTTCGTTTACTTGTGAATGCTACCTTTAACCGAAGGAGCGAGCTAGATAATTGAAAACAGGCACATCGTTCAGTCAGCTGACCTGTCTTGTGATAGCAGGCTCGATTGTGAAGCTTGACTCGCTGTAGTAGGCTGGACTTACCTCGATACGTTTCTCGTCTCGTAAGTTTCTTACTGTCATTTAGTTTCGTTGATTGTAGATTACCATGCTTCGCCTTGATTCACTATATAGCCAGAGCGATTATAATGATTTCGTACTATATAGAGGAAACCAAAGATTTTTGCAGAAAAGACTGGCGCGTATAGTATCGATCGTGCCAGTTTGAATGCGCCATCGTTTTTCGATCCGGACATGAATTTGTATGTTTTAATCGATGTCCACGATTAAACGGTATCACCGATATCGTATATAATTACACGAAAAACGAGCTAAGCTGTTCTATTTGACGACAAAATACATCAATTGGATTCGACATTTTTATTAAGTGAGCAGACGTCTCGCGGGCTTAAAGAGGGCTACGCCTACTTTTTAAATGAACTGCTCACGTGAATTTTCTGATGAATGGATGCGTTAGCTGACATCAACTTTCTCGCCGATTTTCGTCGTCGTAATTGACTTAGGCCGCGTGTAAGAGTACTCATTTCCGGAATATACTTATTGTTCACGAGCGTTGTCTTTTTATCCTCGTTTTTGTCATATTTTTGTCGGTGTGTGATTAGTTGCTGTTGATTACATGTCAGACTGAAATGATATCAACTTAATCTTATGATCATATCTCACAAATTGAACGTAATTCTGTAAAATTGTTTTTAGATCAAAACTTACACTTCCTTGGAATGATTAACCATATATACTTTGCATTTTATTATAATAATATTTTTTTTATAGAAAATGCATAATGAATACTATTAATTTAACTTTCGCTCAAATAAATGTTTCTCATTATATGCTCAGTATGTAGGTTTATTTATATTTTATAATGCAAAATATTTTCAGTTGTTCGTCGATTTTACTTGAATAACAATTTACAATGTCGAACCAAGGGTTATCAAAAATTAGTAATGAAGAGAGAGAATCCAAATTTGGCTATGTATATGCTGTATCTGGTCCTGGTTAGTATACGATATATATTTTTAAGAAATTTATTTATGTTTTCAATTTTAATACATATATTTATTTTCCTACAGTGGTTACAGCTGAGAAAATGTCGGGATCAGCCATGTATGAGCTGGTTAGGGTAGGATACTATGAATTAGTAGGAGAAATTATTCGTTTAGAAGGTGATATGGCCACTATTCAGGTATAATAAACTATTTTGATATATTTAAAAATTTATCATATTATTTTTACAATGTTATTATGTCATTTACATTTATATTTTGTTCCAGGTGTATGAAGAAACCAGTGGTGTAACTGTAGGTGATCCTGTCTTACGTACTGGAAAACCATTGTCTGTAGAACTTGGTCCTGGTATACTTGGCAATATCTTTGATGGTATTCAGAGACCATTGAAGGATATCAATGAGCTTACAAGCTCTATTTACATCCCAAAGGGTATTAATGTACCAGCATTGTCAAGAAGCACTGTTTGGGAATTTAGTCCATGTAATATAAAAAGTGGCAGCCATATTACTGGTGGAGATTTGTATGGTGTGGTTTATGAGAACACATTAGTAAAGCACAAAATGATCTTACCTTCAAAAAGTAAGGGAACTGTAACTTATGTTGCACCTGCTGGCAATTATACAGTATCTGTAAGTTATATGTTAATAAGTGAGCAAGTCAATTATTCTAATTATTTATCTGATATATATTTTTTACTTTACAGGATGTTATTTTGGAAACAGAATTTGATGGTGAAAAACACAAGTATACTATGCTTCAGGTATGCAAATAATTTTTTCTTTAATACTGATATATACATGCTAATATGATCTTGCATATGCAGGTATGGCCTGTACGTCAACCTCGTCCAGTTACTGAAAAATTACCAGCTAATCATCCTTTGCTTACTGGTCAACGAGTCCTGGACTCACTTTTCCCGTAAGAATTTATTTAATTGCTTTATGCACTATATATAGTACTTATTGATAAAAATTGCAGATGCGTTCAAGGAGGCACTACAGCAATTCCGGGTGCTTTCGGTTGCGGTAAAACTGTAATTTCACAAGCTTTATCGAAGTATTCAAACTCCGATGTTATTGTTTATGTCGGTTGTGGAGAACGTGGTAATGAAATGTCTGAAGTATTGCGTGACTTCCCCACATTAACAGTGGAGATTGATGGAGTTACTGAGTCTATCATGAAACGTACAGCTTTGGTTGCTAATACGTCAAACATGCCTGTAGCTGCTCGTGAAGCATCCATTTACACAGGTAAATGTATTTCTATTAATAAGAAAACGACAGTACAAATTTGATGACAACGTATTTCACTTTCCTATGTCAAATATTTCAGGCATTACTCTATCAGAGTATTTTAGAGATATGGGTTACAATGTATCCATGATGGCTGATTCAACATCTCGTTGGGCAGAAGCTCTTCGTGAAATTTCGGGTCGATTGGCTGAAATGCCTGCTGATTCCGGTTATCCGGCCTATCTTGGAGCTCGTTTAGCTAGCTTTTATGAACGTGCAGGAAGGTAAGTTTTTTCATTTAATATAGCGATATACGTATATATTAATTGATTATATTGTTAATGTTAAATATTGTTTGCAGAGTGAAATGTTTAGGTAATCCTGATCGTGAGGGTTCTGTCAGTATAGTAGGTGCCGTATCACCACCAGGTGGTGATTTCTCTGATCCTGTTACTAGTGCAACCCTGGGTATCGTGCAGGTACTAATGCACTTAATGTTTATTTTCTATTTGCATAACTTATTTTTTTATTTCCTTTTTACCCTTATAATTTGCTTTTTTGTCCATTTCTTAGGTATTCTGGGGTCTCGATAAGAAACTCGCACAACGAAAACACTTCCCATCCATTAACTGGCTTATTTCATACAGTAAATATCTTCGAGCTTTAGACGATTTCTACGATAAAAATTTCGCGGAGTTTGTTCCTCTGAGAACGAAAGTGAAGGAAATCTTGCAGGAAGAGGAGGATTTATCAGAAATTGTACAGTTAGTCGGTAAAGCTTCTCTTGCTGAGACAGATAAAATCACTTTAGAAGTTGCAAAACTTCTAAAAGACGATTTCTTGCAACAAAACAGGTGCGAATTATCATTTTGCCATAGTCATGTTAATGTTAATTAATATTATCGATGTTCATTTTTACTATTCTGTTTTTACGTAGTTATTCAACATACGATCGTTTCTGTCCATTCTACAAAACTGTCGGAATGTTACGAAATATGATAGCATTCTATGATATGGCAAGGCATGCAGTCGAGTCTACGGCACAATCAGACAATAAAATAACGTGGAATGTCATTAGGGATAGCATGTACAATATTCTCTATCAGTTGAGTTCTATGAAATTCAAGGTAAGCATAGGTTAGGATGGTTTTACTTATATATTTTAAAAAGTGTGTAACAAATGTTATATATTTTTTCTTCAGGATCCAGTGCAAGACGGCGAAGCAAAGATCAGAGCTGATTTTGATCAGTTATATGAAGATATTCAACAGGCATTTAGAAATTTAGAAGATTAATTGTCAGAAACATTCATACAAACATAAGTTCTCTACATTCAGGAACCTTATGCTGGTCATTTAAGGATGTCCTGGATCTACTAAAAAAAATATATGGAACATTCGTAATCACGTATCGCACATTAAACTGTTATATTAGTTTTCAATAATTACAAGAAATTGTATATATAAAAAGTGTTACAAATATAAAAGCTACAATAATTTTATGTGTATTAACCTAACATTTAAACAGAAAATTATACGTGATGGCTGAATCACTAAGGTTATAGGACGTCCTTAAATGTATTTCCAGCTTCTATAAGTATTTATATATTAAGTGCTATACCAAGCTACTTCAAATCCTTGAAATGAAGTTATATGTAATTAATTTAAATTGTTGGAAAAAAAGATGAGATGCCTGGCGACTCAAGCTTCCGATTTTATTTGCTGTAAATTGAATTTAATCATGGAAGGATCAGTGTAAAGAAACTGTCATATGTATGTAAAATGAGAGTAAATGCATCATAAGAAGCTTTCCATTCATCCTTATATGTTATTCTTTTAAAAAGAAAAAACATAATCGTTCTGTATTTTGTTGTATCATAGGATGAAATGGTAGCTTTTTACAAAAGAATGGAATTTCAATTAAAGAGTATTAAATATTGTATTATAATAGTATATTATGTAAATGTCGCGTTAAGTGACGAATGCAGACGTTACATAAAAGTAGATGTTATTTTAAATGTTGAAACCGTTGAAATATGGTCTGAAAGTTTAAAAAAAAGGGTGTCAAAATGTTAGAACTGTTGAGGTGCAGGATCTTTTATCGTTGAAAACAAAGTATAAAGAAAGACGCATCGTAAACAGTGTTCCAGTAACTTCGACATTTCCATTGTACCATATGTAAAAAACAAATAAACACTATGCATAAAAAGGCCAAACTTCGAGATTGTTAATGATTAAATAAAAATAACAGTGTTTCGATAAATTTCATTTTAATAATAATATAATATAACAATAACCTTCGCGGTATGTACATCAACGATATATTACAAACCAGTATTTAATTTTTTCGATTATTCCGACACATCATCATAGAGTCCAAAATCCTGGGTTGAAAAAAATATGTTTATTGCTATATGCGTACGTATATCCATATGTACACACACGTGTATGTATATACATATATAAATATATATACACATCCATACGTGTGCGATAGTCTATTTTATATTCTCATTATTTAGATCATTTTCTTTTACGGAAATACCTACTCTACGCTCATTAAAACATTATTAAAAATAAAAAATATTTAACGATCTCTGTAAAGATACAGTTGTTATATATGTATAATTTGCATCGCATTTTTTTGTTTGTATTGCAACTGAATGTTCTTCTTGCTTCTTTTTTCAAATTAACTTTGGTTACATCGTTTGAAATTATATATCCGAAAGTTACAAATCAATGCTCAATATTCACAGCCTTGGCTCGTTCGTCGTACACGAGGTAATTCAATCCAATGCATATGCATACATAAATATAAAATTCTTTTTTTTATAGGTTCTATGAGGAATAGTCATAACTTCACCAGTATTCGATAATTAGCAAATATTATCCATGATATACTCATGAATACGCAATCAAGATCTTAACAGGGCAAAATGTTCAAATATCCAATACCAAATAATTTAATAAGCATTAAAGAGGAAAGTTCAATTTAAACGCAACATGAATGATGTCGCGTACAAGTATACAAGATTATAATGATAGTTACGACCATACCATTAGGACCATGCAATATACTTCAAAGAACAGAATTTCAATATGATAAAATTTGGTGTGGTTCCTATGAAACCAAAAATTGTAAGAGTAAATAGAGTACTTCTTCTGACCATTGTATGGTCAGATTGTATATCCTAATATTTACAAAAGAAGCATTGCATTACAAACTAATAATCTTTTAAGGACTCAAATGAACAACATCAACATTCGTTCCTGTGGAGGGTGACATTTGTGACCTGAGCTGAAGATTCTCACGTTTCAATTGTGTAACAACTTGTTTCAAAGCAGTTATTTCTTGTCGTAATTTTTCGTTATCGCGTAAACACTGACCTAACCCCTGATTTGCTGCTCTTAATTCCGTTATATACTCACAGGCCTTTGATAAAATTCCACCTTTGCTCTACAAAAGAAACTCGTGGAAAAAATGCTATTGTTAAATGTTTCTATAACTGCAAATTCCATAAGTTCTATTTTAATACCTGAGTTTCATAATTTGCCTTTCCTTCACCACTGCCACTACCAGTGCTGTTTGCACCTGCATTACACTCGGGAATAATTTTTCCCAATTTTGTAATCCAATTGTTTATTTTGTCTCTTCGTCTACGTTCGACTTCATTATGAGTTGCTCTTCTTCTGTCATCTCTCTAAAGTATATATTACAAATAAAACAAAATTCAAAGAGCTTTAAGGACTGAAGGAAAAATATACCTTTTTCAAAACAGTAGTACAATTTCTTGGTGTTTCTATTTGTAATGTAGTGGTTCTAGGAACCAGTGATCTAGATGTTTGCGCAGTAGTGAAAACATCATTAGCATTTCCAATGACATAAAATTGTCCATTCAACGGGGATGTTAGGACCTGTACAGTATTATTTCCTGGTTGGGTAACTGGCAGTTCTATTTCATTGCCAGCAGTAGCGCCATTTACTTGGACCACTCTATAAGCAAGAGCTTCTTGGTAACGCATTCCATCTTCCCCGACAGGTTCTCCTGTAATTGTTTCATAATTCAAATTTTTGCAAATTAATGACTAAGCTGCTTAGAAGCTATATGAATCAACTTCATAAATCGAAAAGTAGAGAAAGCTGATAACTTTAAACATATTTCTTTGAAATTTACTTTACAATTTGCAATGAATAAGCTTAATAAAATATTTGATATATTTTTATATATATCTAAGTTAAAGGAAAAAGTGCAATTGATCAATTTGACTTCTAATCGAACAAAACTTAATTGTCAACTTTTGAGATATAGACATTTTTGAATTTATGACAAATATTTATTTACCTTCGCAATCTACGATTTCCGCTTCCTCAATAACAATTCCCGTGCTCCCGTCATCCTTCGCGTGAACAGTGCTGTAAAACAAACATAAACACATTGAAGAATGGATATGTAACTTATCTATAGAATTACGTCTATGCCTATTACTTCCACGACCGTTGTCCTAAGTCTTGTAAGTGCGCACAGTGCACTACGTGATGACCTTGAGGAGACCTCGAGCGAAACAGGAGGGATAGGTGTTCGCATTATCAGCCAGTCGATATTTAACATAAACACTACCTGACATCCTGCTGTTCGAGATGCTGCTCCAAAATATCCATTTTTTTTTCTACCAAAAACGTTTGAATTTGTCAAAATTCACGTGAGCTGGTCACGGGACACGGCAACGAGGTCATGTGGTGCACAAGATGGCGATTCTTGATTACAACGCCATCCTACGCCACTCGATTTGATTACAATTTTCAATTTTGTCCAAACTATACCGATTACAGATAATTGAAATTCCTTAATAAGCAATGTATACGTGTAATCATTTTATAAATAATTAAGACTTCTAACGTAAATAAAATTTTCTTAATAAGAATAATGAATTCAAAAACTAAAGTTGAATAGTAAACAAAATTGTAAAATATTGTTCGATAAACATATGCAGAAATTAAAATTGAAAAACAGGGTGCAAGGTACATTTCTTTATTGAATTTCTGTTTGTTACATTGATCATTATAGCCAACATCTATATGAATAAATACTTAACCTATATACATCAAGGTTACGTAATTTATGGTTTCAAACATTATTTACTAATAAAGAGAAAACTTACCTCTCTGATACTAGTATTAATTGTGATAGGGATGAACAAGTTCGTTATAGTTACATATTCGTAATTTGATAAAATTAGGAGACATGTCTTTCCAATAATTAATAATGATATTTTATAATTACATATAAAAATATAATTACAATAATGTATAGATATTCGTTTTTCTTAAAATATTTAAAACAGTGCGTAATCAATTTCAAAATTTGCAAAATCAGTAAATTAAAATATGAAAACTTGAAATTTAATATTGAATTTAAAGAATTATATCAAGCAATTATATGTCCAATTCCACTAATAAAATAAATTTAACCAGTAAAAACAAGATTTGGAAACTTATTTATAGTTCGTTATATACGATATTATGAAATCTGTTATGGTGAATATGAACAGTAAATTCATTGAAAATTGTGATTAAAGTTAATCTATGTTTATATGTATTATGTACAAAAATATGTATCATATTCCTAATAAAATATTAGGATAGAAGAACACAATATGTAACAGAAGAATTAAATTTAAAATATATATATACATATGCATGTGTAGTTTGTATTTATGTAGAATTGAGAAATTGTTGATGACATCTGGTTAACAAAGAATGTATTTATATTAAGAATATGAAGACAATATAACTAGATTTTTTATTCATCTAAATTTAGATGAAAGTACTTTCGTTTCACGTTTTTAGAACATATTTAAAAATTTGAAAGTCATTTCAAGGATCGCTGTAAATACGAATAGCAGGAACTACAATGTATCCTGTAATAGTTTGATTGGTCAACGAAATACAGTTCATCATGGAGTACGTCGGTACGTACTTGACGATTTTCGTGATTTTTATTAGCAATTTCCAAGCAATAAATATTTTTTTACATTTTTTTTTGTATTTATTATTAATTATTTTTAAATAAAGTAAATATCTACATCCTAGAAAAATCTTACCGTGATATGTTACAATCAGGCAATTGTATATGTTGGATTAATTTCCGTACAAACAGTCATATACATTTTTGCTATGAATCTTGCATAAATCTAATTTGAAATTATTTAAAAAATATGAAATTTAACATTTATATATTTTTTCGATGAATTGCGTTTTCTCTGTTCTTTCTTTTAAATACGTGTCATTTTAAACATAACCTTTCATTTATACAATTTTTCCTTTTGTAGTTTATTCGATTGCTAAATTTTCATTGTTTTTTGTAATCTACTAATGGTTTATTAAAATCTTATTAATATAACTGCTCATTTACTATTATAATATCATATTATATATGACATAATGATGACAGTATTTGTATTTAAAAAATATTAAGTTACTTATATTTTACAGATGCTGCAAAAAGTAAAAGCAACGACAACTCTTGTAACTCAACTCCTTGTGCTGAACTAGTATCAAATACAAATTCTAATGAAAATTTGCTGGTAGAAAAAAAGGACTCAACAGTAAAACATCAGATTCGAGGCATACAAAAGAGAGATAATAATACTGCAACTACCTCGCATGATCCACCCCAAGAGAACATAGACTTTAAAGTGATTTATAATAAACAAAGGATTAATGTAAATTTTCCACTTGATGGTACAGTGGCAAAACTGAAAGCTTATCTTCAAAATATCATATCTGTGCCACAATCTATGCAGAAGGTTATGATTAAAGGACTAGCCAAAAATGAACAAACATTAAGAAGTTTGGGTGTTACAAAAGGTAACTTTTATTATATAATATAATATTCCCTCTTTTGTGCACTGATTTTTATCAGATATTTATTATATGTTGTGTTATATAATTATACTTTTAAGGTGCCAAAGTGATGGTAGTAGGGTCAAAACTAGATGATGTATTAGCCATTTCACTTCCATCAAAACAGGATTTGTTAGATGAAGCTGCTTCCACTACAAATAAAGAACCTTTATCTCAGCAAAAAATACATAGGAAAGTATTAGATAAAGGTATGCCTGATGATGTGATGCCTGGTATATTAGATAGTAAGGTATGACATATACTTTAATTAAAGTAATAATTTTTATTAAATATTGTGTATTTTTATTTAATTGTTTTAACTTTTAGGAACCTCTACCAGAATTTCCATTGGCTGGTATGTTAAATAAATCTGGCGGTAAAGTTAGATTAACATTTAAATTGGAGCAAGATCAGCTTTGGATTGGTACAAAAGAAAGAACAGATAAAATACCCATGAATTCCATAAAAGGTGTACACAGTGAACCAATACATGATCATCCTGAATATCATATTATGGTTTGTACTTTAACATAAAATTGGCATGCTCTGACATAATTAAAATTTGTCTATTTTTTCAATTTTTCACAAAGGAAGTGTTGCTACATTAATATAATATGAACCATATGATTTACACAAATATTTTTTTAAATTGTAGGCTATACAATTAGGCACAACAGAAGCTTCGAGATACTGGATATATTGGGTTCCTGCACAATACATATCCGCTATAAAAGATGCTGTTCTTGGCAAGTGGTGCTACTTCTGATCGAACATTGATGGAAGTTTCGGTCTCTTCAAAAACAAAGCGTAATCAGGTGTAAGCATTGATACAAACACGACTGTACTAGTCACACATTTTTAACAGTAAGTAATAACTTATTTTGCGTTGGATAATAACTGATATGTTCTAATAAAAGTATTCTTTCTTTTTGTTAAGGAAATTTTCTTAGATAATTTTTAACTTTGTTAAAAATGATAAAAATATTTTATAAAGATTAATACATTTTACGAATTTATAATTACCATTTCTGATAGCAAAAAGAAATGTTTATACAACATTGCGATTTCTGGATTATTGAAATTTTTTAATATATTCAAGTAATGCTAACTGTAACCTTAATTTCTCTGAATTATATCGTACATAAGATTTGTAAATATCATAAGTTTTTTAACTCTTAGGAAAATACGTTATATTAAAAAGAAACATTTTATTACCTTAGGTAAAAGAATTGTCATTTAAATGAACAGATTAAAGAATTTTAACTTTTCTGTTTATTTAAATAGAAATGCTTGGATCTTTAAAATAAAGTGAAATGTTTGTAAAATTACATTTATAGGAGGAAGTGAAGAAAGAAGTTATGATGTTGCATTTACAATCTTTTGAAGTTCGTCGAGAAATAATTCAACTTTTTAGTACATTTAATGATATTAAATAATAAATTAAAATAGTTTAGATATTCAAAAACGAATTGTTTCAGATCTATTTTTATAGTTACAATTTATGTCGAGTATCAAAGCTGATTTTATAAATGTTAAGTTTCAAAACAAATTTGTCGCAGATTAATTTGATTCAATTAAAAAAAAAAGAACAAGAAGGTACGAATTATAAACGAAATTCAAGTTGCAATAAGCTAAGTTATTATCAAGAAATATAGTCCGCATTTTATAAAGATGGAAAAAATGCAATTTTTGGTACGATGTTACTGTTCGATTACGAAACAACGAATTTGTCAAAATATATTTGCACGCGTCTTGATATTGGCCTATAAAACAAAAATTGTCCAAGGGAATTAGCCGTCTCAAAATTTCGCTGCGCACTAGAGTTCAAGTGGACTGTATATCTCGACGAGCATTATTAAGACGAGCATTAAATTATTATGTAACGTTAGTATTATAAACTGCTGTAAATTAGGTTTTATACTGTACATGTACACAACTGAACGAGAACCCGGGAAAACGACAAATCAAACTTGTATCTACCGTAATATCTACATGGAATTCATAACTATTTGCACATTCGAAAAACTATTTCAATGTCCATTTAAAACAAGACTTGTACATCATGTTGTGTGATTTAATAAAAATAAACAATTTTAAGTCTTCTCAAACGTGATTTTCTTTCATTTTTTTTATTTGTAAATTATATTGAAATATAAATATAATAAATATTTGTTACTAACTCACATAAATTATTCTTGTAAATAAAGTATAATAAAGTAATTTTTAAGTTTTGGATCGAACTCGGGCTTCTTACCCGCATAATTGCGAGAAATCTAGATTCCCTTACGTTTGTTCGTTATGAACAGGAAACTCCTTATTATGGCTTTAAATTACTCGAGGCTAAGCAAGCTGTGTTGCAAGGTTTACTCTGTTTGAAGTAAGAAAAGAAAAGAATTATTAGAATTCTGCACGAATCAAAAATTAATTATAATTTCGCAATTGATATAAACCTTTGTATTTCGGTGAAACGTATGTATGTAAGTGGTTCAAGGTTGAATACAGTACTTGTATGCGTGTATATGTCAAGGCAATACATATGATGATATAACATAGTTCGTGGAAATCTCTGTTTCTACAATTTAAATCGACGTCACTTTGATGTCTTTTCCGTGACTGTCATTTTTACACATAGTGTAAATAATGAAATAGCACGTTAACTCGTTACTATTAATGGTAATATGATTCTAACCAACATGTAATAAGCGTTTTCTACACAATTGAACAATGCTTTCTCTGTGACAGAAAATCTATGACCTGATGAATGAAGTGTGATCACTAATTAAGCAAAGTGTCAAAAATTAGAAATAATTTTTAAAGAAATGAGCAGAAAAATCATAAATTCTATTGTACAATTATTGCTAATGACAGAATTAATGTTGTCATTAATTTGAAATATGAGTAACCAGAAGATAAGTGGAATATGTATTATCTCCTAAGCAGATGATATACATAAAAAAGGTATCCAATATCAATGGTTACTTAAATTTATATTGAATCCTGAATACTTGCCCTATTAGTAATGGAACAGAGTGATAATATATTAGAAGATATAGAAGAAGCATTTCTTGTTTTAACAGAAAGCTTCCTGGAGCAAGGTGCATCGCTAGTAGATCTTAAGTCTGCTAGTTTAGAAAATAACATAAAAAATAAAAGGAACCATATCTCACATTACTTGTGTTCTAAAAAGGTTCTTCTTGCCTTATTTACACCAATATTTTGTAGCATACTTTTTAAATATTTATATTTTGATATAATCAGAAGCATTCGTGAAACTAGATGCTTAATACCAAATAATTATTTCATATGGGAATTTACAAGACCGATATCAAATTGTGATTATTGTCGAGATGTTACTTCAGCACTGATCTTGCCAAATTTAACAAGAGAAGAATTCAAACAATATGCCTATTCTTCTAGACCTATGGTGATAAAATATGCTGCAAGTCATTGGCCAGCTTCAAAGGTATTTAGCTGGAAATTCTTCAAAGATTTATATGAGAATATTGATGGTGCTTATGATTCGGTAGATGAATGTCAATTCTTGCATTTCAAAAGTAATCTTACCAATTTACGTGATGTTTTTGCAATGACTGAAGAAAGAGCTATGCAGTATAATGGTAAAGATCCTTGGTATGTTGGTTGGAAAAATTGTCACCTTCAGATTTTGGATATTATGAAACGGTACTACAATCTACCTCATTTTTTACCAGAGGATGCGGAGGTTCCTTATTCCAATTATGTTTTTTTAGGATATGAAGAAGGTGCCATTATGCATGTACGTATAATAGTAATAATATATGCACACTTATTTTTAATTATTTTTAGTTAATCACAGGTTTTATTTTGTTTACAGCTAGATTATATTTCGCGTCTAATGTGGCAAGGGCAAATTATAGGCAATAAAACGTGGAGCGTCGCTCCGACTCCGGAATGTGATACTGTTTGTACGCGTTTTAATTTTACTGTTTATGCTGGAGATATTGTTTTGTTGGATACAAGAATTTGGTATCATAGCACTTATGTGAAAGGAGGAAACTTTAGCTTGACAGTCACTTCAGAGTATGGATAGATCTTTATATGTATATGGCAAAATTGTATTTGATCAATTTTACAGACTACATAGATAGGATTCTATGGAGTTGAAAATTTTTATATTATAAAATTGAAAGATCCAAAATGTTTTGCCTTGTTAAATTATTGCATTATATTGATGCTTAATTAAATATACATAAAGTTTTTATATGCACAAAAATTTTGATATTATAGGACATGCTATTAATGAGTAGCATTACATTATGTATGAAATTTTTATATAGTAAAATTTTTGGAGGTGCCATTTTTAATGAAAGATATATATATTTACTAATGCATAGATTAGAATGTACAGAAGATTAAATTTTGCAATATTTTAGATTGCCTATTTATTATAATTATTATGTATCGAGTTATATACAATTTCTGGATATTTATTGGTTTTGCCATAGTTAAAAACTAATGGAAATAAGAATTAACGAATTTTTTGGATACTATTAGCACAAATGAAAAAACAATTTGTACTGCAATGTAAATGGCCATTATATGTTTGAAAATTATTTCTGTATTCGTATATTTGAATTTTTATACATGTATATGCATTTAAAAATGCATGTAGCACAAGCTATTATAGAACATTTTACTTCCAATAAAGAGATACATACAGTTAAACACGCTTTGGCTAACGAAATTTCGTGTAAATTTAATGCATAAACTTTACTGAAAGCGATCAATTGTTATTTATTTTATATTTAATTATATATATGTATGTACATGTACAAATATATTCAACCTATAATTTTTAATAAAATATATGAATATAGATAAAGTGTTTCAATGTGACTTTCCCTGCATACTCATATATAGCAACTTTTATTTTATATATTCATTTAATTGCATAAAACACAACGCGATAGAATTTTTTTTTATAAATCGTTTATACAGTTTGACATTGCAAGTATAAATACTCGCAAACTTTGAAGCATAAAAGTACAATATATCGTGTTATATTTAAAAATTGTGGATAGCATAGGAAAGATAGAAATATTGTTTCATTTAATTACACACACCAAAACGACATATATCAGAACCTAAAGTGGAATGCATATACCTGTTGCTATGCAATACAGCATATCATACATATAATACTAATTGAACAATGCTGATGTTACATCATCATTTTCAGACTTCAAGGTTGCATTTCTACTGATCCTTTTTCTCTGTTGCCTGTTGAAAACTTGGTGGACTTTCCTAAGATATATACAAAGGAACATTTATTTGTAGTATTAATTTTTGATTCCCAGATAATATTTAGAAATTATATAATGAATGTTCTACTTACATAGTATGCAGGAGGTGGAACATAGGCGCACTGGGGTCTGTTTGGATCATAATATGCACTTTGAGCAGCTTCTGCTGCTTTTGCATCTGTAAATGATAAAAGGAATAAAACACTTATATAACAAAAACATTAAATTTTTATTTGAAAATATATTTAAATTTATGATAAGTCACATACATTTGTACATATTTGAAGTAGTAAATTTAAATTGATCTGGCATTTTTGATTTTTATAAAAAATATTGAGACAAATTGATTTTTTAAATATTTCGTAGTTTGGTCTTTCTATGATTTTAAGAATTTTATTTATTTTATAACAGTATTGATAAATTTTATCATGTAGATAAAATCATAAAGCAAATCACTTTCAATATTTTCACATGGATCTTGAGATAGTTTGTTTAAAAAATTAATAAATTAACACAATTTTTCAAACAGTAATAGAGTAGCAATATTTTGTGAAAGGACACTTTGGTTGAATGAGTCATTGAATATGCTAAAAATCTATATTCTTCCTAGTGTTATTTTAACAAAAAAGAAACAAAATTAACGATTGATATACTGTTTTGATAATTTACAGTAACGAATAAACAAATAAAAAATAATTAACGAGCGATAATAACACTCGCGTATTTTTGAACTATCTCTGACAACTATGTGATAATAACTGAGCATAGTGAAAGTCAACCTTACTGCAGGTCAACCAAACCTGTTGTGCAATAATGTTGCATAATATTTAATACTTAAAGTTTTTCAAGTGAAATAAAAACTATAGTATTATTGTTCGATTATTTTACAAATGAAATATATACGATTTTTATAATAAAGCAATATTTCAAATTGGTGGGTTTAAATAAAAACAGCAAGTTATATTTGGCTAAATTTTAATAACATAATATGTTCTTGTATTATAATGATCATCACAAAGCTATATATGATCGAAGCAGCAAAAATATAATACTTTAATATACAATAATAATTGATAAAAAACAAATATTTAAAAATAATTTGATATTCACTGTTATGTGTATGTATTATATCATATGATCCTCATGTCATAAAGAATAGTATAAGATACAAGTTTATTCATATGTTCCTTCTTTGCACTTTTAATATACTAACTTTAATATTTTTTTATCTTTCATTTATTATAATTTATTTTAAAGACTTTCGAAAATTTGGCCATTATTCAGATAAAGTATGATACAAACATGCATACACAAAACATGTAGCCTCATATGTTTAATAATTAGTAATTAGATGGGTATGGATTGTAAGGATTTTGTTGTGGGTAATAGCCAGACTGTGTATAATTATTACCTTGAGAATATGGAGTATATGGTGGAGGATTTTGTGGATAACTGTTATATGCTGGCTGTCCATAGTTCGGATACGCACCTGCTTGGGACATTGGTTGGGCATTATAACTTGGATTAGCCCACCCAGGTGCTCCATTTTGTTGAGGTGGTGTCCAATTAGGTTGTTGACTGGAAGTGCCCCATGCACCTTGTGGCGGTGCATTTGCATATCCTTGATAAGGTGTATTTATACCAGGATACGGTGGTGGCATATCCGTCATATATACACTGTTTGCTATACAATATAAATTTACATTCCTTATGTGTGTATAAAACATTAAAATTGTGCTAATTGTAAGAAAACTAATAAGGTTTTTATTACATTGAAAAAATCTTAGAGAAAAATAGATGTTTAACCTGGTGGAGTATGTGAAAATGCATCATTTTGTGGAAGCCACCCATAATAGCCAGTCTGTGTTGCTTGGTAAGCAGGTGGTGGAGCTGCGTACCAATTTGATGTTGGTGGTTGGTATGGTGGTGGAGCATCATTTGCAGGTCCATTACGCTGAGCTACAAATAGGTAAAAACAGTTATATACAAAGCATCGTAATGTTCATAGACAGACAATAAGAGAGAATTATTAAAGTTTATACCTGTTAAGATAACTAATTATAACGAACTTACCCATTGCTGCTGCTCTTAACATAGCTTGACCAAATTCTATTGCACCACCACTTTTGAAATGCAACTTGAACTTGCATTCTCCAATCCAATTGCCATTTGGTTGAGCACGGCATTTACCTTTGATGTAATTAGCACCAAATATTGGCTGTTCTATTTCAACATCACATAGTGTTATAAAAGGAAAACTAAATGACTGCATCCTTTCTTTGAGATCTTTGGCATTAAAAATCATTCGATGGGTGGTCAGGTATAATCTACCATATTTGGTACCAGCAAATTCCACTTGTTCTGGTCCATGGAATTCCATTGTGACATTGTCACAAAATAATAATATGCTAAATAAATAAAGATTTTATTTGTTTATATCGTACTTAGTATAATATAGAAAGAACTGAAATGACGATGATTTGTATTAATTCTAACAATTTTACTGCAAATATTTGATATATCTTTGATGTAGTAATCATTATTCAGAGAAACGATTATTGATAAAAAGGAAGTTACATTCGGAAGGCCACGACGATAACTACGTTGTAAAAACGTCATAAGCAAGAACATGTGAAACAACGATCACATTATCAAAAGTTGCTAACATATTTTATAACTTACCATTCTCCGGCGTGTATTAGAACGCCCCCGTTAGCGTGCGCTGTATTTAACGACATATTTTTTTAACGTTTTCTCCAATACTGTTGAAATTTCCAGCAACAATCTTCCTTCATCAGCTGATTCATAAGTGATAAGTATGGCGCAGTGCGCACGCGCACTTATCTCAATACAATATATCTAACGATATATATATGCGCACAATACGTATATGGTGAACTTATATTTCACATAAATGCGTAATCATCTTTCTCAATTAAAATATTTTTGATGATATTGTTCAAAATACTTTACTAACTGATAAAAATTTAAACATGCATAAAGTATTACATATATATATGCAAACCTATACTAAAATATGATTATAACAAATTGATGCAATACCTTAGCGCTAAAGCAGAATTGAAACGCGTATACATTTTCGTATATATGTCTCGAGGATATACTTCATTTACAATTTATGTTTACTCTAGAAACTAATATGAAAAATAAGGGGAACCATATCTCTCGATACTTGTGTTCTGAAACGATTCTTGCCTTATTTAAATCGATATTTTGTAGCATATCTACTCAGACTCAAAAGCATTCGTGGAACTAAATGCTTAATACCAAATAATTATTTTATATGGGAATTTACAAGGTCTATGGCTGGAAATTCTCCAAAGATTTATATGGGGACATCAATAGTGCTTTCCGAGTTGAAACATCGTCATGATTTAACCCAAAGTGTTGAAATGAAAAAAGTTTAAATTCCTATATTCAAAATTCGCGGTAACACGGGGGTTAGAGACGCAAGTGCGCACGCAGAAATCAATGCCGCAAATTTTCAAAGCATGCGCCAGTGCACGAAGACAATCACGTCTGTACTACGCGTAAAGAAATAAATAAGGCAGTGATCAGGTGCAATTAACCGATTGGCAGGAAGTGCATGGTGTAGTGGAATCAGACGGTTCTTTTTTAGTAAAAGCCGCCCAGTTGAAATTCTTCCGAAAACAATGAAATCATAAAACAGTTCAACGGCTAATTGATTACTGTTTTTCTCATTCTTAATACGCGTCGATCACGGCAGACATGGATGAAAATTTGAGCCGGGGCTACGTGCAGTTAGGGAAGGCGAGGGGCATGAACGAATTCAAATTTTCCAATGGATTCACTCATCTGTCACCGCCTGTTGACAAATGCAACTTCATCTACTTCGCCCTTATACTTGGCGGCATAGGATTCCTCTTGCCGTACAACAGGTCACGCCGCAATCAGACACTATATTCCTCCGTGTGTCGGCAATCGAGTGTCAAAGACCTCTGTATCTTTAATT
This sequence comes from Bombus vancouverensis nearcticus, assembly GCF_051014615.1. Taxonomy (NCBI): domain Eukaryota; kingdom Metazoa; phylum Arthropoda; class Insecta; order Hymenoptera; family Apidae; genus Bombus; species Bombus vancouverensis. The sequence continues at coordinate 14,773,846 of NC_134919.1, forward strand.
TACGATCTTTTCTTGAAAGTAAAATCGAACTTACGGTATACGCTTGTGCATGCTTATGTCGAACACCAAAACCATGTATACCTGATGTTTTGATATACAGTGGACTTGCATAACGCTGATTCGTATAACGCGATGAGAAGATCGTGACAATACTCGTGAAGCGCGATAAGCTGTATATAGCGGCTAGAAAAAATATTTGAACTTTCTTTTTTTGCAATGAAGAATTTTTCTTTAACAGATTTTATGTACTTCATTTCCATAGCATCAAATTTGTGTAATCATGTAAACATGCTGCTAAATGATACGAAATGTAATGTACTTGGATCTGTTTAATTTATTTATAAATGCTATGATAAATACAATGTTATGCAAATACTTTTTGTAGCCACCGTATTTATATATAGGGAAGCTAATGGTTATAAAGGATATAAAAATTTATCTCTTATCCTCGTATACTGGTATAGCTGATATCAAAGAACGATTCGTATAACGCGGAATATTGCATGAAGATCCACTGTACTTTTAATAGTGACTCTAGATCGTAAATGCTTGTTGAAAATCGATCAATGATCTCAGGGATGGTCATATGAGAATATTGCATGGCTATACTTAGTAGTAGATTGTTAGTAAAAGATATTCCTAATAAAAAATATTAATTAGGTGAGTTTATTATTCATGGAACGTAACGTCGATGTTTCTGTTTCTTACAGTTTCATCATAGCGGTGGACTTTTTTCAAGCGAGGTATCCCGGAACTACTGTAATATTCGATATGTCAGTTGTCTACATTATCATGGCCTTTTTCGCGGTTTTTGCAAATAATATTTTGATCGAAACATTGTCCCTAAACACACGGATAACATTTGGTAAGAATTAACAGTCAGTTAACATTTAACAGTTAACATTTTTGTATTAAAAACATGAAAAAAACATTTTGTATGAAAATATGCTATTATTTAATACGCTAATATGAATTGTAGGATATCTGGTAGCCTTCGTCACCTTAAATTTTGTTGTGATTTCCGAGATCTGGTGGGAGCCTTTTAACGTGGCTACTTCTTACACGATTAATTTAGTCGTCGTTGCAATAGTATCGCTGGGCTGTACCGGTAAAGAATGCTTTGTGTCATGAATCCCATGAAAATTCACATTTTATATTAAAATTGCTATTTTTTAATTAGTTCAACAATCGAGCTTTTACGGATACACTTCCATGCTTCCCAGTCGATACACGCAGGCGGTGATGATTGGAGAAAGTGAGAAATAAACACTCAAATAATTGTTTTGTCTAAAGTATCGAATTGACGAAATATTAAAAAAAAAACATGTATTTTCTTGCAGGCATTGCTGGCCTTTGGGTATCAATCAATCGAATATTAACAAAGTCTTTGCTTGACGATGAACGTAGCAACACATCCATGTTTTTCGTTTTATCGAATAGCACGATTCTAATGTGCTTCTTACTAAACCAAAAAGTTCGCAAGACTGATTTCGTGCAGTTTTATATAACATTATGTCAAGAAAGAAATCGAATTACATTAGAACCGACGGAAGATGTTGGTTTGGTACGTATCAATTATTATCAACCAACAATTTTAATTAAATAATATTAAATGTATTTTGTGAATAGATGGATCCATTGGATCAGGTCGGGGACCCTTCGAAAGGTCAGTATGGGGTTCTAAAGATTCAGACTAGTCCTTTAGGAAATGAATCTGCAAGTGGAAACACCGAGCTAAATGGTAAAAATTACAATTTATTTCTAGTGCGTCGAATAACATTTATTTGTGGTAATAAATCAATAGTTTTTATTTTTAGGAACAAATCAGTATTCACCATTCTCATTCAGTAACCCAGTATATGAACCTGGCGCGCCATCAGGAAATCCTCCTGGTAGCGCTGGTCCTACATACAAAGTTGAAGATGTAGTTGTTATGAGGGGAACGTATGGAACTCAAACTAGTAAACCGTGGTCTGAAATCAAAAGTACCATATTCTTTAATTCTACGTTTTTATTATACCATAAAATTAATTTTTCTTCACGAAAAACTAACATATATGATATTTTTTAAGAGGGTTTTCTTGCAAGACTTGAAGTAGCAAAGATAATATGCCCATATATGGCTAGTATTGGTCTAGCATACTTTGTAACACTTTGTTTGTACCCTGGAATTATGTCAGAAATTATTTCTTGTGAGCTTGGATCATGGATGCCGGTAATTTTGATGACAGCGTTTAATGCTTCTGATGTATTGGGCAAGGTATAAAGAATTTTAATGTCTCGAATATATATTCGCTGAATATACATTCACCTAAAATTCAACAGTTTAAAAATTTAACAGTTGCGCGCATATGGATATCTTGTTATTTAATATTTCAGATACTTGCTTTGATTCCTTATGATTGGAAACGTACCCAGTTACTATCATTTGCGAGTGTTCGAGTTATATTGATTCCTTTATTTCTACTTTGTGCATTACCTAGAAGTACTCCAATATTTTCTGGAGAGGGATATCCATTGCTACTTTCTTGCTTGCTTGGCGTGACAAATGGTATCGTTGGATCGGTACCAATGATGCAGGCACCTACCAAAGTACCGGAGGGACATCGTGAATTAGCAGGTATTATATACTATACGTATATTTAAATTTTCATTTACGATGATGACTCATTTCTTATAACGTTACTGTATCTTTTTAGGGAATATTATGACTTTGTCGTATACTACAGGTTTGACAGTAGGCTCGTTATTCGCATACATACTGGATACTCGTTTCGAGCTACCAGTCCAGTCGAAAGATGTATGCTTTAATGCATTAAATCCATCAGTAATGCCACTTAATAATACAACACCAAGCATTTTGACAACTATTATGTCTTCCGCATTACCCACGTTAGAAAACGTTACACCAAAGGTAAAAACTACTGTAACTGTCTTGTCAACTGTTTTAACATCCACTTTGATGTCTAATAATACTACCGTTAGTACATTAACTACTGGTGTGATGGAAACATCCACGACTATATCCCCGAAGATGTTTGTTAACGTTACCGCTTCAGTTAATAATGCAATTTTACAACACTAGGATACGCACGTTTGTGTGCTGTGTTGAATCTGGTGCTCTATCTAAATAAATTTATTCAAATAATTTATTATGATGTAGAATCTTATTTATTGATTTGTAGATTATAATTATTTATTCGTTTGAATTATCGCAGTATTTCCCGTACAAAATGATACCGATAAATTTGTAAAATGTTAAAGAGATTTTGATTCCACAGAACGATAGTTAAAATCGCCAGATTGAACACACACACAAAAATTCGAATTCTCGATCCTTATGATTTCGTAAATATTGCAGTAATTATTTACTCGAGTTTTTACCGGAATTTATTAACGAGTAAAGGATATTTTTAACAAAAAGAGTGATCAGGAGTCAATAAAACAAACACGGAGTAATGTTGTATCCACATTACGTCGAATAAATACTTCTTTTTAACTCCTGTAGAATAATTAAGCCAGAAAAAAGCTTTAAAAGTCTTCTTCGATGATATTATTGTGTCTTTTATATAATTGTGGCTAATTTTATAGCCGTCTACTTATTAAATTTTATTGTTAAACGCAAAAAAAAAAGATTCAAATATATAGCTGTAAAATTTGTTGCACGTGAGAAGGAGAGCAAAAGATCTTTTTAATCCTTAAATAATATGATGACGAATAATCGTAACTCGACAGAGACAATCCTAATGCGTTAACTCATAGTGTTCCTTTATTTATTTAGGTAATTTTAAGAATTAAGAAAATAATATTTCTCTTAAAGTTTCTGTCTAGATAAAAAAGAAGAATCTGCTACTGAAAATAGTATTTGACTTCGTATCATTTAAGGATTAAATCATATCCTTCGATGAGTTGTTTTCTAATTTAAAACTTGTTAACTTTATGTTAATCCTAGAACTGTCCGGAACGACACGAAAAAGAGGAAAATTATATCCAAACGATATTCAAAGTCCTTCCTGGTAGTTCTGAGCACTGCACTTGTTAGATCAATGGTTGAGACGTAGCAAATTTACGCGATCTAGTTATCGTGCAAGTATATTCTGTAAGAGATTGTTATATGTCTGCGTGAATAGTTAATAATTATAAATGTAAGATATATATACTTACAACATTCTTCCGTATGAAACGAAGAAAACGATGAAAAAAGAAGAAAAGAAGAAAAGCATGTGTTTTTTTCGAGCGCGTAGTTTTTTACCTAAGTTAATACGCCCAGAAACATATCCATATTGTTGCCTGGAAAGGTTTATAATCAAATATTCTCAATCTTTGTAGCCACTGAATGAAACTTTACACACTGGATAGGTACACTCTGCAAAAGATCATATTTTCACGCGTTCTCATATAGAAGTTAAACGTATAATTAAAAAAGAGAAGAAAGGGTAGATTCTTTACCAGAATTCTTTTCACTATTTCTTTCTTAACGTTTGTTTTATATTAAATCACATAATGAAGCTCATCCAAGCTCGTGAATTAAATGGACTTAACCGACAATTTAAAGCTCGGAAGCATTTTTACGAACGTTCCAACGATGGATTACACTTCAAAGTATAAAAGATTAAATCTTAATAGATAAATGTATATGCGTAATATTCACCAAATGTACCACCCATCCAAACAGCTTACAGTTGTATTTCATATATTCAAGATATATCTAGAAATCGTTTAGAGATGAAGCATACATACACACACACACACACAAACACACAACATACAACACACACATGAACCCGGGATTACACGTAAAACATGCACACGTAAGAATTGTCTATACATACCCATACACACGCAAATTCGAGGTAATGCAAATTAATCATATCAATCTTCGATTCGTATCATCGATTCTATCACAATTTCTCTTGTACGATGGTTTGTTTTATCCGATCGCAATCCGGATGCACAAAACGTCGACACCTTTTTCAGACTCAGTAAGTGACTGGAGTAAGATTGTTAAGATTCGCGGAAAACCGACAAGTCGTTACATACATGTCATGTGTATATCTTTACTCTCAACATATTGAGATATGGAGTGGGGTTTTGAAAATTTATCGAATAGGAAAATTTGAGAAAAGTGTTGGGGGATCTTCAGTACAGGGAAAAAACGAAAACACAGCACGTTCCTTTCTGAGATATTTTTTTATGAGATGAATTCCAGTTTTACAATCGCATCGTAGGCGAGAAAAGATATTTTAGTGGTTCGTTAAGCGACTACGGTATATTTTTTATTGCCCTTTCATTAGTATCGTAAACTTGCAATATAAGTTCCATGATATATCTGCTAAAACCTATGTCAGAGAAAAGAGATGAAAAGAAAAAAAAATGCACGTGGGAGAAAGATACTCCAAAGGTCGAACGTAATTAGGGGAATTTATACGAGGATTACTAAAAAAAATCGTAATAGAATTATGAAATGAGTGATGAGGTATGATTATGAGTGTACAGTATAAGAATGCTTCTTAAACGATTGTGTGTAGAAAATACGGAGAGTCCTTTTGTTTGATAATCATATTTTTCATTAAAATGTAACTATCCGTATGTCAGATACGACATGGAGTAATATTCTGTACAGCCTTTAATATATATATATACTCGTTAAAAGAGTACGTATACAAAGAAGGGCAGATGTGATCAATTTTTACATTAGTCTTCTACGTATTAGAAGTTACTCCACATCGTAATTAATAACATGTACAAATAATAAATATGTATATATATATATATATTATATTCTTTAATATATCTTATCCAAGTATAATACTCTTTACGAATCAAACATTACACTCTTGATCACTATCATTAATCGATACTGTCTCCTATATTAGTTTCCCTTACATCAATTAATCGATCTCGCTTTTTTTCTTTCCTTTACTAAAAAAAGAAGGGGACAAATTAATGTACTGAATGCTATACGTATTATCAAAATACTGTCACTTAATTGGTAATAATTCGCAATAATATTTGTTAACAAATTTAAGTGATACAAATCTCTTTTTTTTCAGATTTTCCCTACCTATTACAATAAGCTAAGGCCGGTTCATTAGATATTAACCAAGCCGGTTTAAGAGTATAATCACTATAGCGGCTTAAAAAATGATTAATCAGCAAAGTGATTATGCCCTTAAAGACCGTCAAACCTTTATGTTTCCTTTACAGTGGAATGAAATGGTAAACGCCATTCTATCACAGTTAAATAAATTGAATACGCTAAGTTAAATGTACGCATAGTTTTCAAACAGTCATTTGAGATACTTAGCAGCCCAGTCTGTTCGACCATGAAGACTTCCGCTGCCTTTTGTGTTCAGCACAGTTCCGTATGCGATTGGTTGATGTGTTCCTTTGTTTGTATTTTCTATCGAACCCATAATTGTTAATAGTAATACATTAATAACCGAGATTCAATGATCAACGTTGAAAGTATCTGACCAAATGTAGAAGAAATATTTGTCTTAAAAAATGGACAAGGTTAAGAATACTTACTGATATTCTGTGTACCATAAACGCTGGGATAAGGCAACCTTAAAGTTTGATCGGTGAGGTATCGATTTCGTGGAATATAATATTGTCTCGTCTGATTCTCGACAGAGTTCTTAGGTACCCAGAAGGAATCGGTGAATTCTTCGTACTTTTCCATCGGTTGACCAACCAGGTTCCGTATTAATCTAGGCCTGTTCGGGTCGGAGTCACCGTTTCTTCAAAAATAAAAAAGAAAACGAGAAATCATTAGACGAAACCTCGGTTAAAATAAATCGATTAAAAACTTGAATCTCAGGAATTCATCGATTTAATTTATTGAACATCTTTTGATTTACAATGGAAGGCGGATAGTGTACAAAGTATAAAAAAAAATCCAGTCTGAGAAAAGGATTCTCGAAAATCAGTCATGTCCATTAAACAGCATTACGAGTAAATAAAAGAAATAATCTCAAAAAAAATATCCTATCGTATCCAGACACGTGAAACATTTGCGAAGCTCGTTTTCCCAGATCATACAATACAGCAACGTACATCCCAGTATCGTCAGCAAGCAAGGGATCAGGATTTGCTTTAGTAGATCTCGAAACATTCGATACCTGGACGCTAAACTCGCACTTGGACCAGCGACGTATCGAGCCACAGCGATGTAATGTTGCTTCCCCGATGCTTTTCGACCATTCTTCACGTTTGATGGCTGCAACTGATTCCAATTGATGGTCGATGGCTCGTTCCAAGCTGGCAGCACCCAGTTCCCGTTGCTCTGCTGCGTGTTCTCTGGCAAATAATTGGCATTCCAATTGGCACGGTTCTCTTTGTATAGTCGTTCTGGGACTAGCTTTGCGTTCACGTTCTCAGGAATGATCTTGCTACTGACGTGGACAATTCAAGGATTAGATTTTATATAGAGTTGTATCGCGGTACGCAGGGAGGATTCCTACTTAATACGCAGCTTTTCGATTTAGGAAATTCGAGCAACGCACCCCAAGAGCTCGGCAAACTCGTCCTCGTCCAATTTTTGGGGATTGCTTTCGCGCATGTAACTATTATGGTTCAACAAAGGTAGTATCGTTTGCTGTTGCTGCTGCTGCATCATTTTCTCTTGTGCTCTGTAATTAAGTGCAAGCTCGTTTGATATTTTTAAACGTCGATTTCATAGCTCTTAACATATGAAATTAGAACTATCGATATTCTTTATCAAAACCGAGTCCTTGATGGAGGTTTTTCTCAACATTATGTTAATTATTTCGTATCATAACGATTTTCTCATAGTGATTCATAAGTTCATAAGAATACTATCAGGAATCGTAAGTTTCGCAACTTACGACAACTATGACGCACTTTATGCTCGTCACTTCATTTATTGAAAGAAACAAATACATAAAATGAGTTAAGAGGAAGATTCTATGCCTCAAGATAAAACGGAAATCGAGAATAGCAAAATTGCATCGGATGCTTCGTTTTCCAGAGAATCGAATTTAAAAACTTTTTGTTTTTACTTGTCGAAATTAAATTTTGATATAGAAAAACATATTGGAAAATCGCTGGCAATGTGTTTTTGACATTTATCAATTCAAGACAAATTCGATCAAAAAGTATCGAGATCCTTGTGTAACTCTACCTTCGTATGTTAAGGTATAAAGATATAAATATCGATTCAATTCACCTGGATTCCATCGAAGTCCTGAGTACTTCTTGCTGGGCGTAATTGTACGGTTTAGGAACAGGGGGTGGAAGATTCACTTTGTTCAAAACGAGATCTCGTTGAGATGTGACACCGATCTTTGTACTATTAATCATACGCGGAATGTTCGTTTGGAAATAGGGATACCTATAAAAGCATTATTTCAATGGCTATTAGTTATTTCTTGTTATAGTCTACAAGGTGGATCAACTAAATGAGATTACATAAGTTTCTGCCTAATTTATCGTTGTATGAAAAAATCTGTTGAAACAAAATTATCACTAATACAATAAAATAAACACTATTAATAAACCGTTAAAAAGTATAAGTAAAATTAAAAGTAAAAGTACAACAAATAAAAGTCTAGCAAATAATGGTGAAATATTATTTTTGTAATTGTCCGTTCCATTTAGCTGATCCATTACAGGATGAATCGAATATACAGATATTCTCTAGGTAACTTGTAAAAGTTTTACCTTAGGGATTGCTGTGCTGTAGGCCTTTTAATAGGATTCCACTGTAACATATCTTCCATAAGTATTACTGCTTCTTGGCTAGCATTTGGTATTAAAACGGTTAACGACGTGCGAGAAAAGTTTGGAAACTTGAAATTCATAGCGGCAGCCAGTTGATATCCGTCTGGCCAATCATCCTTCTCCGGCGTGCCAATGACGGAACATATTTTAAAGATTTCGTCGATTTCGCTTTTCCCGGGGAAAAGTGGCCGAAACGTGTATAGTTCGGCCATGATGCAACCCACCGCCCAAATGTCGATCGGGCTGTTGTAAGTCGTGGAATGGAGCAGCACTTCCGGTGCTCTGTACCTGAAATGAGATCCTTAAATTAATTAGAAAGAAAATTCTTCGTTTCTCTTACGGATTTCAATTCATATTCGTTTCTATTATCGTTATTATAAATATTAATATTATAAATATTAATATATAGTATTAATTTTAAGTACGGATACAACTGAAAGATAAGATATTGTCCTTCTCTGACTCAAAAGATTAAAGGGAGATTAAAAAAATTTCTTTATTATGTCATCCGTTATTATTCGTTAAAAATCACTTTACAATTTTCTTATTCATTTTAAATAAGTCGTCCAACGGATGAGAAATATAATTTTGTCAATTGTTCGTGCGATTATTGTTAATTGAACGTACTAATAATAATTATTGATTAAACGAATGTTTGAGTAAATAGATATTACCATCTGGTGGATACGTAATCCGTGTAAGGCGGCCTTGAACGTATTTCCCTGGCCAGGCCGAAATCAGCAATCTTCACCAGTTCTGGCCCCATACATAATAAATTTTCAGGTTTCATGTCGCGGTGGAAAAAGCCATGTTTATGCATGAACGCCAGTCCTTGAAGCACCTGATACACTATGTTCTTGATTACCGGCTCAGGGAAAAGTTTGTCCCTGTTGCATAATACATTTACGAAAGTCCAATTCGTTAAAAGTTGGATAGATAATTTAATAAAATTTTTTTACCTGTCCTTCATTAATTGGTAAAGATTCTCCTTCATATATTCGAAGACGAAATACAACACGTCGTTTTCACGAATTACTTCCTTCAATTTGACTACATTCGCGTGACTAAGTTTTTTCAAGGACTGCAAACGAGAAAAATATTTAAGTAATTTCTTTTTCATTCTGAAAGCTGGAATTATTTTAATAACTAATTTCCGTCAGCGAATAAAATAGTTATAAATTTTAGATACAATCAAAGAATATATGGAATCTAAGAATTCGCAAAATAACACGTACATTTATAGGAACGATTTATTATCTAGACTATGAATTTTTATACAAGTTTATAGATTTACTTGCCAATTGATAAAAAAGAAGACAAGCTAAAAATTACAACGCATACTCTACTTTGTATATCTTACAAATTTCTGCATACGATATTCCGTTCAATACACTTTTAGAATTTTAAATTTTGTGTATAATGCGCCAAACATCATAGTCCAACGATAAGATCAAATTACGAATTCTCTTGCTAGGATCTATAAAATAAATTATTTTTTTTGTTTATTACTTTAACTTCGCGCAAATTCATCGCCTCTTCCCACGAATAATATTTCCTCTTCATTCTTTTTATGGCAACCTTTTCCCCGGTATCGATGCGTTCCCCGAGAACAACGGAACCGAATGTTCCATCTCCTAATTGGTTTAATGTTATATATCGATTCATTTTCATCGATGTTCGAATCGTCGAAGGTTTACAACATTTCTTCAGCTTGCGGACTGATTGTTTGTCTCAAAGTACTCTGGATGCATCATATTAATTTCTAAAACAAAAATTGCCACTTTTTTTCATGACCTTGAGGAAATTGATTCAAGATTAGTTTCAAAGAAATTAAATTCTTAGATTGAATTTTCCATCGAAATAATATTTCGACAGATTGTTTTCCTAATTCCACATTCGCAGTACTAGTACCTAATAATATTATTAATGATTAATAATAATTTAATCCTTAACGATTAAGCACGCGTGAAATATCATGCGAATTTTGTTTCATCATCTTATCCTTATTTATAACACCTACGAACATTATCATCTTTTTACTTTCCGCTCAATAATGATCATAACGATAATAAATATCGATCATGATTATTAAACTTATTTGACTTTATTGATCTCCAAAATGAAAAGATGTATTTTGGTAAATTCCCAATCATAATAATAATAACGTGATTTTCACTAATGATAGCTCGTAAGGATTATGATAATGCAATGTAGTAATAACTCAATAGCCGAGCAATAATCATTATTCTTTTTGCATAGTACGTAGTAGATGACGTACGTTAAATCATTATAATAGTTATCTAAAACTACTTAAATTTACATGAATTGTTAGTTAATGTCTTTATTAGAGTGCCCATTAGAACGTTCGATAAGTAATATAATTATACAAAATGGATATTCATTTGTTATGAATTTGTTATGACATTTCGTAATCTTCATTAACAAAGCGACTTTGATGTCAATATGTAGTTGCGTTCACCTGGCTCTTATGCAACACGAGAAAGAATCAAAGCGTTCTTTTACTGTTCCTTTCAGCAAACGGAAACGCACATTTTTCCTGTAGAAATGTTTTTAAATAATAGATAAGTATTTGGTTAGATTGATCAAATTATTAATTTATTTATCTTATCTTTCTCTCAGATTTCGTATCGTCAGTGAATTATTACTAATTCATCGCTAATTCGAAATAAGACTTTTTCATATTACATGACCCGAAATAGAAAGATTAAGACCCTACCAAGGCTATCTACGTAGCGACGTTTCATAGATGCGTATTAGACTCGTTGATAGCGATAATGGCAAGTACGTTTGCATGCAGCGGTCATTGCGAAGCAATGTGCACCTGTTCACGAAAAAACAATCAACAGAAGTTTTCGTCGCGACGACTGGACATTGCCAGTAATCCTTGCAGCTACGAACGAATGTATCGATATAGAAAAGAAGCGTCTTCCTCGTCGCTCGACATTTTAAAATAATGACAAAACAAAATGTATCTTACTGTACGCTTCGTTAATTGAACATCGACGTAGATCACATTGGTCGTGTCTAGCAGATTACTCGTAGACACTGGGCTTAATTTTTCTGTTAGTTATCTATACGTTATAGAAATTAATATATTAGCTATCTATGTGTTCATCAATATTTATTTGTCTACCTTTTATAATCTGCGATAGAGAAAAGGAAAAAAGGAGAATTTTATCAGATTAACTGTTATTTCCCTCTTTCTTTTATCTTTTTTTTCCTGGAGAAATAAAATTCTATATAACGAGTAAATTATTGTATCTGATAAGGTTTATTTATAACATCGCTAGTCAGATAATAGTTAAAATTGCTAAAAGTTTATTATGTTTTGAGATTAACTTTTATGTGTCCTCGTTGTTCAATGATATTCGTCGATATCACAGTGATGATCGGCACGATTTGTTTGATATCGAAGATAACAATAACAACAATGAACGATCATGAAAAATCTTTACTAGAGAAAAATCGTGCAATTGATCGAAGGAAAAGCTGTACACACTTCAACTAGCTTATACCACTTGTTGTAAGTCGTTGGAGTTAAAGTTTCACCGCTAACGGAAATGTTACCGAGAAAATGCTGATATACAGCTCGTAAAATATGAAACGGTACGCCGGTACCGGCATGTACCATCGCACTGAATTGTTAACTGAATTTCATTTAGTTTGAAATATTGACACTTGTTACTTCTTAGATATACGAGCATATTTTGTTAAAGACACGTGTACTTTATACGTCGTTTATATGGATAAATGTGTAATTAAGTACATGAATAAATAATTTGGTGACATTTTTTGTCCGTTTGTCAATACATGTAAAATTGACGTAAAGGAGCATTATCGTCAATTCGAATAAAAAATAATAAGATAAAAAAATTATAGATAATTTTAAATGCATGATATAAATCGTTAATCGCTAACAATCATTGCTGTTTTATAACTGGACTTCGGATTGTGTCTTTACGTATTTATGGAAAATTTGAAGGCACAGGCACGCGTAATGTGCAAAAATTAATATCCAAGGTACAGTATTATCTGTAGTAATATTTAATGCGACAAACAAAATTTCTGACCGTGTTCTATCCATTTAGTTATATTCATAAAAATATCAATTCATATAAATCCGCAGTCTATCGGCAACTAGAGAATTTTAAAACGTTGAAACCTCGGAAATTGAAAGATTTCGAATTTAAAATTTTTGCAAAATAAAAAGATTGTATGTTGCAAGAATTAAGATTATACGTGAGTAGTTTCGACCAAAAAAGGTACGGTAACCCAATTACGTTTTAGAATGATTTTGTTCGATGAGAACAACGCAGGCCAACATCAAGATTAGCATTTTCCTTACGTTCGCATGTGGACAATTTTCGTAACGGGTCAGTCATGCGAGAATATAGATTTTCTTAGGTCTTACGATTCAAGAGACCGGCTAAGTGTATGTATAATAGGCCATTACTCAAGTTCTGACCTTCTATCAAAAGTTATAGCGTTACTTTCTCATTTTCTACGATTAGCAATATATTTCTAATTAACTTGACAGCAAAGTTCTGGGTAATTTACACGAGCCTGTTATTGTATAATAAAAAAAAAAACGCTGGATCTAAGCAGATTAAATAATAAGATATAAATATTAATGAACTAATAAGTGATTAATTGTAATTCATTTGCTACCCGACATTCAATATTTTTATTTCAAAATCATATTGAAAAATGTTACGCGAAATACTGATGCAAGAACAATTAATACTAAAGAACAGTGTGGAATAACATGGAACGCGATAAGTCGAATTTAAATAGAATAAAAATTTCATCTCGGTAAATTCACGATCAATTGAATCTATTCGATCGTTTACAATTCTTCGCCAATATCTGCTAACATTATACAATATACAAAATATTATAGAAATAACCAACACGTAAAAAACAAAACCGATCAATCAACGTAGGATCGTACTATAATTAACACCTGTTTTAATATATTTTGCACATTTTTAATATATTATTTAACTGCGCGTTCTTAATCCTCAAATATTGAATTTACTTATAAAAGGATTACTTTGGAAATTTTTACGTTCAATGCGAACGTGGGACAAAATTCAAAAGTTTTGAAATCTGGCGAAACGACTAAAGTTAAGCAAACGGCTCAAGTTTATCGTATCGCAGTTTTACCGGAAGCGTTAGGAATTGGAGACGTTGTCCGTTCGAATTTCAATATTCACTGTAACTTAGAAAGCGCGAACGAATATGATGATTTTAATTTTTACTTACGACGAAAACCATCTGGCTCACCAACATTCCACGTACGTGATTACTTTTCTGCGCAATGTTCCTTCGCAAACTGTTAATCGAGCGGCCATGCTTCACCGTGTGTAGTCATGGTTACAAGTACTAACTGAAACTTGTACCATTGGTGGTTGTTTTAACCCCTATTGTGATAATTCGTTGGCTGATCGCATTCTTTTTCATTGATAAAAATAAAACAAACATCGAATTTTACATCTGTTGTAAATAATTCAATTATAAGCAGAAATATTATTGGAGAAAAGAAGATGGTAGATAGCGAAAGCAGTACCATTTGCAAAAAGTCAACCAGTATTTATAAAAGTCTAAAGAAATAGGGTAATCGAAGAAATTCGACATAAGAATCGTGCAATTAGTATTTAAAACGGTTGCTTATAAAATTAAATGAATATTAAATGAATATACAATGAACAATTTTATAGACTTAATATTTGATTTAAGGTTGAGATGTTACCGACTATTGCTAGTTCATAAGTACAAATAAATAAGTAACGAATAAAAACATTTATAAACTGAAAATGATATGATGTAAAAAATACCTTATAAGAGATATAGATGGTTAAAATACAAAAATATAAGTAAATGGTAAATATTACATGTTTGCCAATGACAAATTGCAATGATATTTAACCTTTTCGATTGTATTTATAACGAAAGTGAGAGTATCAATTTTTAGATATGTATATTAAAATTATTAAATCGGATATTACTACATATCGCTAAAACTCGTGCAAATATATATATATTTCGAAATATTTTGATGTAACTGAATGCACTTCGAAATATTTTTCACTTTTGTTTTACGTAGTACTTAATAATACTAGATTAGGTATATCAAAAATACAGTGATAGAAACAAACAGAAAGCAAGTCTTTTGTACAGATGTTAATACTGTCGAAGAAATTGTATTAATAATGACACAAGAAACTAAGAAAGGAAAAAAAAAGCAAGTAAAAAAAGAAAAAACAAACCAAAAGGATGAGAAAAGTGAAGAAAATGTAAAACAGGACACAAGTGAAAATATCAAGTTGTATGTGAAATAAAAATCAATCAATTAGTTTAAAACATTATTGAAAATACAATTTATTTGTGTAAAGTGCTAAATTTACAAATATTAGTTACTATGAGTAAAATGCTACGTCTTGTTTATTAAAATTTTTAATGTAAATTGAACATAAATATTGTTGTATAGGTTAATATGTTTAGACATTCTCATATTACGATGTGATATGTTACTTTTTAATATACATATATCATTTCTATATTTTTTCTTATGTGATATATTTTATACAGTCTACGTTATCTATAAAAGATTAATTTTACATAACTTTTCTAAAATGTATTTTACTAATTTGGTTATGATAAATTATTTTAAAAATATATGAATAAAATTTATGAGATTTATTATTTTGCAGAAAATATGGGCCCTCTGTAAGATTTCCTTATCAAAGGGTATGGTCTCGTTCTGCCCTAATATTTGCAGTATTATTCATAGTTTGGTATAGTAGTCGACAGGGTAAAGAAATTTATTTGGCTAAACAGAAAGAGATTTTATTAAGTCGCACTGTGAATGTTAGATGTTCAAGCGATTATGAAGCTGAAATAAGTACATATCCTGAATGTGTACCCGAAAGATGTGGAAGGATAGTTACAGATAAATTAGTGTCATCGACAGAAACTGATGTTTTGTTGAAAATGGCAGTAGATGGTTTGAATTTAGCTGGTTCTGATGGAGGTGCAAGTATTTTGGACCTTCATTCTGGTGCTCTGAGTAAAGGTCAAGGCTTTATAGATATTTACACTTTACCAGAAGCAAAAGAAATATTCAATAGTGCTGATCTTGCAATTTATAAGTATATAAATTCTTCATAGTTATTTAAAACAATATTATCTCCAATTTTGTAATTCTACAACATTTGCAGAGTAGCAAAGACTAAGATACAACATGCAGTAGCGCATAACTTTGGAATACCTTCAAACAAAATATTTTTAACAAAGCCTACGTTTTTTTCCCGAATGACTAATGTGTCTGCAAAAACGATACATGACGAATATTGGCATCCTCATGTTGATAAGGTGCATAAATTATTAAATAATTTATAATTTATCTATTTTGAAATTTTAATATTTATTATAGGAAACATATGAATTTTTCCACTATACTACTTTACTTTATCTGAGCGATTTTGGAAGGGATTTTGAAGGAGGTCGATTTATGTTTGTCGATAAAAATAATGTAAAAACTGTGATAGAACCTCGTAAAGGTAAACGATGATTGCAAAGAAAAAATACTGTTAATAAGCGAGAAAAAATATTATTTCAAGTTTCTTTTATAGGTAGAGTATCTATGTTTACTTCGGGTAGTGAGAATTTACATGAAGTTGAAAGAGTACAATCAGGAACTCGATATGCGTTAACCATATCTTTTACGTGTGATCCAAATGCCGCAATTTCTGATCCAAATTATCGAATAAAATAGGAAAAGTAAGATCATTGTATAAGCAAAAAATATACATTCACTATAATTTTATATTAGAAATTTACTTATTTTAAAATATTCCTTCTAATAGAATATCTCATTCCAAAAGAAGTTTATATGTAACTGTATGCATATATTAGATATTTATATATCAACATATGTGCGTGCAAACTGTTCAATTTATATCTACAAGAATTACTGAAATCGAATTTCAGAAGAACGTCCTTAAACAAAGTCTTTTTTATATCCTTTATTTACTTATCAATATGATACAAGAACATATGACGAATGCACAATGTATACGCCTGGTGACAATTAAAATAATTATGAACATATACATATTTATTATTTAACAAACCAATCTCTTAATGCTAATGAAAAAATATAGTATAAATGGTTGCTTTTAACAAAGCATTAAGTATGTTATGTGCAATACATTTTTAATGTATATAAATATACATAGAATATATGTATATTGAATTTCATCACTGGAATGTCTCTGTTTTGTTACATTTATCCATATAGACTATAGATTATTCAAAAGTGTAAGAGTGGAAAAGATGTATAAGAGTTGTTTTATCGTTATCTTTGTTAAGTGTTTTTTGTACATATTCTTTTCCTATTTGAAAGTATCACATGTTTTTAAGAAACCTAAATTTGAAATAATATTTGACACAATGAAATTTAATAAACCATCTTTGTGTATACATATTTTATACTATATGTTTAAGTAATAGTATTTGTCCACTATATAACCATTACAAAAACCTATAGCAAGAATTCCTGAAATATACTATAAACTTATAATAATAGTAATTTGTATGTGCAAAATTACTATAAAAAAGGGACCACAAAATTATTCCTTTAACTTGGTACCTATTTTTCATTCCACAAATTGAAGTATCTACGATTAGAAAATAGAGAAATTGGCTACATAACTTAATAATACAGATGATATAAACAATGCATATACAGATTTGAAAGAAGAAACATTTGTACAAAAGTAACTTTACAGAAAATATGTAGGAATCATTAAATATTACACATTAAGTTTTGATGATCTCCATCAATATCAATGTACATTGAAAGTTCTCTGGAATGTACCTATGCAACTTTTTATGTACATTTAAGTAATGATATTAATATTATAGAAAATTCTCTGAGTTTAATAATTTCTTCATAATAAACTTCAAATAATTTTATAAGTTGAGATGCATTTTTTACGATCCTAGAATATTCGCAATTTGTGATGCGCTCTTTCCTAATAAAATGCTCCTATGATTTCCGGGTAGTTCTATAACTTTTACTTTGTTGGAAATCTATAAGAAGATTAAACATATTATAAGAATTTAAAAGACGAAACATATATACATCAATAAATTAACGTTTTATGTGTAAACATAATAATTACCTTCGATAAACCATAGTCATTGTTTAGAGGAACAAAGCTATCTTTGGCTTTAAGTAATACAATATCTCCATCATATTTTTCGGGTTTATAAAAGAAAGCCGCCTTCAATTTCTTGTAGAATAATAGAGCAGCACTCTTTAAATCTTCAGAGTCCAAATTTTTGTCGTCTATCAATTCGACCACTTTGTTTAATACAACCTCAGTTGTGTTTATATTTTTCAGCATGTCATATAACTAGGAAAAAGAGAAAATAGATAAAATAGAATATCTAATGTATGATAAAATTATGAAACAATGTGTGTATGAAAATAAAAATACCTCAAGGAAAGTGATGTTGCTCCTGAACTGCCTGACAAAATACGCTAAACATTTTCGTAAACCATCTGTAATCACTTCTGCACTTTCTTCGGTAGCACGCTTTCCAAGTTCCACAGAATGTAATTTTATGAAATCCGGCGAGCCGTCGATGAGAGTTAAGTTTGTCTTATGTCCAGCTTTCTGTAATTGAACAGCCATTTCCAGGCCAATGCAAGATCCAAAGGAATATCCTATTATGTTATATGGTCCTTCAGTTTGAATCGCTCGCATTTTCTTCAAAAAGAAAGTCGCTAATGCTGATACAGATTCTAATGGAGAGTTTTCTATACATTGGAAGCTCCAAGCAGGTCGATTCAATTCACTGGCCACAGTTTTAAATGGTGCAGCAACTCCTTCGATAGCGGGAACAAAGAATAATGGCTGCCCAGCCGAGTTCGCTGTACTGAGTGGAACAATAATCTTGACAGGTACAATCTCCGTACCTTCAAATGAGAGCAGACCAGCAGTATCTTGTATGGTTTCCTCATCATCTGAATCAGCACCAGCGTTTCCTGCTTCTACCCCAGAAGTATTGTCTAATTTTCCTAACTTGTCGAATGTTAAATTACGAATTTCAAGAGCAGATAATACTATATCGTAATTCCTTTCCATGGTTTGTTTAATTTCTGTTCCCATCAAGGAGTCCATTCCAAGATCAGCCAAGCTAGTACTACCGTTAACAGTTTCTAATGCTTTAATCCCCAAGATATTGGCTATTGCTTGGACAACACTAACTTTATTTGCGTTTTCTACCGCATTATCTTTACTTGCCGTAACAAGTGATGCCAGAATTGGATGTGGTTGTTGAAGGAATATGTCCATTGTTTCGAGACAATTTTGTATACGTTGCGGCAAAGTACCACCAACTTCAGTATCATTAAAACCACCCATTTTGTCTAAAATTAGACCAACATCACCAATGGCTCCCCATTGAATGGCAAGGCCAGGTAAACCATTCGCTTGTCTTTGTTCCATCATCCTTTCCATAGCAGAATTTGCAAGACCATAATTAGTTTGACCCACGTTGCCTCTTCCACTTGTGACAGATGAGAATACAACAAAATAATCTAATGAGGAACATTCTCGCGATACTATATCCAGATTCTTGGTTCCAGTAATTTTAGGTAATGCTGATATTACGAAATCAGATTCAGTAAGATTTTCAAACAGGCCGTCTCGCAAAACAGCAGCCAAATTGAATATACCACCAACCGGGGCTAATGCTTTACTTTCTTTTATAAGTTGTTTCGCTCCATCCAATGTTCCTATATCTGCCGTTGAAATTTTAATGTGTGCACCCATATTGCGCCAACGACGAATAGACAATGCCTGGAAGCCTGTAGTTACTCCAGACCTCGATGTGAGGATTAAATATTTCGCACCACGTAAAATCATCCAATCTGCTAATTCTAAACCAAATCCACCAAGACCACCAACTAATATATACGACTTATCAGGATTCAAATATGTGCGTGGAATAGCGGAAACTACTTTTTGCGGTGATTGCACAACTTTCTGCTTTTCCTCGTCTCGAATCTTCAACAGAACTTTACCAATATGTTTACCAGTAGCCATATATCTGAATGATTGTTCAATCTGTTGTTCTGAAAAGACCGTGGATGGAAGTGGGCGAACAGCACCACTTTTTATTCCTTCACTGACAAGTCTTACAACTTCTTGTCTCTCGGGGCCATCATCTTCGCAGATCGCATCCAAAAGTATTCCATGGAACGAAACGTTCTTCAAAAATACGGACATGCCCAGAGGCGAATCATTCGACAAATCGAATTTCCCAATTTCAAGGAAACGACCACCCTGAGCAAGGCATCTGATACTAGCTTGTAATTTCTCTTCAGCTAATGAATTAAGCACTATGTCTACACCACGTCCATTAGTTTCATTAAGTATCAGTTGCTCGAAACTAGTGTCTCGAGAGTTACCGATATTCCTATCAGTCAATACAGGAAACATTTTCTTCAAGAAGTCTCGTTTGTCTTGTGTTCCAACAGTGGTGAATACTTTGCATCCTGCGTGTAAGGCTATAGAGATACTCGCTTGTCCAACACCTCCACTACCAGCGTGAATCAGAACACTGTCACCGGGTTTCATGTGACCTCGAACACAGAGAGCATAGTAACTGGTAGCATAAGCAACTGGAACGGTCGCTGCTTCTTCTAAAGACCACTTATCAGGTACTTTCCACATGAAACCAGGATCAGCTATAACAGTGGTTGCCAAACCACGTGCTGGCACCATAGCCATAACTCGTTGACCCTTCGAGTCACGTCCAGAAAATTCGAGACCCAATATACAGTCTTGCGTAGCTAGATTTCCGGGAAGAGCATCTGGCGGCAGTTTCCCAGTTGCCAACATGATATCCCTGAAGTTTAATGGCGCGTAGTACACGGAGCATAACTCTGTATTTGGGAACTTTTCTAGTTGGTAATAGCTCAATGGACTTTCAATCCATCTTAAGCTGCTCAGGTCGCCTCTGTTCAAAGCGTTAATATATGCGTGTTCAACTTGAAGAGATGATTCATTTTGCTGATCTAATTCTATATGTTTGTAGCATCCCCATTGACCTCCCTTCAAAATATTAGCGAACATTTGTTTGTCCAGTTGTTTAGCATAAAATTTATCATTTAAGTTAAATTTGGGCATGTTCTTGTCTTGAATGAAAACGTAAGATGCTTTTGCACCACCATCTTCATTAAGCATAC
This sequence comes from Bombus vancouverensis nearcticus, assembly GCF_051014615.1. Taxonomy (NCBI): domain Eukaryota; kingdom Metazoa; phylum Arthropoda; class Insecta; order Hymenoptera; family Apidae; genus Bombus; species Bombus vancouverensis. The sequence goes on from NC_134919.1 coordinate 14,794,877, forward strand.
AATTCATAAATCCAACCATACCTATAAAAAATATCACATGTTATAAAAATTAAGATTATTTTAATAATTGATAGAAATTGTAATTTTGTCTGTTATGTTATAATTATCTGTATATATTGCAAAAAACGTTTAATGACACTTACCAAATAATTCTTCACCTTGACAAACGAACAAAGGTCTCTGATTCTGAGCCACAAGATTTTTCAAAGTTGCCTTAACACCTTCTACCCAAGAGAAATTCTTTTCCGTTAGTTGTATGACTACAGGATCCGGTCTTATTTCCTTCTTTTTGAGTAGAATATAAGATTTTCCAGGAATGACCTGTCTTGCTACACACACCAAATCTGGATCTGCCACGTTAAAATCAGTTTGAGCTGTTTCTTCCAAAAGTATGAATCCTCCGTTTATCACACTGTCTTTCAAATTTTTCAATATATTCAACGAATTGTCAGTTAATACATTGCTAGCTACTACAATGTGCAAATCTTGACCAACTGGTTCTTTTTCCGCATTGTGTTTTACAATTTTTATATTTTGTTTTAAGCTGGTATATCTTTTACGCAAAACTGCAGCCAGTTGTAAGTCCCCCTAAGAAAAATATCCAATAAGTCTTACTTTTTTAAACTGCAGTTGTAAAATACTTACATTTACTAGAGGTTCCCCAGAACACCATGTCTTTATATAGGGCAAGATTAAAGAATCCACAGGACGATCTCCAGATACTTCGGTTATTTTCAGTTTGATTCCACTTATATTTTCATATATCGTTAGTAATAATATAGTAAGAGCATGGACTTTAGCCTTTTCTGGATCCTGCACTAATGGTTGAGAATTTTCATATGGTATGAACAAACATCTTTCAAGTTTAGGAGGTCGAATCTGTTGCTTCTTTGCAATCAAAGAGGCTTTCATCTTTCTGATTTCAACACCGCCTGATTTAATAACACCAATATTTGGATAAGAATATACTGGAACACCCTCGTCTTCCTTATAATTTTCAACAAGCTCTAAATGAGCAGTGGGATTGATGGCAACGTATTGCACACGAACTGGCACATATAGCCCTCTACAATCCTTTTCAAGGATGCTGAATTGAAGCATGGTATCCATGAAAGAAATCCAGTCATTCCAGAGAAGTCTACCAGAAACACCACCATTATGGACAATTTTAATTCCTTGGAAAGTTCCAGTATAATTATATCCTCTGAGTCTGAGTTCCTTGTAAACGTCAGCTGTCTTCAATTCTACGACAGTACTTTCATTTTTTACAATCGGAGCAGGTATATTTAATAACATTTTATCAACGTTTTCTGGTACAGAAACTGTTCCAGTTACTACCACAGATCCACTTTCACAAATTTCAAAGTCTCCAGTGCCCAGGAATATATTGATCGAAAATTTCACAGTGCCATCCATTGGCATAATGGTAGCTCTTTGGAATTTTACATTCTCAAATGTAATCGGCAATTTCTCGAAATCTGTTCCACGCATTTTTGCGTAGGTTTTCCAGACAATCACTAGATAACCAGTAGCAGGGAAAAGAATTCTTTCATCGATACAGTGACCAACTAGATAAGCATCTGTTTCTTTGGACAGATTCACTTCCACTACATTTTCACCAAAAGATGCGTTACTTCCTGCATAGTCAGCTAAATTCCATTCTACAGAATGGTCCCATTTAACCAAGCTATTAATCATTGGTGTGCCACGACCAACTGGATAATTAACTGGTGGATACAATTTAGACACTCTGGGTTGTCCTCCTGCTAAATATAACTTTCCTATATTTTCTAGGAAGAAGTTCAGATTGTTTGCATGACCTCGTTTATGTAGCCCAATATTGGTCACAGTTGACGGTAATGATCTACGCAAGATTGCTTGCAATAGACAATGTGGTGCAATTTCGATAACTATCGCGTTTTCTGGGATATGACCTAATGCTTGATAAAATAGTACAGGCGACAATAGGTTATTCACGTGATAGGCAGCACTACTAAGTTGTGCCAGTGGAGTACCCCAAGCTGATTCCGGTATTGATGTAGAAATCCACCTGGAAGTTCTCTGTTTCGGATTTGTTATAATTTTCTCCAACATTGTACGAAGCTTTTGACCCACTGGGGCTACATATTTGCTATGGAAAGCAACACCAGAGCTATTCACCAATTTTATAAAGATGTTATCTTTTTGCAGATCATCTGCCAATTTCTTGAGAGATTCGATTGGACCAGAAACTGTCACAGAGTCTGCTGAATTGTTGCAAGCTGGTGTTACGTCAGGTGGGCATCGAGCTGCCGCTTCTTCCCAACTTAATCCTACGGCAGCCATTCCTCCTGGCTGTAAGTTTGAATCTTTGATTGTTTTTCCTCTCCAGTATGCAGCCAGAACCGTTTGTTCCGGAGTAAAAGTGCCATCTGCGTAGGCACATCCTAATTCGCCGACAGAGTGTCCAACAATACCATCCGGTTGAATACCTAAATACGTTAATACGTCCACAAGAGCGACTTGAATGGCTGCAATGGACACGAATGAGTATAAAACATTTTCGTCAAAGGTTTCAGCTGTTCCATTTTGAATAAGATTCATTAGATCAATTCCTTCAGGTTTTAGAGCCTCAGCACACCTTCGCAAACTTCTTTGGAATATGTCGATAGAGAGCAAATCTTTACCCATACCGGGCCACTGAGATCCCATGCCAGAGAATACAAACCAAATAGGACGCTTTTCATTGACATATGAATCAACTTCTCGAGTGCTGACATTTCCCATAATGGAATATCCTCGATAAAGATGACCTGCTACATTATTCGCGTGAATATCATGAAGCAAAGCAATGAACTCATCGTCTTTTTCGTATTCCTTGGCTTTGTCCAGAAGTAAGTTCACAGCCTCTGATGTACGACCAGATACGGTAACTAGTTTGGGTACTTTATTGTCTAAAACTGGCGACAACTTTGGTTTAGGATTGCTACGAAGAAGAATGTGAGCGTTAGCTCCACCAAAACCGAACGAATTCACAGCTACGAGTCCACCTTTCCATGGCATGTTCTTATCAACAACTTGTATACTTCCGTCGCTCAATGCCGGTATGTCTGTATTCGGATTCTTGAAATGTAGATTACCCGGGATTACACCTGTTTCCATGGCAATTAACAATTTTGCCATAGAACATACTCCACTGGCAGGTTCTGAATGTCCCATGTTAGATTTAACGGAACCAAGTAATAGAGGACCTTTTCTACCTTTGCAGAACAGATTTGCGATCGAATTGATTTCTTGTGGGTCCCCGACTTTGGTTCCTGTTCCGTGAGCTTCAACGTAAGCGACGTCTGCAGGATTAACACCTACTTCCGCGTAAACTTCACGCATCAATTTATTCTGCATGTCTCCACTGGGAAAAGTGATTCCTTGAGCTTTGTTACCATCGGTGTTGGTCTTAGCATGTAAGACAGTGGCATACACTCTGCGTGCATCCCTTGCTTTTTGCAAAAGAAGAACCGATACAGCCTCTGATCTAACATATCCTTTGCCATCACTATCGAACGCTTTACACGCACCGTCCGGAGATAACATGCCTAACCGATGAAACTGAAGAGAACTGGTAGGTTTTAGAAGAAGATTACAACCACCGACTATAGCTGCGTCGCATTCACCTGAACGAATTGATACAATTGCTTGATGCATGGCATATAAAGACGAAGAACATGCGGTGTCTATTGCATAACTAGGACCGTTGAAGTCGAATGTATATGAAATCCTGTTTGGAAACATAGCTCTGCAGCATCCCGTTAATCCGTATCCTGTAGACATATTTAAATCATTATTTTATTATTGTTACTATTACTATTAAGTTATTAATTATTATTAATTATTGCCAGCAATATTAAGTTTACCAACCATTAATTTGATCCGGATCTTTAGACCAAAATTCATCTGATTCTGAGGACGAGACACCAATGAATACGCCAGTTTTGGATCCCTTAATATCATTTGGATTGATACCAGCATCTACAATTGCTTCATAAACTACTTCTAACAGAAGACGTAATTGTGGATCCATTACATGAGCCTGTTTGGCATGAACACCAAAGAAGGTAGCGTCAAACGATTTGAGATCCTTCAGTTTACCAGTTCTCTTGGGTAGACCAAAGAGTCCGGCAGGCCAACGACGTTCATCATCTGTGATCATGTCGATACCTTCGAATAAGTTTTTCTTAAATTCTTCAATGTCTGAGGATTCCGGGAAACGGCCTAAAGAAATGTGAAAAAAATTATAAATATTAAATCGTAAGTAAAATTATATAATTCGAGATGTATTTATATATATGGCGATGTAATTACTCACCTGAAAAACCGCTAATGACAATTTCATTATTTACATCGTATGCGTTAGTATTGCTGTTCAACATAGTCGGTTCTCTCACAATGGGAGTGTTTGCACTTTCAAATTGAGCTGGCATTGTGATAAATATGATATGATCAACTTTTTCTTCGTGTATTCTTTATTTTTGCAGAATTTAGCAGACGTATGGAGCCTAGTGGACTGTAAGCTGAAAATTAGAAATAAAAATATGATACTTATTAAAAAAATTATATTTTAAATATTATACAATTTGCTATATCAACTTAACTGTATGTATATGCATTTACATATATTATATAATTCTTTCTCTTTTAACCGATTCACGTAACAGAATAAATTTATCGATATTTATGTAACATTTTCTTTTAATTTAATATATTAAGAAATTCTAAAAAAAAAAAAAAAAAAATGTAGCGATTATATAAAAATACCGATTAAGGAGTATTATTTCGTTAGTTAAAACCGAAATTCTATAAATGTAGGACAGCAATGACTAGTTGTCTTATTAAATATTTCAGACGTCTCAGCAATTGTATTAGATTATCGTAGTATCTCCTCTGCGACATACGATTAATTGAGTGATTTCAATTGGATTCACTCCCGGATAAATCAGTTTAGTAGTGACTATGCTCGCAAGATGCAACATTGCTTGCCCGGTGTCATCAACGTACTTAACCTTTGTTTTGTATATACATATTTAATACTTATTTAATATTTATTAAATTCATGTTCAAAAATATTATACAACTATTTTTTATACCCATGTGTAAAGCATACATTTTTGATATACGAAACTATTCATGTAACTATTGAACAAAATGAATATAAAAGACAAATATCTCTTCGTTATTCTATATTTCCAATATGCTAATAAATATTTAATGTCAATTCCATTCAAATGTCAAGACTGAATGCATAAAATGCGAAACGGTCGAAATTAACATTTCCCTATCTTCATGTAATTATCATTTCCCTATCTTCATGTAATTATCCGAGTAGCTTTCGATTGAAACGTAATAGTAGAACACGTGATACAGCGATGACCTGACCCCAACGTTGAGATGCGATATAAATTATATCATCACGTGTTATAAACTGTTACATCATAATTTATTAACATATTTTATGTGATAAGATTTGTTGACTGTACATGTCATTTATGTATGATTGTTAATTACGATCATATCATACGATACTTGTTTTCCTATATCACCTTGATCCGTAATATGTATTAAACAGATAATAGACCGATTTATGAAGATTTATGATTAAAAAGGTCATGTGATGCACGAAATATGGTGTTTTTCACGAGAACACTTAATTACAGTCAAATTAAAAGATTAACACGTTTTACGTTGTTCAATATCTTTTATTACTGCACAATTGGTATTTGTCACGATATAAATTATATTTTCATAATTCCTAAATTTATGAAATTCCTCTTATACAGTAAGTTGAAATAATATAACAATTCGAATGCTCAACAATATATATGTATATATTTTTACAAACAATGAGAAAATCTGAAAATTCATTATGGTACTTGAAAATGTACATATATTATTATTTATTAATAATATATTATTATTATTTATTTAATAATATATGAAATAATAACAATAATATATGTAAGAATATATACGATATTACTGGGTTACTGCGATTTAGTTAGTGTTACACTTAATAAATATGTATCTATCTATAGATAATGTACGTTATTGAGAATATTGTGAATTGTTTATGTAAGTCAAGAAGTTTCAGTGAAACAATATCTGATAGATATAGGACAGAAACATTTCAGGTATATATGTATATATGAATATATTCTTGTATGAATAACGTATTATAATGACTGTAATCGAATTAATTAACAAATTTTTTATTGATATGCCTAATTTACATTATGATAAGTTGTTATAGTGGCGCGAAAATAATTATATGTAACTTTTATTCCTTTCTTTTTCCTATACATTATACGCTGATGTAATACATCACAAGAACTTGAACTTTATAATCCCTGAAAAAAAAGAAACTGAAATTCTTTTTAGATTAATATTATGCCGCGAATCGCTGAACGAAAAACATTTACAATCCTCTACTTTCAAATTTATCTCCAGAACATTTATTTTTTTTGCTTCCAGACATTAATTGCGTATTACATAAGTTTTTTTGTTGTCACGTGCCAGCCGTCACATATCAGGATTCGTATATTTTTATATTTCTAATCTTTAACCTGGCATCACCTGATCTTGGAAACTTGCAATAATTCGCCATCTTTTCTCTTTTATGTATGTTTTATTTTCATGAAACTCAACATCTCTGACGTTGGCAATGTAATATACAGGGTGGTTGGTACAAGCAGAAAGGGGGTGATTCTACGCGAAAAAAGAAGTTGAAAATATAGAATAAAAAGTTTTTTTTTTTTTTTAATTTTTCCATCGAGACAACGATCTGTCAGTGAGATCCGTTATAACAAGCCGTGATAAAGTGCACGCGTACCGAGCGAAAATTCAAAGTCGATTTTCTCGAAAACAAAGCCTCGAACGAAAAATTTTTATTCTATATTTTCGACTTCTTTTTTCGCGTAGAATCACCCCCTTTCCACTTGTACCACCAGTTACCAACCACCCTGTATATCAAGAAAATATGCACGTTTATGATTCCACTTTCTTCTTGATGGACACGTGAAGAAAAGTGTCTTATGAGTTCAAATCGTACAGGAAAATAAATATTACTAGCCTTCAAAATATGCAAACCTTATGTGAATTTTGAATGTACAGTTTCTCTAAAATAGAAAACATGTTGGTACAGTTTCTACATTGTTATTTACCATTACAATAAAATCGATTGATTAAAATTTCTTTGAAATTTTAGATTGTTAAATTAAAAAATTAATAAATTATTTAAATGTAATAAATTAGAAATTTACCTGATAAAAAATTTGAATAAAGATTCGAGCGTGCCTCATAAATATTAAATATATGATGCATATGTTAAATAATCGAATAATTCGCGTCATACAAAACTCTTCACGTCATTAAATACATATTGAACACATTTGGTGGCATTATGAATTACGTAAATTAAAATCATTAAAGCAATACTTGATGAATATTAGGGGAATTATTAAACTAATTCTGATCTTATATCCGATGCTGTGTTTTGCTTTACTGTTACTTGTACTATCGCTCACAAAAGTCTACATATATGTACACCTATCGAATTTTGTGTATGTTACTTACCAAAGAAATTAAACACGCACCTTATTAATGTATTCATTAATTAATTCAAAAGAAATTAAAAAATTAAAACATTAACTAAAAAATTTCGGGATAAAATCACGTCGAAAATTACAAAATCATATATTTTTGCAACGTCAAAGAGATAGTAGTATATTATTGATGCTGAGGAAATCTACAAGACATTAATATAATATTAATGTCCACCATTTTTATGATTTTATGTAAAATTTCAAATGTATGTAATTTTTGTAGCTTCTAATGTTTTAGTTCTTTTGAACGCGATTAAATTGTGTTACATTTTAACAATATGTATGTGTTTCAATCTGTCAAAAAAATTCGCGCAGTTAATATTTTTACTATAATATTTTAAATTTGAAAGGTATATATGTAAATAAACTTTTGTGATTAACTGTGTATATCTTTACTTAAATATATAATAAGACATAGATAGATAGTGCAAAGAATAATGTATTTAATTATCACTAATTAATATTAATAATGTTATGAAAGAATAGAATAAATCGTGCTACACGCTGGTCTCAAGTAATTTTATCGCGTAAAAGAATACGGTTAGGTAAAAACGTAAAAACTGATCACTCAGCATTAGTGCTTTACATGAGTTGGTCACGTGTTGTGCTGCGCAGGTGATTACAAGCTGTAGAATCAAAATATTTGTAGCGAATCGAATTTTGTACACTTTTATGTAAACAAATGTCTTTAAGCTTATTCGTTATTCGAAAAAATTACTGATATTTTTTAAACGATCACAATTTCTATCTTCTTTATAAGAAAAGGAATTTCTTTTTCTGTACCAAACATGAGTAACTTGAATCATTTATCAGTCATGAGTTTGAGAAGACATACAAAAGCTATTAAATCATTTCATATTTTTTGGAAATGAATTTAAAACAAATGAACGTAAGAAATGAATTGAAATGTTACAATACAAATTTTATAGTAACAAAATAGAACATTTACTAGGACAACAGATGATTCTTTGTTTATTACTGTGGCATGTACAAAAACACCGCATTATTTATGCCTAACATATTACTATCCGGTCATTACATGCGTATAAGATACAATCGTAAGAACTTGTACAAGTAGATTTGACATTGACGTCAGATAAAACACGTTATTCGCATCAACATTCGTGTAAGTATAACTAGGTTCTGTTCACGTGAAAAATATACAAGTTAAAATATAATATTATAATAAATACGATATTATAATAAATATAACAATAATAATATATATAATAAAATAAGATAAAATATATCAGAAAAAAATATACTCTATGAGATATGATACAAATGATATCGCAATACACATATGCCGTATAGAGATAATGCCTAAAGAACAGCTAAATTAACAATTCGTTCTTCGTATAAACTTCCTTGTCATTGACATTATTGCAAATAGAAACTTCACGCGTAATCGTAATTTATCAGGTAAAATCTAACCGCGATTAGATTTGTTACGAGTGATATTACGAAAAATATAAGGATCAAAGATTCCATGAAAAGTGAAAAAATGAACAGCTAGTAATACAATTAATTTTTAAGACTCTAAATAATATTATGAATTGTAATAGTTGACTGAACTACAGAACCCAAACAAATTTAATGCACCTATTATTGCTGTTTAATTCGTGGTATAAAATTTATACAGTTGTTACGATATTACGAAAGTGATTATCTTATGTTTCTACGAATGAAATATTGTATTTCTGTTACGCTTGTATGACTAAACAGTTCATACAGAAATGATAACAGTTCAAATGAACCAGATATACTAACGGATTTTTATATTCTGACATCATGATTGTTGAAAGTTGATTAATTTTCTACTATGTTTTTAAAAATGTAGGAGATAATGTATCTATCATAATAATTCGAATAATATTGCTAATAAGTCAATAGTATTTTGATAAATTTATCAATGAAAAACATTGAATATTTAAAATTATTATACTTTGACATCGTAATGATACTTTTATAATTAAAATATTTAATTTCCAACAACACATAATCAATAAGTTGATCAATTTTCTATAATGTTTCCAAAAATATAAGAAAATATATAGAACTGTCACAGTCATTTAAATAACATTAATAAATTGATAACATTTTAGTAAATTGTCCAGTGGCAAAATGATAATCTTAATTGAAAATAAAATAACACTTACCTCGCACGTGGGTATAATCCTGACAAATGTTGTGAATTCTGTTTCTTTTCCAAAAAGCCTGCGTACTCGACTATTGTACACCACCGACTTGGTATAATAAATAATATAGATCTTGACGAGCAACTTGTAATAATGGGAATGAAGAGACTACGGAATGTGTAATGATATTTAACTACAGAAATGGCCCTAGCTGTTTAGTAATTTTTTTTAGAAACGCGACGTGCGATTTTCCTATCAATATAACCAGTACAAGTCCAGTGTGCACGTCGCAGAAAACTGGCTAGCGTCTAGCCTGTGAGCATCTCGTTATTATTGAATTGGACAGACCTTATGGTCTGACATCAGACCATATGGTGTCGACCAATAGGAATTCACGTTTCCGGTACGCACGCGCATGAGAATGGACCAGCGTTCCGTCTTCCGTTACGAATATTCCGTTTTTTCCCTGATTTATATTTATCCTTGCGACTAATACAACACTTCGTTTTATATCTTAAAATTCGATTGATTGGATACATGCATAATGTTCATGGGTTGTCACATGTTAACTTTGTCGCGATTTTATTTTATATAATACTAATATTATCATTGCCGATAACTAGCACAGAATTGTTGTCGGTATACACAGTCAAGATCGATATCCTAGTGCAGTAACGTAATCGGCGGATTTTCAAAACATTTATAAATATTGGGATCCGTTTATCTCCTCCTATTATCATTTTTTTCGAAATATATGTATATACGTATATATTGTGTAGTTTATATATAATATAATGCATATATAATACAAATTGTGAGAAAGATTCGTGAAGGTCATTACGTGTACTATTTGAAATGGTTAGGATTTTATCAAATCAAGAACGCTAAAAAAACATTTATTCCTCGTGTTTATTTTCATCTTATGATAATTAATAATAAAATGCCATTTAATTTTCTAACTTTTGCAATGAAACTATTGATCTTATATAACATATTAATATTTTAACAGATAAGAGATGATTATCCAACTTTCCTTTCCGTTAAATATTATATTTGTTCTTAAAACTATTATTGTAGATAATACAATTTTGTTTCATGAAATAGTAAATTGCTGTCATTGAAAGAAAATGACATAAATTTAAATATTAATGAGTTATGACTCATGGTAAATACGCATATTATGTTGTTTTTTATAAATAAAAAATATCATCTACTTGACACGAGTCTATTTTAAAATAAAGTTAGATTCATATATTTAATAATTAGCATATCGTGTTTAATTTTTTATTGATAAACCAAGAAATGATAAAATCTTACGTGATATGATTTCATAAAATCATAGTCGAAATAAGACTTCTCTTACATATTTTGATAGGAAAATGTGAGGTAAGATGTGTGCCCCTTCTTGCCCTTTATTGATAACTCTTTGAAGAGGTCTTTGCCATTGCCTTTAGTTACAAGTCTGCTTGCCGCGTGTTATATCACGTGAACTGAAGAAAGAAACATGTAACCTGTATAACTTTAATCTTAACGAGACTTTTGTACCGCGATCCAAAGCAAACAGAGTCATTCTAGTTATCTCCCTTACAAAAGGGACGTTCATGAATAAAAACGTGCCAGATTGCAATTGTCACTCTTCTAACTCGCACTTATGTTGCCAAAGATGATCATGTGTCCAAATATAATATAGCCTTTTGACGAAATTATGAAATGTAATTAACACGCGACGATAAAGTGATTATGCAGATAGAATCTCGAATCTCTTATCACACAAGGTCATAATCCCCTTTTTTTACAAGAGAAAAATTTATAAATATTTTATAATATTAATTGCGAAATGTTATGTACAATTAATAAAGAAGTAAAAACAATTGCGGTATGGTAATATAATATGCTAAGAAATACATGAAATTCTAGATTTACTTTTAGTTTTACTTATACATGCATGTAATTTGTTTTTTTTATATTTGTCACGTTATTCTGATAAATGAGTGCGAAGCTATCAGTAATAAGTATTTTTATGCGATCTTTTCCCCGTTTGACCCTTGTGTCGTATACTTCAAACTCATTTTTTAGTCAAACAAGCAGACAGGTTTTCCAATGCTTGAAACTTCGATCTCGAATGTAAATAGCTGTCATCTGTCACGTTACGTTTACTTTTACTTACGTAAATTGGTCTTGTATGCATCTTTGCAGGAACTTAGTAACCAGCGGCAAAAATGAAGTAAATAAAGTACAATGGTATATATGTATGTAACTCCATTGTTAATTTGTTTGGTTTTAGTTAATATAAATTGGTAGAAAAAAACCATCTTAATGATTCATTTTAATAAATTTTGATTAATTGTGGAATATTTCATATTATAACATTAATTTTTTCTTAAATTTAACTGGAAGGGAAGAACAATAATTGTCAGCTATTTCATATATTATAATTTGTTATACATATTATAGAATATATATAAATAATATATACTATATATATTATAAAATTATAAATATTATTAAATAATACAAATAGATTTATTTATGAAAATTTTTTCCTTTTCTTTGCTGTTTTTCACTTTCTTCTTCCAACTTCTGAAGCTCAAGCTCAAGCGCTCGTTGTTTTTTACGACTTATAGGTATTTTTGAAAGCCATGCTGTAATTACATATAATTAGAAAATGATAATATTTATAACAGCACACGAATACACACCCAAGAACGTGTCTTCTTCTTCGCGAAAAACAGGATCTTTCGAACTTAACGCGTTTATTAATTCCCCATGTGTCAGTGGATGAGTTCTTAGTTGCACTATTCGCTTTGTAGTCATTACCTACTTTACAACAATGTGCAATTGTTGTAATGAGAAAGATTATAAAAAATTTACGCGCAACAATTGCATAATAATAATAAATAATTCTTTCGCCAATACCTCATTAATAGACGCCAATACCGTGCCAATAGTAAAACCATCGCAAATTTTAGCCATTACAGATGTGTCGAATTGTCTGTTAATTCCAGGATGCTATAAATATAATTATATATCTACATACATGTCCTTTCCTATAAAAAATTAACGTGCATCGGAATTTATAAATTAATGAAAAAGTCATACTTTGTATATTAAATCTTTCCATATGAGAGACATAGATCCATAATCTGGTCTGGGAATATATATAATTTTATCATATGTTTGATATAAGAGTTTCTGATCTCCATCCCATGGTGAACTTGAAGTTCCAATAAGAATCACTCTATCTTCATTTGTAATACTTTTTACTAACTTAGGAAGATCTTTTTTTAGACGTTTTGGATCAGTTTTATCTGTCTTTGACACTTTTTTAACAAACGGCTTCTCTGCTCCTTCCATGAATATCACTGATGGTTGAAGCAAACGTGACACCTTCATGTGAAATGAATCTAGAATAAATATTCATTCTCTAATGTGTTTAATCATCTCTACCTTTCTTAGCGTACCTTTAATATTAAATGCATAAGCATAATCAATCCTGATTTGCCAGGATATTTCCCAGCTATGTTAGCTGGTGTAATATCAAATAAAGTGGCTCCAAGTTCTGTGCAAATTGCATTTACTAACATTTTTTTGCCACTGCCATGTGGACCAGCTATTAACACTGATCTTATTAGTGGTGTAAGTTCTCTAAGAGTATTGTTTCCCAAAGGAAGTATACAATATTCAGCTATCAACTGTCTTATGTCTCCTATTAACACATTTAATACAAAAATTATTACTGAAGGGATTACTAAAAGAACTTAAATCAGAATGGGGAATATAATATGTGACTATAGATTTAAATTAATATAAAATACTTAACCAAGTGCTGGCAAAGGATCCTTTCTTTTTTCTCTTAAATTATAATTTATGAAAGACTTTTCCCCTTTGAAATTACAAAGTGGAATTTCTTTATGTAACTTAATAATTCCTTGAGTTAACAGTTCTTCAAATAAAGATTCTGTTGTTCTATCAGGTGTCAAATCCTTTTCTTTCCTCTTTTTATTTTTTTTTCCACTGCGGCGAATTCTTTTTTGAGTTTTTTTAACACGTTTGCCTTTAAGACCTCTATCTCTGTCTAATGCATATTGTAATGCTTCTATGTCATCTTTAAATATGATAAAATTGTAGCGTCATTATTGTTTTTATATTTTGGTTACTGTAATGGTATAATTTACCTCTAAGTGCTTGGTCAACTGTAATGCGTACTTCATTTTCTACTTCCTTGATTGTTTTATTTTCTATCATGTCTAAATATGGTAACTGTGCCATATTTACAGCTTCATCTTTATTCTTCCATGTTTCTTGATATTCTTGATTAGCATGTACCAGCTCTGACAAAAAGTTGGAAGGAACTGACTTGAAACCTTGCTCAGTTTCCTCTTCTGATTGTTCAACGTCACTATCCTTCTTCGATTTTGATCTTTTAGATTTCTTGGATTCCTTTGATGATACTGCTGTTGATTTACTTATAGTGCTCTCAGTTCCCTGTATATATGGAATTACATTCTACTTCAACTTAGTTACATCAAAGAGTTATTGCTGATATAGAGCAGATTTGAAAATGCTGTACACGCAATACAAGTGTAAATACTAATTTTACCTGTCTGCTAAATATGACTCTAGATCCTCCACTCTCAGCAGATGGCAAGTCTGGAATTTTTCCTGTCTGTTGAAAATAAGTGTTTACCCAGTTTCGGACTTCACTCCTTATATTTTCTTCTATTATGGCGCTTTTTCCTTTACGAATTCTTTCTTTAGCTTCGACCACCAAATTTTCGTATAACTCTTGATATTTAATTTGTTTTTCATATCTCTCTTCTTTAACTTTCTCAGCCTGTCTAGCATTTTCCGTAATTTCTTGACTCGGTTGAAGCATACCTTTAAAAATAGACAAATATAAATATACATACACACTATTTATTATATATGCATCACTTATTATTTTAATAAAAAAAAAAAAAATACCAATTAATAACATTTCTTCGAGACGTCGTTTCCGAATTTTGCATCTAGTCACGTATCCTCTCCAAACTTTTTGAATTTTTATTACAGCCGTCTTTTCGCACGATTCTTTTATCTTTGCATCTGCTTTAATCGCAGATTTATTCTTCATTTGACGAATTTCTTTCATAAATTGAAATCTTAATCGGCCTTGTCTAGCGCGTTCGTGAGCCTAACATTTGCATAGATAATATTTAAACGTACATTAATATACAAATAGTATTATCATTCTTAATCTTATATAAATTCGTACCTGTATAAGTCTTATCGCTTCGGATTCAGTCATATTTTTTGGTGGAACTACTTCATCCAAAACACCTATACCTTTTAAAATACTTTCTATATATTTCCGTTTTCCTTCGATCTCTTGTAAACACTCACGTCTAAAATATCTTGGAATTTGAATTTCAACTTCTTGCGGAGTAACGCTTAATTTTATTAAAATATCATCGAAATAACTATACTCTGAAAGATCTATTTCGACTAATTCATGTTTTAATTCTAAAATTCTACCAAGGCATGAGACTAACAATTGTTTCATTAATATTCGTTTTTGCGGTTGAATTATTTGATCGTAACACAATTCTAATTTATTATAGATAAGAATATATCTTACGTATAATTCCGAAACCGTATTATGAGCTTTTTTACGATCCTTTTGCGACTTAGCGTTTTGCAAATTTGTATCGATTTGAAGGAGTTCCTCCATATCAGTCTGCGCGCTTTTCCAAAGCTCGTTATATATCATACTTGACATAATCGAAATATCTTCTCTTTTCTATTTAAAAATAAAATTACAGAAAAATAAATCGAATGATAATGTGAACAAACACTTTGCTTTATTCGTCTTTCAGGATTGTTAGAAATCGTTGGTATCGTAGCAACCATCAATTAAACTAGCATGTAATACGTACAATTCTTTTAAAAATACTTATTTAAAAATGGTTTTATATTTAAATACATATTTGTTATAAGTACATCTAACTTAATTTTTTTACAAGTGTTAGCATAATGTGTTTAATTATTTGTATAATCATTTTACAACTGTTTGGAATAGTTATGTTAAGTAAAACATGCGCTTATTTGAAGTAAATAAATATACAATTTTGCGACACATATAATGCAAAGATCTGGAACATGTTTACATCCTCCTGTACAATCTAGTACAAGATAATTTTTATTAGATTTACAAGAAAAACAAATTTATACAAATATATTTCAATTCAAATTGTGTTTTTGAGTGCAACATAAAAGAGGGAGTTCGACGCAACCGGCTATTTTTGTAACTCGTAACATGCTTCAGAGCATTCCGGTTGCCTGTTTCAAAACGTCATCTTAAGTGATCATTTGTTAACGAAAATAATTTCTGTAAATACGGTTCATCACCGATTAAAGGTGGTGATGAGAAGAAAGCAATTGCAGTAATGGCGTCGGCATTGGAGCAATTTGTAAATAATGTGCGGACGCTCTCAAAACAAGGTACGACAGATGTTCAAACCTTCCTTATATTCTTATGAACCTAACCTCCAAGAATAATCCTAAAGGTTTATTAGAACGTTCTGCGTTACTCTATAATGATCCTTTCCTAGAAAAATAAGATTCGAGTTCACAATATTTTCTCATTGTGGTATCGAATAACTCATCCGTTTAATTTTATTCGGATCGTATATAAATCTGATTTCTATATTAAGTATATCTATGACTAAATCTTAAATATGTATATCAACATTTTTCTTTACAGCGCCATATAAACCTTTTTCTTAAATTGTTTAATATCAAGTGTATATAAAAAATATATGCATTTGTTAAATCAATATTCTATTGTAAATAAAATTATAATATTTTTTGAAGTAATTGTTAAATAATATTATTCAATTGCCTTATGTTCCTTAGGTAATTTTAGAGAGCTGTCAGAAATAATAGCTAAAAGCACAGATGTTCTAATAAAAAATGGACAACATTTAGATAACGTTTTGGAAACCCTAAATCTGCAGGAACATTCATTAGGTATTTTGGCAGTATTATGTGTAAAATTTTCACTGCCTAATCCTAATGGTGCAAACAATGCTGATGCTTATAAACCACTATTTAATCAGGTTCAGGAATTTATCATTGGTTGTAATGGAGAACAAGTTAGATTTGCTTCTGATATATGTAAGTTTCTAACCTTTCTTCTTTTGTATTGGGAACCATTAAAATTATAATGAAACTATTTTTATAATTGATTTCTATCATTTACATTATAGATGCAGAATTATGCCATTTATTTACTCAAACATTAGTTGAACTGCAAATACCATTGCGTGGTATTGAACTATTGTGCCGTGCAATACGTAAAATACAACTATTCGATAGCCAGCTTACTTCAATACATGCTGATCTTTGTCAACTATGTCTTCTCTCTAAGTGTTTCAAACCAGCACTTGAATTTCTCGATATAGATATTACTGGTATCAACCAAGAGGAAGGACAATTTGATTCAAAATACTTTTTACTTTATTATTATTATGGTGGTATGATATATACAGCATTAAAGAATTATGATAGAGCATTATACTTTTTTGAAGTGTGTGTAACCACACCTGCCATGGCAGTTAGTTACATTATGTTAGAAGCCTACAAGAAATATATTCTGGTCTCTTTAATTTTGCATGGGAAAGTTTTGAATCTACCTAGGTATACGAGTCAAGTAGTTAATAGGTACATGAAACCACTGGGTCAACAGTATCAAGAATTGGCTACAGCTTATCAAATGAATAGTTGTGAAGAGGTGCAGAATATTATCACCAAATATCAACAACTGTTTACAAGAGACCATAATATGGGACTGGTGAAACAAGTGCTCAGCTATTTATACAAGAAGAACATACAAAGATTGACAAAAACTTTTTTGACTCTTAGCTTAAGTGATGTGGCTAGTAGAGTTCAATTATCGGGACCTGCCGATGCAGAAAAATATATATTAAACATGGTAAATGCACTTATTATTTATTTATATATTTATTTTATATAATATATATTTATTATTTATATAAATAATTGTGTGTATATATGTATAGATGTTACATAAAGATGTTTTATATTTATAATCATAGATAGAAGATGGTGAAATTTTTGCAACAATCAATCAAAAAGATGGTATGGTAGTGTTTCATGATGATCCAGAAAAATACAATTCACCACAGATGTTGGCAAAATTAGAAAAAGAAATGGCAGCATGTATGGAATTGGACAAACGAGTTCTTGAAATGGAAGAAGAAGTTGTTCTTACACCGCAATATGTTCGAAAAGCTTGTGGACAAAATGATCAAGATGATCAAACACCTGGACCTGCTCCAACAAATGTAACAAATGTGCAAGGCCAATCTAAACATAGCACCTATTCCATGTAACATATACACGTCGTTGTGCGTTATCTTTATTAAAAAAGAGAAAAAAACGAAGTGAATCTTGTTGAAAACGAAGACTTGAACATTTTGAAGCCTGTTTTGGATGAAGATAAATATCCGAAATTTGGCGAAACATAATCTATTTTGTACAAAATAAAAAGAACATTGCTATGTATCATTATACCCTTCCTGAATTTCTGTAAAAGTGAAGATTGATTACTAAGTTGTAAGCTATGAAGTGTCTGCAAGGAGTTGTAAACTCAAACATTCTTAATTTTCTAAGCCTTTTACAATTAATTTTTGTACAAAATATACTATGCATAAAGAACGAAATTTAAAACTCTTTCCTAAGGAATTACTTAACATCTGAAGCAGGCTTTATGTGCAAACAATATGCAACAAAAACAAAAAAGATTGTACATGTTGTAGTTACAATATTGTGATACACAGCTACAAAATTACCACATTTTCAACATAAACTACATTTGATTCATGTATGGGCATTTTCATGGGAATTCATAAAAAAACTTCATCAGTACTGATAATGCAACAATGACTCATGTACATACATTTCTCACAAAAAGGAAAGTGATGAAATACAAGTGTACTTATCATTTTTGAAAAAAAAATATCGCTCAATGCACAACTGTGCCAGGTAAGTACACTACGCTTTTCAGCTCAGTAAAAATCAGTTGTCAATATATATAGGGAATTTAATATACAAGATATACATTTATTATTGCGATTATTTTATTTCGAATTTAAAAAAAAATATTTGGGATAAATGTCCTAGATTAGTATGGAAAATATTTCAGAATATTAATTATATTTTGTGCTAAACATTCTGGAATGTACAGATGTTTCTTTTTGAAACTAATGTTTGTAATATCACCATCTTTTTGTTAAATGATAGCTAAATATCCACAATCAGTTTATGGTGTATATTTATTTTTTATAGTTTTAAGCGCTTCTTTTTTTACATATAATAATATGATGAGACTTTATGATAATAATTTTTTTATTTCTGCAAAAACCAGTCGAAATATCTCTTCTTTACTTTCCAATCCATTAATGAATGTTATTGTCTTACAAAAATCATTGTCCTTCATTAATTCGTCTTTATGCTTTAAATATTCTGGCCAAACAACTTTTTCGAAATAGCCAGGAACATCTGGTGGATCGTATACTCTTCCTTTCCTTCTTTCCCAACATTCTTCTTTTGTTAATGTTATGAAATATTTACGATCACATAAATCTGAAATAACCTTACATTTGAAAAGTAAAAACCCATCTAATATTAATATATTTTTATTAACTGTTTCGGAAGAACTATTTTCTGTAGGTGACGATTCGATCAATTGTAAAACATCTGAACGCATTTTGTTCATATCCATACTGGTTATTACTTCCCAGTTTAAATGATTAAGTTCATCAATTTTTACATGACGTGGATCGTTTTTCGGTAAGAAATAGTTGTCTTGGTATATCACTACTGAATTTTTTAACTCATTATGAAGTCGATTAGTTAAAGAAGTCTTTCCACTGCATGTTGCACCCGAAATACCAAGCACAAACCATTTCTTTGAAGACATTTTGAGTTTTCTCTAGTAATAATAATTTTACTTAAAATCTAGAATAGGTTAACTCATACTAGCCACGTACTAGGAACATACATATAAACAATGGCGGTCTAGTTACATAAATTTTATTACTTAATCAATGATAAAATACACACAAGTGTGTCAATGTTTCTCAACACAATGTAGTTAGCAATATACAATATAATATTTTCATTTACATAAACCTTTTTATGTATATGTTACGAATCATGAAGTTTACTTGATTTATTACTCGAAAAATATGGTTTAACGTGATAAATAGTAAACAATACTAATCCACCAACGAAGCATAAGCCAGACACTGCAGGAATTATTAATGCAATATTGTGAGAACCAAAAAACGATCGTATTCTATTATCATCTATGAATGGTAAACCAATAATCCATATAGTGTAATAGAGAAATAAAGAGGAAGTTAAAATTAATATCACTTTACCCCTTTTACGATCGCTATTAAACATTTTACATTTAACAATTTACAGTAGATTAAACATTTATCATATAAACGTGCAAAAAATAATATTGCTTTACAGATGAAATACAATTAAATGTCTTTATATATTGGTGACTACCATAATGCCATGTATACTAAGTAAAGTTCATTAATTGAAATTCGTTTACCTAATATATAATTTAAGAAATATAAAATTATCATTACTGATCCACGTATTCTTTTTCAAATTTCTTAAAATCTTCTTCAGTAAATGCAGTGGCTTCAGGTTCCTTAGGTTTCTTTTCCTTTGGAATATATCTCTTTCTCAAAGCTCTGCTTAATAACTGATATAAAATTTTTTGATTAGTAAAATTTATTTCATGAGTAATTAAAAAATTTATGGAACTATACCTTATTTGTTGTATTTGGATCAATACGATTAGTGCTAAGCAATAAAAGCCTCTGTACATTTTCATCTGTAGGATCTACTTTTGCAGCTAATTTTTTTTGAGTTTCATAAACAGTTACTTTGCTTGATCGGCCAAGAATTGTTCCGAGATCTTAAGAAATATTTACTTTTCATTAGCTGATAAACGATAGATTAATCTTTTATTTTGAAGGTTATAAATACCTGTTTTATCGTTTTTAGAAAATATCCTGTGTTTTGGAGGGATCAGATCCAGCGAACCTTTATATTTTACGTGTTTTCTTTTCTTTTTTTCTATAAAATAAATATTTTGTGTAATATTAAATATATATTTATAACCTATACAAATTAAAATGCTGGATAATAGAATATATACCTTGCTTTACACTTTTTTCGTAACCCAACAATTCAAGTCCTTTTCGTACAAGCGAATTTGACATATTTGTAAAATTTTAAATTAATTTTTTTATGTATCATATGAAAATATCAAGTGTTAAATATCATTGTACACATACAGCTACAATTTACAATAGAATCGAAAGAAATGAACTATAAGTATGCCATCTATACAGGAAATATATTTGATAAGTATATAAAATACAGAACTTTTTATTTCATCGTTTTATGTTATTAATTAATATTATTTTTTAAAATCTTAAATTTTATTAATTTGTGTACTTTTCGAAATATAGATCATACTTTTTATTACTTTGTATATATAATTATTAAATATAATTTTGTTTTTAAACAATAATAACTTTTAAACATATAATTTGGAAATTTTTGTTATTTGTTCATTATAAATTGATGTAATTTATGAATCTTTTGCCAATAAACCGTGGATTCAAGAAGCTAAAGATCTTCTTCGAATAAAAAGATCGTAACACATTTGTATTAAATTTTAAAAAACATTGGTCGTATAGATAAATAATAAATGATGATTATAAAATAAAAATTTATTTTATACAACTTAAAATAATGTAAAATGTTTATTGTAATAGGTTGTAAATGCAGCTATTGTAATAGATAAAATAAATAATATAATACTAATGTTCTATAACTTGCTAATGCTTTATTCCTCTCAAACTGCTATTACTATATTTTCTGTATTTAGTTGCACCTATACATAGAATTTTACTATCTGCGTTGTTTATCAAAGGATTTGTACTATATTGTCTGATCATAGTCTGAGTTAGTTGTCAAACATATTCGAATGTCAGTTGTACATATGTAATCGATTACTAATGCTAAAAAATTAATTTTCTAATTTCTGGATTTGTAAAGAAATTAGCAATAAAAAAGTTTACTTCTTAAACGTCAAAATGCACGACGCTTATGAAGAAACCTTAATATTAAATATTTCTGTTCAAATAGAATCTATGGCTGCGTACGGTAGGAACCATATAACCTTAAAACTAAAAATTTTTAACCCTAAATATATAATTTTATGTGGATATATTTAGCATTTTTTGGATATAAAATTATTTTTTATTGCATCTTTATAAAATGTATTTCTTGTTATTTATTTTGAATATATATTTAATTATAATATTTTTTTATATTTATATGCAAGTGTAGTGAATAATAGCAAAGTGTTTCAGATGACAATTTACTGATTGGAACAAGAGAGGGTCATCTTCTTATGTATAATGTACCATCTGTATTAGATGACAATCACAAATTAGAATTGTTACGTCATAGTAAAAACTTCAATAAAAAGCGTATCACTCAGATAGATGTTGTACCAGAGTATAACTTGCTTATAATTTTAACAGGTATTTTTATTTTGATTTTTTTAATCAAAAATGGTATACTTAATTTATTGTATCTTTTTGTAGATAATATAGTATGTATTCATGATTTAAACTCTCCAAACTTTCAACAACTTTATCAATTACAAAAGACTCGTGGTGCCACATTATTTGCTTTAGATATAAAACCAAATCAAATTGTAAATGGTGAAAATCAAACAGTTGTGCACTTATGTGTTGCTGTGAAACGTAAGCTACAATTATATAACTCAAGAGGAAAAAAATTTGAGACATTTAATGGTTTTGAATTAACTGTGCCAGATATTCCACGTGAATTATGTTGGTATGTGTTCTATGTTAGATACAAAATAATTTATGTATTCTGATAGAATAACAAAATATCTTAATTCTATCAAAGGTGTGGTGAAACATTAATTTTGGGTTTTCGTGGATTATCATACACAACTTTGAATTTAAATGGAAAAACCAAAGAATTATTTCCAACTGGAAAATCTCCTGAACCAAGTGTTACAAAATTGTCTGATAATTCCTTTGTACTAGGAAAAGACTCTCAATCATTTGTTATGGATACCAGAGGAGAACTGATTCAACATAATCCAGTAAAATGGTCTGATACACCAAGTGCATTAGGTATAGAATATATATAATTGTGTTAAAAACATTTATGTAACTCTTTCTTGAATTGTGTATAATAATATAAAAATTTAATTATTTTAGCTTGGGATGATCCTTATTTACTTGGAATTGTTCATGACAGATTAGAAGTATATACTATAGAGGGTTGTCTGCATATTCAAACAATAAAAGATCTAAACAAAGCTAGGCTTATATACAGATGCAAACAAGGGAAAGTTTTTGTAGCATCAATTAGTCATGTTTGGTGTGTGAGAGCAGTTGATGTAACACATCAAATTAGAACATTACTAGAGCAAACTCAGTTTCAGTTAGCAATAAAATTAACTGTATGTTAATAGTAGCTTTAATTATTTGCTTTGTTCTAATTTAATGAAATTTTAAAATAAAGTTTTTTGTTATTTTAGAGCTTATCCGATATAACAGAAGAAGAAAAACATAAACAAATATATAAAATTCAAACATTGTATGCTCATCATCTGTTTCGTAACAAAAGATTTCAAGAAGCAATGGATCAGTTCTTAAAAATAGGAACAGATCCTTATGAAGTGATAATGTTATTTCCTGATTTAGTTACACCATCTAGCAGTAATCCTGAAGTCAGTGATCCAACTTTGCCTAAGCTCCAAGACCATGATTTAGAAAAAGGTCTACGTGCATTAATAATTTTTCTTACTGAAGTTAGATATAAGTTAATGGGCGGTAATGCAAAATCCAAGGATAAGGATAACAATGAGGAAAAATCTGTAGTGAATGGAAAAAAGAATATGACAGCAGTAGCTACAGAACAATTATTAAAGATTATAGACACAACTCTGTTAAAATGTTATCTACAGGTAATTTAGAATTTCTAGCTTATAATAAGTAGTGTCTAATGTCGGTTAATTTGTGTTTATGAAACGTTTTTACAGACTACTGATGCATTGGTAGCACCATTACTCAGATTAAATCATTGTCATTTAGCAGAAGCTGAAAAAACTTTATTAATGCATCAAAAATATCCTGAACTTATTATATTATATCAAACCAAGGGACAACATAGAAAAGCATTGGAGCTTCTGGAAAAGCATGCAAAAGAGAATGATTCTAGTCTAAAAGGCACTGCAAGAACGATACAATATTTGCAGCAACTTGGTAAAGATCATATGGATTTAATTTTGAAGTTTGCTGGTTGGGTTTTGAATGAAGATCCAGAACAAGGACTTCGAATTTTCATGGAAGATATGCAGGTAATGCATATCATATAATGCTCTTCAATTCTTTTGTAAATTATATTTATAATTCCAGCAAGTTGAACTATTACCAAGACCAAAGGTATTGGATTATCTTCTATGTCATCACAAAGATTTAGTGATAACATATTTGGAATATGTAGTACATGTTTGGGAAGATACTAATCCTTTGTTCCATAATGTTTTAATACATCAATACAAAGAAAAATGTTTAGCGTGTATGAGTGAAAATGCTACACCAGCCGAAAAACAAACAGCCCAACATATAAGACAAAAATTGCAACAATTTTTAGAAAAATCTACGCATTATACTCCTGAAACGATATTAGTACATTTTCCATTTGATAATTTGTTCGAGGAGCGTGCTATTATTCTTGGAAGACTTGGACGTCATCAGCAAGCTATTTCAATATATATTAGTCTTCTTAATGATATAGCAAAAGCAACTGAGTATTGTTATAACGTATATACTAGATATCAAAGTATGTGTTAACTGAAGCATTAAAACTATCTATTTACAAAAACGCGCAATTACTTTTTTATTTCTAGATCAAGAAATTGTAGATAAACAAAAACAATCCGATGGAGCTGATGAAGTCTATGTAATGCTTATTCAACAATTGTTGAAACCCGACGATAAGGGAGTTTTAATCACAGGTAAAATTTCGACGTGTGCAATATTATGTCCATTTTAAGATAACAGTTAATAGTTAATATAATAATATTTATAATATATTAAATATTATAAGAAACACATTATAGGATGTATCCCAGAAATGCAAAGAACAGCAGAGCCTGATTTGGAAATGGCACTTGAGCTGCTTGAGAAGCATGCATCAAAGATAAATCCACTAAAGGCATTAGAGCTTCTGCCTGATACAGTTCCTATAGGTAGAATCAGGTACTTTTTAGAAGTCAGTTTGCAGGAAAAATTAAACACTGCAAGAAGGATACAAGTATTAAAAGGATTACTTTACGCTGAACTCTTGCAAGTACAAGAGCAGCGTATGCATTATGAATCACAGAGCGTTCTTATGACGGAATTCAATATATGTCCAGTATGTAAAAAGAGATTCGGCAATCAGAGGTCAGTATTTAAATACTATATATAGAATAATATTGACTGTGATTGTCGTACAAAGAAGTTACTATATCAATTATTTTTCAGTGCGTTTGCGAGGTATCCGAATGGCGATATTGTACATTATTCGTGTCAAGATCGTAAGGCATAAGCTATATCTAGTTAAAAAATGTATTTATATTAATTATTAAGTGATGTAAAATGTACATTGTGACGTCCTTCTGCTTATAATATGTATATAAATGTATACATTTTCCATTTACCTTTCTATTTATATTTGCTGTGATCTGCTTTTAAATTTATTTTTTATTGTAATACCATTTAATATTTTTATCTTTAAGAAGAAATGTCAAAAAATTAATTTAATTACATTATATATACATACATGTTATTTTCAAGACACAATTATAAACAATTAAAGAAATATTATTTTTCAATTCTCCAATTTCAAACGTTTGAAAAATATCAAATAAAAATGTTCCAATAATTAATTTTGAATTAGGGAATGATGAAACGTAACGAAAGAACGAATGCGATTATTTATACTGTACATGTATGTTTTACTCTTTTATTTAGAACTTTCTGCTATATTTAATATTTCTTGAATATTCAAAATAAATTTTCTCTCGTAATTGAATGGTTGTCATATAAATTTTCGTAATAATGTGTAACGGAGAGGATGGGGCGTGCCCGGTCCAGAATATGGGTAAACGGGACTAGTGATGTCATAAGCTATCTTGTATTCCTACGCCGGCTGTTACAAGGCAGGTACGGTACCGATACAAGTGCACTTGTAAACGTTTTAATCATATAAATTTGTGCAATAAAAGGTCAAATGTACTTACTTTCTTAGTTACTCTCACGAAAAAATCATATTATAGATATTAAACAAAAAATTGCTATTCATACATTTTTAAACGATATAAATATATAATGAAGTAACTACATTAATAAAACTTAATAGGAATATTTTCTTATTTCGTAAATTACTAACGCATAATTTTATAAAGACTCCATAATTATAAGAAGTAAATTTGTTTCCAAGACAATTATTTAACAAGTATTCTATTGGTTATAAAATGTATGTTATCCAAAAACAATACATAAGAAGAAGACAATGCACAAGGAAAACGATTATTTGTTTATTCCACAACTAAATGATCAATACACTTATATTAATAAAAAAAAAAAAAAAAAAAAAAAAATGCACATCTTTAGCATTTTTGAAAATGATTTACAATATTCATTCCGATGTAACATTGTTAGCCGATAATTAAACGAATGTTTAAAAAATCATTTCAATTGTTCATAGAACTACCAGAATAATTCAAATGAATAATTCGTAATTTTTCATAAAAATTCTACAGATTCAAAATGGCACATTTTTGGGGGCATTTTCCATGATTTGTTACAAAGTACATGGATAATTTTATTTTTCCGTTACATTGTATCTTTCATTTTCATTTCTTTATCGTTAAAAATATCATCCTACGAAAATTATACATCGGTTTGCTGCAGACATTCATAATGTTACGCGTGCTTCTTATTGGTGGATGAGAACTGGGACTAGCTACGCTGGCGTAGGTCGACGCCGTATGCGCTCAGTCAGTTGCGCGCCGGTCGAGTGTGTGGATGGATTTGTGTGGATCGTTATCGGTGGTTTTTGGTGTACATCGGCAGGTTTTTATGCGAGTACTGGGATAAAACGTTGTCGCAGGGTATCCTCACGAGAAGGTATGTACACCATTTCCTCTGGTTTCAGTTCGAAAACACGAAAGCGATCAAGTTTTACGATCGGTTGTCTCGTGACGGCTCGGACTTTACAGATAAAAATGGCGTGTGCCGCCTTAGCTTCCCCGATTTCTCCTTACTTTTGAATCGTTACACACCATTTCGTTACACGTATCTTTTGACAGCGCTCGAACGACACTCATATTCCAATGGTACGTGAGATCGTTTGTCATTTATCGTAATCGCTTCACTTTTTACAATTTCTTCGGTCAAGTGCTGCATTGATTCTAGTAATAACGAACCTGTGCCCACTGTGCTATTAAATAAGCTATTTCGTTTCACCTCCCAGATGTAAGAGCATTCGTAATCTTCTTGCTTTTATGTATAGCTCTAAAACTGTATGCAGTTAAGATACAAAACTTTTATCAAAGAAATGAAAATGAAAGATACATAATGTAAGAAGAAGTAAGATTATCTATGTATCTTATAACAAATCATAGAAAATCCCTTAAAAATGCATCATTATCAATCTAAATTTCTATGAAAAATGATGGGTTGGTCATTTGGATTATTATGGTAGTTCTAGGAACAATTCGCTTGATTGTACGACGAATATTTCTGTTAATACCACGAATACCCGTTATTTCTTTTGAAGTAAGATCATTGTGCTTTCGGGTTCGCATTTATAGCTTCTTTAATTTCCGCTACATGGTGTCCCCTGAATGGTTTTGTTCACCTGTCAAGACGCCCTATCTGTCGGTGACCTAATTTTGCTCTCCACTGAAAATCTGTCAAGCATTGTACCATCGTTCGCCGGAATATCAGACTACTTGTTTGCCGTATAAAATCGAACGCCGTTTTCATCGCTGACCTAAAAAATATACGCGCGGTGTTTTGCAAATGAGTAACGCGAAATATTCAAGATTTTAAAGATACGTGTTCGAATAAATTTTACGCTCTGTAGTTCTTATGGTTCGTCATTGTATTCTACGTTGAAAAATAATTCCTTGGAAAAGTTAACCGAAGATAATCTA
This sequence comes from Bombus vancouverensis nearcticus, assembly GCF_051014615.1. Lineage (NCBI taxonomy): Eukaryota > Metazoa > Arthropoda > Insecta > Hymenoptera > Apidae > Bombus > Bombus vancouverensis. Next base: position 14,822,998 of record NC_134919.1, read on the forward strand.
ATCATTTAGAAGTGCGTATTCGGGGCTGTTTTATCTTGATAACACAGTAAAATGGACATTTGACGACGATCGTGTTTATACTTCGTTTCAAAATAACTTTTGGAAAATGTCATGCGTGCGAAAAGTGTAGACGTATAAAATTCAAAAATATCCATACCTGTGATATAGATACCGGTGAATAATTTTTATTTATATTTACCCGGAACTCGTACCAACATTAATAAAAATGATCCAATCACGCGGCATAGTTATTTAATTGGTGACGGTGTTATAAATTGCCAGTTCGTTCGGTATAAATGATTTCGTCATGATACCGAATTCGGTGCTGAGTCATTGTCAAAAACCTTCCAATCGTTCGTAAAATATTATAATAAATTTTTACACACAAAATATTAGGAAATTATTATATCGATTCTAACCGCATATATCTATACATACCGTTTTTATGTTTATGACATTCGAGACTGGCATAGTCGATACATATCTCGAATCGAATATCTCGAAACTTTTAACCTCTAGTTAAAACGGTTTCACAATTATAAATGATAAGTTAACATCTACAAAAGATTATATATTACATAAAATATTAGTAACGTGGAAATAATAGTAATAATTGTTTGATAAATCTAATTTTTGATTTAGTAATAGCTGTTGGTTCTCTGTAAGTGTTGTGTTTACAGTTACGTCACCGTTGCCGGGCTTGGGCGTGTGCGCGTCTTCGGCATAAATTAATAAATTAGTGTCGTGCCGATCGCTTCTTCCGGATTACGTTTTCGGCGACATCTGCCTGTTTCATTCAAACCGGAACAATGCTCGTGCGTTAAAACGTTACGTTGCGCAAATGATATATAATTGCACGGAGGTAGACACTTATCTTATTATTATAAATAAATTTATACAAAATTCGATACTTTTTGTTGACAGAATTTTGTGAAATAAATCCTTAAGTGATCATACATACTATACACCATTTATGGTTATCTTCTTATGAATCAGTCTAACGACTAAATATATTAGAAATTTTTATAAATATATTAAAGATAATGTACATATTATATATATAATATTATATTATTATAGTATAGTATAGTGTATATATACAGCATTCTCTCGTTTCCGGTATTTGCTACAGTTCCCGTACTTGGTAACGTGATCCGGTAATTGTTTGAAGCAGTGTAAACATTTTTTGCTAGTGGTTCTTAGAAAATTTTTACCTTGCATCAAGAGTGGTCTCTTGACAAAGTCTTTGGTAATCATTGTATAATCATTGGTAATCATAATTGCTTAAGTATGTTTTCATTCGTTCAATGCCCTACAGAATTTAGGGAATCTTTTTAGAAAGTGGAAAAGGTTCTAGAGTGTAAAGGCTGCATTATGATCATTGGTATTTACTCATGGTATAGTCGTTAGTTAAATGGACGTCTCTTAAATGTGATGGTTCAGAAGCGAACATTGATGCATTTTCAAAGAAGTTGTATGTAAATTATGTTAGCGTATGATGTCATCAGTCGGTATAGTATATATGTACTTGTGAATATGGTTATTTATGATCAACACTAGAACACTCTTGCACAATTGAATTGATATTATTAGTGAAATTTTACAAGTTATAAATTACCAATGTTAACAACATTAATATCCGAGTATAAAGTATGTACTTGTTAAGACTAGATAGATCTAGTTTAAGCAGCGGGTTAATTGTCGAATATGAATTCTATTAATAAACGACGCAAATTTAATGGTACTGCTTCGGAAAATTGTATTTCTGTCAAATTCAGTTAGACCAAATTTATACTGCTTCGCTGTAGACAAACAGCGTAAATTCGTTTTTATCGTCAATTTAAATATAAATATTATTTTTAGATACTAAGATAAACATATTTGCAGATACTATAGGCATGTTACATTGTCGTGTTCCTGGAGGACAGATTACATTGCTTCCTTCTAAAAATACCCAAGGGACGTTTTCAACTTTTCTGCCCTGATTGGCGTATCCATACGTTTATCATGCGCCATAGGGAAACGATATTGCGGCGTAACATTTAATAAGTGCGGGAGCACATACATATACATGTACTAAGGACATTGCACCGCGCTCATCAATTTTCCAGCTTCCTTTCAGCGTGTACCTTTCTATAGACGCGTTACCTAATTCCTTGCATAATTACGATCATATCGTTATTTAACGATGGATCGAAACTGAATTTTTAGATTCGCGAAATTGTCACATTTTCTGGGATTTCGAGACCCTGGAAGCTCAGAATGCTTATTTTTTTTTTTTTTTCTCCCGAGGAGAAATTTTGTCAGGAACCTAAAATCTTAAGAAATCTTTGTCAGAAAATCGAATTGTTTTTGAAGGCGAACTGCAGCATAATTAAATATTTATGTTTTACTGTTTCGCAATAGAAATTGTGAAATTATACGTGAACTCGATTTCATTATTATTAATAAAAATAACATAAACTAAAATAAATTCGTAAGTTTTGAGGAGTTTCCAGTGTTACGTCTCCAACTCTTATCTGATTAATTATCTAGTTTCATTTATAGTTAAGATTTTAAGATCGTTTCACTGTTATGCAATTCGTATTTTCTCACGCAGGAAACTAACTGTACACGACGAGATGGAGATAGTTCGTGAATGGAATATTCCAAATTCCCGAGTTTCTTGTGCCACTTACTGGCACAGAGTGGATATTTACATTACATATATGTATTATATTATGTTACTTATAGGTCAGTGGGAAATCATATAGCGCGCAAAAGGTATAAAATATTTTGTAATCCTTTGTTTCATGTATTATTCATCAACGTTAAAGCGTACTTATTATCTTGAGGTGATTCTTAAATTACACGGTTCGTTTCTTTGAATAGGTTTCGTAGAAAGCTCGTAAAACAGCAATGGGCACGAAATTTATTTAAATTCGATAACATCTGCAATATCCGAGCAACAGAATTGCGTTGTTGATTTTTTCTTTTCCCCTTTTTAAAATGCCGTAAATTCACTCTTTTTATGCTTTGTGGATTCAGTTGATTTACATTTTCATTGTGTATTGTAACAGAATGTCGAAATTTTCTTGACTGTAATAGTAAATAGAATTCATTTTTTCGAAAAAGTAAAACCGTACAATGTAATCGTCTTTTTTTTAAACGCACGATGAGGATTCGTAGATCGTAAATTGGCACGGAATCTCTAATTAAATAATTCTACAAATTAATCACGTTTTTCTTCTCTATTTACGTAGTTACATATTCGTAGTTTTTTTCTCGTTGTATCTTAAATTAATCTTCTTATCTTTTACTTTTATCCCTTTATTTTTATTTTTTTCACAATTTGCTAATTGCCATTTTTATCATTTAATGTATGTTTATTTATCTTTCTATAATATTTTTGTATGGAGCTTACGATAAACGATATCGTAATATCGTGGCAAAAATAATTGTACAATACAGATTTAAATTATGTAAAAATTAAATTATGCAAATTATGTAAATTATGTAATATTATAAACAAATATTAACTGCATCTTTAACGCAATTGTGTGCTCGATAACGTCCCCACTCCCTAATTGCTTTTGTTTTTTCCTTATCTAAAGAAACTAGTTCTCGAGATGCGTCGCCGATCCAGCTGCGTTGAAGTTTTTATCGCGCGATCGGCTAATTAACCGATGTTCGATTTCTTAATTGAAACTGGTGTAAAACGACGGGAAAGTTTTTGTAACTGGAAACATTGATACTTTGAACAAAAGTATTTAGTATATAGATTGTATATAGTAGATAGGTAAAAGTATATAGATTGAACAAAAGATATTTCCACTTTTTCCTCTCGAATCGCGCGCTGTTATTATCTACAGTAGCTACATATCATCGAACCTACGATATTTTCTCTATTTCGTTGTTCTCTCGATTCGTCGCATCGTTCTAGCGATGAATCACGCCCGGTGTATTTATAAGCGGGAGGATTTTTCATTTTGCGGGGACAGAATTAAACGAAGACGTCGATCTATTTCGAAAGTTGTTCTTCCTTTGATTAGCTACTCTTTTATCGACGAATTTCGCCGCTAAACTATTTATAGTCTCGTTTGAACGGATCTAGCCTTTTTGACACGAGAGAAAACAAAGTTGGGAAATTAGCATTACACGCGCTTTCATATTATTTGTCTAAATTATTTACAATTCGAAAGAATCTTCTCCCGCGATCCATGCTGACTGTCTTGTTTCTTAAATTCAACTATTTCCAAGTTATACCAAGTCAACCGATCATCGACCTAACTACGATATTATACATCAACCTAACTACGATATTATTGAAATATTTCCTACTCAACGAAACTTCTGCAATCTATTGCACGTATGCTCCTAATTAGAAAATTATTTCTAAGCTATCCGATACAAACGCATTCGACGTTCTCTCTAGTTTCTCAAGTTTCTCGAGCTCGATGAATTTCGCTTTCTAACGTTTGATAGCCGAAAGCGATCGCCTTGAGTTCGACGTGCAAATTTTCGGCCGCGGTTTTAAGTGGTAAACGATGCGTTGTAGCAAATGGCGTTCAAGTAAATGACGGAGGTAACCAAGTCGGCCGACAGCGGATTAACGTAAATGCGGACGTGACGTAGTTTCGTCCACAGCGGTGGACTACTAGTCGTGCTCTATGCACCAGCTTCCATAGCCTTAATCGAGGCATTTTTTCGGCCTTCGTGCACCGTTCGATTTATTTTCTCATCCGCCGAAAATACGTGGCCGGCCACGAGTATGGGAACGGGTTGTTAAATTAATTTTAGAATAAATAATTTCTGACAGCAACAACTCGAAAATTTCACCACGTCTAAGAATATAATAGAAGTAGTTAAGGGTACCGAGTAGCTGAAGCGTTTTTGTAAATAGCGCATCATAGAGCGAAGATGTTTATTTTTACTATGAGATCGTTTGCACGGAACAGTCGGTATAACTGTATTTATTGATCTCCACGAGCTTGCTTGTACGCAGACGGGCGCGAGGATCGAATCTGCTTTTCTGAATCCCTACAAGTTGCAGGTTTTTGACCTTTCCATGCTGCACGCCGAGTCATCCTCGATAAATAGGAAAACACGCCAGCTGCCAAGGAATTTCAGATCCGAGCGCGACGATAATCGGGCCCACCGGAACATACCATGCACGTGGACATATTTTGTATCGGGCTCGTCGTCTGATCCACGCGAATCGTTAAACGCAACTCGAATATCCGATGTGAAATTGCTGGGGTGAAATTGTTAGGGGCGAGGTCAAATATTTGATACATGAGTTGAAATAAATAGATGCTGGCACGAGTAATCGAACACTTTGAGTTATATGGGAGGCAACAAAGACTCTTATCTAATAATTTCGCAAGCAATTTTGCGAGTTGAAGAAACATCTGTACACGAAAGTTATTCGATCCTCGTACCGAGTAATGTTTATTGAAGTAATTTTTATTCTGTACAGCCACGACAATGTACAAGGTAACAGTTTTTACTTATTAATTCATTTTTATGAGAAATATCTTTGAATATTTACTTGCATTAATGATTTGATAGAATCTAGGACGAATTAATTAACACGACCTTTCTCGCTATTCGATTCACCCAGTTTAGGTATCGGAGTTCCGGATCGCTGAAAATAGTTTCACTGGTCCAATATTGGATTCTGTGGCACGCAATTCGGTAGCCAAAAAAGGAACGAAAACAGACCACGGATGTGAATATTTTCACCATTTTCCCATTTTCAGCATATCGAAGTTTCAAGCTCAAGGATTGGATAAATCGAAGCATAGATACGTTTAATACACGTATGCTCGTACATTTAAATATACGCAAACCAGAGACCTCCAATTTTTACGAATATTAACTCTGCACGTTGAAATATCTCGTGGTCGAGTACGAACAGTTACTATGATATAATGAAGTTGCGAATTGGAGTGTTAAACGATGCTGTCATACCCAGGCCTATTATAGCGCTCTGTTCTTTTCGATACGAATCGAACATGGCAAAAGTTGCGGTCCGTTTTTTCTCAGGCTCCTCGAATATCAATGTATTTCGATCTTACTTTAATTTCAACCGAACGAAGAATAGTTTTAATATTTTGAAAAAATCCGAGCGAAAATGAAATCCTTACCACTACGATTAATCCTGAAATTTAGGAAATTGCCGAGGACATTTGCCTCGAATTTAAGAAATTATTCAACGATAGGAAAATACGATTTGATCGAAGATAATTCGAACGCTTCGAATAGCGAAGCTAATTTTTTTTGCTCAAACACCGGGTATCGATTTTACAACCTTACTATAATACGGAGGCTACTATACTTGGTCTACTCTGTATTCGACTGATCGCATCGTCTAGTCTCGCTCTTAACCTCATTAACCAATGGACCCCTCTTCCGAGTCGAATAAAGTCGCATTGTTGACGGCCTCCGCTGCAGCCGGGGACAGTGGAAATCAGGTCGCCCCCCAGCCACCTCGATTTTCATCGTTCATTGTCCCTCTGTATTCGTTATACCTCGGTTATCCCACTTACTGGGTAATCGCGTGGCAAATAATCCAGAAGCACAGAGATTAATTCCACGGAGGTCGTGACTCGAAAAACTTTAATGCCAAAGCGCTTCACTAACGCCTGTCTTATATACTTTGATAATTATCAATGTTTCATTCACCTTACCGGTTTCCATGATTATTATACATGTTGTCGGCGATGCGATTCTGAACAACTTGTTTGTATACATATGACTGATACTCGCGATAAACTATCGCTACCGTCACACTGAATTCTACGCGTAGTACAGAATATAGAACTGCGTATATAATTGTACGTACGGCCGTGACAGCGTGTGCGCTAATATTAGCAGCCGGATAAAATAATATCTAACCCGTACCTAATCTGCATCTTTTGTTTGTAGTTTAAGTAGGTTTGGGTTAAATGTCGTTTTGCCAGATGGCGGCCAACTAATACCAGGGCAAACGCTGTCACGGACTCGTAATTATACAGGCAGAGTTCACTGTAGTGGTATCGACAGTTTTGCCTATGTCTGGGAAACTATGGCCGAGCGGTGGTTATACGTATGGGGAAGAGTTGTTCGAAATGTCGATTTCTACAGGGTGTTAAAAAATCATCGAAATCGGTGGGATGCACGAGATACAGATAATCGGCCGTATCGTCGATTTTCTCTACTTTTCGTTTTCCGGTGTTTACCAATTCGGCGAGTAAGCGGCTCGAATAAAAACAACGGTCGCTGTCCGGTGTGAACGCTTCGTCTTCGACCAAATATAATGTACTTTTCGATGTACCGCAGAATTTTATGTATGTAATTAGTTCGTACGTGTCATGAAATGGGAAAGGTTGAAAGTCGTCGAGATATCCTGTTATTGCCTTTGAACCGGCTAAAGGAAGTGGTATTATTTCGAGCCAAGTTGACGCGGTTCAAAATAATAACCAAGTCCTTTACGTTCTCTCGAGTGTATCGTAGTAGTACTTGCCGGGTAGTACCTCTCTGGGATAGTTGTACGCAGGTACAAGCAGGATATACATACTAAATGTACCGTGTGGTTATGCAAAAAATGGTCGATCAAAGTCCCTAACCGTTTCTCATTTCATCTCGTACTTTCCAATTATGCTACGGCTATTTTCGTCTGACATTTAAGTATTGCCGAACTTTCATCTACAGAGTGACCATCGATCACACTCTTGAGCTAATCAACTGATCGATTAGAATCGATTAGAATCGTAGATATGTTGCAAATACGAGTTAGAAGCTAGTGCCTCTGGCAATGTCTATGCGGTCTTTGTAATCGAGCTTTCCTTTTTCCACTTAGGAAGATTAGAAAGATTACCGTCATCGATAGACTCGCGAGAAAGTGTCAGATTGTAATTAATTCTTGAATATATCAGAGCGAGTTGCTCTTTGTTACAATTTTGGACGATCTTGCCGCGTCCTATGATTTTGAAAGATGCTCGAGCTGGAAATTTTTGTTATTCTATCCTGCTCTACTCGAGGTAGGACTCGCTAAAGGAGATTTTTGCGTCGATAACGATGCACCGTATTCGCTCGCGTCGCAGTTAAAGAGACTAAAGAGGAAGAATTAATTAAAACTTCATTCCATTTCTCATTCTCGTGACGCTACTAATTCGTAGTCATATGAGAGTGTTATTAAAATAAAAATTAAGAGAATACTTGCATTTGGTTAATTAATACGTGAAAGCCATAACAAATACGATGATTTTATATAGTCGCACACGCTACAGTGGTTCTAGCGTGTAACTCTACAACCGCAGTCTTTCGGTCTTCTTCCATCCAATTATATTTTTCTAACGTTGAAAGATATCTGTAGATCTGTGAAAATACGAAAAACATCTTACTCGTACGCATGATTTCTCGTTTCGGTTTCACGCGAAACGTCTTAGCACTCTACGAATTCTTCTCGATGTGAAAATATAGAAATTAAGTAATCAAACTTCGCGATAGACTCGAGAATGTTACAAACGGTTATTCACGATGGAACACCCGGTATATAATATATATCGTAAACATTGGCGCCACGGTGACTCCGCTGGAAAATCAATAGCCTGGCTGTGTTCGTGGCGAGTGGTAAGTTCATCTTACCTTCAGCGTTGCGGCGTTTGGGTCTATATCGTGCTCTTTTGTGCACGATATCGAATGGTGTACCCAGACAGGTACGCACCTGGTGGATGTGCCTCGAGTGTGTATCTATTATTACGAACAGAGAACCGATTATAAACTCGGCGAATATTACGAAACGAATAATACGGTGTTAAGTGGGATACGTTTACGAGGTTCAAAACGAATCGACCTTTTTCTTCCATTTGTTTACTCGATCTGACGTAGTACGAAGCGGGAATATATCTTTTCTTTTTTTCAATAGAAAGATATTTACTACGTATAAGTAGCTTTTCTTTATTTTAAGTAAATTCTTGAAAACGATCTTTTATTTTTCACTACGACAAAGCTACGTACCTGTAATCCTTTCGTGACTAACGAGACAATTACGTTCCAAGGTAACTTCTAGAAATACTGCTGAGTTATTACTTATAATTTTTCTGACATCACTGAGAACTTTTGAAACGAGTCTCGTTATGAATGAGATTTCTCCACGTCTCATCCCGCGTTTCTCTTCGTTCGAAAGATCTTTGTTTCAACTAATAATATTTATGTCAACGTACCGCTTATTTGCTCTTAGTCTTACTCTTAGTCTTCCTGTCGAAACGCAAAAATTGCCTCGGCAGCGTTATTTAGAATGCAAGTCTAAAATAATTGAGTCGATGTGTTATACGCGTCAGTAGCGTCGAATGTACTGTTTCCTTTAGCTTATTTTTTTCTAAATCTGAACTAAGTCCACGCAATTATATCATTACGTTACTCATTAAAGATTTCAGAGTAATATAAGAAGTAAGAGAAATACGAATGTTTCTAATTGTACAAATTATAGGAATGCGGCCGCGTCAGAGTTAAAAAAAAGAAGGAGACTCCTTCGCGAAATTGTTAAAGTGTCTGGAGGAGCCTCTTTTTGTTCGATCGGCTGACAACTGTGTTACGACCGCTATATTAATCATCCACTTCCTCTAGCAAACGAATTTACAAGCGGTTGCGAGAGTCTCTTTGACCGGGCAGAAGGTCGTGGAGCTTTTTCTTCCCAGTCAAGGTGAAGGTGAAAACTCGGTGCTGATGAGATTCTTCAGAAAAAGACAAAGAAGACGACGATTGCTGGTGGTTGCTTACATCGAGGAAGCTTAACAAGGAGTTCCGTGTATTTGAGACTGTCGAATCCTTTGGCAACGAATGTTTGTATCAGATATATCATGTGCTAAAGGATATTTCAAAGTCAGACGAAAGTGTTCCACGAATCGTCATATTTCTCTCGGAAGCAAATATTTTAACGGTACAAAGCTACGATCGGAATGAAAATGAAGACGAAGGTCGTCACTGAACGGAAGGGCATAGCAGATTTTTCAAGCCACACTTTTGTCAGACAAGCGTTGAGCTGCGAATAAATGCGTATAAAGGGAGTAAGTATGCGAATTGTAGGATTTTAGAGGTTGACGGTGGAAACGGAAGCCTGGCGCTCTCACGCCGAAGGACAAAGAGCTTGTTGTCTTGCGGTACCGTTTCTTTCAGTTATGTTTCCACGACTAGTCGTAACTGGGACGGTCCTAGTTTCCTTGATTGTAGTTGGACTTTGCCTACTCCCTTTTTTATAACTAGCTGGTCGCCTTGTTTGATCGATTACGTTAGTTCATGTTAAATACGCTATTATGTAATATTATCTCGATGCTTTGGCCGATCGATTAAAATTTAAAAGATCGTCCGAAAAGCGTCTATTTAATTTCTTCTATGGGAATAACGAAGAAACAATTCGTTAGACATCTCGACGATTCCAATGTCTCTCGCGACGACGAAATCTTCAACTTTTAACTTCCCTTGCTTCAACCGTCAATTATCTATAAAATTTTTTTTCGTAAATTTGTTGGACAATTAATTTTAGAGCAAAATTAATTAAAATAGAGCAAGAGAAAAAGACGACGATACGAAGACGCAGTAAATCGACGTCTATAAGTAAGAGAGATGAGAAGTAGAAGAATGGTTCTTCCGTTGGAAGTATTGATTTATCAAGAAGTCAACCTACCGCGGGTTTCTTCTAACGAAAGAACGTACGTGTCGAGTAATTTTATAATTTCTTTTTAAATAGCGCGTATCGCTCTCTTAGCGTAAAACAATTTATTTCCGTAAATAGATATAACTCGGAGTAACACAGTGGTATTAATAATACACGTGAGCAATAAATAAGAAAATGTTAACAAGTACCAAAAAAAAAAGAAAAAAATAAGAAAGAAAGGAAAATTTAAGAGCAGAATCTACAAGCGAAGATCATAACATTTCTCAATATAATCGCATTTTCTACCTCGCTCTTTTATCATTCTCGTGCTTCTTTTTAGAATGTGAACGGTTACGCGAACTACGGTTTCAGCCTATGATTATCACAAGCTAGCTACGTAATAGGTGTAATCATTTAACATTTGTGTACGTAAGAACTTTTTTTTCCAAATCACCTTGCAAGCAACGGTATTGCAGCTATTAATTTTCCATGACATCCTGTGTCACTTAGAAGTTACTTGCTCCATCATCTGCGTATATATTTGAATACTTGAAGCATCATGAATATAGTTGGATAGATTACAGAGAGCTAGGAATTAGATGCGAAGAGTTAATGAACGTTACAAGCGATCAAACTCGAATAAAAAATATGGAATTCTTCCCGGTACTGAAGTTCTTGCACGAGTCAATCCTACACTAGAGCGAGTAAAATTAACCTTCCTCGATGATCGTGTCATTCACTTTTGTGATTCACTTCACCCCGCCCACTGTTAGCCGTCGAGGCAGAGAGCTAATCTTTATACCCTTGCCCCGTTGGTTTGCTTCTCCTCTGCTTTCTGGCAACGCTCATTAAAGTATACCGGTGCTCGCATAATTGCTCTTAATTTACCGTAAGTGTCTGTCAGACACTAAAAGAATTTCATTCATCATTCTCGCTTTACTTTGTTCTGCTCCTTCGGTCTTCGGCCCGTTCAAACGATCGGTAAATTGGGTCGACGAGCAATGTCGATTCTTTTTGTCGGATTGCTCGTGCAAAATATATCGGCTGACTTGAAAATACTATATGGAAAATTTTGTAAGTATCGAGCGAATGGAATATTTTCGTTAAATTTAGCGAACGATCGAAGATGTATGTATTTTCGTGTCGGAAGATTCTTTTGACAGGGTCGACGTAGGATTTTTATTCTTTCGTTCAAACCGATCCAGGAAAGTGTATCGAAAATGTCGTAAACCAGATAGACAGAGAAGCTTCATTTCGTTTGTTAAATCACAGTGGAACGGTTTGTATAATTGGAGTTCGTAAGATGGAGGAGTTCGTCAATTTCCCCTGCTACTTATGATTTTTCGCATAATAGAAGCTCACGTTCAGATAAGTGAACTCGATCAGCAAAAGGTCAGTTAATGGGGCGTTGACTAAAATTTCGTTCCATTAAACGGCGTTCTGTTATTGTCACGGGAAATGAGATTTTGTGTTTTACTATGATAAACTACATGTCATTGGGGAACAGCGATCTTCCTGTACGGATTCATTTGTCGATATCCTCGCGGAGATCGATCAGTCTATTTAAAAAATCGCCCTGGCATTTACGAAGTGACTCAGTATTTGACGTTTGGTGATAATGGAGCTCAAGGTTTCTTTCAACGTCCAAAGAAATAGCGATTTATATATATTTATTTCGATCGAGACAGCGAAAGTAACAGTATAACGTTTATATTTATATTGGAAAGCGTTGATCTAAATATTGCACTGGAAACGCGATAACTTCTATTCTACGATTTGACTAGCTGGATGCGTTACGTGTCTAGTAAATGTTCTTTAAATGGCATTGCTCGGATGATTCATTCATTCCACGTTCGAATTACTTTTCTGATATTATCGTGCGGTTAGCGAAGCACAAGGAACATAGCTTGGGACGATTTTATTAAAAAAGAAATATAATAGATCAGCGTCAAATAAGTACAATTTTTTTTAGCCATCGACGAAACATTAATCTAGATATGTCCGAACATTTTCGCCTTTCTTATATTCTTCAAAATAATTATCATCTTCCCTTTACACTCGATCTAAACTGAATACAATATAATTAAATGTTCGTGTCACTGTTACTACATTCCATTCAAAGGATAATCGTACATTTCGGAGAATATTGGATAGCTGTTACGACCGTTCGCGGAGGGACGCGGTCGCGAGGAAAACGCGTCAGCGAGAGGCGTAAATTCTCGCTACGATTCGGTGAATCGACGCCGCCGAAGTAGTCGTTCCCCTGTTTCGGTTAAGATAACAGAGGTGGTTAAATGAATATGACACAGCAGAGTAAGTTATATTTCACCGTTTATTCCAATAACTTATAACGAAGGCAGTTACGCTGGTGCGTATGTACGAGATGAGTGAGTGACTGATCTACGGGTATGTATACCCGGTTAAAGGATGTTGACCGTTCGAAGGATGTAAAATCAGTACTGTCTTGGGAGACGATGCTGTCTCGGAGGAAAGCTAAGGATGGGTGTGTCTAGCGCACGGGACCATCGGATTTGTTGGTGCCGATGTTAGTTAAGAGAGTGAGGGAAATAGGCTTCGTTGTTAATTGGTTAAACGAAGGGTCTTAACCGCCCTCGAGAGAAAGTGGTTAGTGGGAGGAAAGTTGCAGCGTACGTGAGAAAAATTAACTTTCCCTAGTTAAGCCGTGGTAGACAATAGTCTTTGGAAATTCTTCGGAAACAGACGTTTGTTTGGTTTGAAGGAGCTTTTCTAGGAAATCTGTGAGATTTATGGAAGGTACTTGAAACTATGGAGGATACGCTGCGAGTATCCGAAGACATCTGGTTGTCATATTGCCCGCGGTGTGTGGCCTCGGCTAGGTAGAGTGTTACGCGACGTAACAATAGCAAAAAAAAAAAAAAAAGGAATGCTATGAAAATCACAAGATAAAATAAAATCATCTTCCAATCGTGTGGATAATTTGAATTTTTCAGAGAATTTTTAAATTATCGATGCAAATGTAATTTAAAGTACGCAACTCTCATCGTTAGAACCGCGTACGAAAGTGCGATATCGGGGAAGGGTAGATTCGAGAGGAACAATCGCGTATCAAAGTTGAAAAAGACGAAGCAGAGATCACGATTAGACGAGCGTAGTTCACGTAGGCGGTTGAAATTCGAAAGTACGGATATATCCTGAGGCATCCGTGACCCCGTTGAGTCCTACTCTTACGAATCAAAGGTTAAGCAACGCGTGCAGGAACAGAACTAGGCAATTTTTCTTCTTTCTGGCTAACTCACGTGTCTGCTCGAAACAGAATTTTTCTTCGTTAACACTTTGACTGTCACGTTGGTCATGTATAACTGCCACGGTGACCGGAGCGCTTGACCTTCTTACAATTGTAAAAATTGAATGAAAATTGACAGTTAGGATATTTTCAATATAACCGATAAATAGAAGATATTTTGAAATAAAAAGTGCCCCATTGAACAATTGAACAATTTTTATTAGAACATCGATAAAAAAAAAGAGAACAAATCTTGCATCTAAGGTGCATTGTGTTTACATCCATATCTTTCAGGGGTAATCTACGAATATTATTATAAACACAGCTTAAAAAATAATCGTAAATGCTGCTTTATAATCACATAATTGAAGTTAGAAGTGTGAACATACCTTACTATTATATATAGAACGAGCAAGTACCGTTTACCAATATCTTCCACACGTTTCAACGATATATTCTGCGCGTTTTGCTTACGACGAAACAACGAATGCGAATGGTTTGTTGAAATAAACGAAGCCTTCTTATAATATGTCGCTATCGACTGTTACCAAAGCGCCACGGTGGTCACCCGTGACCACCAATAAGATAAACTGTCCATTGGAGAAGAATGTTGTCTTACATCGTCAATTTATTATTATTTTGCCATTATATGCTCTGAATAATAAAAATACCCTCGTGGCGTCCTCAGCGAAACGTTTGATTTCGGTGTGGCAGTCAAAGTGTCAAGAGATATCCATGTGGTCTTAAGGCGTTCTCTCGCTTGGCTGAAACTCCGTTCCGCGCTCGGCAACGAAATGTCACCGTGAAAGAACGACGCCCGTATCCACTTACCGTGGTTTTCCTTGAGTTTTTGCACGGCTACCCGCGCGAATACGTCGTAAGGTCGTGATATATTAGTCGCCGTGCACTTGTTGGAATCGAGGGAACTTTGAAGGACGTGGATCAAGAGCACGAGCCCTGTAGATCAGGCGAATTTAACTTAGTACGAAATTTAGCATCCGGTATATCCTGCGGATGGAATCGAAGCTGGACGATCGTACGAAAACCCGGAACTGTGTTCGAACAACAACTTTTATAGATGTACGCGATATGCGAGAACTTGATAAATTTTCACAAAAGAAGCGACGAAAAAATAACGATTTCCGAGGATGTCTGCGAAATTGGAATATCTTATCTTGGAAAAATAGATCGAGATTAGAGGTTTAGGTGTTTCGTAGACGAATCGAAAAAGTTAGAATAAATGTTAGAAAGGAGAAATGTTCTAGAAAGAAAGATTCGACTGTAGAACGAAGAAACGATGATTTTCGAGGATATTTTCACGTGATTCTCGAAGTATCGACACTTTAGATAGGAATATTCGATTATCCGATTATTTCGACAAGTACATTCTAATTGTAGTTTTAGATGATAACAACTTTCTTTTTCTTACGATAAATTCTTACGATAACGATTACCATGAAAATTACGAAATGCAGTTAAGCTACTCTTAACAAGAATATTATAAAAAGTACATTTAAACCCTTCGCCTATTCTGCATTCTTTTAATCCATTTAAAAATAATCCCCAGAAAACTCGAATAAATCCAATTATTCCACACCTACAGCTCCACCATCACGCAGCTACGTATCGTTCTCAACTACGTACTTGGAGCGTGCAACTCGTTTCGTGCAACATTCTCTGCACAACTTAGCGTAATTATCTTCTCTTCTTTTCATCGCTACTCGTATGCAAGTACGATTCTCCTTACAAAGAACCAGAGGAATCTGAATTTCTAAAGAGACTCTGCGTTTTCTACTTGGCGTTATAAGGCGCATTGAGCACGTGTGTACTATTTCCAGAGTACGATTCACGCAATCTCCGCCGAGATAACAATCGCGAAGCAATCTTATTTGCACGGGTTTGTCTCTTACGTGTTCCGTGTGTAATCTTGGTCAAATTCAGTTACAGTCGCTGGAAATCGATCAAAGTATCTGGACATTTTACGAGCGGTACGTATATCGTACTGTAATTAAAACACCTTTGAGATTAGCGGAGGCGAACGAAAGTGCAACTTTTCGATGCCACGAACGCGTGACTAATTCTAGATGTGTACGGAATAATATACCGTAGAAGTTATTCCTGGAACGGCAAATAAAGATTCTGCAGCAGCGTAACCGTGCATATTCTTCAATGAGAAACGGTGAACCTATTAATTGCGGATAAACGCTTGCAGATATTGTTGATAAGGCTGCAGATAAGCTGAAATCGTGTAAAAGACGAATCGCTATCGTTTAACATATATTAAGAATGAAACGGTGAAACTATATACGCGAGGTTTATGTACAGCGATTCACGTAGGTTTTCCAACGCTCCTAGTAATTTTTTATGTACATTTGTTATGTACATTTTTTTATGTTAAACATTTTGAAGCAGCACTGTCTTTTGCAAATAAAGTTTTTGGTACCGAAAGTTATGTTCAAAAAGAGAAAGAAGGAGACGTAAATGTCTATTCTATGCGTACACAGGAATCATCCTCTTTATTTTTCAATTTTTATTAACGAAAAAAATCAAATAACACGCACATCGATTATTTCTACGAAACGGCCGACTACTGGAAGCATACGTTTACTGCAAGATTCGTATCTATGTGACTTCTTTTCGACAACCATACTCATCGTTCGATGAGAAAGTAATTCATTCGGAAAAGTTAATTATAAAAATTTAAAATTCAACGAGACTGCACGGTAATTGGATGTTCGACGTTCGCCGATTCTGATGGAAATGGTAAAGCACGCGTTTGAGACGCGAGTCCTTTTACAGAGCAACGTCAATCCGAGAATGAATAAAACATAATTGCGCGCATGATTTCATCCTGTCGATCGAGCAAACAAACTTTTATAGCGTATCGTTGATTGAAATTACATAATCGAGGCTTTCGATTGCTGCGAGCGAAGCGCGATGATAAGAATTCCATCGACTGTTCGCGCAATTTCCCTCAAATTCTTTCAGTTTGCCGAGGTGTTCTTTATTCTTCCTCCTGGTCGACAGATATAGTCGTTGGAATTGAAATTGCGCGCTTAAAACTACAGAAATGCGTAAATACTGTCTTATCTGTTAGTTTTATTTTAAGGTTGACGACGATACGTCGCGAGATAATTTTTCGAAAAAAGCTACTAGACTGTTATAATTTCCTGCAACGATTCTATGCAGTCGCAAGAAGAGTAGAGAAACGAGGTATTTTTGTTCTCGACGAGCAGCGCAATGTTTATCAGATACGCTGCGCCACGTTATTGGACCGAAAAGTTATTTTTGGTCGTTACATCATATAAAATAAGACTTTTTATACTACCTGTATAACTGGTCAACAGTTTGTAGACTTTTAAAGAGTAAATATAATACGAAGAAACGTGTAATGAATCGTCTTTTAGCTACGTGTACGATTGTTTGTATAAAGTCGCAAGAAAAATGCAAGGCTGACTGACGTATCATTATCACGAAAACTCGAGGAACTAGGCATTTATCAGATTACGTGGCGTTATTAGACTGAAAAATTATATTGGATCGTTACATCAGAGACTTTGTACGATGATTGCAAAGAACGGGTTTATCGCGATCAAATGGAAGGAAAGCAACGTACGATCGTATATTGTCAAGTGCACGTACCGCTTATTTCCAGACGTGTACCGTGAACAACTCGTTGCTTTACGTCCTGAGATCGTGTGGGAGTCGCTCGACGTGCGATTACATCACGCGAATGATGTCACACGTGCGAAATATGCACCAATGGCGTACGAAGCCGGCCACAGACGAATGAATAAACCGCTCGTCCCGTTCTTCGTATCCGCGAATTCGTTCCTTCCTGATACCGTAATCCGCAATTGAAACAAATTGTCGTTGGCTAGGTTGTTGATAGCAACTCATCGTTACGTCGACCAAATATGCTAATTACATATGTACGTATATATGCAGAGTTATTTTAGCTGGAAGTTCTCGGATGGTCTTTTGTGTAGAAAAGTGGACAAAATGTTTAACATGTTTCGTATCAAGTATTTTTGCTCAGCGATTCTAACGAATTGAATTTAGCTCGTTTAATAATCAATCGTGATGACCAAACATCATTAACGTTGTCACCAGTAGAGCCAAACGTCACCGATACATAATGTATGATTTATAGATGTGCGTGAATGTACAGTGGCTACGAAAAGTATTTGAACGTTGAAGTATTGAATTAAGTATTGAAGTATTGAATTTAGCACGTTTAATAACATCGTGATGACCAAACATCATTAATGTTGTCACCGGTACAACCAAACGTCATTGATACATAATGTACGATTTATAGATGTATGTTCATGTACAGTGGCTACAAAAAGTATTTGAACATTAAAGTATTGAATTTAGCATGTTTAATAACATCGTGATGACCAAACATCATTAATGTTGTCACCAGTAGAGCCAAACGTCACTGATACATAATGTACGATTTATAGATGTATGTTCATGTACAGTGGCTACAAAAAGTATTTGAACATTAAAGTATTCAATTTAGTATGTTTAATAACATCGTGATGACCAAACATCATTAACGTTGTCACCAATAGAGCCAAACATCACTGATACATAATGTACGATTTATAGATGTGTGTGAATGTACAGTGGCTACAAAAAGTATTTGAACATTAAAGTATTGAATTTAGCATGTTTAATAACACCGTGATGACCAAACATCATTAATGTTGTCACCAGTAGAGCCAAACGTCATTGATACATAATGTATGATTTATAGATGTGCGTGCATGTACAGTGGCTACAAAAAGTATTTGAACGTTATTTCCGAATGAAGCGCCCCGTTACAAGCTTTTACATATTTTTGTTTCTTTTCATAGTATCAAATCTTTATAGCCGTGTGAAATTTTAATATACTTAGACCTATGTAATTAATTAGTGCGTAAATGATATAATAAATACAATATTGTAGAGTTCTCGTAATAATTACTTTTTACTTAATAGTGGCTAAGAATAAAACGTTTAATTACCACGTTTGTTTGATTTCATCGATTTCTAAAATTAAACAGAAAAAAAAGAAAGAAGAAAATGCAAGAAAATTTTGTTCGAATATGAAAATTCTTTACGTATAAAAATCGGAACGTGATGTTGCTTTGTTCCAGGAGCACCCTTTCGAAGGGTAAGAAAGAAGTGAGTTGTTGGTCCGATTGACAAAATGACGACCGACATCTCGGTGGTGCGCGGGGGTTGGGACCCCACGCTACAACAAGAGATTGTCGATGAGTACGAATACGACGGGGGAAACTCGAGTTCGAGACTTTTTGAACGTTCACGCATCAAAGCTTTAGCTGGTACGTTCTCTTTTCCTTACTTGTTATCTTTATATTCGTTAACAAAAACGAAACGTTTCTGTTTGATAAATGGTTTCCAATTTTTGTAGTATGGAGTATTTTCATTCATGAATTTTGAAAAAACGTGAATGTGATCGAAAAGTACGGTTGGTGCATAGCAGCTTTATTTCGTAAATTCGTGTATATTATACGTAACTTGTAAGATGCAATTTGTAAATGGCCATAAGAGGCATACTTTGTATACGAATAAATTTTAGTAGATCGTTGATGATTTACACGATGATGTATCGTTAATTATTTGTGAAATTAAAACGTCAAAGCTAGCTTTGCCACATCCTTTGATATAGATACTGGGTTGATAAGTGCACGCTTTAAAGTGTGTGGCTATCGTAGAAAATGTTTAGTAGTAGCCTTCCGGTGAATCTAAAATCATTGAGTGAGCACTTGAGGGTATTATAAGAATGTATAGAAAAATAAATATCGCAACAGATATCGTGAGATAGATAGCCTGAATTTATTAGAAATGAACTACGATACAGTTGTGGACGACCTGAGAGGTAGAAATAGAAAAGCGATTTTAAAACATTGCAATTTAATAAATTTTCTATACTTACGTCCTTTTTTTAATCAATTCTGTAATTAAAATGTTGTTATAATATTTACTCAATTTTCTATTTTCGTGTTTCTTAAACCAGGTGAACGTGAATTGGTACAAAAGAAGACTTTCCAAAAATGGGTCAATTCCCATCTGGTTCGGTGTTCATGCCGAATTGGCGATCTATACGTCGATCTTCGAGATGGCAAAATGCTCATCAAGCTTCTCGAGATTCTCTCCGGAGAACGTTTACCACGACCTACGAAAGGAAAAATGCGAATCCATTGTCTAGAAAACGTCGATAAAGCGTTGCAATTCCTTCGGGAGCAACGAGTGCATCTAGAAAATATGGGATCTCACGACATAGTCGATGGAAATCCCCGTTTGAGTCTTGGTCTCATCTGGACCATTATCCTGCGATTCCAAATTCAAGACATTACCATCGAAGAAACGGACAATCAAGAAACCAAATCAGCGAAAGACGCTCTACTTCTTTGGTGTCAAATGAAAACTGCTGGATATCACAATGTAAATGTACGAAATTTCACTACATCCTGGCGCGACGGTTTAGCCTTCAACGCCATCATCCATAAACACCGTCCGGATTTGATCCAGTTCGACAAACTTTCCAAATCAAATGCTATTTACAATTTAAACAACGCGTTCAATGTAGCCGAAGACAAGCTTGGTCTGACCAAACTTTTAGATGCTGAAGACATATTCGTCGATCATCCTGACGAAAAATCAATCATCACTTATGTAGTCACGTATTATCATTACTTCTCAAAGATGAAACAGGAGACCGTGCAAGGTAAAAGAATAGGCAAAGTGGTTGGTATTGCCATGGAGAATGATCGTATGATACACGAGTACGAAAGTTTAACCAGTGACCTATTGAGATGGATAGAAGGCACCATAGAGGCTTTAGGTGATCGTCGGTTTGCTAACTCTTTAGTAGGAGTGCAATCTCAGCTCTCCCAATTCTCTAATTATCGTACTGTGGAGAAACCTCCGAAGTTTGTCGAGAAAGGCAATCTGGAGGTGTTGCTGTTCACTTTACAGTCGAAGATGCGAGCCAATAATCAAAAACCATATACGCCTAAAGAGGGTAAGATGATCTCGGACATTAACAAAGCGTGGGAGAGGCTAGAAAAGGCGGAACACGAGCGTGAATTGGCTCTGCGTGAAGAATTGATTCGTCAGGAGAAATTGGAACAACTAGCAGCTAGATTCAACCGAAAGGCTAGCATGAGAGAGACCTGGTTGTCCGAGAATCAACGTTTGGTTTCTCAGGATAATTTCGGTTTCGATTTAGCTGCTGTGGAAGCTGCAGCCAAGAAGCACGAGGCCATCGAGACAGACATCTTTGCTTATGAAGAACGAGTTCAAGCTGTTATGGCTGTTTCACAGGAATTGGAAGCTGAGAATTATCACGATATCGAACGTATTAATGCTCGGAAAGACAATGTTCTTAGATTGTGGAATTATCTGCTCGAATTGCTTCGTGCTAGAAGGATGAGATTAGAGTTGTCTTTGCAGCTCCAACAGAACTTCCAAGAGATGTTGTACATTCTAGACAGCATGGAAGAAATAAAAATGCGTCTGTTGACCGACGATTATGGAAAGCACTTGATGGGCGTCGAGGATCTTTTGCAGAAACATTCTCTGGTAGAAGCTGATATCAACGTGTTGGGCGAAAGAGTGAAAGCTGTCGTTCAACAGAGCCAGAGATTCTTAGAACACGGAGAAGGTTATCGACCGTGTGATCCAACTATCATTGTTGAACGCGTACAACAGCTCGAAGACGCGTACGCTGAATTGGTACGCCTGGCAGTCGAACGCAGAGCCAGATTGGAAGAGTCTCGTAAATTGTGGCAGTTCTATTGGGACATGGCTGACGAGGAGAATTGGATAAAGGAGAAGGAACAGATCGTATCGACTGGAGACATTGGTCACGATTTGACGACTATAAATCTGCTGTTGTCCAAACACAAAGCACTGGAGAATGAAATCCAGTCTCATGAACCGCAATTGATGTCTGTGGCTGCTGTTGGAGATGAACTGGTTCGTCAGAAACACTTTGGTTCTGATAGGATTCAGGAGAGGCTCCAAGAAATTCTGGGAATGTGGAATCATCTCCTGGATTTGGCTGCTTTCAGAAGGAAGCGCTTGGAGGAGGCTGTAGACTACCATCAACTGTTTGCAGATGCCGATGACATTGATATTTGGATGCTGGATACACTACGACTCGTCTCATCGGAAGACGTTGGCAGAGACGAAGCCAATGTCCAATCGTTGTTGAAGAAACACAAAGATGTGACAGATGAACTCAAGAACTACGCTACAACTATCGATCAGCTTCGTCAGCAGGCATCGTCTCTTGGTGAGCAGGATGCTAAGTCACCGGAAGTGCTGGAAAGACTGGACTCCATAGACTCCAGATACAAGGAACTTATGGAACTCGCCAAACTTCGCAAACAGAGATTGTTGGATGCATTATCATTGTACAAGTTGTTCAGCGAGTCAGACGGAGTGGAGCAATGGATCGGTGAGAAGAATAGGATGTTGGAGACTATGGTACCAGCGAAGGATATCGAAGACGTTGAGATTATGAAGCACAGATACAATGGTTTCGAAAAGGAAATGTATGCCAACGCTTCTCGAGTTGCTGTGGTCAATCAACTCGCAAGACAATTATTGCACGTTGAACATCCCAATTCTGAGCAGATCGTTGCACGTCAGAACGAGTTGAACCAGAAATGGGCTGAGCTCCGCGAGAAAGCAGAGAACAAACGTGACGAATTGAACTCTGCTCATGGCGTACAGACCTTCCACATTGAATGCCGCGAGACAGTATCTTGGATCGAGGATAAGAAACGTATCCTTCAACAAACAGACAGTTTAGAGATGGATCTGACTGGAGTCATGACCTTGCAACGTCGACTAAGTGGAATGGAGCGCGACTTGGCAGCCATCCAGGCTAAATTGGACGCCTTGGAAATGGAGGCTCAGAATATCCAACAACAGAATCTGGAAGATCCTGAGGTGATCAAGGGAAGGATTGATCAGATACACACTATTTGGGAGCAGTTGACACAGATGTTGAAGGAACGTGATGCAAAATTGGAAGAAGCAGGTGATCTTCACAGATTCCTCAGAGATTTGGATCACTTCCAGGCTTGGTTACGCAGGACACAAACTGATGTTGCCAGCGAAGATACTCCAACTACCTTGGCTGATGCTGAGAAACTCTTGACACAACACCAGAATATTAAGGAAGAAATTGATAATTATACCGATGACTACCAGAAGATGATGGAATACGGCGAAAGATTGACCAGCGAAGCTGGTGATGGTGATACACAGTACATGTTCCTTAGGGAGAGATTAAACGCCCTGAAGATGGGCTGGGAAGATTTACGCCAGATGTGGGTCAACAGAAAGATCTTACTGTCCAATTCTCTTAATCTGCAAATCTTCGATCGCGACGCACGCCAGGCAGAAGTGCTTTTGTCCCAGCAAGAGCACATTCTCGCTAAGGATGAAACGCCGGCGAACTTCGAACAAGCGGAGCACATGATCAAGCGTCACGAGGCGTTCATGACCACGATGGACGCGAACGACGAGAAAATCAACTCCGTGGTGCAGTTCGCCGGACGACTTGTCGACGAGGGCCACTTCGCGGCGGACAAAGTCAAGAAGAAGGCAGAGAGCATTAACGAGCGTCGTCGAATAAACCGAGAGAAGGCGAATCAGTATATGGAGAAACTCAAGGATCAGTTACAGTTGCAGATGTTCTTACAGGATTGCGAAGAATTGGGAGAATGGGTTCAGGAGAAGCACATCACCGCTCAAGATGAAACTTATAGAAGTGCAAAGACGGTGCATAGCAAGTGGACAAGGCACCAGGCGTTTGAGGCCGAAATCGCGAGTAATAAGGATCGTCTGCAGCAATTGCAACAGGCTGCTGAAGAATTGATTCAACAGAAGCCTGATTTAGCTGAGATCATCAAGCCTAAGGTGGCAGAATTGGCTGACCAGTTTGAGGAACTTGAGACTACTACTCATGACAAAGGTGAACGCCTGTTCGACGCCAATCGTGAAGTCCTTATTCACCAGACTTGCGACGATATTGATTCTTGGATGAACGAACTGGAGAAACAGATTGAAAGCACGGATACTGGTTCTGATTTGGCATCGGTGAATATCTTGATGCAGAAGCAACAAATGATCGAAACTCAGATGGCTGTGAAAGCGAGACAGGTTACCGAGTTGGACAAACAGGCTGAACACTTGCAACGTACGGTGCCTGACGACAAGATGGAGGAGATTAAGTGCAAGAAGGAGAAGGTGGCTCAGAGATTCGCCCAACTGAAAGCACCATTGATCGATCGTCAACGTCAGTTAGAGAAGAAGAAGGAAGCTTTCCAGTTCAGGCGCGACGTGGAAGACGAGAAGCTCTGGATCGCCGAGAAGATGCCTCAGGCTACCAGTACGGAGTATGGAAATTCATTGTTTAACGTGCACATGCTTAAGAAGAAGAACCAGTCTCTGCGTACTGAGATAGAGAACCATGAACCTAGGATCAATCTGGTCTGCAACAACGGACAGAAACTTATAGACGAGGGCCACGAGGATAGTCCTGAGTTCCAGAAATTGATACCCGAGTTAACCGAGAAATGGAAGGAGCTGAAGCATGCTGTAGACGACAGGAACAAGCATCTCTTGCAAAACGAAAAGGCACAGCAGTACTTCTTTGACGCGACAGAAGCGGAATCCTGGATGAGCGAACAAGAATTGTATATGATGGTAGAAGACCGTGGCAAGGACGAAATTTCAGCCCAGAACTTGATGAAGAAACACGAGTCTTTGGAACATGCCATGGAAGATTATGCAGAGACCATCCGCCAGCTTGGAGAAACCGCCAGGCAGCTCATTAACGATCAACATCCTCTTGTTGACCAGATTGCTGTGAAGCAATCACAAGTAGACAAACTGTACGCTGGTTTGAAAGATCTTGCTGGCGAACGTCGAGCTAAATTAGACGACGCTCTTCAATTGTTCATGCTGAATAGAGAAGTGGACGATCTTGAGCAGTGGATCGCAGAAAGAGAATTGGTAGCTGGAAGCCACGAATTGGGTCAGGATTACGATCATGTGACGCTCCTTTGGGAGAGGTTCAAAGAGTTTGCTCGAGATACCGAGGCGATAGGCTCGGAAAGAGTGGCGGCAGTGAATGGAATTGCAGATTCTCTAATGGCAAGTGGCCACTCCGATGCTGCTACTATTGCAGAATGGGAGGATGGTTTGAACGAAGTCTGGCAAGATCTGCTGGAATTGATCGAGACTCGTACGCAAATGCTGGAAGCTAGTAAAGAACTGCACAAGTTCTTCCACGATTGCAAAGACGTGCTTGGAAGAATCTTGGAGAAACAGAACGCTATGTCTGACGAATTAGGTCGCGACGCTGGCTCAGTCTCAGCTCTGCAGAGGAAGCACGCCAACTTCATGCAGGATTTATCCACGTTGCAGAGCCAGGTGTCGCAGATCCAAGAGGAATCTGCTACGTTACAGGCTAGTTATTGCGGAGACAAGGCTAGAGAGATCACTAATCGTGAAGGAGAGGTAGTTGCTGCTTGGAACAATCTTCAATCGCTTTGCGATGGTAGAAGAACGAAACTGGAGGATACCGGTGATCTGTTCCGATTCTTCAACATGGTTAGGACTCTGATGATTTGGATGGATGATGTAGTTCGTCAGATGAACACTTCGGAGAAACCTCGCGACGTTGCTGGAGTGGAGTTACTAATGAACAATCATCAAAGTTTAAAAGCCGAAATAGATGCTAGGGAGGACAATCTGATGGCGTGTATCAATCTTGGGAAAGACTTGTTAGCCAGGAACCATTATGCTAGTAGCCAGATCAAGGAGAAATTGGCAGCTTTAACTGATCACAGAAACGCGTTGCTGCATAGATGGGAGGAACGTTGGGAGAATCTACAACTGAGTAAATATATAGATATTTTGATTGAACTATTATAATTTATTGTGGATTTTTATGCATTTATAGGAAATTTCAAAGTACAAAAAATCTTTAAAATATCTCAGATAGAATATAGATTATAAGTAGGTGAAATACATTTTTTAATAGTGTTCATAAAAATACGAATCTACATAAATATCCGCAGTCTATTTATCGTGTCAGAAATGATATGGTCACCTTATTAATGATGTCTGCGTATTATTGTAGTTTTGGAGGTCTATCAATTCGCAAGAGACGCAGCGGTTGCTGAAGCATGGTTAGTCGCCCAGGAACCATATCTTATGAGTCAAG
Source organism: Bombus vancouverensis nearcticus (assembly GCF_051014615.1). Taxonomy (NCBI): domain Eukaryota; kingdom Metazoa; phylum Arthropoda; class Insecta; order Hymenoptera; family Apidae; genus Bombus; species Bombus vancouverensis. Next base: position 14,849,146 of record NC_134919.1, read on the forward strand.
AACTTGGCGTAAGTAATGTTAAATTAATTTCTAACATAATTCTTTAACGATGTTAATAATATTTGATGAAAATTAATGATATAATAAATGTAATTGTTACAGCACACGATCGATGAAGTGGAGAATCTGATTAAGAAGCACGAAGCGTTTGAAAAATCGGCAGCTGCTCAGGAAGAAAGGTTTAGTGCCTTGCATCGACTCACTACGGTTAGTGTTTTTTCTATGAATGAGAAATATTGATTTGTACAATTTATTCAATGAAAGCATTTGTACGTGCTACAGTTTGAGTTGAAAGAAATGAAGAGGAGAGAACAAGAACGAGAGGAAGAAGAAAGACGCAAGAAGGAGGAGGCCGCAGCAGCTGAGGCAGCTCGATTAGCTAAAGCAACACCGGTAACTAGTCCAGACGAACCACCGAGCGAAAGGTACCATTAAATTTTAATAATTTTCATTATATGTTTTGCTTCATATTTAGCTAGTAAAATGAAAAATATTTACAATTAGCCAGTAATAAAATTATATGTAGCACTGGATCTAAGATATAATAAAAAAATTATAATATAAAACGAATAAAATATTGTAATGGTAACTAGGAAATAATATTAAGGAATATAAGGTATAACAGAGTATAATGATTTTTGCATAACAGAGCCGAAGCAGAAGGTGTACCAACTGGAGAACGTCCCGCCGGAGAAGACGAATCACATGGTAAGATAATAACACATGTACTGCATAATGTCTTTTTATCTAAAGACAGTTTGATAAGAGTGTCGTATACGTTGCATTGTAATGTTCACTTTTCAGTGCATTAGAGAATACGAATAGCAATAATCTATTCAAAAAACCGATTAAGATACCTAAGAAAGATAACATTTTCTTTAGATGCTTTAAAACGATATTATCAGTAAATATCTCAATCTAATGTCTTGCAAAAACAACGATAATGCGGGATTGATGATCGTTGAGCGCTCGATTCTACTATAAAGAATGAATAGAAACGTTTTTTTTCTCTTCTTTTTTTTTTATTGTTGTACTAATACAATATGTATCGTCCGATTTTGCTTTCCACGTATTTTGTACACTTAACTCTCAGGCGACTGGTTTTACAAACTGGTTTGTTTGGATAAGCATGAAATTGCTAACAGCACGTTTATTTTTGCCTTTTTCTCTTTCCAACCTATTATCGCCATTGTGACTCCGTTCCAAATGGAAATCCAATGAATCCCAATTATCGATTCTATCCTATAACGCACCTTAAAATGCGGCACGGAATGCACAAATCGCAGTGGCACATCGCAAGGCTTCTACACGTACACCACAACCTCAAGACAAGCCCAAGGAAGGTGAGTGTCCTGATGAAACAAATATCGTCATCTTTTCGCTAGAAATTTTGTCTTTATTTCCAAATGATTATTTCAAACAGATTGTTTTTTTTTTACCTTTTATGTGACTATATATATATATACATGTGTATCTATTATATGATCAACGTCATATAACGTATTGTGTTTGTACCATTTTGATGACCATTTAATGCATTACACATCTGCTAATTTATTTATCGTATTTTCTATTTCATTTCTTTGCACAATTCATTTTTACATCACTCGATTTCTTTCATTGTGGCTAACGAAAAGTGCAAAGAATTAAAAATCTTTTTCAGAATATAGGGAAATCATTGTATGTTATGATACAGTATATCTTTTACTAATTTTATTATCGTTTCTTAATGACAACACTCTATTAAATACCAGTGCCTTTTTTTTTATAGAAGACGATCTAGTTTTTCGAGAATGTCGTGCAATTATATGTTGCCGAATGTTTGTTCAGCAGTAGTAACTACGTATCTGTAGTTGATCTATAAACGAGGCTCTGATATTTGATGATTGAATTGCACTTTATATATAGATCCCGCTATATCGATCCTTTAAGCTGGTGATGGAGCATAAAATCAAATCATCTGGCAGCGTTTTACAGCAGATTTTCTTTAGTTTCTTTCCACGGAGATATTTGCCCGAATTGTGCAATTATATTTTGTAAGAAATAATGTAAACCTTTTACTCTTTGCAGAAGCATAAAAACTAGCTTCTGAAATTGTAATTTGATCTTTACACAATTCAGGTCATTCTCATAAATTTCACATGTTCTGTCTTTCAGCATATTCGTAGGCAAATTACTACTGTTTCTCGCTATAATCGCAGCTACGAACCTTTACTTGCTTTTATTAACTATTTTTAGCAGGTGATGGAGTTATTCTACCTGAGACACACGAGTATTTAAAAAAAAAATGATTAATAATATTTCAACCGACATCACGAATATTTTTCAATTAAAATTGAATTTTGCATGAATTATACAGACATATTCAATATTTATTATATCGATCATATACATTCCTATCATACACGAGTTAATATAATAATTTTTCAAATAAAAGTGGTGGGTACAAATTACGTAAATTAAGTTCTTTCTCTCGATTAATAGTATACAACAAAATTTAATCTTTATTTGAAAGGTAAGCACAGACAGTGACTTATATGAAAGTTAGTATTCAAATATAACTTGAACTTTGAAGTATGTTTGTATGTGTATCTAACATCTTTCCTATGCAATAGCAGATGCTTTTAGAGCAGCTTGTCTGTTTATTGTTGATCCATCGTAATCTAAAATCCTTATTTCATCTTTGTTTCATTCCACAGTGCTTAACAATCATTCATTATATCTCTCGGAGTGTTCTTTGCTTATTTTAACAAGTAATTTGAAAAATGTATTGTTTAGTTGGTCGTGTTAGATGTTTTGCTTTCATAGAGTGATGCCTTCACTCTCAGTATAATACGATTCCAAAGTATAGCATGTTATAATCGGTGTGATGGTATATAGTGCATGCTCAGAAACCTGCACGTCTATCCATGCGAGGAGAAGAAACACCACCTGCCACCACCCCCTTGAAACCTTCGCAAGGTCTGTCTAGTCCAACAAGTAAGTCCATTTTAAGGATCAATGTCTTCTTTATTTGTCATTCACAAAAAACTTATAAAATACATCATACTAAAAATTATAATCCAAAGATCAATAGGTCGTCTAATAATACTCGAAGAATTCTTTTCCAGAATTTCATCGCATTAAAATAATTAATTCCAATATTAAAAAAAGAAGTACAAAACATAGAGAATCTCCCTCTGAATAAGATTAAACTTGGTAAAGCTCTGTTTCTTCAGTGGCGTTCACGAAGATACGAATTTGCATATACATTGGCGATCTAACGATTACGTGCTAAAATAGTTTAGCTCGTCGCTTGTATCGTTTAATTTCTCTCTTGGACCCGCAGGACAGACGCCTCCAAATTCGTCGATGAATTCACACGCCTCCAAGATCCTCAGAGTCTCGTCGACAGAACGAGACATGGAAATCTCACTGATCGCGATATGTCGAATCAATTGGTTTCTATCGATGACGAACAGTCCCTTAAGGCATATTCCTTCTTTTTCATCCAGTACTCCGTACATTCTCGATATATTCTGATTCTTATCGGATAAAAAGGGTATTTTCATTTCGCCCAGACCACCTTGCTTCCGGGGTGTAATGATCCATGCTAGATGTGCGTACGGAGAATCCGTAGAAATGGCAATTACCTCGCAGCCTGTTTGTCATTTCCAGCGAAATTGAATATTTGAATTCCGTGGTGTTATATAATAATTGTACGAAGCAGAGAGAGATGCAAAAGATAACGAACAGAGTAACACATTCAATTTATGAATGTATAATTATATATATGTCGGAGATGAAAGAACATCGGGATTTCCCGTGCGGAATGTTGGGAAAAACCCCGATACTATAGTCCAGACTTTTACTATAGCTGCATTTAAGTAATAAAAATAAGAAATAGTTTTAATGTTCCAATCTGACTTTATGACGATAGGTTCGGGCTCGATGTGACATAGCGGGTCACTAGACGTAGCCACGGTCACGGGAGGGACGTGTACCCGACAGAGGTATGAAATGATCATATGGCTCTCCTTGAAAACAAAGATTGACCCGAGAAGTGGGGACAGGAGTATATAAGGGCAGTTTCTTTTGGATTACGAGTGAGTTAGTTTGTTAGTCAGTCGTTGGACGAATTGCTGATTGAGAAGTTACCCGAATCGAGTATTACGTTGATACTTGTCCTCCCGTGGACCGTGGATTCGTCATCGAACCTGAATTCGTTGTCACCATCATCTCGACCATCCTATCGCCATTACTCATAGCCTCTTGTAGTGCCCCCATTTGTACCGATAAATATTAGCTACATCCGCGACGGTAAAGTAAGTAAAGGTTCATCGAACGCCCCAAAATGCCATCTTGACTCCGACATATATATATATATATTTGTATCTTGAATTTCGAAATTAAAAGAGGAAAGTAAAGGAAAGAAAATAAGGGATGAGTAGCGTATACCTAATTTATTGAATTCTTCGATACGATCATTGAATTGTATGATTTCCGTAGGGCAGATAAAAGTGAAATCGTAGGGATAAAAGAGCAATATCAGATATTTTCCCTTGTAATCTTTCAGGCATATTTCTTTCATTTTTAAGTCAATTATCGCGATGCCTGACCACGCTGGTGCTGTAGTGGACAGCGCTGGTACCACGTGTACTTTTGGTTCATGCGGCTTTTGCGGTTGTTCGCCGCAACACAAGTCGCTCTGTTCTATTTTGCCTCTAAGAAACGGGTCGAAAGTCGTCATCATGCTACGTTATAGTGAAATTAATAGCCGTATAAAATCGATATTTCTTTCTATATAAACGCGAATATTGGCTAATATCGTTTCCATGAGCGAAAACAAAAGTTGGCAGATTTTCTCTATAAAAATGTCAATGTCACGGTAAACAAATTTCGAAAGTTTCTTCCCTCCTTCTGAAAAACACGATGTTCCGCAACAAAATCTAATCCTCACGGTATTTTTACTCTTCTTTATCGTCGTCAACAACCGCATACGTTGGGTTGATGCGACGTTAAAACTTATTAAAAGACAACGTTGCGAAGAGGAAACGAGCCATTTGTACAGTATATTTCTTTTTTCACATTTACAATTTGTCCAACTTGGACATTTGGTAGAATTTTTTATCTGTTTGATTATCATGTGGGTGGCTACCCCCAATGGGGTACCATCTTCGTGTTTGTTAAGATATATCCTTTGTGAGATCTGCTGGGTGTTTCCTTTTTAGTCTTCTTTCTATGGCCTTTGTACAGTATATGAACTGTCGTTATTGATTTAGGATTTTCAAGGAATACGTTAAAGCCTGTTCTGAGCGCTAGATTTCCGTAGCAATAACATCTTTATACAATAACTTTGTAATATACGGAAGATATAGGGAAATAGAAAGATTGTAGAATTTTAGAGTTATGTCTTTCATAGTAGATTATTAATTACAAATTAATGTTACGAGGGAAAAATATGATAAGGTTTCATGAAACAGATACGTTAGCAAATCAATCACGAATATTATCATATCTTTCCCACGTCGACTTTGATTAATTTCTCTGATTAAAAATCATCATCATCATCTTTTTTTACTTCAGTAGTAATAACACCTACCTGTTTAATAAATTGTCCAGCAGTTAGCAAATCTGGCAAAGTAGAGAAACGGTGAAGTTAAAAGATTGAAAGGATCGCTGTAACAAACAATTTAAATAAACCAACAAAAATCAATTAGAGATCAAACAGCTTTTTCGAACGTGTTATAAATTCACAATCGAGCAACATTCTAACAATATCGCGATCATTTTGCAGTAAATACGATTTAAACATTGGAACCTCGTTCTTGTTATCGTAAACTCGTCGATCGTGCTTTGCCTAATTATAGTAATAAAAAAAAATCATGTTTGATAAAAGATTCGATGGAACAAATTTTCGAAAGCGGATCATATTTTTGCCAGAATTTGTATCTTGGCGGATAAAGTGAGTCTCGCATGAGCATGCGTTGCATGTGCAGCAAAACGATGCGAATTTAACAAACGTTCCTGTCCCTTACCTTCCTTCGACCACAATTCTAAAATAAAACTAGGCTGTCGATGTGACTCGATGTAAGTAGTTAATAACGTGGCGTGTGTTACGTGTGTCGTGTTAAAAGCTCCGAAAGGTGGAAGCGGTTCCGAGTCTGGTACTTTAAGACGTAAGGAACGTAGTCGCAGCAAGTCGCCGTTCAGGAGTTTCCGCTGGAGAAAGTCCGCCAAGTCGCCGAGTTTAGATCGAAGTGGCGTGAGTGACGATGAGCGCAGCATTTCCGGTAAGCAATTCTATTCAAACATCGTGCACACTGGAGTTTTTCTGCTACCGTTATGCCTACCCACCATTTTAATTACGATAATAGCTCGTTAATATCTCTTTAAGTTCGCTTGACAGTGATATGAATTTAATAAACGTTCGGTCACAGCAAAGTAAACTTAATGGAATTAACACTAGTTGATAATCGATCGAAATATATTAATAAATTAATTAACATTTTATTTAGGTAGTGATACGAGCCTCTGGAAGATAAACTTTCATATCGTCGAGCAACTATTAAACATTTTGCTATTCCAGCTTCATTGATGATCGCAGGAAGCGTTTCCTTAATTTCCTGAATTGTGTACGTGTGTCTGGAATACGTGTACGAGGGATGTTGAATGAAACATTAGGAATCTGGGCTATGGAAACGTTAATAATGTATGCATCCTTCTAATCATACGTGATCAGAATCAAGTTTACGATTGGTGCTGTACGGTGAATGCGTGTACATGTTTGGGTATCTCGATTGCATTCCGGCATTGTTTTATAACGTCTATCTGATTAACTGTTCAGGTCTTCCTACTTGAAATGGATTCCACCCAATGAATGTATAATTGTGTTTGCAGTTGTGTTACACGTTCGAAAGGAAACTGGATGTTGTAACGTAGATTACGTTCTTTTCTCTTTAACTCTTCGCATACTATTCGCCAAGTAGTATAGTTATTTTTATCTTCTGTCGTTTGTCAGTTTGACTTTAAATTAAATCCGATTTTACAGAACAACGAAGTCCCACCGATGATGAATTCGAGGGCGTGTTGCAACGAAAGCACGAATGGGAGAGCACAACGAAGAAGGCGTCTAATCGGTCCTGGCACAAAGTGTACATGGTCGTTCGTGGACAGAGCTTGTTTGTATATACCGACCAAAAGTCATACAAGGCAGCGCCTGATCAACCGTACAAGGGAGAGTCTCCTCTGGACCTTAGAGGAGCGACTATTACTGTGGCGAGCGATTACACTAAGAAGAAACATGTCTTCCGAGTAAAGTGAGTTCTGCTTCTAGTCCCAATATGACAGAGAGTGGGAAGAGGAGCAATATTTGGTTGCTGTTTGGCTTCACGCTAAGAATTTATATCAACGATTAAGGAGATTTTACAAAAACTTTTGCCACAGGGCCTGCAACTTTGTGATTTAGTTTGACATAATTGCCAATATATTCATAGAAATTACATAATATGATGAATACATATTTTGCTTGAAAAAGTTGAGAATCCTGCTCTCTTCTTCCTGTGATCATAAACGTACAATTTAATATAAATACGATAGAGAAGTATCGATTAAAATTTCATATCTTTTAGGTCACAAAGCGGATCAGACTTCCTATTCCAGGCTAAAGACGATGCTGAAATGAACGACTGGGTTACCGTGTTGAACCAAGCAGCACAGGGTACATCAGGTGCGGGTACGTCTAGGGCGCACACTCTACCCGCGCCTACACAAGCCGAGACCAAGCGGCGTAGTTTCTTCACTCTCAAGAAAAAGTGAGTCTCTCGTTAGAAGTATCTGAAAAAAAAATTCGGCAAAAAGGCGACCGGATGACCGCGTGGGAAGATACGTAACGCCAACATATCACGTAAAGTAAAAAAAAAAAGAAAGAGATAGAAAGAGATTGATGGAATTCGATAGGAAACGAAATATCATTAGCTAAACGCTTCGTTGTTCAAATCTATTATTTTCGTTTAATCGTCGTTTCTTCTTAAATCGATTAAAAATTTTATAAAAACTTCTCGTTATTCATGTCATCTTCCGTGTCATCTGTTCTTCATGCTGATGATTGTCAAATCACTTTCTTTTACCTTTACGAGTCCATTACGAGTGCTGTGTCAATTTTTAACGCGAATCATTGTTAGTAAGCATCGTTAATTGCTCGTATTGGAGCATATTTACAGGGTGTGTATGTTTAACTATGGACTTTTTAATGTTTTTTCCTTTCTCTTGCATTAATCATTCAGTAATCTTCGTTTTTCGCTAGCTTCTCGTCATCTGTGCATTTCTGAGAGCTAAGTAAAACTCCGGTTAAAAGTTCCAGTTAAAAAGCGTGTTCCAAAATGTAGGTATTTTACAAATATTTTGCTTCATTTTCAAAATATCATTGATCATCGTTATACGAGTGGCAAGGTGATCACCTCGGACCGATGAATTATTCACGATTGTTCTAAAGATTCGAGGTTTTCCCGTGTCATTACCATCTCACGGTATACGTTTAACGCTGGCAGACATTTTTCCATTTCATTCGATCACATTTTGCATTTATCATATTTTAGAAAAGCCAAAAAGTAGAAAGTGTGAAACCAATGAACTGTAAGAAAACAGTACACAATTGGAACAACATTTAGAGAGATTGCGGTGAGTCGCATAAATAATCATTAGATCATTTTTACCGTCGTACTACTGCACGATTTTCATTGATCATCGTTTACCAATTTTCTTTTCTCTATCCTTCTGTTACACCTTTTTTTTCTTTTTCTTTGGTTACATTTAATTAGCATATCTAAAAAAGTACAAGAGGAATGTTCTTCCAATTGTGAATGCGGAATGATATATATTATAATCGAAGTTCTCTACAAAAAGGAGAACCTGTACGTGCGGTGCTTAACTGTGTTTCATATGCGCGACCGTAAAAAGTTCCTTAGATAACGTTCAAGTCGCTAATTACAGTCATAACTCGTTATCCGTTATACATATATACTGTGCTCCATAATTATAAAACTACCCAAAGTTTTCAATTTTTGTACGGTATGTCTGCTAAAAATGGGGACTAACTATAGAACCAGCGTAGCAGAATATTTTACTATAAAGAATTGAAATTAAGGTAAAATAAAATGAAACTGTAACAATAATTTCTACAAGTTCTTCTTTTATAATTTTTATAACTTCTGTTTGCTTTTATATGCTTCTAATTAGATTTGGCATTGTGCCTATATAAAAATTGAGAATCTTAGGCTGGTCTTATAGTTATGAGATGCAGTATATATTCTTTCGAATGATAGCATTTATTAATTTTGAGAAAGATACGACAGCAATTTGAAGTGAAGTAAAAATTTGACATAAAAAGGGAGTGTTAATTTTTACTTTACTTTTTGCAAACACTATTGATTCTGTGAAAAATTCTACTCTCTATCTATAGAATCTAGCGAAGCTATGCATAATTGAGTGCTAAAAAGATTTGCCAAGTTACATGTTCCGGCATTAGTAAATTCTGAAGTTATTCTATTTGAAGGTTCTAGAATTTTATAATTATATAAATTATATAATTTAGCAAAGTCGATAAATGTCATTTGGATATAAACGTGTATGGATTATAGAAGACCAAATGAGAAACTAGAACGCAAATTAAAAAATGAAAAATACCGTATTTCAGTAAAGGATAGTTTTAATTTCACAAAGTGTAACGTGAGCGGATCAACGAATTGCGATGGATGATTATCATCCCTAAGCGAGCAGCTGTACTTTAGCGACAAAACATTTCCAGACATGAAAACCGAATATATGAAATGTACGAGTCAAATTTTGTCTCATTCGGGAAAAAACAAGAGGAAGAGAATATGAAACACAATCATTTTAATCATGTCACCAAACAAAGCTCAGTTCACAGGCGCTTTTTATCAGCATTTTTCATTGCTTTTTCATGAAACATTTCTTTCGTTCGCTCTAGTATAATGTATTGTTATTATTATATATATGCGTAGACACACATGATTTATTGTATATCATTGTTGGATTATATTGCTGCCATCCTTTTGTCATTGCTTCGTTATGTCATCATACATATTATATCATTTGTTCACGCTTCTTTGCTGGTCGGAAAAAAAAAAGAAAATACTTTCAGAGAAATCATCCTGGTTATCAGTAAGATATGACACTGTTGCCTTCTACTGTTGGAGGTAAATTTTGGCTGTACACGCGACTTACATAAACGCGTGCAGCTCCTAAATGATAGAGCTGATTCGTGCATATGTACTTTAATTGCCCAGATTTGTGTGTAGTATCCGTACTTGCTCATGTCAAACCTTGACAGATAGTGTTATAGCACTCATTTAGCAGCATTAAAAGATATTTTGAGACGTAGTATTATTATTCCCATATATACAGGGTGACCTGTTTCAACCTGTCCATTTTACTATTTAAAAATTATGTGTATTAGGCTAAATATTGAAATCAAATGCAATTATATTTCAAAGCAGATTTGAAGACTAAACATTCAAAAAAGTGGAAAGGTTAAAAACAGGCTGCGCTATATTTCCTTATGGATACTTGATACGCATTCTTGCTCAATATCGTGCGTATTAAATTTTAAAGAGGCTAGAGTGGTACGATCTTTAATTTTGTATACTTTAGTTTACCATCGAAAAAATATGTAATAATATTCTAAATGTTATTTAAGGAATATCTTTTTAGATGAAGTTCGCTAGTTTAAAAGGAAACTTAAATCTTGATATATATATTGTTTCTTTTTCATTTCAATTTATAGAAATCTTAAAAAGTTGTTTAAGAATTTGTTTTTATTGACAATTTTATGAACTATAGAAAGAGAGATAAGACTGATTTAGCTCTACGCCTCGTGGATAAGAAATTACCATTGTTTTCCAAAGAAACACTACGCACACATGCCTTCTACGTAATACGCGTTAACATTTTTTAATTTAATGTTTGCTTTGTTTGCCAATTTTCAGCTAAACTGGAGCAGTGAAGTTCGGTATAAGCCGCTCAGCACAACACACACATTAAAAGAAATGTTTCGTCGCTCTACGTGGTTAACAAATAAATAAAAAGGCAGCGCTGATTGTAAGAATTAGGAGACATACACGCGGACATGGTGTTTGGAAAAAAAAAACGAGAAAGAAACAAAATCGAAGGAAGACTCGACTTATTATAAGATCCGTGTCGATTTTACGAAAAATGCCTACCATCTTCGATAACTATTCATCACGAAGAAAAAAAAAGAAACTAATAGAAAATATTTAAGCAGCTGTCTGTATGTATTTAAAACATTTCACGCGCGTGTAGGCCATTTGAAGTCTTTAATTGCGTTTTTTTTAGTTTCTTCAAGGAATTTTCGGACACTTTGCAATATATCGCTAGTTGAGAAAGTGACACACAAACACATACAAACATTCGATGTCCCACGTTAGCGTGATCGAGTTTACTTGAACATGGATATTAATTGTCAAAATTGATTGCCCATCTTTCTCGCATACTCGCATAGTGAACTACTGAGTACAAGTTTTAGATTTTGTAATTTAATACGTGGGCGTATCTTGCGTTTTGATATTATTTTACAATGTAGCCAAGGCGATCCTTCGTTTGTCTGTAATATTTAGTTGATACCATAGTTGATATCAGTTACTGCAAAAGTTCTGCATATTATAAGTCAGATAAGAATTCGATTATAAAATTAATTCAGACTGTTCTGGATAAGCCAGTAGATCACATTTTCAAGCAATGACACGTAACGAATCGAATAACAGCAGTGAAACGTAGCTCGATAAGTGATCTATTTTTTACAGTATGTATTTGCTAATATTGCTTCGAACAATTTTCTATGTTTCTACGAGTCGCGTAAATGCCATTTTTGAACAGACGTTCGCTGTTGAAGAGGAACTCGAGAAGCAATGCCTTATGAGATATAACTCTCGTTTAATTGAAAAGTATCTTCTAGCCCTTTTTATACTACATAGATAAAAATTTGTAGCAGCTTAGAGTGCTATAATGTTTCTATTTTAGAAGAAACTCTTATTAGAGCTTGCGCAGTAACTTGATACGCGTTGTTGCTCTCGTCTTAAGAAGGAAAGAAACGTTGTTCTTTAATTCATGATATCTGCCCTGTTTTATCAATTTAAGCAGCTCAATCGATGCACGTGTTCATTTGTAAGGTCTGTACACCGGTATATACACTTTCTCTCGCCCAGCACCTCTTTTTTTTTAATTTCGCGTTTCTCCGCAAACGATTCGTTTGCGTTTCGATGACTGCCATATATATATTTAAGCGGCACACTAACTTGGGACATAATACATATATAAATATATAAATAAATATATAAATATTATATATAAATATAAATATAAATTAGCTTTTAAAAAATTGTTAAATATATGCTACGCCCTAAGGGAATACGCATTGAGGATTATAAAAAAAAAAAGAAATGGAACACACATTGTTTAATAATTTTAAGAGTTTCCTCTTATATATGATCCCAAAATATCACGATTCGACGAAATTAAGAATAGAACGAAGAGATAATATTTAATTGTTCTTTATACATGTTTCTGCGTGTGAGATGCAGTTTTTATCAAGCGAGCTTTTATCAACGAGAAGAATCGGGAATGGTATCGATTCCATTTGAAGCGTCTCGCTTGATATTAACTGATATCGTATTCACGTTGCGATTTACGCGATTGTTAACTTTCGTATTCTTTATTATTTTCCTTTTGTCTTGTCTTTTGACATTTTTAAATATTTATCACGGTTGTTTTTTGTTTCATATAGAGTGTAAGAATGGTTTAAGGTTGAAACTTAAGAACCGCGTATTTGACCATCTTTTTCAGTGACGATTATTTAAGAACTATTCATTTTTACTAAAAGCTCTCGCCCTCTTTTCTGTTCAGATGTTGTCCATTTACAATGCGACTCATTTCAATCGACGTCGACTTGTTCCATTTTTCTTGGAATGCACTTTTTCTTGACGTGGTAATAATCATATTTCTCTCGACGATACCTCTGAGTAGCACATGTTGGGAATACGTTTGTAAAACGTCTCATCTTTTTTACTATATATTGTACTGTGCGCTTCACTAATTTGTACATACGATCATGAGTAACGCAGTATACGCCTAGGCAAGAAGAACGAAACGCAGTAATTAACGATCTTAATCAAAAGAAGAAAGAAACATACAATGAAATCGATGACACTGTTCGCTTTTTTCTAGTTTAATGCATGTGCATTTAGTGGATATTTTTTAAACTATTTGGAGTCGCATTGCTACACTACACACAACTTAATATTTCATAGCTATGTGTTTTATATATAAATATAAATATATATATAAATATAAATACGAGATAACGAAGAACAGTAAATTATAAGAAATAAAAATGATTATAATAGAAAATATATAATAATTGTAAAACTATCTAATAATTATAGTTGTACGAAATCCTAAGAGTATTTCCATCCTCGTCCATGAATCCTGATAAGATTTTTAGATTAGAGATTAATAAGATAAGAAGGAAGGCAAGATTATAATTTTATAATACCATTTTATCTTAGACAGTATAAGCTTTAAATCTTTGTATCTTTGTTTGGGTCAATTTCAACTTTAAAAATTTGTTGTTTTTGTGAGATAAATTTTTTATGAAGTACAAAGTTACAAAATTATTACAGTTGAAAATATGACAGAAATTTTATTATTCGCTGTACATATATTTCGTATTCTATTTACGTATTTAGTAATTAGAAATGTAAAAAAACTTTTTTTTAATCATACGCTCTGCTTGAATAGATGTGCCGAGAGCAGAGGGAGACCTTGATGGTGTCGCCAGGAAATGATAGTCATTATCTAATGTAGTTTTATTATTACATACATTTGAGAGTCACCGATAAAAGTACTTACTTCCCCAATGATGACTTTCAATTTTATTACGAACCTTTTTTCCCATTGATAACTACGTTGACAATTATGCTCCAATTTATATTTGAATAATATTAATTTGTAGCCAGTGAACTTTACGAGTGTCTTAATTACGTTTTAATTGTTTGTAATTGTAATTATTTTGAATATAACTATTATATTAATTAATTTACTCAAATTAGATGCATTGATAAAAATATTGTTGTTATTCAAAATAGTGCGTTAACAATATCTTCAATGATTTTTAAAAATTGTTACCAAACAATTTAAACTTAAGCGTGTTCCAAAACGCAATCAATAATCGTCACGAGGTATGGTGGCGTCTTCAATGCGCGACATCCTCCTTATTGCAGGTTTTATTTATTATACAGAAGATGCAATTGTACAAAATTTAAAAGAACTTGAAGATATTACTTTTTTTTCTAATTTTTACCTTAATCTAATATTATGAATTCTTACCTTGCAAAAACTTTCGAGATCATTCTGTTTAAAGATAAATATACAAATGACGAAGCACGCATGCGCGTTAAGACGCATTATATTAGACATGCAGTTCTTCATCTTGATATACTCTACATAAATACACACATTGTCGTAATATATAATATATATATATACGTATATATAAGGTGTTTCATGCAACGAGGTCAAACTACAACTCTGACCCCCTAGGAAATAGAAACATTTTTTTAGAGAGTATTATGATGCTTACGTCGAAAATTTATTAGCTTAGAAAACATTTTAACTTTAATTCTGAAGTGCAGAACTGACTGTACGAATGACAAGGAAAGATGTGACGCAGTAACCTTATGTTTATTCTAATTTATTTCCTTCTCTTTCATATGATGAATTTCATGAAACTGAAACGAAATATTTTTTAAGATAATTACATTACACACGACTAATATAATACACTCTTTATACGGAATAAAACAAACTCATCGACTAAAATATACAAAACTTTAAGTTCCATTTTAAAAAATAGGGATAACCTTACAGTTTTCAAAACTACTCAACTTTCACAGTAGATGTGTAAATACTTACATCAGGTGGTGATTCACTCGAAACTACTTAATTTTACCTAATGAAACTTTTTTTCTACCCTCCATCATTTCAGAATTATAGTCTGGGCCAGTTGCTCGAGACACCCTGTATATCTAGTTATATATATTTGTACATGCCATGATTAAAGAAAGTCAGTCTGAGCAAGATGGCCGGCCGGACGACTTCGGTCTTCTATTATTCCGCATTTATTTTACATTTTATGTTGTTAACGAGTTTTAATAACGGACAGAGATTCGGTGAAAAAGCGAAAACCCTTCACATTACCGAGGACTATGAATCTTATGGTTATAGGCAGCCTCTTGTCATAAATCGGGATGATTATTCCGATGTCAGGGAAACGTCAGCTAGTCGAACGCGCAGGGATGTTCCGCTATTTCCAAATAACAATCCAAACATCACAACGAAGGTACGATATTATATTTTAATATTTTACCAACAATCTGTTTCTTTTGATCCAGTTCGCGCATCGGCAATGCCATCGATTTATTTCCCGCATAAGTTAGGTTGTTTTTGTTCTCTTATCATTCCTTGTGCATACTTGTTACTCGCCGATAAGGTGCGTTTTTAGAATTTTATGCGGCAGCTAATAAGGCCGGTATACATAGCGCTGCCTTTGTGCTTTCAACAGCGGAGAACGTAATTGCCGTATTATGTCCCTTCCGGACTAAATTTAATCAATCTTGACGAAACGGAGTAACGCGTCATGGTTGTTCTGTTATTGACACGCAGAGGTCAGTAACCGCTCTATCCGTCTCCTTTATTTTCTGCGATGGATTCTCATCTTTTTCCTCCATTTTTCATTTTTCTATTTCCTTTTTAGCGATCGACCGAAACCCACATTTCAAATAAAGCACTCCAGTGTTTGTTATCGAAAAACCACGGTCTTTTGTTCGTCTTGTATCGTGTCAGCTGAACGAACAGTGCCTACTGACGAATTACTCCAATTGAAATCAATGACATGTTTCATATTTATCATATTGTGTGCTCATGAATTGGAAATAAGGTTGTCCGACGAAAAGAATACCTAGTAGCGTTCTATATTTAGCTAAATCGAAATCGTAGAAATCATTGTTATTACAACTGGCCACAATTCTTTTTTCTTTGTTTGTAGTGGCTCGTCTTATCTTATTCGATAATTATTGAATTCGATAGAAGTGTACTTTGACTTCTTTTCTCGAAACTATTTTTCATACGGGTTTTACGTAAAACCTATTCGAAATGTTTTCACGAAATATACGGCGTGATAAATGAAATGAAATAGCGCAGTTTTATTTTCCCTCAAGGACAGACGTTTATATTAACAAATATGAAATGTTCTGATGATACATAGTGTATAAGCAAGCGTGTGTCAGCTACTCATAGGTAATACGTGTCATTCCAGCGAATGCAATTAAATCCAAAATAAGATTACAGACTAAAGTATTTGAGTGGATGACAACAAAAGAATACATATGTATTATATTAGTCATTTAAGTTGATAAATTAAACTATATTAACAAAGCTTACGGCATTAGTCACTCGTATTAGCTCGTAACTCGTATTATTTATCTTTTACTACGAACTCCATCTAGGGATTCAATTACTTAACAGAATAACAATTATAATAAAACCCGAGGTTTCTAATCTGGAATTTTGTAATGAATTGAAAAAAGGAAAAGTAACATTCTTTTTATATTTATGTATGTTCTAATACATAATTCATTATGTTAATTATTTACGTTAATTGAAATTATTTCAAAATGAAGTTAAATAAATATTTTGTCCGCAAGAAAATAATATTTTATGATAAGTAATATGTACAGAATAGATGTTAAATTAGTGAATAAATATTGCCAACGATTTTTCAGAAATTCCTTTCACTTTTTTTCACATGTGTAATGTAATCACACTGCAGAAATCCTTGAAGTTATTTAAGTCCGGGGGAAGAGAAAAATAAAAAATTACTTCGTACATTTTAGAGCTTACGATGCGAGCTGACGATATCTCAAAATTTTATTGTACAATTCGTCGTAATAAATTAACGATATTCACCGCTTGTCTATCACGTCATGCTAATATATTAGGTAATCCATAGTTCATTATTAGAATCGTTAGATCATAAAAATTTTCCTGTATGTATTTTCACAGTAAGGAGTACGCAAACATTTTCCACGAAGTGCAATAACTAATACATTTGACATTCATTCAATCTTCACTGAGTGCAAAACAAATTTTGTACTACATTTTTTTATATTTATACGAATCAACGTATGTATATAAACACGTTAGTGCGATGTTTTCCTCCATATCATACTTGTACTTTTCAGTTCATCCTTATCTTTATCTATGTTGTGACTGATGATATCTCTGATAACTTCACGTTTGGAATTAATGTTTCAACTTTTTCTTTTCCCCACAGATCAATGCATTAAATGATTCCCATCAACAGTTGATAGTTCACTGGGTAGGAGAAAGATCCAATGTGATAATATGCTTGGCAAGGGACAGTACACCGGTGATGAAATTGCAGAGCAGCACAGCTCCAACACCTACTAATCCTAGTGCTGTGTATATAAGTTATAATTATGGCGACACGTTTGTCAATATAACTGAAAAATTTCGAATTGGAGATGATCAGTATGCTACCCTGGACAAGTTTACCAATCATCCAAAATATTACAGATTTGTAAGCTCATATTTCATTAGTATTATCTTCCAATTTTCATTTATAGTCGAAGAGCTCGTAATTATTTTATTATTATTCTAGTTTATTCCATTTCCATTTCACTCATTTTATCGTTTTAACATGATTCAACGTTTTTTTCCAGTGTATCTTTGTGGACAGTACACACAAGTTACTTTTCATTACACCAGATAATGGAGAAATGATAAATAAGGTGCGAGTACGGTTTCATCCTAGTGAAATCTCGTTTTATGAAATGGACGTTGATATTGTCCTTGCTTTGGACAAAGTCAGTCCTGTGCCCAATGTAAGTTTTCATACTCTTCCATTAAAAGTAATTTTCAGTTTAGAAAAATGATTCCTATGCTTCTATTATATTGGTTTCAGCTATGGTTATCATCGAACACTGGTTTCACGTGGATGATATTGCGTCCTTACGTGAAAGCATTCTTTTGGTCGCCTGCACCGGCTTTGATAATCGAACGCATGCATTCTGATGGAAGAAACACCGTTTACCAGATTGATTTGCAGAATAATTTGCTAAAAGACTCAGTGACTCGCTTAATCGGACCGTCGACAGTGATTATCTCAGAAGTGGAAGATTTTCAAATTAGAGGAGACTATAGATTTGCTACTTCGAAGAAAATAAAGGCACGTAATAAATCAAGCTTATAAAATTTTATCCGGTATATATCTTGACCAGATATACATTGCGAATAAACAAAATTTTTGCTTCGCAGAACGGAACGGAACATCTGGATCTTTTCGTATCTTACAAGAACTTTAGCTTCGTCAAGGCCGAGTTTAATACGCCTTTGCCAATTAAGAATTATCATGTCGTCGATGTTTCACATAACAGAGTTTTTGTTACGGCTTCTCACGATGAAACGCATGTCAATCTTTATATATCAGAAATTATAGATGAGAAGATGGCTACGTTCATATTATCTCTCGAGGGAATTTTTACGTTTTTCCCGAACAGTACCTGGAAAGACAGTTGGTTAAAGTAATTATCTCAATTTATTTCAAGCAAACAATTAGAAGGATAAGGAACGAATGACCAATTCGTATGTAATTTTTTCCAGTGACGTAGCGGATGAAACATTTACCGATCTGTACAAAGTAGAAGGTCTCCGCGGCATTTATATAGCGTCGCAAGTAAAAGGAGCACCAACATCAGGATCTATTGGACTCGAGCATTTAGTTTCCGTGATAACATTCGATCATGGCGCGACATGGAACAGTATAAAACCACCTGCTGCCAATCACGAAGGTTTCTACATACACTGCGGTAAAAATTGTTCGTTGCAGTTGAGCCAACGTTTCAGTCAGCTATATCCCGTGACAAGATCGGTATCTATTATGAGTTCGAAGTCTGCTCCTGGTATTATAATGGCTACAGGAGTGATAGGGCCAAATCTCAAAGGTCACCCTGCTCTGTATGTATCGAGAGATGCTGGGCTTACTTGGAAACAGGTCCTCAAGGACTACTACTTTTTTAACATGGGAGACCATGGTGGTCTGTTGGTAGCCGTTAAGTACTTCAAGTCACGCGGAGAAACCAGAGACATTTCTTACTCTATTGACGAAGGGGAGACCTGGCAGTCGTACGAATTCAATCAGAAAATGTTGCGCGTATACGGACTGATGACCGAACCAGGGGAAAATACTACAGTTTTCACGATGTTCGGTTCAGGTAGTGGCCAGCACCAGTGGCTAATAATCAAGGTTGATCTGAGGAACGTGTTCGAAAGAGATTGTACCAAGGATGATTTTAAATTCTGGTCGCCGACGAGTACGGATGAACCGGTGATGGCTTGCGTGTTAGGCCGGAAAGAGGTCTATCAAAGAAGAGCATTGAAAGCTAATTGTTACACGGGGATGGATTATGATCGACCAATAAAGACGGAAATATGTGGATGCGATATTAACGATTATCAATGCGACTTTGGCTTCGTACGAACTGGAATTCCTTATCACTGTATCAGAGATAAAACCATGACTCTCTATGACCCTTATGCTGTACCGAGTACCTGTGAACCTGGCGCATTTTATAATCGAACAAAGGGTTATGTAAAGATGGCCGATGATGAATGCATAGGTGGTTTAGCGCGAAATTTCGAGCCGGACGAGATTCCATGCCCTATAGAGGAAAAACCTGGATTCTTATTGGTAGCTCAACGTGAGCATATTTCGCGAATCAATTTATTAGACGAGAAATTGGTAACACTACCTATTCACGATTTAAAGAACGTTATAGCGATCGAGTTCGACATGAGGAACAATTGTCTGTACTGGGCGGATATTGTCAACGACACTGTGGGTAGACAATGTTTCCAAGATGGTGTAAGTTTTCCCGAAATTCTAGTAGAAACGGATTTAAGTTCCATAGAAGGAATGGCTCTCGATTGGGTCTCTAATCTCCTGTATATCGTTGATGGCGTTAAAATGAGGATTCAGGTGATCAGGACAGACATTTCTACCATGGGAAGAATGCGAAGGACCATCCTAGGACCCAACAACTTGCAGAAACCCAGAGGAATAGCTGTTCATCCAATGAATGGGTATATGTTTTGGACCGATTGGGCTCCGGGAAATGCTTCTGTATCGAGAGCCAATCTGGATGGAACGGATGTGAAGAGACTGTTTGTGGAACCAAACGTCGAATGGCCAAATGGAATAACTATCGATCACATAGCAGAACGGATCTACTGGGTGGACGCCAGGCAGGATTACATCGGATCTAGCGACTTCGATGGAAAGAAATTCAAGAAAGTGATCTCTAAAAGTGACAAAGTGTCACATCCATTTGCTATAGCAGTATTCAAGGACAACATGTATTGGGATGATTGGAAGCAATCTATGATATTCGTCGCAGATAAAGATCATGGTTTCGGCATCACTTCTATCATAGGTCAATTGCCTGGTCTGATGGACCTCAAAGTATTCGCGCACAGCATTCAGCAAGGCACCAACGCTTGCGTTAATAATACTTGCTCGCACATTTGTGTCGGAGCACCTCATGGTGGTTATGTCTGTCTTTGTCCTGATGGGATGGAAATGATCGATGGCAAGTGTATGTGCCCAGGAGGAATCACCCCGTTCGCCAATTCCACGTGTCCCAGAGTAGCCAGTACGTGTGCCCCAAATCAATTCGCTTGCGCTAATGACGTATGTATTCCATCATCGTGGCGGTGCGATCGGGACAATGATTGTGGAGACAATTCGGACGAGCTCGGTTGCACGTCACAACACACCACGTGTACGCCAAACTTTGAGTGTGATGACAACAGATGTATCTCGAAGCACTGGGTCTGCGACTTCGATCACGACTGTAAGGATGGTAAAGACGAAATGAATTGCAACTATCCACAATGTACGGAATCACAGTTCAGGTGCGCAAACGGTAGATGCATATCACACAGATGGCGCTGCGACAATGAGAACGATTGCCGAGACGGTTCCGATGAGAAGAACTGCAGCAAGAAGGTATTCCCCGGCACATGTAGATCCGACGAGTTCCTTTGCAAAAAGGATGGAGGTTGTATACCAGCTAGTTGGAAATGCGATGGTGAACCAGACTGTGAAAACGGAGAAGACGAGAATGAATGTAGCGAGATGGTCTGCGAACAGTGGCAGTTCACGTGCAATGTGTCGCATACTAAATACCGTTGCATATACAGTTCATGGCTTTGCGACGGGGACAAAGACTGCGCCGATGGGTCTGACGAGGTTAACTGTACCACTCAGCAACCACCGTCACTGGCACCAATTCTCCCTAACAGCGCTTGCAATAATTGGATGTTTATGTGTAATAACAAGAAGTGCGTGCCATACTGGTGGAAATGTGACAGCGTAGACGACTGTGGAGACGACTCGGATGAAATGGGTTGTGGTAACGAGGATGTTGAGGAATGGACGGTGGTATATCCTACGGAACAGGCTAAGGTCTGTCGGGAACATCAGTTCCAGTGCTTAAATGGCGATTGTATACAAGATTCGTGGGTTTGCGATGGCTCCAGTGATTGTACTTCCGGTGAGGATGAACTGCACTGTGGGGACAGTGATCAGCCTTCCTGCAGAGAGGATCAATTCACGTGTCGTATGGACGGTGCATGCATTCCCATAAGGAGCGTTTGTAACGGCGTGGAGGAATGTCCAGATGGTAGTGACGAGTTAGGTTGCTCCGGAGAACAACACTCCAGCCCGGCAGCCACGCCATCTTGTTTCTTTGGTTTGTTCCCCTGCGACGAGATACGATGCTTCCCTCTGGCATCGTACTGCGATGGTAAACAAGATTGCGTGGATGGTTTCGACGAGAGCAATTGCGAGAAGAATAGTTCTCGTGTTTACCAGGTGCTTGTGATGGGAGTGGACGAGCGATCGGTCACTGCTACCAGCTTGTTCTTATATTGGTGGATGCCATTGCCCACCAACGTCAGCTTCGAGTTCCTACCTTCGATAGCGTACGCTGTACCTGGAGCGAATTGGACCAATGCTAGCCACTGGATCGAAGAAATGGAGTATCAATTTAACAATCTTAAACCATATACTCGTTACAACATGACAGTTCACGTTAGAATAAAGGGCCAAGCCACGTCATTCCCGCCAGCCAAATATTTAATCGCCACAACGGGTGAAGGTGTCCCATCAGAACCTTGGAACGTCACCGTGACTCAAAAAAATGGAACTACTGTAGAGGTCACCTGGAAACCACCTCTGCATCCGAATGGACCTATTACCGGTTACGAAGGATTCGTAACGCCACCTATACCACCTGTACGATTCTTCAGGCAAAAGACTTCCGCTTTATTAGACATGCCATTCGAGGCAGGAAAGAATTATTCATTCTGGGTAATAGCAAAGAATAAGGAACGAGAGTCTGCCTCGTCTAACGTGGCAACTTTAATCTTTGATGGATCCACTAATATCGACAATATTGAGGATCTTAAAGTGGAGGCGGTCACCAATCACTCAGTGACTCTGTCATGGAAGAAGATGAAAGATGTTTCCTATGTCATTACTCCGAGAGGTCCGACGAAATACCCTGTACTACCGCCGACTATCAAGACGGAGAATCGCGTGGAAATACTGAAACTGGCTCCAGGAACTATGTATAGTTTCGAAGTCGGTGCCAAGAGGAAGAACTACGTTGGCAAGACAAAGACTGTTACTGCGACCACGGAGGGCACTCCTTTGCCGACTGTCACGAACCTGGTTGCGCAATTAGTGAAACCGCACGGAACGTCGGTAAAGCTTACTTGGGATCCGCCTAAAAGCACCAGGAAAATTAAGTGGCAGTATGGAATTCATTATGCAGTGAAAATGAAGGAATTTTTCCAAAGTAATAGCCTTGTAATGTAAATCGTAAACATGGAACGATCGGCAATTATTTAATTCATTAGTTGAAAATTAACTGTATTTTCAGAATATAGGTATTTAACGACAAACCTGTCAGCGACTATCAAAGAACTGGAAGCCTGTGAGTCTTACGTGTTTGCGGTGGGCGTGAACGGAGATTATGGCGCGGGGCCATTGAGTCAACCAGTCTCGGTATTCACACATTTCAATCAACGGGCTCCGCCAAAGAAACTAAAAGTTACTCCAACAGAGAGGCTTGATACCATAATTATTTCCTGGAGCGCAAGTTGTCCTAACATCGACGAGCCAATTAGATATACGGTGAATAAGAAATTTCAACGATATGAATTATTGCATTATATCTTTCCCTTGAACTGAAAGAATATTCTTGCTATATCGTAAAATTAATTTAGAGAAACTACCTAAGTATTCGTTTGTTTAAAAGTTACTACTTTTAAAATTACAGATCACCGTAACAGAATCGACGCTCAA
The DNA here is from genome assembly GCF_051014615.1 of Bombus vancouverensis nearcticus. Classification (NCBI taxonomy): domain Eukaryota; kingdom Metazoa; phylum Arthropoda; class Insecta; order Hymenoptera; family Apidae; genus Bombus; species Bombus vancouverensis. The sequence goes on from NC_134919.1 coordinate 14,872,667, forward strand.
AAAGCATTTTGTAGTGACTTTGCCAGCAACGAACGAATCTGTTATGAAGCATACATTCAACTCGATTAAACACGGCGGCAAGTATCAAATAACGATATCCACGGATGTCGAGAACGCTCTACCCAGTCAACCGGTTTTCTACACGGCACCAGACATTCCACCTCCTCATCAAGTGAAGGTTCTGTATGATGAGCAGCGCTTTGTTGTTTACTGGCAAGAACACGATTTACCAGATGCTATGAGAGACGAGAAGTATCATTACGAGGTTTTGGTGGTGGAAGGATCACACGTAATGAACGATTCGATCGCCAAGATATATAAAAGCGATCAGCCACCGTACATATACAAAGATGTGAAACCGGATACCATTTACTCGTTTGCTATTCGTTTAGTCACTGAGGAAGGCTACCAGAGTCCTCTGAGCGAAGTGTTTAGCACCGTACATAGCGCGGGTAATTGTCTGAATACAGTTATAGTCGTTGATTTCAGTAACAAATTACCGTAAATTTTACTTTTATATACAAGCTTAAAAATTGTGATATTTACAATATGGGACACCTCGCCGATTTCGCCGAGTGTCAAAATATGTTGCTGTATTCGGTTTGTAATATATTCATTTCATATCATTATCATATTTTAAATGACTTATTCAATATCGGCGAGGTGTCACTGTTATTATATAATTACCAAAAAATTATCTAACAAATATTGGTTTAATTAATTTAATTTTAAGCAATTTAATGTAATTAACAAGAAATTAATCTTTTTAGAAGTATCATCGTTACCAGTGACTATAGATACGGCTAACATTATTTCGTATGCGATAACAACATTTTTTCTGATCCTTGCTTTGGGAACTGCGTTGGCATACTTTATCATTAGACACAGAAGATTACCCAATAGTTTCACGCAATTTGCTAACAGCCACTACGACACTAGACGCGGGCAGGCCACCTTCCCCGGTACCACAGACGGCTTAGGTGAGTCTACAATACATTTAACAGTATAATTTAATGCAGTATAATTTAAACTGTTGATAATATTTATCTAAGAAAATGTAAGATTTTCAAAATTTCCAATTTTTTGTAATTTCAGAAGAAGAAGACAGTCCCGTGATCCGAGGCTTCTCCGATGATGAGCCATTAGTAATAGCATAAGCTCGCGAAAAGTATCACACATAACAACATAACACGCTCACACTACGAAGTATAAACAGGTACATTACACCCTCTATATATATATATATATAATATATATATAATATATATTCTATATATTATTCTATATATATATAATATATATTCTATATATACATATATATATAAAATATAAGTATATATAATAATTACATATTAGGAGAAATGTGCCAACACACTATTGATACGAAAAAGTTCGAGATAAGAGACGACCTGGTCATAAAAGTAGAAAGCTTTTATGAAAGTGGCTCAAGACTGACATACACACACATATACACACACATGTACACAATCTATACTCGTAGAAAGTAAACCAAGATTGATCGAGAGCTCTTCGGAACACTTACATGAAAGGTTTGTGACTATAACGTGAGAAAAAAATATCACACGACCCTCTGTTTGTAGAGTACTATTATACGTGTACATGTTATATACATAGATTTGATTAAGTATACGGATGATTAAGTTTACGTCATACCGGTGGGCCGTAAGATAAAGATGGGAACTGTTGTTTGTTTAATATCTATATAAAGGTAAGACAAAAAGATGTGAGAGTAAGAAACGACGAGAAAGAGGTAGAAAAAAATGAAAGAGAATTTGTATATATCGGAAATATTTTGTACCAACTGCCCAACAATTTTAAGCTTTTCCGAAAGATGCCATATATGACGTTTACTATTGGATTTGTACTATATGTATAATGAGAGAAAATCGTTTCATGATTTGATCAATGCTTTTATTATATGATTTGCGTTACTTTTCCTTATTTTCTATGACATAACATCGTGTAAGGCTCGTTTTCTAAAACGCGGAGTTCCAGTCTCTCAATCAACGCAAAATATTTTGTCCCATTATACAGCAATTAATGTCAGAAAATTAGAGGCTACTTTTATAACGAAATCATACAGCAACTATGTAACAAAATCAGAGGCTACTTTCGCATTTGAAATACTCGTTATTAGCTCCGCTGTTTTGTAATAAATCCTTTTTCTTCTCTTTGTATACACACGGCGTTAACACGAATGAGCTTGTTCATAGTGATGACTAATATAATATGATCGTATACGTTTATAAAACAGTCAGGACAAAAGCTTGTGACGATGGTGAAAGTTCCGTTAGCGATAGAGAAGACAAAAAATAGAAAGACGAAAAGAATAAGAATAAAAATGGTTGTGTCTTCGCATTAAACAAATTTGTGATTGAGAAGCATTTACTTTTAAACAATTGTGACTTTAATGTAACTCGTATACTCTATTTGGTCGCTATAGTCCGACGAAAAGAAAGAAAAAGAAGTAAAGAGAAGCCAGTTTGGATCGTTACAAGGCAGGCAGGGTTATAGATGGCACTATTAGATGCATGTGAAACTCGAAATATGTGCTGCTTATTTTTAACTATTTTTTTTAGAGGAGATGTTATGTAAACGGAAGTCATGGTAGCACGATTATGAAATTACCTGTGCTATCATAGATTTGTAAATAACGAATACTTGTTACTCGATCAGCTAAAAAGAGAGAAAGAGAGAGAGAGAGAGAGCGAGAGAGCGTGCGAGAGAGAGAGAGAGAGAGAGAGAGAGAGAGAAAGTGTGAGAGAAGAGAGAAAATACGTATCTTAAAAACATGTTCGGCTTTTTTACGCGATGAAGCCGAAGGTTTAGTATAAGCACGCAAGCTTGTCATTTTTAAAATTTTCGAGGTTGTCTTAAGTAAATTTCATATTTTATTCCAATGATATGAATCTGTGAACACTGTATAATTTTTCAAAAGTGAGATTAAGATCGACTTTTGTCTGGTGCACAGAGTGTTGGAAGAAGGTAGTTTAGAAATTAAGAAATCAGTAGCGAACAGCATTATTAAATCGATAATTTCATCGTTATATTTTTTAACAAGTAGTAATCTTATTTTTATGAAGCATGATATCATTAATAATATTATAGTGTTGTTAATATTATAGTATCAATAACAATATTAATATGAAATTTAACATTAATTTAATATTTTTCAATCTTATTAGTACTATGAAGATTTAATAGATTTAACATTACCTCTTTTCACATCCTGTGCAGAATTCTTTTTACGAAATTCTCTCGGATCATTTTACAAGAAGACTTTGCATTGAATCTTTTCTCAAACGATTCTTTGATGATTTAATGCTCAACAGAGACAAGACGCGAAACACGTGGATAAGCTACTCGTCATCACTTAGGTCCATGTGAACAAGAAGTGTTCTAGCAATACTATCGAGATCCATTCTATCTATTGTAAACACACAAAAATCAAGATTTGTGTTAATCGAGGTCCGTTTACATTAATCTCAAGTGCACTGTTCTGAAAATTTTCGTGATCGTAACACGACAATATTTTATATTCTAAACTCGCTATTGTTAGCCTTTATCGAGTTTGCGAAATGATTTTACAGCCATGGCCTTTTCGAATACGTGTCATTTTTGAAAGAGATATTCTCCATGTTTTTTATATTATCCGTCTTGGCTATGATATTCGTTCGGTGATCGATTAAGCATTTCTAAGCAACAATAAAAGACGATTAAGTAAAAAGACAAAAAAAGGATATATCACTGTGTAAAACGACGAAAGATTGCCGGATCGAGTGCTTCGAGATTAAAAAAAGAAAAAGGATTCCAGCAAATTTTGTTCTCGTTCGTTTGCTGCGACAACATACGTGACGCGAAACAAAAGAGTGGAGAGCGAAACATTTCGCGAGAGCGAGGATGTCGAAAGAAACGTAGGTTGTACGTGTAAATCTCAAGGGTTATATAGGAATATAACAGTGATATATACATAATATATAAATATCTATCCGTATACATATAATATATTTGCGTGTAAATAAATGAATTTAAGGCATATGATTATCATAATCTTTATTAATTTTATACCATTATTCCTTTCCATCCAAAATAAACAAAGGATGATATTAAATTCTAAAAGACGTGAAATTTTGACGTTCTCGGTTTTTACACGTGGCAATCACCGTTCATTTCATTTCTTTCTTATCTCCAATAGAACGGACAATTTAAAATACACTGACGGAGAAAAGAAATTATTAAAAAATTGCTATTCGTATTCGAATATTAAGAACTCTTTTACTGCATACATTTCTTACTATGCTTTCAACGATCATCGCTAACAATAATTAAAATCGTTCTGCGTCTTAATATCTCAACTAAATTAATATCTATCAATAGGGAAACGAAGAAATAATTTTCGATACAGACATTTCTATCTGAGGACTGGTTCTCGGGTAATTTGTGAAACGAGGTTGTCGTCGCTCTACTTTTTTTGGCAATGAGACGAAGTGGTAACGTTTCCGCCGATTGTCAAACTCTCCGGCCCAACTTCCGTTCTCCATTTCAGCCGGAAACGATGAAATTACCAAAATCAGTAAAGAAACTACAATACATGTTTCTTGAATTAACGAAACGTCAGTTTCAGTGTACCATTTCGTGTACAAAAGAAATTACAAGAAGAACCTAATTACTTACCCGTGTGTCAAGAATGACATTCTAAGAAGGATACAATACATACAAGTATCTACTCGATTAATTTTTGTTAATTAATTTTTAACTCTGAACCCACCATACGATGTTTATCCTGGAATTATCTAATTTTGATTAAACTACAAGTCATTAAAATACAAATCGTATTTCATAATACCAATCTTATCGCGTGATCATTCGCTTCTGACATTATTAATAGAACGTCTATCTAGAATTATTATTTAAAAAAAGTTGGAAAATCCGATAGAGGTGATATAAGAGCCCGCATTAAACACTGCTTCGATTTATCCAAAGAGCAATTTCATCTTCGATCAGCTTCGAACTTTCACGAAACTCGTATACACGTGTGATTTCAAAGATAAAATAAAAGCAAATATAAATCGGCGCTAGGAGATGTTTCTCCTCGTCCCATCCTCCCAGATACAGCAACTATTAGGTCGTCCGAAAAGTTTCTTTCGTTTTATAAGGAAGTAATGGATGCACAACATTTTCCGTTTCATATTATTTTATCGAATTGCGTACGATCCATTTCGTTCTATCAAACTAAAGATCACAACGTTCCACAGATTAGGTTTCATGTTCGTAATAAAGATGCATCGTTGTAAAACACGTGTCTGTGAAAGAAAGACACGTTTCGGGCAATCTAATAAATCCAGAAATTGGATTTAACTGAATGAAATATAGATCCGAGTGGTTTATCTTCGTTTAAAAGCATAGCTCGCGCTTTTGTTCGACGTATGGAGGAGTTTCGAAAATTCAACATCGGCATCGCGTTCGATGCGTCGTTACGCTGCGGGACGCCTGTGAACATGGCAGAAATCTGGGCTACGCACGTGCAAATGTACCGTAATAATAATTGTTTCCTTAATTACAGCCACGGCGTATGATTATGCGTACGGTTCGTTCGTCGCGTTCTTTTTTCACGAAGATCGCGCCGCTCCTAGAAAAATTGGTTCCTTCGCAACCGTTTCGGCGACGTACGGATGCGAGCAATGATTCATCGAGATCAGCTAACGTGTCTCTTTGAAATTGCGCGTGAAAGTACGACGGGTTTGCAGCGATGAGATCATCGAGAGGTGAAGCATGGAATCGCGTGGGTGACCATGTGGTTCGCGTTAAAATTCCCAGTCTTTTCGTAGTATTTTCTCGTCGATAAACGAATCGAAGTGACGTTGCAAGCGATTCGAGGGATTTGCGTCGGGAAATATGCGACCAAGCGTTGATTGGCATAGGACGATAATCGAAGCGAAAATGTTTATGGATTTATAGGTTTTATGGTGCGAGAATTGAGAAGCATCGAAACGAAAGCGATCAACTTGTGACGATATTCAAGAAATGAAATCGATCTTTATCTAAGTTCTATTTCTTTTAGCCACGAAATTAATGGAAATATAAATTTACACGAAGATTCGTAGTCTAGTGATTATAATTGGCAGCGTGAATGTGTCAAGTGTGTGCAGGTTTCTTAATTTTTAATTGGACAGTATTAGTTGTAATAAGATGTAGGGATGTTATATTCATGGGAAGCTGTTTCATTTGAAATTCCATTTAATTTCAACTTAGTTAACATCTTCTTTAATTAATAAATAACACCTCCGACTCGTAGTTGGTCATTTGCAAAGTGTAATTGCCACTTGATAAAATAATTACGTGCCCGTCACGCCTTATACAGGCAAGATAATAGCGATCAACGAACAATTTAAGTACACGATATCTATATTCATGACGTACGAGCAAATCGTTGTGTAATTCGTGTAAGATTTGTTTCAAGAATTATTTGAACCGTCGGTGTTAAATTGAAGCAAAGTAACAGTAACGTGCCGGTGATATTAAAACGGCATGAACAATTTCGAGGCAGTGAAAAAATTGTGCGTTGTAGATAGAAGATTCATAGTGCTCTTGAATTACACACACACGCACACATATATATGTAATTTACAAGTTACATTATAATATCCGGCCATATAATATAATTAATAATTTCCAATCGTTCGGTATCGTTGCATGTGCATCAATCGTTAAACAAAAACAAAAAAAAAAAAAAATATTAAATCAAAATTCAGATGGAAATGAGCTGGGATACACGTTTGACGCGGTTGGAAGATTTTTAGCGATAAAACGTAAATTACGAGCAGAACGCTGAGATTCGCAAAGTCTCTACTGTTGCGCTGACATCGTTCCCTATCCTGGTATTGAAATCACTCTGAACTCTGAACCATGCGTTCCCTGATATGCCTAACGCTATATGCTATGCTATAAAAATGGATCGAGCGCTTTACGTCAGTTCTTTTCCTTTCCTTCTTCTTCTTCTTCTTCTTCTTTTTTCTATTCTCATAACAAAAAAAAAAAGTCTCCCAAAATTGCGATCTTGTGGCGAAAAAATGTGCATAGAAACATCGATAGCGATTATTAAAAGACTAACCGATTATTTTACGATCGACTTTAGCCATCACAATCTTCATAGACATCTGCGCTAATTGGTATTCGAGTTACGATTGTATTGTAATCGCGTCTAGCTATTATAATTTTATTTGTTTTTACAATTCTTCTGGTTCGCGAGTTCTCTGTAGAATGTTCATTATCTTCTTTTACATTCTATTGCCGTCGCTTATCGACTTGTTTCTCTGTCATTTCTACCCGTACACTGTTTCCGTTTTACTTTTAAAATTCCGCCCAGATGATCCGACAGTTTTTCCCCCAGTTTTCTTACGTCCATATTCTAGTTGATTATTATTTCGTTGCAATTTCATTTATTATACTTATTATCTATCGATAACGAGCATCGAGAAGATCGCAAATGGTCGTAGACGGGCTCATTAACGCTGCAACTAGACGCTTGGAATCCTATCGAGAAAATGGAACGAGTTTCAGTTGTAAAACGATCGACCAGGAGCCATGAATTTAATTGCTGAGCAAATAGCTGCGCACTGGAGAACAATGGGCCGTTCGATGCGAACAGTTACGGGAAATTAGCCCGTTAACATGGCGCATTAACATGTTACAACGTTAAAGTGTTAGCGCTTACAGCGAACGACAGACACCTTGCGCTTCGCTCGAGTTTCCCGGTTTCGATACAAATCGTTTCAAAGCTTTCCTTAATTGAACGCGCGGCTGCGAATTAAAGCGAAACGTTAACAGGTCGGAAGTTGTCTTTCCTGACAGCGAAGGAGAGAGAAAGGAAGAAAGTATCGTCGAATTTTAAGCATCTTTTCGTGCCTTGCGTTATGATACAGCGAGTATCTCGATTTTATCGTTGCTTGTGTCAGGATGGAGAAGAGGAAGCGATCTTCAACACGGCTACAGGAACAAAGTTGTACATTTAAATGAAATAATAAGAAACGGCAGGTCGAAATCGAAGTTGGTAAAAACGTTGAATTTTTTCTTTCGATATTTAAAAGAGGCGACAAAGAAGATTCTCTTTGCCCGGATTAATCCGAGCCGAGAAAAGATCCGAATTTGTATCTAAGAAATATTCCAACCGAACGATATTTAAGAATGTTTAAGATGGAAATACAGGATGGTGGTCGCTGGTAACGTTCAGCGGTGCGCGCGGTTTTAAACGAGCAAAACACTAACACAGAAAAGACGAATAAAACGACAGATAATATTCCTAAAGTTGTCGGGAATAAAATACACAGATCTTAAGATATATTTTTCCATTAGCCTTTTATCTCGCTATACTTTGCCGATCGAGTTTTTCGATCTCCGCTGAACTGCCGATGTCGCTCATCGGAGGCTCCTAAAGCCAAGAGATCAGCTTCCCGGTAGCCGCGCGAACAAAAACAGCCTTTCCTATGGAACGACCATTGGGTCACAACGAACAATAGGTGGAAAAAAATTGATCGATCGAGAAAGCAGGAACGCGAATACGTTGGAATAGCAGTGAGCGTGCAATTGCACGGCGATTCTGAATATCGACACGAATCTCCGCTTTCGAGGCAGCGGTATTAGCCGCGTGAATGGTGTTACCGGTTAAACGGGAGAATCGTGGGAACGAGAGGCGAATGAAACAGACCTAGAAAGAGGAGGAGGAGGAGCAGCAGCAGCAGCGGGAGAAGGAGCAGCAGGACGAAGAAAGGGAAGAAGGAAAGAGGAAAAAGACGAAGAGGACGTGCAGCAAGGTGAAAGAAATACGGTCGGTAGGGAGAAGGTCTTCTCCGCCGTAAGCAACGAGGATATCGCGATCGTGAATAGCAAGGACACGAACAGCGTTCGCGAGTAGCTTCCCAGTGAAAGAAGGGATATCCGAGTCCCCACTATTAAATGGCTCGACTCTGACGCGGTAAGGAGAAGCTACATCGGGGGCGGTAGAATACCACCAGCCTCAGTGCAATTTCGACACTCGTCTCGCAGTCACTTGTCACAAAAGGGCGATCGTTTTACGATCTTGTCCGACTCTTGCTCCGATTTTACGATCTTCGAAACGTGAGAGAAAGGTATGCACCACCAAAGGATGGTGATAGAGGGCGAAGGCGTTTGATGGACGCGCGAAGAACCGCGGCACGCCGTTCAAGTTGCCGAAGAAACAGATAAAAGATGCGCCGGATCGTTTAAAGAGAAATTGTAGGATTTCGTTGTGGAAGAGAAGCGCGTTTTCTTTCGCGAAGAATCTACGTTTCCGGATGAAATTGTCGGAGAGACCGGATCGAAGGACGAGCGAAGATAGAACTGTTTAGAGAGAAACTCCGAGGCTACGCTTTTGGCGAGCAACTGGAACGCGTGGAAGAAGTTGGAAGGAAGAGTTTGTTTAGAGAGAAATTGAATCGTATCTCGCGAACGACTACGGCTATTTGGCGAGGTACCCAAGAATATCGTAAATGAAGGAACAGTCTAGATAAGAACAGAGAGATTTTTCTCCAGAGGGTTAAATTTCCGCGACACTCCGTGCTGGAACACGGCTGTCCCAAAAGAAAGACAAAACGTTGGACGATGTGGTCGGAGAACATCGGAGAGCGATTCTCGTCAAGGACAAAAGGGTAAAGTTGCACAACAGGATATTACGAAAGAATTTTTGCATGAAATTTGAAGGGAATAGGATAGAGGCGTATTACGGTGGGAAAAGAAGGAATTAGAAGATGTAAACATTGGAACGATCGTGATCGTTTGACAAATTGGACAGCACCGCGAAGATCGGTAGCCTAACGCAATTGCCTTAAGCACAGGTTCTGGCGTACCGATAAAAGATAATTAGCCTAGCGATAAAAAATTGAAAGGAGTAAGTTGACTTGCAAAAACATCGATAGGAAGAGAAAGTAACTAAAGAACGGCATCTCTAACAAGCTGATTGCTATGAATCTCGACAGATTTCAATTACAAATAAAAGAACCGTTTTGTGTAAGAAACTATTACGATCGAGCGTCGTTATTTTTATTTTGACCATCGACCAAGCTGGCAGAAGCGCCGTATAAAGCGATAAAAATAGAAAGGAATTGTAAACGAAGACTCGTAAAAGTCGGGCTTCCATTAGCGCGAAAGGAACAAAGGATTTGACAGCGAAATAGAAACGAACTGCTTGAGTTTGCATTTTCGTGGAAAAGATCGAGAAGCAGCGGACGGTGAAGGAAGTGACCTGGTCAGAGGATTCTTCTTCAACGACGAACTTCCACAAATTGAACGTTTCCTGTGATTTTACTGGAGCACGAACGACCGTGTCCACGAACATGCAAGACCTCTTTGATGGCACGCAATGACACAAAACGCGTATTTATTTCTTCGTCGATTAGCGTGTCTACCTAGAAACGCGTCGTGCCGGAAGCCCATTGCAGAATCATCAACGTCTCTTCGATTCGAACATATCTCGGTCACAGAATCAATCTGTCATACATAATTGAACGAAACAAGGAGCATATTGCCGCTTTTTCGATATTCCTTTGATTTCTTTCCTTTGACACGATTCCGAGATCATTTACCGACGATGATAACAGGAAAGACGATCTCTTCGGTTCGAATAGAACGTGACGAAGGATCGAGGATTTATCAGACACGTGACACGTACGCTGGAAAATGATCAAAGAGGAAGGACACTGTATTTCTGCGATGTTTCTCTGCTTTCATGCATCTGCAGCATTCTAAGGTCGTGATACTTTTCCAGGGAAATTATTTGAAAATCTGATCTTTTCAGATCGAACAGACGCGTTCGAATGATCGACGATCTGTCGCAAACTATCCAACGACTCGTTACGAAGAGAAAAAGAATGTCACGGTTCTAAGATCGCATCTTCAGGGAAATAATCGATAAATATAATCCCTCGATCGGAAATAGAACACGATCGAAGGATCAGCGATCCATCATACGCGATCGACCGAGAGGCGAAAGGAAAGAGAAGAAACACGCTACTACCTTCGTAACCGTTTCCTTGATTTCTTGCATCCAACACGACTTCAAGATCGCTCCGCGACAAAAATAATTAAAAAACATAATTCCACGCAACTTTCCTAGGCGTTAGCCCTGGAGCAGCAACGATCGGATCGATAAGAACAGATCGTATAGTCGTGGATGGCGAGAGACTCGAAAGGACAGCCGCCGGAAGCGAAGAGGAAAAACGACGAATGGTCGGAGAAGAGTAAAAACGACACCGGAGGAGTCGGTCGAATCAGAGAAAGCAGCAAGAAACGATTCGAAGCGCAAAAAGGGATGAAACGTTTCGGGGCTTATGAGGCGTGAAACCAAGATCGCGAATCTCTTCAGCAAGTGGTTGGTTTACGGACGAGCGGACGAGTACATAGGGAGGAGACTCGTACGTTATGAGGCGAGGATGATCGTCGAGCAAGTCGACAAGTTGGGAACGAAGCGAGTGTTATAGTTGGACAGGCGAAGAAGAAACAGCAACTGCAAGTTGAAGCTTTAATTATCATTATTCTCTTTGTCTCGAAGAGCGTATTTGAATGGCAACGATGAGAAATTTAAAGAACATTCCAAAGAATTGAAGATTTCGTTCTTTGGAAAGGAGAGACTGTTCTTCCTGGAAAGAAGGAAACAGGAGAAGAGATAATTACCTGCGGGGAAACCATACGAGTCTGACACGGTATTCGCATCTCCAAGAAGAAACTCTGACAGGTGAGTAACGAAAATTGGATATTATTTGTCTGTAAAAAATAATCAAACTCCGATGCTTCTCCGTTTACTCTTTTTACTCGATAGAACGATTGATTCAATAAGATGAACGTTATTAGTCGTACGAGATCTTTAAACGAAACATAAATCGGGATAGCAACCGAAATACAAAGTTTTAAACGTTTTTCACAACACGATAATATTCAGCGATAAATTTAATTAACAAAATGACGAAGGTTCCTAATCGCGTGAGACAGCGATTTCGCAATGAAGCTACAGAGAAATAGGTATATCAAGTATTTTTAGAAACATAGCGAATATTAGGTGAAAATTATTTGTCCTACATGACGAGGATTCAAAAATGTGTAATCGGGATAACGACGCAAGTGGGAAGAAACGTGGTGCGTTTTTCCAAACGTGTTCCCGTTTCACTGAATTCTAATCAAATCTGTTAGACACGACGAAAGGGGAGAGAAAACATCGGCATACCAGAGCACTCGTGATTTGCACGCGTTATCCGGCGCACAGCACGAATCAACCTCTGAAATACGCGTTCACGCCGGCTACTAGACTCTACGACTAAAAGAGCAACGTCGATATCGTAGATTCTGTAGCGTAGAATGTAGGTAGACAAGCCACCTAGTTTTATTGGATGCAAAACGATAAATTATCCAGTAGAAAGTCTGTGACGTGCAGTAAGCTGTGAATACGTCTTATCTCTCGATAGAAAAGGAAAGCCAGTAATCTGCATACAAATCGAAACCCTAGACGAATCCGAAGGCATTGAATTTTCTTACCGGGTATAACGTTGACATTTTAATTTGACTTTTCATTTGATTCGGTAATTCTCATCTGGCTGGTTGAGAATCATAGCGATGTAGCTCAGTTTTATAAAATACCTTGTTATCGCGAATTATCCACCTTATGTATTGTCAGGATGAAAATTATTTTCATAGGATACAAATTTTATTCCATAACACGTGCAAATATAATGTACTTATCGAGTAGCTTCTCTAGTTTTTTTTTTTTTGATTTTTTGAAAATCTTTTCGTTGATTCTCAATCTAATAGTGAAATACGCGGCAAAAGTTCAGATCGTATCGATCGTCAAAGACGCAACCAACTTTTCGCCAACGATTCCATATTATTACGAAATGTTCGTTATATTTTTTCATATCGTGAAAAAGCATCGTAACAAAGAATAAAATTGTAATTTAATTATTTACGAAATCAAAGGGACGATACCTTTAAAATATAAATAACTAAATTCGAATTCTCAAATGTTTGACTCGTATCGCTGTGATTTTCAGCTCGCTACCATAGCGTTTGATAATTTTCATATTTTTCTTACACTTTCTCTGGATATACAAATAGAATCGATTCTACAGCAAGAATGATAGACTTGATTTCACGGTGGATCAATGAATTCGATTGTTTCACGCGTGATTTGAGCGAACGATCCAAGACAAATCGTTCACCTTGACCGTGAATCGATGTTCCGTTTCAGGAACGGAAGTGCCGCGATCGACGCCAGCCAGAAAGTTGTCGTTCGCGTAAATCGAATCGATACCGTGTCGAGACTGCCGATTCCATCGGGATAAAACGAAACGAAGCGAACCAGCGTGTTCCTCTGGAGCGAATAGAGGAGGAATCGAGAGGGTACGCGAGGAATAGTCACGACTCCAAAGTAGGTGAGTATCCTGGAACTTATTTAAGAAGCAAAGATTCTATAAACGGTTTACGAAAGCTGGAAAAATAAATTCTTGCAAGTTAAAGTCATAATATCGAGAATAAAAGATACGAATACGTTGGAGAAATTAAGAATCCAAATCAGTAAGTTGCACAGTTCAAAGTTGGAGTTTCTCGAATTTTGGGAAATTTCAAGCTGAAAATTTTGATGTTGGTTAAATTAATAACTGCAGTTTCGTAGAAACTAGAAAAATTAAAAGCTGGAATTTTTTCAAATCGAACCAATTAACAGCTGGAATTTGTTATAGTTGGAGAAATTCAAAAATGTGGTATCTAAAAGTTGGAATTTAAGAACATTGAAATTATTCACTTGAGACTTTTCAAAATTACGATTCGATTAGAATGTTCTCTCTCTCTCTCTCTCTCTCTCTCTCGCGATGGAAATAATATTTAATAATACACAGTAGACGATGTTCAAAGAGATCTTGAAAATTGGATCAATGAATCAGTGGATTAGTAGAGTTATGGGTTGGCGATATTTTATGAATGATATATTAAGGTTTTTTTCAAGATGAAATATGAAATATGAAATAACGTAACACCGTATTGAATAAAGTAAACAGTAAATACTTAATGACCGACAATCTTTCAAACGTAATTTACGAATTCTACAAAGTCACGATCGATGCAATCAAGCTTGCAGTTGATTTTATCGCGTGTAGAGTACAATGCTCGCGGCGAGTCAGAATGTAGGTGGCCATTATGACGATGGTAATCAGAATTTCATGCAGGAAATCGTCGGTGAATGATGGCATGGTACTGCCGTTGTTTACAAACATTTTTTATTTTTTTTTTTACACGCGATGTAATTAACGACGGTATAATTAACGCGCACTTTCGCGAGAAGCAAAACGCTTCCTTCCGATCGAACGATTTATTCTTTCGATCAATGCCACTCGCCTAACGCCATTTAACGCTTCTTTCGGACATTGACTAGCCGACAAAGAGTATTCTTTTTAATTGCTATACTTTTCCTAATGATACTACCTGATATTTATTAATTAATTAAAGTTATCGAAGTAGTCGGTATTTTAGATATTTCGGTTTCTAGATACTTGAGTATTTTTTATTATTTTAATATTCTTTTTACAGACATCTGACGATCTACGAATGATCGTAAACGATGATAAAAAAGATTCATTATAGATAATAGAAATTTATATATCGCTACAGAATATTTCTTTGCGAAATCGATACAACTGGTATTTATTCGAACAAAAGTATACGCGATTGATGTTTGCCAATTACTTCTATCATCCTTTATAATTAACTTTTGTAATTCATTTTTATACAATGCCCGTCTATTTTATATCAAGTTTGTATAATAACTTAAATTCACTCTCGTCGAATATATTCTTAAAAGAGATTCTTCCTCTTACTTGCGATACATTTTATACGAACAGCATGTGGGAATACCAGTTGTTGAAAACGAGTTGGCACACGTTATCCCCAGGTTTCACGTGTTCGTCAATTATCACGAACGCGACGGCAGCAATTAGTACCGTTTCAAGAAGCCAGAGTTACTTTTTCCTTCTTCGGCTGTTGTTTCTGATTTCCTCGAAACTTTCGTTCTCTTCACGATCGATAACCTTCTTGCCCATCAACGTCACGTTCGTTTCGCCGTTTTCTCATAAAACGATTTCCTCGTCCTATCATCGACAAACTTCCCCAACACCGCATTAATCTTTCTCTTCCAGTAAATTCCAATCTTACTTCATTTCGTTTCACTTGTTTTCACTAATAAATGAACAGTTTCCTCCAAAAGAAAAAAAAATCCTACAATACCAATCTATGCAATTACATGAAACGCGCGTTACTCTCGGTTTATCAATGGAGATCGGATACAGCGTAAATGCCGATCGAATACATTAGGAAAGCTTGTTTCCTTCGATTCGCATGCATTCGTTCAACGTTATAAGCCGAAAGCTCGTTTACTACATTTTTATTTAAATTCTGTGCACGCTATACTTGGACGCGCATCTACATAATTCTAATTATTAAAAGAGCATGATCTAAAGTAAGATGTTCCAAAGACCGGATGCGTGTCCTGCTCAGATAGTCGAACGAGAATTTTCGTAGCCTGCGGCCCACGAGTTCAAGGTTCTAATTAGCATCGTTCTCGATCCATTTTTCAGCGGATCATCCTGGTTTGGTTTCCTGCGAGATCCAACGAGCACATGCAAAACAGCTACTTGGCGGGATCGGTCGGTTGTCGAGCGGCTCGCGTTAAAAAAGGTTTTCGATAGATAACGGTCCGCTCGTTGCGGAAGCGCTCCCGTTCAACGATCCGCGGACGTTGCTCTTAATTATTTATTACGCGTCGATGACGTAACCCTCGGGGAATCGTTACGGTGTCAGACACGGTGGAAATTTTATTAATTCGAATCGTCGCTTCATCGTGGAAATCTTTCTTCTTCTTTGCTAATGATTCTTTGTTTCTTATGTATTACATTTAGATACATGGGATTATCAGTCTTTTTCCTTCTAGTATTTGACCCTCGATTCGCATACTGGGTCGTTTTCCATCAGTGATTATCATTAATTTTTCATTTTTCTCATACTTTTGTTTAAATTTAAACTCTGCTTGAAAAAATTAATTTAGCACGTAGATGTCGATTAAAAAGCACTCGGGCGATATTCTAGAAACTTGAAAGTATGTTCAAGAATTTTGGAGGATTTTTTAAAGACACGAAAACATAGAAGAAATAGATTTCGTGGACTCGAAGGACGTTTCATGCGGGCGACACGACGTTGGGAAAAGCGAGGTTGCAGGCTTACGTGGTTAAGTATGGTGTTATATTTGGTTTTAATTGAAGTATTTAGTCCTAGTTTTAATCTTCTTTTTTTTAGATTTCTTTTTCCATTGAAAATGAGTGATCATAAGTAGTTTTCTTCTAACATTTAACCACGCTATTTACCATGTTTTCGAAGATTAGATTCGTGTTTCAATTTTAATACTTTCAATGCATGTCGATCAGGCTTTCCAAAGACAAGATTCAATTCTTATCAAGTTTATAAACAAATAAAGATTAAAATTCCACTTTGATCTAGAAATAAATTAAACAATGACACCTTGATGGTATTCTCTTAATTTTTGCCTGCTTCTAAACCGGATTTCGCAAATATTCCACGAATTGTGTTTCGAGGACATGTTTTGCCACGCGCGTTTCTCATATTCTGCTATTTTGAAACGTAAACTTTCATCAACGTGTCGTCACGATAACGATTAAGAGCCGCAGATGGATTAACGTTTCTCCGCGATTTCCTAGTAATTTCCCGCATCTTGGCGTCCTCGCTAATCGATCAGGACTTGTCATGGGAATCGTTCAATCTCCACTCGTCGACGATGATTTACAACGCGAGACAGACTATTACGATCGTTCTATAATAATGTGAGATTTCAGTTGAAAGATTCATTGAACGATACAAAAGAGACGATCACGTCGAATCCCATTTTAAACAACTAATTGCCTATATACAATCGAAAATAATCTCTTCTAATATTAAACGCTTAACTTTTCAAAGAAATTCCCAGCACACTTAAAAATTACAATCGTCGTGCCGTAATCTTTTCTTGTCTAATCATGAAACACAGGCAATTACGTTAAAGTTTATTAATACTCGAATTCTTCCTGCATTTTCCACGATGATAATGAAAGCCTGTTCTCGAATAGTTGCCGACCATTGTTCCGCGGAGGCGGCATTAATTACTCGTGTTCCTCTTTTGCTTTCTTCTTTCCTCGTCGTCGTAGCGGTCACAGGCACGCGTCGAAATGGTCTGGCGACAGTGAGGTCGACAGGCGTCGTTTGGCAACAGATGGGAAAGGTATCTATGGCCGTAAGAAGTGCCGCTATGTCCCACATCGGCTGCCTACGATTCTGGCACGGTAACCACGTTCCCCTATTATATGTGCACACCTTCCGGCAGGTGGTTCCCGAGATTTGCTTCTCTTCCTTACAGGGATGCGTAGAGTTCGATTTATTCGAATATCGTATGCTTCCTGTACTATGTACTATGAAAAGCGAAAAGAAGATAGGACAATTCACATGTGCTGTATTCACGAAAGAATTGTCGTTCGGAAATGACGATTAGACTGCGGACTATTTTTGCAAAATTCCTATTTTTGCAAATTTCCTATTTTTGCAAATTTCCTATTTTTGCAAATTTCCTATTTTTGCAAATTTCCTATTTTTGCAAATTTCCTATTTTTATAAACGCAAGTGAGGACGTGGAACTTTCACGCAAGTTTAGAAAATAGATGTATGTACATGTGTATTGTACCAGCGAGGAATGAAAGAGAGGAAGACAAAAGGAAATCGCCGTGGGACAAGCGCATCGCGTATGTGTCGAACGAATGAATGTGCGATGAAACAAATTCATTGCTGTTTGAGATGTACAAGAGAATAGAGGGCTGTTCGTTAATATTTCAAGTTATTATGTTATGTATAAGATAGCTCTTCTGTTCTAATAAATTTTGTATTTCATAAAAAATTAACAATTGTCACGATGAGTATTTTGTATTTTGGATATTTCATGTATTTTTACATTTTACGTGAATTTTCGTATCGTCGAACATTCGGTAAACGCATAAAAATCCGCGGTCTAACGACGATAATTAAACATCAGACGTACACGCTGATACAATCTTTTTATTCGAACAAGACGTTGAAATTAGTACAAAGCAGTGTAACACCAGCTGTATTTGTACCTAACGTTTTTCTCCTTTCTAATTTCCCTCGATACCTCTAAATCGCGTGCTCGACTTACCAGCTTTCCTCGTTAGGGATGGTAATTACAGCCATCTTGATCCTTTTTTATTATACTAGCACGTTGTTAAAGGTATTTAAATGTAACAGACCGATGCTTACGTATGTTCAACGCTTATATTTTTGTTCCCAGATTTCGCGAGATATCCCACAAGATATCTTCAAGCACGTACTTGAATTTTTTTTCACTCGTTGACACGATAATCCGTCTCGATCTTCTGCTTCCTTTTTTCAAATTTTGAAGCGAATTTCAGATCGCACAGCTGACCGGAGCACAAGTATCACTATGAGCATATTACGAGCAATAAAATTTCCCATGAACGTACAACCATAAGCGGTATAATTATTAGCTGATAAATTATCGCGCAAGAAGGTACATTTTAAACAAATTTGCGACAGACCAAACGACGAAATTGTTCCTATCCAAAACTGTCTGCAAAAGTTCTTTCTATATCGACACCATCGAAACCTTTTTGGTATTCTATTTTTTTTTCTTTTTTACGCATACTGGGTGCTTTATTTATTTTGGACGTTATCTTCGAAAACGAAATACAGAAACAGATCTACTTCATCTACAATTTACGTTAGCGTTTTCTTCACGAAATCGTGCAACTATTGCACCCTCTTGCATCTGACATTTGACGACAAAAGGGAGTAATCTAGCGTCCCAATCCGATCTATCTGCACCGTTGAGTCGATGGCGTTAGCACCGGAAGTGGATGTCCGCCTTCTCCGCGTTGTCGCGTTCACGCGTTTCTCGTTTCGACCCAACGAATCCAAATAGACGCTCGTTCGTCTACCAGAACCAGTTTCCCTAAGACCAATACCCCTATGCCGTCGATTACTGTCAACGTTATTTTCGCTTAAAGTGAAATTTCGTTGTAAATCTGAAGCTCGGCGTAGCGTAAATTTAACAGGGAAAATTAGTAGAGTGAATTTAATTGCCTGTTAAAATGTCCGAGCAGAGGAAAGTTAGCAGAGGAAATTGAAAATACCAGGGTCAGGATCTGCTGTAAAATCGTTTGGTAATAAATTCAAACGGAGAAACGTTATATTTAGAAGTTAATTACACCTGTAAAAGTATTATTTAATGTTATTCGTGGAACAATTTCAAGCTAATTGTATTTGTAGAAAATGTCCCGGATAATGAAGTCGAAAGATCGATAATTACGTGGAAATGTTTTACGAGAGAATAAGATTGTTTTTTTTCAAGTTACATTTTAAAGAATCTTATTTTTATTCTTCCAATATCTGTCATCTCATCGACACTGGTTAACATTTTTCTTTTACATCGCTTTTGATGAATATAAATTAAAAGATCGATCCGTTGAGAAAGTTTTGCATATTGATATAGCAATACATATGTACGCGACTGTTTTCTAACAAAGTTTTGAGAAAGATCTTCGAAACGCGGACGTTAACGGACAAAAAGCGAATATCGAGCATCTTGAGTGACATTTAGAACGCAACAGCATGTTATCCACGTGGCGAGTACTGTTGCCTTTCTTGCAGAATGTATCGCCATTAGGAAGCAAGTGGTGCTTGTAAAAACAGATCTTCTGCGTGTTCGACGATCACAATCGCGATGAACGTACTTACCCTTGGAACCGGTTTCACGGTTTCTGCTAGGATTACAAAGGTATGTCGAAGTACTATGATCCTTTTTTCTCGATTCTAGGTCGAGATCCATCGCGTGGCTGTAATTGGCACGATAAAAAGAAAAGGAAGAAATAAGAGAAAATAGAAGGTAAAACGTTTTAATCGTGTCAATTATTGTCACGATATAAGGCAATTTTTGTTTTTGTTTATTGGAATTAGTTTGAAACACGTTGGAATTATATTGGATATGTCAGCAATTTGTATCGAAATTATCTTCGTACTCGACCTTCTTGCATAGCTCTTCGCTGGCGAACTGTTAGATCTGTTTTCGGAATAATATAAACTCGAGTTAGTTTCTCAGGTTAAAATACCATGGTATAACCGTTGCCCACGCATAATTAATGGATCACTCATTTCACATCTCGCGTTCCATATAATTCAAACTGTTTTCCGTGGGTTTGGTTCAGGGAAATGTACGGTATCCGACGTTCCTGCTTTCTGATACGATCAAACTCCACGCTGTATGTTCGTTCGCCAGTTCGTTGTTTGAGAGAACGTGCAACCTAAATCACCATGTGCCATTTTATATTCGCGGTGTGGAATATCGTAAACAATACCTGAGAACAGTACCTTTCGGATATAAGTCAGGAAACTTTGAAAAAAGGACGAACATTACGAAAGCAAATTGACAGAATTGATAAATATCATTTACGTAACAGATAAACGAGAGAAGCGCTGAATATTTGATTTTCACTGAATTAGATTTG
The DNA here is from genome assembly GCF_051014615.1 of Bombus vancouverensis nearcticus. Classification (NCBI taxonomy): domain Eukaryota; kingdom Metazoa; phylum Arthropoda; class Insecta; order Hymenoptera; family Apidae; genus Bombus; species Bombus vancouverensis. Next base: position 14,893,312 of record NC_134919.1, read on the forward strand.
TGATAGTAATGACACGACTTTGGTAGTTAGCCATGGCATTCAAACGACCTTGGGAAGAAGCAAAGCGATAATATGATAATTGCTAACGACTCGTAAGTGACTTTCAGTGCTAATATCGCGACGTCGATGACGGTTTAAGAACTTGAAGCGACTTTGAATAGCGATGATTCGACTTTGAAAATTATTGATAATCTTCGAATGACCTCGAGCGTTAAGGGCAAGCGATCTTTTACGACCTCGTGGTTAGCGAGGAAAGTATATACAGTATATAAATCTGTTTTTTTTTATTAATTTTACACTCTTTTTCATAATCGTTCAGATTCTTATTCAACCTCAGCATACGCTGCATTATTACGTGTAAAGTACACGTAATATCGTGGTAATTGTTTTCAATTTTCAGTTCAGCCTAATATGAGATATATCGAGCTTATAATTCACCTGACGAAAATTTAAAAAATGCTATATAACGATTCACTTCCGTGATTGTACCGTTTAAAGCAATTTTTACGGTAATTAATTCTTTATCAAAGCGATCTTACAAAGTCTTAAGGTGTTAGTACTTTCAAAGAAATATCCTGTAGGATATAAATTAAAATGTAAGTCAGAATTATACAGTCAGAAATAATAGGAAGGCAGAAATATTTGATTGATGCGACTTTCGGACGATAGAACAATCGATTTTTATTAAGGGGGTATTCTGGTCTAGAAATTTGAAAAAATCGAAAATTTTTTTTCATATTTCCAAAGTTTAGACATTCGAGAGTATGCCCTTAAAAGGATTTTTCAAAATTTCAATTATTTTACGAGTTACAGCCATTTTTGTGACGCAGCATCTGCTCCGGTCCGACCGGGACCAATGTGCAGTAAACGGTAGACGCTGCTCGAGTAGCTACGTCTCAAAACTTTAAACGCGTTTTTCTCGAAACTACTTTTTTCGAGTTGGCGTGCACGATATCTCAAGTTCTAACGAACCGATTTATTTTAAATTTGGTCTGAATATTCCTTATATACTCCTGTATCGTCCGGACCACGCTCAGCTCAAAATCTTTAATATTACTATTTTTTAAACGTTCGGAATTGTCAAAAAAACGTGCGAAATAAGACATTTTTTTTCAAACGGCCGTCATTTTGTGAAAAAATGTTGTGTTGACTTTTCCAAGATTCAAACGATAGCGGCATCCATACTAATTAAGAATCCGTTCGCATTTTTTGTTTCGGATGACCAGAAGGGTTGATATCGTGCACGCCACGACACCCCATTTTCTTGGCAGCACCCACTTTGCCAGCTCATAACTTTTTAAATATTGAATTTTTTTCAGTGAATTTTTTACATAATCTCGAAATATCAGTAAACAAATGCTAAAAAGAAGGGTAGCAAAAATATTTGTTGTTTCGCTTGTACAGAGCTTCAAAAATCGCCCGAAATTCATGCCTCTAGACCAGAATACCCCCTTAAATCTCATTTCTTCGAACAGAGAATGAGAAAATTGTCAGTTTGATTAAATATTTAAGGGCTGCGTATCTTTTTGGCCGCTAAGCTACATAAATTTTCGGCTGATGAGAAGGTACAGTCTCGCTTTCGTTTGTTTATTTTCTAATACACACGCGTGGCTTGGTGCAACAAGCGCCAATGTAATATTTTTGCAAAAATCAGTTAAACTCTGTACTAAGTTTGTAAATAATTGGGTACTCTATATAAAAACGCCAATTTCAAATTCTATGTGGAAATTACTATAATGGCACTGTATATACGTCAACGTAAACATTTTTCATGAAATAAAGTTTCTGCTAAAAATAGCAAAGTCAACGTAGATAAAACAAATAGCATGTCCTTTAATTCTTCCTTTTTGTATTAGAAGAGAAATTTGAAACAGCAGAAACTTGAACACGAACTTTATCACATATCTCTAAGTGCTAATATAATTTTTATTTATTTATTTATAAGCACCGACGTTGATATTTCCTGCATCAAGCCGCAGATATAATAATTCGTGACAGGAAAAGAGTATCTTTTAGTAATAAACATTCCGTTCGGATATTTGAATATTCGGATAACGAAGGCTCTACCCTAATACAGATCGTTTTTCCTCTAAACGAACGTTTCCATCTTTTATTTCTTCCTTCATAGTGATGGTCGTAAACCGCCAAATAGCCAACGAAATTGCGTAAATTGCACAAATTGTATAAATTGGAAATTATTCGTGCAATCGAGTATCGCAGAAGCTTTCCTTCCTCAACTAGGTTCAGCGATAAAAGTTTAGGCGAAGTTCGTTCGTCGAATCGATGTTTTATTCATCGTGTGGATCACATTAAGCCATGTTTCGTAGGAAACAGTCGTAGAGATCTCGAAAGTCGGTGAAATTTTCCAGTCGAACTTCCTGTACGTTTTACAGAACCCTAATAATCTTTTATTCTCAAGCCATTTAACTAAATTATCCAAACAGTATGAATTCGATCTCGCTGGCGCGTTACAGTTTCCCGGTCGACTTCCTGCAACGAAAGCAGAAAAACAGATTTGATCGTCACGGCGACTGAATGTAACGCAGCTATGCAACTCACTCGCAATGATTTAACGCGTCGAGTATAATAAAGCTCGCTATTACGGAACAACGAATCAACCTTCTTCTTAACTAATTACGCGTAATTCGTTAAGTGTCAGGGTTTCCCATACAACTTTTTATCGTCGCGTGGCAGCGAAACACGCGATCGCGGTACGATGTGAACACGCTTTGCTTTAATTTAGAACGCAAGTATTTCTCTCCAACGCTGTTACAACTACGCTCTCGTCGTTAGGTGGTATTGACAAAATCCGCAAATCGCTTAGTTGCCAACCCAATAGAACACCAGAGCATAGTTGTAACATCGTTGGAGAGAAGTACTTGCGTTCTAAATTAAAGCAAAGTCAATGCCACCTAATGAAGAAATCCGCAAATCATTTAGTTGCCAACCCGATAGAACTCCTGTTAAGTCTTTAACAAAAGAGAAATCATAGTAGTCCATCTTCGTTAAAAGATATTTCTATCTTTCGTACTTGCTGTACGCATCCCCTGTACTTTTCTGCCTACGAATTTCCCGTAAACGCGACAAATTTCGCAACATCGCCGACATATCTCGCATATCGTGTGCGGTTACGTCATACGCGTAACCCCAATCGAGCGTGGTGGTTCCGATGCGCGCGTCCTTCCCCGTTTTCGTTGGCTCGTCTCGACGAATCATCCAGGAGATTCACCCAATTCCCGAGGTGATCGGCCAAGGTAGTCACGAACACGCTTTAGCATACACGTCGCGCCGCGCAGCGAAGGTTATTCAACCCGAGCAGATCTCGTTCGTAGGCAACGCGGAGTAACGGGTTCCCGATGACTCGTGCATGAGGCGCCTCTCCACCTTGCCGGATTACCCGGTGGTCAGGCTGCGTGCACGCCGGGCCCACCGCTTCTCCAACCTTCGAGTCGTAGATTCAGTCAGCCGTGCACCATTGTCGAAACATCGTCCTGCTGCACGACACGATCGCGATTCCTCACCGCGTCTACTCCTCCGCCAATGATCCTAGTTTCGTCCCGCGATCGCTAGCTTTGTCTCGTCTTCGTAGAACGTTCGAGTTTCAAGTCGGTTCGAACAGTGTTTCTCCGTTTGTCTTTCAGTTTGACGAGTAGTTTGCCTTCTGCAGTGTCGCGGTCTGATATTTTCTTTGGTGTAGCTTTCTGCTTTCCTTCGTATCTCGTTATTGCGCGTGTTTGGTGATTAAATGCGGTTTCCAGGAGGATTCTGAGATTCAGGTAAGAGAAATTCCAAGGTTTCAGACGGCTTGGTCTTTGATTTCGATCCGCGAGAGTCAAAGGAGCGCGCGCTTCGTGCGTTTCGCTGAGGATTCGCTCGTCGATTTATGTTTATTCAAGTTCGACAGGTTTCCGTCTACGGTGGTTCGTACCGGAACTGGTTTCACGCCATAAAGCGAGCAATTTAGATTTTGTAATGGCGAAACTCGAGTACCAACTATTTTACAGGATGATCGTGTTCGCGTAATTAAGTCGTTTTTCTCTCGAGACGGTTTTAAGCGCCATGGTGGAAGAAGGAAGAATTTCCTTCAACGAGAAGAAGCTTTCAAAGCAGTTTCGAGATAACAAAGCTAAGATAAAAGAGAAACGCAAGAAATATTCTCTCAACGATCGAGTCTCTCGAGATTTAAACTGACCAACCTGTGATCGATTTTCCACTTTCTAGAAGTCTATCAATATTAATCTCGGAATACGTAAATGGTATTCGATTTTTCGCAAATCGAACGATTCATCTCCATACGGTTGTCGGTTTAATTTCCCTATCGTTCGGTTATCGCAAAACGCTAGACGAGCTATGGAAAAAATCATCGGCGCAAGGACATATTCGTCTCCATTAGCCTCGTTAGGATTTTAATCCCATTATCCAATTTCCATCGTTCTACGTTCCTTGTACAAAGCTACAAGCTATGAAAATCATTGCCAAACGTGGCAGAACGTTCAGGAACCCGTCGACCTGGAAACGCGACGACGGCCACGGTCCATTCGGAGGGAATACCGTGACGATGCATCGCTGAAACGACATTCGCGATTCGCGACACACGTATCAAAAGTATTTCGACTTAACGGTACGTTGGTTGTAATCGAGCTACGAACACTCTCCGACGATTTGCAGTGGCCTCTGACACGCTTGCCGGCCTATACCGTTGGCCATAAATATATCAGGACACCCAGTGATTACGTTTAATGGAACGCCGAAACGAATTTTACTTCGCCTTATAATACTTTTCCTTGCAAATAGACCGCGCGTTTTTCTTCATTCGTAGGAAATTCGAATATGCAAAAGTGGGCAGAATGCGTGCGATATAAAGCATCGAAAGTACAGTAGCGGTTATAGTATTTAGTAAAACAATTTTCTACCTGGCTTTCATTTACCTAATTACCTCCATAAAAACATGAATTTGCGTAAATAACCGTAGTATATTTATTTTATAGGATACGTATGGTAGCGGACGAAAGAAAGCTTCACGGCTATACAGTACGAAATGTACGAAGACTATAATCTTACGAAACGCATTTATATTTGACAAGAGCAACGAACGAACGTGAAATATACTGCAAAGTAGATTATCGTTATCAACGTAGCAGAAAATCGTTAGTACGAGCGTTATTGACGCTTATAGAGCACCATACTTTTACGCTCTCTTTCGTCCGCCACTGTACAATGCGAGTCAAATAACAGATTTATAACGAAATAACTGAAAAATAAAAAAGTAGTCGGTAACGTTCGATTTGTACGGAATGTCTGTCAATGTTGTGACGCTTACGGCCAGGTGTGTACGTCGGAGGATGCACAATGTGCTCACACCGACACATTCAAATGGGGGGGGGGCTAAGAAGATTGATAGTCCAGGTACCGTTACCGGACACCAATATCAACGAAAAAGATGCAACGGTACAAAATAAAAGAAAAAACACGATACTTTTACGGCGTTCGAAGAGAAACCACCGGGGAGCTTGGAACGCGCTCAATGTTGGGCACCGATTGAAAGGAGAATGTGGATGTTGGTCAGGCTCGGTGTGCACGACGAACGCTTGGGTTTAATTGAGATGGAATTTCGGCTGGTAGGATTAGGCTGAACCGGTTATAGTATTCGATGGAGTTTAATTAGGATACGGGATTTGGATGGATTTTAGAGTTTTTTAAGTAACTGCTGTAGCATTCGATTGGATGGAACTAGAATTTCTAGAGTTTAAGTTCTCCATTGCTTGTATTGGTTGGCAACTAAGTGATTGCGGATTTTGTCAATACCACCTAATGACAAAATCCGCAATCACTTAGTTGCCAATCCAATAATATTTCCAAGATGAAGTTGGTATTTTTAAACATCTCCAGTGTCTGTTTTAAATGTTCATCTTTAATTTTTAAGCCTTTGGAGCATCTGTTAGGTTGTATAAAATTGACGAAGAAATTGTACAAAGAAGAAAGAGTTAATTCAAAAAAGGCAGAAAGCAATAAGAAAGAAAAGTAAAAAGAAAGAGAACATCTTTAAAAAAAGGATTATTCACATTTTATCGCAAGGTTTCGATTTGCATAAAATAAAGGCATAAAATAAAATTGAGTATTAAACGGTGTGTTCCTTCGCGTCTGTGCCGCGAAACGACCGCAAAACTCCTCATTTCCATGCGATCGGCATCGCGAAGCGAACGACCAAGACGTGGCTATCGAATACGAACGATCACCTCGATCGAGACCTTCGTACGCAAATCGACGATCAAACATTCCTGACGTGTCCCACTGGAAAACGATCGAGCCACCTGTTTCGATCGTCATTGCGTCATTGCTCTGTAATTTATCGTAACGTACATTCATTTTCGGATACGTTTCGTTAAGTGATCGTTCCACTGATTCATCTTACGAAGTTGGCTCACCTTCGATAAGGTCGAGGTTAATTTCTGGAGGAAGAAGCGCACGTGCTTCCTGGTAAAGCTACTAAAATTATTCCATTCGTGATAAACTCTGAATAAAAATCGAGTGGATTATTGGGTCGAGGATAAACCTGGTCCTTAATTCTTTTCTTTATTATTCCTTTTTAATGCTTCGTTTTTGTAAGCAGAATATATTTTCTAAGATATCAGGTTGTCCGAAAAGTTTCTTTCGGTTTATAAGATGATAATAGATGAACAACAATTTCTGTTTTATGTTATTTTATCGAATTAGGTTTTCGTTATATTTCTATTATTATATTCGTACACAATTCAATAAACTAATATGAAACAAGAAACATTGTGCGTTTATTATTTCCTTATAAAACGAAAGAAACTTTTCGGACAACCTAATATAACAATCGACGATTAAAGATAAGTATAAGCGAGAGAACGTTCAATTGCAGAAAATCATAGGCAAAGCTAAATTCCAATAGGAAATTTATATCTTCGAAATTTTAAACACTAGAACATTGATTCGCTAAACGTCAAAGCAGACAGTTGCAACTATATTTCTAAATATTAACGTTAAACATTGAGATTACTTGCGTTTATAAAGGTTTCAACATTTGTAATATCATTTTTTGGATTGTACGACTAAGAATTACAAAATCCATGATTAACATCACTCAGGCAGGAAGATATAAATACGGACGAGTTTTACGAATGAAAAATCATTAAATGTACCGTAGACATTACGCAGTCAAAAAGATACAATACGTGGGTAGATGAAACTACTATTTCTCGTTTTGTTTCAGTGCAAAAATGCGGATGAAGCTGTTAAAGATCGTGGTGGTCCTGTTGCTGTCAGGATCGGGCAATGCCAGGCCGCAGAAAACCGGTAAGAATCAACGTTTCTCATGAACATAGTTACGATTATCCATAAAACGTGAATCGTTCGAGGGAAAAATATTTATTTCATAGAGGAAACGTTAAATATTTTCGCGTGAAATAGTCAAGAGGAAAGGGATATTCCGCGAACACTAGACGTTCTGATTGTCGGTTACTCGTCGCAAACAGGCTATGTACTTATTTGATTGCGAATCCTCTAAGGGAAACGTTGCTAGTTTCCATGAAACTTTCCATTTAACAAGGCGAAGTTTAAAGTCTTTAATCAAGCGACGCGCTATACAATTATCGAGGATGACTGTCTTTCGTGTCTGTTAAAATGTTGAAATTATTACGATAGCACGGATACGACGATAGTTTTATCTTTTTCCTAACGAGATTTCCTTTCGAGGCTTCCTTATGATGGAAAAACGTGGGGGCGGATTTTGCTCCATCGTTTTCTGTATTTTGTAATCGTAGCTGCTATTAATTACATCATCCTGAAAGTATACGTACACGTAGAAGATAATGCATAGGTATAGCTATACCAATAGCCTAAATTTTCAACTCGAAGTCGTTAACTTTTAGGTAGAAAATATTCAATTATTAAAAACAGATGATATCGTCGAATTACAAATTTTTGCTTGTTAAACTCTCTCCCGGCTCTCAATTCCCACAGGTAATTCTCAACGTTTTCAACATATATTTTATTCTACGTATACTCCTTTATATCTTCCTGTCGTTCTTTCGTTCGCGAAAAGGAAAAGCTGCGTTTTATCGCGAAATGCAAATTTCTCGTAAAGCTTTGTATCTACCGAAGCTACTGTGTCCAGTAAATTCGTGTTTCACCATATCGATCGTATCGACCACGTTCCGTGTCAGAGGAAAGCGCGGTGTGTAGCACGTGATTACGCGAACCAGTCTGCACGCAGATTACACGTTCACCAGGAAATGTAATTCCCGGAGTCGCAACAGAAATTTTCTATCCGAACGACGATCGTCCACCGATTCCTCCTTGTTTGTTACAAAATTTTATTTCGTAACATAAAAGTTTCTTTCTTCTTTTTATCCCTCTAACTAGGTTTTTATTTCGCTGGCCAATTACGGCTGTTGTAATCTTCCAATCAATAATCTGTTGTTTTCTAAGAATTCATAACAACCGTTGTTACGAAACGACTATTCTGTGGGATAACGCGCGTGCAATGTGTTTCGATCGGATTTTATGTACAGGGCGAATATCGTGGGAAACTTGAGAAACCCAAGTGGATTTAATTAACGTTATAATGTAAATGTAATTTTCCTATCATATCGTTGTATATACTTGTTATTTCATAATTTTCGAAATGTTATATTTTTATATTAATGCTAATAGAAATCTCTCTTCCTCTCTTTCATTCGAGAACTAATTATACAATATAAAATATACAGGGTGGTTGGTAACTGGTGGTACAAGCGGAAAGGGGGTGATTCTACGCGAAAAAAGAAGTCGAAAATATAGAATAAATATTTTTCGTTCGAGGCTTTGTTTTCGAGAAAATCGACTTTGAATTTTCGCTCGGTACGCCTGCACTTTATCGCGTCTCGTTATAAGGGATCTCACTGTAGATTTAAAAAAAATAAAAAAAATTTTTATTCCATATTTTCGACTTTTTTTTCGCGTAGAATCACCCCCTTTCCGCTTGTACCACCAGTTACCAACCGCCCTGTATATAACGTAATTATATTATTCGCATAAAAATATAATATAATATAATTTTTCCCGATGATATCCCTGAACAATTCTCATTTCGTGCTTCTACAAATATTATATCATTATCTTTCTATATTTTCGAATAATACGTACAAAGTAAAAGTTTATTTCAGAAATGAATTAACTTTTAATTAATTTTCAGAAGGATCGATTCAAGTTCAGCCATCGAGGCCAAATCCTGAGCAATGGAGAGGCTCCGGCGTGCCCCACACCGTTCGAGAAGATAGCAGGTACAGGTGGAATTCCGGAAGTAGTACTATTCCGTACATTAACTTACATTATCGCGATAATGTTAATCCTCCTATCGAGTCTAACGTCGAGGTAAGTGTCGATAAAACGAGACAACCGGAATCAACGCGCTTTCTTCGGCCGAACTCGAACAACTTCTGGAATCCCTCGAAGTTTCAACCAAGAAACTCAGGAAAGATAATCGACAAACAAAGTACGAGCATGTTTCATGAACGATCAATTAAAGGCGACCATCTAACCAGGTTTAGAAACACGTCTCGTCGTCAACCTATAGTGCCAAAGAATCATAGCACTGTTTCAGGTGATTCCACTAAAGAATCAGCCAATTGCTTCTCAAAAACAGATCAGAGACTTAATGTAGGTTATAGACGCGTACCGCTTCCAAATTCGAGAATTTCGAACGCGAAGATAGCCACTAGAAGAAATTCCACGAAAAATGGCCCTACGCGAGATTTCACGCGCGATAGTCCGCGGAGAAAGGCGAATGATATGTTGATGAATAATTCAGGATCCAATGTCGTAACCTTGAGCCAGAATTCGGAATTCTCGGGTCAGGAGGAAGTGTTTTCGCTCACGCTGGACAAAAAGGTCGAGTCCACGACTGCGTTCGATCACGTCGCGGCCATCAGAAAGATCACAAGCATGTTGACTCGCAATCAGACTACCTCTAAATTACCTTTAGAAAACAAACACGGCGTAGACGTTGGTATTCCGTCGACTCTTTCTTTGCACAGCCATTCCAATCGTTATTGGGGCTCCAAGCATTCCAACAGAACAAAAATTCGTCGTCCTCAAGGTCATTCCTCTAATTCGAACAAAAAGAATCAGAATAGGCTTCATTTAAATAAGATGCACGTCAAAAGGAACAATTCTTCTATTTCTAACACGAGCTTGAAGAATTGGCCCAATAGTGCCATTCAAAACGACGAAGATTTTCATAATTACGATCAATATACCACGATAGAAGAGGATGTGAAGCCAGAAGAGGTGGTTGAGAAACCATTTCCATTGAGAAATTCCACTTTCAATTATCACATACCTGTTTCGAATCCCAATTTTCAAGAAATAGTTCACTGGTTGAAAATACCGGCTTTTATGACGAATGGCAGTCATATAATGGAGAGTGATCAACTCAATAGTCCAATTAGCCTTGCGTTTGATCCAGTTTATCAAAATCTGGAACCGAATAGGCCTTCTAAGCCGAATATCGTTCCACAGCTCAAGCCTGGCTTCATTTATCCTCTTCGTCCTCCGAGCTATACCGCGGAGAAGGTGCCAATTTGGCCACCGAGTGGCCCATCGAGGAACAAGACTCAGGATCCTTTCGTTCACAATCCACAGACTCAGGTTTCTCAAAACACAGTTGTTCAATTAATAAATACAGACTCGAGCAGGCCAAATAGGACGACTCTTGGGACCAAAGTGCCTCCAGGATTTATCAGGCCAATTCCGCCTGGTCCTTCAAGTCCTTCGTCCTCTTTGACCTCTTCAGGGTCTGGTTCGTATCCCCCTTTTGCCTCTTTAGCTTCGTCAGGATCTGGATCGCACTCTCCTTCGTCGAGTCTCTCGCAATTGTATCCTTCCACCGCAACAACTTCGAAGCCAGGCCCAAACGTTCACATAGGCTTTACCTCTTACGAGGACAATGATAAAGTACCTGATCAGAAACCTCAGACTCCGATGGTAACCTATGACCAGAGTTGTCCTACGATTCTAATAAACACCTACACGAGAATCAATAACACTATTCAAAGCAAAGAAGGCTGTACAGACTTGAACATCATCATCAATTCCCAAGTGTTCAACACTAACGCCTTCAAGTCTACACCTCCCCCTCTGCCTGACCAATCCAATCCTGAAAATTATCAGGTTTATGGAGACTCAGACAAATATGGTAGCCAAATAGGTTCAGATACCAATTATCAAGCAATACCTATCTACCAACCTAGTTCTCCAGGATCTCAGTGGCCTCAGAACAGTTACTACGACTCCTCAAAGTACCCACAGAACCAGAATCTTCAGCAAAACGACGTTTCCAACGTGGAGGTGATTCAGGATACCCAGATCAGTATTTCGAGTCCAGCTGAAGTTTCTCCTCCAGTCGAGTCTCCCTTAGAAGCAGTGGAAGAAACTGATCCGTTAAACGACAGTACAGGTTCTTCGGCACAAGTTGGCTCAGACGTTGGTCAAGCAAACGATTCTCCAGGTGTGAATTCATTAGTCCGACCAGCTGTGACACCAGCTGCGTCAAATCCTGGCTCCTCAGGATCTACTAATATCTCTCCGGCAGGTCTAGGCACAGGATCATCTTCTATTCCAAGTCGTCCAAGTCATGACGATGACGACGACGACTTTGACTTGTCCCCGAGTGGTATCATGGATTCCATAGCTTCGGTGTTCACTTATTTCACGTTTGTCAATCCCTTGCATTATGGGTTCTTCAGCTTGGCAGCTGCTCCTTTCACCGCTCTCGCAGCTGGAATGCTTGGTATCGTTACTTTTATCTATCCTTGGCTGTTCCCTGCTTCGTTTAGCTTTAGCAGGGCTAACAATAATAATGGCGATAGCCTTTGGTATAATATCGAAGAAGTGGTGATCCAGTCTTTGGAGAAGTATGGGAGGATGAACGAATGGAAGAGTAAGAGGAAGAAGAGGAAGAGATGAAACATTGGAGAGTTTCAGATTCAGGTTCTCCTGATAATTTTTCATCATGTGAAGATTTAAGTTTGGGTTTTTTGAGACAATTTAGAACCTCGTGCGTTGATATACAGGGTAAGTTAGGATAGTTCCCGAAGAAACGAAGGGTGTCACTGTTAGAACCAGGTGGATGTTAGGAACATATGGCGTATATAGGATGATTCAATGGTGAAGTTTAAATAGATCATATGGTGGTCATAATTGCAAGTTACCAGTGCTAATAAATTCTCCTGCGAATACAAATAGAATAACAAAATCTATATTCTATACGTTAGTTTTACAAATTACAAATTAAAATAATAAAATTGGGCAACAGAAATCTATAACCTACAGCTTTTCATTTTACGCATCCGTAGAAAATTTCAAGGCACAAAATATATTAGTTTATGAAACAAATTTCTGCTTAGATCCCATTTTTAGTAGGATTTATGAAAATATAAATTTTCAGAAATACAAGTGGTCTGTATATAAAGAAACGAAGAAAATACAATTATTGGATCAGCCTGTATATTGCATAATTATTAAAAAGTTTTCTTATACTAGAAAGTTTTAGAATCTCTAATATTTAATATCTTTAATACTAATATTTTTTAAAATAACTCTTAGATTTTATTTATTTAATTTATGAATCGTTTGAAGGGCAAAGGACATAGAATGGTGTCTAGAGAATAGAAAATTAACCTCGCCAACGGTAGCTTTATTTAATTATGTTAATAAGTAAGTATACAGAGTACGAAGAGATTTCCTAGCAATAGAAACATACACACACAGAACAGTATTACAGATGTACTTATGCTATACCTTTAATGATAATGATTTACTTTTACGTTACTTCGAATTACGTACTTTTCTTTAGAGTATCTAGGGCATTGCTAGTATTTGTGCCAGTGAATTGTAATTGAAATAAAACCATTGGAACGAACAAATTATGCGTTTCTTTCTTTCAATACAACCAATAATTTATCACATTTCATATGTCTTTCTTATCAGCAGAATATAGTTATCTTCATATACCTAAGAAATAGCCTTATCAAATTCCAATCCTATATTCCAAAAATCATTTGCCATTACAATTATTCCAAAGAGATTATTGAAAATCACTCTGTATCATAAGATCCTTGAAAATAGTTAAAATAATAGAATCTATTTTAACATAAAGATTAACAAAACAATCCTTTTCCTGAAATATTTCACAGACTTATAGAAAGGTAAGGAACAAGCATCCATTGATCACTCTGCTAACTAAATTATTGCTATTTAATGTAATTTAAAGATATCTCAATTGTTATTTAAACTGCCAATTTAATTTACCACAAATTTGAAGCTTTAATTTTCCGAAAATCGACGTAATCTTTCAATCTTCTTTCAGTATCCATTCGAACGACACGCAACGTCACCTGAAAGACATGCACCACATCGATCAGTCCTTAAGAACGGTGGCCACTCAATTACTAAACGTGACCAATCCCGAAGAACCGCCAAAGATCCTCGACAACGTGATCAAGAGGCCCATTGCGAGTCAAAAACCAATCGAAAGAAACGAAGCCACTCCGATCAAAGAGATATACGTGAACAATGGTCCACCTGCTAATATTGGATTTGGCAGACCGATCAATTCCAAGTTCAACTACTTCGAGACGAGTCATCCAGGTCAAGCAATGGCCATCACCGAAGAAGAACTCGAAAAAGAATTAAGTTCAACGCGTCTGATGACTGCTTATAAGAATCATGCAACGACCACTGGTGGAATTTCCACATGGATCCTTCTAAACCCACCGTCGACAACGACGAAGACGACAGAGATAGAAAAGAAGACGAAACAGCCGTTTCAAATGGAAGTGAAAATGACTGTGAAACCAACGACTTTGATGGAGAGAGTGGAAACCACTGAAAGAGTGACAGAGAAAGTTACCATGCCCGTATCCACGACATTAGTCATGGATCAGTCTTCTACTACAAAGAAATCTGTCTCAGTCGACACGAAGAAGAGCACCGAATCGAAACCAGAGAAAATTCAAACCACAGAGAAGATAGAGTCCATGCAGAGTACCACTTTGAAGGTTCCACAGACTACTGCGAATAATTTGGAGAATAAGGAGGCTGTTGTTAGTACCACGAAGAAGATACAGATTTTAAGAACGACACCTAAGCCTAAGATAGCTACCACGAAGACTACCGTATTATCTAAACCTTCTGGTTCGAAGCCTTCTAGACCTAGTCAACAGAATAGGCCTAAGCCTCCTATGAGAAGAACTACTACCGTTAAGCCGGATTCTGCGAAAAATGAGACTGTTTCTACTGGCAAGATAGAGAAGGTTACTTTCAGACCGGTTCAAATGATCACCATTCCAAAGAACAAGGTAGAAAGCACCGAGAAGCCTATGTTCGTGACCAAGATCAAAGCGTCTATCGCGATGGACACTCAGAAGACTAGCACGCAGTCTTCGGCTTCTTCCATGGCCACCAGTTTAGAAGTAACTACGACTTCTAGACCGACTACGATCGAGAATAATCTAGTGGAGGTGTCTGTGAAGCCGAAACCAGTTGGTACAAAGGTGAACAACGTATTGAAAGTCCAATTGAAGAAGCCTCTAGATGAGACGACAAAGATCGAAGTAGAACCTATTAAGGTGAATGCTCCCGTGTTGAAGATCGAGAAAGTGGAAAAGAACGAGGTTAAGAAAGAAGAAGAGAAGGAAACAGAGAATCTGGACAATACCAGGATAGATTTAATGAAATTTGATTTTAATCCTGAACTGACCAAGATCAACGTAAACACAGAAGTTTCTTCGACTTCAACGAGCACCACACAATCGACGACGTCCACTTCGACAACTAAAAGACCTAGGAACAATCCTAAGAGGAAGAAGAATAAAGTCAGAAGGCGAAAGCCAACTACATCCACCACTACAACCACTGTTTCTTCGGTGATATCTAGTACGACAGAGAAAGATTTAATAGAGGAACCAATCGCTGAAAATGGTATACAGGAGTCGAAGATAGTACCTGAGACCAAGGTGGCTGGTAATTGGACGAAGACAAAGAAGAAGCCAGCTTCGACTCCCATTAGTATGCAGATTTACAACTTCCTGAGTCGAGAGGTGATGCCTAGTTTTGGAGTGATGTCTTTGGTGGGATTGGGACTTGGCCTGGCTTCTTACTTCTTGTATCCGCTCGGAGGAACCGTCACTAGAAGAAACTACGACGTTGAGCCTAAATATAAGTATAATTTCGACGAATACGGTGGAAACTATGGTCAAAGGGAAGAGGAGGTCTTGTCTAAAGTTCTTCAGGGTATGACAATTGACGAGAACAAGTATCCTGGCTCGAAGGACTATGACAACAATTACTATAGGTACCAACATTATGACGGAGGTTATGACGCTCAGCCAATCAAGAAAAGCGATCAAAGGTACCCTCCTTCGTCTGCAATATATCGTCCAGAGAACACAGCGTCTATACATAAATATAAGAACACTGATTATCGTTATTCGGATAGTACAAGCACTCCAAATTACTATGACAGGTCTAAACATCGCGAGTACGTGGTTGGATCTGCCGCTCCTGGCACAGCCAACCGACAATTCGTTGTTGGAAGCATTCCCAAAGAGTACCCACCTTACGAAGAGAAGATTCCTTCTTTATCGACCCCAGGAAAGCTGGCTAACAGTTACGAGCCTACAGAAAGTGGGCAGATACAGTTCGACCACGATGTAAACCAGAACTTCAATTTTCCTGTGGGGTCTGCTCAAAACTATGGTCCAGTACAGACAGCTAGACCAGATGACACTTACGAGGAAGTTGAGATCACACCTACCGCGGTTGCTGTGGAGCATGGACCTAGGTCTCTGAAGCTTAAACGGTCTCTCCTGGACTTGACAAAGATATCTCCAACGGAGACACGTCGTTCTAGAAAGAGAAGGGACTCCGTAATTCAAGTTATACCATCGAAACGACAATTGGAAGAGGAAGGGAAGGAGCAAGATTTGAGCAACGAAATCCTTAATATCATTGACTCAGCTATACCCGAAGAAGACTATACTCAGAAGAAGAAGAACAAGAACAAGGAAATGGAAGATTTTGCGAATAAAAGAAGAAAAGAGAAAGAGGACGAAAGGAATCGACTGAAAGAATCCACTACCAACAGTCAGATTTTAAAAACGAGCACAGCTGCCCCTGTGGACACTTCTACGGTTTCCACAGCGGCGAAGGAGACTACCGAGTCTCCTACTTTTTCTCCGAGTTCCACGGAAAGCGATTCTGAAAGTAACACGACGAATAATCCGAAATCGACCGAAAGCACCAGCGAGTGGATCGATCTGACCACGGCGAAGCCAACCGAGCAGAACGGTTTCAATCTCTTCAGTTTCGTGAAGAAGATCGCCGAGATCAAGTTCAGGCTCGGTCTGACGCTCCTTAAACACGCCAGCGAGGGTTTTGCCAGATATCTTGGTCACGTGCAGAAGAGGATCAACGGAGAGGAGTGAATAGGCTCCTTCCAGGAAGCTGAATACAATGGACTCGAGTGACGACCGCGATTTATACTGTCACTAGGTCAGCACGTACCTTATTCTTCGAGCACGTCAGGACATCGTCTTGAAAACGGAAGTCCCTCGTATCTTAACATCTGTTCGAGAATTTCGAGAGGGTGGAGACGATTTTCGGACGTTTTATGGTTGGAAAGGTCTTTCCACGAGGGTGACTTTCTGTAAAATCTGAAATACCTTCGTCGTTTGTTTTTTCTTTTTTCTTTCTTGTTGAATATTCAGCGTTTTTTTTTTTTAGGGAAGAAATGTTTGTTTCTGGAGGAAGAAGGTAATTTTTTGAGAGCAAGGTATTGTTAAATTTTTACAATATTGAGATAGCAGGATTGTAAGATCGGGGAAGAATTAGCATTTGACTGGAATTATGTATATTTTGTATTTTTGCGTAAGAGATTGATATCTCTTGTTTTAATAATTTGCGAAGATTCCTTTAACATTTTTATAATATAAATGTTTTATATTATAATTTGACATTTTATATTATATTAACATTACATAATATTCGAAGAAGGGTGTTTCTTTTTGTTTGGAAATGAACATTTCTTCTTTGTTACGAAAATGATGAAGTTATTTTAGCTCGTAGAACCAGACAGCTCACCCTCTGTTAGTATAATACTCTGACGATGAAGAGAACTGCTCTTTCTATATGTTTTAAATAATTCTTATTGCGTAGAATGATAATTTTTGCAAACTTTCTTAGAAATGTTGCTTCATCCATTTATTAATCTATAGTTTCATTAAAATTTCTATCGTGCAATTGGGATCAAGAGAAGGGGAAGAGTTGTTCCTGGACGTGAATGAGTACGACAAGCTTTAAAAATAAATGTTAAGGAATAGGATTTCTCGCATAGAATCTAATTTCCATTAAAAGATATATTCCAAGAACGCTTTCCCCGAATTATAGAAACGTTTTTTAGGGAACGCTAAAGGTTTTGATAAACTTTCAACGAAAAGTTCTATTTTTTTATTCTCCAAGTGACTCTTTCGTTCTTCGATCGTATCTTTCGTTGGTACTTATGCTTTTTATTAAGTATTAAAGCGAACGACGAAATGTAAAGTATGTTATAAATACGCATATGATTAAATAAATAAATAATAAATAAGATGCATGTCTACATAATACCCTGACATGTGTGTATATGTCATATATACGAACGAAACTAGTAATAAAAATCTAATTTTTCTATCCGCAAGAACACATTCGTTTTTCTATGAGAAAATTCAACTAACCGCTACTAAACTATCATAGAGAACCTGATTAACGTACAAATAAAAAGTAAAGCACTTACGGAATAGATACTTAAAATTATGTATATAGATTTATCATGTACATTTTCTTAAACTCTAGTATGTTAATTTACTTTTTATATTTTCTATCCGAAGTCTGTTCTATTTTTTCTAAATTCTTTTTCTTGCTAAATTCTCTTATTTATATCTTCTATTCTCATTCCTATTCCCACGAATTGTCAGAGAGTTTATTTCTCTAGATTGGTTTACCTATCGTAGTCTCGTTCCACGGACTCGATGTTCGTTCGTGGGATTGAGATCGCGAATATTCGTCACTGAATCATCCTCATCGAGGAGCCTCGATCCGGAAGTCATTAGGTCCCTCTTTCGTCGGCCAAGAAACATGGGTATCATCATCGCCATCGTTGCCGGTAATATTCCTGCAGAGGAGCAAATTTACTCCAACGAAATCAATTCCCTTAAATCTTAGCTTCTGATCTTAGTTTTTGATCTTCTCGTTATTTTCCCAACGTTTAACTTCTAAACTTCTAAATCGTCAGTTCTTTCGCTTAAATTCTACGAACTTTAAAATCTCAAGTTCACAATTCGTGAATTTTCTCTATGTAAGGAACATGATAAATAACAATGTTTCTCTGCGTCTCTTCAAGAATTTTGATCCTTCTGTTACTTTAAATAATCGCTTCTAAATGCACAATACTACTGTTGCTATGTTACCACATTAATTCTATTTCCTACAGACAATTCCTATGTTCTACTTCTCTAAAGTAGTTAGATAAATTAGTAACAAATGACAAACTTACCAGCACCGACAGCAGCCAAGACAGCAGAGCTAGATGCTTGATTTCCTAACGTGTTTCTGATAGGTCTCTTCCTTAGAATCATCGGTACCGTTTGCCTCTCCATTTCGTACTCTCTTCGGCTCTGGTCCACGCTCTTGAAGGTCTTTTCCACTTCCAGAAGACCTCCGTGCGATGTTGTCGTATTTGTGCCGTTGATCGACGGTAACACCGTCAACCTGACCTAGGTAAACGATATTTCATCAAGCGACTGCCAGTTTCCGCTAAATATTGCAAAACCGAAGACAATGCGATATATATATGTGACGTGTAGAATTTCAAAATTGCCCTCCTATAAGATATGGAAATATAAAAAATCTATCATGTTTTTCACCCATGCCTTTGGGTCTTCAATTGTAAAGAAAAAATGACGACAGAATTTTGTTCTAATATATTCTCTTCTCCAAAATTCTCCTTTTTGCTTCTACTATATTTTAGGTAGAATAATCCTATTTTCTTCATTTCTCGTTCTTACTAATGAAACCTTGATTCGTTCATGGGATTTAATTTCGGGGATTACTCAGCTACGTTTCGCAAACACGCAAATGATTTTTCGTTTACGCAAGCCTGGCTCACGTACTAATAAACGTGTTACGAATCGCGAGTTACGACGCAAAAGTGAAAGAATTGCTCTTTCCTCCTTCTGCGAGTTATTATATTGCAATTATCATTATAGGTGACTTTTAGTCGACTCTGTAACTCTGTTTCATCCCTCTTCTAGGACACACACGAAAGAATCAAGAAAACAGTTATAATTGTCATTTTGTCAATCGATAATTTATAAGAGTTGCAAGCAAGGGATAATACTTAATTTTAACGAGAAACATCCAAAGAATCTTTCCTATGCTCAAATTTTCTCAAACGTTTTTCCAAGTATATTACAGAAACTTCTTTGATCATCTAGCCTAACCTGTCTCTTCGACGTGACCACGGCGATCGCTGGATCAGGTTCTCCCTCATTTCTATCCACGCTCTTAGTAACGTTCTGTACTTGACCTATCGAATCTATCTTCATCGACCTTTGTCTGGACTTGGAGTAGCCTCTGTTCGTCGACAGTAATACCCATTGCCCATCCCCGTTTCCGGGATAGCTCTGTGGATGATTGTTTACATATTGATACTGAGAGAATCCTGGTCTCTCCGTGGGAGGCCGTAGACGATCGTCGAATCTCGTTGGAAAATCATGCCAATCGTTACTCTCCTCTCCTTGGTTTTTATCAGCGTATCTATCCAAATATTGATAACTCGGTTTCGTTGGTTGAGGTCTGTTCCAGTTACTTGGGAAATTGGCTGGACGATTGTCGGTAATTATGTCGCTATTTGGACGGTCAGAATAATTGTTCCAAGACGGCCTCTCAGGGGGCCACTTTTGAGCCTGAGTTTCTTCAGGCTTTTCGGTATAGTAAGCAGGACGAGTTGTAGGCTTTTGCCATGGTTTCTCGTTGGTGTTCTCTGGCCAAGTTGGTTTTGGCTTTTCATACCTGCAATTCGAACGTGATGGTATAAATTGCTTTGAGAAAATGAACATGTTATTCGATTCTATATAATATGAAATATCTTTTCTGGCTTGTTAAATCCCTTGTTAAGTAGAAAATATATGTTTATTATTTCTGACGAAGCTGATTTTGCCTTTCAACGGATGGTCTGGTATTTACTTCAATTAGGATGACAATGTAGAGAATAGAAAATGAACGACTTCAGTGCAAAATCGCAGGCAAATTTACCATGGCTTATTGTTCTCGTAGATTGGCCTGACAGAGTAATCCGAGGCCCAAGGTTTCCCAATGCTCGGTTTGTCCCATGGTTTCACTTCCGGCCAGGGCCGCTGCGTACTTGGAGTCGCCTGCCATTTAGAAATTTTGCTTTTCGACCATGGTATTGCCTCCAAGGTAACCCAACCATTTCTATCTTCGTGCGAATTCGCTCCGTAATACTTGTTCCTCTTCAAGGTGTCGTTCAACGTCGCGCTTAACTGAAACCGTCAATTACAGAACAATCGGTTAAAAAGCCTGTAAGCGATTACAATCTTCGTCTCTCATAAGCAAGAAAAATTCAGATTATAGAAAATTGCAACACTAAAATATGAATGTATCATCTACTCATTCCCCAGATTTTCTTTTTTTTTTTTTTGTTATGACACAATATTACACCCTTCGTCATTAACTTAATCAACCCTTAAACAATTATCTTACCCCGTCTTCAGTGGACGTAGAATTTATAGTATCCTCCTCGTCCTTAATATTTTGATCGTAACTCGTATTAGTCGACTGTGTAGTAGTTTGATCATCCACCTCAAGGGACAGAGCTTCGGCAGGTTTCACGATCCTGAACGGATATCTTTGATACTTGTCCGTGCTGCTCTTGATCTTACTCGCGTACTCCTCCAGGAACTTGTTCAACACGTCCGGATTGAAGGTGGACGTCTCAAATCCGTTAATCGACTCGTCCTCGCTCCTGGGGAAGTCCTTGATCATCCTTTGGTTGCTGTTCTGAAAGACAGACTTTGCCTCCTGGTGTAATGGACTTCGCGTGGCCGCGATCGGTCCGTCGAGTACCCTCAGACTTTCCCCCCTCGTCCTGAAGAGCTCTGATGCGTTTGTCTTCACTTTCGCGACGTATCTCGCGCTGCACTGCGAGCCCCTCAGGGTCAATGTCACCAGCAGCAGCAGGCAGATCGCTCCTCTCGCTGCCATCTGCAAGGATAAGACGAGGAGAACGTACACGCTTTTGGTTTAGAAACGTTTTCTGCGGATATCGATCTGTTCGTGACTAGTAGACAAGGAGATAAATGGGTTTTCTCTTTTACGGATTAGGTTGGTTATTTATCTTTCATGGTGGAAAATATTTTAAGGGAAAAAGGAACGATTTTCAGTTTGGAGCTATTAGAGGAGGCGTATTAGGGGGTTTATTGGGATCCTTTGAGGAGTGGAAAGAATGTATTTTGTGGAAGTAAGACATTGGGAATTTTTGTATACGAGGTGTTCGGGAACAACGTCACTCTTTATTTATTTCCATTGGAAGAGATATTTTCAGAAATTTCTTAGGATTTTTCATTTAATTAATAGGAATGTTGGTTGTATCCTGTGGAACTAAATGGATACCTTTCCAAAAATTGAATATCAAGTAAGAAATTTGGTAAATAGCGAGAAAATACGTTAGGAGTATTAAACCTGTAAATGAATTCTTTGTTAATTGGAAGTTCTTTCGCGGGACACTTTGAAACTACCAGTAGAGTGGTTTGAAGATAACTTTTTCTGTACGAAAATATAGTTTGAGAGTAACGGTTGATAAATAGTTAAAACATTTCTAAAAACACGAAATACGTAAGAACTAACTTATGACAAATAAGAAGAGCCACGCTATCATAGAACATTCGTCGCAAGAAGATAAGACCAAAAATCATCGATCGTGCCATTACAGATAAACGAGAGTGGTCCATGAAACATTCGTCGTTGCATTGCAAACAAAGAGAAGCATTAAATTAAAAAAAAAAAAAGAACAGACCAAAGACCATCCTACTTAAAAAAAAAAATGTATCGCGAAAAGGACCATCCCTAAAAAATACCGATCTGCTCGAAAGCTACGAAAAATAACAAACAAAAAAGAAAAAGGTGAAAGATAGAGAACGAAAAGTAAATCACGTCGCGACACTAACCGTTTTCGATGGTCTTCGTCCAAGTTCTGCAATCCTGGCAGCGACTTTCGGCTGCAGCGAACCAACGAACGATCGTAGGATCGGTTGGAACCAAGGGCAGCCAGGAACCCGTTAGAAAACCACGAAGTAAGCAACGTGAACCGAAAGGTAGCTGAACCGCGCGTCGACCTCCACTGTTCAAGGTCCGAGATGGTTCTGTCGCGGAGACGTTGCCCTCGTTTGCTTTTAATCCAGGTCCCCACTTCCTGAACACCTGGTCCATTTTGCGTCTCGCTCGTGCAACCACGTGCTGCAACAAGCTCGTCCACGCTCCGTACGCTTGGTCACCTGGAGAACGGACGTGTCGGTCGCGTCCACCATTCTTCTCTTCATCTCGTATCTCTGTTCTTCTAGCTGCTGATAATTGTCAGTTGGGCATCTACGCGAGGATTTGGCGAGCTAACTGACACAGATCTTCATCTCGTGCAGTTTCGACTTGTAGCTTTTCTTTTTTCTATCTTTCGTTGCTTTACATCTCATCGATAAATTACGTTTGTTGACGTTTTCAAGTTGCCTATCATCGGCGTAATAACTTTTTTAGGCTGACCGTTCCTCGTACACTACTTTTCCTCCATCGAAATTACCATCCTTCAACCTGCGCTTGTCCTCTTTCCACTGATAAAACCAGGATCGTGACAACGCGGTTATCAGTACCACCCGACGTATATAGTGGTCGTCGGAGTATTTCGTAGACAAAACAGATTCTATCTACGCTTCATTTTTTTAATTGTCTTCGTAGGAATAAATATTCGCTGTTTAGTTATCGCATAGACAAGCTATAACGAAAGAAACGGCCACAATATCCGAAACTACTTGGCAGACGCCTGTGCATGACGATGGTTTAATACGTTTCTCTTTCTGGAATTTTGAATGAATTTTTAACTCGCCGATGCTTTCCAGTTCTCGTTAATTTTCAATTTTCCATACTTTTAAACGGATATCGTAAAACGTGGAGCGTTAGGTTTCTCGTAAGTTTCTGAGGAGTTTAAGGAGCAGAACCATGCAGTCCGTTTCCTCGGCTCTTGTTGACTTCAAGGTGCGAATAGAATCCAGCGAGCAAGCCAGGGTTCGTCACGCACTAATTGTTTCCAGCGTGGACAATCAACGGCTACTTTGCACGGTGGTTTTTCTGGTTATGATTCGGAATGTCAGCCGTTCACGCTGGCGGAGTTCTCCATTTTTCTCAATGAACAATTCTTGTCGATTCATAGATACCTTGCCGGTAAATGCGTTTTGTTGACCGAGGATCTTTAAAAACCGGTTCCTTCGCACTGACACTCGCTATCGAGCTTCCTCCAGACCATAAAAGTATCGACGACGTTGAAGAAGGCCTTGATCAACGAAGTTCCAACGAAAATGGCCACTCTCCGGAACGATCCTTCAAATTGAAAAGAAAATTAAACTCACAATATCGATTTTCGAAGAAATTTCTAACAAAATTGATAGCAAAAATAATCCTTCTACTCTAAACCTATTGGGTTGGCAACTAAGTGATTGCGGATTTTATCAATACCACCTAATGACAAAATCCGCAGTCACTTAGTTGCCAAGCCAATAGCTCCTAACGTTAAGAAATTCGTAGATCATCGACAGCTGAGAACGATGAAGATGAGAATGAGAATTGTGTTCTTTCCGATAGTAAAATTAGATTCTAATAATGAGAATCCTTTCACGAGGATTTCTAATAAATACAGCGGCACAAGACGAATCCTTTTAACCAGAGAATTAAACTCCGATATTAAAAAGCGAATCGATTGACAATGAAAATAGTTTCAATATATTCGGCGGCTCTTCCACTTTGATAGTGGCGTTTTCAATGGCTACGTTATTAGAGGGAAAAGATGGCTAACGTCGATAAAAGTCCCTTGCTATTGTTTCACAGACGAATTTCGTCGTCTTGCCATATGGAATTCGTTCATCGATTAAGGACACAGGGAAAAAGGAGTAGAGGAACGAGCATGACGATGTTCATGCTCGATAAATCACCAATTCCTTGCTGTTTTATAGTCAGAGGGAGTCGATCGTTTCGCTGTTTTTGCGCTTTCTCGGCACAGAAACCCCGTGAGTTTTTCCCCTTTTTTATCTCTTGTCACACCATGAAATTCTTCCACCTTGCTCCGCCAGTGAAACGTCTCTAACGTTTTCCGTTTTACGAGCAGTTTCCGTACCACGTGCTCGGATTTTCACATTTTTGCATCCTCGACCCACAAACCTCCCGTTAATTTCTTTCTTCCAACAGGAATTTCTTAGGTCAGGTCAATGATTCTGCAGGATTCTCTTCGAGAATTTCTTACCTGCTTCGTTCTCGGTCCATCAAACACTTATATTTTGCGAACCATCTTTTCTTCCTCTTTTTGTTACAGATATTTTTATTAGAAATATTTTCCTATAGCGTCGCTACGAATTTCAACAAATTCCATAGGATCGATAAACGGTAAATTGATTTTTCTTCGTTGGTCGGACGTGAAACCTTAGATCATCGACTCGACGTCGATTTTCGGAAGATACAAAGCGACATGGAAATGCGAATGGAAGACACGACGGAAGATACAAGATACGAAATACAATAGAAGAAGGGAAAATGCGAGAAGATCAAAAGTTTGAATTTGATATTAGGAAATTTATTCTATGAAAGATACTGAAACTTCGAGTTCAAGCTGTTGGCAATTTTCCATGCTTTTTAAAGAAACTCCAACAGTTTTCGAAACGCTCCGAAAGATTTGATAGAAACTCGAAGAATCTTTGTATTATGCCGAAGACGAAGATCGTTCGATTCCACTGGACTTCCGATGGACGCGCAACGAGCCAGGATTTTTCCCTTCCGATTCCGGTCTGACGGTGCGGTCGCTTGGCCTACTCGAAACCGGAATTGGGTCGTTCTCCGGCGTAGATAACCGCGAAAACGAGCAGCAGGACGCGCATTGGAAAAAGGAGAGAACAGACGACTGTCAAGTGCAGGGATCGTCTACTTTCGTTGTCGGCCGATCCAAACGGAAGGGGATATCGTGTGCAGAAACTCGTGACTCGTGTGTCGCGTGTCCTGTGTTTTTTTAATAAACCGACGGATTTTTCTAGAATTACGAGAAACATCGAAGGAACTACGTCACGAACAAAAATAGCGAAAACGAAGAGAATTTTGATATGGTAAAAATGAAAAAGTGACCAAGTTTTGTAAATGAAACATTTGTAACGTTTTGCGATTGATCTGGAAAAATTGTCGATTGAAATTCTTGAGAAATTATCAATCGACGCTAGAAACTCACAGTTCCCTTTTTCTAACATTTTTCTCGAGTACTCTAGCTGTTTTTATCGTTTGAAAACAATTTATCTGAAACTATTTTAAATAGAATACAAAAAGGTCTCGTTTCCCTTTAAAACCAAAGACTCGCGAATGTTCATATCTGCTAGCGAAAATAATAATCTTTTACGAATTGTTAATAAATCAAAATTAATTCTCTAGTTTCTCTACCGTTAAACGGAGGATAGTTAAGCACAAGTTGCGATTATTATTTGAGCCTAATTTACGGAAAAATGAGATTCCTTAATAAAGAATGGTTTAACCTATTAATTACGATATCTTTTGATCAGAGTAATTAGAAATTGGCGAACGTGAATCAATGTTGGTCAAGCCGGTAAATAAATGTGCTCGTATAAAGTATGTCAAGTAATTTTGTAAATGTAAATAGAATAAATTAGAATAATTTTTAATGATGATGGAACGATGTTTTAAAATGGCAAAAAATTCTTAAATATATAAATCGAATATAAGATGTGGCAATAAGATATCGACGAACGAAATGACAAGTTCTTAGAGCTTCCACTTTACCACAATAATCCCGATCATTTATAAATATTTCTTATCGTATATCGTAATAGATTTATGCTCGTAATTTAAAAGATTAAATTACACCTATATATAAACTGCGAAGCGTAATTGATCTTTGAAAGAAAACGGAACGAAAGTTTCAGACGAATGTTAATTAAAAGGCGACAGTCACGATGACTATTCGGACACGAAGAAGTCGTGCATAGGATTGGTATTGTACAGGTTTATCGTGTATCTAACATCTGCTTTAACCAGTTCCTGGGCACGACTTGACCTCTGTTTGAAACAAGGCCAGACTCTCGCCGCTCGCTGATAAAACTCGCCTTAGAAAGTCTTTTCACCCCTTTCCGCTCTTTGCTCAGATTCCGTGAAGCCGTGTAATAAAACATTTTTCCTTCCTATTTTACGCCTCATCCGTAGAAATCCAACCAGCTGGTCGGTTTCTTCCTTAACGATCCATTTGTTTTACCGATCGACTTCCTTTGCCTGGTTACGACACTTATCTTCGAACCTCTTCGTCTCATTCGCGAACATCACGAATTACTTTTATTATTTCATGATCGAATCGCTCAAATTGATTCGCTTGAATATTTACTTATTTCATTTACTTTATTTATTAATTAAGGGAACTTATATTTATGGATATTTCGATAGCAGAGTCACAGGAGATCGAAATTTCTGAAAATTTCATTCTATCGCGGTAGGGATAAAATCGGAGATGTTGAAAATTCCACATCCATTTCTGGATGAATCTTCTAACCTACTAAAATCACCAGCTCTCTTATAGCTACGTTTCACTGCAAGTATAATATACTACGAGCTTAATAAAACGAATAATACTCGAAACTCGGGAGTTTTAGCATCTGAAAGTTAAGACGACTTGAAAATGTTAAATCCACTTACGAACGACTTTTATAGCCCGATAGAACCGTCGTAATCGTAAGCTATAGCCACGTATAGAATCGTTAGAAAATTTCACACGTGTACAATCCAATAAGCCGATAATCCTACGAAACTACGAACACAAGGTCGACATATAGACAAAGTTGTAGCATCTGAAAGATTGCCTAATTGAACGTGAAAATGTCGAGATACATCGTTAATCGTTGCAATTTCCACGACTTAACGAGCGAGCAACGGTGAAACCAGGGAAAAGTGTAGCTGGGAAACGCGTTAAACGATTATTTCTTTCATTGCAGGTTTTATATGCGGCCAGCGTGAAAAGTGTCCCAGAATCCATCCGAGAAATCCGATATAACGTGGTCGGTTACGTGGGTCTATTCTATGAGTTTCGTGACTTCTCGCGTTAAAAACCTTTCGTTATTCTCAAGTGTACTTTCCATGGAAACTGGTTGTCGATGCGTGAATATCGTCCCGACATCTAGGCTATCCCCTTTCGCGGTCGTTCTTTCTTCCTTATTTTTCCGGCCACTTTCGTTCCGACCTCGCCAAGATGTTAACGTACCGATAATGAAAACAAGTATTAAGCAGAGAGAAGACAAGCTGCTGACAATCGTAATTATCTGATCGCCTAGAAACTACCGCCGATGAACGTTCTGACGATGAACTTGTTTACACGGGCTCGCGAAAATACTCGAACGCTTATGGTTATCCTTTGCGAACAGACTGCGGATTTTGATGAATCCATTCGAGCAATTCGAAGATATAGAAACGCAACGTGACATACGAAAGTATAAATGAAGTATACAAAGTAGAGTACTTATTATAATATTTAGTAGATGAAACGAATTGAGATAAAGTTTGAAAATATACTGGGTGGCCGGCGAGTCGGTCGCTACGATTCTTCATTTTCTTTCTCGATTTCAACGTGAAATGTTTTGAACCAAAAGTCAGCGAGTTTTCAAGCCACTACAAATGTCGATACAAGGAGTTTAGGTTTTCCTTTTATCGATTAACCCTCGTTCGAAACACTTCCCTTGCTAAATTATCTGGTGTTTGAAATATCGTAGCTACCGCACCATCCTGTATGTAGAAATTACAAGATATTTGTAATATTCGTATCATACGCGATGGTAATGATTCGATAGAAATCCAAATAGTCAAAAGTTGATAGAAACGATAAGAAAAATTTGTACGCTTAAAATAATTTACCTCGTCGTTAATAATAAATGGTGTATTTCGATGTTAACGACGTGATAATTTAACAAAGATGTAGCTTTGTATATCTTACGTATAGGGTGACTCGGGAATAATACAGTACGTTCGATAAATCGTTCGGCAAACGGTGCAATGATAGAGTGAAACGTTTTTCTGTTTGTTCTGATACGAGTTGATGAACTTGAGCGAATGGGAACATACCGGATGGCCTGTGTCTTAGGACAACAGGCTACCAGAATTCGTACTATAAATGAAACCTTCTGTACAATTAATTTTAGACGCCAAAGTGTTGCGAGAATACGTTGTCGAAATCTTTCTGTAGCGTCCCCTTCGCCCACGCCTCAGCTGGAACTAAACGAGCACTTTGTCAACGGCAATTGGAGTAAGGCTGATGATTAAGAGACGAATTTCACCTTCACGCTTTTTAGAGAACACGTCGACTCTAGTTTCTCGCGTGTTAAAGACGCCGAATCGCCGAAGATCCTGTTTAGTGCAACAGACACACCGCCGTAGAACATCTTAAACACATCCACCATTTTTCGTTCTACGAAATACGCCAACGCAGAATGGACCGGCAGGTTATTACGACGAAACTGTTATTCCTCATCTTGTTGCTATTCGCAAGCTCAGTCCGCGCCAAAGATCACGCAAGATCGAACAGCCTAACTCCAAACGAGGCGGTGAAGCCAGTGGAAGAATTCGTCGAGGAGTCCTCCACCGAAGACCAATTTTCGTTGGAATCCGCGACGACCACAGAGTCTGCCACAACTGTACAGACCTACCAGAAGCTGACACTGTCCATCAATGCCAGGAAAAACATTTCCAGAGAATTCAGACCCAGTGTACATCTAGGTGTGGTATCGTAATTTTGAGTGAATGCAGAACAGAGAGTTTGAGCGAAAGATTCGTGCGAAACGATAGTGAATCGAGCGGATGTTTATCGATAGCAAGTGAGTATAGATTGTTGCGCGTGTGAATTAGGATGTATGGCGGACACGTGTAAATTTGATTGAGATAATCGAGCGTCATGCGTGTGAGATCTTCGACCCATCTTTAATCCTCCTATCTTTATATTTCCACTTTGTTCTTATTGCAACAAATGGAAATTTATCTGTCGCTATATTCGTAATTCTAATATTCGATGAACCATTCGATACTACGCTTAACAATTTTTCTACATAGGTGAAATTAAGGAATCGAGAATCAGTAATGTTCCCTTCAACGCTGTTCATCATTTCAACTTCGACAATGGAGTGGCTCCTGCCTCGTATCACCGACATTTAAAAGATTTCCAAATAGTCTTCCAGCCTACGGCGAAGACTCTGCAAACTCTTCAGGCTGGTAATCAAGGGAATTCTTACCAGAATTTATTCGAAACTGTCGTTGCACCAACTGAAGAGAGTAAGAAAGATGGGACGACGCAGAATGGTTACGTCAAATTTCAAGACGATGGGTTGGACGCTGTCAGAGTCGAATACGACGACTCTTCGAAGGATCAAGCTTTCCATCAACAGTTCTCTCATTCGGTTACGGAAAATATGGGGGCGCAGTACGATTCCGCGGACCAACAAATCTTCCAGAATTTAGAGAAGCCTGTTTTCGATCAACAAACGTCCACCGTTTGGGGAAAACCGTCAAAATTTCAGGCTGAAAGTGAGAAACACGAGGGAAGCTTTTCAAAACCGGAACTGAACGCTGATCCTTTAAAGATGTCACATTATACTGGATTTTACGATCATCAGAATCAGCAACAGTCAAATCTGAAAAATTTCGAGTTATTCAGGAAGCCGAGTAACGGGGTGGTCTACGTCCAGGAGTCGTCGTTTCTCACAACTAGGAAGTATCCTTATCCTATCTATCAGCCACACCGTGGATATCATCAGGTTGATTTTATCAACGACGAACGTCCGTCTTATCCTGTTAAGAAAAGGTGAGCGTTCCGTCGACTTTCCACTTTTCCTTCGCTTTTGAAAATATCTTCCAAGTTGCTACTTCTCCTCTGGATCCGTGTTCTCTTTTAAATCGCGATTTCCCACTGCAACAGCCAAAAATAATTTAGACATCTCACAACTTCATTCATATCGTTTACAAAGAGCGAATCAATGTTCGTCGCGATGAAAATTTTCTAAATACTAATGGTCACGTTAAGATGAACGAGCGTCGATAATTTTCAAAGTAAAATTAAAAGCAACGATACCTCGAGAACTGTATCGTTTCCAGCGGATATCTTTTTCACGAGAAAAAGTACACTTGTATCTTTCTTCGTCTGTCAGTTTTGCGACGCCTAAATTATCGTTCTCCTCTCAGTCCTTGCAACAATACCAAAATTCCTGAATACATAAAAATAGCTGCTTTATTATTGGGTTGGCAGTCAAGTGTCATTAGGTGGTAATGACAAAATCCGCAATCGCTTAGTTGCCAACCCAATACTTCAAAGATGTTATTCGCTCACGAGATTCTCTTCGCAGAGTGTCCGTCTGGAAAAAGATCTTCCATTTGATCGGCGCTATTCTGCCTCTCGGTCTGCTCATAGCTGCTCTGACTCCAAATGTCGTAAAGGTCGACAACACTACGTGAGTGCACTCTCGTTTTTTTCCGCTCCAAAAACGTGTCTACTGGAATTCTAATCACGAACGAAACCCTTTAGCCAGCCTAACATCGTTTTGTCCAAGTGGAGGGTCGCTGACCTTCCAGTGGAACATAAACACGCGAGATACACGGATCCCTTCAACGACTGCGAGGAAAGATCCATTTGTGATATGATCTTGGCTGGCGGTGACGCTGGATCCACCGTGTTGCAGAACATTTTATGGAACCTGGCGACAAGGTAATTGTTCGATTATTAAAAATTAAGAATAAATGGAAGAACAGAATTTTGGGCAAAGGTCGAGTAATTTTCTTTATACTTGTGATCGTGAAACTTACGTCGTTATTTATGTATATTAATCGGAGATTGGATAATTGTTTAATCGTTTGGAGTAAATTGGAGAGGAAAGTTTTCAGGACGCATAGAAAAACGTGAAATGCAATTTTAGTCGTGAGATTCGTCTACGAGTTCTTGTAAATCGTTCACTGTATAATTCTTCAATTATTTGGAAAGTTGCGAACAGAATATGGGGACAATTTCACGTTGGGAAAATTAAAAATAGAATTTAGTGAAATATCGAACGATTTCGTTTATAATCGTGGTTGAATTCTTGAAAGAATTCTTGAAAACCTGTAAACTAAGAAGTAGCGACAAGTGATAGTACGCATAACGTTTAGTAGGTTAAAAATCGCTTTATTAGCTCTACAAAACGTGGTTCGTTTACTCTGAGCCGATTCATCAGTGGATTTTTAATAGCTTGTCAGCCAGTTAATGGTGACTATGCAATTAGAAAAGTGGAACAGCGAAGGCGATGTTTAAAACGCGCGTGAGTTATCCGTTCGGAGACAATTTTTGTTTCTCTGGCGTACCGAATAAAAAAAAGAAAAAAAAAGAATAAATAAAAGAAGAAGAGATAATTTATTTGTAAAGAGCTGTTCCAACTTTTTCCAACGATTTCTAAAATATGAAGAAGAGAAAATTTCTCTTTTATTCCATTTTTAGAAATTTGAAAATTATTTATAAATTCTTAACTGTATCGTTGTGCTTCGACGTGATGGATTTTTTTTTTTTATTGTTAGAACATCGACAACAATGGCGAAAGAAAGCGGGCTTCACGATGTTTTCGAGGCGGTGAAGAAAAAGGATTGTACCAACGTCCTTTGTTAATCTCTTCTTTAATTTGCGATGAAAGATATAGAGCCGGACGAGGGTAACAGTGATTCCCTGCATTATAATCGCGGATGTGAGCAATTTTCACGGTGAAAAATTGAAACCTGCTAATGTTTAACTTTCTCCAAGCGATCGTATTAAAAATAAGACACAGAAACGGACTCGTAGAAACCTGGCAGAAAGTAGCTGCTAAGTAATTACTGCTACCATTCCGACTCTTCATACGTCGATTAATATTTCTATCATTCGAAAATAACCGTAACCTCGAGATTATTGTTGTAATGTGAATTTTTATAATTAGAAAAAAATTGGGAACAACAAATTATTATTCTGCCCAATGTGCTTCTAAGAATATCAAATTTATATTTTCAATAATTCGATACTTTTTTCTTACTGAATCTCCATTCGATTATTTCAAGAATAAAATACTCTTGGCATACAATATTTCGATCAATGTTATAAATATTTCGATTCTTCTCAATTCAACTCCGTCAATTTGCCAACGTGTACAAACCAATTTCTTAATTTTCTATTCACGTGTTTCAATTACAAAATGTATTAGGTTGTCCGGAAAGTGTCTTTCTTTTACAGACACGTCTTTTACAACGATGCATCTTTGTACAAACATGAAACCTAATCTGTCGAACGTTGTGACTTTTATTTTGATAGAACAAAATGGATAAAAAGGAAAATGTTTCCTATTATTTCCTCATAAAAGGAAAGAAACTTTTCGGGCAACCTAATATTATCATCTAACGATAATATATTTAATTGTATTAGAAAAAAAAAATTTTAACAATCCTCGATCAATATGTATTAATAACCACTCGGAAATCGAACTGATCTGTCTCACAATTTACAGCAGCATTTTAAATTGAAATATTTGTACAACGAATTAGTATACACTCCGATTAGTTTGTATCACCAGCTATAACACGTTCCTTTGCTCGAGCGTCGATGAAAGTGACCAAAGCTTCACCGAACAAGGGCACCACGACCGAATGAAAGGATTATTCGGGAATTGTTGGTGCGAGTGCGCTTCTCTTCGGCGCAAGTGAAAGTAGTCACAGTGTATAAGTGGGTCGACAATATTCTACGCTAGTTTGAGTCCGGAATTTATGTCCCTGCGACGAGATACGGGTTATCGGCAAGTGCAACGAGCTTTCACACGCGTCTCGAGTACCAATACCTCAACCAATTCACGAAAATCATCCTGTTCATCTCATTTTTTTTTTTTATTATTTTCAATTCTTTTTCTCAATTTTCGTAATTTGAAATTATTATTGAAGTTTATGGAGAAGCGAATTTTGAGAAACATCGCGCTTTAAATAGAAGTTAACTGGAAGATCGAACGATGGAAAAAGTCATCGGTCGGTTGAGGCGCGTCCAGGGCTGAAAAATACCGGGTGGGACTCGAATTTTGGGTCGACCGATTTGCTTCTCCATTTTCACTTGAGGAATGCAAGAAAGACCAGCGTGGATCACCGTACTGTTACCTGAACGATTGATTAATGACAGCCTGCTTCACTGAATACGATAAAACACATCTTCGTTTCCTTTAATCAACGCCCTTTCACTTAATTATCCATTCGATAGTCAACACGAATTTCTGTTAATCGAATAAACGAATTATCATATCTCATTCGAACTCTGTTACAACATCCAACTTCGACGTTAAATTAATCAATGTGACACCGACGATCTCGTTTACACGAAAATTGGTATAACTTTACTTTGTAAGTTGTACCGTCGTAAATTTCATAAAACGACGAATTATTCTTATACAGGATGGTTGGTAACTGGTGGTACAAGCGGAAAGGGGGCGATTCTACGCGAAAAAAGAAGTCGAAAATATAGAATAAATTTTTTTTTTAATTTTTCCATCGAGACAACGATCTACAGTGAGACGCGATAAAGTGCAGGCGTACCGAGCGGAAATTCAAAGTCGATTTTCTCGAAAACAAAGCCTCGAACGAAAAATTGTTATTCTATATTTTCGACTTCTTTTTTCGCCTGGAATCACCCCCTTTCCGCTTGTACCACCAGTTACCAACCACCCTGTATATTCGATCGCACCGAAGTAAATTCAACCGCGCGTATAATATTTCCACGACGCTTAACCATCCATACAAAAGCCGACGTACAGAATACCAGCACGTGAGTGAAACCGATCTTCCATTTCCCACGATCGTCATCGTGTCCAATTAATGGCAC
The DNA here is from genome assembly GCF_051014615.1 of Bombus vancouverensis nearcticus. Taxonomy (NCBI): domain Eukaryota; kingdom Metazoa; phylum Arthropoda; class Insecta; order Hymenoptera; family Apidae; genus Bombus; species Bombus vancouverensis. Next base: position 14,927,552 of record NC_134919.1, read on the forward strand.
ACACGCGCCACATACGCAACAAAGCAAGGAGCAAAGATAAAACAAAGAGCAGAATTCCAGCGCGTGTCGATTCAGAAGTAAAACGTTTTATTCGAGGGACGGACAACCGTGGAAAGAAAGTCCAGCCAATTACGCGCACTTATCTCTAATTACCCTAGCCTCTTTCCTAATAAACACACTTTCGCGGAACGTCGTCCACCGCCTTGCGGTGGCTCGTGTGATCGTAAGATCGCGTTTGAATGGCAACGAAAGTGAGCCACTTTTTATCGACGGTTCTACTTCTGACGAGGTTATCCTCGACGAGTCGACGAGTTGGTAAAAAACCGACGAGCAGACATGGAGTTTCCGGTGATCGCGCCGGATGCGGATATTCCCTCGATACTTATGGCGATTTCTTATCGTTGCGAGAACTGTGTTAACGAGATCACTGACTTTCGTACGATCGAATGGTCAAGAAGACACGGGAAAATGATTTCTGGAAACTTGCGATTACAACGTCCGTAAAGGGATCTCACCGTTTCCTTTTTCTCTTCGTTTTATCGACAAAGCATTTGATTGTTTGGCGAAATTTTGGAAATTCTAATTGGAAGAATCGGAGATAATTGATTCTTAAATATCGAATGTCAAGCAAATGGATCATTTGAAAGATCGGTAAATTGTATTATTACGTAGATCGAACGTTGAGAAAATGGGCCGTTTTGAAGATCAATGCTTAAGGTAGTTCGTTGGTAACGATAATTTTATATATCAGGTTGTCCGGAAAGTGTCTTTCTTCTACAGACACGTGTTTTACAACAACGTGTCTTTATACAAACATGAAACCTAATCTGTCGAACTTTGTGATCTTTACTTTGATAGAACAAAATGGATCGTACGTAATTCGATAAAATAATATAAAACGGAAGAAACTTTTCGGACGACCTAATAGCAAGCTACATACTTTAAGAAAATGAAGCATTTTCCGGATTATTTCGTGCATCTGGAATCTTGAGAAGACGCATAATTTGGAAGATTCGGGTAATGGCTTATATCGGAAGAAAATCATTAATAAGGGATTTTGTTGAAACATTGCACAAGTGTTCGTCAGACCTGCCTGAGAATTTAGCCACAATTTGTTCGTTTCTTACTGTAAGAGAGAAATCAACTCTTTTATTCGAACCGATTCTTCTACGTAGACGCTTGTAAATGTCGCAAATGATCTAAAATATTAAAAAATTAGAAGTTATACCGTGTCTTGAGATTTGTGCGAAAAATTTTTCAAAGAAATCATTTTTTTACGTGTATTATTGTACGTAACGTATAATTTCTGTTCACGTGTGGCCGAAAACGTATTTATATAAAACGCCCATTGTCCCTTTTTTTTTAAATAATCACGAAAAGGTAATAATGTACATTTCTTAAGAATTGGAACGAATCTTAATATCGACAGATTACTATATTCGAATGCTATGAAATAGAAGAAACTGGAAACAGATTCACTAATAATTATTATACGTAATTACGATAATGATTATCATCGTATAAGAAACTCTGGCGTGTTATTTACTTAAGTTTCATTTCCACTGTAGGTTCTTTACACGAAATTACGGGTGCTATATTAAGTGGTGTAATTTTCGAGATTGCGGGGTTTTGCTCCATCTTATTGCGAAGGTCGGATCAATTTGAAAAAGATGAAAGAATCATTATGCTCGTTACGGTGTTCCGTGCCGCCTGTTTATTAGCTGTCCCATTTTTACAATATCAAAATGGTAAGTGGAAACGGCTGTCCTACGTGTTAAATTGACGCGCGAAAATTAAACGTTCGGTCGTCGATGAATATGGAAAACGAGAAAGATTAACGCCTCCTACAGGGACATTAACAAACATTTACTTTGCTCACAAAGAAATTTGTAAAAAGTCTCAAGAAACTCGAAAGACGGGTATCCCAAAAAATAAGGACAAGAGCGAAAAACCTAAATTTATTTGTACTATTATTTATGTTTTTAAAGCTATTAATCGCTAAACCACGGATTTTTTTATATCCCCCAAAATATAATAGAAAGAAATAGAACGTAGGTAGAAAATTCGTGTTACGTGCAATCTGTACACTTCTGCGCTTTCAAACTTCCCGTAAACGCGTAACAATGCGCAAAAAATTTAATGATCGCAAAAGACACGCATTGCGAAAGAAGAAATTTGTCCATGAATTTTTAACTGTCAATCTACATGCGCGTCAACGACCCAGAAAATTCTCAAAATGCTCGATGCTCGATCCCGCGTCCGACACTTTCACTTTCATCCAGCTTTCTCCGCTAACGGGGCATCTTCCTTAACAGTCATCGTCGACCCTTTGCCGATTGGTGGGAAGGTTTCTGAACGATCATCCTCTGAACTGTGACGCTTATCTTTCAACGCTTGCAAACAGCGGTCTTTCGGGCGTGGGTCGTCAACTATGACGACGCGTAGGCTCATCTTCGAGGTGTGTCAAGGAAAACGAGTGCGCAACAGACACCGAGCGATATTGGAAAACCAACGATGCCATCGTCCGTCGTATCCAACACAATGGAAACGATCACGATCGTACGCGTCTATAGTTCTTAATGGCACGAGGACGCGAAATTCTACCGAAGGACGTGAATCCGCTTATCGGCTCGATACCTGCAACCACAACATACTAACGAGTAAGGTACACGGTAAATAAGGTACGAAAGGTACACTGTGTATAATTTCTGAAAAAGAGCACACGAAAAAGTATGTCGGTGCCTCGATAAATTTTCTAAAGTAAACGAATCGTCGTTGGCAGCTTGTAAATCGTTTAAGCTGCCTTTGTGAGAAAAAGAAAGTAGCCGATCGTTTTTCTAGCTCGACAAGGTACGGCTGCGACCTTTCTCGACCTTCCGGAATGTGCGCAGCATTTATGGAAATGATCGTACCGTGGCAGTGGCGGAGTCACGGCATGCAGGAAATTCGTCGACTTTCGCTGTTCAAGGGCGGCGAGGAAAGTAAAACGCAGCACGCTCAGTTCTATTCTCGGTTTGCCGAGACTATGCCGTGTAATCATTTACATGACCAAGAGCCAGAGACGGCGGTAAAATACGAAAGGGAGAGCAGTTAATGACACCAGCCACCTGTTAGCTGGCCAAGTTTCTCAGGATCGATTCTATATAACCGAATGACTATGATATAGACTGGTAGGATTGCTAGACTACGGTTATTTATGCAAATTCATATTTTTATGCAAATAATTAAAAGAACAGGTCCGAGACGGTGATTCGTTTCATCGTTCATCGACGAGTATTCTATGAATTTTTGTATCTTTAAATTTACCATAAAAATCCACGGTTTGACGATTATTCAGCTATGTAACAAAAAAATAATCCGTTTTATACGCACGTGGTATCTGTGGAGTGTTTCTACGACGTAGAATATAGACGTCAGGGGATACAGAAATGGGACACAAGTTTTCGATACCTCGAAATGAAATTTAGCCCGAGGGCGAAGTTTAAGTCGAAGTATACTTTGTTACTATAGGAGCGGATTATTTGAATAGAAAAGAGAATATGTGAAGTGTGTAGGATTGTCGAAACGATCTTCGTACTATTTATGTTCTCGAATAGGTCGATCATATCGATCGTGTTTCGTGATTCGAGTTCTATTGGCGTAGTAATCGAAGTCCCTCGCCATTCTCTCGTTCTGTATTTTTATTATAGCCTTTTGGTAAAAGTTTAAACGTTCCACGTTCGTACAATATCTTTTTCTTCCTGAGTTTGGTTGAAAAAAATCCGGAATTCTCTATAAAACTCTTACTATACTACAAAAAATGGAAACACGAGAACGTGTAAGAACGTTCATTTACATTTCGACTTATTCATGATAACTATATTTCAGAATACTATATTACATCACTATAGTATCGTTCATTAATAAAACATAACGTCTACATAAATTTCTAATTGCAAATTACAACCGGATTCACTTGTATAGTTCACGAATTGTCCATAGTAAAGGATTCATTGAGAAACAGAATTTTACGATAATTGAATGAGTTTTAGAATAAATATGTAGATTTTAATTACGAATCTCGAATACAAGCATATCCGTGTTGATAGAATTTGGCCATCGTACTACTACTAGTGGTGTATCATAGTCGTTTATCCGCATGCCAATCTACCGACATGCAAATGAGACTAATGATCCTCAACCAATGGATCGATGTAATCAGATATCGCTGACGCGTTTCATATGACGCTAGTGTTACCGATTAGCATTAGAGTTCATGTTCGATCAGACCGCTTACAAGTCGTTCATTGAATTTTTCTCTTATCTCCGTTTCGCATCTGCCTTTGGCAATTACAAAATAGCAAACAAGTAGAAAAATATATTCTGTAGTGTGAAAGTGACGCATAGATTTCTAGATCGAATAACGATTTTTAGAAATTTATTGTGCCTGCTTTATTGCAGCATGAAGAACAAAGAATTGCTGGTACATTTTCAAGACGAAACCTTTCCGTTCCAAAATACTTGCAAAGATAAAATATTGTAAAAATCGTCGAAATACAAAGGACTTGTAGCGAAACGTTTCTATGTCAAAGCATCATCGAAAATATATCTAAGCTAAAAATTGGTCATTGAGAAAAAAAAGGAAGCAACACGCGTGGAATTAAAAGTTAAGGAACTAAGAAATCCGATCTTTTGCATTAGGTCGTCCGAGAAGTTTCTTTCGTTTTATAAGGCAATAATGGATGCACAACATTTTCTCTTTTATATTATTTTATCGAATTACGTATGACCCATTTTGTTCTATCAAACTAAAGATTACAACGTTCGACAGATTAGGTTTCATGTTAGCACCCAAAAAGCAAGCTACCGAAACGTCCTATTTTGCGACCAAGTTTTCAGGACAGAAAAAACAAATAAAAACAAAATCACATAGAAGCTCCGCTCCCCCAGCGGCTTAAACCCAAAAATTATATTAAACACGAAAAATGTAAAGCGCCGACACATATTATAGCATGGCTACGTCGTACCATTGCGTATCGGCACTTTTGCCTAAAACGTCATTACAAAAATTCACCGTTTATTGTGAATACCAAAATGTATTTAAAATTGTATCTTGGGTTTAATAAACATCTTAAAAAAAAAAAAAAATTAGGATTCATGTTTGTATAAAGATGCATCGTTGTAGAAGACGTGTCTGTAAAAGGAAGACGCTTTTCGGACAGTCTAATAGCATGCTGAAATCTATTAATCGAAAACGATCAAGATTATTAAAAATGCATCTAATCGTTCGTCATCCGTAAGGCGAATTTTCATAAAAATCGAGTTGCAAAGTGCGTGTTATTTAAAAATTCAGTAACGGACAGGAGGTTACGCGGCCATGCACCGACGCGACGCTCCTCTTCTTCGTCGTCTTCATCGAATCGATGGACTTTCACTGGCAGGTCTCTGAACCCGGCGAACGACGTCTCTTCCGGTTTGGCCCCGTCGCGCCGTTCGTGAACTTGAAAACCGGACCGGCCACTGTCTCAAAGTTTCGCGAACTCACCTTCCCTCTCCTCTCCTCTTCTCTGTTCGCCAAACCCTGGTCTGCGAAACCTTGCACAGCTGTTCGTGCATTTTACGGAACGCTCGTGAGGAGAAAGTGGCGGAGGAACGTGGAAGAACCGATTGGAGTGGAGAATTTTCCTATCGCCATTGTAATTCATGCTACTGACCTTAATAACGATGGTAATCTTTGTCGTACGTCGCAGCAATCGGATATATGTGAAATTAAAAGCAAGTAAAAATGTAATGAAAAATAACGTGGAGAAGGTGAGATCTAGCAAACGGCTATTAGTCTAATTACGTGAACAACATGTTCATGTAATTAACGTCGTTATAGTAACGTATGTATACATGTAACAGCATAGTGAGCATCACTGAGGAGGATTTCAATGACTTATGCTGATAGATCATTTTCACGTAAATTCTATTTTCATTTTTACGCTCTTTGTAATCAGATCGTGGATGTTAGCGAAAATTTAGTCGATTTGAAATTAATTTGAAGAATTACGGAATAATCCGGATGGTTGTCGATTATCACTAGAGTTCGATGAAGTACCGATTAGTAATGTGAAGTGGAATGAAAAAAATCATTGACCTGGATTAGATGGACGAATCGTCGAGTAAGAATGTTCGTAAAATTTCTATTTTCGTTCGCGAATGAAAGGTGATTGACAGTCGTCAAGCTAAGGCGATAAAGTTCTAGTTTGAATTCCTGGATTAGACGACAATCGATTTCTCCTGGTTTCAATGATTTGAAAAACGTACGACTTCCTACGGCAGGATTTAAAAAAGAACTTTCAACCGGACGATTTCTCTCCAAGAGATTCTTTTCTTTTTTTCAAATACAGATTTTCACTCTGGATCCGAATCTACGAACCCGAAAGGTAAAATTTCGATTTTCCGATTGCTTCCGTCGCTCCAATTTCAAAATTGCTAATTTTTTTTTCTTATAAATAACTAGTAAAAAAAAAAAAAAAATACCGAAAGCTAGAATTTCAAAATCCCAAAAATCGGCTTCCATGTGCATCGTCGATCGATGGATTTCTATCGATCTGTGCCCAATCAGATTCACTTCCGTCATACAATTTTACGATATACAAAGTTCCAACAAACTAATACCGTTAAAGTATCGAAAGGCAGAGGTTGGAAATTCTTAGAATCCAGTGCCATATCCGTTGGCAATCGGTTTCCATTGACCTGTACCCGACGATTCGGAAAATGTTTCGATCAACCGGGGGAGAGACGCTGAACGTCGCGACGGAAGAAGGCGAAGGCGAACGCGGGAAGTAGGTCGGAGAGAAGTGCCGGTCCTTCGTCGGAGACACGAGGAGCCGCTGACTGAGCGCCTTCGTCAGTCTCGCGAAGATATTCCGGGAGTCAACAGGTGCGTAGGAGCAGGCCTTCTCTTTCTGCTTCTTTAAAAAAAAAAAAAAAAAAAAGAAGAAACATCTATCTTTGATCCTCACGTTCCACGCGAATCGATCGTTCGTCAATTTCGTTCTTTACGCGTCTATCATGCGGATCTAACGACGTATCCACGTTATAATCTTCCTCCTTTTTCCCTCGTTTCTTTTTTTATTCTTTGCCTATTCCTTCGTGCGCTCTCTCTGGACACGATCTTCCCACTGGATCTTTGACCATTGGATCAGCTGGATCAGCAACGATCGAAGACACGCAAAAATGGACAGATTTAAGGTATTTATTCTTTTTGAGTTTGCGCGTTGCTAAGACTTGACGTACAGGTATCTTCGCAAACTTTCTACAGAGTTTTGTTATTTTTTTTTTAATTTGATGCGCTTTAAAGATTTCATATGTAACGTTGATTTTGTTCCGTGACAGAGGTCTTGTAGTTCTTCGTGATCTTGTGTATGGATAAAATTTGCCGTCTATCGACTTTGTTAAGTATCGTGAAATTTCTGACATTTGATGCGTTTTATTTCTTAACAGCTTTTTAGTATTCCTTCGTTAAATCTCCGTTAGCGTTTTGCATGTAATATTCTTCTAACTTTACTTCCTGAGTTCTCTGTTTACTTTGTAGTCCCTTGAAATAGTGTTACGACTTGCTACTCAAGCTTCTCGAACGTTTCTTACTTTCGATATCTTCTTTTCTTCGAGTTGCAAGATATTTCTCCAGCACGTCGTTCTTTTCACTGCTCACATTCTTGCAATCGCAAGACAAGCTTCCACTGTATCGGCCGCTTTTATCTCAAGCGTAAAAGCGATTCTTTATTCTCCACATCTTAACAAGCCTATGGAATACGTAAACAGGTAAACGTTCCTCTTACGCTTTTCCTCCACCTTCGTCAAATAAATCTTCGTCTCTTTAACAATGATTTCTCGCGAAACAACATTTCCAACAGGCATTTTTGAAGCCTGCGCATCTCCGTCGTATCGCAAAAATAATTCCTCTCGTTTTTTAAATTATTGTCAATTTTCTACATCCTTCTTCCGGTTCTTCCACCTCGCAGTTTCACATTTCTACCGATGAACGCTCGGAGGCGATTTCAATCGAAGAATCACCGAGCAAACACTGGAGGAGGACCAAGGAATTAAATAGAAATAAAAAAGAAAAGAATAATCGTTAATTGGCAGAGAATGAACGTCGATCCGCGAGCTTTCTGGAGCGGAAACGCAATGTGACACGGATCGGGGGCATCGCAGTCCGCGTGGATCGTGCGCTTCCTTCGCCGACACATTAATTGCGTATCGTTCATTAGTTGGACGTTGCAATTTTCATGTTCCCATAAGCTCGATAATGCACGAACCTTCAATTTCACGCTTCAACGATGTACGTATGTTCACCAACAGACTGTTAGCGATCTATGATTATTTATCCTTCGTGAGTTTCTCAGCCGCACGATCAATTACCATGTTCGATTTTGGATAGTTAGATCTGCATAGTTCGCAAGAATCGGAATATTAATTACTTTTAAAACTATAGGTTTTTTATATCGTTCCTTCGAAAAAAAAAAAAAAAAAAAATAGAAAAATGGTTCAGAACTTGTCCCGATTAATTCATCTATATTACGTCCTACTTTCGAAATTTTAGAATCTTAGAAACCTCGAAAACGAAGAGAACGGGTATATTGTAACCCTATTCAACGAAGGAAGATAAGACTCGAGAATCATAAACGTTCATGAACATAATCGCGATGTCGTAAAACGATGAATGGAGACTTTAAATTTGCAGACTTTGAAGTATTACGAATCAACGAGTATTATACAAAAGAATATATTCACTCGATTAGGCGATAGGCGAAAGAAGGCTATTACGATAAGAAATATTTAAATCGATATTAATCATGGATTAATCGTTTGCTTCGTCAGCACAAAATTAATACGCTACGCTCAATTTATAACGACTTTTACGAACATCTTTACACGCCATTTCCATCGTTACGATTGAAATTAAATTCACCGCAACAGAGAAATAATGCAGATCACTGGTTTTTACATCGTCGAAACCACAATTTCCATCGAACTAAGTTCAATTCTACCGAGGCACGACTATCCGTATCCAAGTGGAAGAATAAGAAAGAACTTAAGATCGCTTCGTACCATTTGCGAACACCATTGCAAATACCATCGCAATCCACGACCAACAGAAAACCCATTCCACTTTCCTTTGCATATTTCAACACAAAGATGGTTGCTGCAAAAGGTAAAGAGTCTCAGCGAGGTCGTGCACGCGTTAAGGTCACGAGAGGTTCGATCGGTTAGCAGTTTCTCGGCACCAGCCATTCGGCCGTGAATCGTCGAACGAAAGTCACCAGAATGGAAAAAGTGGATCGTCTCGTCTTCAACGCGTGGACGCGACGCGTGCAGGCCGATCGTGTGCGAGACGTGCCCGGGGAAAGCACGTCGTTCTGTTTCACTTGTTGATGCGAGACCAGCCTTCTCGGTCCAATTGTTAATTTTATTTCGATCCATCTTTATCGTCGTCTCTTCGGTGTCTTTGTCTTTATCGGTATGTTCGAGAACCGCACTTACATTTCGTTCCGTTATTTTTGCGTTATTATTTGGAAAAATTAAACGGTAAAAAATGGTCGAAGAGTTTGGACGAATTCCGAGATAATCGAAGACTACAAGGGAAATAACACAATTCATATTTTCCGTCCATGTACGAAACAATTTTAAGATTATGTTGTCGATTAATGTTATGTTACTAGATTTGAATTTTTATTTGATTTTGATACTGAACATGCGTTTTTCCACCCTCTTCGTAACTTTGAAAATATCGTTAGAATATTGAAATATCGAAGATATTAAAATATTGCTTGTCTTGATATTTATACAGGGTGGTTGGTAACTGGTGGTACAAGCGGAAAGGGGGTGATTCTACGCGAAGAAAGAAATCGAAAATATAGAATAACAATTTTTCGTTCGAGGCTTTGTTTTCGAGAAAATCGACTTTGAATTTTCGTTCGGTACGCCTGCACTTTATCGCGTTTCGTTATAACAGATCTCACTGTAGATCGTTGTCTCGATTGACGTTACTTTTTAAATTTTTAAATTTTTATTCTATATTTTCGACTTCTTTCTTCGCGTAGAATCACCCCCATTCCGCTTGTACCACCAGTTACCAACCACCCTGTATATTTCGCTTTTATCAAAGTTTATCAGATGCGTGTTTGAATTTAACCGATTCTCGCCACTTTTAGCTACTTCATGTCGAAATGTTCCTTCTGAATCGTGAGGTAACGTTGAAATAGAAAATCAGTAAGAGCGTATTTGTCGCGTTTCTTTTCTTGCGATATTCAACTAATTATTAATCTACGTGGAAATTTTTTTAATGGATTTTTTATCGTAAAATTGTCCGATGAAAAGATTATGCGCTTTTTTTTGTGTCTCCGTTTTCATGGACGATATACGCGATGTTTAAGTTTCAAGTAGTAACTGTGAATCGAGCGATTGAGCTGTTCATCGTGATTTTCTCTTCGTTATTTACTTTTTATTTCATACACTTATATATTTTTATACTCACTCGTGCTAGCTCATGCTTCGATCTTTTTCCTACTATTCTTGCTCGTGCTATTTCACATTTCTATTAAATCTAACGCTCTATCCGACAACAAATATCATTTCGTTTTAAAGCGCAATAATCTCAATGTCGGTCGTTTTCACGCATCAGCGTTTTCAATGGATAATGTTTGTTCCAACCTGATAAAATATGAGCGAGCAATGTCCAGAAAATTGCTGCGATTTGTCGATACTATTCAGTTCGTAAAGGAAATTTCAATCATTGAATAAGTAGTACGTTATCTCATTGTCATTATCGTCAATTCGACAATTTAATTTTACAAACATAAGTACTTCGCCATGTCTAATCGATTTATATTTTCTCTCGTTACGATTTAAACGAAGCTTTTCCAACCATTTGCGAAATTTTACTCCTCCAGACTTTTCTCCATGTCGCAGTCACATCAAGTCGATCATTGATCGTTGCAACAGACCGTTGTATCGCCTGAACGACATGGTGTTTCCTCGATGAATAATCATGGGATTTATAATAGAAAGTATCTAGACACTCGGTTACTGCATCGCTATTTTCTAATCTTCGCCGAAGAATCCGGGAGATTTCAACGAGCCATTAAATTTCTCTCACCGCGATTGCCTCCTGCGACGCGATTCTCGTTTCTGTGAGGCGCATTCGTCTTTCAACGCAACTTCCTCGGCATAATTCATTGCAAGGTCGTGCGGTAGATGTTAGCGGAAGAACATTTAGGTGCGAGACTGGTGGATCTTCATTTGCATTACACTGGTGAAACTTTCGTTCTAAAATAGCTACATTTCAAGAAAAGCCTAATGTATTTTCTTCTTTCTTTTTTTTTTTTTTTTTTTTGGAAATTAATATCAACGGAGGGAAATACGATTGCATTAATCAGGACATTTTGTAAAAATTCGATCGACTCACGAAATTGTAATTTCGTGACATTTCACAAACGCACGATGGCAAAGTCTCCGAATTCCGACACGGTAGATGATAATGTAACTGTACTTTGAAAAGTATAGAACCGCAACTACACTCATTTCCAAAATATAACGTGTAAAAGTACACGTGGAAAAGATTATAACAGAATTTATCAGTTAAATCGAACGTGTAACTTTATAAATGCGCGATCACGATGTTCCATTCAAAAAGAACACGATGGTAAATTTGCAAATTACTACGATAGAAATCGATGTCTGTAACTATTAATAATTAACGAGTAATTTCTCAAATTGCATTTATATCCTGCAATCAATCAAATTCATAAAAATTATCGCAAAGATATAATAGCAGAGTTTAGCATTTAAATCCGATTTATACTTTCTCGTGGCAATTTTTTCTATACTTCGAAGTATCTTGGCAGCAAGGCTGATTCTACTTCCTAAAATAGTTTAAACAACTTAGGCTTACTAGGAATAAAGAGGAGGCGTAAAGGAGAAAGTTCGATGACTCATAAAGCGTAATACGGATCGCATGTTATTCCTCTTTTGTTCGATGCAATTAAACACGTCTTTTTTGCTGATTCTGAACTATCCTTCGAAAGTTAGTTTCGCGAGTTAAGAATTTTACGAAAGGCTCGCGAATTCCTCGTTTCTCGTTTTATAGAAAATTTTCTTCTCCATCGAGAGTAGACGTGGAAATTTTATTCATCTGCTGTCTTTTTTTCTTTTTACCAACAAACAGCTTGAACGACGAAACGTCAACGAAAAATATCTATCATTGTTGGAACTTTTTAAGATACGGATACTTGTCGAACGAAACTAGTTTACAATGCTACACAGAGTTTATAATTTCTTCGAAATAATTTCTTTTGATCTTCGAGCTTGGCTCGTTAACATAGACACAGTTTCGACATTACTGTTTTGGTACTCAAATTTTTCGATCAGGTTTCACTGATAAAAAATTCCGGCGGCGCGATATGAAAAGTGAAAGTGACCCTAAAAATCTTCGAATCACTGTCACCAAGCCGATCGCATCTCAAACCTTGCGTTTTCAGCTTTACATACATCACTGTGCATAAGTATTTCTTCAGCTGGTGCAATTTCATCAAAATATTATTTTATGACGGTAATACGTTTCGTAAGAAAGAGATCAAGTCCGATCAGAATTTACTCTGACCCAAACCTAATTAAAACTTAATTTACATGCAATGTAAATTACCTATTCGATGTAAACTCACCTATTTCCCATTGTAGCAACGATCTGTTATAAAACGAATTTCTCGTAATAAAGTCGACGATAAATTCAAACAAACCTCTCACTTGCCACTTTTCTCAAACTAATCATACGCTCGTTAATCGCAATCACGCGTCAACCTAATTGTTTCACCATCTTTCATTTATTACAGACGTATTCACACCCACTTAAATAGCGAAATCATGAAACTCGCCTATAAAATCTTGACACAAAGAGTCTAAATAGGCTTCGTGAGCATAATCGAGCACGTAACATATGCCATACAAAGCTGTACGTAGACGTAACGCGTAAAAGCATGTAGCTTGGGATCGAGGAGGACATAATGGACTTCCGGTAGGCCCGTTTCCATCCAGATACACGGCCATGTAACGAATGAATCGTTACATAAACTGTATTCGTAGTTAATCCTTCGTACTTACTGCCAAAAATTAATTATCTTACGTATCGTTATTGGTTAATCTTAATTATCGTCTAAATTAATCTACTAATTTCTGATAATCTTTCAGAGACCTCAAACTTAGACACTTTACTCGCTTCAATGGCATTTCTCAAACTTGTTTCTAAATATATCGACCACTACATAATTCTGCAAAAAGTATTTCCCTCGTTTTAGGTGACGTTCATTCTGGCGCTGATGACACTAGCCATCATCCACATCAGCACGGCTGATCTACCGAAACCCAGCTACGCTAGAACGATGCTGAAAGTATCACGAAGCCTTCCAGGCGAAACAGAGGAGCTGAAAGTACGAACGAGCGAAGGGAACGTGGCAACTTTGATCGTGAAACGTCGAGACAAATCCTACCCCGAACAACAAACAGCGAACGAGCCTGCTAAAACTCTTCAAGATCCTGAAAATCCTAATCCTCAACTAACCAACGAGAACGCCACATCGTCGGACGTATCTGAATCGATAAAAACCGAACCAAAGACCAAAGAGGACATCAGAAGATTGGAAGAGGCTCAAATAGAGCAACTCAGAGCGAAACTGTCAGACTCTGACAGCCAAAGTGGCTTCTCCAAACTTGAAAACGTATCCGCGAACGAAGAGACGAACATCGGTGAAAAGATTCGACCCGTCAGAGAACAGAACATCGATTACGGAAGCTGGACGCCTCTGGGTACCGATGGAAGGGCTGTTCAGCTTCAGGAATCGACGACGGAGGAATATCTGAGCTGGAAACCTCTTCAAAGTGATTTGAAGACGACTACCGAAGAAAGGACCAATTACGCCAGATTCGATCCAGCGTTTCCTGCAGGTGGACTACTTCTGCCGCGACATTTTCAGGACAGATCGGAGAGGAAACTGCAGTTGGCCGACCAGAGCGAGGAAAAGACTCGCTACACGTTTTTGCCTCATCAGATACGATCTTCGAGAACGAATATCGGAGCAAACGCGTCCAAGAACAGAGATGGCAAGAACGTGCCGCCAGAAGTAATCGTCAGGTCGGAGATAAACGTGAAATCAAATCCAAAGAGGTCACCTATGACGCTGGATAGGGATGGTACCCCTGTGATTCATGGCAAGAGGGTTCCCGACGAACCTATCGATAAGATTCAAACGTGGCGCAACGCACGAGTGATTAACAATAAATTGATACACGATGCAACATCTACGGACAACCTGGAAACCTCTTCGAGTTTTTATCCGGCGGAGAATGCTGTGGAGAGGCAGAGGTTCGAGAGATTCTTCAAGAACGTTAACAGGAGGTATGTCGAGGGTATAAAGATGAAAGAACATTTTATAATCGAAAAATAAAGCTGGCTTCTGTTGCACACGTTGAACTAATATTATCGGTAGTTCAACCAATGAAATTATTAGTAACTGAACTAGTTTATTATTTTGTTATTATTATTATTGTTATTGGTAATAGCAACAGCGGTAGTACGTAGTAGCAATTGAACTAATATTATTAGCGAAAGTTCACGAGTCACGGGTTACGAGTTAGCTACTTGGTTATATATGCTTCGAGGAAATACACGATAAATATCGATATATTTTTCGTCAATTTGTCCGATAGATACGGCAAAGACTACGAAGAGGAAGGGAGAAACGTGTTCTTCGAGTGGGATCCAAAGAACTACAAGAACGAAGCGTTGAAAGCAGAGGTCTACGAAGCAAGAACAGACAATTACCGAAGCAACTCTCACAAAAGGATGCTACACCCTGACGGCGTGTCGATCTATCCGGTTTCGCAGCTCTACACCCCGGAAAGTCAAAAGATCGCGCCAGTCGCCTTGAAGCCTGGCGCCAGGGCACCGGTCCTTCAATACGCTCATCCAGAATTGGGCGTGCAGCCTGCAAAGATCCTAAAAAACGAGAAAAGAAGGCCGGACAATTTCCCGGAGAACCAATACTCCTTTACCGAACAAAGACAGAAGAAGAAGTACGTCTTAAACGACAAGAACATCGTGGACACTTACACGACGAAGAATTATTACCCTAATCAGCATTTCTATGGTCTGAAGAGACCGAACGACGCCCCATTTTGGGTGAAAATCTCGGAGAACCTGAAAAATCAATTCTCCAATGGCGTGGAGAAGGTTTCGCAATTTACTCGACCAGTGATCGATCCTCTGGTGGAAGCTACGCATAAAATTTCACAGAATTTAGGTCTTTCGAACGGCAAAGAGGCTGAAGACAAGGTCGGCACTGTTGCTTCCGGTAGCAGCATCCTGATTCCAGCTCTGGGACTCGTGGCATCAGGAGCTGCTCTCGGAATCGGTGCTGTCGCTGTTGGAAGATACCTAGACGTTGATGTTCTAAAGAGATCTAACGAAGCTCTAGGCAGCGAGGTGGAATATCAACGAGCTTTGGACGCTAGTCAACTAGCTACTCAGCCTTTGTTGAGAGAAGTGGATCGACAGAATAATGGCGGAGACTCGGAGCAGGTAGACAAATATAGCGGAACCGTGTACTTCCTCGAGAACGTAACACCGAACGAAGAATTGAAAGTTGATCGCGATGGTGGAAATTCAAATAATCGGAACGAAGTTTTGTTGATCGTGGAGGGAAATGGGAAAGTAGAGAACCAAGAGACTAAGCCGGAAATGGAGGAGAACAAGCAGGCGACCGGATACTCGAGAAGGAAACGAAGTCTCGATTATTTGGACATTTTCCAAGCGGAAGGGAATTTAAAGAACCTAATCAGAAATAAACGTTTGCAACGAAAGGGACCCGATTCGATCAGCGAGATCGTAGAGATCGATCTCCCTTCTCGCGAAGGTAGCATCGACGTCACGGAGTTTCTTATTCCAAATAGAATAGCGAACGATCGAAGTAATTCGAAAAAGAACAGCGAGGATTCTGCTATTTTGATAATCGAGGATGGCTCCACGCCTTTGGACTTCCTCCAGAAAAATCTGGCTAACGATGTGTCTGATAAAAATGATTTGGTCAGCTTGGAGAGGGTCGTAGAAGGTTCTGTGAGCGACGAAAAAGAGTCTGTAGACGGAAGGGGCGAAAGACGAAGGAGAAGAAGCATCGAAAGCGATCAGGAACTGGAAGACGCACTTCAGAATCTGGAGAACGCAGAGGTTGCTGAGGTAGCTCATATCGATGGTGACTGGACCAACACACCCTGTGCCAAAAGGATATTCTGCGACGCTATGATCGAAAGGGGCGCAGATGCGGTTATTTTGATGGAGAAAAAAATGGCTGGTCTTTTAGGCTTGTGAGTATCACGTCAACTTTCATATCGAACTATTATGGTCATTTCGAAAAATTATTACGACCTATAGAATTATGTAATTTGGTATCGAATTGTGTTATATTACAGTTAGTAGAGAATGTTACAGTCAGTTACCTATAAAGTTTTACTATGATACGTAGTTTCAGAACCAAACTATCGTGGTATTTTCCTAGCATTGTTATGGTACACAGCTTTCAGATTGAACTATTATGGTTGTTTCTAAGAATTATTTTCTTTTTAGCAAAAAGGTGAACGTAAAGTTACAAAACACACGGGAAGTTGTTTGTTCGTGTGATATAATGACGGTTCTCGCCAATTAGCATATTATTTTGTAGCTGGCTATATTTGGTGTACGGCCTTTCGGTTTCGTAGATCTGAGAAATGCCGATAGACCTCTTTTCTTCCTCTTCGCCGCTTCTTTTAGAAGAAACGAGTCTTTTTACGGATACGTACTCCTTCTAGAGAAAGGAACGCATTTTAAAAGCTTCGCCGATTCGTCTACGAAGATGTATAGATTTTTCAAGAAAATGGTAATCGGTTTTACAGAATGGAAATGCACTTGAGAAACTGCACAGTGGAATGGACAGTAGAGATACAGTGCATTTATCTGAACTTGTCCGAACAATTTACAGATTGCAGTTCATATAATAGAATTACTTCTACCTCCTACTAGGAGATCACGTTCAGATCAATGATTTTTCAGACCAGCAAACGTTCAATCGATCGAATATGAAATAAAATTTCGTTCGGATAAACCGAGTTCTACTGTACGCGTTTCAAGAGCGAATCGACGTTACTCGCGTGTTTAATTTACAAGAAATACCGTATCATCGAATCATTGGAAACAGATAACTTAATTCTTTAAATATTCATGAGTGCCCAGTGAAAATCGATCGCACGGTCGTGATTTCCAGTGAAACTATGCTCGAAACGAACATGCAGCTATCTCGGGGTAGAAATCGTTTACGATCGATAACCAGGAGCGAGGAATGAAACGTTCAGATTCGAGATCAATTTGTCATCGTTTAATTTTCTATCGTTTCTTACGCGGGGCTTTTCCCGTGACACACGCGTACATAGTCTGGCTCGTCACGAAGGTACACGACGTGCGCACGCGCTCGCGCACGCGTGTATGCACAGAGTGAAATTGTGCTAAGAGGTAAAAGTCGAATCAGTCAGTAGGACGTCGCCGGCGAAAGCTGGGAAGAAAGTTATCTGTTTCTCGCTATGGTTCCGTCCAGCCGGCGAGGTTCTTTGATTTTCACGACTCGTCCCGGGATAATGGCTTTGTTTGAACTGGTTTCAAATGGAAAGGAAATTGCAGATACTATTTCAAGGATTTGAAGAATCGATCTGGAGTATTCTTTAGATAGAGGCAGACTTTTTAAGGTTCTTTTTCTTTTTCAGAAGCTCAGAAAATCTACATTTGTTTTGCCCGAATATCTACATATTCGTTTTAGAAAAAGTTAAAGGTCAATGTTACAAACGGTATTCATCGTCCTATGGTATCATTTAGTTATTTCATGTGGCTTTCGTACGACTATAAAAATTTGATAGGAATTTAAATTACCAAAATAAAATGTAGAATCTGATAAAAAGGACGCTTCATTGTGAATAATTTCAGCCACTCTACGTGAATTTAAATACGCTGGTATACACAAATTTTACGCTACATAGCCTTGCAAGGGATTAATTTCTCCATTTATTAATCGCACCTATTCGATCAGACTTTCTAACTCGTCAATTTCACCAAAACAACTTCGATTTATCGTCACAATTCGATAGGGTCAACTTTCGATTCTACCATCTGCTTGTCATCGTCTTTTTCATTCGATCCTACGATTTATTAACGATCCAATTACACATCGTTCCGTTAACTATCAATTACACCGTGCCTATCGATAGTCTGGCAAGATCACGGTCGCCTCGGGCTTTTTCTAACGAATTGCCGTCAACCATCAGCCATTAATCGCTTGAATTTGTGCGATGTTCACAGAATTCAGCCGGGAGCAGCTGTCCAAGTGTCCAGCCACTTCCAGCAGGTCATGGACGCGGTACGAAGACACGATTGTTCGAGCTTTCTGTGTCCCCAGGCCAGGCCAGGAAACGTTTTCTTCTAAACAAAAGAAAAGAAGAAAGAGGAAGAAAGAGAACTCTTCGCTTAGATTCCTCTTGTAGATTCGTCGACGGACCGTGTACTTGCCCCCCGTCCTCAGCATCGGAGAAAAGCGGAACTGAGAAATTGTTAACTTCGCGACCGGTGAAAGCATTCGCCGTATAGTTCGATTCGAGTGATTCGGGATCCGGCGATTCGACTCGCACGTTGATTTGGTTTTAGAGACGTTTTCGAGAGTTACTTTCAATCAGAGCACGAAAAGTGGGAATTTTTTTCAATCGGAGTGCGAACGTTTCGATTATTGGGATTCCATTCGAGGTGATAAAGGTTTGGCTGTAGTTTTTACAAAATTTGATGGCTGAGATTCGATAGCAGGATTAATTTGTAGATCAGGATCTAAATTATTGAGATTTCTTTGAACGCGTAATAGAAACTGCATTTTTCTCAATTATTTCCTCAATTTGACACAAATAAATAGAATCTGGATGCCCTTAAAAGCATAAAAGAAGCTTGACTAAGTGACAAAGTTCGTTCGACTTTCAGTCAATTTAATGGGACTCGCATTCATGTATGTATGTAATGGAACATTTATTTTAAATTTCTGAAGCTCAGCAAAGTTTTTAATAGAACAGGGCGAAAATGGAATCACGAATAATCTCTGTGAAAATTGTAGGGAACATTGCGAACTGATCGTTCAGTAAAAACTGTACATATTTGCCACCTTATTTAATATAAACTTAGGCTGGTAATTTAAGAAACTAGAGTTAATTGATTTCTATGAAACTCGAAACGACATAGCTCAAACTTGACCTAAATTATTCGATGCTACTAGATTGCATTGTTTCAACGCGATGAATTAGATAAATCGTTTGAATTACGTTTTAATTAGTTTGGGTCAAATTTGAGCCTTCATTGGGTCCTTTTCAAAGGAATGGATTTGGCTTGAGAAATCTGAATAGATGGATTGATTTCTTAAGAAAAATCGACAGACAAATTACTAATCGATATGTATAATATTCTTAAGCGATATATTTATTTTGTTTCTTCCATTTTATCGTTTCACCTGCCTAATGGAAACAGCCTTAATTTGTAAAATAGGAATAAATTATACTTTCTTGCAATACTTCTGGTAAGATCATTTATTCTCTTGTTTTACCGACTGCAAATAATTATCTGAATGGTACATTACCGTACCACATGCAAGAAGGAACTTTAACCAATTTTATATACAGATTAATACTATTATATGAAATAATTTATATAGAAATCCTTATCTATCATTTATTCTCCTCATCTAATTTGCTCCTAAATAATATTGATATACGTGAGTTTTCGTTTTAATTATATGCCCATAATTTTCTTCAAAAACTGAAACTTATTTTCCTCATTTAAAACGAAAATAAGATCGAGACACGAGAAATAAAAGAACAACAGTAATAACTAAAATGAAAGTTGATTAAAGCAAATAAAAGTTAATTAAAAAAACTCTCAAGTTACCTTTATCCACGTACTGCAAACAAGTGTATATCTACAAACGTGATCCAACGTTTCGTATCCAATTTCAGCAGCGTATAAATGCGAACGAAAACATAGTACGTTCCATGGTAAAAGTTTCTCAATAAAGACAATTAATTATTCAAGGAAGAAGACAGAAGTTAGTCAGTAAGCACTTAACTTGAAGACAGTTTGCTAGCAGGCGAAGACGATTAAAAAAAATTGTCTATCCTCGTAGACGCGAAACTTCGAAGCTTGCACGTTTCCAAGTTGCAACATTTTCGTATGAAAAAAGGTGCTGAGGTGGTTTTTCACCTGCCAAGAGGGACATGCGCACGTCTTCTTTCGTGTAAAGAACGAGAAATTCGTGACAGTCGTTTGATCGTGCAGCTCGCGTGCGTGCACTTCTAACGGACTTCGACACAGGTACACATTTAACGGTAATTTCCTAAATGTTACTCAATGTTTCGCACATCTCATGGGGTACTATGCAATAGAAAAATGTCATACGAATTAAATTATACAGTAACTCTCCAATTTCATCTGGGAAAGTATATTCCAGTTACAGAATCATCCTAGATATTTATAAAAGCTACATCAGACGAACTTTCACGGTCAGTTACATTTCATTATAAAAGATATAATCATTCTATAAAATTTTTAATATATGTTACTATTCAATGAACGTAAGATTTTATACAGAATTTTACAAAATTACACTACTTATCGAATAGATACTTTGGTATTCATATACTCTCATAAGATTTTTTTTATCCGAAAGAACAAAACTCTATTACGAAAGAATTCCATAAACAATTGAAGAATTTGATAAAGTGATTAAAAAATTGAATCGTCTACAAAACTTACATTTTGTACAAGCGACACCAAAGATTCTTCTGTTGATGATTTCTTCATTGCTCCCAATTTGTCATCTTAACATTCCTAAAAAAAATATGAAATACAAAATTGTATTGTTTGTTTTAAAATAACAAGATGATGACATTAGTATGGCTAATATAATAGACACTCGTTCTTTTATTACATAAGATACAAGATTATAAGATTTTTTATTTTATATAATTTCTGGATATTATATTCGCCATTTAAACAAATTTCTCTGACAACATTGACTTCCAGTAATATTTATAATTATTGATGAATTATTTCCTCCAATTAAATTTTTTTACTTGTAAATTTTGATGCACATCCGTGAAAGGAAGACAGTGTGGACTAACGACGTAGCGAAAACGCGAACAATCCCCGTTTTTCTTTCATTTCCACGAATGTTGGAAGTTGTTACGAGTGATTACAGACGAATAATCGTAATAACCAAAATTAGACATAACTTTGAGAAAGACATTGAACTACATATTCACGAATAATTAATATCATAATAAGCATTCTGACTGAGCAAAGCGACATGCGCTGTGAAAAACGTCCTGATAGTTTTTGAACGTGAGAACAGGTGGTTCAGTTACGAGAAAAAAGGCACCTATGGATACCCAACGAGGTAATTTTAAATATTAATTGCAGAATTCTTTGGTTTACCACCTTAAAAATAGATATTTTTAGAAATTATATTTTTAAGTAATCATAGAGTAATCATAGATTCTGAAATATTATTTAAGTACCTCTTTGTGATAGATAGAGATATAGATTTAAACAATGTGTACGCTTGGAATTACAACCTGCTGAAGTTTATGGGTATCTGGCCGGAAGAGAGGAAATGGAACCGATCTTCCAGTTACCTCGTTCTTTTACCATTTCTCACGATGATGTGCTTCGCATGTGGTCCACAAACTATTAATCTTTCGATAATCGCGGCTGACTCTGATCTGGTGATTGAGAATCTATCGAATAACATTACCTTTATGGTTTCGATTATGAAGACTTTGACTGTTTGGATCAACGGCATACGTAAGCATTTCAGAAAATTAATAAATATGGATATATCATTTTTTTTTAAATAAAAGTACTACCACATATGCAGCTTATAAATCTCATTGTACTGTTCTATTTTATCATATTCTCTTATCTATTTACGTTATATTTTAAAATATTCTTTAATCTTATTCTAATTGTTACACAAAAAGATCTATCAAGACGTATTCTATCTGCCATTTCCTCCTCTTCCAAGCGTTAAAGTCTCTGCTAGGATATATGGCCAATGACTGGGACGCTGTGACGACTAATATCGAACGAGAAACAATGGTGAATACTGCGAGGATCACTAGAAAGATTACAATAGGAAGCACATTGATGGTCAACATCGTAATTCTCGCTTTTGTGCCTGCACGATTGTCTAGCATGAAAAACAACGACATTGCATTATTCCTTCGTGGCTATTACCCGTACAACACTAGCATCAGTCCAAATTTCGAATTGACGATGATCGGTCAATACGTGGCTGCCATTTATGCTGCAAATACGTACACAACTGTAGATACTCTCGTTGTCCTGCTGATTTTCCACGTCTGCGGACAGCTTTCGATTTTGAGGCAAGATTTAGGGAAGATTGATTCGTACGATAAGAAAAATATAGAAATGAAGATGCAGAAGATTGTCGAAAAGCATGAATATATAAATAGGTTCGTATTAAGGAAATTTGTTATTTTGTTGAAGATACTAGGGAATATATACAGCGAAGAGAATAAATTAGAATAAGCGTATACATGGAATATTAATTTTCGATGTTTAAGTTCATCAATGTAAAACCATTGTATGTTCGTCTTTTCTTTTCTTCGTCTCAACCTTTAAACTCATAATGTTGCTGTCATTTGCTAACTATTAATCTTGTCATGTGTACAACTAAGGTTCGCCGGAAGGATAGAGAATTCCTTTAACATGATGCTTCTGTTTCAAATGCTGAGTTGCACCATTCAGATATGTTCTCAGTTTTACCAAGTTATTATGGTACGATGAAAAACATGCCTTTTTTCTAGTGTATATAATATAAAAAAATTTCAAAAAGCATTACAAAATAATACATCATTTTTCTCGTAATTTAATGTGCAGTCGTTAGGAGAGAATACAATGGAACACATGATTTTGCAAATTTCGTTCCTATTGACATACGTAGCTTACGTGATGTTGCAACTGTTCCTATATTGTTACATGGGAGAAAAACTAGCAGCCGAGGTACTTTTTAGAAAAGAAAAATGAATGGATTGTCATATCTAGAGGTGGGAAATTATTAAAATGGCAATTTTTTCAGAGTACAGAAATAGCTAACACAGCCTATAATACCAAGTGGTACGATTTACCTCCCAAGAATGCAAGAGGGCTTGTAATTATTATGTGTCGAGCCAGATCTTCACCCTTACAAATTACAGCAGGCAGATTTTGTTCCTTTACTTTTGCGCTTTACTGTCAGGTAAGTGTAAACGAGTTATAATACAATTTACAGGTAGTATTTTTGTGTACTATTTTTTCGGAAATGAAGATGATTTTTGATCTTTTAACTGGACTGATGTATGTCGTTCTATGTCATATGAAGGGGTTTGTGAAGGCAATGGGCTTAAAAAGTTGCATGTCATCTCATTTCTAGAAAAATTCTGCAAGTATAAACAAACGATATACGCTATTATATTGGTCATAGGAAACTGTACAACTTTTCCCTGATTATTTTTTTCTACTACATAGCATTGGGAAAATACCAAGGAAAAAGGTGACTAATAAACACCCTACAGGTTTAAGATTTAGTTTCGATATAAAATAAGTAGATGAATGTAAGTCTTTATATGTGAAAATATTCCAAAACAAGTTCCGGAAAAAGCAGGGATTAGAAAAATATGTAATGCAGATCTTCTATCCAGTGTGTGAAGATGAATAATAATCAAAAATATGTATACATACAAAATATCTCATACGTATATAAAGATATGCAGAACAACCTTCTTTTTGTGTTCAGGTCTTAAAAACGTCGATGGGATATGTTTCTGTTCTACACGCAATGAAAAATCAATAATAGACGATCCCATACAATTGTGAATTTTACAACTGGCCATAAACTTGATGAAAGAAGCGTTAAGAAAAGAATAGTATTTAGTATATGTCTCTAAATGATAAATTATATCTCGAAGCAACGGGAATTAAAATGACGAGACAAAAAATTAGGCACTGTGTAAAGTAATAAAACAATTGATTATTAAAGAGATTCCTCGGGAAACCTTGAAGATATTATTTTTCCCTCTTTGTGCACATCCATACTATTCCCATAACATTTGTTGAGAACGAAGAAAAATTGGCCACCATTTGCTTTGATGCGTACAGATAAAAAATGAGCAGGCTTCTCGGTTTGCTGGAAAAACATTGCACGTATGTGTAGTTTAGTGAAGTTTGGTACGATTGTTCCTAGATCCTACGCCAACGAGTTGAATCTATTCGATATACCTATACTTGTACTGCATAAATGCTTTTGCTATACCCATTTTATACCAAACTATCAACACACATATCAGCAAAGGTTTACAAAAAGTATGTGGTCTGAAGTGACAGCAGTCAGGTGAGTACACAAGTTAGCGGAATGATCTTCGCGTCATTCGCATCCCTTACGCTTGGTTTATAAATTCGTGCGTCGATGCAAGGCAGTGACAGTCACGCGTGTGACACGAGCATATGATTTTCTGTGCTTCCAGGTCAGACCAGTGGTACGCTAATAGCGTCGGAGCAGAGTAGAAAGCATTTGTGGAGAGTATAAGGGGAGCTTTTTTTAGTGGGTTGACATTAGCATTTTGCAGTTCCACATAATTCATATTATGCATAATATGCATAGCATGGTATTTCTGCTCTCCTTCGAAAAAAAGACGAAGCTAAGAAATACTTTCTTCTAAAAAAAAAACTTACCGTTTGGAGTCCTCCTCTAGATTCGGCTAACCGTGTACTAGCCCCTCGTCTTTAGCCCTTGGAGAAAATCGAAACTGAGAAATCGTCAATTTGCGGCCGGTGATAGCATTCGTATAGTTCGATTCGGGTCATTCGAGATCCGTTCGTTTTTTGGTTTTACTGACGTCTTCGACATTTACCTACAATCAAAGCACAAAAAGTGGAAATTTTTATTCAATTGGAGCGCGAACGTTTGGATTATTGGGATTTGATTCATGGTGATATAGCTTTTAATAAAATTTGATGGCTGAGATTGGATAGCAGGTCTAATTTGGTGATCAGAATTTGCAATATTTCTGGCGAGACCGTTTATCCTCCTATTTTATCGACTGTAAATAATTGTCTAACTTGTACATTACTGTGCTGTATGCAAAAGGTAATCATGTTTGTGTGCAATTTAATAGTATTATATAAAATAGTTTATACATCACTACACCCTTTCCATCTTTTGACAATTTTCTACCTTATCCTTTTAATTAAGAATGTGCTTTCTTATCCTTATTATTAAATGAACCTTCATCTATCTGATATTTTCCTGACTCAATTTCTTTCCATATAATATTGATACGTATGTGTTCTCGTCTCACTTACATGTTAAAGATTTTCTTAAAACATTGAAACTCTATTTCCTGGTTGAAACGAAAACAATATCGAGGCACGAAAAATACAAGAAACGCAGTAATAATTGAAATTGAAATTGATTGAAGTAAATTAAAGTTAGTTAAAAATGTCCTACGTTACCTCTGTTCATGTACTGCGAACAAGCCTCCGTTTACAAATGTGAAGGAGTTTCGCATCGAATTTAGGTAACACATAAATGCGAATAAAAACGTAGTATGTTCCACGGCAAAAGTTTCTCAATAAAGTCAATCAATTATTCAAGGACGAAGACAGAAGTTAGTCAGCAAGTACTTAAGTTGAAGACAGTTTGCTAGCAAGCGAAGACGATTAAAAAAATTTGTCTATCCTCGTAGACGCGAAACTTTGATGCTTGCACGCTTACAAGTTGCATCATTTTCACATGAAAAAAGGTGATGAGGTGGTTTTTCACCTGCCAAGACGGGCATGCGTTCTTCTTTGGTGTAAAGAACGAGAAATTCGTGACAGTCATTTGATCGTGCAGCTTGCTTGCGTGTACTTCTAATGGACTTCGACGCAGGTACGCATTTAACGATATTTTCCTAAATGTTACTTAATGTTTCGCACATCTCATGGGGTACTATACAATAGAAAAATGTTATAAGAATTAAATTATATAGTAACTTTTCAATTTTATTTGGAAGAACATTCACAGTCAGTTACATTTCATTATAAAAGATATAATCATTCTATAAAATTTTTAATGTATGTTACTATTCAATGAACGTCAGATTTTATACAGAATTTTACAAAATTACACTACTTATCGAATAAATACTTTGGTATTCATATACTCTCATAAGATTTTTTTTATCCGAAAGAACAAAACTCTATTATGAAAGAATTCCATAAGCAATTGAAGAATTTGATAAAGTGATTAAAAAATTGAATCGTCTACAAAACTTACATTTTGTACAAGCGACACCAAAGATTCTTCTGTTGATGATTTCTTCATTGCTCCCAATTTGTCATCTTAACATTCCTAAAAAAAATATGAAATACAAAATTGTATTGTTTGTTTTAAAATAACAAGATGATGACATTAGCATGGCTAATATAATAGACACTCGTTCTTTTATTACATAAGATACAAGATTATAAGATTTTTTATTTTATATAATTTCTGGATATTATATTCGCCACTTAAACAAATTTCTCTGACAGCATTAATTTCCAGTAATAATTGCAATTATTGATGAATTATTTCCTCCACGAAATTAAATTTTTTTACTTGTAAATTTTGATGCACATCCGTGAAAGGAAGACAGTGTGGACTAACGACGTAGCGAAAACGCGAACAATCCCCGTTTTTCTTTCATTTCCACGAATGTTGGAAGTAGTTACGAGTGATTACAGACGAATAATCGTAATAACCAAAATTAGACATAACTTTGAGAAAGACACTAAACTACATATTCACGAATAATTAATATCATAATAAGCATTCTGACTGAACGAGGAGACATGCGCTATGAAAAACGTCCTGATAGTTTTTGAACGTGAGAACAGGTGGTTCAGTTACGCGAAAAAAGGCCTCTATGGATACCCAACGAGGTAATTTTAAATATTAATTGCAGAATTTTTGTCGTACCACCTTAAAAATAAATATTTTTAGAAATTATATTTTTAAGTAATATATCATAAAGAGAAAAAGAAAGGTTATAGGCATATTTAACCTTACGATCGTGAAATGTTTTTTAAGTACACGTTTATGATAGATAAAGATATAGATTTAAACTATGTCTACGGTTGGAACTACAATATGCTGAAGTTTATTGGTATTTGGCCGGAAGAGAGGAAATGGAATCGATCTTCCAGTTACTTCATTCTGTTGCCGTGTATCGTGATGGTGTGCTTCATTTGTGCCCCACAAACTATTAATCTTCCGATAATCGCGGGTGACTCTGATCTGGTGATCGAGAATCTATCGACTAACATTACTATCACGATTTCGCTTATGAAGACTATGGCTGTGTGGATCAAAGGCAAACGTAAGCATTTCAAAAATGTTTTTTTTAACAAAAATACTACCAAATATCCACTTTGTAAATATTATTCTACTATTTTATTCTATTATATTCTGTAATCTATCTAAATTATATTCTAAGACATTCATTTATCTTATTCTAATTGTTACACAAAAAGATCCATCAAGACGTATTCTATTAGCCATATTCTTCTGTTGCAAGCATTAAAGTCTTTGCTGAGATGCATAGCCAATGACTGGGATACAGTGACGAACAATGCCGACCGAGAAAAGATGGTGAACATCGCGAGGATCACTAAAAAGATTACGATAAGAAGCATACTGCTGGCCAACATCGTAGTTGTAGCATTTTTGCCCGCCCGATTGTCTAGCATGCTATACAACGACAAAGAACTGTTTTACCGTGGTTATTACCCCTACAATACTACGATCAGTCCAAATTTCGAATTGACACTAATCGGTCAATTGATGGCTGCTCTTTATACAGCCATAACATATACAACGGTAGATACTTTTGTCGTCCTGTTGATTTTTCATGTTTGTGGACAACTTTCGATTCTGAGAGACGATCTAAGGAAGATTCATTCGTATGATGACAAAAATGTAGAAATAAAATTACAGCAGATCGTGCAAAAGCATGTATATATTAATAGGTTTGTATTAGAAAAAATCGTTCTTTTGTTGACGATGGAAAGAAAGATTGAAGAAGCACAGTAATGAGTATGAATTATAATCAGAAGAATCATGAAATACTAAGTACCGAAATTAAATTCGAGAATTTAAAATCTTTCTACGTCCACCTTTTACTTTCTTTGTCTTAACCTATAAATGCATAATGTTACCATTTGACAATTATTAATCGCGCCGTATGTATATTTCAGGTTCGCGGAAACGATAGAGAAATCTTTCAACATGATGCTTCTGTTTCAAATGCTCGGTTGCACCACTCAGCTATGTTCTCAGACTTATCAAGTTCTTATGGTACGAAGAATAAAACATTCATTTCCAAATGGATAATGCATTGTCGAAGGATACAGCAAAAAGTATTATAATAACAAAATAATACATCATTTTTCTCATAATTTAATTTATAGTCACTTGGAGAGGAAGCAATAGAACATATGATTTTGCAAATTACGTTCCTGTTGATATACGTAATTTACGTGATGTTGCAATTGCTCTTATATTGTTACATGGGAGAAAAGCTAACTGTCGAGGTACATACTTTTTATAAATCAAAAATGGATCAATCGACGTTTTGGTAAATAAAATTTGCAATTTTTTTCAGAGTACAGAAATTGCCAACACGGCGTACAATGCCGAATGGTACAATTTACCTCCCAAGAATGCAAGATGGCTTGTAATTATCATGTGCCGTGCCAGGTCTTCACCCTTACAAATTACAGCTGGCAGATTTTGTTGCTTTACTTTAGTGCTATACTCTCAGGTAAGCGTAAGGCGGGTATAATTCAATTAACGGATACCAATTTTCCTAAAATTCTCTGGATAAATTGCGACGTATCCGAGAGATACAATGACTAATTTATAATGTTGTGCCAATTTTTGGACAGAGATTGTGTCCATATGAAAAATGTTCAATTTTATTCAAATAGTTGCAATATAAGAATTCTATATACATGTAAAATATAGGTATCCTGTTTGAGAGAAGTATTAGATGATTCTTGCTGCAATTCTATCAGGACAGATTCTATCCTTGGAAGATATGTATCGATAAAGATTAGTTAGTAAATCCTGGAACACATCTTATGTAAGAGATATAAAAATATCGCACAAATTGACTGCTTAGATTCTAGCGTATTAAGAGAGGAAGATATATCGAAAAGTAGAATAAATGCAGCGGTGATATATTGATCTTAGGACATAGAATTCTAACCGAGGCAAAAAGTAGATATATAATATTACGTTAAGAGAAATTAAGGTATACACAGAGGGTCCACGTATTTACCAGCCGTAGGTATATGTGTATACGTCCCAGACATGTCAGAGGAATATAGATAGGAGCAAATCTATAGATGTGACGATATTCCAACAGAAATTTGGAAATGAGTAGGAGTTAGAAAAATATGTAATGATATCTCATATTTACATAAACGTATACAGAGCAATCTTTTCTTTGTGTTCAGGTCTTAAAAACCTCGATGGGGTATGTATCCGTTCTACTCGCAATGAAAAATAAATAATGTACTTCTGCAAATTTTACAACTGTCTATCAACTTGATAAAAGAAGAGCTACGATAAGAATATTTTAGTATATTTCTCTAAATGATAAATTATATCTCAGAGCAACGAGAATTAAAATGGTGAGACAAAAAATTAGGCACTGTGGAAAGTAATGAAATTATTAATTACTAAAGAGATACCTCGAGACCACGAATACTTCTCACAAAACCTTTCCTTCTGCACCTGGATATTCTCCAATTCTTTCCTTTTGTTTTTTTAAAGATATTACGTTTAGGGTGCTTCTTTGAGCAACGTTAAACCTATTCGAAGTCGATTGCTGAGACACTAACCGTAGACATGCCATTGATAAATATTTAATAGGTTTATGAACCGTAGCTGCAACTGGTACTTTTGTTACTAACGTGTTCGTGTTAGATATTATCTTCATTCGCTGCTATTTTCCCCATTTCTCAGCAATTATGCGCTATTTTTAAGCGAAAACTTGGACACACTGAGGATACATGACAGTCTGTATATCAGCACGGCTAGCTTTAATCAAAAACAATGATGTTTCTGCTATTGTGTTACGAAAATTACTTTTCTAAACATTTTTCGATGGCGAATAATCATTTGCATAAACATATAAACATGGATACGTACACCTCCTTTGCAAATATTAAAAAATCTTATATAATACACGTTAATTGGCACGGATCATCAAGAAAACGATTAATAAGTACTTGGCGAATTTTTTAGCAGATTCCTAGATAAATTATTAAAATTAGATAAAGTGGCGTACAATACCCGCTTGTTGCGATGGTCAGGTCTAATATATTGTCAGGTATGAGAATGATCAGGTATGAGAATGGATGTTTGAAATTGGCACGTGCGAATTTTCGCGTAAGCGGTGGCTCCTCAGTGCGCGGCTACCGTAGCGATTTTGAACAGCGAAGGAGACAGTGGAGCGTCCGAACATCCGCTTGTCGATCATAAGTGATCGTAATGCGTATCCGTTCATTCATCACTTTCGTTTTTCACCCGTGAATGCTATCCTTTCTTTTTCCCCGCTTGCAGAGTAATACACAAAGCGAGTCAGAAGCTGATCTAGGTGCACTTCATCCAGCCACGTTCCCTTACGACGTCAGCAAGAGTCAAAATGTTGAGATCGCATGGCCGGGACAATTCATGGGCTCGGTGCTAAGCGCGATATGCTATTCTTGTTTCGACACGTTCCTTGCGGTTCTCGTGTTATACTTGTGCGGTCAATTAACTGTTCTTAGGATGGCTCTCGAGGATCCAACTAACGTGACAAAGCAGAATAATTACGCAAGCTTCTATGAACGACTGGGATTCATTGTGAACCAGGACAATCAGTTGCCTAGGTTGGTAGAAGCGATTTATCAGTACGCTAAAAATGTTTGCGCGAATTAAGAAATGAATATTAGAAAGATATTTCTTTCGCAATCCAATTAGTGAAAGGAGATTATTTAAAAAAAAAAGAAAAAAAAAGAAAATAGGAAATGTTAGTCGATTTATCAGATCGAAAAATCGTTTAGGATATAACTAGTAAACAAATTTAAGGAAGCGTTTGTTCCAAGGTTTGCCGTGATCGTGGAAGATCGTTTCAATTTCACGATACTCGTTCGGGTTATAATCTGCACGTCGTTGTATTTTCTGACTGGATGCCGTATGACAACCGTATGCTAAAGTTAATATTACATTGACATTTGTTCGACGAGGAAAGAAATTGGTACGTAATGCAGTTTCTTTTCCGTTTTAGACCGTAAATCAGGTGCAAGTGGACGTGCCAATAGTTGGAATGATATTTTTCATCATACACGTAATTTATACTGTGCTGCATCTTCGCACTTATGACCATATGGGTGAAATGCTTCGTGGACAAGTGAGTTATTTATGTATAAATAGAAAATTTGTCCAAAGGTTAAAAGTTTCATTTCTTTCTTCAAAATTACGCTTCCAATACTCTAATAGAAGATTTGCTTTCAGAGTGCTGGTATTGGACAATCAGCGTACGATTGCAACTGGTATTTACCACCGAAGGACGTCATTTCATTAATTATCGTGATGTGTCGAGCGAAAGTATCGTTTCAAATAACAGCTGGAAAGTTCAGTTCCTTCTGCCTCGAACTCTTTGATACTGTGAATCAAACGATCATGGAACTAAATTATTTTTTCACTGACTTTTACAAACATTTAAATATGCATCTGAAGAGTTCGGAATAATATCTTGTCAAGTTCTAAAAACTTTTATTTGATATCTTACCATATGGTTAGCTATGAAATATCGACTGATAGATGAAAAGTAACATAATCGTATGGTTGACAAATGTTTGTTCTCGTTTAGGATAATAGGAAACACAGCACACTGCGTATTTTATAAAATCACACTCCTTACGGAATAAATATTTTGATATCTATTCAGAGTTCTGTATCAAGATTCATATAATCTGATAAAGATACTTTTAACCGAAGGAATAGAGATTTAGTACGAAGAAATTGTACATTCGAAGAACTTGATAAAACCATAAAAAAATTAAGATGTTGATAAAACTCACACTTTATAGAAACAGTATCTCTCCCAAAGATTTCTTCCTAAAACGAAAAGTTCCTGAAGAGAACTTGCTGAAAAAAAAGTATGGAATAGAAAAATGCATTTCACATTTTAAGATTGCAAAAAAATGGTGATATTACTATCACGAATACAATACGCATTTGCACTTTTACAACACAATATAAAAGAGCACAAGATAGATATAAATAAATATGTAGCGTAGAACTATCTATACGTTTTATCACTGCAATCAACAGGGAAAGACTGCTCTTATACAGATCTGTGAAACTACCTGAAGTCTTAATGTATAAATGGGAAATTTGACAGATCTGAATTTTCTAAGTTAATACTAGTGATGCATTAAACCTAACCCTTAAGTGTAAACTATATAAATATAATTCTATTAGTTGAAAATCTTAATTTTATGAATTACATATTTTTTATTTTATAAAATTACTGGATATTGTATTTATCATTTAAACAAATTTCTTCGAAAACGCTTTCTTTCAATAATACTGGTGATATATTTGCTCAATACAATTGAAAAAATTCTTTTGCTTGTAAACTTTGAATCGTATCCATGAAAGGAATATAGTGTCGAGTTAACAATATTGTAAAAACGCAATGCGTTCCCTGTTTATTCCCTCGTACTGTGGAAGAGGTTGTGAATAATTGCGGATGAGCACTTGTAACAGCCAAACTGTAATGATAGATCCAACTTACTTAGAGACAAAGTTGAGAACGGCGCTGAACTACGCATTCACGAATAATTGATATCATAACGCGCATGAAGGAGACGCGCGCTGAGGAAAACGTCGTAGTAGCTTTCGAACGTGAGAACAGGTAGTTGAGTTATGGGAAAAAATGCCTCTATGGATATCCAACGAGGTAACTTTACAATTTTTCAAATTTAATTAAACATATTCGAAAAATATTGCAGTGCCTGCAGATATTTTTGTTTTATCAAATTAATTTACGAAATATCCTAATTATTCGAAATAAATAAATAAATAGGTAAATGAGAATAATATGCAAAAGGGAAAAAAAGAAAAAGGAAATTTATATTTTTAAGTAATATATCATAAAGAAAAAAAGAAATACAGTATATTAAATTTGACGGCCCAGAACTATTCTTTGGATGATAATAATTTAGATTCAAAATACGAGAAAAATGAAGATTATATTCTAAAATAATATTATAGATAGTGAATAAGAAAAATTGTAGGTATATTTAATCTCAGGGTTCTGAAATATCTTTAAGTACCCATTCATGACAGATAGTGATATAGACGTAAAGTATATATACGGTTGGAACTATTACATGCTGAGATTTATGGGTATCTGGCCGGAAGAGAGGAAATGGTACCGAGCTTACAGTTACCTCGTTCTTTTACCGTGTATCATGATGCTGTGCTTCATATGTGCTCCACAAACAATTAACCTTCCGATGATCGCGAGTGACTCTGATCTGGTGATCGAGAATCTATCGACTAACATTACCATCACGCTTTCGCTTATGAAGACAATAGTTATTTGGTTCAAAGGCAAATGTGAGTATTTAAAAAATTAACAAAAATACATTTATCGTGTTAATTTAACTAAAAACACTATCAATTATCTACTTTGTAAATCTTATTCTATTGCTTTATTCTATCATATTCTGTTACCTATTTATATTATATTTTAAGATATTCTTTAGTCTTATTCTAATTGCTTCACAAAACGAGCATTCAAGACGTACTCTATCTGGCATTTTCTTCTCTTGCAAGCATTAAGACCTCTGATAAAGTGCATGGTCAACGATTGGGACACAGTGATGAACGAAACCGAACGAGAAACAATGGTGAACATTGCGGTAATCACCAGAAAGACTACAATGAGAAGCACATTGATGGTTAACATCGTAGTTCTCGCTTTTCTACCTGCACGACTATCTAACATGAGATACAACGACAGCGCACTGTTCTTTCGTGGCTATTTTCCCTACAACACTAGCATCAGTCCAAATTTCGAATTGACGATGATCGGTCAATTCGTCGCTACTGTTTATGCTGCGAATACCTACACAGCTATAGATACTTTTGTCGTCCTGTTGATTTTTCATGTCTGTGGACAGCTTTCGAATTTGAGAGACGATTTACAGAAGATTCATTCGTACGATAAGAAAGATGTAGAAACGAAGTTGCGGAAAATTATTCAGAAGCATGAATATATTAACAGGTTCGTATTCTAAAAATATTGTTTTATTGAAGATGGTAAGAAAGCTACACAGTAAGGAGAATAAATTATAATAAGCGTATTCATGAAATATTAATATCTTAAATCAAAATTCATCGATTTAAAATTTCTGTACGTTTATCTTTTATTTTCTTTGTTTTAACATGTAATTGCATAATTTAGCCGCCGTTTAGCAAATATTAATCATGTCGTACGTACATCTAAGGTTCGCGACAACGATAGAGAATTCTTTCAACATGATGCTTCTGCTTCAAATGCTGGGTTGCACTATTCAAATATGCTCTCAGTCTTATCAAATCATTATGGTACGAAGGTAAAAATATCAAGGAATTTTCTAAAATAAATACATCAGCTTTGATATAATTTAATTTATAGTCATTTGAAGAGGAAGCAATGGAATACATGATTTTCCAAATTACGTTTCTGTTGTTATACGTAGTTTACGTGATGTTGCAATTGTTCCTATATTGTTACATGGGAGAAAAACTAGCAGCCGAGGTACTTTTTATAAAAGGCAGATTAGTTAATTGACGTTTTCGGTGATGAGAAATTATTAAAATTCGCAATTTTTTCAGAGTACGGAAATAGCTAACACGGCGTACTACGCCGAATGGTACAATTTACCTCCCAAGAGTGCAAGATGGCTTGTAATTATTATGTGCCGTGCCAGATCTTCACCGTTACAAATTACAGCAGGCAGGTTTTATTGGTTTACTCTAGCGCTATATACTCAGGTAAGTGTGAACGAGTCCTAATACGATTTACGAACACAAACTTTCTTAACAATTCTGTGATAAATTGCGAAGTATCTGAGAGCTACAGTGACCAATTTATAACGCATTGTCAATTGTTGACACAACAAAAATTATAACGAGTATTAGATGATTGCTGTTCAATTGCTGATCAATTCTAGCAGCACTGACTACAGGCTCAGAATGTATCGATACAATTTAGGTACCAAATTCTGAAACACATCCTGTGTAAAAAACACAAAAATATCTCGCAATTTAAATGCTACAGGTTACATTCTAGCGAATTAAGAGAGATGGATATAGTAGAAGAAAAAAGCGTACGAGTATAGAGAATATAGAGAACTAAACTAAAAAATAGATATGCGATATGGTATATAAATTAAGAGATGAAAAAATATGTACACGGTGTTCACGGTATTTCTAGACAGCGTTCTTATCGTAAACGTTATGTATGAGGATAAAATGAATAAGGAACAAGTGTTACTGTTATTTGTAAGCAACATAATGGCGTATGTAATTTTTTTATATGTGTGATAATATATGTGCAAGTCTTTAGATGTGACGATACTCCAGAAGAAGTATAGGATTGAATGAGAGTTTGAAAAATATGTAATCCAAGTCTCTCTTTTCGGGCTGCGAAGCCGAAAAATAAGTAAATGTATGTAGGGGAGAGTCGTACGGTACTGACCGTCGTACAATAGCGACCAAAATTAGTTCTACCTTTTTTCACCAGGTATTGGCAATTTTATTTGAATGAAAAAATGAATATAACGATCCTGTGCAACATATTTCGGAATCATATTGTTTGTTCCACAGCTTTCGCTGTTCTGACATTTTAAACATGTACATTTTGACGTGCTGATATTTTATTTGTCAGGTAAGTAAATGATTTTTACTATTTTTTTTATTATGTATACTATATCTAATCTATTAATTGTAATTACCTGCCCCAACTTTTCAATTTTCTTTGTATGTTATATACATTACAATCTAAAAGGTTTCCACATGTTTCTCGTCCAGCATCCAACAAATCAGTAGTCGACCAGTACACATCAAACTCTTTTTATCAAGTTCAATCTGTTGGCAACTGAAATGAAATAAAAAAATGTTGTCAATTCTACATACTGAGTTTCACAAAATTAATATCACTCCTTTTATTAAGTCCATTTGTATTACAAACATATTTTTTAAATTGTGATTATTGCTGATTCTAGCCCAAGATATAACAAAAAAGCTTAGAGTGGTCGGTAGTGTAAGAAAGCTGCAAAAGCGCAGGCATCACCTGCTTCTCTTTTATTTCCTCGTATCGTGGAGGAGGTTGTGAATAATTACAGATAAATACATACTTGTAACAGTCAAACTGTAATGACAGATCCAACTTACTGAAACATAAAGTTGAGAGCGACGCTGAACTACGCATTCACGAATAATTGATATCATAATGCGCATGAAGGGGACGCGCGCTGAGGAAACCGTCGGAGTAGCTTTTGTACGTGAGAGCAGGTGGTTCAGTTATGGGAAAACAGGCCTCTATGGATATCCAACGAGGTAATTTCACATATTACCTAATAAATATTGGTAAAAACCAGCGAGATTAGCAGAAATTTCTCTTTTATCACTTTAATCGTTGAAAATAAGAAGTGAATAATTGAAAATAATACAAAATAACTAAAACTGGAGACTATAATTTTAGATATTACTATGGATAGTGGAAGAGAAATATGACATATTTAATCTTGCGACTGTGAATTATTTTTTAAGTACCTATTTATAGATAGAGATGTAGATTTAAACAATGTGTACGCTTGGAATTACAACCTGCTGAAGTTTATGGGTATCTGGCCGGAAGAGAGGAAATGGAACCGATCTTCCAGTTACCTCGTTCTATTACCGTGTATCATAATGCTGTGCTTCGCATGTGCTCCACAAACAATTAACCTTCCTATGATCGCCGGTGACTCTGATTTGGTGATCGAGAATCTGTCGACTAATATTACCGTCATGGTTTCCCTCATGAAGACTCTGACTGTTTGGATCAACGGCATACGTAAGCATCTCAGAAAATTACACAATAACAAATTAAACAACAAATATGGATTTGTCTTCTTTTTTTAATTAAAAATACTGCCCAATATGCAGCTTATAAATCTCATTGTACTGTTCTATTTTGTCATATTCTCTTATCTATTTACGCTATATTTTAAAATATTCTTTAATCTTATTCTAATTATTACACAAGAAAGATCCATTAAGACGTATTCTATCTACCATTTCCTTCTCTTCCAAGCGTTAAAGTCTCTACTGAGATACATGGCCAATGACTGGGACGCAGTGACGAATAATATCGAACGAGAAACAATGGTGAACACCGCGAGGATCACTAGAAAGATTACAATAGGAAGCACATTGATGGTTAACATCGTAATTCTCGCTTTTGTGCCTGCACGATTGTCTAGCATGAAAAATAACGACATTACACTATTCCTTCGTGGCTATTACCCATACAACACTAGCATCAGTCCAAATTTCGAATTGACGATGATCGGTCAATACGTGGCTGCCATTTATGCAGCGAATACGTACACAACTGTAGATACTCTCGTTGTCCTACTGATTTTCCACGTCTGCGGACAGCTTTCGATTTTGAGGCAAGATTTAGGGAAGATTGATTCGTACGATAAGAAAAATATAGAAATGAAGATGCAGAAGATTGTCGAAAAGCATGAATATATAAATAGGTTCGTATTAAGGAAATTTGTTATTTTGTTGAAGATACTAGGGAATATATACAGCGAAGAGAATAAATTAGAATAAGCGTATGCATGGAATGTTAATTTTCGAT
Organism: Bombus vancouverensis nearcticus; assembly: GCF_051014615.1. Taxonomy (NCBI): domain Eukaryota; kingdom Metazoa; phylum Arthropoda; class Insecta; order Hymenoptera; family Apidae; genus Bombus; species Bombus vancouverensis. Next base: position 14,965,658 of record NC_134919.1, read on the forward strand.
GTTTAAGTTCATCAATGTAAAACCATTGTATGTTCGTCTTTTCTTTTCTTCGTCTCAACCTTTAAACTCATAATGTTGCTGTCATTTGCTAACTATTAATCTTGTCATGTGTACAACTAAGGTTCGCCGGAAGGATAGAGAATTCCTTTAACATGATGCTTCTGTTTCAAATGCTGAGTTGCACCATTCAGATATGTTCTCAGTTTTACCAAGTTATGATGGTACGATGAAAAACATATCTTTTTTCAAGTGTATATAATATAAAAAAATTTCAAAAAGCATTACAAAATAATATATCATTTTTCTCATAATTTAATGTGCAGTCGTTAGGAGAGAATACAATGGAAGACATGATTTTTCAAATTTCGTTCTTGTTGGTATACGTATTTTACGTGATGTTGCAATTGTTCCTATATTGTTACATGGGAGAAAAACTAGCAGCCGAGGTATTTTTTAGAAAAGAAAAATGAATATTGCCGTTTCTAGTGATGAGAAATTATTCAAATTTTCAGTTTTTTCAGAGTACAGAAATAGCTAACATAGCCTACAGTACAAAATGGTACAATTTACCTCCCAAGAATGCAAGATGGCTTGTAATTATTATGTGCCGTGCCACGTCTTCGCCCTTACAAATTACAGCAGGCAGATTTTGTTCCTTTACTTTTGCGCTTTACTGTCAGGTAAGTGTAAACGAGTTATAATACAATTTACAGGTAGTTTTTTTGTGTACTATTTTTTCGGAAATGAAGATCATTTTCGATCCTTTAAATAGACTGCTGCATGTCTTTTTATGTCATATGAAGCGATTTGTGGAGACTATGGGCTTAAATAGCTGCATGTCACTATCGTTTCTAGAATCATACTGCAAGTATAAAAAAAATGATATACGCTATTATATTGGTCACAGGAAATTGTAAAACTTTTTCCTGATAATTTTTTTCTAATAAATGCCATTTGGAAAATACCAAGAAAAAAGCTGGCTGATAAATTCGTGAACACCCTATTTGTTTAAGATTTAGCTTAGATATAAAATAAGTAGATGTGTGTAAGCCTTTAGATGTAACAGTATTCTCAAACACGTTTCGGAATGAGCAGAGATTAGAAAAATATGTAATGCAAGTCATTTATCCGGAGTGTGAAGATGAATAATAATCAAAAATATGTATATACATGTATAATATCTCACATTTACATAAACATATACAGAACAACATTTTTTTTGTATTCAGGTCATAAAAACCTCGATGGGGTATGTTTCTGTCCTATACGCAATGAAAAATAAATAATAGACGATCCGATACATCTGTGAATTTTACAACCGTCCATCAGCTTGATAAAAGAAGCGTTACAAAAAGAATATTTTAGTATATTTCTCTAAATGATAAATTATATCTCAAAGTAATGAGAATTAAAATGGCGAAACAAAAAAATTAAATACTGTGTAAAGTAATAAAATTATTAATTATTAAAGAGATTCCTCGAGACCACGAGTGCTTCTCAGGAAACCTTAAAGATATCATCTTTCCCTCTTTTCGCAGATCGACATTTTTCCCATCACAATTGTTGAGAACAAAGAAATGTTGGTCACCGTTTGCTTTGACGCGTATAGATAAAAAATGAGCAGACTTCCGAGTTTGCTGGCAAAACATTGCACGTATGTGTAGTTTAGTGAAGCTTGGTACAATTCTTCCTGGATCCTACGACAACGAGTTGATGATCCTATTGGATATATGTATACTTGTAATGCATAAATGCTTTTGCTATACCCATTTTATACCAAACTATTAACACACATATCAGCAAAGGTTTACAGAAAGTATGTGGTTTGCTGTGACAGCCGTCAGGTGAGTACACAAGTTAGGGGAAGGTTCTTCGCGTTATTCGCATCCCCTATGCTTGGTTTATAAATTCGTGCGTCGATACAAACGAGTGACAGTCACGCATGTGATACGGGGATATGATTTTCTGTGTCTTCAGGTCAGACCAGTAGTACGCTAATAGTGTCAAAGCAGCATTTATGGAGAGTGTAAGGGCAGTTTTTTTTAGTGGGTTGAAATTAGCATTTAGCAGTTCCACATAATTCATATTATGCATAATATGCATAGCATGGTATTTCTGCTCTCCTTCGAAAAAAAGACGAAGCTAAGAAATACTTTCTTCTAAAAAAAAAACTTACCGTTTGGATTCCTCCTCTAGGTTCGGCTAACCGTGTACTTGCCCCTCGTCTTTAGCCTTGGAGAAAATCGGAGCTGAGAAATCGTCAATTTGCGGCCGGTGATAGCATTCGTATAGTTCGATTCGAGTCATTCAAGATCCGTTCATTTTTTGGTTTTACCGACGTCTTCGACATTTACCTACAATTAAAGCACAAAAAGTGAAAATTTTTATTCGATTGGAATGTGAACGAATTCATGGTGATATAGGTATCAATAAAATTTGATGGCTCAGATTGGATAGTAGGTTTAGTTTAGTGATCGAAATTTGCAATATTTCTGGCGGAATCGTTTATCCTCCTATTTTATCGATTGTAAATAATTGTCTAAGTAGTATATTACTGTGCTGTATGCAAAAAGTAATAATGTTTGTGTGCAATTTAATGGTATTATATAAAATAATTCATACATAACTACACATTTTTCCATTTTTTGACAATTTTCTACCTTATCCTTTTAATTAAGAAGGTGCTTTCTTATTTTTATTATTAAATGAACCTCGCTTTGTCTCATATTTTTCTGATACAATTTGTTTCCATATAATGTTGATATGTATGTGTTCTCGTCTCACTTACATGCTAAAGATTTTCTTAAAACATTGTAACTCAATTTCTTGGTTGAAACGAAAACAACATCGAGGCACGAAAAATACAAGAACCGCAGTAATAATTGAAATTGAAATTGATTGAAGTAAATTAAAGTTAGTTAAAAATGTCCTACGTTACCTCTGTTCATGTACTGCGAACAAGCCTCCGTTTACAAATGTGAAGGAGTTTCGCATCGAATTTAACACATAAATGCGAATAAAAACGTAGTATGTTCCATGGTAAAAGTTTCTCAATAAAGGCAATCAATTATTCAACGATGAAGACAGAAAGTATCCAGTAAGTAGTTAAGTTAAAGACAGTTTGTTAGCAGGCGAAGACGATTAAAAAAATTTGTCTATCTACGTAGACGCGAAACTTCGAAGTTTGCTCGTACTACTTGGAAGTTGTAACATTTTCACATGAGGTGGTTTCTCACGTACCAAGAGGAGCAGACATTTTTCTTTCATGTAAAGAACGAGAAATTCGCGGCAGTCATTTGATCGTGCAGCTGGCGTGTGTGTACTTCTAATGGACTTCGATGCAGGTACCATTTTTAATTATTTTCGTGAATTTTACTTAATCTTCGGATATGTCACGGGATACCTAAAAAGAAAAATACAATGAAAAATAAATTGTATAGTAACATTCGAATTTCGCTTTAAAAAGTTGCAGCATATCTCAGTTAATAGAATCACCCTTTATATTTATAAAAGATATACAACATGAATTTTTGCTATCACTTAATTTTTATTATAAGAAATATGATCATTCTAAACTAACTTTAATATCTCGTAGTATTCAATAAGCGTAAGATTTTCCACGAACTCGTTTACTTTTGAGGATTGAAGACAGCCATTGGATGGAATCGTTGGAATATGGAACTAATTGGCATCTGGCCGGAACCGGGAAGAACTGACGAACGATTGTCACATTTCAAGGCTCTAATTTATTTGTCCATAATAACTATATTTGGAACTGGACCGCAGAGTGCGAACCTATTTTTCATATGGGGGAATCTTGAGTTGGTGACAGAAAACCTGTCAACAGCTAATATTCCTGGTATAAACGCTATGATAAAACTGATCTTTGCTTGGTACTACAAAGACTGTACGTATAAAGAGGACAAGCGATCTACTAAACAATTACAATGTTGCGCGCTTAAATTCTATTAGATTTATTAGATCACATTTCTCGCAGAACAGCGATTTTACTCTGGAAATATTACCAGTCCCCTCAATATGGGAAAGAATAAACTTTGAATTTAAGAGAAATAACTACACTGGAATTTTTTTCGTTTTTGTACAGATTTCTTTTTGTTTTTGGTATTTAAATCACATCAACTGCTTGGTTATTAGCGATTGTATTACTTTATATTTTTTTTGATATTATGTTACTTGTGTACTTATTGCGTTACTTATGTTACTTATATCTAAAAACTCGGTAAGGTCTTTTGTTTCGTTAATATATATAAAAGTTGTCCTTTAGTGGTGTTATCTTGCAAAAATCTTGTTGTTTACACATTGAAGTGATACGAGTTAATAGGCCATTTAACAAATTAATTGGATTATATTTCAAGCTTTCAAACCTATCATGAAGTCTTTCTACGATGACTGGCGCAGTGCGAAGACGGAAGAAGAAAAGACAGCGATGCTGAAGATGGCTAAATCTGCGAACTTTATTTCCGTCTGGTGTTCAATATTAACTCTCACAATGGTCACTGCATATTTAAGCCTTCGATCTATTAACGTCTATCTTTCTGATAGATTACATGAAAACCAGGATCATTTGAGCTTGTATCCTGGATATTTTCCCTATAACATTCGACCAGTACCGATATTGTTAATGACCAATTTTGCTCAAGTAATTGCGGGATATTCAGCTACTATTTGCTATACCACTGTCGACACTTTTATCGCTATGTTAGTCCTGCATATATGTGGACAATTTGAAATTTTAAGGAAGAAATTAACAAGATTGATGGACTGCGAGGAAGGAAATAGAAGCATAGATGAGTTTCAAAAGGAGTTGGTTTGGATTATTACCAAGCACGAGCATCTGAACTGGTGAATAGCATATCTCGATATTTACTAGCTTTTTACATATTAGATTATTATATAATAGATTTCTAAAACGATCCTTATAACATATTCTAAGGATATTCCTTATCGTATTAAATGTGCATTATTTTGTTCTTAAGAACAATACTAGGAAATTTGAGTTTTCTTTCATACCATGATAATCTCAATTCTTCTTAAATACCATGATGTATTTTGATATTACCATATTTCAATACTTAACGTGTATCCAAGGCTATCATTTGTTAATATTCCAATGCTTAAAATTATCCTATCCTAGTATTTCAATATTATAATATTTCATTTTCTAACATTCCAACCTGAAACACTAATCTCGATAAACATTTTTATTAAAGGCTTGCACAGACGATCGAAAAATGCTTTAGTCCGCTATTGTTGCTACAGATGTTACTGTGTACCATCGAAATATGCTTTCAAGGTTTCTTGTTCTTCAACGTAAGTTACGTTTACTATATTCTTTGTACTCCGTGGTTGTAAGATCACAGTAATAACGCAAATTAACCAGGTATTGATTAAAAACGAAAATGGAATCTTCAACTTTCAACTGGTTTTCTTTGTCCTCTTCGTCTGCTTCATCCTTGTACACGTGTATCTTTATTGTTACATAGGCGAGATGCTTCTCATTCAAGTAAGTAATCCTTCATGACACTGTAATCAACATATTCATAACTGAGTTCTGATAGATCCGATCTCATGCTCCTTATAAATTGGAAATCGTGCATAGAGTTTTAATGTCTGACTCGTCTCTCAAAAATCAACAATTATCTGAATCGTGTTATAAACCATGAAATCCGAACCGTAATAGAATACATTTTTATAGCATCGTTTGTTACTAATTTATTATTGTCCAAATAAAACAAAAATGATAAATGTGAACACAATACTTTCAATAATCATAGAATAGATACATATTCATCTTACAATCATCTTTTTGAAGAGATAATAGACACACACACACGTATCTAGATTTTTAATTTATATTTTTAAAAAAGTACACACAAAAACATTTCGTACATTTCGTACATTTGAACGAAAATCTCACAAACGTCAAGATAATTATAATTCTTTTTAATTCATCGATGCTCGACGAACAAACGAATGAAGCAGAGGCTCATGAAGGAAGTAGAAAAGTTACTTTGGATGGTTTCAGAGTAGAGAAATGAGCAATAGCGCGTACGAATCGAATTGGTACAACGTCTCACCTTCTCAAACCAAATGTCTTCTATTCATCATGAACCGGTCCACTCGTCCACTTTGTTTGACTGCAGGCAAATTTGGTATCTTCTCTATGGAACTGTTCAGTACCGTATGTACAAATATCGACTCATAAACCACGGCTATCGAAGTACATAATTCACTTTCATCAGTAAAATCACTTAAATCTTGTTTTAGATTCTGAAAACAGCGATGGGATACCTTTCGGTGTTACTAACAGTTGCAAATAACGATTAGACTTGTTTATCCGTAGTCAAGTTGCAAACTCATCCTTAGAATACGTACTCTGATCTGTACGATTGTTCATCTACAACTATTTGAACGAAATGTTATCACAGTTACGACATATCACGGTACCGTATGTAAAACTTGAGCGTATTAAACGTTACAACACAAGACTAACCGAGAAAGTGAATATTCTCTACATCACAAAAAGAAAATCCGCGATATAAGCAAAAGTTTCGAGCTTCGAGTTCAGCTCGATTAGAGGTAAACTTTTCTTTGCTGGTTGATAGATAAGATAATTATCGAAGACAAAGTTTCACAGACGAGACAGACCATCGAAAATACAATTTCTATGTTTCGGTTCGTCAGCCCTCGATCTTATCGTTGCCTAACCGAAAGAGTTCGAAATTGCAAGGTTTGTTTCGCTTCGCAAACTTCCAGATTGCGCCTATTAAAAGTTCCATGAGAAAGGTTTCAACATCACGATTGTGAATGCGTAATGAGCGGCACGAAAGGCCTGCGCGTAATCTGCAGGACCAGTTATCGAAATATCCCCGCTGAGGAGACAACTGGAACAGAGACATCGCGTCGATTCAGTCGGAATTTAATCCTTTCTGCCGATGGAAAAATTTCAACTTTGAAATTCGCCACTCATTGACATTTTTTAAAAGATTCGTTTCAAGAATCATAAACTGTCGAAAATATAATTCAAGTAACACGATTTCCACAGTAGTGAAAGATAAAAATTCGGTATTTCTTCAAACGAATTATAGTATTCCATAATTCCAAGTACCAAATTCTAAATTTAATAACAGCCCTCCTATAGTTCTATAGATACAAATAAAATTGTAAATATTCCAAACAATGTTCTGTTCTCAATGCGTTCAAGCTACGATGTAACGATCGTTTAAAATTATAATTGCTGATAATTACAATATATCCATAATTAATACGTTCTCAAAATTACGCGAGGTATCGTTGGAAAGGAAAAATGGACTTTGCAATGGGATGGAATCGTTTCAACTTGACGTTACTCGGTGTGTGGCCGGAACCGAGAAAAGTATCAAGAGGATCACGATTACTTTCGAGTATAATATTCTGGTTTACGACTATTGTGACGTTTATTTTCATCTGTGCACCACAAACAGCAAATCTGGTATTGAAATCAACTAATTTGGACGAAGTAATCGAAAATTTGTCGATTAATATACCGATTGCCTTTGCATTGGTTAAGCAGATCGTTCTACGGTATTATAAGAAAGGTAATTATACCTATATATATTTCTATTGATATTTATATATATTTATATGTATATTTATATATATTTACTTACATATTTATTTTTCCAAATCTACCTAATCAAAGAAATAAAATCTAAACGTAGACTTATTTCACCCTTGTAATATTTTAAGGAATATTTTATGTAGCAGTATGAATGTGCATTCTATAGATTTTTACAAAACTTCTCATAAATGCATAAATATTCATAGTTAATTAATCTCTCAAGGTTCTGAATCAAGCTTTTTTAATTTTGTCCCTTTTAGTATCAATACGTTAGACCATACGTGAGCTAATTTAATTAGAAACACAAAGATCTAATTACTGATGCTTCACCCAACTACACATCAATATTTGTCTAAAATATGTGACGATATCCACAAATATAATATACATATAACAATTAATATCTCTTTAGCTCTGACGCTATTACTCAGCCAAATGTTCGACGACTGGAACGAGCCAATCGCAAATCAAGATCGTCAAACGATGTTAAAGAACGCGAAAATTAGTCGAATGATATCCATAGTCTGTTCCACTCTAACGTATCTCATGCTTTTCGCTTTTATATCGCTACAAATTTGGAGTAATATGCAAAGTGCGTCAGAAGCCGATCTAGGAGGACTCCTTCATCCAGCCACGTTCCCTTACGACACACGCAAAAGTCCAAATTTCGAGATTACATGGCTGGGACAGTTTATGGGCACGGTGCTAACCGCGATATGCTATTCTTGCTTCGACACGTTCCTTGCGGTTCTTGTGTTGCACTTGTGCGGTCAATTAACTGTTCTTAGAATGGCACTCGAGGATCTAGCTAACACGACGAAGAAGGATAATAATTACGCAAGATTCCATGAACGACTGGGATTCATTGTGAACAGGCACAATCTGCTATCTAGGTTGGTACGAACGATCTATTAGCGAACTAAAAATGTTTATTAAAATGTTTATTAAAATGGGTCTTAAAAGAAGATTTATTTCTCCCGCCAATTATTAAAAAAAGAAGAAGGAAAAATAAATTAAATGTTACTTAAAGAAAAGAAAATGTTAATAAATTTGGAAAATGAAAAATGCAAAACAATAATTTAATTAAATTAGGATTTAAAGAAGCATTTGTGATCCAAGGTTTGCCGTGATCGTGGAAGATTGCTTCAGTCTCACGTTACTTATTCAGACTGTAATCTGCACAGCGATGTTTTGTCTGACTGGATATCGTATGATAACTGTATGCTGAAGTTAATATTACATTGATATCTTTCCGACGAGATAAGAAATTACTATATAATGTACATTCCGTTCCATTTTAGTCCGTAGATCAGGAGCAAGCGGACGTACCAATAGTTGGAATGATGTTTTTCATCATACACGTAATTTATACTATGCTGCATCTTTTTATTTATTGTTATATAGGAGAAATGCTTCTAGGGGAAGTGAGTTATTTATATATAAATAGAAAATTTTACTAAAGAACGAAAGTTCAATTTCTTTCTTGGAAAAGTAACGCTCCACACGCCCTAATACAACATTTACTTTCAGAGTACCGGTGTTGGTCAAGCAGCATACGAGTGCGATTGGTACGATTTACCACCGAAGAACGCGATTTCACTAATTATCGTAATATGTCGCGCGAAAGTATCGTTTCAAATAACAGCTGGAAAATTCAGTCCTTTCTCGCTCGAACTCTTTAATGCTGTGAGTCAAACGATCATGATTCTAAATTATTTTCTAATGGATTTTTACACACATTTAGACATGGATCTCAAGAATTGACAGTGGTATTTTGTTAGGTTCTAAAAACGTCTGCTGGATACCTTTCAGTATTGTTAGCCATGAAGGATTGATTGTTCGAAGAAAAGTAACGTAATCGTATGGTTGAAATATATTGGTTCTTGTATATGGAAGAAACAATAAAAAAACACAGTACACCGAGCATTTTATAAAATCACGTTACATATCGTATAAATATTTTGATATCCGTTCAAAAGTTCATATTGCCATACATATAGTCCCATAACAATACTTTTATCCGAAGGAATTGCACAATCATTCGAAGAATCTTTTGGTAAAACGATCAAAACATTGAAATATTCATAAAACTCACATTTCGTTGAAATAGCACGTCTTCCAAAGATTTTGCTTTTGGTTTTTTCCTCGTCGTTTCCACTTCACCGTTTTAACTTCCTGCAAGAAAAAAATATGAAATAAAAAAATGCATCCTATATTATATATACATAATATTATAAGAAGACAATGATATTGCTGTCATTAATATAAAAAAAATTTGCACTTGTATAATATAACATAGAAAACCACTAGATACAAATAAAAAGCAAGCGATATGTCGCGGAGAGCTATCTATACGTTGTATCACTGCAGCGTACAGGGAAAGACTGCCCTTACATAGACTTCTGGAACTACCTAAACCCTAAGTGAAGAATATGACAGAGGAAAGTTCGTTACTGGACTATGTACTATATTGAAGGTATTGGCATTACTATATAACTACACATTTAAAAAATTTGCATAGAAGAGAAATGAAATTTTTAATTACGTTATATTTTATTTTTATATATTAATCCTACAAATATAATATAATAAACATGCTACATAAATGTAACCGGTACAAATTTAATTCAATCTATTTCATAAACATAATTTTACAAACTGTATGTTTTATATTTTATAGAATTCCTGGGCATTATATTCATCGACTAAACAAATTTCTTTGACAACGTTACCTTCTAGTAATAATTGTAATTATTCATAGATTATTTGCTCGATGTAATCCAATTTCTTTTACTTGTGAATTTTGACACGCATCCATGAAAGGAACGTAGTATATACTGAGAGAGTTGCAAAAACGCAGGCATCACTTGCTTCTTTTTTATTTTCTCGTGTCGTGGAAGAAGTTATGAATAATTACAAATGAATACATACTTGCAACAGCCAAACTGTAATGATAGATTCAACTTACTTCGACATAAAGTTGAGAATGACACTGTACTGCATATTCACGAATAATTGATATCATAATGCGCATTCTAACTGCATGAAGGGGACATGCGCTGAGAAAAACGACGGAATAGCTCCCCAACGTAAGAACAGGTGATTCAGTTATGGGAAAAAGGGCCTCTATGGATAACCAACAAGGTAATGTTATATATTAGATAAAAAATATTTATAAAATGTAGCAGTAGTTGTAGAAAATTTTCTTTTGTCATCTTAACTGTTAAAAATAAATGGTTATGTATGTGAAAATAATACAAAAAGAGCAAAAACGAGGGAAATCATATTTTTAAGTAATATACATACACCGCAAACAGGAAAAGAAATATTGTATATTAAATTTTGAGGTCTAAAACTATTTTTTAGTTAACAATGATTTAGATTTAAAATACCAAAAAAATGGAGACTATATTTTTGAAGAATATTAGGGTTAGAAAAAAGATGTTATATATATATGCAACTGGCGACAAATTCAAACCTTTCGGTATCCCCTCGACCAGTATAAATAGACGACCATGTCCTCCAGACACAGTCAGTCGCGGGAATCAATATCATTATCGAGTCAGTCAGTCAGTCGATCGCACGAATCAATATCAGTATCGAGTCAGTCAGTCGAGCGAATAAATACAACGAATCAGTCTAGCTAATCAGCATAACAATTAGTATCAGTACCGCAGTATCGCGTAATCTTATAACGAATATCATCAAGCGAGCAACACTTGCGATTAACTTTGTATTCTACACTTTAAAATATCTGTAAATAGAGTTAATCGAATTAACTCGTTTCCTTATTACTATAACCAACAACGCGTCTCACCGTCCAACCCCAAAGTTTTTCCTGATTATTTTTTTGTAATACACACCATTTGAAAAATACTAAGAAAAAAGCTGCCTAATAAATCCGTGAACACCCTATATGTTTAAGATTTAGCTTAGGTATAAAATAAGTAGATGTGTGTAAGCCTTTATATGTGACAATATTCTCAAACAAGTTTCGGAATATATAATGAACATCATTTATCCAGGGTGTGAAGATGAATAATAATAAAAAATATCAGAAAATATATCTCACATTTACATAAACATATACAGAACAACATTTTCTTTTTTTGTATTCAGGTCATAAAAACCTCGATGGGGTATGTTTCTGTCCTATATCCAATGAAAAATAAATAATAGACGATCCGATATATCTGTGAATTTTACAACCGTCCGTCAGCTTGATAAAAGAAGCGTTACAAAAAGAATATTTCAGTATACTTCTCCAAATGATGAGTTATATCTCAAAGCACTGAAAATTAAAATGACGAGATAAAAAAATTAGACACTGTGAAAAGTAATAAAATTATTAATTATTAAAGAGATTCTTCGAGAACACGAGTGCTTCTCAGGAAACCTTAAAGATATCATTTTTCCCTCTTTTCGCAGATCGACATTTTTCCCATCAAAATTGTTGAGAACAAAGGAAATTTGGTCACCGTTTGCTTTGACGAGTACAGATAAAAAATGAGCATGTACTTCCCGGCTTGCTGGGAAAACAATGTACGTATGTGTAGTTTAGTGAAGCCTGGTGCAATTTTTCCTGGATCCTACGCCAACGAGTTGATGATCCCACTCGATACATGTATACTTGTAATGCATAAATGCTTTTGCTGTAGCCACTTTATACCAAACTATCAACACACATATCAGCAAAGGTTTACAGAAAGTATGTGGTCTGAAGTGACAGCAGTCAGGTGAGTACACAAGTTAGGGAAAGGATCTTCGCGTCATTCGCATCCCTTATGCTTGGTTTATAAATTTGTGCGTCGATGTAAGTCAGTGACAGTCACGCGTGTGATGGGGGACATGATTTTCTGTGTCTTCAGGTCAGACTAGTAGTACGCTAGTAGTGTCGGAGCAGAGTGGAAAGCATTTATGGAGAATATAAGGGGAGGTTTTTTAGTAGGTTGACATTAGCATTCTGCAGTTCCCCATAATTCATATTATGCATAATATGCATTACCTGTCATTTCCGTCCTCCTTAAGAAAAAAAGACGATGCTAAGAAACATTTTGTAAATTAGAGATCGTGCATCGAGTTTTAATGTCTGACTCGTCTCTCAAAAATCAACAATTATCTGAATCGCGTTATAAACCAGGAAGTCCGAACCGTAATACATTAAATTTTTATAGCATCGCTTATTACTAATTTATTATTGTCCAAATAAAATAAAAATGATAAATGTGAACACAATATTTTCAATAATCATAGAATAGATACATAATCATCTTACAATCATCTTTTTGAAGAGATAATAGACACACGCACGTATCTTGATTTTTAATTTATATTAAAAAAAACACACAGAAATAGTTTTGAACGAAAATCTCACAAACGTCAAGATAATTATAATTATTTTTAATTCATCGATGCTTGACGAACAAACCAATAAAGCAGAGGCTCATGAAGGAAGTAGAAAAGTTACTTTGGATGGTCTCAGAGTAGAGAAATGAGCAATTGCGCGTACGAATCGAATTGATACAACGTCTCACCTTCTCAAACCAAATATCTTCTATTATTCATCATGAACAGGTCCACCCTTCCACTTTGTTTGACTGCAGGCAAATTTGGCATCTTCTCTATAGAACTGTTCAATATCGTATGTACAAATACCAACTCATTAATCACGGCTATCGAAGTACATAATTCACTTTCATCAGTAAAATCACTTAAATCTTGTTTTAGATTCTGAAAACAGCGATGGGATACCTTTCGGTGCCATTAACAGTTGCAAATAACGATTAGACTTGTTTATCCGTAGTCAAGTTGCAAACTCATCTTTAGAATACGTACCCTGATCTGTACGATTGTTCATCTATAATTATTTGAACGAAATGTTATCATAGTTACGACATATCATGATACCGTATGTAAAACTTGAGCGTATTAAACGTTACAACACAAGACTAACCGAGAAAGTGAATATTCTCTACATCACAAAAAGAAAATCCGCGATATAAGCAAAAGTTTCGAGCTTGGAGTTCAGCTGGATTCGTGGTAAAGTTTCTTTTGCTGGCTGAAAGATAACATAATTATCGAAGACAAAGTTTCACAAAAAAGACAGACTATGGAAAATACAATTTTTATATTTCGGTTCGTCAGCCCTCGATCTTATCGTCGGCCAACCGAAAGAGTTCGAAATTGCAAGGTTTGTTTCGCTTCGCAAACTTTCAGACTGCGCCTATTAAAAGTTCCAACAGAAAGGTTTCAACGTCACGATTGTGAATGTATAATGAGCGACACTAAAGGCCTGCGCGTAATCTGCAGGACCAGTTATCGAAATATCCCCGCTGAGGAGACAACTAGAACAGAAACATAGCGTCGATTCAGTCGGAATTTAATCCTTTCAACCGATGGAAAAATTTCAACTTTGAAATTCGCCACTCATTGACATTTTTTAAAAGATTCCTTTCAAGAATTATAAACTGTCGAAAATATAATTCAAGTAACACGATTTCCACAGTAGTGGAAGATAAAAATTCGATATTTCTTCAAACGAATTATAGTATTCCATAATTCCAAGTACCAAATTCTAAATTTAATAACAGCCCTCCTATAGTTCTATAGATACAAATAAAATTGTAAATATTCCAAACAATGTTCTGTTCTCAATGCGTTCAAGCTACGATGTAACGATTGTTTACAATTATTATTGCTGATAATTGTAATATATTCATAATTAGTACGTTCTCAAAATTACGCGAGGTATCGTTGGAAAGGAAAAATGGACTTTGCAATGGGATGGAATCGTTTCAACTTGACGTTACTCGGTGTGTGGCCGGAACCGAGAAAAGTATCAAGAGGATCACGATTACTTTCGAGTATAATATTCTGGTTTACGACTATTGTGACGTTTACTTTCATCTGTGCACCACAAACAGCAAATCTGGTATTGAAATCGACTAATTTCAACGAAATAATCGAAAACCTATCGATTAATATACCGATCGCCTTTGCATTGATTAAGCAGATCGTTCTGCGATATTATAAGAAAGGTATTTATACCTATATATATTTATATCTACATTTATGTTTACGTTTACGTTTACGTTTACGTTTACGTTTATGTTTATGTTTATGTTTACGTTTATGATTGTGTTTATGTTTGTGTTTATGTTTGTGTTTATGTTTACGTTTACTGTTACGGTTACGATTAGGTTTATGTTTATGTTTACGTTTATGTTTGTGTTTATGTTTGTGTTTATGTTTGTGTTTATGTTTGTGTTTATGTTTGTGTTTATGTTTGTGTGTTATGTTTACGTTTACGTTTACGTTTACGTTTACGTTTACGTTTACGTTTACGTTTACGTTTACGTTTACGTTTACGTTTACGTTTACGTTTACGTTTACGTTTACGTTTACGTTTACGTTTACGTTTACGTTTACGTTTACGTTTACGTTTACGTTTACGTTTACGTTTACGTTTACGTTTACGTTTACGTTTACGTTTACGTTTACGTTTACGTTTACGTTTACGTTTACGTTTACGTTTACGTTTACGTTTACGTTTACGTTTACGTTTACGTTTACGTTTACGTTTACGTTTACGTTTACGTTTACGTTTACGTTTACGTTTACGTTTACGTTTACGTTTACGTTTACGTTTACGTTTACGTTTACGTTTACGTTTACGTTTACGTTTACGTTTACGTTTACGTTTACGTTTACGTTTACGTTTACGTTTACGTTTACGTTTACGTTTACGTTTACGTTTACGTTTACGTTTACGTTTACGTTTACGTTTACGTTTACGTTTACGTTTACGTTTACGTTTACGTTTACGTTTACGTTTACGTTTACGTTTACGTTTACGTTTACGTTTACGTTTACGTTTACGTTTACGTTTACGTTTACGTTTACGTTTACGTTTACGTTTACGTTTACGTTTACGTTTACGTTTACGTTTACGTTTACGTTTACGTTTACGTTTACGTTTACGTTTACGTTTACGTTTACGTTTACGTTTACGTTTACGTTTACGTTTACGTTTACGTTTACGTTTACGTTTACGTTTACGTTTACGGTTACGGTAACGATTACGTTTACGTTTACGTTAACGGTTATTTACTTACATATTTCTTTTCCCAAATCTACCTAGTCAAAGAAGTAAAGTTTAAACGGAGACTTATTTCACCCTTGTAATATTCTAAGGAATATTTTATGTAGCCGTATGAATCTGTATTCAATAGATTTTTACTAAATTTCTCATAAATGCATAAATATCCATAGCTAATAAATCTGTCAAGGTTTTAAATCAAGCTAAATTAATTTTATCCCTTTTAGTATCAATACGTAAAATCATTTATTCCCTATCAATACTTAATTTCGAAATACATACTTGCGTACATCAAGTATGTATAATAGGCCATACGTGAGCTAATTTAACTAGAAACAGAAAGATCTAATTACTGATGCTGCACCCAATTACCCATTAATATTTTTCTAAAATATGTGACGATATCCACAAATATAATATACATATAACAATTAATATCTTCTTAGCCTTAACGCTGTTACTCAGCCAAATGTTCGACGACTGGACCGAGCCAATCGCAAATCAAGATCGTCAAACGATGTTAAAGAACGCGCAAATTAGTCGAATGATATCCATAGTCTGTTCCACTCTAACGTATCTCATGCTTTTCGCTTTTATATCGCTACAAATTTGGAGTAATATGCAAAGTGCGTCAGAAGCCGATCTAGGAGGACTCCTTCATCCAGCTACGTTTCCTTACAACACCAGCAAGAGTCCAAATTTCGAACTCACATGGCTGGGACAATTTATAGGCACGATGTTAGCCGGGATATCCTATTCTTGCTTCGACACGTTCCTTGCGGTTCCTGTGTTACATTTGTGCGGTCAATTAACTGTTCTTAGAATGGCACTCGAGGATCTAGCTAACGCGACGAAGAAGGATAATAATTACGCAAGGTTCCATGAACGACTGGGATTCATTGTGAACAGGCACAATCTGTTATCTAGGTTGGTACAAACAATCTATTAGTGAACTAAAAATGTTTATTAAAATGTTTATTAAAATAGGTCTTAAAAGAAGATTTATTTCCCTCACCAATTATTTAAAAAAAAGAAAAGAAAAATAAATTAAGTGTTACTTAAACAAAAGAAGATGTTAATAAATTTAGAAAAATGAAAAATGCCCAACGATAATTTAATTAAATTAGGATTTAAAGAAGCATTTGTGATCCAAGGTTTGCCGTGATCGTGGAAGATTGCTTCAATCTCACGTTACTTGTTCAGACTGTAATCTGCACAGCGATGTTTTGTCTGACTGGATATCGTATGATAACTGTATGCTGAAGTTAATATTACATTGATATCTTTCCGATGAGATAAGAAATTACTATATAATGTACATTCCGTTCCATTTTAGTCCGTAGATCAGGAGCAAGCGGACATACGAATAGTTGGAATGATATTTTTCATCATACACGTAATTTATACTATGCTGCATCTTTTTATTTATTGTTATATAGGAGAAATGCTTCTAGGGGAAGTGAGTTATTTATATATAAATGAAAATTTTGTTAAAGAACAAAAGTTCAATTTCTTTCTTGCAAAAGTAACACTCCACACGCCCTAATACAACATTTACTTTCAGAGTACCGGTGTTGGGCAATCAGCATACGAGTGCGATTGGTACGATTTACCACCGAAGAACGCCATTTCACTAATTATCGTAATATGTCGCGCGAAAGTATCGTTTCAAATAACAGCTGGAAAATTCAGTCCCTTCTCCCTCGAACTCTTTAATGCTGTGAGTCAAACGATCATGATTCTAAATTATTTTCTAGCGGATTTTTACATACAGTTAGACATGGATCAGAAGAGTTGACAATGATATTTTGTTAGGTTCTAAAAACGTCTGCCGGATATCTTTCAGTATTGTTAGCCATGAAGGATTGACTGTTCGGAGAAGAGTAACATAATCGTATGGTTGAAATATATTGGTTCTTGTATATGAGAGAAAAAATAAAAAAACACTGTAAACCGAACGTTTTATAAAATTACGCTACATGTTGAATAAATATTTTGATATCCGTTCAGAGGTTCATGTTGCGATTCATATAGTCCCATAACAATGCTTTTATCCGAAGTAATTGCACAAACATTCGAAGAATCTTTTGGTAAAACGATCAAAACATTGAAATATTCATAAAACTCACATTTCGTTGAAATAGCACGTCTTCTGCTTTTCGTTATTTCCTTGTCATTTTCACTTCACCGTTTTAACTTCCTGCAAGAAAAAAATATGAAATAAAAAAATGCATCCTATATTATATATACATAATATTATAAGAAGACAATGATATTGCTGTCATTAATATAAAAAAAATTTGCACTTGTATAATATAACATAGAAAACCACTAGATACAAATAAAAAGCAAGCGATATGTCGCGGAGAGCTATCTATACGTTGTATCACTGCAGCGTACAGGGAAAGACTGCCCTTACATAGACTTCTGGAACTACCTAAACCCTAAGTGAAGAATATGACAGAGGAAAGTTCGTTACTGGACTATGTACTATATTGAAGGTATTGGCATTACTATATAACTACACATTTAAAAAATTTGCATAGAAGAGAAATGAAATTTTTAATTACGTTATATTTTATTTTTATATATTAATCCTACAAATATAATATAATAAACATGCTACATAAATGTAACCGGTACAAATTTAATTCAATCTATTTCATAAACATAATTTTACAAACTGTATGTTTTATATTTTATAGAATTCCTGGGCATTATATTCATCGACTAAACAAATTTCTTTGACAACGTTACCTTCTAGTAATAATTGTAATTATTCATAGATTATTTGCTCGATGTAATCCAATTTCTTTTACTTGTGAATTTTGACACGCATCCATGAAAGGAACGTAGTATATACTGAGAGAGTTGCAAAAACGCAGGCATCACTTGCTTCTTTTTTATTTTCTCGTGTCGTGGAAGAAGTTATGAATAATTACAAATGAATACATACTTGCAACAGCCAAACTGTAATGATAGATTCAACTTACTTCGACATAAAGTTGAGAATGACACTGTACTGCATATTCACGAATAATTGATATCATAATGCGCATTCTAACTGCATGAAGGGGACATGCGCTGAGAAAAACGACGGAATAGCTCCCCAACGTAAGAACAGGTGATTCAGTTATGGGAAAAAGGGCCTCTATGGATAACCAACAAGGTAATGTTATATATTAGATAAAAAATATTTGTAAAATGTAGCAGTAGTTGTAGAAAATTTTCTTTTGTCATCTTAATTGTTAAAAATAAATGATTATGTAAGTGAAAATAATACAAAAGGAGTAAAAGCGAAGGAAATTATATTTTTAAGTAATATACATACACCGCAAACAGAAAAAGAAATATTGTATATTAAATTTTGAGGTCGAAAACTATTTTTTAGTAAACAATGATTTAGATTTAAAATACCAAAAAAAATAGAGACTATATTTTTGAAGAATACTAAAGTTAGAAAAAAAATGTTATGTATATATATATATATTATTGGCATGCAGAATTATTTATTAAGCGCCTATTTATGATAGATGGAAACATAGATTTAAACTATGTGTATGGTTGGAACTATCACATGCTAAAGTTTATGGGTATCTGGCCGGAAGAAAGGAAATGGAACCGGCCTTCCAGTTATCACATTCTGTTACCGTTTATCATGATGGTGTGCTTCGCATGTGCCCCGCAAACTATTAATCTTTTGTTAATCGCGGGTAACTCTAACTTGGTGATCGAGAATCTTTCGACTAATATTACTACCACGATTTCACTTATGAAGGCTATGGCTGTTTGGATCAAAGGCAAACGTAAGCATTTCAGAAAATTAACAAGTAAGGATTTATCATGTTTCTTTTCAGTAAGAATACTGCCAAATATAAACTATATAAATCTTATTCTATTATTCTACTTCATTATATTCTATTACCTATCTACGTTATATTCTACAATATTCTTTAATCATATTTCAATTGTCAAACAAAACGGACTCTCAAGACGTGCTCTATCTGCCATTTTCTCTTATTGCAAGCATTAAAGTTTTTGGTAAAGTGCATGGCTAATGACTGGAACACAACGACGGACAAAGCCGAACGAGAAACAATGGTGAACATCCGGAGGATCACTAGAAAGACTACAATAAGAAGCACGTTGATGGCCAACATTGTCCTTCTCGCTTTTGTGCCTGCACGGTTGTTTAGTATGAGATACAGTGACAACATGCTGTTCTATCGTGGCTATTTCCCCTATAACATTACCATCAGTCCAAATTACGAATTGACAATGATCGGTCAATTCATGGCTACTTTTTATGCGGCCACTACGTACACAGCAGTAGATACTTTTGTCGTTCTGTTGATTTTCCATGTCTGCGGACAGCTTTCGAATTTGAGAGACGATTTACGGAAGATTCATTCGTACGATAAGAAAGATCTGGAAAAGAAGTTGCAGAAAATTATTCAGAAGCATGAATATATTAGTAGGTTCGTATTCAAAAAATTTGTTCTTTTTGAAGATGGTAAAAAAGATGGAAGGAGCACAGTGATGAGTATAAATTATAATAAGAAGAATTATAAGATATTAATTAACGAAATTGAAATTCGAGAATTTAAAATCTTTCTAAGTCCATCTTTTACTTTCTTTGTTTTAAACATTAAATGCATAATTTTGCCATCTGACAATTATTAATCATGTCGTATGCATATCTAAGATTCGCCAACAAGATAGAGAATTCTTTCAACATGATGCTCCTCCTTCAAATGCTGAGTTGCACCATTCAGATATGCTCTCAATCTTACCAAGTCATTATGGTACGAAGAAAACATACCTTTTCCAAATGTATATCGCACTAAAGTATCAACAAATTTTCTAAAATAAATACACCATCTTTGACATCATTTAATTTATAGTCATTTGGAGAGCAAGAGATGGAATACATGATTTTGCAACTTTCGTTTCTGCTGATATACGTAGTTTATGTGATGTTGCATTTGTTCCTATATTGTTACATGGGCGAAAAACTAACTTCCGAGGTACCTTTTATGAAAGAAAAATTAATTAATCGATGTTTTCGGTAATTAAAATTTGCAATTTTTTTCAGAGTACAGAAATTGCTGACACGGTGTACAATGCCGAATGGTACAATTTACCTCCCAAGAATGCAAGATGGCTTATAATTATCATGTGTCGTGCCAGGGCTTCGCCTTTAAAAATTACAGCAGGCAAATTTTGTTCCTTTACTTTAGTGCTATTCTCTCAGGTAAGCGTGAACGAGTCATAATACAATTTACTCTAAAATGTGTTATAACGCAAGCGTGTCATTAGCAGAATTGAAATGTGCATTCGATAAATTCGTCGTGTTATGCGCTTTCGTATGGGATAGAAAAACGTACAGCATTCTGCTTCAAAAACTGTAGTTCATTCTCGTTTCTTGAAAAATACTGAAAATATTAAAAATATATATATATGCTATTACACTGGTCATAGAAAACTATAAAATTGTTTCCTCGACCACTTTTTTCTAACATATGCAATTTACAAGAAAAACACTGGCTAATAAATCCGTAAACGCCCTATACATTTAAGATTTAGTTCAAATATAAGATAAGATGTATGTATATGTTTAAGATAGGAATGTAAACTGGTGAAAGTCTTTAGATAGAACAATATTCTAAAAGAAATGCGAGAATGTGTAGAAGTTAGAAAAATACGTAATCCAGACCCTTCGTCTGGGCTGTGAAAACGAATAATAATATAAAAAAGAACAATATACATATGTGACATTTCACATTTACATAAACATATACAGAGCAATTTCTTTTTCTTGTGTTTAGGTCTTAAAAACCTCGATGGGATATGTTTCTGTTCTACACGCAATGAAAAATAAATAATATACTTCTGCAAATTTTACAACTGTCCATTAACTTGATAAAAGAAGTATTACGAGAAGAAAATCTTAATATATTCCTCTAAATGATAAATTATGCCCCAAAGCAACAAGAAGTAAAAAGACGAGATGAAAAATTTGACAGCGTAAAGAGTAATCGAATTATTAATTATTAACAAGATTCCTCGAGACCACGAATATTTCTGACGAAACATTTTTCTTTCTTCTTGCGTTCATTTTTCTCCACATCGACATTTTTTCTTTTTTCTTTTTGCTTTGGGTGCATAATACTTGAGCAGCTTTAAACTTACTTTCTAGTTGACTACTTACAGACGATCCGCAGACACGCTATTGATGAATATTTAACCAGTCTACGATCCGTAACCGCAGCTGATACTTTTGTTACAAGTGTTGCTCGTGTTAGGTATCATCATTGTCCACTGTCATTTTCCCTATTTCTCATCGATTATGCGCTCTTTTTGAGGTGGAAACTTGGACACATTGCGAATGGACGACAGTTGGTATACCATCACGAGTAGCTACGATCAAAAGCAATGGTGTTACTGCTATTATACTATAATATAAAAATAATATAAATAATACAATTATGCTAAAATATAATATAATGAATCTTCAAGAAAACTCTGAATCAATAGCCCGCGAATTTTTTAGCAAATTCATATTTCCATGAATCATCATTTAAGAAAATATAACTTGGATAAAAAATTGTTTTACTTTCTGGATATTATAGAGAATACTGTACTGTATCACGTGCATTTTGTGTAATTTTTCATTTCCAAAATTTCCATAAATCCATGAAAATCCGAAATCTGTTAATCAGTAAAAATTGTTTATTCGTATAGAATAACGATTAAGAATACATAGAAGAAAACTTGTAGAAGTTATTTGCAAGAGTTTTCACCGTTTATTTCCGTCAACGTTGACGAATGAAAGTTCGCGTGGTGCGTGGCTAATAAACGTTATTAACAATTGTGTATGGAACACCATCACAATGGGTGAAAACAAAGAGAGATTGGCCATAGTTTTCTTTGATGCGCGCAGATAAAAAATAAACGAGCTGTACGGTTTGCTGGCAACAGAAAACGTCACCTTATAAAAATCACCGCTCCCATCGTCTGCGACGTTACTTTAGTTCTTCTCATGTCGCGAAGTACACGACTTTTCTCTTACACGAGAACTTACAATAATTTTTTCTTTGTACGATGAATAATTTCGATTATAATTAATACTTGATTTGTTTCGTGAGATACTTTTAGTTTGACCAAAAAGTCCAGTCTGTTGTGTATATGGTGAGAAATTAAATTAAGTCGACAGAAAATGATGTTAAATGCGAAGATTTTGATTATCATGGGATTAGTGAGTTATGGGGTTATTGCTAGAAACATGGAAGGCAATAAAGAGCTTCTTAAGGAACCAAGTAATAAGAAGCATGGAGTTTCTATGTTGATGGAAATAGCGAAGGAGCTTGTACAAAGATCCTCGACTAGTAGTCAGGTATGTCATCATATAATAATATATTATAAATATAATAGTGAATTATATTTATTATGTACATATTTAATATCGTATACAAGGTGTTTCTAGCACCTTAGCTTAGGTCAAATACATTTATATTCAATTTAAGAAAGTAAAGGCAACTGGAATCTTTGATTTCGCCTCTGCTTCAGAAGCAAACACATATACCTCGTGTTGCACTATGCGAAATTATTTAATTTTAATTCGTGAAATATTCGTCTACATAGTTTCAACATTTTTGGTGAGAAATATCTTATACAGTAGCATAATAATGATAACAGAAATTATTACAAAACTGAACATACTGAAGTAATTTTGTCAGAAATTATAAAATAAACGAATTAAGAATAGATGAAGTATTAATTTTTAACGATACAATTCTTACAGGTATTGAATCTGAATTTATCAAATTTGTTATTACTTTTGGTATTGAAAGCAGTCGTATTTGGAGCAGGATATCTAGGCCACCATGGTTACAAAGGACGCGACTTAGAAGAAGGTGTATTTTATCGAAACAATTATCAAAATTGAACAATGTTTTCTTATATTTAGACATACCAATTATTGAAAATAATAATATATTTCTAGAAAATGTGGTATCTGAAGCTGAAGTTACGTTGGCATTAGGATACTTAATGGGAGATACGTGTCTGTATAGAGCAGCTTGTGAAGAACCTCACGTCGCGAAAGAATATCTAGGAGCTGCAGAAATGATCATCCAAACGATAAAATTGCTACCCCAGTACGTAATTTATAATAAATTTTTCTAAATATATCTTTTAGTTCGTCTAGCGCTAGATTATGAATTTTCATGCCTTTATGGAAAAAAGATACAAAGGATAAATAAGATGCATATAATATTCAAAAATGTATAAAATATACAAAGTAAAGTATTTTTTATACATAATATTTAGTACATGAAATAAATCTCTACTCAGGTCCCGTTTCTTTGTGTTCATAAAGGCATAAATGTACATAAATATTCGCAGCTTATAATTTTTAAAAATAGCTGTATCTACTTTTCAGAGGTTCGTCGATTGAAGGGAAGTATCAGCAAATAGTGACGGAATTCCGAAAAGCCATTGAACATGGTGTTGCAGATAATTGTCCGCCTCAATATACTTGCAAGAAAGAGAATATTAAGAATTTTTTGAAAGAAGAGGGGAAATGAAAACATGCTGAATTAATAGTTGATGCTCTGGAAGAACCTATAGTATTTGTTGGATGCTTCCAAAAATAAATTGTACGCTTCTAAATGACTCCTTTAATTTTTTACCATTATTACATTTGTCCATAGAGCTCTTTTTTGTTATTTGTCAATTTGATAATTAGTGTCAATTGAAAAAACTAACCTCTATCAATTATCCTTTTTTAAACAAATTGATCATTTTTCTAGTAACGTCATAGATTACAATGATTGTTAGGCTTTATATAATTAATTTCTGACAGTGTAAAAACCGAAGTACTTAAGTGCACGAAGAATTGAACTTGAAATATTCAGATTGTGCTGAAAAATTTTATTTTATTAGAGACCAGTACGGCGTCGGACGGCCCATCGGCGGAACCGACAGCCAAACGACATATAGATATATCTAGAATTTTATGATTCATGTACCATAAAGCTTGAAAAATTACTAACAATATACACGCAGTATATCTGCATAATTTTAACATATTACATATTTAGTTACCTGCTTCTTCCTCCAAAACTATCAAGAATCTTACTTCGCAGTTTCAAATTCGTATTCATATGCGCCATCTTGATGTTTTCTAGCATTCCTTTCCTGGAAATGATTTAATTTTTATTGAAAAAACGTAAAAACAGTAGTATCTGACAAAATATGCATTATCTTAAACATAACGAGATACTTAATTAAAACGTTAAACGTTGATTTACCTAATTTTTCTTATTTTATTTCAATTTTACGACGAAGAAATAACGCATTAGTATCACAGTCGTTTAAAAAGTAAAAGCTTTCGTATTCGCCGCCAGACGTCAGTTCTGCAGTTTGACAACTAACCTATCATGATGAGGCATACAGCATTGACGATCAAGTTTTGATTTTCGCCTATTCACGCCGTTTGAGCATATAAACAATTTTTGCCTGTAATAGTATTACAGTACTTATAACTACGATTGACTAAAAAATGAGTTCCATAGGCACAGGGGTAAATATATAGTGTATTAATTTAAAAGAAACTGTGATAATCCATTAGTTATGAACAATTATAAAATATAACCTCCTTCTGATTTTCAGTATGATTTGTCTGCTTCTCAATTTTCACCTGACGGACGTGTGTTTCAAGTGGAATATGCACAAAAAGCCGTCGAAAATGGAGGGTGAGTGTTCAAATAGTTTTATTTGTCAATTTATCCTAAAAATATCTTTTGCGGATTTGGTTATCTACACCGTTCACAAGACTTTAAAGATACTGCAGTGACACAGAGAATTTTCAATAATTTATAAACTTTTGTTATAGTTTAAAATATTTATTTGAAAATTATATTGCTTTGATTATAGAACAGTTATAGGATTAAGAGGAAAAGATGGCATTGTATTTGCTGTGGAAAAGATAGTTACTTCCAAGCTTTATGAGGTTGGCACAAATAAAAGAATATTCAATATAGACAAACATCTTGGTATGGCAGTTTCTGGTTTGATATCCGATGCCAGACAGATCGTAGAGATCGCTAGATCCGAAGCATCTAGCTACAAATCCCAATATGGAATTGGTATTCCTCTGAAATACTTAAACGAAAGAGTTTCTATGTACATGCATGCGTATACTTTGTATTCGGCAGTCAGGCCATACGGCTGTTCTGTAATACTTGGTGCATATGAACACGATGGCCCAGCTATGTATATGATAGATCCTTCTGGAGTTTCATATGGGTACTACGGTTGTGCTGTTGGTATGTATTAATATATGAGATATGTCCATTTTAAATATATACATATGATTATTTCTATAAACATCTTCTATAAACATCTTCTATAAACATCTATAAACATCGGATACAATTTTTAATTTTTTACAAAAAAATATTAAAATACTTTGGTCAGAAGTGATTAATTTGAAAGATATTTTGACTTTAATCTTGTAAAATTTATTGTATGAAAGGCAAGGGAAGGCAACGCAACGTTTTTATGTTTATATTTTCCTTGCCTTTCATACGATAAGTTTTACGAAAGTAAAGTTAAAATATCTCTCGAACCAATCATTTTTTAATCAAGGTACCTTAATACTTTTTTGTAGAGAATTAAAGTATGCATCGAATGGTGTATAAGAAATTGTTCATTTTAAAAAGTTATGTTATTGAAATCTCTGAAAAATAAGAAAGTAAAAAAAGAATCGATATATCTTATTAAGTTTTCCCCATGAAATCAAACAACTATCATCTGAAATATTTTTCGAATTTCTGATATTTGTAGAGATAATCAGATGTATATATTTAAAACGGACATATCACATATATTAATACATACCAACAGCACAACCATTATATTTAAATACATCATTCTGTAGGCAAGGCAAAACAGTCTGCAAAGACGGAAATTGAAAAATTGAAGCTATCTGAAATGACTTGCAATGAATTAGTAAAAGAAGCAGCACGTATAATTTATCTTGTTCACGATGAATTAAAAGACAAGCAGTTTGAGCTTGAAATGAGCTGGGTTGGTAAACACACGAATGGAAGGCACGAGCGTATACCGGCGGACGTAAAAGCTGATGCTGAGGCAAAAGCGAAACAAGCAATGGCGGAAGATTCAGACAGTGACACGGAAGACATGTAAATTGACTCGATAATCTTAAAGATACTTTTTATATTGTAAGTTATAATTTAAATACCTACAAATTACTGCAACAAATTTATTGTCATCTTGATATAGTCAAATAAAGAATACTGTCTGTTGTTTATAAAATTGCATATTCTCTCTTTTTAATATAAAGCATCATTTAGTTTCATAATCTCTCGATGTGTTACAAACGAATGTTATGGATTTCTTTTATCAATTTACCACAGTGTGACATAACTTTTTAATCTGCTCGAGAAAAATCCTGCATCACACATCTATTCGTTAAATGTAAATTCTGTAAACAATCGGAGGCCTATCATCCGCAATAATCCACAAATAACGAGTACGGTTTTTCCTGCCGTTAATTGGATTTGCAAATCTTTTTCCTCGCCGAAAAAGGATTCTTTGTACTCTACATGCAAAGGATACAATACAACAAAATCAAGTTTGCTTAAAAAAATAATCCTTAGCAATTTGTAAGAAATTTCCTTTATACATAATTCCAATTTGAACTCTCTGTCTAATCAGAATATAACACAGAATCCAAACAAACTCGATTCCAGCATCAGTTCTCAGGATTGTACTTCCAACCAGATCTCCAGCTCTTTCATCACCTAGTTTCCATCATGATACATCTATCCTCAAGAGAGAATACCCTTACCCAATGCAATTAAGTGCACCAAGTGACCGGAGGTTGAAAACAATATGACCATGTGATCGTTGATTTCATCCTAATGGAATGAAACTGGTAACCGCGAGGGGTTGAACGGGGGTTGCTGCTGTAGTTTCGCGCATGCTGTTTCTACCTGCCGGCAAGAGGGTTGGTTTTAGCCGGTAACGGCGACTGATAGAGAGTACGTGCAGTCAGAGGAAAGGGTAGTTTCATCCGGGCTTTATATAAGGGTACGTACAGTTTGAAACTTAGTCATAAACTGCTTTTGGTTGATGCATGTAGTCCGCTTCTTGCGCGACTTCGAAAAGAGGAACGTAATCTGTCCGACGATTAACGCGTTCAATCGGCACGTGGTGCTTTTTCGTTTGCTTTTTCCCCTTTTTCGTGTCGGTGGTAAAAAAAAAAAAAAAAAAAGGCGGAAAAGTGTGGAAGTGTAAAGGCAGAAAAATACAAGAAGAATGTCCTTGAACCGTAGCACCGTGGACGATGTCGTTTACGATGCCGATGATCAAGTCAGTCCGATGGTGTACGTCGCTGCAGCGATCGCATTGGGATTTATCGGATTTTTTGGTTTCACCATGAATCTTCTAGTGGCGATCGTGATCGTCAAGGACGCGCAGATACTGTGGACACCCGTCAACGTGATCCTGGTTAATCTTGTCGTAAGACATCAAATAATAGTTCTTGAAACGATATTAGCTGATTTTATAACGTTTTTCATACTGGTTTTTGAAGTTTGCGAGCGATGATTTATAGATGTTGAAAGATCTTAGTTTAGTAAATTCATTTTGAAATGAGTAAGAATATTAATTGATTCGATATTTAGAAATTATTTCTTCATAATTACAGTCGACAGATATCTACTATTTTTTCCAAAATTGTATTGTGGTAAAATACAGGTCAATATAAATCAATTTTTTTAATTCTTCAAAACCTGTATCCTCTTGCATAATAATTTACTGGTAATATTACCAAATTTACAAGTTATAAATTGTAGATTATACACATCTGCTTTACAATTTTATAATCTTATATAGAATAATCAAATAATTCGTAATTTGTAAAGTTTACTCGTAAAATTTTATTTGTTTTTTGTTTAAACGAGAGAGGATAATATCGTTAAAGGTATTTATGTGAAATCTTCTCAGTCGTATAATTCGCATAGGAGATGTTAAGGTTCGTGGATGCGAATAATTTATACGTCTGTATATCGCGCCTCCATGCAACTCTTTAGCACGGTGCTAAGTAGACGTATTAGTTACACTCTACGTTACTCACATAGAAACTGTGTCATTCGATATTATGCAAATGAATCGTTTGCTTTTCTCTTTCATGGGAAACTAGATATACCTATAACTTGATTGGATTTTTATAATTTAAAAACCAATCAAGTTATTATCCAGTTATTGGAATTGTCGTAAATTTGATTACTTTTATGAAATTCTATCTTCTGACTAATTGGTAAGTGAAGATTCAGTTGATTGAAAATTCTAATCGGAAAATCTGTGGAATAAATTTATTTTCTATTGTTTTAGATTACAATCGCGGGAAAATTTTAACCGAAACCATGACGAGCAATTTGGAAACCAGTATTTACGTAGTTCAGATTTTTATTAAAAATATTAAAATCGATTCTCGCCACATCGATTTACTCCATTAATTTAATCGAAGCTTCGCGTGCATTAATTTTCCACCGCATAATTGATGCTTTCAGCTCTTTCATTTTCAATTGTAACATCGAAGAATGTTATCCTTTCAATTAATTTTATTACAGAATTATTAACGCATCATAGATTTATATCTCTGCTGAATTTTATAAGAACGTTCCATACAATCATGATTCCTTTCTCGGGGATGAGGCTAGAGAAGAGGATGAAAGATCTGAAATTCGAGGAATTATAGTTGAAGAAGATGGAGTTGCGCGTACTCTAGCAACGAAAGCGACTAGAAGAAATTCTTCTAGAAAGCAGAATCGACCTTAGAGTACTAAGTCGATAAAATTCGTGGAGCTTTCACGGCAGGCTTTCGTGTTATCACACCTTTAACTTCGATTTTTGTTTTTATGATACAATTATTCGGCGAACTGGAGATACGAAACGATCGAAAAAAATATAGGAGAGTGTAAATATTTATAAAGTTGCGAACTTCACTAAAGTTGGAATCTACCGCAACAGAAAGGTATTTTTCCGCGTCGTTTGTGTCAATCAATCCTCTAATGGCACCCTCGTAGCACCGTGTTTTCATCGAATATCACCGAAAATATTCCCATTGTGGAATTGAATACGAGTGTTGAATGGAAATTGAAAAATTGCGAAAGTTCTCTGATCGTTTTGTTTTTTTCTTTTATTTCGTTTTATGCGATAATTGTGTTACACATCTGTTCCTTTCCGTTTGAGTAAAGACTCAACGTGAATAATTTAAGGACAATTTTTACTTCAGGTTGGCGATTTCCTGGTGGCTGCGTTTGGAAATCCTGTTGCGATGGTTTCTGCTATCACAGGCGGATGGTACTGGGGCTACAAAATGTGTCTCTGGTATAATTTATCGTTTATTAAACGTAATCGCATGAAACTTGTCCGAGGCATATCAACTACATACGAGACGATATTCCCTTTCATCCTGAACGAATGTAATCTTCCTATTATTCCCTTTTCTTACTCGCTTTCGTTGTAATCGCGATGCACATCGTGGTTTCTCGCGGTAGAGAATAATTGAATCTCGGATAA
This sequence comes from Bombus vancouverensis nearcticus, assembly GCF_051014615.1. Taxonomy (NCBI): domain Eukaryota; kingdom Metazoa; phylum Arthropoda; class Insecta; order Hymenoptera; family Apidae; genus Bombus; species Bombus vancouverensis. The sequence continues at coordinate 14,995,993 of NC_134919.1, forward strand.
ATGTAATCTTCTTGCTGCCGTTTAAAGCGGCTGACTCCAACGAACGGAAAGAAACTCAGGCAACTTTTACTGAAAATTAATGGCTGAGCAGAATTGTTTTCCCCACGGCTTACAGTTGAAAATTAAAGACAAACGTGAAAATGTCTGATAAAGGATTCGCATTACAGCATTGCGATTAGTTTACGCTGTCTCGACTTACGCTATAATTAGTTTACACCATCAATATCGGCTATTTACGGAATACGGTAAAATTTCTTGTTATGTGGAATGGCAACGACACTCCGTGATCCTTGGTGAAAGGAAAAATTGAATTCTTCGTCGTGACAGATCTAACGCTACTGCGTCAGTATTGGTAGGCATGTACGTACAGAGCGAATTGTGCCATTTTTTTTAACGAGCTTGTAAAGCAACATACGTAAGCTACAAAAGCTACCATTGAAAGGGGAAGGTTTTTCTGGAAATAGAACAGCCGAAACACGGCCAACGAAACCAGCCCTTCTCTGCTCTCTTCTATTCCGTCTCCATTGGGAGCGTGATTACTTTACAACGTTAAAATTCCAGCCAATGCTGGTATTTAATTATGAAGATTTCACAAATGAATAACTCGCTTTCATCTTCTTAACTTATTTCATTCAAATGTTTCTCTACGTTTATTTGAAAGTTTTGTTCACTGATTCTCTATGATACAGCACTTTTTTTTATACAAAATACAGAATAATCGTTCACGAGAATTAGAATAACCAAGGAAAACGAAGTAGGAAGTACTATTTATGTTACTATGATACTTATGTTCCAGATGAAACTTCCAAGCACAAACGCAATGTGTGAATGTTGTGACATTCCCTGTCATGCACGTTTCGCTCGTAGAATTTCAATAGCACGAACAGAAAATCCATTTATTTAATACGTTAATGCTCATTATCGGCACGAATGTAATTATTCAGGAGCGTGCGCCAATGAAGATGCGGTTCGTTAAACGTAATTATCGTAAGATAATTCTGCAAAACTTTATTCGAGTTCTTTTCTGTTTAAAAAAATTGTCGCCTATTTCATTTGGTTAACTTTTATCTTCTTCCAAGTAAGTACTTATCGACTGGCCCATCTTTTCAGTTGCTGGTTATTTCATTTTCGCTTCCTCCCGTTAATTCTGTAATTCCTTTAATTCAGCGACTGTTTTTAGCGTTATTTTTCTATATTTTTATATCTTTGAATATAGCTATTACTATTGCAATATAATCAATTTTATATATATAAATATCTTAATACATGTATACTTATCATCAGTATAAATGTGGGATATAAGATAAAATGAAGTATTTTCGAGCTCAAATCGTCGAGACTTGAAAGTGGTTAATAAAGGAACGTAAAAGCGAGCCGAGTATCTTTTATGAATTATTTTTGCCTTCATTTTGTCACAAAATTTGACGAATTTCCTCGTTAACGGAACGTATAATTATCCCTGGAACTAATAATTCTTTAGGATTCGTAGAATGGACGAGTTTCGTTATAACGAGATGAAACGTTCGCTCTGTCACGGTCTCGTAAAATCCTGTGTCTCTTTCAGGTCATTAAATATGGTGTCGAGACGACGAAATTAAGAGAAAGTATCTGGCGCACGGTGTACCTACCGCAAAGTGGAGTTTCGTGGTTTGCCATCGTTTAAACGTTCAACAAACCTTCGAAGAATTCTTCGTGGACACCGCAAATGATAAAAGCAAACAATGTTACGTCTAAGTCCGAGAGAGAATTGGGAATAAACGGATATTTCTAGTGAAAAGTTGAGAAACGTAAATCGACACGATTGTAATCGAAAATTGACGTCGTCGTACAGGATGTCCCAGTTCCTTTCTCTAAAACTATACTGGCATATTTTATAAATAAAAGTTTAAAGATATAGCCTTCGGTCAAATATAAGTTCATAAAAAGTTCATAGAAAAATTATAGTTTAAAATAAAACTGGTTACAATAATTATTCTTATATCTTACTGCTTTTTGATGATACTTTTGTATCTGATAGAATTGTAACTTTAAAGTTTCATTGATCTTACTAATGGTTTATTGCAATAATATATTATTCTGACTGTGATAACGCGACTAATATTAATTTATAAAAATTTCAAGTTCCCATGATACTTATAGAATAAAATATGCCAAAGATCCCAGGTCGAAGTCAAATCTAACAATTTTCAGAAATTTCGTTAATCTCTCGCCCAATTTCTCCTGCCTAGAATGATTAATATTAACCAAAAATCTTTGGCTTGTTACAATTCCATTGAAACAACGTTTTTCTTTTTTTGTTTTTCAAAGCTACGCTTGGTTCATGTCGACTTTGGGGTTTGCCAGTATCGGGAACCTGACAGTAATGGCTGTTGAAAGGTGGTTACTGGTAGCCAGACCGATGAAAGCTCTGTCCATAAGGTGAGAATGATTCCATTTACTTTTACTTTATTTGGCAGGCAAAGATGTTTCGAAAGAACTGTGTATATATTTGGTCAAGGTGAAGAAAAATGGCCTTGACTTTGTCAGTCGAATCGCGGAGCAACACGACGGACGTTCCGCTCCGAAAATCTCAACTCGTCGCGACACACGTGCACGTGAACAATGTAGAGAAGAAGTGGATCGTAACACTCGATCCTGCATAATACACGATGCTTTTCTTTGCTCTGTCTAATTACACGCCGAGATGCGTCGCATGTCGAATCGAATAACGCGAAGGCGAATTGATCGTTCGTTCCGCTTACAATTACAAGTTATAGCTTTTCAGATCAATCTTATGAATCGAGCGTTTATGTAAATACAGCTCCGTGTTTATGCTTTTATGTAAATGAACGTTCGCGGCGAGAAATAATTACTAATTTATAAATATTCAGAAGATAAAAAGCATAACACTGAACAACTAGCTTCATAGATCAGAATTTCTGATGTCTCAACAGAGACCCGTCAAACAACTTTCAATCGCAGTCTTTGAACTTTATAGTGGAAAAAATTTGTATCGCAAGTTGAGAAAATCTTACGAAAATTCTTGTCTCTCTACAGAAATTCGGAGAAGCCTTTTCTAACAATTTGTAACATTTTGCGCCGTCGACTGTTCGACGAATACGAAAACGTTCGAAGCAAAGATGTTTCACGTCGTGGATCGAGCCTGTAAGGTAGTAGCATTCTTTAATAACCCGCGAGAGTCGCCTGTGTAATTATGAACGTCGTTCTAGATTCTAGAGGATAAGTTCAAGATTAAAAATCCGCGTGAATCACTTCAACGGTATTTTACCGATCTTCTAATCAATTTTGGATTAACAATGTCGGTCTCCGTTCTTTAGACGCTTCTTAAGGTGCAGCTTTTCACTCTTACGTTAAGACAGAATGGTGTTTCGACGATGAAAAAGAAAACGCGTAGAGAAATGTTCTTAAGTGCTTACGCTACGATGATAAAGGAGAAAATAAATTTTCCTGGCCGCGAGCCACGATTACTTCGCTGAACACCGTAAACGAAGTAATCCTCTAACGCGAAAATTTTTGCCGATAATCGTCGGCCAACCAAAAACCGAATTAAACACGTTCGGACGTGACACGTGTTTCTTAGAAAAAGGAGATTTTTACTTCCAACTTTGTTCCCATTGATATTGAAACTTTAATCGATTGCAACGAAAGCTGTACGAAATGTTCCAGTAACATTCTTATCTATTCTTGAAGAAACGTTCCGTTGCAAATTTTCGATGCGATTCTTTCGAAATGTGCAACGTGTCTTCCGTGATTATTCTACATAAATGAATTTTTTATTTCTCTGCCAAGTTATTTAAAAACCAAGAAAGAGGCTAATTCTCGAGATACTCCGTATTGCCTATGCAATTACCTACTATACTAAATATATCAAATATTATAAATAAATACTATACTGAATAATATACTAAATATAATTGCAGATTTTGTCGATACCATTTAATGACAAAATCCGCAATCACTTGGTTGCCAACCCAATATTATGCACGCCGACGATAAGTTGCCTTATAATTTTACTTCACGCACTGTCTGTACGAATCGTCTGTTTTCTACAGGCATGCGATAACACTTGGAATCTTTGTCTGGATCTATGCACTCTGCCTCTCTCTGCCACCACTATTTGGCTGGGGTAGTTACGGTCCAGAGGCAGGAAACGTGTCTTGCAGCGTGTCCTGGGAAGTTCACGACCCACTTACCAAAAGCGACAGCTACATAGGATTCCTCTTCGTGTTTGGTCTGATCATCCCCGTTTTGGTGATCAGTAGTAGTTACGTGGCAATTATAGCGACCTTGAGAAAAGTGCGAAAGAGAGCAGGTAAGTTAGTTCCTGATCGTAATCTTTTCTAAGAACTTGCAAAATCTGATCGAGTCTGATCGAAATCTCCTCAAAACTACGGTAAAGCTTCGTCTATGTAAACTTGTCGACAGATAAGCGATTCGTACAATAGGAATTCCTCGCAGTATTTCTTTTTTATTTAATTTGTACTTTACAATTTGTCCAGATGGCCATTTGGTAAATGTTTCTAACTTATTTGCTAAATAACATGTGGATGGCTACCCCCAGCGGGATACCATCTTTGAGTTTGACTGTTTTATTTCTTACCTTGAAAATTGAACATAAGAAAATTTACTTTTTTTATTATTTAATTTGTACTTTACAATTTGTCCAGATGACCATTTGGTAAATGTTTCTAACTTAATTGCTAAATAACATGTGGATGGCTACCCCCAGGGGGTACCATCTTCGAGTTTGTCTATTTTATTTCTTTAGTCAGGTCAGTGGGGTGTTTTTTTTTAATTTTTCGTTCAAATAAATGAGCTCGATCGACGGAAGGCTATTTAATCGAGCGCTAGATAATAAAACTTCAAATACATAAACGGACTTAATACGAACAGAGTTCTTCTATAGTTTGCCTTTTGTATTTGTGAAAGAGCCATACTTCCGTTGCTCACGTTAGCAACGCGAAAATAATTTGTTTCACAGGCGCAAGCGGAAGACGCGAGGCGAAGATCACGAAAATGGTTGCACTAATGATAACTGCCTTCCTGCTCGCCTGGTCGCCTTACGCTGCTCTTGCGATCGCCGCGCAATATTTCGACGTAAGTTGTAAATTCATATCCAAGAATATAATCTTTTAAAGTGGTCACAGTTCCATAATTTCACGCAGAAAATTTTACAACTTCCTCTTATTACTTACATCGATCTTCTTGAATACATCTTTTCTTAGTGTTATCAGACGAACAATTTCTAATTTTGTTCTTGCAAAGTTTCGTTTAACGCGCGATGTAAAATTCAAATTTTCGTTGATAGAACTGAGATAACACGAAAACTCGCGTTACGAGGTTCTTCATCATCAAGACCAGTTTCATATTAATTCGTAAGATCGGCTGAAATTGAGAAAGCTGTATCGTTGCACGCGATACGAGATGCACCTTCCTTTGTTCGTACACCGTGAACGATTTGCATATCTATACATGTGGGGTGAAAGTATTTCGTTATAATTTCGTATTACCAGCAGGTGCCATTAACAGACACAACGCCATAACGATGCCCGTTAAATATCGTCACTCGTTTCGTATGTATTCGATGATATTTTGTGTTTCAAACTGGTCTCCGAACCTAGCACTGAACATCGCCATCGACGAGAAAGTTCAAACTTGTCGTTTGAACTTTCAATCTTATAAACATAATAATTTCTTTACTTAAGAATCTTCCGTTTTTTAATATAATCACGTCCATTATAATTTATTTAGAAATCACAACGCTATTGGTAGACGATGCAATACAACCGACAAAACTTATTATGTAGCTAATAGAAATCGTTGAGCGAGAGCAACAGATTATTCTAACAAAATCTTCGATTAATTTTCTAGGCGAAGCCATCGGCATCGGTAGCTGTGCTTCCGGCGTTATTGGCCAAATCCTCCATTTGCTACAACCCTATAATCTACGCAGGTTTAAACAGCCAATTTCCCCGCTCTCTAAAGAAGATCTTCGACGTACGAATCGCGAGATCCTCGTTACCGGACAGTCAAAACACCGCGTTGACGCTGTTGAACAGACAAGAACAACGGAACTGAGGACCATTATCTCTATCGAACAACGCCATAAATGTCTGCAGCTATGTAGATGTTGGATGAATCGTGGAACCATCGAATATAAGTCGTCTTAACAACGTGGTTCTTCCTTCTTGCCTCTTTGTTGTTTGCTTTCGCCTCTTTTCGTCCGCTGGATTTACTTATCCGATTACGGATTCGCGTACGTGAGCGGATCTTTTGTTTCTGCGATCGAATTAGTCGTGAGAACAGCGTTGAATTTTGCCGGGATACGCTAAACGTTCTTTAGTTTCGATGCGAAGATCTTAACACCTGGTGGAAGTTTCGAAGATCGCGGTGAAAAGCAAACGATACGCGTTCTTTTCTTTCGTTTTCCGGTATTTTCGTTTGCTTTTTACAGTCTTCGTGGCTCTCACGCGTTGCCATGTGTTAATTGATGCGTGAACTTTTTTGGCCGCTTGGTTCCACCGATAAACGTCGCAGTGTGTCTCTCGAAGATCGTTCGTGTAATGAAACGTGCGAATAAGAAAAATTGAATTTCATTACGGTTTGGTTTCACGCAGCGTGACATTCTTTGCCGAAATCATTCGTAGCAGGTAGTTTGAATGTATTTTGGCGCAGGTAAATTGCTAAAATACCGAATGAAAGAAACACCGAAGTTTTGAGTAGAGTAAGATAGAATTATTTGAGTTAGAAGGATATTTGAGTGAAGCTAAGTAATTCGCCTTGCGATTCGCCAAATCTCACAATGAACAATTTTCAAGCAAGCCACGTTTCAAGATATTCGACTTGTTAATCACGCGATAAACGAGAAGACGGATGATCGTAATGTCAACGAGAGAAACAATAAGAATCTCGATTAAACTTCATTTGTAATCTATATTGCACGCGACATATTTTAAGTCCATAAAATGACAATTGGTCGTAAATTAAAAGCAAGTGGGAGGAAAAAAGCAAAGCTTGGAGCAATGACGCAATTACGTTATCCATTAAGTATCGTAAGGATCGTAAAGCAGACGCGTTGTTATAATTTAGAAATAAAAATAACCAATAAGCAATCATATCTCTCTCTGTTCTCCATTGAGAGAGATTCTACGCTCGTAGAATAGTAATAGTTGCGCTGTTATTCTTTCTAATTCCTCTTACGAGTTCCAGTCGCGATGGAATCATTATGGATGGCTTTGCGAAGTATCTGTATTACGATTCGTAACACGTGCGATTATGGCAAGATAGCGAAAGTGAAATCGCGAGGAAAATTCAACGTCGCTAATCAAACCTTTTCTGAAGCAACCGCGTACGATGCGATTGACCCATCCAGATATGTAATTTCAAATTCAATCAGAAATTCGAATCGCAATTATATCTGCACGCTCTCCCATATCGTCGTTATTTTTCTTCAATTGTAATTATATTAAATTAAATTCAATTAAATTGTAATCATGGCAAAAGAACATACAGTGGTTCGCGAAAGTAATCGAACGTTCGTAAACGTTTTTTAATATCGCGTGTCACGTAAAACATTTTGAAATTTCACTGGCATCGTCAGATACGGATATGCTGATTATATTGAATTAAATTTTGAAACAAATGTAAAAACGTACACGGAAAGTACACAAGATGTTTAATGCAAGCACACGTGTATCTTTTAGAAATTATAAAACAGCCGAATAAGCCTCGATATTCGGTAGGATCGTCTTTCACACTTATTATACGCCCAAGATGACTATCTATGCTGTATACTAATCTTTCGCTAAATATATATTTGCGGTAAATATCTCGTGGCTTCTGTACGCGTTTCCAGATTGATTTGAAATATTATTAATACAACGAAAGTACAACGTTCCAAAATGTTTTCTACAACGTAAAATGTTTTCTACATAAAAGTTTTCTGCAGTGAGCGTTCGCGTATTTTTGCGCGCCACTCTACACCTACGTAGAGTACAGTTTATGAAGACACTGCAGATGATCGAAGAAGAGAATTTTTCCCTGAAATTTTCTGAAAACGCGCGTTTCGATATTCTACGACTGAGACTACGATAGATAATCGTCGTATCGGTTGATCGTATCGTGACTATGGCAAGATAGCGAAAACAGGATTAGGATTTCCATTAATCGAGCGTGTAACGACTCGAGCGAAGAGCGAAAAGGAATGAATGGATACCGTGCGTAATCTGTCTGTGAACGTTTTCACAAGAACGATCGGTATTACGCAACGATAATTGGCCACAGTCTCGCGACTACGAAGATTCGTTCGAGACGACGAGTTGCACGCCAGCCGTGAGACAGGTTTCGAATAAAAGCAAAAGCCACGGCGAAATGGGACATTGGATCTTGGTTTTTTTATTGCCACATCCTTAGCACGTGACCGTAATACTTCATCGATGGCCAAAGAAAATCTTGGCAACTGATACACGTGCTCGTCGTTTGAGAAAGAGAAGAATAGGAATCGTGGGATTAACGAACGAGGAACTATTTGTTCCGGAAGCTTTATCGTACAGAACGATTTTACACAGAAGTTTACAAATTGTTATTTTTCTCTATTGTTTATTGCATTTCATCTTTCGATAAGAGAAACGATATTTTTTCGTGGTTGATCTTCTCTTAATTTTCTTCTCGTAACGTACAAATCCGATCGTACTGTGCAACGTTCGATGCTAAATTTTTAGCTGATTCGAATAATCCTACCCTGTGTTGAATTTTCTACGAATGAAATTCCTATCTTACAAAGTAGCTTTTAATCGTATCTTTAACGTATAAAGTTTCCCTCGATTTGCCATCGAAAATTAACAAATCCTTTGTATAATAAGAAACAGCTGACTGTAACTATTTTGTGAAATATATTTTTAGTATTCTTTCACGGATCGAAGGCGTAGAAACTAGATATTTTTGTAGGAAAGCGCGTTGCGAGTTAAAGAACGATCGCATCGGGCCAGTGCACAGTGCGGCATTGTAATGAGAATTGGGGACAAAAATCAGAATTCGCTGGTCACATTCGTTCGCACGTTCGCAGATCAGATACACAGGTAATCGCATTAGATTTTGAGGTAGAAACGACTTTTATTAACTTCCGTCGATTTTTTGGGGAGAATTACTGTTCACGATTATATCGCTTACTTACAGACTGATGATATCATCGTACAATAAGATCGAAATCGGACGATTATTTCGATTCTTATCCATCGCATACCGCATTGTATGGCGTAACGATTGGAACCAGATCCGAATGCGGATGAAGCCAGAAAGAATTAAAAAATGACGGCTTCGAAAGGAGCGTTTGCGATATAAACGTTAGTCGAGGCAAGCAGCCTTTTTTTTTTTTAACATAGAGACTCGTTTTCGACGAGAAACCTGCTTCGAACAGGAGTGTCGATTCTTTACGGAAGCGAATTTTTCGAGAGTGGAAGCAAAGATAAAAGTTACAGTTAAACGCGAAAACATGCGAGAAGAGTCGAATGGAAAGAGGTAGTTGATGAGAGGAATTGATAAGTTTCTATGTTCAATCCGATAATCGTTTCGTTTTGTTAAGAAAAAATTAATCCACGTTGTTTAAAAGCGCGACTAAGTAACTTTATGGAAAAAGAAGCGAGTGGGTGAAATAAAAGAGAAATAATTTTCCCGAACAAAAGCATCAAACTGTGGATAACAAATATTCCATATTCCCCATTAAAATATATCATCGCCGTTTTAACGAATCTTCTACGCATTTTGTATTAAATCCTCTCCTGTTCCGTCAAACGATTTATAGAAAAGTACTTGACTATTTCATAACAAATCGTCTTCAATGGAAGCAATTAACCGAAAGAACAGATACAATTCGCCGTTTCGACGAGACGGTCGTAAAACACGAAGAACGACCGGCAGAAAATGTCTTCGTTGTCAACGAGCCAGAATCTCTCTTGAACGAAAGAAGAAGAACGAATTTTTTCGACAGGGATACTTTCATTTCCTGACATTTAAATCTTACGTGGAACGAGTTAACCAAATCGATGGAGAAGCAATTAGGAGGGAAGAAAAGAGGCAGAAGAACGGCGAATCTGACGTAGCTTCTGAAATCTGAGCTGTTGAAAATAGGATCCACGTTAAGAGACGCGAGTTTCTATTCTTTCGTTGAACAAGGCCATAAACTTGACAAATGAAAGGCGATTTCAGAGCAAGTGTAATTTACCGATATAAATGGCTGTGAAAGGAACTTATCGAGTGGACCACGGAAAAGATCGTACTGCGACTTGATCGATCGCTAGAAATCTAATGGTAAATTGTGGCCAATTCGATTCGATTCGATATACGACCGTCTTGTTAGTTATTTCATCGCGAGAGCAAGAAATAAGAAATATTTCGTGTTTTTGGTGGGTCGATTCGGTTGCTTGAATTGTTACGGAGCAACGTGGATTGTTATCGGTCTGGAATATACAGAGGATCCAAAGTTTCATGGATTTTCCGTATATATTACGCGACCAATACACAAACACGTTATACAGTACGTCGTTTCACGTTATTCTCTTATGCTGTTAGGTTGCACGTTTGAAGAAACGACAGATTACGCGTAGTGAGTTTGCAGACTGAAGTCAGAAATATTGGATTGACGATTACGATAAAGAGAACGATCTGGTTTCTACGATTGTTTGATTAATCTATATCACGTCTCTTCGAAGATATGACATTTATCGTTTAATTAGTCGATTAGCTCGTCTATAATACTCTGCTGAGATTTATGTTACAACGATCTATATTCTCCGAGAGCAGGTAAACCAGTTTTGCCTGTAAGATTTATCAAGTGTTGAGAATTCTCAGGTAATAAAAACATGGAGCGCGTGCTTTCAACTTGCGGCAACTCGTAACAGCTTAAAAAAGCAAGTCTCGTTGAAGAAACGTGGCGCAGCCCTACGCTTCTGTTCGAGAAGTGGTCCCAATAAAACTTTTGCTTATATAAAAGTAAATGAGAACGTAGACCATTAAAAGAGTCGAAAAGTTGATTTTCATCTTCTTCGGAGGAATAACGTGGAGTAAGAATGAAAAAGAAAAACAAGGTCGTTAGCGAGCGTGACTTTTAAGGAATTTTTCCTCATCGAATCCTTGAAATTTATGCGCACACTTTATGGCGCGCATTTTTATGTACGTGCGATTTAATAGCGCGAAGATGTTTCTCTACTTGAGACACGCATCGATCGAGAAAGAAATCGATATGCACGGTACGTGTAATACGCGGTGGTTTCGATATGGGACGGGCCACAGTGCAGCGAACTGTTCCGATAGCAAATCGGTCGCGAACGAGTAACGGTACCGAACCAGTGAAATTTGTCCTAATTCTTTATTTCGCCACGATTCGCGAAACGCTATCTCGTGCTTGATACGTTCTATAAAATAGTTTCTTTTTTGTCGCGCATAAAAATTTCTACGTTTCATAATTTTTGATCGGAGATTTCTAGGTCTCGCTCATTTAACATTCGTAATCGTTGTTTTCGATATAAAAATAGGAAAATGTACGTAAATGTAAGAAGATCGCAGGCGAACTCGTAGCGATTACACGTTTGTTTGTTCCAATGTTACTTTGCGACTAGAAAAGAATAGCTTAATATGAAAATACATTCGTCACATTTGACGATGCTATTGCTACGTTCTCGTCGTTTAAATTGAATTTTATTTGAAAACGATACCTCGCTCTGGGTTCCTATGTCTCTGTCGCTTGAATTGAACGCGGTAAAAGTATCGAGAGGTGGAATTATTTCAAAATGATATGCACCAGCAGTTTCCTACGCTCTTATTTCTTGAATCGAATTTAATCAAACTTTTACCACGTCGAATTAATACCTGCGATTTCCTATATTGCTGTTGCTGCGACGTTGATAAAAAGCCTGATGATCGGTCGAAACTGCGATTAGATTAGATTAGATTAAAATAGATAAATTAGATATTCGAAATCACTTACTTCGTTTCTGCTTTATATCTAATACGTTCTCCAAAACGGGACCAAGTATTTTACAATGCCTCGAAAGGCGATAGAAATCGTTAAAAATACGAGTTAAGGTAAATGGAAAGTAAATAAAAATATTTGAATCGCCAGTACTTGACGGTTTACTTCCGATGATATGTGAGCGTTGCCATTATTTTGACCGTCTGGCACAGGTAAAAATAATTCGACCTGGTCTCGAAGAAAAGAAAATTATAAAAGAGAAACTCGAGTCCTTCGACACTCGAAACGAACGTCCAAGTTTCTGGGTGTCCTGGTTTATCCTCCTATCGATAAATTCGTTCGTACAAGCGTATGATATTATTATTCGCGATTATTCGTATAGCGGAACATTTCTTGTACAAATTCCAATTACACAAACGAACGCAACAAGTCAACGTGGATCTAGTTTCTTATCAATCGTGATCTTACCGACCACGATCATATTCCACGTATTTGTATCGGTTTAAAAACATGATTATGCAACTTGGAAAAACTCTAGCAATTTTTCTTTTCCACTTCAGCGTTACACGTTTCGTTTTGCAATTATACGTTGTCTCTGCTAATTTATACTTTTTATACTTTATTAATTTATACTTGTGGTTATTGCGTTAGAGATTATAAAAGGAATACAGCGTTCATCGGTGCTAGAAACAATTTTCTTTTCTTATTGTTGGGCTTTAAAAGTTATAAATCTCAGAGGTTTGATTTCGGTTTATCGGTTGACATCGAAAAAGAATTGGAAAGTAAGAACTGTTGGAAATCGTAGAAGACGGCAGTAGAATTTTATTTTAGCTTTAAAATTCGCAACCCACGGATATTTGTTTCTTTACCTTTGCCTTTAAAGAGTCAGATCTGCCTGAAGCAAATTATTAGACCGTTCGAAAAGTTTTTTTGGTTTTACAAGGAAATAATAAATGCACAATATTTTTCGTTTTATATTATTTTATCGAGTTACGTACGATCCATTTTCTTCTATCGAAATCAAAAATCAGAACGTCCGATAGATTAGGTTTCATGTTCGTACAAAGATGCGTCGTTGTAAAAAACGTGTAAGTTGTAAAGACACTTTTCGGACAGCCTAATACAAATTACAAATTACACCGTGTGACACAGTTTGACACTTGTAACGGGTAGACTATCGAACATTCCTTTCTCACAGACCCGTTATTTGCTTAATACATTCTCACCGGTCTCACACAAATCATCATATTAATTCGTCCAGTCATCGTGGTAAAAGATTGCCGTTATTCTATTGCACAATCACATTTTAAGATTTACTCGTCAAATCTTCAACTTTCACTTGTAAGTATCGTCCACTTCGTTGATACTACTCGTTCATCTTCGAAGAGAATTTGTGGTCTCAAAACGGCCAGCCGTTAAATTAATCATCGTGCTCTGTCGTTTAAATTGTAAAGCAACTTCTACGAGCAACTATCGAAGAAAGCTTGCAGCGATTTTGTTTCGACGGTGGTTCCACAGCGACGAAAAGATAATATTCGTGATGACAGAAGCCAATTATAAACGTCGGAAATACCTGCGATATTCGTACATCAATAATATCTAGAAGCGTGGACGATCAGAGAGATGCGATTCTGTTTGCCATCGACTTAATCTTAGAGAGTAAACGTGTTATTCTTCGAGATATTTACAATTGATAAATTGCTTCCGTTTGTCGTACAAATAGCACGTTCCATCGTCGATTATTAATGGAATAAAATGTTAAATAATCGATCAGAGGTAAGATGAAATAAAATATCGCATCGTGAAAAGAACGATGCAGAGACAAAGTTTTCTAAATTGTACATTTTAAATGGAATCGTAATTTTGATAAACGCATTTTGTTTCTCGTGTTTAGCGAGATATCGAATAATAATGTACGATAAATGATATTAAAACGACGATCAAAGATGAACGTTCTTGACATTTAACAAACGTTTGATACTCTAAAGTGTAACAAGATCTGGAAACGATATGAAAAACTGTTCGAAAGTATAGAAAGTATATTGGAATTAAAAGAAACTGTTTCGCCGAAGGGGTAGAATTTTATAAAGAATATCCAATTAGGATAGCAGAGCGAATCGTCGTTGTAAAATGTAACGGATATTACGTTACTATTTAATGATGGTAATAACGATTAACGAAGACGCTCCTAAACGAGCTCGGATAATCTTTCAGTAAATTGTTCTTTTATCGTGTTTATTATCGATATTCTTTATTCTCCGATATTAAATGTAAATTATAAATAAACGAAATGAGAAGATCAATGAGAAGAACTCCTATGCGCTTATACGTTGTCTTTACTAATTTATAATAAACTTGTCGTTATTCTATTGGAGATTATAAAAAAGAATACAGTGTTCTTCGGTTGATGAGAAAATTATACTGGGAACCAGCTGGTACACGAGCTATACCTGGACAAATTTTTCTTCCTTTTATCATTTAATTTGTACTTCACAATTTGTCCAGATGGACATTTGGACAAATGTTTCTAACTTAATTGCTAAATAACATGTGGATGGCTGCCCCCAGCGGGATACCATCTTCGAGTTTGACTATTTTATTTCTTACCTTGAAAATTGAACATAAAAAAATTTCTTTTTTTGAATTGTTTAATTTGTACTTTACAATTTGTCCAGCTGGACATTTGGTAAATTTTTCTAACTTAATATAAGAAAATGACTCAGTATTATACGCCTACTATGTCGACGAATAAGACAATGCTCGAATATTCCAATAGTATATCAAGATGCGAAGCAATCTTTCACTTTTATTTCACTTTTCACGAATTGATAATCCTAACAGCGTGGTAAATCAAACTCTTATATTCTCTACTTTCCACTGATTAAAAAACCTTCTATCCTGCGATATCTCAATTTAAAGAATTTCCAATACCATTTCATCCACCTCGTACGAATAATGCGAAATGGTTTGTCATTCCGTCAATCCATCAAAAGTCCATCAATCTCCGATCCTCCTCCGATCTTTTCAATCCAAAAAGTTAGCAATACCACGGTTCTGACTTGTAACGAGCAGCCCCAAATCATTTTCCCACTACGCGGATCAACCAGCCATCACAGCAACAGAAGCAAAATTCTAATCGAACCTCCCACTTTTGCATCGACAGCATAGTATAACAAAGGTGTCGAGGTAACTCACGATTGGTTTGTGTATCTCATTGTTGCTGGTTCGCGGGACATCTTTGTGAACGGGGACCATCGAAAAGCAAGAAGAAGCAAGTGCTGGTGGGAGGGAAAACTCTCTCTCTCGAGCACAGCTGATCATTAAAGCTACCGCTGGCCAGTCAAACTTTCACGCTCGGTGATATCCAAGCTTCGTGCGTCGAAACGCGTCGAGTCTCAAGGTCTGCGAAAATCGATCGACCGATTTTTTTCGCTCCAGCCCCTGCACCTGGGCCTATTAACCTCGTTTTCGCTAAATCGAAATTTAACGGAAGATAAAAACGAGATAAATTTTCGAAATACGAAAGCAGTGAATGTGATTCGATCGACTCGCTAAACAATAAGAATCTTCGCTATAGAGCGACGTTGAAAAATCTGCCAACTTCGTTTTCGCTGAATCGAAATTCAGCCGAGTTCGTACAATACGAACATCGCGAACGACAAGATCGACCTACGTATTTACGTACGAAACATCGAGAGTTTTTAACCTAACGCAAACTAAAAGGTGTTTATCTCGTTTTCATTGCATCGATATTTAATCAGAAATATGACCGAACGAATCTTCCACGAAATAAATTTCCGATCGAATCGACACGTCAAAGGATAAGGAACCTTCGCTGTAAAGTGACACTAAAAGGCGTAGGTATCGGGTTCTAGCGAGAAGAATCGTGAGCGAGGATATCCGAATGGAATTAATGGAAAAGTTGCATGGTGAAACTGAATCGATGAAACGTTGATTAAAAAGAACGATTTTAATTTGGCAGAAGAAACTTCTTTCGTAGAAATGGTAAGGAAAACGCGGAGGAACGAGCGCACGAGAAAGGAAGGAAACGCTGGCTGCGCGTAAATCGCAAGAAAGAAGTCGAGGACCAGCGCCACGAGGTAAGGAAAAGTGTTACGGATCGCGTCCCACGATTTTCGACGACTCGATCGAGGAGCTTCGTCGACGACCAGATACACTGTCGAGCTGTGGCAAACATTTGTGAAATAACATCATAAATATGTTCGTCGTACGTCCGTCGACTCGTGAAGACTTAATCGTTAAAATTTGCTAGTGAAAAGAACGAGACTTTGATCCTCGAAGAATCTTTGCTCCTTAATTTCCTCTGTATACGTTCGAAAATAAGTCTCCTGTGAAATATGATAACTAAACTAGACTTTCAACGAGTCGATTTTGTATTTAGCACTTTGTATCTATTAGAAATTACGATTTAGTCTAACAAGGGAAGAATTTGTCGAAACTATTTGCAAGAGCCATAGAAACGTAGATTAGTTACATATAGAGTCATAGAAATAAAATAGAAATGGAAAAAGAAAACCATCATTGGTCGAAAGTTAACTATCGTCGCGTGTTCCAAAGATCGTATAAATTTGAAAAAAACGACCACTTATCGTTAGGGTCCACAGTATCGATCCTTTTAACGAAAAATCCATCGAAATCAAGAGTTACGCGTATCTAATTATTAGTCGAGACGAATGTTGCTAATTAATCAGAAAAACGCAAAAGTATTTGGACACCGTTCGATTTCCTATTAACATAGATAATATATTCGTACAAATTTTCTACATTTACCAAATGTCCAACCGGGCAAATTGTAAAGTACAAATTAAATAATAAAACAAAAATTTTCTCCGACAAATGTTCCGATAATTTCCCGTATCGCTGTAATCCATACAAATGTTCGATTCGTCGACAAATCTGCGTTCCTCGTGTCTGTACGATTGAACTTTCGATCCCTGAAACTCCCTAAAACGTACATCTCGTTGGTTGGGAAGGTTACTCGTCCATTTGAGATTCACGAAAAGGATTTAACGTCTCGTCTAATCCCGTTAAACGTGCCGTATCACGTACGGATATCGACCTATCCGTTTTTCGCGAAGGAAAGAGAATCGTCAAAGGAAGAGCCAGAGAAAGGAACAGGAGGGAAGGAGAGTCAAGATCAGGATTTCAATCTCGAGAGATCGTATTGTCGGTCTGGAACGAGCGCTGCACTTGAAACTTGCATTATTTAGTGAAAGTTTCAGGCGTCGTTTGAATATCGTTGAAGGTTAAATTTACGTGTTCTCGCGAACGAACGAGAATTGATTAAAGATGATCGCCTGATGAATTGGATGATCTTTACTCCGAGTTTCGCGTACCGTACTTGAAACAGTGTCGTTTGTCGATCGAACCACTGTCGCGTAAGAAAGAAAATTGCCGGGACAAGCGACGAGTTTCGAATGTTTCCTATGGCAGAAATTTTGCATATCAGAAACGAGGATAGGTAGTTTCCCTTTCTTTAAATAACAAATATTTAGGCTTAACGTTATACAGTGGATTTATTCCTATGGTTTTATCACGTTTCAATAGTTCGGTTGAAGTATCGATTAATTTATAAAGCGTTACAGCAACGCGTCGCTCGATGAAAGACAAAACGAACGTAAAAATGTTCCGTTTGAAAACGTGTTTCTTTACTTTTAAATAGTGAAATTGTAATCGTACAGGCCATTGCGAAATACATCGAGTATCGTAGTAGAAAGGCAAAGATGACACAAAGAAAATGATAAAACTTGGATGTCCTTCGCATTTAAAACGGTAGACAGAACATTTGAACTAAGAAGAGCTTCCGTGTAGCCGTGCTACACGAACAAACAAATCATTTTGTGGTTTTCTGTGTTTCAGTTGCAGACCTTTAAGCGGGAATAAAGAATCACGGAAACGAACGTGATCGGTCATGCTCGGCGACTTCGTGTAAAAATGACGAGGAAATAGCAGTCTCGAGGTTTCATGGACGGGTTTGTCCGAAGAAAAGCCGTCTCCTCTCCCGTCTACTCGTCTCTCTCAGGACTATCGTCCATCGTACGATCGATGGCCGTTTCTTTTTTCTCTCGTCGACCTATCATTACAATGATAATGGAGTTGTTTTCCCAATCCTTCGGGCTTTGACGGGCCAACGTATTTAGGCGCGGTTCCACCGACGAAAAGCAGACAGACAGTGCCACACGAGCAACATCGTAGTTCGCTACTTGGAAACAGGAGTTGGAAGAATTTGAGAAATTCAGTGGAGGAAAAGATAGGAATATACATGGGCAGTAATATAAAGTAGAGAACGTTGGAACGTCGAGGTTACAAGTGAGAAACTGTCATAGAAGCTCAGGCAGAACTTGCAGGAATTTATCAAACTACACGAAAGAGGAGATAGAGACGTACAGCTGAAGTAACGCGAAACAGAGGACGTTGGAATGTTAAGATACGAACGAGCAGCTTTCATATAAGGAGCTTAGGCAAAACTTTGGAGAACTTGAGGAATTAGACCGAAGAGGACAAGGCATACGAAGAAGATACTTGAATGTTAAGATCGCAAGTGAGAAACTTTCTGTTCGAATAAAGGATAAAGCAACATCGAGTGGAAAATAGGAATCAACGTAGAACGAGGAACATCGAAGAATACTAACGGCGCGAACGAGGAATGTTCACGGAAGAAAGTTGCAACGTTTAAGGGTGCTGCTTCGACGATGATATAGTATCCGATGTCAAAAGCTTCTTCCTCCAGTGTAAACTTGATCGGATAGACGCAGGACACGCTGGTTGAGGTGTTGTGGACGACCAAAACAGCTGAAACGCGAAAAGAAAAAAATAAACGGTGAAAACTTAAAGATGAGCAATTCGATGGCTCCAACGATTATTTTCTTCGTTATCTTGTTAGTCTGTAATTGCACGATGGGTTACAATATCCTGCTGGCCACTATGGGTGGCACGAAGTCGCACACCGTGCCATTTGTGGCACTGGGTAGCAGTTTGAAGGCACGTGGACACAACGTGACCCTGTTGAGCGCGTTTCCGGGACCAGCTGCGAACAGCGGATTGCAAGAGTTCGTTCCGCCTATCTTCGAGGTATTCATTTCCAATTTTTACGAATAAGATATTTCACAAAAAAAAAAAAAAAAAAAAAATTACGATACGAAGATCGACAAGTGACAGAAATTGAGAATTCTTGAATTCGGTGTTTTCCTGCTATCTAATTATGAAAGATAAGCTGATTAGAAGTAGCTCTTAGAGAATAACGGAAGACATTTTCGAGCGCGTATTATTCCGTCTAGACGCAATTTCACCTATAGTATCAGTTCGTTGGATTATTTAATTACGGGAGTGCCGGAAGTAGCACAAGGGCGTACAAAAGGGACGGTATACGAATTGACTGGAGTTTGTAGCGTGAGCAAACAGCTGCTGGTAAATTATAGAAACCCGGGTCGAGAAGCTTGGGGAATTCGATGGTTGTAGGCCATGTACACGCAGAACCTCTTGGTTTCAATGAATCCTGTTCGTTCCACTGGGCGGAAATAAAACAAATAATTTGATACTGGTATTTTGATAATTGAAATAGAGAAGATTATTATCGAGAACGACGTATAATAGGTTCAAGAAAAGCAACAATACAAAATAATACGAACTAAAACGTATTTGTCAAATGGAATAAGACAATCGAGCTTCGTTCAAATTAATCGAGTCAGCTGACTCAGATGCGCACTGATAAAATGGTTTCAAATTGCTTGAGTCCGCGTTTTGCTTCACACGAAACGTACAAACTTCAAGCGAAGTCGAGGTTCTTCAATTACTCGCAAAAATGTCAAGTTACGTAATTATGTTCGAAGCAAACGCTTGGCTTTTGACCCGACAGTTTTGTACGAATCTCTTAAACTTGAATTTTACAAGCCTATTTTAATTCCAAATAATCTGATTAATCTACCGAAGGATTCGGTAAAGAAAACTCGGAAACCTAACTGCGTCTAAATTCGTCGCTTCGCGTATCGGTAACGTTAATGACTTTACACGAATTGCGTGCGTATTAAGCTTTAACTTCTCCATCTTCTAGTTTTGTCTCGCTAAAATGCTCGCGTTCCGTGGTTATTCGAAATAACACGTTTCCATCGAGTGGATACACAGTGGAAGAAATTTATTAAAGAAAAACGCGATAGTAGGATTGCTTTACGAGGAAGCTGGCATTTAGACTGTGTTTTATTATCGATAGGCTTATGTCGGGAATTACACGTCCGAATGGGACTTGGTTGGCGCAAGATTCCGAGATGAAATGCCTATCTCTCCGTGGGACGCAATGCGATATGCCTGGGAGGCATGCGAGGCGCTTCTTCGCGACGAAATCTCCGTATCTTGGCTGAGAAGACCCGAAGGCAATTCTCAGACGCGATGGGACGTCGCGGTCGTCGACGGAGCCTTCCCTGAGTGCCTTCTAGGAGTTCTTCATGGCGAGGATGTGCCCACTATCATGCTGAATACCGTAACTATTTTAAATACGCTGTAAAGACAGGTCATTCGCTAGCAAACATATTTGCCAATAGCGTTCGCGAATAACAAGTCTGTAATGGCCGAGACCTAAAAAAGTATTTCATTATGTACATGATCTTTAGTCTGGATTAAAATTTTGAATAATTTTGGATAAATTAATTTTGAATAAGAGCGTAATAATGGGTGCAGGAGTAGACATTTGAAAGAATATTTTAAAGCAAATAAATAACAGCAAAGTAGATAAAGGAGTTTCGAGAAAACTGGTTCACCGCACCTTTCTCAATGTCTCGATTACTCGTAGCGAAACAACTGAAGAAAAATGTCGATATAGGTGGCACTATACAGCGGATCCATAAGTCGCCAAGGGAACCCATCGCCATGGTCCGTCACGCCTTACTTTGGCAAATCCCTGACCCAGGACATGAACTTCTTTCAAAGGGTTCTAAACGTAGCCTGTCTCGTCACCTTGAGAATAATGCACTGGATTATGGTCAGCGGGTACCTTCAACCGGTTCTGAGAAAGTACCTAGGTACGTACATCTTTTATCGGCGATCGGTTTCATCCACGACGATCTGCTTTTTCTCGAACAATCTCGTTTCATCTTCGCTGCTTCAGGGAACCAGTTACCAGACGTGCGAGATCTGACCACGGAGATTCCTCTGACGTTGCAGAACAGTCATTACAGCGTGGCGGAGTCGGTGCCGTATTTAGCGAACGTGGTGAACGTCGCGTGTCTGCATTGCAAGCCGGCGACAAAGCTTAGTCCCGACTTGGAGAGCTTCTTGCAACGCGGTGAGTCGATATCCTAAGTCAACTCGCGTCGTTAACGGGAAATTACGCTCGCTTGTTGGGCCAAGGTTTGTCGATTGGTCGGAGAAAGTGGAGATGATGGAGCTGCGTCAAAGGATATTGAACATTTCTCTCGTAGCATGGGAAAGATGCAAACTCGCGCGATGTAGAATTTACATGCTCGCTGTAGCGAAGATCGAATTGCCGTAGGAATGTAACGCTAGAACCACCGACCAGATTAAAATACACAACTTGTGCCAAAGAGATAGAAAAGGAAGATACGGAGAACCAATTGTTATCCTGTATTTTACGAAGAATCGTTCGAAATTATTATAAAAATTCACATATCGGTCATTTCAATGGACCTGCTAGCTTTAATGTTAAAGTAGCCTTGATACGTCAAAAATGTCTAATCTGTCTTTCTGTCATAACGATCCATTACGTTTTTGTACCAGCTTATCGTACAATGGATCATTTTCAGGCCAAGTCGAAAGACTGAAAGTAGTTCGTCACGATAACCGTGAAACATGGCCGTAGGTTTCATATTCGTATCTATGGGTTCGTCGGTTCGAGCATCAGGAATGCCAGAGGCACTTCGTCAAATTTTCGTGGCAGCCTTCGCCACGCTTCCGTACAACGTCGTGTGGAAATGGGAAGGTATGAAGATCAAAGATCTGCCGTCGAACGTCAGAACGGCGGCATGGTGGCCTCAGCAAGAGCTGTTAGGCCATCCGAAGCTACAAGCGTTCGTCTCACACGGAGGACTTTTGTCTTTGCACGAGGCTGCTTATCACGCCGCCCCGACCCTCGTTTTGCCTGTTTTCTGCGATCACGATGGAAACGCGGCACAAGCTGGTAAAATATCGACGCTTCGCCTTTTATCTTATTGTTTCGTTAACTCTTTGCACTTGGAATATCGATCAAAGAGCACGTAACAAATGTGACTATCTGTCTATGCTTGTGTTTCTTTAAACGAACGAAGAATATACTCTGGCACCTTTGATCTCTGTTTAATATATTTGAATTTTTTAACATTTTCTACGATATTTCTTACATTATACAATTATCGTAAGCGCGTGTCTAATTCTATCACAGAGAATTGTTTTCCATTAAGTCGTGGAACCTTGGCAAAGACCATGAATATCGATAAATGAAATAAATAAATAATAACTTTAGAAATATATAAGACTGAAGGAATTGGATGACTTGGAAGAACTTCTACTAAGCGTACGATCTTCGAAGGAATATTTTCAATCCTTTTGCATTACAGAAAAACTGGGTTACGTTCTGGTGATGGACTTGGCTAGGATATCCATCGGAAGCTTTCGTGATGGGATTCTCAAGGTGGCTGCCATACACAACAATTCGTACCGAATGGCAGCGAAGAAGAGAAGCTCGTTGCTACGGGAGTTGCCAATTAACCCCAGAAAACTGGCTACTTGGTGGGTAGAACACGTTGCCAAGTACAAAGGAGCTGAGCATTTAAAAAGTTCTACAAGGTACGTCGAAGCCTTTCTAAGAATTTCTCTTTTAGGTCTTAATCCCTAAGAAATTGTTTAATGGAATTAATTTGTTTTAGATATATGAATGTTATTCACTATTATTCCATCGATGTGGCAATGTTTTACGCGATAGCGTTATTACTATCGGTATACGGACTGAAGAAATTGTGTTGGAGAACTATTTCCAAACAAATTGTCAGGAAGAAAATCGACTAGACTGTGAATAGTGTCAATTTCGTTTTCTGTGAAATTATCATGTATTTATTTAATATGTTTAGTACCTTTTAATACCGTTTATGGATATTTTAGCGATTTTTTATATTGCCTATATAAATATCTTACGATTAGATTTAAAATATTTTCTTAAAAATCTAAACGTTTCTATCCTCTTTACTGTGCTTGAATTAATATGTAATATAGTAAAATAAGCTCTGTTTAGATGAAAGAAGAAATAATTAAAAGTAAAAATTAGTGATTATTCAGAAAATGATAATATCGACGTATAACAGGTTTCTACGTTAACTACTATTGATGTAGTGGACCGAATGTATCTTTGAAATCTCACGGAATGATGCAATGTAGTTTACATTGCACATGCAATTTGCACATTGCAATTTGCAAAGTCTATGGTTTAAACTAGAAGCGCGAAAATATATTGAAACAATCTTTTTGAGACTATATGCAATTCATAAAACTATAAACATCCGGTTGTTCGGCAATTGAATAAAAGCGAACTTGTTTACAAACATTCGAATCAAAAGCTATTCTGACATGTTATATGTATATTGCCTGCATAACCACTCTCCGATGTAAATAAGAGAAACCAGATATATATCATGAACATTGATATAAATCACTTCTGGCAAGATGTTTTTGCTTATGCAACCTTCAACAAGATAAATAAAAAATAGTACTCGCTTCAAAACAAAGACTCAACGATAAGAAGTCTTTTTTACGTAGGTATCTACTCTTATGCAACCTTCAACGGGATAAATAAAAAACAGTATTCGTTGCTTCGGAACAAAGATTCAATAATAAATATTCTTGAAAACAAGTTTCTACCGACACATACGCTGCTACATATGTAAACTGGCTGAACACATTCCCATTTTTCCCTCTACATGGAAGAATTCCTGTATGCTTTACCCGTCGTAACTACTCGTCGTAACTTATCGCGTCTGGCCTCTATTATTGGGTGTTCTGACAGCGCTTCCAATCATTCAGACAAGTATCGTTTCTCATCGGGAACGACAGTTCAGGAAATGGTTGAAACCTACGTCGCACTTTTAAACACTTTAGACTGGGTGCAGATACACCTACATGCTATTCGATTCTGTAGGTTTATACATAAACGATGTAATGCACATGAGTGCGAGATCTCATTCTTAAAAATATAAAGATATCGAATTGCGTAGCGTCACCGATGATAAATCGCAACGACGTCATATCGTAAACTCGCTGTGTCAGGCCTTACGTCCCAAATGTTTGTGAATATATAAACGTCTACGGATATTGACGGAAGCAAGATAGCAAGACGGGGAAGGGGGCATGCACGTGGCTAGTGGCGAAGTATGGTACTGACGTTAGTTAAGGAGTCTTTACGAACGGCGGCGCACGAGTCGGATTCCCGCCGCGACACGAGCAGGGTACTCGTGTTTTCACGACGCTTCTACGTCCGTGACCCGTGGCGAAGTCGGCGCTCGATCACGATTGGATCAGTACCAGCTGATTCGTTCGTCAGAATGTTGGTGTACGTTTTGTTATTACGTTTCTGAGGGCTGCCTCTAACCGAGTGTTCTCTCGTCGTCAATCGCGAATCGGTCCGTGTGTGCGGAGACGATACGAGAGTGGCGGGCCAGAGTGCAAATTCCGGGGCACGCGAGTAGAGCCAAAAGGTAAATGCCAAATATGGGATACAACGTAACGTGTGTGTATGTGCGAGATGGTAGTGAGGATCGTGGTGTTTTGAAAGGACACGTCTAACCACGTGGAACGTGGTGCCAGTTTGTAGCGTGACTCGACAATTTGTTCGTGAGACGAAAAATATAATAAACGTGCATGCTTGAGAAAAGTGAGGAGGTAACAGTCTATGAGAGGAGGCGAGAAACAAAAGAGGGCACTTGAGACGATGTCGCGAAAGAAGAGAGAACAGAGACGGGAGAGAAAAGAGAGAGAGAGAGGCAGAGAAAGAGACAGAGAGAGAGAGAGAGAGAAACAGGCGAGGCAAAGATAGAATAAAGACACGAAGAAGAGAGTCGAGGCAGAGAGTTGACTGTTGTTCGTTCAGCGAAAACACGTGGGGAGCGAGCGGGAGTTTCGCCGTGATCGACGAACGTTGTTTCATAGCCCCGTAAATGAAAGTTCTTCTCGTTAAATGGATGAATCCCTCGTGTCGTCGTATCTTGACGATCGATCGTTCCTCGGCACTTGGCGAAGGTGCACGAGAAACGGTGGAAAACGGCATCCTGTTAGACGAATATGCGCGAACGGTAAACGATGCTGCGCATACGAGCATGTAGAGTGTTCACATGGTGGCGGTAGGTGGGTAGCTGGATATCTGGTTTCTCACTCGCGGCTTCTGGGGCCTGTTGGTCACCGGAAAACAAACGGTCGAGGTCGGGGCCGAAGTCCTCCATGCAAAATGCCGCATACTGAATACGCGCAACAACCGATGCAACGAACAAATGCTCTATGCAGTATGGGCATCATCGTGTGTGTTGTGTGTCTGTTGGGACGCTTTTACCCTCTTGCGCTTGCCTCTGGCGCGTGACGTAATCCATTCAAGCGCTTACTACGCAATACGGGACGCGGGCAGTAGCAGCCGCCTCTCTCTCTCTCTCTCTCTTTCTCCTCTCTCCTCTCTCTCCTCTCCAATATAGTATACCTTTCTCTTTATCTAGTCTAGAGGAAGACCATGCTTTCCATGCTTCCTTCCTTGTCGCACCCCCCTCCCACTTTGTCGGAACAACCCTTCTTTTTCTTATCATTCGATAATGGCGACGGGAAAGAAAACGGTCTCACGTCGTGCGTCGCAATTATAGTTTCCTCCCGACCGGTTTTTCCTTTCGTCCGTCAGTCGTGCTACTCTGTCTGTGTCTGCCTGCCTTTTGTGGCACGTGTTTTTACATATTCTCTGTTTTTCTCCGTCTCGAGTTAAGCGATCGTGCGTGCATAGACGTATATCCTGTGGTGCGAAGGAAATCATCAACGATCGAAGGATTTCCGAATACACGAGAGCAGAATTTCGCAGTCGTGTCCACTCGTGACCACCCTTTCTCCCTACCCCCACTTTTATGACATTCCCCTACCGTCGCGGCGAGTTTTCTTAGCGTCGCATGTGAATTACGCGGTTCTTACAGCAATCGGACGTGCCGAGCCGCGTTTTGTTTCGTCGCGTGTAGTGTGTACGCGTGTGTCGAACGCGTCGCGCGTGAGTACCGCGGGGAGTTAACGGTATCATGTTTAAAAAAGCAACCCGAGGCGCGCCAGTGACGATAACATGGTCGCCTTGAACGGTGTTTGGTGTACTTGTTCGTTTGGTGATGTCTGTTCATCATCCATGTGAATTCGTACTTCCGTTGTACTATTTAAATCTTTATAGTCGCGTAAGAAACGATATTCCAATTGTGCTAGTAAACACAAAAGAAGCAGACTAGATCGAACTGTTTAACGAAGTTCAGTGCCGTGAATTATGAATTCTTCTGGTACGTAAATATGATTCCATCGCGTATCAACAACCTGTTCGAAGGTGGGATAAAGTAAACAAGCGGTGCGTAGATCGTCGAGAGCAGAGGCTACTTGCGGTGGTGGCGTCTCGGCGCTTTAACCTTCGGGGAGTGGTTCTTTGTGTTTCTTCTTTCTCTTTATGTTTTATGTTTTATTTTATTTTACCGGAGTCCGCGAAGCTAACTACGCATTAGAAGCGGCTACGAATCATCGCGCGTCAGTCGAAGGAGTGAGCACGCGCGCGCACGTACGCATCAACTCACGCACGCAGTCTTTGTCCTAAATAGTCCGTGGAGCGAAGTGTTGGAAGAAAAAAGATGGAATTTCGTGGTGTATAGAGCAAACTCGTGTCTCTTGTGAAATCTTCTACGGGCGAAGCCTTGAAAAAGTTCCGGCTAGGCGACGACGCAGAAAAAGAGAATTAGTCTGTGGTCGTGTGTTTTGTAATCGGTCGCGTTACCGTACACATCGATCCAGCTCCTTTTCCACGTGCACTTGTACCTACGTATATACCCCTATACTTGTACAATTAATCACAAATGTCTACGTGTACTCCTCGAGCCGGAAACGTTTTTTAAAACGAACAAAGACATTGGCTCTCAGCAATTGTTTTGCGGTTCATTTTCTTTGAACATATTTCCACAGCTATGTGAAATCGTAGAACAAGTATACTTAACCGTCTTCTGTTCTCGTTAAACGTCACAGAGAATCAAAGAGAAAAGTTTCCGATGGAAAAAGTTTTGTCTTATTCCTTAGTCTTAAGTTTCCTATACGAAATAAAACATCTTATCTCTTGTCGTTGTTGGCACGCGTGATCTGTTTCACTTTTACGCGAAAGATTTTCTCGAAACACCAAAAGTTCTCCTCGAAGTCGAAACAAGTTTGACACACATATAAAAAAATTCATACATGCAAATGTCCATATAATATATATAATACACGTACGAAGAAGTCCTCCACATAGACGTCGCTAAGAACCTTCGTAGAACTGATCAAATCAAAACGTTAAACGTTTCGTAATTTCTGATAAAATTTCGTTCTAAAAGTCTCTCCTAAGTCTTCCTCCAAACACCTTAATATGCCGAGCAAATTTACCTTTTCACTTTGCACTGATGTATAACTGATAGTGTTGCCTTTTGGTTTCTATTGATAATATCATACGTACACATACACTGGAAACTTGAAGCGTGTAAACAGACCGCCGTGAGCAACTGCATGCGTACATTTACACGTCTATGTACGTGCAAAAATCGTTCTACTTGGCCTTTTTACTTCATATCTATTTTCGTTATTTACGCAGTGATTTCGGACTATCGGCATGCCGAGTAATGTGGGACACACGGCAGTGGTGCTTCGGTAGTGATTGTGTTATCGACGTGTCATCATCGAGGACGAACGACACGGATCCACTTCGCGGCCAGGAATGTATGTATGTATCTATGACACGCGTAAGTATTGGCGCGTAAAAAGTTTCGGCACGTTCCTTAGCCGACAATTTGAACGGTTTCTGCGATAATAACGCGCAACAAGCGATCGTGTCCCATAGCCGTTCGAATTGCGTGTCGGCCAAAGTATGTCGAAGAGAATGTTATTTGTTCGCCGGCGTCTAGACGCATGATTTTTTCGATAAAAGGTGCTTCGATAATGGTGTGGCGATTAAGCATGCGGATTAGAATAGTTTGTTTGCTACGAAGATAGTGTCAATATTAGGGGATAAATGCATTTACTGGAAATATTGATTACTATATAAGTACAGTCTACAGTGAGTCACGAAACTGTTTCGATTACTCGTACATTTATTAATATTACGCGTGTTGTGCAAAACTTCTTGAAGTTTCGTGATTTCACATTTCGTTAGAATTCTGATCGTGGTTACATATATTGGTAAAATTTGAATATCTTGTAAAAAATCAGTATACAACATAAGCAGTCGTATACCGTGCCAAAGCCGTGCCGCTGTGAAAAGACTTAATAATTAGCCGTTTCGTTACGATAGAACTTGGGTTAAAATTGAAAACCATTCTGGATGTCTTTTTTCTTCAACTCGTGAACCATTGTTTGGCTCAGCACGAGATATACATATCTGTCACGTGCTCGCGAAACAGCGTTCAACTTCGACTTTGCGACACTTGTTCCGCGCTCAGGGTATCGCGTGAACAATGTTTTTTTTTTGTCTCTGCTTCTCCGTGCCGACGTGTTTTTTGCACGCGTGGAAGAAGCTCGCGCGCGCACACGCTGTCTTCTGCACCACGTGCGCTTAGAAAACACGTTGCACGACATTCGATTAATCGGAAGCGATTAAACGGAAGTAAATAAAAACGCGCTCGAGCGAGGAACTGCAATGGTCGTTTCGAGTCGGTTTCGAAGTACGTTCGTTCGTAAATCGTGGAAAATGCTAATTACGCGTAAACATGCTGCGAACAATTAATTGGCTAGCCAACGAAACGGTTTTTGCGGCGCTAGTAAACAAAATTCAATTAATTGATCAATTATGCAACGAAGTTATTGCGGACGAGCGTGCATACTGATATCGATGATCGTTAAATTTTAAACGAAAGATACAGAGCGCACGGAAACGTTAAATTTAACGATTCTGCGATAAATTACGTTTAGTGGCCGTTTAATTTGACCGATTGCTATAATAAGAAAAAACTGTCAATTTACGTGCGCGAGCTTAAATCACGTTAAATTATTTATAGTAGGTTGTATCGTATACGTAAAGAATCGAAAGTCACGTAACCGCGTATCAGAATGAAGACACGATTTAAAGAGGATCGTAACTCGACGAGAAAAAGCCGTGACGCAACCATGTTTTGTGTTATTGTGATTATCTTGAAATTATAACCTTCAACAGAGAGACAGAGAGAGAGAGAGAGAGAGAGAGACAGACAGACAGACAAAGAGAGAGAGAGAAAGAGCGTGTTCCCTCGTAAACAAAATTTTTATCGTAGATCGTTCTATCCATCCTTACCCGACTGTCAGAATTTCGTTCGGGTGTGAAATAAACATGGCTGGTCCGTCGTCACGCGAATGCAGGGAGCTGTGACGGAGACCGGGAAACGAGAGAAATATTGACCATCAGATATAACAAAATGGTTACGTAAGCTAGGCGACGGAAGGGTGGTTGATCCGAGGAAAATTATTGTCACGTCTCTCGTTCGGTTAAATTTTCTCTCGCATAAATTTTCCCATAGAAATAACCATCTAGCTAGCGTGTAACCACTTTTACGTATGCAGAGTAAAGAAACGTATCAGATAGCCGTATTTCATTTACGCTCGATGGAAAAGAGAGATAAGAAGATTTTATTAAAGGTACACCATCCTCGATAACCGACAGGATAAAATACGTGACCAGTTAACGAAACGACGAAAGTTATTGTATTCTCGACTATGAACACGAAACGACAGCTCGCATCGTTACGACCGATCATCCCCATTATCTCGACTCTTCCGTAATCAGCTTCTGTTCTAAAAATAACGACAACGTGTCGCTACCGATGGAAAAGAAACGCGGACACATGTACGTCGAGAACGTTACTAAACACGATAACGATCGCGAGAAATCACCGTCGGGATCGTAGAACGGAAACGCCGACGACTTATACTTTAAAAAAGGTCTGCGCCGTTTAATGACGTCGAGATCATCTCCCTGGTATCGCGGTCCGGTGCGTTTGGGGAGGGACGCTTTTCCAACGGTTTTAATATAGAACGACTCGGTCGACGAAACGATCGGACTACGAGCGAAGACAATGAACGTGTACGGCTAATTTTTAATGAGACGCGCACCAAGCATTTACCTACGTAACGCGAACCGATTCAACGAGTTTGACGCAACGGTTGTGACACACATGACGTATACCTTGCAGCGATAACGTGTTATCGCGACCACCGTGATGCAATTTCTTCGGTTTCCATTAATCTTAATCGATTTTTTTTTCTTTCATGAATGAAAATCGTAGAATAAGCATTCTATTTTCTCTCGATGTTTCTATTACGTTACTACGTTTATCGAGTACTATTATACAACTT
Organism: Bombus vancouverensis nearcticus; assembly: GCF_051014615.1. NCBI lineage: Eukaryota > Metazoa > Arthropoda > Insecta > Hymenoptera > Apidae > Bombus > Bombus vancouverensis. The sequence continues at coordinate 15,026,507 of NC_134919.1, forward strand.
AGGCGTAGATAACGCAGCATCTGGTTGAAACTTTATTTACTTGTCTTATTTATTTGGAAAAGGAAAGAGCTAGTTCATCGTAATGATATGCATTTTTGTATTTAACGCTTCGAGTAAGTAGTAACGAAAGTAATATTCAGCGAATTCTTGCGACTGTTTTTCAGCATCGCATAAATCGAACGAATTTAACAGAATTGAATAACGTGAATCGACCAAGAGGGAATGAAATGAAATGCTGCGTCAACGTAAGTTCCAGCCTCGATGGGTTAAGGTTGGCTAGAACTTGCGTTTTGACAGAAAACTGAACGTCCGATTCAATCGAAAGTTAAATAGCCGTGCTTCCACGTTTTCGCGATTTTCATCCCGGCGTGTAATACGCGCGGTATTTGCGCTATCACAGCGATCACTACTAGCAACGAACTGACCGGCACGAAAATGAAAGTTACGAGGTGGAAAAGTGGAAATTTCCTCGCGTGAAGGTCGTGGCTGTAATACAGCCGTTTAAGGAGATCGAGGTTTCCATGGAAAAGGAAAATGTGACGGTCAAGGACGACGAAAATGTAGATCAATTAGCGCGGTATCGCGCTTCGTACGCTCGCCGCAGGGAACTCAGTTTCAAAGTAACAAGTAATTCTTGTCGCACAAAACGCGCGTATCTATTTGTCGTGTAACAACGACTGAAATCGATGAAATCGTTAAGACGATATGTCAGCTTCTCCTGTGTCTCCCAATATACACCGAATTAAGGACAAATACCTATACGTAGGTCAGAAGTAATCGGGAGAGCAGTTTGGAATTTCGTGACGAATTGATACAGGTGGAGAAATTAAGGTCACTGGAAGATTTTGAGTGATGGAACTTCTTTGCAACTTTGTTCTTATGGACTTTTTTTTTCTTCAAATTTATGGTATCACAGTATCATCAATTTTAACATGTTTTATATCTGTTAGCGTTAGTAAGCGTACGTCTTCTCCAGGTTATCGTTTAATTTTTACACAGTCGCATAGAAGTATCCTTTTTATATAAAATTTTCATTTGAAGTTTAAACAAATTTTTATAATATCGATATACAGAGCGACAACGTGGGAAATATTTATCGTTACATGATCGACGTGAAAACGCGTCGAAAATAATTTGATTGTAAAAGCTGTTTGTAAGAGTCACAAGAGGAACGTAATGAATTATGACCAATTATACGTGTTAGCCTTTGCTGTCAAACCGAAATTCGATGATCGTTTATGGAATATATCGTACGATTTTGGAATATTATTTAAATTCTGCGTAATCGAGCTTCACGCTTATCCGTACACCATAGATCCCAAAATTCCAACGAATCAGCCTGTATATCGTGACTACGTCTAATCGGCCGAAAAGGACACACGTGGCCATATAAGCCAAAGAGGCATCTATTTCCTCGTAAACGGCTGGAAATGTCCTCGAAGCGTTCGTCTGTCGGTGAGCAAGTAGTATAAACCGAAAAGGATGGGAGAGGCCGTGATCTCTTGACACACGTAATTTGGGACGACGCAAAAGCAATGCGTGGGTCGTTGCCGAAGCTTCCTGGAAGCGTTTTCTCACGGTGTTTATATGTTCTTGTTTCCACGCCTTCGATCGATTCCGCAACCCACTGAAAATAGATCGTCTATCGAATCACGCGATCCCGTGAAATAAAATATGCAAAGTAGATCTTTTCGTTAATTTAAACTCGTTGCGATCCTCGACTTTTTATATTTCCATCTTTCGCCGATAACGGAAACTCGTGATATATTTTTTAAAGTTAGAAGGATACAAATTGAATCGAAAATAAACCGCAAGGTCAATCGTCGGCTAAGTATAAATGTCCAACGGTATAATTTTGCGTTGCAACGGTTTGATTCTATGGCGAATAATAGCAATTTCCGGAGGCCATTAACCCCTGATACACGAGCGGTTAACTGGCCCCTTATTGTACGGAGTCTGATCCTGATGATCATTCAAATCGATAGTCCGGTTATGTAGATACATCGTGCGGATTAGAACCGATGCAGCGCAGACGAGAGATGCGATGCTGCACCCCGTTCCGATTTCGTATTAATCGCCGTTACTCGATGCACGCGACCTGTCTTCAATGTGTGATTCGTCGGATTTGTGTGTATTTCTAATCGCAGAATGCGCATACGGTACGTCGTGAAATATATCGGTGGTTGTAACGGAATCGAAAAAGAAGGACATTCGCAAGTGAAGTTGTTGCGGAGAGAATGAACGATGGAATTCTCAAATCACAGAAATAGAAATTAACACGCGTTTACCATTGCACACTAAGAGGAGATTCCAACGCTTTGTTGCGTTATCTTGAAATAGTTGCGCCAATCTGGCAATTTGTAGCACTTTGTTAAGAAAATAACCGGAGAATGCGACGAAATAAAAATTTATGTTTGTACTATTCTCTTTGTCTAATCTACCGAGATAGTAACTAACATTTGAAATTATTTGCATAACTAAAATACATATGCATTTGCATAAAAGTCCTCGGTTTAGTCGTCGCTGTAAACAATCACAGAGCAAAGAAACACCGTACAATATGTGCGTAATAAATATTACGCGATTTTGCTACGTCTCGACTCGTATTGTACGATCTACTGTTGCAATCCGATACGTATTTCGTACATTATATGTTACGTGCTAAAGCTGCCAAGTCTCACAGCTTCACTTGTATGTACAAAGCCGCGACTACATGACATCGTTTATCTACATCGGGCCTTACTCGAAATCTTTTCTACAGAAATGTGTCTGTACACTTTTGAATATCGCCTGTTGCTCGTCTATCTGGCTCCAGACATCGTCGATGCGAAGGGAAACTCGAGGGACTCGGTGGAAAATTGATACAGATTCGGAAGGAAGATGAGACAAATTTAGGAAATATCGTATAGAACTTTTAGACCTTCATGAGATGATTTAGCAGTGTTCGGAAGCATACACATTCTCCAACTAAAAGTTTAACTGCCTTTTTATCTGTCTTTGATTTCCTCGATGTAAAAATTTCCTCGTTTCTACCATCTTTCTAGCGAGCTTCTCCGCTTTGGTGGAAATTTCTATTGTGAGAATTTTCATTCTATACTTAAACAATAGGAAGAAGATTCTTATTTGGTTTTATTTTATTCTGTCGCTCTTCTTCCGACCTGTTTGGTTGACAACCAAGCGATTGAGGATTTTGGCATTAGGTGGTAACGACAAAATCCACGATCAGTTGTCGACCCAGTAAACGGATAGAATTCCTATCGCGTCGTATCTTGACTAGGAAGAAAATATGATTTTTCAGAAGCTCGGCAAGGTTAATCTTGTTTTTCGTTGTTCCTCGGTGTGTCGCAATTTTGTTTCGTTTTGTTTTCGTAGATGTTCATAGACCGTAGAATCTGGTATTATTTGAATATCGAAAATTGGCGCAGATAGAAGCGGTGAAAGTCGATCAAATTGGTGGCGACAGATGTTAAGCACGAGAATAGTAATTTAATGGTCGACTAACTTCGATGAAAGCATTTCCCCGTCGATGCGTCTCTTCTTCCGCGTGTTTTTTTCGTCGCGATCAGACGCTATGGTCTTTTTACGCTGTTCGCGATGAACGAACTTGTGTCTACGTATAAGCCAGGAAACATTTATCATCAGAAGCTCCGCGCCGATGCGTAGACTCGGGATTACGGTGGAATGTAAAAGATCCATAGAGAAGTGTTTGACTTTTACGAGCGAGCATGAAAATCGATCGTAAACGTCCCTCCCTCTTTTTCATAATTTACCATTTTACGTACTGTCATATCCTGTATATTACCTTGCGGCGAAAGCACGTCGCTGTATTAAAACTGACGTTTGAATCATTCTCCCAAGTCACGTGATACGCTAGCGTCATTTCGAACAGTATATTAAACGAAGCTGCCACGATTGGAGGGGGTCAAACGTGCGCCATTTTAGTTGATCGATCGTCGCGTGTTACTCGAAGACCGAATATCGCCCGTTTTCTGCGTCGTTCCTCCTTAATTTTCGTGCGCCCTTCGCATGGAACCTTGCAGGAAACGAGGAATAAGTCACATGGCTCGAAGGACCAAAGTAACGACGCAGTGATGCAATTTCTCGTCCTGTCATTCCCGTTTGCCTTCGTCTAATCTCGTTTGCCCGATGATCCGGCCCGTAATCACGTAAACGAGATTTCTCTATCGTCATCGTCTCGTTTGCCGCAACGGTGAACGTTGTTTACGCGCGTGAATACAATTTGCGTTTCTAGAAATAATCCGCTATTATCTCCCGGTTGCACTCGTCTTGGTTTCGCATCTCGCTAAACCGTCCGTGCCCTCGTTTCGGGATAAACTCGAAAGAATTTCCTTCCCGCGAACAATTCTCCTAGGCATTATTATTGGTTGCTTGTGATTTTTCTTTCCATGAAATTGATAATCGAGATGACCTTCCGTGATTTATTTTTGCTTTCGAGAAAACACGTTAGAGGAAATGGAAAAAGAAGATACCGCGTAGGAGTAGTGTCGGAAAGTTGATACTGGCGTGTAAATGTTGGCGACTCTGATGTTGATATATTAATGCGTTGAAAAATATTAATGGTGCTCGACTCGACCGATGTTTTTCGATATCAATACTTATCGTCGTTTAATTACTGTCAACAGACAGTCCGTAGAAATGATAGTTTTATAATAAGTCCAAATGAAACCACCGAGGAAGTTAAAGTGCAAGTTTAAAAAACGGCATAAAGTATTTCGCAATAATTTGAACACCGATACTCGAGGACTAATAACGTAATAAGGTATTAGCAAGCATACGTATGGTTTTCATGATCGTTATCATTAAGACGTTAACGAGCCTCGCAGTCCATCCTTAATGTACAAATACGTAATTTCACACAGTCTTGCGGTTGTAAAATACCGTGCGTATCGTCTTGTTACAAGCTGTAATTACGACTAATCTAATTGTATCTTTACCAGTCGAGCATTTTGCATCGCTGATTTCGTTGCCTGTTACACCAAGGGTTATTTCTCTCTTTTTTCGTTTTCTGCTCGTAAAACACCATTTGCACGTTAATTATCAACAGTCGAACGTTCTTCACAATTTCATTGGAGAATTTTAATTGTATCGATATTACGCTCGTTCGCGATGATACGGTCAACATCGTTGCTTAATCAATCCGTATCTTGTCCATTCGATTAATTGGCGAATATTTCAGGCTTGGTATGTACGGCTTTTGTGATTTACCGATCCGAATGATTATTATCGTGTTTGTCATCGTTATCGTTATGATATTATTATCGGAGGAAATATAAAATATAATAATTTGCAGATATAATTTGTCGATCACCGATGTGGATTTATTTCGAATATTTTTCATTTAGTTGAAATTTCAATTTTAGTTAACGAATTTCTGATAATGCAACGAAAATGTTAATTATACTTTGTTCCGGTTTGTTTCGATTAAAAATAAAGAATATGTCAACGTTAAGAATATTTTGTTACGTCGGTCTTTATTTTGGCTCGATAATAAAATTCAAATATTCAAACAGTTAGCTGTTGCGACCTCTTTGAAAAGCGCGTGCCTAAAACTTGTCGGAAAAAGTAAACTGCGACGAATATACTCGTCAAATACAGAGTATACGTGGCTGTTATTACACAGAATTAAATTATAATGAAACGACTGTTTTATTTTTTAATTTTATTGCCGACAGGGAACGTCGTAACGCGAAATATTGCCATCTCTTCATGACGAATATACTCGTCAAAAACAGCTAACTGGTTAAGATACATTCCTCGGGAATGTAAATCAATTCCGTGGCGCTATTGCGTCATTATATTTTTCTGTCGTTGCAGCATCGAGTTATATCTAATATCACCATACTTATATCTCTTACAGAACAATTCGAAATTCTTTCAAAAGAATTGCAAGTACTTCCAAATGTCCATTTATACGTAATCACGCGTAATTTATAAATGAAATTAATTAGCGTGTAACGAGAAGGAGGACCGCGACTTAACAGCAAAATAAGCTTGCAGAATGTTCCGGACGAATTCTCGAGCTGGAAAATTTCGGCACGAGGTTACAACGTCATGCCCATCTAATTATGGTCCGGTTAACATAACGCTTCGTTCGTGAGTCAGCTTGTTGACGTTCTTTCAAACGATTTTGCTCTACCGCTTCGTTTCTGTCTTTCTTATTATTTCGTCGGGTCTCGCTCGCTCACGTTCATTCAAGACAACGAAGAGTGGTCGGTTTTGCGTAAAGATGATAAAAAAAGCATCAGCTCGTAAACACGCGCATCTGCAGCTACCATTCATATTTAGACACTTGGTGTATAATTAGACCAAAAGATTGATATTTTTGATATATTCTGAAAGTTGTGATAGAAGAACGTGCCTTTGCTGTTCATTTGTTTATAAATAGATTTAAGTTGAAATCAGTTGTATGTACAGCTGTATCACTCGAGAAAGGAACATGTTTAATAATAAATAAAATAATAATAAACAGGTTCGTTTCAAGAGTATTTTACATATTTGTAGGCGGTAACGTATCTATATTTCTTTTTTTTTTTTCTCTTTCTTGTTCTCTGTTATCGTTTATTGCGTCAGCATGAGGCGAACAGAGAGACCGGAAATGGGTTGCGAGTGAAAACAATGTGCGTTATAGCGAGGCTAGTGTTCGTTACGTGCTACGGAACAAGTCGCCTCTAAAGGGAGTACTCTTCTCCGCTTTTCCTTCTTTTTCTTTCGTTTCAGGGTTGATAAAATTGTTCGTGATAGAAGGGTTTATCGTGACTCATGGGATTCGCGAGATGAGCTGTCTTGGGGTAAATTTGCTTTGGTCTTCTTTTCCTTCCTACATAATTGAGTGAAATCGTGGCTAATACGAGTGACACAGGTTTCAACAAAGTTAAAATCGAGTTACTAGGAAGCTAAACTGATCAATTTAATTTTCTTTCACTTAGAAAGAAATTTTGGTTTTATATTTTCGTTTTAATGTCGGAATATAACATTAGTGGACGAATTTGTTTTTCGCGTGACTCGATCGTGCGCTGGTAAAGTTAAAATCCAAGGGTTTGGCGAATTTTCGATGGCTTGGAAATTAAATAAAAATTCCAATTAAACAAAAGCCGAACGCTCTTGGAAACTATATGCAAATCTTAACGAAATGAAAACCAAAGTGCAATGGAAAGCTAAACGATGGTCAAATGCGAAAAGAAATGGCACAAGACCGTTTATGTTATAATTTCACAAGCGAGACTGCATCCTGCAAACAAGAACTTGGGACATTTTTTACCAAACTACCAACCATTTGTAGGGAATTTGTACCGAGGTATACCGTAGAATTTCAAATTAATTAACCGTACCACGAACAATATTTCAAACTAAGTACACCGAAACGTTGTTAGTTATTAGTTAAAATCTGGAGAATTAAGCACACAGAGGGTTCGAGTTTAATCGTTTAATCTTCGTTCATGGTCTGCAGGAAGAAATTAATATGTATGTGTATATCCTTGGAATTACGTGATTCGTTTCTGAATCTCGGATATCCTATTGAGTAGCAATCACGAGGAAAACGTGAGATCGCGAACGAAACATCGTTAACATCCTCGAAGGTTCACGATCACATCAACCTTTAACTAATTCTCACTCGATCGTATCCAGTCGGTCGTACATCACGATTGGTACATAGAACGAAAGAATTTAAAATTCTATCAGGCACGTCGAAAGGTTCTGTCGTTTTTGTTCTTCGAAAGGATGGGAACCAATTATTCGCACTGGAATTTCTACTAATTAGTCTTCGATATAGCGTCCTTTTCGTTAAATTTCTCATTGTTCTTATTAAAATATCCTTCCAACCACTACTCTACGACTTGATTCTCAGCGTCGAATATTTTTCCTATCGGGGAGATTTATAAAGACCCGAAGAAATTGCCAATTTATATTTAAAAAAGGCTGAGAGAACTACTTTTATCGTATATTTTTTTTTTGAAGCTTCAACAAAATGCCAGATTTCTGGTGCGTTTCGTCGTGGAACGATCGATCGATCGAATTTTCAACAAATAATTTGTTCAGCAAAGTACATATTATGGACTGTCATATACTAAGCACAGAAATAAATAGATAGCGCACGTTTATGTATTTATTGCTTATACAGGGTGGTTGGTTATACTGGTGGTACAAACGGAAAGAGGGTGATTCTACGCGAAAAAAGAAGTCGAAAATATAGAATAACAATTTTTTTTTTTTTTTAATTTTTCCATCGAGACAACGATCTACAGTGAGCTTCGTTATAACGAGACGCGATAAAGTGCGCGCGTACCGAGCGAAAATTCAAAGCCGATTTTCTCGAAAACAAAGCCTCGAACGAAAAATCTTTATTCTATATTTTTGACTTCTTTTTTCGCGTAGAATCACCCCCTTTCCGCTTGTACCACCAATTACCAACCACCCTGTATACGAGAAATTTAAATATCCAGAGCGAAGCACATACTTCTTATCGTGTTTACTAGGTGAAACAAATTTTTACTCGGATTCTACTTCAGTTGCGTTTGTAAATAAAAATATGAAATTGTACGAACGTCTGAACGTACACGATCTACTCGTAAATATACACAGAAAAGCTGACGATAAAATTTCTTGGTCGATCTAACACAATAGAACATCAAGATTCGTGTCGGGCGAAGGTCATAAGAGACCAAGTTTGAACTGTTGAAATCTGTATTGGACTGTGTACGATGTTTCACGATATCTATTACACTCGTATGAAGAAAAGATCGCAACAAGCGAAACTTCACTGCCGAAATTTCGTCGTAAGTAGCACGACTTTAACGCGTGACGAGTATATGAAAGATGCAAGTTCCTTAGACCGAGAGGTGTAAAAGTTGCTAATAAATAGCGCGATGAGTCGTTCGACTGAAAATTCGTGCACGTGCGTCTGTCGCTATGGCGAAATAACATAGCCTCGCAACTATGCCGGCCCTGGACTGCGACTGGCATACTTTTCGTGCTAAGAACCAAACGCGAGCGTGCCAAGCTACCTCGATGCGTTAATTAATTTTGCAACTTGTCGTCGAACGTCGATGAAAGTCGAATCTTGTCATTTCGAGGACGCGCGACCGTATACACAGTCGAATTCCTTTCGAGTTTGTAGCATTTCTCGCGAACTTGAAATTCGTCGGCCAAGTTTTACGCGAATTCGTCGCTGTAAATTTGTTTTTCCCAATTCTTGATGACGAATATTACATTAACGCGTTCACCGCCACTTCCATTTATTCCAACACTTACGGACGGTTTTTGTAAATATACTGCGCGTGTCACGCGAAAGATTTTTTATGATACACGACGATATGATACAATTGGCGCGATCACGTTGGTAAAGTTTGAAACTGAAATCCGGAAATTCGTATAGAAGATGGAAAATATTTATTGCAGAAACGTATACTTTGGGAAAATCAGAAAATTATTTGAGCAGTTGGTCGTCCATCGTGACTCGTAAATGTATTCTCAGATCGCTTTCAAACTTTACCACTGGTATTCAGTCAGCTATACTCGCAAACAGTTAACGTTTGGACTTAGAACAGTTAGGACATTGTACAGTTAGAAAAAGAAGAAAAGAGAATATGCTTTTCTCTACTGTAGTATATCTTGGGCTTAATTTTAAACGTGTGATCATTCTTCTCTTATCACATCTTGTCGATGATTCAAAATGGTTTCAGCCTGTTTGTTTTGGATCGGTTCAAATATGAACAGAATAGATACTATGATTTATTTCTGATATACGCGAGTTGCTCGAAATAATTTGAGGGTCGTTCGTAAATAGATTATCCAACACTCTCGATACTATGCTATGCAAATGCTCTGTAAAGTTCATACAAACTGAAATACATGTAGCCTGGTTTTTCTCTATGTACTTTATAGTAAAACTTATTTCGCCATTCCCTGTTGAAAGCTGACGAAACAACGTGAATTTTACGTCGTTTTACGTCGATCGTGTATCCCTGTTTCAAAGATCTATCTCTTATTGTTTATAATAGATTTTAAAGGGATCTATTTTCAGTGGACATATTTCTCTAACGAAATTCGACGACGTACTTCTCTGCGTTACGAATTATTCATGTCGTCTAGATCACGTATCGTCACGAATTCCTTGGCAGAGTGGCTGATAAGAAACGAGGGCTCAGACACGAGCCAATCCGCTGTTTATCAGCTCGTTATCAGGGCCGCGTCAACTTATGAATGGGCGGAATGATGCCAGTTCGTACGATTTCGGGCTCCTTCATGACCACCCGAGTTTTTCGTAAGATTTAATTACGAGCACGAGAAACGTATGGACCATTCACTTGGTGGAATTTCTTATGAACTGTTTTTCAAGTGCGTGTATTATCTCGAAAATTTGGAATGGCTTGATATCAGGGCAAATCAAATACTCGAAAATGTCAAGTACTCTTAGCAAGATCAAAACAAATCTGTTTACTTCGGCATTACTTCTTAATATGAAAAGGAAGAAGAAGGAGCCAAGGAGGAAGTTAAAGAGGTGCAACCTAAATTGCATACTAAATTACGTTGTATTCACGAGAGAAACCAATAAGTATACGATTTACTCGAAGATGAACATTTTTAGTCGAACTAAAAGCCACCTGAATGTTTCCATTACCGTTTGATAAGGTCGTTCACTTTAGTTTCGTTTTTTTGCTGTTTTATCTAGGCTCGTCGAAAAGAGAAATAATTTGAATATCGCGTTTTCCACTTTGTGACAAGCGACACATTTTTAAGAGAATTAGAAAGTCGTTAAAAAAACAAAGGATTAGAGATATTTTCCAGAAAACGATATCCAAACAAGGATAATAATCGTGGAATATTTTAGTGGTTGAAACAAAACCTCCCTAATATCTGGAACAAGAGTTAACAGTCTGTAATTTTTCTTAGTATAATTTATAATTTATAATTACTTTACCGAATAGTTATGTATTTGCATATTACGTGTTCCTACGTATTTGTAAAATTTTCCTAAGCGAATAAATGTTTTGCTTAGATATTTGCATAAACGAGGTCAAACAAATTTAACACAACTCCAGAATTGAAAAGTCGGTCGATATAGTCAGCAATATATATAGTTATATATATATATATAATTAACACTTGCAATTATCGCAATTTGTTTCAAAATGAATATCAGCCAATCCTCTCAATTAATCGTCTCGAGTTTATCGAAGTTCCCCGATACGATGAATTATTGGGTTTCAACAAAGAGAATGAAGTGGATAAATTAAGTACCATGAGAATAATTCGATAACGAACTCTGTTTCTTCTTGCGATCGGGTTCAAGTATTTTTATCGTCGTTTTATCTGTAGTAAATTTTCAGTTACTGTACTACTTCCTTTGAGACTTCCTTTTCCTCCGTGTAATTACGCTACCATGAAATTTGCCGGTCGAAGCTACTATCAAGCTATTTTCTTTCCTGTTTGTTACTTTTTTTTATCTGCATGAATGGCATTTAAAATTGTTGTGAAGCAAATGCCATCGCGTTGTTTTCAAATCTTGTTGGAAAGAATATTGCATAAAAGAAACGACTTCTCCAACTTTTCTTATTTAAGAAAAACGGGCTTCTGTTTTCCAACGAATACGTTAATTACCAGATAATACGATAATTACGAGATCGTTTGATTTCTTTTTTCTTTTGTTTCTCAAATTTTTATTCAATGACATTTCAAGAATTTTTCTTACGATTACCCGCAATGACGAAAGGGAGATGTCTTTGAATTCTCCTCTTTATGAAACCTCTTGTAATTTTCTCTGCTTGTTTCTAGGAAATGATAGGAAACAGAATAATCTAATCAGCGTGACTCGATAGCAGATTATCCAATAATTCTACTGTCCATTAAGTCTAGCTTAATTCAGTGAAATGACACTTTACAAATTTCTGAACCTTATCAAACAAGATTTCACCCATATTCCAATTTGTTCGTTAAATTACAACAACTTGGATACTCATCGTTAGTTACGTCAAAGTACCAGGCTAATTACCATTCGAAGCAACCTGAATATTCCTAATAACCATATTAAAACGATCAATTTCTCTTCGCGATAACCAACCTCTCATCTTCATCTGTCCACAAAAGGAAGAGTGTAAAAATAAAAAAATAGAAAAAAAAAAAAAGAAAAGTAAAAGGAGAAATGGAAACTTCAAAATGAGGCATCAACGTGTCGACCATTCCTCGTACAAACTTGACAAGATATAAATTCCAATTTCTGGGCTGGAAAGGAGTGGATATCTGATGAATATAGAAGCGGATCCTTGGTTTCACCGCAGAAAACTTGTTCCCAGACCTGACAGTGGAGCATAATTATACTCGTCACGTAAATAAAAATGAACCGTGCAATTACTGCGCAAACCACACGAACTATGTTGCATATAGGAAAAAATCTCCTCCTTTGGAAATATTTGCATACAAGATACTGGAGTAACAAAAATGCTAAGTGCAGGCAAAAAGTTAATGTTCGGTATTCATCATCCAGTTAGCTACCACGTTATTATCACGCGCAAGTCGGCCTTTTACGTAATCTTGAGCAACTTGAAATCTTTTCACCAAAAAGCGCCGCTTACAACAGCTTTGAAGTTGTCGGTAAATTTATGCGAGTAGGAAGGTGTCAAAGTCCACATCTGTAACATTACGTTCGATATATTGCGCGAAGCGATTTCTTTCCGCACAATTTCTGATGATACAGAGAGTTCTCTGGAGGTTAGCGATCCCGCGAGTAAAAACGCGTTTGGCCATTCCAATCTTATGTTTTTTATCTTTTCTTCACCGGTGAGCTGAGAATTCCACGAAACCCCGACGAAACTAGTCTGGTTTCACGAAATTCTTTATTTTTTTACTCCTTTCTTTTTATCCTTTTTTTTTCTTTTTTACATATTTTTCTTCCATTTCGTTCGGGAGTCAAGTTCAAAAGCTCCTTCATCAATGTGTCTGTTAGCTCGTGAGTCACTCGGCTTGTGAGTGAATCGGTACACCCATGTGGTTGCAATTTTTGCAGGGCAGCTCTGCTGTTAAGTCGAACACCGTCCGTGATTTATGCGCGTAACTTTATAAAGAACGTTATGCGATACGTTTATGGATATAACAGCGTGCGTGGATCGTGAGATCTTTCGGGCGTCTTATCGAGGGTGGAGGTTGTGGTTAAAAAGTACGAAAGAACAGAAAGTGGACGGCGAAGATTACGAGATGCTTTCACCGCTTATCGAGTTAAAATTTCGTGAATCCTACAACTCGCGTGACAAAACGGCATTCGCACGGTTATAAGCAGCGTCATGAATATGCAAGTCATTTTTCTCTTTCTTTTTCTCTTTCTTCCCTTTCCGTTCCTTTTTTCGCTGGTAACCCGTGAAAGCTGTTTATTAAAACAGCTGTGCCTTGTCCAGGTGTTCGCCACCTTTTTCTGCAACTTTGTTAGATTAAGTGCACCGGTGTGAGACGCTCCATGATCACCGGTCATTTTATCTACTCTCCTTAATTATTTCCAAATTTAATGATTTACATTTCCGTAACCAAAGCACCAAATGTGTACGATCTTGGCGTTCGTAAATTTGCCGATGACACGCGATTTTCTCGTGCGATTTTAATCATCGCGCTCCATGACTGTTACTGCAGGTACCGCATTCTATAATACAATTTAATGCCCCGTAAGCGAACCAACTTGTTCACGTTTTAAGCTTATACAAAATTTAGCGAAATCCTAAAACGTTTATCAACGTCTTTGCCACATTATGCGGTCTTTGGTCCAGGCAAATATTTGACACTTATTTTAGTAAGAATAACGATTAACTTGGAGAAATTTGAGAGGTTCAATTTTTAAGTTTTTTCAAAGTTCTAGTAAACTTTATGATACGAATATTAAAATGCAAAACCGGGCCATACGATAATAAGGAAATGTAAGAAACCCCAAATTCTGAATCTAGAGAAACCTTTCTAACGATGCGTAAACACGTCACAGTGCTACGAGTAAAAGTTGTGTGAAACTTCTTAAAGGGTCGGTTAGTCTCGTTAGGTTCTGCCGACGACTACTGCGACAATCCGCTAAACAACGTTTAGGAATAATCATCAGGAATTGCCTGAATCGGACACGAATCCGACTAGTCACAATTGTGCCGTTCGATTGCTTGCAGGCGTCGCACTGGTACAGCTATGAGGGGCGGAAAATTCTTCATCTTCAATAAGAAGCTTCTTTGAGCATCGCTTTGTCCAGCATTTGCACACTGGTTCTGGAGAAAGGCTTCGAAAACAACAAAGGGAAAAGAACAAGAAGAAACTAAACCATTCGATCGACTATATCCGAGTCCTAGCTGTCTGCATCGAGTCGATCTTTTTTCTTAAAAATTCGCTTTTCTAATTGGAACTTGCAAGAAGAGCCCTAAGATCGATCTATAAAACCGTGGATCGAGGATCGCGATTTACTATCGGCCAGGAACGGAGCATGAAGCCGGAAGATCCGCAAACCAGGTCGTTGAGCAGTCATTAAACCAGCTGTGACCGCAGTTCATCGTGCTTGTTAATCATTTGCACAAGGTAGAAAGTCGAAATCGTCACGGAACTATAATATATTGCATAGCTGGAAGCCTGAGTCACGATTCTTGGTAGAATGATATTTGCAAGTTTCGCGCGATCCTAACGATTCGTCCGAGAACGAGCAGAGGTGGAAAAAAGGTCTAACGAGAGAGCAACTAGCGATTCTGCTCGAGGCAAACGATCGTTCGAGTTCCTTGGATCTGGAAGAGGAGAAGCGAAACCGTGTTGTCTGTTGTTCGATCTTGTTCGAGGTCCATCGGCTGAGATCAAACTGTTTAGAATCGCTTGACACACAGAGAGGGCCTTTGTTCGACGATCGATCGATCTGGTAGAGGTGGGGAGGCGAAACACGTTAAAGGGTGGGGTAATTTGGGAAGATTTGACGATCGTCTTCTCGATAGTACAGTCTTGCCTGAGACAGGAAGATGAAGATGAGGTGGTTACTGGTGGTCGTGCTCCTTTCCACCACAACGCTGCTGTCCTGCTGCCAACCAAATAGTGTTCAGTACAGGACAAGCCTCGACGATGACAACGACGAGATCAGGAGCAGATACGAAGCGAATTACGCATATAGAAACACCGAGAAGGCTATCCCTAGGCACGGACGTCGCGAGAGGAACCTGGACGATTCTGACGATCCGTTTTACGAGCGGATCGTTTCCTACAGAAGCAACAGGGCCATCGATGCTTCCAGGTATATACTCTTGAAAAGAGCTGATCGCTTGTTTGATCAAGGATTTTTCGTTGTTAATCGATCACGCCATTACTAGTGGGTCCTTAACCCACCTTTGGTTGAAGGGAATTGTTTTTGGATACCTGAGTTATGTAAAGCGTAATAATAATTCTTTGCAAAAAATTGAGAAGAAAACGTGAAAAGAGCTTTCTCGTAGGGTTGCTCGTTTGCAGAGAAATCGGAATTGAAATGTATGGAGAGCTGCGTGCAGGAGGCGTAGGTACCATAATTTCAGAGTCGATTTGCGTGCCAACGAAGAATCCCAGAACAAAACTTTTTGCACGTTTTCTGCGCACTTTTTTGCGCTGAATAATCTCCCGTATCCCAAATCCCAATCCTATTTGTCTGTAATTTACGTTAACATTAATCTGTGTCTGTTGCGTCTAATCTATGTCTGTAATTTATACCGTAATTAATTTCTTCTATCGCCTATCTGAAAACGCAGTGTTTTAAAACACCTAATCAAGCATAATTGATTCAAATTAATCCCCCTTGTCTTTTTAAAAAATTACTATTCTCTAAGACGTATCGTTATTTGTCCAAAGCAGCAATACAATTTCCTAAGAAGAAGAATTTCTTCCCATATATAAAGAAACAAAATTTAAAGTATTGCACGTACATGGAAGGAAAAGAGAACTTGGACCTTCTTCGACTAACCTAAACACAGAACCTTCAATCCTGATTCGAACAAATCGCACCTCGCCGTACATTTTACGATACTCTCCAGCGATCTCGGCTAAATTCGTTGCCTAATGACGACAGGTCGACGGAAGCCAACGCAAAATTGACCCAGCAACCGGGCCAACTACCGAACCTCCCTAAATCGAACGCAAAACCAATCGACGTGGTTCACGAGAAGGGTCGACGAAGGGTCACAAACAAAAACGTGACGATTGGCGATGGAATTTGCCAGAGCATCGATATACGGAACAGCGCGTCTGGTTTCGGCATTATGAAGGATTGTCGCGTGATAGAGGGCTTTCTGCAGATCGTCCTCATCGAGAATAACTCCGAGACGGACTTTCAACCGATCACTTTTCCCAAACTTCGGGAAATCACTGGCTACCTGCTTCTCTATCGCGTGAATGGATTGAAGACTCTCAGCAATCTGTTCCCAAATCTCGAGGTGATCAGAGGCAACATCTTGCTGACCGATTACGCGTTCATGGTGTACGAGATGCAGAATCTACAGGAGGTAAGCATTACGTAGGCACGATTTATAATTCTGCGCTGCGAAGTTTTTACTTCCGCGGTGTGAAAAAGTAAACGAGCGACGATCGAATAATAGCTCTGTTTGCGAAGCAAATATTGTCCAGCCGTATTGGTGAAAGAGAGAACGAAAGAGAGAAAGAGAGAGAGGGAGAGAAAGTTGGTTGACTCTGGAAAAAAGAGATGGTGCTAATAATTCGCGTGTTGTTTCTAAAAATAAATCAATATTCACACCGCTGGCAAATATTTGCACAGAGAAATATCATTTTTCCGCAGTTCGTTCTGTATTCTCTGTTTTTTATTCGATCGGTGTTCTTGTTCGAAAGCAACAGATAGATAATTAAAAAAGATATTCGATTAGTATTTAGTTGAATTTAATTTTAGCCTGCTAGTTTAAATTTTAGTTTCGTTTCAACATAAACTATGTATCTATGTTAGAGATGGAATCAACTTCACTATGTATTTATAATATGAATATATGTAAATGTAAAATAACTTTAGCCTCGAGAATCGTATAATAGTTTAATTATTTTAAAGTTTTGTTTTAAAGATTGTTTCTTCTTTTGAAATGACATTTTATTTTGCAGACACTATGGCAGTGTATCCTTAAAACCTTCGCAACTTAATCGTGTGCTAACTTATTTTCTTTATTCTGCAATTTATTTCTAATCACCTCGGCGTTACGAGCCACTGCCCGTTCTCTACAGAAAGACAATTTCCATTAAATAGACCAAGATATGTCTTGTCAATCGAGTAAAGTAAAGAATTTGAAATGCGAACCAGTTTGCAAATACGAACCACTTTACAAACGTAAATTATTTTTTTTTTTTTTTTTACTTATTACGTACTTCAAAGCAATACATATCGGTAGTGTATCATAATCAGCGAAGAAAATTAGTAATTATGTTATAGTGGAACCGGTTAGAGGATCAATACGAAAAACACGAGTAGATGGACGTGCTCGGATCATTTCCCACGTTCCTGACAGAGAGGCTTCTCTCCAATTTGCTTTCTGGACGTAGCTAGTTGACTCGGCGGGTCAAGTGACGTTAATTAGTCAATCGAATTAACCAGTCGTTCGACCTCTGGCTAGCAGTTAGCTTTATCGGGGCTAAATCGACGCCTTGTGGCGGAATTCTTTCTTGCAGATCGGTTTGAAGAAACTTACCGAGATCTCACGGGGCAGCGTTCGGATCGAGAAGAATCCGGCGTTGTGTTACACCACCCTCGACTGGGACCTCATCGTTTCTGCTGGGGAGAATGTTATCAAGGACAATGGGGAGGAAGCCTCTTGCCCTGGTAGTTATCGACTTATTAGTCGATTAATATTATTATTCTTTCAATTGATGAAAATCTCTTTGAGTAGAATATCATGTTACGAACATGCTGTGTTAATAATTAAAGGGCTTATGATAAAAATAATTCGCGTTCGCGTTTTGTTTTATTTCGGAAAAATGGAAGAATGTTCTAATATATTTAATTTTTGTTTAATACATTGACTTTTTTTTTTTAACAAAATATCCGTATAATCGGTACGTAATTACAATGCGGTAGTGTATCTAATTATTGGATTGGCAATTAAGTGATTGCGGATTTTGCCAATACCACCTAATGACAAAATCCGCAATCATTTAGTTGCCAACCGATTACGAAGATGTGGAATTATTTTTGCAGAATCGACTAATTTTCATTCGATAAGTCAAAATGTTGATTATTTTCTATAATATCGGTTTCATCGTGAGCCTTGATATCGACTGCCAGAACGAGATATTATTTAAAGAATCGCAAGATTGAACGCCGATGTTCTTATTTTTAAGCTCGTTGATTTACAACATATCGTATATAAAGCATACTGTTACGATCAAATTTTGTTCTTTTTTTTTTCTTTAATACGATTTTATTGAAATTACAAATCTGTATGCTTTTTTTATGCATGTGATTAAGCGATTAATGCTGACACAGAGATCTTTGCTTTTTGTGCTTGGTGTGCTTTTTGCTTTGGAAAGGCAATCTACTGATCTCTCATTTTTATTCTTTCTATTCTTTGTGATCTTAATGAACTTCCTTTTCTTTGTTTGGTCGGTTTCATAATTAAAAGATTTTCTTTGAATTAAAGTCTTCGTAGGATTACGCCCAGATTCAAAATACTCTATAACCGTGTATATAACTCGTTAATGTATAAAATTCCACTGCTTTTGCACTAATTGGCTGTTCGTTCTTTCTTTTTTTTTTCATTTCTGTTGCAGGCGAAGAACGGTTTGGTAGAATATTAAATCCAATCTACATATAACATAGTATATAAGCATGAGAGGTATAAGAATAGGGAGGAGTAGTACTAAGTCATTGACCATTATTTTAGATGCGTATGTGTAAAGAAAAAGTGTGGAAAATCCACTACATAGATACGAAAAAGTCTTACGTGTAATTAGATATGTGCGAGGGCTTTGACGAAATGTTTTTCTTGTGGATTTGAACCGTAAGTTAAAAGTTTTCAATTGGATTACTTAAAAATATTAAAAACAGGCGGAAAAATTTTGTGGAAGTTTTTTTTTTGGTTAAGATTAGGTTTGGAATGTTTATAAAATTATGGTTTCTGTAAGAACATAGAAAGAACTAAATATAAACTTCGCTATGTTACTTCGGAATATAAAGAAATTCAGTTTTTATTCTTCAATAATTTGGTTCGATCTATTTGACGAATGATTTACTTTAAAACGAGAAAAACAAAACGAAAAGAAGAATTACTTAGAAAATGAAGAAAGCAGTTTACACGATTTAGTTTTTATAGAAAATATTTAAGAAATCACGATCGTACGATTGTTGTGAATGCTTTTTCTTTAATCGTCACAAATTGAAGCAATACATTTGCCCAAGGGAGAATCGTGTATGTACCTAACGCACGTACTGTAGCAATTGAACTCGTGACGAGACTTCAAGTATGTTTAAGAGCTTCTACAAGGCGACATTACCAGTATACGATCCTCCCAACGTCGTGATCGCATGTTAAAGATACATTAGTTCAGGTACGAGCAAAATTACCACGCAGCCATAGTTTTAATCGACTTTTCACCGCTACAGGATGTTCCCACTGTCCCGGGGGTTACTGCTGGACTTCGCAGCATTGTCAGAGAACAGAGAGGCTGGATTGTCACGATCAGTGTCTGGGCGAGTGTCACGGTCCAACGGAAAGCGAATGTTACGTATGCAAGCATTATCGGCACGAGGGGAAATGCGTGGAAACCTGCCCTAGTGATCTGTGAGTTATATTCTGCAAACTTACTTTTCTTCCTCCTTCCTTTATATACTATCTGTTTAACAATATTTTTATCGTTAATTTCACATAGCATAAATTCGTTCTTTTAAAAATATTTTTATCGTTCATTTCGCATAGCATAAATTTGTTCTCTTGTAATCCGTAATTGTGTATTCGTTAATTTTATTCGTAAATGTAACGTTAAATATTCGTGGAAAATTGGCCGAGCGATTTAAATAATGCTACGGAAGCTGTATTGATTTTTTTATTTATACAGAAATTCTTTCCAAAATTAATTCAATTGATTTTCAGAAGATAAATTCTTCGTTCGGTAGCCGGTAATATCATTTATTTTATTTTTATAAATATATTACTACAACCTCTCTTGTGTAATGTTAATCAACGATTTAAAATAACTATATCTGAAAGTTACTCTCGTTTTTTTGTCTTTTCTTAAATCTTTTTTATTTTCATTTCTTTTTAATCGTCGATTTCTCGCAAAAGTCTTATATTTATTATTTAGCGATACCTTGTATGATTTGCCCTTTCGAACTTTGAGAAGTTCTGCTGATTACATCCTCGCGTATATCTTACTTTTCTCTGATCGATAGTAAATCTCGCAAAATTCCTGTGAAACTAACTTACAGAATGCACAAAATTCCAACTGATTGAATTATTTCTCCGACGATTTGTATGAGTTATCGGATATCGTGCAGCAACAACGTAACACTTATGGATAGGTGTTGGAATAGCTGGAAAAAGTCTTTTTCACTGCAAAGGTGCTGCGTATTTCCATAGTTATGGAAAAAGTTTCTCTTGAAACTCTGAAGCATCCTTCCTTTGGAAAGGAGAGCGGAAGTCGCCGGTCATGCTTTCTATTCTTTCATGAACGTTATGAACACGTATAGTGGGGGGATTGTATCGCAGTGACCTTGAGCTGCTAACTGTTTCCAGCAAGCTATAGCAGCCGGATAAACGCGACACGATCTGTTCCACAGATACTCCTATCTCTCGAGACGCTGCGTCACGAAGGATGAGTGTGTACGAATGAATCGTCTAAGACGAGTATATTATGTCCTGGAAGATGGTCAGGCTTGGAGACCATTCAATGGATCCTGCGTGACTCATTGCCCTGATGGTTACGAGGATGCACTCGACGAGAACAATGTACGTAAAATATTCTCCTTTGTGTTCTCGTCCTTTACTTCGATCCCACCATACGATTAATTATTGTGTACCAACATTGCGATCAGATTGCGAGATCAAGGAAGGAAAACGGGAAGGTAAGGTATAGACCGGTCGCGTTGAACATTCGCTTCATATTTAATTCAACGCACGATGAGAAGAGAGAACGTTCGTTATTGTGGAACGCGCGCGGGTGTTAAAATACTAAATCGCCGATAGAATTATAAAACGATGAGATCTCTTGTTCTACTTGAAGAGATCAAGGGTGATGGTAATTGACAATTGTGGGCTGGCCAAAGATGATAGAGATACCAACAAACTACGGTGTGATAACGTTCTACCGTCTGATCGAAGATGTGGCTTATGAGATTGTTCGAGTGTGAGTTTTTTTTTTTTTTTTTTTATTTATTGTAAGTCAATCGTTCTCTGAACAGCTACAGTGCGGAAATAGAGGCAGATTTTAATTTACAAAGGAAATGTCAATAGGTCTTTGTGAGTTTCGGCCAGCTCGTAGATCGTTGTTAACTTAAGTTAATAGTAATTAAAATAAGAAATCAGTTAGATTCCTATAGCAAGTGTCTTCTACAAATGGTATCGATGTATTTCTGGTAACACATACCATTCATAACACTTGGTTCTAATTACAGATGACCACGTGTCGCGCTTGCGTGAACAGCTGCCGGAAGGTCGGCCACGGCGCTCTGATCCGCCACATCTCCGACGCCCAGAGCTTCCGTGGTATAACCGTAGTGAAAGGCGCGCTGGAGTTCCAAATTCGAAATGGAAATCCGAACATAATGAACGAACTAAGCGACGCATTCGGTCGAGTCGAAGAAATTACCGAGTACGTCAAGATCACTCATTCGTTCCCTATTACCTCGTTGAATTTCTTCAAAAAGCTCAAGGTTATCAAGGGTGAGAAACTGGACATTAACAACGCCAGCCTATCCGTCTTGGACAATCCCAATCTGTCCAGCCTGTTCCCACCAGGGCAAGAAATCAAAATCGAAAATGGCCGACTCTTTTTCCATTACAATCCAAAGCTCTGCTTGTCCAAAATCATACAGTTCAGTCAAATGGTGAACATCACGAACTACACCGACCTGGAAATACAGCCGCAATCGAATGGCGAGAAAGTGGCTTGCGATATAGTGAATATAAATATCACGGTCAAAAATCTGGGACCCGATTACGCGGATTTGATGTGGGATAGTTACAAGCCACCGGAAGGGCAGCAGTTGCTCAGTTACCTGTTGAATTATATTGAGACGGAAAATCAGAACATCACGTACGAGATGAACGCTTGCGGGTGGAACAACACCTGGCAGATAGTCGACGTAGATATTCCTAAATGGAACACAACGGTTTCGAAGCATATCAGCAATCTGAAGCCCTACACTATGTACGCGGTATACGTAAAGACGTTCAACGCCAGGACCACCAAGTTCGTGGGACCAGTGGGTCAGTCGAGAATCATCTTCTTCAGGACGAAGAGCACCATTCCATCACCTCCGATGAACGCAGTATCCACTGCCTTGAGCGAGACTGAGATTCTAGTCAAGTGGGAACCGCCACTGTTCCCTAATGGGCCAATAGGATACTACATGGTCTCTAGCGTCATGATCTACGAAGACGAGAATCTAATCTCGTCCAGGGATTACTGCAACGATACGCTAGACAGTGAACTGGAATCTGAGGAAGTGGTGCCGGACGTAACCGTGAAGACGCCAGTGGTAAATCGGGTTTCGTGTTGCTCGAAGAGCACGAGCAGGAATATCGTCACGTCGAAGAAGTTCGAGATTTTCTGCCACGAGAACACGACTATCAGCTACATATCACCCGGCTGGAAGGACTACTGCGTGTACAACTCCTACAACACTGTGGACAATCAGTTCTACGAGCTGGCGAACAATCTGTCCACCCCTCGACCGGAAGAATCCAGCAGATTCGATGCATTCAAGTCCACGGGGAACGTGTTAGACAAGCACGCGGTCACGTACAACGTTAGCGGTCGAAACAATTCGTTCGTGATCAAGAATCTGCGCCATTACTCGCGCTACATCATCAGTATAGCCGCGTGCGGCGTCAAAGTCAACGAGTCGAATATGTGCTCATCGATTCAGTACACGAACACCCGAACGAGGAAGCGGAATCGTGCGGATGACGTGAAGAACGTGAAGGTGCAGGTGACTAACAACACCATCGTTGAGGTTTTTTGGGACCTGGTGAAAGATCCTAACGCCCTCACCGTTTCATACACCATCGAATACACCAACTTGGACGTGAAAGACGCGAAGAAGAGCACCGAGTGCATCCCACGAACTGGACGAAAAGATACCATCAACAGTTACTTGATCAAGAACCTGAGTCCTGGAAAATACAGTTTACGGATGAAGTCCACGTCGTTGGCCGGTGATGGTAACTTCTCGAACGTGGTATATTTTTCCATAGGTCTGAGCAACACCACACCCATCACGTTAATAGCGTTGTTCACGTTTGGTGTTCTGTCTATGGTATTCGTCATTTTACTCGTCGTTTTGAGGCATCATCAGAAGAGGAAGAAACAGGAAAGACTGATCGCCAGCGTAAACCCTGATTACATAGAAACAAAGTACGTGATCGACGAGTGGGAGGTACCCAGGGAAAGCGTGGAGATCTTGGAGGAACTTGGTTTGGGCAATTTTGGTATGGTGTATAGAGGAGTGTACGACAAAACTACGCCAGTGGCCATCAAAACGATTTCGAAGACGGCTAGTCAGAGGGAGAAGAACGAGTTCCTGAACGAAGCCTCGGTAATGAAGAACTTCTCGACTTTTCACATAATTAAGCTCATCGGCGTGGTATCCATCGAGAACCCCCCGTTCGTTATCATGGAACTAATGGAGAATGGAGATCTGAAGACCTATCTGCGTCGGATTCGCGACACCCATCTCGTGCCGGATGCCTGCAGAATTATGAGGATGGCGGCTGAGATAGCCGATGGCATGGCTTATTTGGAATCGAAGAAGTACGTTCATCGAGACTTAGCTGCGCGGAATTGCATGGTGTCGAAGAACTTGGTGTGCAAGATCGGTGACTTTGGCATGGCCAGAGACGTTTATGAAACGGACTACTACAAAATCGGTAGGAAAGGCCTTCTTCCGATCAGATGGATGGCACCGGAGAATCTGTCAGACGGTGTGTTTACGTCAGATTCTGATGTCTGGTCGTTCGGTGTGGTTCTTTATGAGATTTTAACTCTCGCAGAGATTCCTTACCAAGGTTTCTCTAACGAGGAAGTGCTCAGCCATGTGTTGCACAAAGGGACTCTAAATATTCCACGTAATTGTCCCGAAAATATCCAGAAGATCATGGAGAAGTGTTTCAAGTGGCGACCAAACGACCGTCCCACGTTCATGGAGATCGTGTCAGAGCTGGAGCCGTTTCTTGGCCAAGATTTCTACGAGAAATCGTTCTACCACTCGATGGAAGGTGTGGAGAGCCGAAACTCGGGTATGAAGAAGCCCTATCATCACGCAGCTCCTATCAGATTTCATTGGGGCAACGAGACGGCCAGGTGGGTAAAGGAGTTCGAGGACAACGTGACGCTGTTGGATCAGACGAAAGCCGGCACCAGCAGGGGACGTATTTTTAAGAATGGCTTCCAGCATTTCGGTAATGTAGCCAACATGGAGGACGTACCCCTCGATCGATGAAGTTCTACGGTCAGTCTATAATAGCGAATTTTTCAATGGCGTAAGTGTATTCGTCCGGGACAAGTCCCCGGCAAGTCACAAACTCGTTTAGGTACGATGTACAAAGGATACTCAGGGCAATGAAACGTAAACGAGGGCCCAACGAGTTCGGCAGACGGGAATAGGCAAGGATTTTTTTCTGTCTCTTGCCAGCCTGACAAGTTCAGGACGACACTTGAAAAGATTCGTCTGTCGGTGCTCGTTGATTTCCAATTAGGACCTTAATGGCAACGAGCGACTAAGAATATCTTCACAGCTTTTCGTGCATACGTTCTTCGCTCTAACCGAGCGCTAATAGTATGTATAATGTTTAACTTAACCAAAAGCGTTTGAAGACAGAGTCCAATCAGACGCGATGTTTTTCTTTGATTTCTTTTGTTTTTCTTCTTAGAAAGCGTAACCAAAAGCTCTTAGCTCCTCGGCCATGCAAGCCTACGAACTTTGTTCATTCCTTGAAAGGATTATATTTCGTTTCGTCCTTTCACATGGATATTTCTTTCTGTTTCTCTTCTACTTTTTCTCTCTAGATTAGTAGATAATGTTTTAGGGACACGCGTTTTTTTTTTTTTTTTTTGTTAACTTGCAGTCTCCTGCCGCTCAAAGAACTGACTAATTATATGTGCTAGGTACGAAGTTGCGTAGAGTTCGTAAGCCCAGGTACAATGAATTCTTTGTTGTTTGATACTCGTTGCATTTTCATCAACTCATTGTTCGAAACTGCCCTGTCTAAACTTGCCAAGTTTGGTGCTCGTCCAAGATCAAATTTTTGATTGTGTACATTTTTATAAAGGGAACATTACTGACTGTTAGTTATTAGATCCAGAAAAATAGACGGAAATAAAAGAGACTCAAGAGACTCCGAAGGAAAACATTTTTCTACAGATAACAGTAATTTGATTGTATGCTTCGATGCATAAACGACTGGAAATGCTGAGTAACAATGAATTCACTGTATTCACGCGCAGTTTTTGCGAAGAAGAAAGTGGAAGAAGACACATTCGCGTCGTAGGTACTTTCTTCGTCGACCGTTTCAAAACGACG
Source organism: Bombus vancouverensis nearcticus (assembly GCF_051014615.1). NCBI lineage: Eukaryota > Metazoa > Arthropoda > Insecta > Hymenoptera > Apidae > Bombus > Bombus vancouverensis. Next base: position 15,052,212 of record NC_134919.1, read on the forward strand.
CGACGACCGATCGAAAGTTCAAAGCTCATCGAATCGCGTTGTCGTGCTCCATTTGCCAAGTGGGACTCGATGTGTCAAGATTTATGGATGCTTATACATATCTATATCAACGTTCTATCAAGAGAGGAAGACTTAGCAATACCATGAATTAAAAAGAAAACTCCCTCTTTTTCACACTGTTGCAATACTCTAAGGTTCCAAAATTAAGCAGAGTTCGTTTCCATTTTTATACGAACGACGTCAGTCAGGTTTTCCGAAAAAAAAATGAAAAAAAAAATGGTGGACTAAAAATGCTATTCGCGAAACGATCTCTGGATCACCAAGAAAATCTGGCGGTGCAGCCAAACGGTAAAATAATTTGATTAGATATTACATCACCGCGACATATCGAATCCATTGATTTACTTTCTTTCTGACAGCAGAATCGTTGAAGAAATTGCAAAAGTTTGAAACAACATACCATTCGAACTCGTGCTACTGATCTCTTCTATTAAACAAACGAATTTACTTTCACTAAAATCTTATAAAATTTAGGCGGATGTATACATTGATTAATCACTTGCTAAATTCTATACTCGCAATCTGACAACAGAATGCTTCCAAAATTTAAGAAACTCTTACATTTTCCCTTTATTCGATCTATAAAGTCAACTAATGAAAATGCTCGAGTCATTTCCCTATATCCAGTTTTACGTCCATTCTGTGATCTTTTTCTAAATCGTATTCCCTTCCAGAAACTTCCGATTCATTCTGCGATTCGTTCCATCATGAAAGAACGATCGAAAAGAGAGGCAAAGAAGCAGCTGCACGGCGATGCACCGCCACCCCATTTCGTCCACGAATCGATCCCAGACTGTGTTCATAGGACAGAGTCGACCGGAAGCCGACAGAAAGAGAGAGGAGATAGAGATAGAGATTGAATAAAGGGGAGGGGGAAGGGAAGGGAAGGGAGGGGGGGTAATTTAGGCGATCGTCGAGCGCTCGAGAATCCATAGACAGACACACTGATCCCCCTCCGCACGTACATAGTACACATATGCATACCAGAGTTCCTTGTTCAGACATACGTATATAGTTTACGCGAGTCGTGCCCGTGTGCGCGTGTACACATATTTTATTCGCGGAGGAAGATAATGGTTATACTTCCGGGGGCACATGCGCGCTAAGCCGCGTTTCCATCGTGCAACGTATACGTTGTTCTAGGTAAAAAAGAAAAGAAAGAAAAAAAAAAAAAAAAAAGAAAACACTTGCAATAAGCATGCCAACAATCTTCTTGCAATAAGTACTGAATATAATTAAACGTATAAAGAATAGTTAAGCGTTGTAAGCGTGTATAGCGGCTTCGGTAAATGCCAAGGAAATCTAAGAGACAGAAAAAGAGTATATCTCTATTTTATTGTAATGATATATATATATACATACATACATATATATATATATATATATCATATATATATATATGAATATATATGTACACATAATAGGCACACTTTCGGATAAGTATTTTTTCGGCTGCAGTATATATATATATATATTCACTCTTTGACCGATCGACATACACACTCGCAAGGGGAATGAAAGAAAAAGGGGACAGAAAGGTGTACGCGTATCATGGCGCACGAATACATTGGCGCAGGTACAGACAGAAGTTCCAGAGAGGCTTTTATCGACGGACGTTGCGAAAAGTCGTCCACCAGAAAGATTATGTTCTTTCCGGTTATTGAACGATAACAGTCTCCATTTCCGATTTCTCGCTCTTTCATTATATCGAATGGAGACACGAATTGAGTCGGCCCGAGGTATTAAAATTCGAGTCCATTTCGTGAAAGAGAATTTATGATATGGTTATGTACTGGGTGTTCTTTCTTGTCGAGTTTGATCGTTTCGAATGGTCTGTAGTAGTATTAAATTTGTTTAGTACGCCAAAGTGGTAGTAACTTTGTACGTATTTTTTTTTTTTTTTTTTTCGAACGTCATTTGATTTCCTTTTCTGCTTTTCTGTAGAAGTCGTAGACGCTCGCGAGACATAGGTGATCGATGCAAAATCTCTGACAAAGCGTACACGTTCTCGCACACAGTATTAATGTACACTTACATCGTTGCATCGATTAAGAATGGTAACACGGAGTAATCACGATTTTATCAGCATTGCATAACGCTTAAAGCAAACGAAAGAAATCATAAGTTTTCATTTCTTGAACATTTTCACTATATAACGATATTCGTTGAAATTCTCTCGTATATTTATCATAAAAGTGTATTACGGTGGCGCGAATAATTTTTTAAACATTTATGTGAATCGATAAAAATTGAACACCTTGTACGTACCGTATCATGCATTGCAACCTTTCGTTTACCTGGATCAACTTCACACGCAGATAAAAGAGTATATATATTATAAATATATCATATGTTATTATTACTATTATTACCATTATTATTATTATTATAATTTCTATGTTTATACATATATGTAAATATTTAACTTATTTTTATTTTATATTCGATTCGCGAGCGTAGCTCGTGTCCCGTTATTACTAATTCTAATCGTTTGCTAGCGCACGCATAGAAGTTCCTTTAATTTAGCAATATTTCAGCGGTATGTCGTTCGATTTCGTCAAATATTTACCGTAATTTATCCGTGCTAGCTTTAACATTAACGATAGCGATTTGAAAAACGGCGAATAAGGATGCACATAGTCGGAAGTCTGACCTGCGCGAATACCATGTACCTTCTCGTTCTTTTTCATTTTCTATTTTAACCCTTAACGGTTGTCATACACGGACGTTCGTTCACCGCAGCACATCTTTCTTTAACTAAAAAGTTCACCAAGTCAAACAAACTGGACTAAACGTATTATTATCGTTCAACGTTAGACGAATAGTTCGCAGCAGTTAGTTCAGTAGTATTATGTATTGCAGCACGATGATATTAAGATAAAGCGGGCTACAGTGAAATTTCACTCGCCGTAGCCTTCAAAAAGGATAGATAGACTTTTAAACCGACGAAACGGTTTTAAACGGGGAAAATATTTGACAAACGAAAGTGCGTGGTAAATTAATTTTACCATAAACTACCCTACGATTAGCAGTCAGGCAGGTATTACGTAGGATAAAACGTTACTAAAAGAATAATAACGATATGAGATAGTCGTGTTTTATCGTTGAGATATTCGATCTCCGCGGTTTAATATCTTCGCCAACACAGATATACGAGATTCTAAAAGCATAGAACTTTCTTCGTTTTAAGATTGAACCGTGCAACCGTGTGAATAATCTCTTGAAGGAATAGAGAACAGTCGAATGGAAACAAGCAATCTTACTTACGATTAGTTAGGAAGCATCGCGAACACGTTATGTACCCTAATGGCCGATCACAATGAGTTTGCCCCGTTGTTGCAACCATTTCTAAACTATTCCGTCTTTATCTTCTCGACCTATGTGCATACGGTTCTATCGATACGCTGTTATTTACTGAAAACCGTTCTAATTTGGAAACATTTGAATTAACTAGTTGCGAATTGATTCAGTTGCTTAAATTAAACTAAATCTTCCTTGCGCCAATGTTTGATGAGATTAAGCATCGGATGTTATTAAAACCGCTGATAACTATAATGGACAATTAGAAAAATTTAATTGGATGAAAGAATGAGTTAGAGAGCGAAGCAGGATTAAGATGGGTTTGTTAATGAACAAATTTATTTGATTACAGAGATACCGGTGTTCAGATAAGGCAATATTCAGTAAATAACGCGTACAGGAGAATCCTTGAAATCGAGTCCTGAGATGTTCACCATCGCACACGTTGTATATATTATTGTGTAACAAATAGTGATAATAATGTTAACATAACGATTCGTATCCGGATAGAACGATGTAGGAACGATGTTGGCTCGATATTCCTTGAAATTTCGATAATTAGACGAATCATAGACCAATAAATAATAGAGGATAAATGTTTAAATTCGCGGCATTGTATATACTAGGGTGTCCTAAAATATTTAGTCAAATGAAATGGAGTTTGAACGAACGACGACGTGTAACGAAAAAATTGATTTTGAAGTTTCGATCGCATGCGATATTGAAAAATATTTTTCATATTATAAAAAAATGTTTTTTCATATCTCCGGGGGATCTTTATCTTTTATTTACTATGAATTTTCACGTTTTTTTAAGAACTAGTAAGGCAGAAAGATTTCAATTTAAAGATTCTAAAATAAATTGGAATATTCTGAGCTTGTCGAACGTTGTCTATGTTGATAAAAAAAAAAAAAAAGAGACCAATGCGATCGAAATTGTAGAAACAATATTTTATTCCTCGTTGTTGATCCTCGAATCCATTTTCTCTCATATTTGACTGCATATTTTTCGATGCTACGTTTGAAACGTTAATCGTTAACGTACTAATTCCACTAAATTCTTCAGGAAGGGTCTTTTTCTCTCTTTCTCTCTTTTTCATTGTGTTCCATGATATCGACAATGTGTATAATGATATTAAAAGCGACGAAGAAGAAACTAAAGAAGTAAAAAGAAAAAAAATGTGTAAAAACGAAATTAAAATTTTGCCACTAAAATATGCTAATGAGAAAGAGAGACTGGAAACTGTATAATAATATTCTCGAAAATCAAAATATTCTAATGGGCATTAATCGTGTGTATTTATCGTGAGCCTCGTGTTTGAATAATAAACGACTATTTTTTACACGTTGCAATAAGTAGAAATTTAAAAATCGTGTAAATAAAAGAGAATAAACATTTCGAATAACTAGAAGAGGAAGAGAGAGAGAGAGAGAGAGAGAGAGAAACTTGTATCGAATCAACGTTTGTGGAAAGTAAGTAAATAAATGAATAAGAGAAAAATATAGAACCCTTAGGGTGTATATGAACTAAAATTAAAAAATTAATTAAAAGGGAAAGGGAATATCGAAAATCGAATGCCGGGCCAACGCATAAAAGACTAAAAAAAAAAAAAAGAAAAAAAAAGAGCAGTGAACTACGTTCTATGTGGGTGATCGATTTTATTAAAGTATTTATTATTGCCGCCTAGTGCCTGAAGGCAGGAAATCGTTTCGCGTGCATTTCCCGATACGTGGAAGCACGTGTTTCCATCAGGAAACGCGCGAGGGGAAGAGTTTTTCATTGATGCAGGTGATCAGTGCCGTAACTAGAACTAACTTCCTTAATGAGTCGTTAACAGCACTATTACTGAATTGTTGAATCATTAAACGAAGGATCTACGATCTTGATCTATTAAACTCTAGGCAGTGGAACGATTTATAAAAATTACATGGACGCGACTTTAACGAAGGTAAATTAAACTATATTATAATAATAAATACTTCGCAAATGTTTGCTATGCGATTCAAAGATACGAAAAGTATTTCTATGATATTCTTCTATCGATTAATCGTACGGTATTTTTATTGGAACACGAGCGAGTAATTGATTAATTAATTAATAATGCCATTTATATCTAACAATCCTCCTTCAATTTCTTCAAATTTCATTCTTTCAAACGTCGACGAAAAACACATTAGTCAAATTCTTGGCACGTTCTTTCCGTCGTTAAGGAAATGTTAGATTTAAATAGCGTAAATCGTCTGGCACCTCTCGATAGGTTAATCCGAGTCCTTTTCGTTTCGATCTAGTACACACGCCACTTTCTATCTATCAGATATTAGATCACATTCTTTGAAATAGACTGGAAAAACAATCAGGTGCGAAGTAAAGTAGCGAAAGGTAATAAGACTAAATAAAAAAAGAAGAAAAAAAGATGATAGATAGAGGTTCACAGTGCGGCCTAGTGCCACTGATCGCTTTCACACGACCTATACAACTTTCGATGTACATATTGGATTGGCAACTAAGCGATTGCGGGTTTTGTCAATACCATCTAATGACAAAATCCGCAATCACTTAGTTGCCAATCCAATATGTCGTGTTTTCTCGCGTTAATTTATCGAATGTTAGAATGTTAGAATGTTAGAATGTTAGAATGTTAGAATGTGGTCCAATCGCGCATTACGTTTGCGATACGCATCTGTATCGGTTCTCGTGTACATAAATAGATTTTCTGGATCTAGATTTAGTAACTATGAACAGGGTGAGCACAAGCCTAGCTTGTCGAGTCTGTCGACGAACGATCAGTCAAGTAAAAGAAATCTCTTAATTCGTTTCGCAGGCAAATATCCTAATTTAGCGAGCAGCACTGAAACGTAGACACACACACGCTACGAAGCGTGTGCGCAGCACCTTAGTTGCCTATACTAAGTAATCATAGACGGTTAATTAGCGCGAGGATGAATTTCCGTGAAGTGTCCCACGGTGAAGCAGGTTCAGAAGGCGTCGTTCGACGCTTTAAATCGATAAATTAGTCGTAAAAGAGGCGAAGCAACATCGGGCGTGAGTCGTGCTGTTTGCTCTGATGACTTTCGTTTAAATCTCACCGACTGCACTGCTTCCTGAATGTACAGGGTGTTTAGGAGAAAAGCTCCAAGATTTTTCTCACTCGTATTATTCATTCGGATGAATAATTTGCTAAATTATCTTCGATACGACTTGTTCCTTTGCAAGAAATGTTTATTTTTTTATAGGCAATTGTATACTTTGACAAAATACTCATACGTGTACTATAAATCCACCAAATCCGATCATTGGATATTTACGAACAGTAACGTTAACTCGCTCATCAATCGCGCGAATGTCGCATCGAAGTTAGAGAAAGAAATTATACTTGGAGATATTCCTTGGCAAAGAGAAAAGAAAGTTCCTTGCTTTTCTATCATTTTTTCTGATATTAACGATAATCTATAATTACGATACCATGTTGTTTCCTCTTACGTACTCTTTGTTCCATATACTCGTATTCTCAGATCGTTTCTTTCCTTCTTTGAGTATTATACCGATCAGACGTGTTCTATTCTTCTCGGTGAGTAAAATATTTCGTTGAAATAATTTCATTGATAACATTAACGTCTTGGATCCTTATTTTTCTTTTCCACGCTCTATAGCAACGTATACGGTCTTGTTGATTCAGTATTTTTCTTTTTGCTACTTGGTTTTATAGGGTCGTTTTCCTTTTTCTCTGAACGTGGCGCTTGGCCGTTGTTCATCGAACGAAACTGATTAACAAAGACAGGCCACTTCGGAATTTGTGATAGTTCTAGTTACGGTACTAGTTGTAAGCGTTCATATAGTATGTATAGGGTGCGCGAATGTACGCACAAGAAAAAATGCGCGCCGCGTCTAGTAGAATTTCAATGGACTGACACCGAAGATTTAGTTTTTAAATTGTATAGGTATATCGCGCCTCAAATATTCCTTCGTTCGAACGACTGGCCTTCGATAGAGAAATATTCGCGGTAATTACGAGTATCGTAAGAACCTTTGCAACCGCCTGTACATAGTTCCGGCGGTCTTCATTTTCGATGTGTTTTTTTCTAAAATTGAAGCGCCACTTCTTCTGAAAAGAAAGCGTGATCTGGGAATCGGAAGAGGAAATTATGTTTCAGTTCCGAGTGTCGAATAACATTATCTATAGATTATAAATCGTTGAACGTTCTTTGGTTTCTTCGAGATTAAGAGCGAGCATAATCGTTAGTTATTACTATCGCGAGTTTGGATCGAATCCAAAAGCTTTGATCAATTTCTCATTTTCTTGATATCCGTTGAAACGTTAAATGTAAGATAAACGATTGTACGTATGGTTTTGTTTGACGCGTAAAATCACCAAGATTGTTCAATCGATCGACCTTCGATTTATGTTTAACCGTAAAAGTAATTTTTTTTTAAGATTCGTTCCAACGCCTTCTTCAGGTTTCGTTAGGTTCTTTTTCAAACATCTTCGTATAAATAGATTCCTAATAAAAAAAATTACGTAAAACGAATACTGCCTAAGCACGATCAAACTATATAAATATACAAGCAAGAAACCATAGAAAATAATTTCTATCGTCTCAAGGTACTAGGAGCAATAAAAAAAGGTACAACGTAAAAATTAACTTAGAGAAGTTTAACGAGATAAGATTCGAAATCCAAGATTCCTGGATCGCGAATAGCCTGCAAGACTAAACTTATTATAATACAGCTTGAACTCGGAAATCAGAAAGAGAAAAGGATAATTGAGAGGCTGTGAAAAGAAAAGTATTATGTACGGTACTATGGAAACTATACTATCTATGTACCGTTTTTCGTAAACGTTTAAACACCAATACGTTACAAATAAATAAGAAAATTTACACCGATAAACGTCGTATAATAGTTTGAATATAAACAATTTGATTAGACCGATCTGAAACTTCTTTTTTTCATTAGTTTATATTTCTTTTTGATAAAATTCACGTTTTTCCATCATCGAATCCCTCAATTATCCTTATGGAAATAATCGATCGAAGGAAAATGTTAACGTTAATTTCCGATCGATTTCCGGCGTATTTTTATGCAGACTGCTCGGATATTTAAGATTCTTCTACTCATCTACCACACGTAACCAAAAGCGACAGGAAACTTCAATTTTCTCGATATACAGAAAAGAAAAAGGGGAAAAAAGAACTCGAGGTGCATAGTCCTATATTTTATACAGACCTTGTTACCTTAAGTATATAATATCGATAATAAGCAGCATGTATACGCGTATAACGATTCACCGAACTATACTATATCGTATAACGATAAAAACTATAAAACGTTATAGATATAACGATCTAACGAATACCTATATACATAATTTCCTTTTCTTCGTCTTTTTCTTCTTTTTTTCCTTTTAAGGATCGTGTACAATCGGAGCACAGCTGTTCGTTTTTTTTTTTTTTCTAATTAATTATTCGATATTCGTTTTCTTTTTTATTTATGATCGTTAAACATAGAAGTTAAGAAGCTATTCCTCTAGCAACGAATTATTTTGCTCGCTCAGTGGATCATCGAGTTTATTACTCGTTAAATAGGGAATAAGAGCGACATCGTGAAAAGTAAAATATCGCTATGATGCAGCATGCTACTTGCGATTTTATCTCGCGTGATTTTTCGTTCACACATTTCTCGAAGCAATAGAAAGCAACGATGGTTGCAAAAATAGTTTCGTATGGAATGCAAGGGATGTTTCTGTCTTCTGCGAAAAAGAGGAATTTGTTTTTCTTTTGGTTTGAAAGTGCGCGTCGAGGCGTGTGCCGTGTTCAGGCAGAAGAATCTCACGAATTGAACAACCCGTTTTCAACTTCGTAGCACTTTCGTTAATTCGTAAGAATTGTCACATATCCGCCACAACGTCAGCCGCCAATTTGTCGTCAATAATCATTCGAGACATTGACTAGATCGCCCGTGTTAAACTGCATTTAAAAAAAAGAATATTCATATATATAAATAAATATATTGTTCATGAAATCCATTCGGAAGATTTTAAATCATTGATAACTTTGTGCTTCGTACATTTTCACATTGTATAGAACACAGTGAGAAATGTAACTAAATCGATAAGTCTAATGTTTCCGTTCTTTTTTTTTTAATCTAATTTAAAAGAAATTGTTTTAATGAATTTTACTTATTTAAAAAATCACGTTATACGAAATTGAGTCAGAAATTTGTCGAATGACATTTGAACATTATTCGTGAACGATAAAAGCTTTCCCCGAGGGCGCTTGATCCTTAATTAATAGATAATCATAATTTATTATTTATCCCGTATGGGTGAATCCTCTCAAACGTTCCCCCTCGGTTTTTCGAAAGGTTTCGCGATTCCAGCGTAACCCATTATCCGTCAGAATTGTTGGAAATGTATATTTACGACATGAGATATCGCCTAACTGTGTTGCAATTTTCTCAAATGAAAAAAATAAAATAGAATCGAACGATCGATAGAGGAAATGTTATATAGAACTGACGGATAATGGGTGAAGATTTCATTGAAATTCTGAGGATAATATCGAAGAGATGAGCCGGAGAACGCGAGGAGAAACCAAAATCCAGACCTTTCCATAAGAAACGTTATTCCTAATCAAAAAATCCTGCCATACCGTGTCTTCCAAGACAGAGATTATTGAATAGCGAATTAGTTTAGTATTTATACACGGTTTTACGCCGCTATCTGTGTTGCGAACTCGCCCAAATCGACTAATTATTATCGATGAATGGATATTATAGAAACTGATCACATTCCGATACATGGGAATAACATTGGAATTATTATTCTAATTTTGATAATATCATTGTACCGAATTTATAAAAAAAAAATATCTCGTGTCGCGACGCTCAAACTTTTACATATATTTCGATCTTCCTCTCGTTTTAATAGAAGATGGGATTTATAACGTTTTAGAAAGATGTTCGATGTAAAATTCAAATGATAAACCGTGCATACCGATAAGAATCTCTTTCATATTTTACTAGAAATTGACTTTTTTCTTCGAGTGAAATTGTAACAATCACATTGTCGATAATCAATCACGCAAAACTATTGTCTCGCGCGTAGATCATTTGAACGATGAGTTTACTGGATACGAGGAACGTTGTAGGAAAGAAATAACGAATAATAATAATAATAATAATTATGGGCTAGCAATATTCGATAACGATGAAAAACCGTACCCCTGTAATCCGAAATAAGTTAAGTTGTCGTTTTATCCTGTTAAAGAAGAAAAAGTAGCGAACGTGCGAGCATTGAGATGAATGAAAGAAATAAGTCTGATTGCCTGTGAGGTGAAAGAAGTAACGCGCGAATATTTTACGACGCGGAAAGAAAGAGTCGGCGAACGTCGTTGTCAACTTTCTTACGGCGAAAACGATGATGCACGCGCACGCGTAAAAAGAACATGTTTTTACACTGTGTAAGATACGAGTTTTAACGATTGTGTAAGAAAAAAAGGTTCTATCCGGGGGAAAAATTGGCGGTGGTGTGAAAAAAGAAAACCAGAGACATCGAAGATAAAATTGTTCTGAAATAATTATGATACGATTAATGAGAACACTGCACCACGATTACTTGCGACACTCGATGTGTATTTAAAAAATAAGTCCTTCTTTTCACGAGTTGTATCGGCTGAGAATCTAATTTGGTACAGAAAAATCAAACACTATATCGTTTGTTGCTATATGTGTTCGAAAGACGGTTATTATTGTTCTTGTGGTCAAGATACGAGAATCTAATATAAAATTGTTTTAAAATGAAAAAGAAATGTATAAGAAATCCGAACGTTTCGTATGATATTCCCTAAAATGCATCACATACATACAAGATCGTGAAATTTCTAATTTTATCGGTAATCTGCCCTTTACTAACTTATTTGCGTACTTTCGTTTCGAGTTTCAACGTGAAACTCGTTCGATTTCTTCGATATCTCCTGTTAATACCCCTTGCCGGACCCGCCACACCTAATCACACAAATGTACATACTTATATTGCACTAATTTTAGTATTGCCGCTGAGTATTATAACTAGTCACATAAGCCAAAAGTTTGTTACTCTCGCAAAGTTTTCTTTTTTCTCAGTTTTGTAATAAAGGAGGATGAGTAAAGTCCTTAAATTGAACTTACGCGTTATTCACAATCCCACCCTTATGTTTCCTATTTCTGAAATATTTTGTATGTTAAAAAGTACAAAATTTAAGTAGACAGAGTGAAAAGTTAACAGTGGAAAGCAAATAGAGTAAATATCAGTTTTAAGTCGTACAAATTTATTTTAAATATAATTTCAAATAAGTAATTATTTAATAGTTAAACGGATAATTTCAAATGAAAACTATCATTAGTTTTACTTTATTTGTTTAACTTTGGATATATCGTGTCATTACATGTCATACGTTAACGGCTAAATTTAATGAGAAGTAAAGTTACAAGTGGCATTCAGGCAAATAGGATCTTCAAATTTCCCGCCTATGTTCGACAAGCAAACATGGAAGATAACCATTAAAATCGATTAAATATCTTAATGTATTTCATTCAAATAGATTCTTATCGCTATTTCATAACTTCATATAAGTACTCTTCCATTTACTCAACTTTATTGTCTTTAAATGTCGGAAATTTCAAAACAGTCACTTACCATTTGATGAATAACCTTGATCGTAAATAATTTGAAGTCTGTACTTGACGTCATAAACTTGTGTTACACCCAAATTACGTATAAATGCAACGTACTTTTGTCCTCGAAATTATCGATAATTGGTATAAATAGAAAAATATTTTTAATGTATTCGTTACCATAAAATTTTTTCGCGAAATGTTCGTTTTTACTTGATCGTTGACTAAACTTCGTCCGCGATTTGACAAGCATTGATATCTCGTAGAATCGTAGAAATATATCACGTTACTTTTAGAGTTTAATGCAAGATGTAACCACAAATGCATCAAGGGAAGAACACTAGCAAAATTTATGGAACGATTGAAATATTTAACGTAAATTTAAAAGGTATATTGGAAATTGGAATCGACGAAGACACCACCACAAGCTTCGATCGCGAACCGCGTTTGCAACGATAATCGTTCGAAGGCAGTTCAAATTGTTTCCAACGAAGTCAATTGCATATCATTAAAAAAAAATCAACTTAATTATTAAAAAATTTAATATAGTATTGTATTAAATTATTTTTAATAATTATAAAGCTTGAATTACATCACAAAGATTAATAAAGAATCCAGTTAAAATTAGTCAGTGTAAATATTCTATCCGTGATATTATCGACTTGCGCAGATTTATCGACGGTTGATACAAACTGGTCATACACGAGAACTCAAATGAACGACGATAGATAAATATTACCACCGAATTATTTAATCCACCTGTGTTATCACAGGTATTATCCTCATCATAGCCATACATATTGAAATATTACAACGAGTTTAACATTTCAATCGGCTTCCTTCGATAATAAAACTCGTAGAATATCAATATCGATCGAATAATAAAGAAAGATTATAATATCTGTATCTTCTCGTTTTCCATACCAGAAAATATTATATTTAACGCTATGATTCACACATTTCCAAGGCTAATATCAGGATATTAAGAACCTTTTAGAACAATTCTCTAAAGCAAATGGCAACTAAAATTGTTCTCGCGTCTGAATCGGGCTAAAACAACGCTTTAGTGACCTAAAAGCGAAGGTCGTTTCTCATGCAGTTACGCTCGACGTAATTACCTCTTAGGAAACAACACTACGAGCAAAATATTATTACGAAAGGTAAGATTGACGTCTTTGTACAAGCAGCGGGTCTTTAACTGGTAGGTGAGAGAGTTTATAACATATCTAAGAAACATACGATACAAAGTTACATTGTTATTTCAATATAGATTTAATTAATTTTCTTATACAGACAATGCAATCGAAAATATCGGTAGACGTAGTCGACACATTCATTGAAAAAGAACGATTCGTTGCAAAATCACGTTGCATCGTTTAAAGATCATAGTACCACGCGTTCTTCATCTTTTTCTCTCCTTTCCAGCTCGTCCGCCTATTTCTTCTTTATTCTATTTCTATTCTATTTCTCTCATTTCTTCTTTATTCTACTTCCAATTATCGCGTACCTAGTTAACCGAATGGTAATTCGCTCAAACGATCTCTAAATTAAATAGACTTTATTACACTAGGAGAGAAACGTAGAAAGGCACAGTAAGATTCTAACGTTTTGTCGTAAACTTTGGCATTTTACGTAAAGAGTCAATGAATGTTTCGCGTTTAGATTAGATAAAACCGCATGTTTAGTTTTACATTTCTAATCAGTCGCAATTATAATTTTCGTATAACGAAAGGGCCCAACAATATCTGATCAGATTTAAATGACGCGTACTCGTCAGAAATCAGTTCGTATCTGTCGACCACGGTTTGTGTCACGTGCAACGCTCGTTCTACTAATTTAGTTTTAAAATCGAATTTTTCTAGGAACGTATCGCACCAAACAGATTACTAACAGTCACTTTTTATCGTCAATAGATTATGGATATGTGTGGAAATTCATATTTCTGAAGCATATTTTTCACTTACTAAATATTATAACGAATATATTCTATTCTGAATACTAACGTAGTTTTGTATATATTACGTCCATTTTATGCATCTTTGCACTTTTATGCATCTTTTAAATGCATAGAAATCTGCAATCCAGTCGTAAGTAAACAGTTTTAAATAATTTCTCAACAATATTTCCTAAGATTTATACATGTTCGATCAATTTTCAATAATTATTTTTAAACGAAACAAAGAACTACGGCTATCACTGTAGTATCAACTTTCTGCAATTACAAAAAGGTAATGGCGCAGTATACGACAAGAATATTATTCGTTCTCTTATCGGTGATAATTAACGAGACATCGTTTGCCAGAATTTGCAATTCATCCGGGGAAAATTGTAAGTATATTTCTTTTATAACTTCGAAACTGTTCTTTAAAGCTTAACCGTTCCGATCACTTAGGGCAATCCCGGATTGGTTTACTCGTTTCGCCGATAATTTCGAGATCAAAGATTCGAGAGATAGAGATTTACTGGAATAACGTTAATATCGAGCCCGGAGACAAAATCTCGCTATTCGAGGAAAGCTCTTCGGGAGATCAACGTGAAATTTACACCGTTGTTCCGAATAGTCTCAGTGGTGTCGAGAAAACCGGAGTACTAGCTGAATTCATACCTAGTTCGAACCTTTCTTTCGTGAAAAGGTGTACAAGTTAGTGGTCATAGAATTTTTTAATCGATCTAATCTCGCAAACGGATCGCCATTTAATCAGAAATTTCTATCATTCGTCTGTAATTGATTTCTCATATTTTTCTATAATTATAAATTAACCTGAATTATTTTGTACTTGGAAAAAGGTCTCGCTCTAATTCTGGCGGTATTTTTTTTTCAGGGTACAGTGTAAGATGGTGGGCAGATAAAGAAATGAAAGATACAAAGTGTCTGGGAACTCAGCCGACATGGATGAAGGAAAGGAAAGATATTCTGGGCCCTTTAAAAATGAAACAGATATTTCTGCCTGGAACTCACGATTCCGCGTCGTACAATGAGAACGACGACAGAGCAAGCATCGTTTCAGACTTTGCTGTGACTCAGGTATAAATGTAATACGGCAGATAGAGAATTGAAATTTGCAATATCTTCGACGTGATTGTCAGCAGAATAAAGTAACAAATTCGTAGGATTTAGATATCCTCGGGCAATTGATACACGGTGTACGGTACTTAGACATCAGAGTGGGACGTTATCACGAGACCAACGAGATTTGGTGGACCAATCATGGACCATTTTATCGATCAGTCTCGTTAAAAACTGTCATAGACCAAGTGAAAAAGTTCCTCGACAATACCGAAGAAATCGTGATAATAGATATCCGTGAATTTCCTGTTGGTAATGCGTTTAATTTTAATCTATTTTTATAAACGATAATCTTATTTGGTCTAGTTGCATTTAACTGTCCATGAATTTCCCATTTATAGTACTTTAAATCATCGATCCATCGTGACGAAGAATAATTTTATTTTTCATTCTAATCGCCTGTTTCTGGTAAATTCACAGGTTTCAATAACATATCAGATCACCACGCATTGGCCGCGTATCTGGAAGATGAATTTCGGGATTATTATTTGCCCAATAATTATGGATGGGGTACCACGTTGAACGAGATCTGGTCTTCTGGAAAACGATTGATAATCGGTTATGAAAACATGAGAATCGTGAACAGTCACTCTAGCATGTGGCCTTATGTGTTGCACCAGTGGGGAAACGTTCAAAGCACCGAGCAATTGTTCCGATATTTGGATAAAATTGAGACCAGTGATAGGTAAACTACTTAGAAAATAAAACTAAAATGCGATGGATCTATTTTACATACTACAAACGATATTGACAGAAAATTAACTTGGTAACAATTTGGTTGCAGGAATAGCGCAACAAGACCTCGATCGGCTATGGCAGAGATGACCGCGGATCTTACGTATATTCTTTTCAATGGATTGACAAGTCTACGAGATATGGCGCACAAAGTTAATTTAAATGTAACTAATTGGTATAGCACCGTTTGGCAATACTCGGCCAATATCGTAGCAGTGGATTTTTTAAGAAGCACAGATATTGTCGAAATTGCCATTGAGTCTAATGAAAATCGTCATTTACATTGTAGATATTAGCCATTCTTTGTATAAGTCTAATTCGTCGTTAATCCTAGCTCGTACAGTACGTTACTGTTTGGAAAGTACTATGCAGGATCATAGAAAATTTTTCTTTAATACGTTCGCTATCATAGTGGATTGGAGTACAAAATGTCCATCACCGATCGTATTTTATTTCCCGCATTTTTCTACAATATTTAATAATATTTTCCTTATAAATAATAACTCTGAGATTTATTTTTGTTTTAATCAGGCACGTCGGTTATACGAATTTCATTTATCTGGCAACTTGTAATTAAATGTAAATTAATTTTAAGCGTCGCACGTGTACGTGCTGGTAGCGAACATATTAAATTCATTCCAATTAAGCAATACTCATCCAGGATATAAACATATTTGTAAATGTTATCCGAGTAATAAAATATACTTTCGAATAAGGTTTTCAGATAGAATATTTTCTAATAGAAATCGTATTTTCCGAGTTATGTAATGTTAAAAATGGTGGTGTGTGCAGGCGTGTGCGTGTGTGTGTTTAACAGCATCGCTTTAGAAACTTTCTGCACAAGCATTTGTGCACCGTTTTCTGCATGACAATGAGACTTCCGCCGGAAGAACGAATAATACTTTGAACGTAATAAAATCTGTGTCGCATTGCATGTTACGAAATAGGATCTGCCAAACAAGACAGTCTGAAATATGTTTCAAACGGCGCCGGTTGATCAAAGAAAAGATGTTCCTTTCGTCAGTTTTTATTGTTCTTCTTTATTCTATCTGTACATTAAGTGTCACCGATCAGACACAACACGTTTTCAGCGAAACGTATTCGATTAATTTGATTAATTGTCCGAACGATAAAAAGTGTACATTTGTCGAGCATTGTCCCGCTATTCTGAATTTAATGAATCACAATCTACTGCCGATTCATAGGTAAATCGGTGTAATGCTGCTTTATAAGAAATTGGAATATAAACGAAATCGATAAGAGACATGATTTAAGCTTTTATTTTAAAAATTAACGTAGATTTCGACAAGCGATTTGTGGTTACGAGAACATAAAACCAAAAGTGTGCTGCGACGTGGATAGCAATATGATGAACTCATTTTTTACCCAAAAGGATGGTGCATCTTTTACGAGATCGAATCTAATTCCAGAATGTGGCAGGAGCTTCGTTCATGGTGATGTTAACTCTATAGGAATGTACCCTTTTGTTGCCAGAATTGGATTTAAAAGTAAGCCAGAAATGAGATATTTATTCATACAAACGGTACATTTATTAATTAATAATAGGTAATTGATGTTTCACAATTTTGTCATAGGTAACACAGGGCAAATAAAGTATCCTTGTAACGGTGTAATTTTGAATCAGCGCACGATATTAACTACTGCCAGTTGCGCACTTGCAAAGTCTAGTATTTATCAATTGTGAGTACTCTCATCTTTTAAGGTAAAACTTCGAATAGATATTTCGATGTTTTAATAGGGATTCTGTGCTTGTTGGTGAGTTTAATACTGATACTGATCCTGATTGCAATACACAGAAAATTAATATATCGTACGTGATAAAACATCCCAACTATCGATCTGATACTTTTGCGAATAATATAGCGATGTTACGTTTAAAAGAATCAATACAATATACTGGTAATTATTAAAAGATTCTTCGATTTTTTATATGAAAAATATATCGATCAATGTGAGTAAGATTTTTACCTTTGTTTCAATACTAAATAATTAGTAACGGCACAACCTGTGTGTCTTTTACCAAGAGATGGATATGTAAATGTAGGAATGAATCCTATTCTTGTCGGATGGGGTAAGCTGGCAAGCCAGAAAGGTAAAAAGATTACGTACAACTCAATGAAACAGAGTGTATTTGTAAGGAAGTTAAAAATATTGAAATTTTATCGAAGTGAACACTTGTAAGCAACAATTGCTGAAAATGAGGATTGTATCGACTGAAGAATGCATGAATTATTACAACCAAGGATCAACAGTCGAATTATGCACGATAGGGGATGAAGAGCCATGTTCAGGATACAATGGAAGTCCCCTTTTATTTAAATACGGCGATACATATTTCTTGGTAAAACTTTATATATTTAACGTTTCATGAAATTTTACATTTGATTATTTACAATGAAATACATTTATAAAACTACAGTTATATATATATATATATATCATTTTTAGTTAGGCATTTTATCGTACGGTTCCGACTGCAGCATGACCAACAACTTCCCCTCAGTCTTCGTGAATATACAGAAATACACAAGATGGATTCTAGAAAATTGTTGATTGTACATTAAGAGGTTAGTAGCTTATTTAATATTGTATATTTTAATAAAACATGTATTACCACTTTCTTACATATAATTTCTTTGGACAAAATTCTGTTATTTATGCTTGAAAATGTTTAAATATTTTCCACGGGTCATCTCCTTCGCCTCTTCCAATCCCAATTGATACGCCATATCGTGTAACTTTTTTACTTCAGATATTAAACCACCCATTGATAAATTTCCGAGTTCTAAAATAAAAATCATCATATTTTCAGCATAATAAAAGATATTCTGTATGAAATTGTGTTTCTGGATGTAAACTTACGATGTAATTGATTTATGTCATCAGGTGTGAGACCAGCAGCCCAAGATGACGGTTCTGTTTGAGGTGAATTTTGCGCTACGAATTCATTTACACCTGGAACTTCATTAATTGTTAATATATATATGATATATCGTAATTCTTGTCCAGAGTAGGCTATAAAATTGTATAGAATATACTTACTTTGCTCAGGCCATAGGTCAGGCGATGCTCTATCTAGTTTCTCTAAACTCATAAGGCTTTCTTCTACACAAATTAGATCTATAAATGAAAAATATGTGAATGTCTAAGAAATTTATTGTTACTTTATTTAAGGGTATGTTAAATATATATACCTGATTGGTCCGTTGGATCTTCTGTAGTCATTATGTTCATTGGATCCGTGTTACCTAACCTTCGTTCAAATTTAATATCCGAAATGAAAGTAAAAAAGCAAATATTTACAAAGACGTAGGAATGTACTTAATACAAAAAATATGAAAATTAGACAGTTTTCGTTACAATTATTATGAAATAAATACAACATGTACAATATATTATACAATATTTACACGTTATGTAGCTTGAAGAATTGGACCCTGTTTTGCCGCTTCTAATAGTGGCTCCACCGATTGCGTTTCTTGTTGCGTTTTCCTTAATTTGTTGCGTTCTTGACGTTCAATATCACGTTCTACACCTAGTCGAAGCTGTCTTCTGTAAAAGTTATGGAAATATACATTATAAAATATTTCAAAGGCTAACGTGCCGCGAAATACAACTTTATCGTGTAACACGGATCGAACGCTCTAATCAAATTAATTTACATTTATGGTACATGGATTAAATATATTTAAGTTGTACTTTTAATTCAGAAAAAAAAAATAATTAGTTGAAACTCTTTATAATATAAAGATCGAACAGAATGATCGACGTTATTAACTTTAAATAGTTCGGTAACTTTTTATTTGAACTATGGTTTGAAATATTGACTTAAAAAAGACATTTGAAGAAACATATTTTTGCTCTATCTATCGTCACAACACGTAAAAAGGAAATAAAAATATTTGTATTTTGTATTGTATAGTATATTTGCTGTTAAATGTTTAACGATGAGTCCATGTTACACGATGGTAATTTTGTACATAGAATACGTTGCTTACGCATAACCTAACAATATAAGAATACTTTGAATTACCTCTCAGCTTCTTGTTGATAATGTACATAACCTACCATCCATGCTGTCGTTGCACAACATAATGCAAAAGTAGTTTTCGCAGCAAGTGACATAATATCCTTCTCGCTATTTTTTTTTAATATCCTGTGCACTTTTACATCTATAAGCGATTATATCGAACGTATATTTTTGTTCACATGCGAGAATGCGATATATCGAATGTACGTAACGAATTATCTATTTCGATTCTCGAAAGTACGAACGGTAGTTTTGTGAAAAGTGCATAGTGCAAATTCTCTGTGAAAAATTGTGATAGTCAAGAATAACTTCGAAGCCGGATGCTGTAAAATGTAAGTAAGACGTTCTTTCGATATATTTTTTATTATTTTGTTATAATATTTGTTTTATAAGTTGTTATCGTTACATAAATGATGAAATAGGTTTCGTTGTTCTGAAATTGTATAATTTCGCCATTTTAACGTATCGAAATAAATTTCAAACATACGAAAAATTAAAACTTCCCTTTCAATTAATATCAATTGAAAGTAGAACGATTGTTATGTTTTTTTTTTTTGTGAAATGTATAAAAAGATAATTTAATTTAAGGATTTATTATCGACAGGAAAGTCGATTGCTAGACAGGTACCTAATCTTGCCGCGAGAGATCACATCCAGTACGTCGTACGTTTCGAAACGATAAAATATTTATATTTATGTATAAAACTTATTGTTACAATAATTAATGATACGAAAGAAAGATGCAACGAAAACGGTTATATTAACAACAAGTGTTATAGATAATTCTTATCGATCGGTGACTTAATATTTATAAACTTCTATTCAAATTCCATCAAATCATCTAATTATACTTCTTCATAGAAAAGTCTTTTTAAACAAGAAAGTTATTTCAGACACTTACAACTATAATATCCATAATAGCATTTCAAAATGTTTCACATATACATAATATACAAAAAATCCTCTATGATATGTATTTAAATACTATCAGAAATCGCTGTATTTTAAATGCTATAAATTATAAGACCCAAAATCATATCTGCTGTTTAGTTCAGATACTCGAATTTATCCAGAAAAAGTTATCAATACTATAAATTTCCATCAGAAATGGTTCAAAATCTGTACCAGAGTACATATATTCCATCTTTCTTGGTACATACTCTTGTTACTTGAGAAGGGACGATAATCCTCTCGTGACCACGCAACCATATGAAACGTAATTGGGACCGGAAGGAATCTGATGATGCGGAAGGGTGGAGACGACGACGTAACCGAGATATAGGGTCCGTTCTTATCTACAGAATACAGGCCACGTTTCTCTACCTCTCGGCATTCCACATCTCGTAAGTTATATCACGAGTTCGGAAACACCGTAGGACACTGTATGATGAATCGACCTCGTTGCCCTTTTGTCCGCCCTTCAGATAAATTCCTTATGTCCCTTACACTTTGCTATTTGCATATTCGAAAATTGAATTATGCATCATTCTTGACGACGCAATTCTTTGAGAGTATTGATCATTGGTTATTGCTGCAGCATCGCACTTCTTCCATTCTTTTGGATCTGACGTACTTCTCTATGGTTTTAAAGAATAATTTATATAAAAATAATTTGCAGAATAGAAATCCTAAATGCTGTTATAGGTGTTTTAGGTTAACGTTGAATTAGGGTTGAAGCTAGTGTTGTTGTACGTTGTTGTTAGTGTGTTTAGATGTTTAGGGCTCTCAGCTCCTTACACATAAAACGCGAAGCTCAAAATATTCGTTTAATTTCGATTCCAACTTCATTATCAACTCCTATGCTCGAATACCAGCAAACTGAAATTTATAACCTTTACAAAAATGCCGAATCACGGAACGAATATCAATTATTGAATATCGTATTACATCACACGTAGAAATGTTATCAATGTTACCTCCCTCTCTCTTTCTCTCTCTCTTTCTCGTGTCCAAATTTTAAATATCAAAGAAGATTTGAAAAAGAAGAGGTCGCCTAGGTGCAGCTAGCGTTCGTAGACTTCCTAAGAAGTTCTTCACCTTAGGAAGGGACGCGTGAGAGAACGGTTTAGGATATAATTATCGAATTCCGTTGGATGGCTGCTGGACACAGGGGCCCCGTGTATCCTTAGTGTGAACTTTACTGAACTTATATAATGCATGCGTAAGGAGAATGGACCACCCATGTAGAGAGGTCTCTCTCGACGCGGCCTCGAGTACCCTTAGGAGTCGCGCGCGGACCAAGTACTCCATCGGAACGAGTAGTCGCTTGGACAGCATACCGGGTAGAATATGACACCAGGTATGAGAACCAGCTTTTTCTAGCAGTCGAATAATATGCATCGTGCATGCTCGATGGATCCAGTGACGATTCGGTTTCCGAATGCCGGGTTACGAGTCTCTTTTGCTTTGGAATACCTAAACATACAGTTGAATATAATGAATTTGATGAATGATGATTTCGACTGATCGAGATTCGCTGAAAATTGCACTTTTCTTTAGTCTTCTTGTCTGTCTTGATCGAAGGCTCGTTTTACGTAACATTGGAATTTATTGCAATTTAAATTCATTTGCAAGGAAATGGCAATTGAAGTTTTCTTATCAATATATTTGAAGTTTTCGTTCTTTAGATTCCAAACTATCGAATTAGTCAAGTGCAGTGAATTTGACGATGATTCTGGCCGCTTGGAATTTCTGGTAATTCTGCAATTTCCAAGTAGCAGTGTCCGAAGCTTTTCTTCTTTAGACTTCCTTTCAAAATCGATCAAATTAGTCCGTTGGTTTATATTTCTGGATACTCGAGAGATTTACATAGCGAAATGGAAGTTTTAGTTTCAATTGGAAAGGACGAAGATTATTGTGAATTCATCTTACACTACAAAGAGTTATGAAATTTCAAAAATAACATATAAGCGATGTTAATGTTCGTTATTGGATAAGATTTGCAAAAGTTGAGACCAAAGTCTACAAAGTAGAAATTTTGTTGTAAGAATTCTTGCAAGAATCAACAGGCATTTCAAGCGTCGACCTAAACAAGATAATCGAAGCGGCTAGGAACGAAGCAACTGGAACCTTGGTATTTTTACATTTAAATCGAATGAAAGAATTCTCAGCTAAAAAGAGTTCATTTGGTAGTTGGGCGTTTATTTTATACGCCCGGGACACATAGTATATCAGATAAATCCGTAGAAAGCGCAGCGGAATGACGAGTCGTGATGCTGTTCCTTCGTGAAGAGCAGTAGAGGCCGAAGATTTCAGGTCAGTCCGTCTCGAGAGCATAATGCATCACAGTACGGGAAAGAGTTGTGTAAACGAACTTTCATGAACTTCCGAAAGTAGTCGCTTTTTTTCTCCTCCCTCCTTTCACCCCCTCCTGCTATACTCCTTTTGCTGTTGATGTTTTCGCTAAGCATTTCTGCACTCTTACCACGGTAGGCTCTGTCTGAAACATATTTTCAAAATTCTTCTCGTTCTTTAAGTCCGCCTGTTATCCCTCATTCGCCAATTTTAATTCTTCGATGACTTATGGTCAAGCTTCGTTGAAATTAGCGTCGAATTCTGTGATTCTATCCTTCGTAGTACCACTAGATACAAATTTCTATTAGGTCACCCGAAAAGTTTCTTTCGTTTTATAAGGAAATAATGGATGCACTATATTTTTCGTTTTATATTATTTTATCGAATCACGTACGATCCATTTTGTTCTATCGAAACAAAGATCACAACGTTCGACAGATTAGGTTTCAAAAGACGGGTCTGTAAAAGAAAGACACTTCTCGGACAACCTAATACAATCTTAAAATTTTGTTTTTCGTCAACAAATTACGAGTATCTATCTGTATGAAAATATTTTTCTCTCACCAATTATATAATTTTGTACTTATTTTCTGCTACTGGCGTCCGGATAGTCTCATCAGTGTTGGAATCTTGGTAGTGAGAATAATAAAGAACAACGATGCTGTTGAAAGTCACGTCGTTATTACGCGGCATGCAGATTCGAGAGTGTGTCGATAATAAAAATAGGACTGGAAATTCTTCAAATTTTGTTTTTCGTCAACAGATTAGAAGGATCTATCTGTATGAAAATATTTTTCTCTCGCCAATTATATAATTTTATAATTATTTTCTGCTGCTGGCGTCCGGATAGTCTCATCGGTGTTGGAATCTTGGTAGTGAGAATAATAAAGAACAACGATGCTGTTGAAAGTCACGTCGTTATTATGCGACATGCAGATTCGAGCGTGTGTCGATAAATAAAAATAGAACTGAAAATTCTTTAAACTGAGGCTGTGTGTGGTCCGCAAGAGGTGTTAATCGAGAGACTCGCTACTGTCTTGCTTCTAACCGGCCCTTCAATTAGTATACATCTTCTACCTTCTCTACACATGGTACAGGAACTCTCGTGGCCCGGCCGAATTCACTAACCTCTCTGTCTCGAATGAAAGAAAATAAAAAGACGAGAAAGAAGAAGCTGCTGTTCTTGGAATTGCGTCGTTCCTTCACGATTTCAATCGATTTTCTCCGTGGAAAGTGGTCAGCGTCGAACACTTTGATAGAAAGAATCGAATGTATAGAATAGAATTACATGTTTGTGGTGGAACTTTTATGCTCTTTGGATTTCGCTTCAAATTGCTAAGTATTTTAAAGGCAACGATAATAATTCGGTAGTGTTGCACCGACATAAAACGTAACG
The DNA here is from genome assembly GCF_051014615.1 of Bombus vancouverensis nearcticus. NCBI lineage: Eukaryota > Metazoa > Arthropoda > Insecta > Hymenoptera > Apidae > Bombus > Bombus vancouverensis. The sequence goes on from NC_134919.1 coordinate 15,076,764, forward strand.
TTAGATTTCGTTCGAATTCACCGAGGATCAAAAGTAACTAGAAACAAAGGTAATAATTTGGTAACGTTGAGTGGCCAGTGTGAAACTGGATTTTATTTCAAGTAGAAAAAACTGAGTATTTTAAAGGTAAAAATAATTGTTGGATAGGATAGAATTTTTACGGGGTCGTGAAAAGAGCGTTCGAATCATCGAAATGAATTCCCTTTCTCGATATATTTGACAAATTTTCTGTTCGATATGTGTCAGAGTATTGATTCCATAAATAGCGTCACTGTGCAAGGATTTTTATATTTCTCTGCATTTTTTCTTTTTTTTTTTTTTTCGTATTTAGGTGTCATCCAGAGTCGCATTCCAACAGCAACTTTGACATGAATATTCGATGAGCAATTTAAGTGAACACCGTTGACAATTGGCACTCATTGAACAAGTTGTACGCAGAAACGCGCGTACGTCGCTCATAAATATTAATTTACCGTCTTCTAGTCGATGCTCGTCGTGTGGCCGGGGACACGAGCTCGATCTTCTGCGTCTCGAAATTTTTCTTGGTAGAAAGGTTTAAAAGAGTTGGCGGAAAAGATCAAAGAATTAGACGAAATAATGCACAATTGCCTTGTGCTCGTTTCATTCCATTAGAAATGGATTATTAAACGGAACCGATACAGCGTCGATTATTAAAGACGGTTATTCGCGTACTTTGAGAAGCTGGAAGAATTGAAAATACGTATTTTTCGTATCTAAGATGTACTCGACTTTTTCGTACTCGAAAAAATCTGAAAAATCGGTCCATCGATAACAACGATATTACGGTGGAATGGAAAAGTCGACAAATAAAGGAAAGTCGTAAAAATGTCGTTGGACGAAACCTCGCGCACGCACGCAACACACGAAAACCACCGAGCTCGATCGTAGAGGCGAACCTCTACGAAACACCGCGCCACTGAAACCGCTAAATTACCCAAATCTGACCCTTTCGCCGCCGAAACAATCGCTGTTTGATCCAGCTGCAGCCGATCATCCCCTGGCAACTGAAACAGCCTCGAAAAGATCAGTGGAAAGAGCGTGCTCGAGTTGGTCTATCAACACGAATCCATGAGTCACAAAAGTCAGTCGCGGGCTAATATTTGACGGGGGTGTGCGGCTTTCCAAAGAAATTCCGAGGTGCAAAGCGAATCCAACGCAAACCGTTTGAATGAACTTGCCTTTTTGTTATACTTTACCACCTGTCGCGTGTGTGCGCAAGAGGGGCGGCGGCGCGAAGACGGGGATGCAAGAGAGAACGAACGCGAGAGACAGAGAATGACTGGAACGAGCAGAGGAAAGAGGGAAGAGGAGGAGGAGGAGGAGGAGGAGAAGGCAGGGGGGAGGGAAGAAAGAAAGAAAGAAAGAGACACACGGAAAGCTGAGGGCTGGGTGAAAGGGTGAAGGAGGGGGCGAAAGAGAATGGGTAGAGGGTGAACGGAGGAACATGTGGTTCTATTTGTAAAAACAAAGTTTGCGCGGGACAAACACGGGCAGACAGTGGCGGGCCTAGTCGGCTTCCAGGTAAAAGCGCAACAAAGACTCGATTGCGTTCCGTTTCACTCGCTCTGATTCCTTTTTGCCTACGGTTCACGGTTGTCGTTCGTCCCGGACCCCGTGTACCCAACCCCCTTGTCCAAGTATGACGGCTGTTGACCGATCTTTGCGGTTCCAACGAGCCTTCTTTAATTAACCCTTCGATCTTGGAGCTGTTTCGCGATAGAAATGTCATGACGTACGAATTGTACGAGGGTCGCGTGACACAGTTACGACGAGTCTATTTTTATCGATCAGCTGACTTTTCTGTCATTCGATGGTTGAAAAATGGTACTTTACCGTGAAATAGCTGGAAAAGGGAATATAACGATAAACTGAGAGATGCGAGCGTTTCGAAGATAAATGGCAAATAGACGAGAGATTTTTTCGTATTTATGGGAAATTTAAAAACATTAAATTGCGCAAAATGAACGTAATATAAAAATATACAGAGTCAGTCGATAAGTACTGTATCGATAATTTCAAGGGATTATTCGAATTGATGCAATTTTATTTTCTGATGCCTTATATTCTTCTGCTTCTGTTAACACGATCTTGAGCTTTTTAAATAGTATCGTATTAGGCTGTCCGAAAAGTCTCTTTCGTTTTATAAAAAAATAATAGACGCACGATGTTTTTTTGTTTTGTAATAGTTTATTGAATTATGCACGAACGTGATAATAGAAATAGAAGGAGATGGATCATATCTAATTCGATAAAGTAATATAAAACAAAAATCGTTGTTCATCTATTATCACCTTATGAAAGGAAAGAAACTTTTCGGACAATCTAATATATTTTCTGTACCATTAGTGGATTCAGCTGGACGTTCCATGCAACAAAATATTGGCCTATTTATATCGAAGAAACATTAGTTTGCCCGATATCCTAACTTCGATTTGCCAAAGTTAATGTACGACAGACGAAGAAAGACGCTTGTGTTTGCGTTGTCTCAAGGAGGCGACAAAAGTATATCCCAAAAGCATATCCCATTTCGTTTAATCCGAAAATCAAATGAAAAGTATTTGTTGACGCAGAAGTGGCCGAGGATATGTTGAATTTTAAAATTGCTCTTCTGTAAAACACGAGAAATGTGTCTTATCGTGTTCTTCGCCCGTGACCTTCCTACGTACAGTATTGCGCCTATTGTGGACTTTTATGGTGAATGTTTTATGACATTGATGGTTGATTGACATGTTGATTGCAACCCGGAGGTTATTCCTGACTGCTGATGTTTGGAATTTATCGAAGTATTAAATTTTACGAATAAATAAAAGGTGAAAATATTTGCGAAATTTTTTATATTTTTATTGTACTACGGTAAAAGGGTAAAATACTAAATGCATCATAAGTCGCTTAATTATTTAATACATATATTTAATATAAATATATGTGCATAGATTGCTTTCAGTTTATTTTATGGATTATTTTAGCCATCCATTTTTATAAATTCAGTATGTATAAAAGATATATTATACATATTTTTTAACAAGGTTGTTGTAAACTGTCCAATGTATGTATATGCATGTTGAAATATTATCGTGTTGAAATAAGCGACAACTTTCTAGCGTTATGGACGAAACGTACAAAATTCAAGCAAATTGGTGTATTAAAAAATGGGTTAAAAAATTGAGTGAACTGCGCGATCTGTCAAGAATAAGAGATAATTAGTTACTTTTGGCTTAAAAAGAGTCCATCTTTTTTCATAGTTTGATCTATTTTATTATTTTTTTATTCTATTCGTTGCATTAGATGATCTATGTCTCTTTTCGTAAGCACTCTTTTCGATAGCACTTCTTCTTCTCTATCTAATCTTTATTTGTTCTTGCATTTATATCGAAGTATTTTAAAGACGAATATCGGTAAATTTATTAATATCGCACTTGGCACATTCGCTAAGTTAACGAAAGTATCGATTTATCGTTCTATATTCGCAGAAAGGCTAAATAAATAAGAAAAGAAATTCGTTTAAATTGCCATTACCTAATAATGTTCCCTTGAATGAACGCAGCAAAGTTTCCTAACGGATTAGGGCTGCCAGTACAAAGATGACTAAGGAACAACGTTGTTTGATGTGGACGTGTTGTCGAATGGCTCGTCAACAGCGGTGCAACGCGCCAGCTTTGTTGGTTTATATTCTAGGAGCAATAGTTTAAGGAAAATATTTGTCAACAGTTCGCTGATTGTTAGCTTAAACACTGAATATTCGACAGTGTTTATGATTGGCTAAGAATAGTTCAGAATTTCCGGTTAAAGATACCTTTTGCGATCGTTAAATGCATATTAATGTCTCCTATATATGTACGTGTAACTTGTACGTACGTTAACGCGTGTCTCACACGTCCTGTTCTTCATTTTCCAACACGAGCTTCGTATTACGCTCTGGCAAAGCAAACTTTTTAAGTTTCTCTCTATTCGTTCAACGTCCTTTTTAATCGGCGAAACCTCCTCTTTCTCCACGTTTTTTTTTTTTTTTTTTTTTGATAAATTTCGTTTCTCGATTGGCTTCAGGAAAAAAGATTCTTAATACCGTAATACTCGGCAGATACTTGCATTTTGACAAATTTATAAAATCCCGAAGAACCCTATCCGAACGTAGACGTCTGATCCGGAAGAGTAACGGAATTCGAACGAATCCTCGTTCGTCAACTTCTCAAATCACAACTTCTTCCATCTTCGAAATCATCGAAGAACCCGGCAGCTCCTACGAACCGTTCGTCTAGGCTATCTGTTCAAGGACGGACAGGTTCATAGGCCGTTTTGACGCGAGAATGAGAAAACGGAAGAGAAAAGAACGTGAACGAGAAGGGGTGCAGGCACGGAGGATGCGAACGCGGAGATGGTGGTGGTGGCGGTTGACGGTGGTCGACGGTGGTTGACGGTGGTGGTGTATGCCGCGACAAATATTTACCTGTCAACACAGAGAGGCTCGCACTACCATCCCGTTCCATCCCTTCGCCGCAAACGACATGCATATCCAAGCGAACGTTTGATGGCTGGACTGGAGAGTTGGGGACGAAGGGAGCAGAGGAGAGAGATGGGACGTCGCGAACGGAGCCAAACGAATCATAAAAGAGGCCGATTGAGAGACAAAGCGGAATAGAGAGGAAAGGCAATGACACGCGATAAGAACCGAGAACTTGATTTTCACGCGAGCCTCGGCTTTATCATCGGTGGAACGCGAGTTTTCGGCCGATTATACGGTGTTTCAGGAAAGGCTTCAAAGGAGGTACGCAACCACGAAGACCTATCCTGCAGGGTACATGTAACATTTTCTTTCGCCTACGAAGGCGAAGGATGAAGGCTTTTGTGGAGAACTTTAAGCTGCGCCTTTACTCTGTGTTCATCTCTTTCCATTATCCGATTGCATATCCAGGGGAACCTTATTCGCTTTATTAAACAGCGGCAAATGTGACTAGAACGTAGAAAGTAAACTAAACGGACTTGAACAAAAATATCTACGATAGATCTAGTCTAAGAAGAATATGTCTATTAAGAGTTAATAACAAATTAATAAGATAATAATAATGTAAAGATCTTAGTCGGACGTTAAATCAAATCAAAGGACTAATCGCATCTATCGAAGAATTGATTCTATCGTACATTCTGTTTTCAGGTCGAATCAAAAATTTATTTCAGTTTTATCAGCAAAGAAATGTTAAAACTTTCTAACACGAGTCGATCTCCTGACCAGTTGGAAATGTTAGGAACTTGTGGAAATTGATTTAACTTGGCGATCATGGGTCACGCGAGAGGTTCAATTTTATTTCCAACTTAAATTCGAAGTTCTCGAATTCGGTTGCAAGAAACTCGTGCAGAATTTGCAATTACAAATTTTCCGGTTACGTGTATCCGGCAGTTTATTCAAAAATATTTCATAAGTGTATGTAGAAGCACAGCAGTTACCGAGTTAACAGGGAGTTGGTGTTCTACGCTCTTTGTTCAACGAAAGACAGGCCAATGTTGTAGATTAATTTGGACAAGCCACCGAAAATGTAACCGCGTTTACGTGCAAGGGGCTAATAAATTAAAAAGCTCGCTTCCTGGCTCCCTTCGCTGTAATTTTTCCTGTCCAGCACGTTATGTAATTTTAACGCACCAAAGACGAACAAAATTGGCAACTTAAAAATCAATACCGCCTTCAAAACTTCTTCATGTAGTACGGCTTTACAGTCGATATCATTCGACGTTACACTTTATCAACGACCAAATTAATTAGGAACTACGAACTAAAGATAAGCAGAAATTCTGCAAGAAATCTTGCTGTGCAACAAAATTAATTACATCTCCTCGTACACGCTCCACCCGATTATAAATCCCAGAATTTTCCAATGTTCCTTTCTGGACAGATGCAAGTTTCGCAAGAAACTTTGCTCTACGCGCAATATTACGATCGAATACAATATTCGATCGTTTTCAAATTTTCAAGTATCCAAAATTGTTCGAACTGCAGATAAAATTATACCTTGCGTCTGAACTATAAAACATACGAACAAATTTCTCCATCTCTTCCAAACTCTGAAACCTTCGAAATATCTTAAATCTCAATCCTCCCACAAACGCTTCATCAAATCCGCACTACAATCCTCAACATGCCTCCTATTCTTTACAAAAATATGAAAACATTCCACGAATCGATATAATCGAACGAATATCCCTCCCTCCACATCGTCGTTCGCGAAATCACCCTGTAACCGTGCGATGCTTGCTTAAAGGCCGCTTTCAGCCGGCTGTTAAGCGAACGGAGCCTAATCGAACAATTTTTCCGGCGCATTTCGAGTTTGTTGCGGATCGTGGGTACACAGAGGCAAAGCGGATCGCGGCCGAGATTCGGTTGCTCGAGAGCGATGCAAAAGGGGGTGGCAAGGGGATGGAGGAAACACGGTGGAGGAAACGATGGCCACCTACGATCCCTCGCTCGTTCGTTCATTCACTTATTCACTCTCCTCCCGTTTCTATTCTCTCCTCTCTGTGTGCTTTTAATTTACCGGGCGGCAGGCAAATGTTTGCGCCACTCCCCCTCGATCGTACGACCATCTCTTTCTCTCTTTCCACCGTATTCCATCGCCGCCTCCTCCTCCTCCTCCGCCGCCGCCTCTTCGTCGATTTTCCTCCACCTTTTGCCTCCTACGCCGTTTCCTGTTCGCCCTGTCTCGCTTTCTCCGCGATCGTTCTCGTGTACAGCCCCTTGGCGAGCCACCCTCCGCTCGCTCCTCGAATATATTGACCGACTCTGACCATTCTGATGCTCGCGGGGGTGGTTCAACGTCGATGGTAATCTAGGTAATACGGCGAGGTCACTTATCGAGGAATCGCTCGCGGTGCCGCTTTGAAAAAAGCGCAAACCGATGGCGGGACGCGGCGAGGGGGTTGGTCAGAGGTTTCGTTCGGTTCGTGCATCCTCTTGTAGCTATGAATATACGTGTATCGTGTAGTGGACAGTCGAATTCGCGTGCTTTCAAAAGCGCTTTGGTTTTCGTCCGTTTTTTATCCACTTTTCCCTTTTTTTCGTCTCGTTCCCTCGTGGAGGGAACTTTGGCAGAGCTTTAGTTCAGGGGTGGGAATCGGTTGGTAGGGTAAATTGATAGGGTTTTCGACATAGGTGATGGTACTAGGAGAGTACATTTTTCAAAGAGGAAGGTTTTCTTTCCTTTTTTATTTTGTTTATCCCTTTTCTGTTTTAATTGCCAAGCTTTCTGAAAGTTCATTGGCAAACTTTTCAAATTTTTGGAATAAGGAAACGAAATAGCTAATGCTACTAGAATAGCGCATTCTCAATGAGACGAGTTTTATCTCTTTTTTCATTTTTCTTTAATATTCTTCTCTATCGAAAACCTGTTTGGCGGTTAATTGCGTCTTTTATACGTTTTAGAATGGTTGACGAAACAAACGATGTTACTGGAACGATACTTACTTTCTCGAAAGACGATAGTTTCAGTTCTTTTATTTTCGTCCTCCTATCACTTTTGTTTTTTAATCGCGGAACTATCTCGATGCGAATCGAAAGATTCGTAATATCAATGATCGTTTATCGATTCGATCGTTTCGGACGACCTTGCCAATCTTTTGGCAATAGAAACGCAGTGAAGCAGTAGTTGCGATTAATTTTTCCTTTTCGTTTTTGTAATCGGCAATTTTGTAATTCGAATCGTACAGGTTCTATACGACAATGTTTATTGGGGTTCTTTAAGGGCAGCAAGCGGCCGATCGGCGCGCCACTTAATGTATTTGAAGAGCACCGCATAAAGGTAGATTTGCAGAAGTTAGGCGAAATTTTATTGGGCCGGTAGCCGAGGAATAATATTGACAGGGGAGACGTAGAAACGAAATTGAGTCAACATCGGGTAATGGGAGAGTAATGCAATCTTGGGAATAAGAAAAAAAAATGAGACTGTGTATTACACTGAAGTGGGGGTTATATAGATTATAAAATCGATTGCGAGTCAATAAATGGAATCCCGTAGGCGAAACGAAATTATTAATTTCTTAATATTACAAACGCTGGTATCTGATAGATCGATAACGAGACGAGAAATATATTAACATATTACCTACAACGCTCTGTTTCTCCATTAGAAGAAATTCTTTCGTTCTTAATGTGATATCGGTTCTTTCATATCCTGCAGTTTTCCTTTCTGCAAGTACACACATTACCCTTTTTGAGATTCGTTTCTTGTAACAGTCGTAACACAGATAAATCACCGTTTACTGTTAAAACTGCAAATTGGAAAGTTGCAGAAAATTTCCAATTTTAACACGAATATTGAAATTCTAATGAACAAAGTGTAACAATCGTCGGAAAGAAATTAAAGCGATTGTTGAGTATTCGTAAAAGCTGGAACACGATGCTTATTTCCGAACATCCAATTCTCACCAGCCACTTTCCTCCAACAACCCCCTCGAACTTCCCCTGTCGACTACCAAGCATACCGACCAACCACCACCCTCCGGCGAGCTTACTTTCTTGTCCAATCTAAATTCCAATAATCGTCCACCTTTGGCCGGGAAGCCGTGTTTCGGCGCGCGATAAAACGACGATGGCCGTCGGAACAGAACGGTATCGGCGCGCGGCGGATTTCGGTTAAGGCGCGTGTGCGCGCGTTTCACTTGTGGCTTTTAATAAATGGTATAAAAACGAGATCAAATATTTAACCGGGAAATATTTGAGCGAGTGCCTATTATTACAGGGTAGTCGCGTAGCATAGATATCTGGCCGCAACCCCATGGTACCCCGCGCCATTCCGTTTATGCCTGGCAAATATACCTAGTTGTTCGTTAGATATATGTAGGAAAGAGAACAGAGGAGATACAGGGTATCTGTGTGTCGATTTAAAGCGACACCAGCAGAGTGCCTCTCTACTTTTCGCCCGCTCTCTCTTTTATTTCCTTTCTTTCTCTCTTTCCCCTCTCTTTTTTAATTTAAACATCCTTGCTCGATCGCTTGCCCGCTCACGTCCAAGTGTTCTGGCTAATTATCGCGATTCTCGGATATTACATTGAATAATACATGGGAAATTTCGGACTGCCTTCGACGTTTCCTCGGCACGTTGCCTGAAAAATTTGTTGCAAATGAATTGCATGGAAATACGTACTTGTATGTTAGGATAGTTGGCAAATAGTCTTTCTTGAGTGATTAGGTTTTCCTTCGTTGTCTTTTAGCTTCGATAGAGAAGTCAATTATTATGCTAGATGTCTATATGTTGCATTAGGTTTTCCAGAATGTGTCTTTCTTTCGCAAACGTGTTTTTCACAACAATGCATCTTTATACAGGGTGGTTGGTAACTGGTGGTACAAGCGGAAAGGGGGTGATTCTACGCGAAAAGAGAAGTCGAAAATATAGAATAAAAATCTTTCGTTTTAGGCTTTGTTTTCGAGAAAATCGACTTTGAATTTTCGCTCGGTACGCGTGCACTTTGTCGCGTCTCGTTATAACGGATCTCACTGTCGAGATCGTTGTCTCGATGGAAAAATTAAAGAAAAATGAAAAAACATTTTTGTTCTATATTTTCGACTTCTCTTTTCGCGTAGAATCACCCCCTTTCTGCTTGTACCACCAGTTACCAACCACCCTGTATAAACGTGAAACCAAGTCTGTGAAATGTCGCGGTGTTTATCTCGACGGAACAAAATGGATTGTACGTAATTCGAGGATCTCATAAAACGAAAGAAACTTTTCAGACAACCCAATACTAGTAGAGATAGGAATGTGCCTTCTCACGATCTATGGTGGTATCCTTGTGCACGATAAAAATAAAATCGATTATATAAAAATTGTCTTTACGATATTATAGAACGATTCCATTTCGACGATTCGATTTCATCGAATTCCGGTATTCAAAATTCATAATTTCCAAAAGCAAAACCTTTTACTTTTCGAAAATTACTTTTGGTAGATTTCTGCACGCATCCTATTTGTCTTTAACGCGTTCATTAATTATTCGTGGACAACGGTCGTTACACGTTGTCGGGCGATCTTCGTGTTCCTCGCGTCGTGCTGCTTCCGGTCACGTGGCGACGAACTACAAAACGAGAGGGTCAAACGAGTGGCCAACGTTTATCGAAGGTAGCCGCGTGCGGAAGACGCGTAATTACACGACACCTTACGTTCTACCGTACGCTATTTGCATCAAATTTTCTTCGAACGTGCAAACATGTCCCTGGCCGATAATTACAGCCCATAAATGTACTGTTTATTCGATTGTGCGTGAGGTTCGCGATGGAATCCTTCCACCTTCCCACGAAATGGACGACGTGTTCGTCGCCTCCACTTCGTTCGATAAATTCGAGCAATAAGCAAAAGCGGTAGTTGTTCTTAGATTTAGAACAACACGTATAAACCATTGATCTCTCGATGTAGCTATACAAAATGAATCAAATGAACCGAAGCAGATATAATCTTTAGATCTGATTAAATTTCGTAATTTAATTAACTAATCGTAATTAACTAATTTCCTTACATTTATTTAAATAAGATTCGATGTTTGCCGACAATTCCTAAGGATGAGGCAACAAAGAGTACGTGCGAGTTATCAATTCGTCGTCAGATCCACGTAGGCTGCCATGGTTTCCCGAAACTCGACTAGGGCCGCGCCATAAAGGCGCGTTATTCGTGGTGAGCGCGTCAGTGTGTAAATCACGTCTCTGAAAGTCGGGTTTATTAGCGACGAGGCGACGACCGGCGATGTTTGCCTGGCAATAGAACAGGCCGGAAAGAAGAGAGGATCACGGAGATCCTCGAGATCCTCTGTCGAAACGCTCGTGCGTATCGCCCTCCAATAACTGTCGCCTTTGTGTGCACGCCGAAATTATGTTCCAATAAAGGTTTTACGGGGCTGGGTAATACACCGTGTCTCGTTAATTGCACCCGATACCGAGCAACATGGTGTTGATGGTGTTGGAGCCAAAGATGCTCGTTCATATCGTTCGATTTCAATAATTCCATCCACTTCTTAAAGAACAATGAAACTTATTTATACGTAATATAGCTAGATGCTGATTAAAAGTTTGTTATTATTTGTTATTATTGTCGTTCTAGTATTTTGCGCTGTTTTATGCACGCGTGAACGTATTTGAGGATATATCAATTGCGGAATTAAGTATTTAGTTTTCATATAATCGTTATAATGGAATTGAACAATTTCTGCAACAGGAATTAAAAGGCAGATGCGCACTAGTACACTGAAACAGGATAATTTCTCCTATCGTATACATATAATGGAACGGATTAACGTTACTTCATCCTGATCGAGATATCGTGGAGGATTTTTTGTTTCAACTGCAACCATCTTATAGCCCATTGTGCCCGGATTTCTATTTACTCGAAGAGAATCGCTATTTCTACGATATCCTGTGTACCGGCAAATATTTTTCTGTCAACATTAGCGCTCAAGAGAGCTCCCCGTTGTCATCGAGCGATATCTAAAGCTATTTCGATGTCCTTAAGACTTTCAATTTCCTTCAAGTACCTTCTTCCATCAGAAAGGAGAAAAAAAATAATAATAATAAAATAGGACAAGAATTTTCGATTAAATGTTGCTACATACATATCACACTTATGGCTAGGAGCACGGTGACTTAAGTCAGCCCACCGCTGGGTTTCTTATATTAAAAATATCAGTACATCTCTTTCGAGTCATAAAAACGTATCGTGCTAATTACAACTCGCTATTGTATAACTTTCACCAGTACGATCAATCCAACGATAAATTGTGCCAATCGCCGAATCGTTTAAAGGAAAAAGTACAAAGTAGAAACGGAAAGGAGGGGGATACTAATTCCACGTATCGCCACGAGGCGGAATTACTTTTTGACGAATTTAATTTCAAGCTTAATTAATCGTGACGACCGTACGGGCAGCGCGCGCACGGGGATCCCAAAGACGCTCCAATTAACTTTAAATTCCCGGCTTGCCTCGTAATTTCTCCGCCGTGTGGCTCGACACAACCCCACTCCTCTTCCGAACCCCTTCCCGTCGCTTCTCGGATGGACGAACGTAGAAAACAGAGGCTCTTGAAAAACCCTGGAAAATTCTGCGATACTCCGTTCGAGGGGGAAAAAACCAGCTCTGCGAGGAAGAAAGAAAGAGCCAGAGAATAAGGAACGAGAAGCGGAAGGAGAAGGAGGAAACGACGGAAGATCCGGTCTTTGAACTTCGTCTAGCGGAAGGCGGATGATTGTACGCTGTCTTTGAAGCTGGTTAAACTCTCTCTTTCTCTCTCTCTCTCTCTCTCTCTCTCTCTCTCTCTCGAGAAGGGCGAGACAGAGGAGGACAGAGAAACGGAGGATGGAAGGAGAAAGGGGTGGAAAGAGCCGCGAGTGAACGAACAGTAAAGCCACCCTTTGAGACGAACCGGTTAGAAGATGAATTCGAACGCTGGCTGAGAGAGGGTTCCAAGGGGCAGAGAGGGTGGTTACAAACACGAAGATGGTAAAAGTTTATTAATTAGCTAGAATTAAGCGTGGCCAAGGCTGGCGTTCCGTGCCGAAGTTCCTCGCAGCAAGTGGAAACTGAAGGAAGAAAACGGAAGGAGGAGGTGCGCAACTTTTATCCTGCTGGATCTCGTTGTCCTGCCATCGTGGCGATTCGCATCCCCTTCGACCGGCTAATCGACCATTCCGCCGTAATTCGCCGTTATTTTTAAGGTGTAATTGAATATTGCAGTAATAGATGGCAGAAGGGTGATAAGATGGTTGATTCTTTATTAACGCTGATTCGATTTGGTCGAGGGTGAAGGTTTCAGTGGTTTATCGGTTTAATTGCGGGGAATTCGAGGGGATGGACTTTATGTTGAGAATAGAAACACTTGAAAGGTGTTGGGGATGGTTTGTAAGCAAAATCATTTTTACAGTGAAAGCGCCTTTACAATAAAATAAATTAGGGGGAGATTGAGTGGTAAATAATATTTCGCAATAATCGACTTCACTGAGCATTAGTCTTTTACTTTCGTTTTAACTATTCGAAAAACACTTTGTTTAGGTGAAGTTTCTAGTAACACAGAAAATAACAGATTTAAGCTCGTTAATAGAAGCATGCTTCTCAAATTAAATTTTACTTTCATGGATTTTCATAGAGCGCATAGCTCTTCGATGTAACGTTAACGAAGATATATCTAGATGTGGCATCGCAATGACATTTTAAAAAATTTTAAAAAATCCAACATTTTTCACTCCTCGTCGTTCTTACGATCGACTAACAAGCTTCAAACTTTCCTTAAAACTAAAAATCCAAGAACAAGTTTGTTTCCAAAACTGGCCACGTCCGTTGTTTCCATGTATTCCGTTCAACCCCCGTTTGATCGCATCCCCCGAGCCCGTAAGTGCAGCGTAATTCGTCGTACCAAATAGGCGAGGCATGAGAATCGTTTGGTCGCACGGAGGCACCGCTTATTCATATTTAATTCGCTCGACTCGTCAGTTGTACGTCAAGGGGTAGTCGCGAGCGTGAATCGTAGGGGTTGGTTCAGCCAGCGGGCAAACGTGACCCATTATGCCGCGTTTCCGGCCGACTTGCTCTCATTGCCCGCTCATCATCGTCGATAATTCTCGTAAACTGCGCGTCCGGCCCCTCGCAATATTGTCCTACGCCGATATTTTAACGAGGTCGACCCATCAAGTCATAATTCCAGCCCAAGTGTCCGTGTTTATGATAGTAATTTTGTTAACGAAGTTGTGCAACGATGCTACCTAATGATTCTCTAACGTTTTGGAAAAGGTGTCGTTGAAGGGTAATTTGGTATGTTTGAAGCTATTAGTGGGTAGATTGCACAAGGGTTAGGATAGGGTGCTAAATATTAATTATGTAGACAGTTTGGTATGTTCGTGATGAAGGTGTTTGAATTGATAATTTTGAGTTGGCGTTTCGAATGGATGTCTGGAAATGGAAAATCCAAATGTTGAGCGATTATTAGGGCTCTTCAGGTTCCCTCACTCCGGAAAATCTCTACAGATGGCGCCAGCGAAGTCGCTTCATAAGCGCCGAATGATAGCATGATCAATACAAGATGTACAATTTCGAAAGTACCAGATTCTTCGTGAAACCTGACCGCACCTTTGAAGAAACTGATACTCGAATATTGCTTTCGGTACGGTGCAGGCTAATCTTCAAACATGTCACTTCGTAAATTTCAGAAAATCTTCCTTGAGGATCAATCTGGTCACTCCAGAAGAACGACAAACACGATCGAGTCCCCTGTCCTCCAAATTCTAGATATCGTCAAACTTCTGTCGCAATCCCCGCTTCATAAAAAAACCTTTCTCGCTACTCCATAGTATTCAACGCAAAAGTTCAGCTTTCTTTTTCAAAAACGGTCGGATCATCGCTCGATCTTTCTGCAAACTTCAAGAGTCTCAGCCAGACGCGACCCAACCTCCGTCGCGATGTACGCAAACGGTGGTTTCGGCGTCACGGGGCAGTTAAGGTCGACTTAAATTCATAAAACGCGCACACGCGCTTTCACTGTCCCGGCGCGGTATTCTCTTTCTCGGAACGGCTTGATGCCACGAGGGTGAATAACGGGCGCTGTAGTCCTCCTCGTCGTGGCGTCGTCGTCTTTTCCAAACAAGAATTTGCACTCTCTTCGTTACCATGGCCAGGCGTCTCTGCAAACTACAGTGAGCGGGAACGGTAAAGTAACGTGGAGTAACGCAACGTATATACACGAAGAGAGAGGTGGGCAAGGGGGGAGTGGATGGTTGGGTGGCGGGTGTATACACCCTGTTGGAGCCCCGGAGAGTCTCGACCAACCCCGGAAGAGGCCAGAGTCCCGCGCGATAGACGAAGACGGAAGGACGCGGGAGCAGAGGGAGCGGCGGGGTGAGAGAAAGGGAGAAAGAGAGAGATTTGCAGGCCCGTGGGTTTGTTTGACTTTACTTGCAGCTATGTAATTGAATATTATACCAGGCCGCCTCGTTGGAAGGGTTGAAAACTCTTACGAAAAGGGAAGGGCTCCGGGGCCGAGGATCCGAATGGTGGACGAGAGATAGCCCAGAAAAGCTTCGGGGGAAGGGGGATGCTTGATGGAGTGGTCCATAAGAGGAACCAGAAAATTAACTGAAAATCTCACGAAATCGCAAAGGACCTACCGTGCCGCCGTGGGGTGTGTTTACCCTTTATTATACTCGCGCGCATCTACCCTTCTAACGCAGACCGCTTCTTCCACCCCCGCGTTTCGCGTCCGGAACGTCGAGCTTCTTTTGAGTCCCTCGAGCTGGCTTTTCCCTTCTACCGTTCAAAAATCTTATTGTAAATTTTGGATTTTACTTCTAGAGCTTGGATCCCTTTGTACGTTGTGGTCGTAGCTATGGAAGTCGATCCGCTGTTGTTTGATTTGATATTCTGTTCGGATGGAAAATTGTGTCGCGACGAGTCCTTCTGTAAAGCTTCTGATCCCCTAATATTGAAACTTTCCTTCGTTCGTCTATTATGCCGTTTGCACAAAATTCAGAAACCTTCGTTTTACGTAACGATTCAATTATCATCGCAAGCAAAGATCTCGAGTTTCGAGCCTCACAGAAATTCGTCACGAAGATCACATGCCGAATATACTCGTTCACGCTTATGTTCACGCTCTTCAATAACCGTCAACAAGTCCGAGTCATCGACCACACTTCACCGGTATCCTTCGTTAAACCACACTACCTAAATACGAGTACATACATCTGCTACTCTAAACTATCTCCTTAGTAGTTCCACGAAAATATCCAGTACTTCGTTCTCCATGAGTACAACTGGTTTACCAAAAGGCATTTTCAACCGGCTCTTCCCGGCTACCATACGTCCACGCTAAAAACAAAAATACTCCGGCAAGTACGACTGGAAAGCATCGTAAGGAACAACAGGAACGAGACCCAGAACCGCGGATTCTACCCCTCGGGAGAGATGAAACTCGAGAAAAAGAGAAAGCGAAAGAGAACGAAAGAAAGAGACAGTGGACGGTAGAGGGGAAGAGGGAGAGGGAGAAGAGAACATGCCGCAGGATGGTTGGTATACAGTAGCGCGTACAATCCGCTGGTCGATGGTGCGGCCCGTAACGCCCAGCTACTGCGCAACCAATGCGCGAGTCCACCATGTTTAATGCTGCGAATTCGCTCACCCTCCGAGGCGGCTCGCCCTCGTCCCTTCTAGCCTCTCGCCCGGCATGCTGGTACCGACCCTAACCTCCGTCTGCTCGTCCTCCTATCCCCTCCGTGTCCTGCCCTTTCTGCCCTTCCCTCTCCTAACCCGGTCATCCTTCTTCAGGCTTTGCCTCCTCTGCAACTTCCCTTCTCCTCGTTGCGGCTCTTCTTCAACAGCGATCCGTGCACTCGCTCGCGTCCTCATGACGGACAACAAGTTCTCATGTACACGCGGCTGAAACCTCATCGGCTATACGACATCCCCTATTCTCTCTTTTGCCTAAGACCATTTTCCTCTGGATCGTTCATTTTTCAGCCTGGACCGCTGTTTGGGTTGCTTCGAACGCCTTCATCTTTTGGCTGCATTGTATTAATTCGACAGTCGAGTCGTCGGTTAATCAGAAGCTTCGCTAGTCGTGGAATTATAAGTTAACGGAGACATACAGTCGGGGACGAAGATAAGTGGACAAAGACCTTCACTGGCAGTGAAAGCAGGCATCAATTAAATTTAATCGAACTCTCTCTCTCTCTCTCTTCTCTGGTATTAGCGTTAGATACTTAAGTCTTCTTCATTACAATGTTGTAGATATCTTCTCGGGGACGTTTGATGGAAAATTTTAAAATCCTGCTATTCATCTCACATTACGATACTTCCTCATACATCTTCCATCTTGACTTCATTTCTTCATCTTCGTCCCATCTCTTCATTTCTTTGCTACAAATCCAATAGCCTAAGTACAGTGCATCTTCGATGTATTTAACCCGTATAATCCACTCGACGAACGTGTCCCGATACCAGAGCATCAAGATTCTTTTTCCAAAAGAACCTTGCTAACACCAAAAAAGAAAAAAAGAGTGAACTGCCGGATGAGAAAGAGTCGCGCGGGCCATGGAACTGGATCCAGCCGATGTTGTAACGCTGCATAATGATTACCGATGTATTTAGGTATGGCTAGGTCGGGCTATTGACAGAAGGTACGTTGATGGTGCCGCGTTTGTCGGTTCGCGAGGAGGGTTGGCAAGGAAGAGGGGTGGATGGACGCGCAGAGAGTAGGCACGGGCCGTGGGCGCGTGGGTGACAAAGGGGGTGGCCGAGTCAGGGGGTTGGTAGCGGTGGATCGAGGCCGTAGGGTGGGCTAGTACGGAGAAGCACTAGTAACGAGTATTTGCAGGCCGGCTCGATGCATAGTTAATGATTTGTCAACCGAACCCCCTACTGGACCACGCCGAACCTGACTAGGCCATACATTATAACCAGCCAGATATACCGGGTGAGCCGCGGAAGCGCGTGACCTGTAGTGCACGCGCCACTTCCGCTTACAGCCAGCCTGATCAAAGTGTCGCGTTTGCTCTACCCTGTTTGCCACGGCTCTGTTCGTTTCCTATGAGCCAGGAACCATTTTCATCGAGATAAAAAGCGTTTCGATTCGTGATCGTTTGGTTATTCGTTGGACAGGCTGATGGTAGGTGTTGAGCGAAAGGAAAGTTGATTCGTTCGCGATCAAGGCTAGGAGATGGGATATCGACGAGACTGTGCAACATTCTAAGTGGTGGAAATTGGAAAATGGGAATTTTGGAGCAGATCTGCTCTGTATCTCATTCTTAGAGTGATTAGGTATTTTAGGAAGACGGTTTTGTTTGGGGTTAGGGATGGAAATTATGTCGAGAAGTTTAGCGAGGCAAAGGGTGACTGTAGGAATTAATTTGTGCAGTTTTTTCTTGTAAGGTTTAAAGAAGCTTTTAATTAAATTTGAGAAATTTTTGTTGGTTAAATTTGTTGAAGTAATTACTTCAAGAAAAACTCTACATCTTTACTTTTGTATATCCGTGACCTGGAAACCGCTGTTACGAAGAGAATAGAATTTAAGGAAACAAAAGATTTGAAATACCGAAATGTCCATATTATTGTACCCTTGAATATAAATTATGTTTTGGGTTATGAGATCTATAAACGAAAGACCTATAAACAAAAATAGATTTCTATTGCTGTTTCTTGTAGCCTTCAGCTAGAGCTACATGGTTAACTTTCTGGTAATAACCTTTGTCATAAATTTATGAACGTGCTCCCTATCATAGCTTCTTCTACTGTATTGTAACACTATAAGAATGAGGATCTGGATCAACATACACTATACACTATACCTATACCTATATTTATACCTTTATTTATTTCAATATATTTTCCTATTACAAATTCATCCTCTCGTTATTCTATCAATCAATCTCAACAAAATTAAAGAGTTACGTTAGTTAAATATCGATGGGGTTGTAGAATATTCAATGTAACGACATGGAAATGATAGGCTAATTTAGAATTTTGAAGGAGATTCGGTGGCTAAAATTTTGTGTAATAATTTTGGGAAAGGAGTTAGTTTCGATTGAAATTGTTGATAATTTAACGAGGCAAAAACTGGTAATTGAAATTTATTTATACGGTTATCTGTATTGTGTTGTTATGAGAAAACTTTCAATCAAATGGGAATGATGATTAAATTATGAAGTTATTAATAATAAGCCAGAGCCGAATAAAAATAATTTTCCGCGTAACGAGTTGAAAAACTGAACAAAGTTACCAATGAAAACATTAAAACTCATTTAATATTCCGTTAAATTGATATCGGAACGGACGTCCGCGATTCAACGCGATACGCACGCACGGCCGGATGTATAATTTTTATTTAAATATATTTCATTGCGCGCTACGTTTTTGAATTTTTGATGCGCTAAAGTGTAATATAAACAGCCGGTTTAATTATTTCAGTAATATGCAATTTAATTTTCGGATTGTACTGCTTACGCGTCTTGAAATATTTACTCTCGTGGTTGCAGCTCTATTTCGAATTCGCGTTAATCTGTAATTTTGCCCGAAATTCAATGTACGATTCTTTCTTTTCTCATTGAAACGCGAATTGATATCTTTAGAGAAATAAATTTTATTGTTTACAAAATATCGTACAAATGGTTACGAATTACTGTTCCTAACGAAATTCATTACACTTCGTCGAGTATTTTTCAAATTTTTCAAAGATTCGAATCTCAAGCGTTTGAACGTTAAATTCAAATTTTTCATTTTCTACATCAAACTTTAATTCCAAAACTAAAATTCTTTGGAATTCAATTTTTATTTGTCAATGTATTCGAGTATTCGAGTTTTAGAAGCGGATTATCGACAAATCGGTAATCCCTTGTGGCAACGCATGATAATTTTCTGCGTGCGACCATACAACGAGCGCGCATAAGGGCAAACTAAATAGCCTTAACAACCGGTTAATGGTCGACCACATTATTGAAAAGGACTTGCGGTTTCTTCTAAGGACAGCGACCACCCAGCCGTAATATTAGGGAGGGATTGTGGTTTATGACCATGCTTCGTTCACACGAAACGCCATAAAAAGCTTTTACGCATCCTCTCTACATTGTCCACAATGAAAACCCTTCATGCTTTGCAAACAGAGCGTTAGGAACGTTTAAAGAAAAAGAAAGGCAGAGTAAAAAATTTTCTATTCTTCCGATTAGATCAATCTCTAGGTAAATATTACGCTAATACTTTCTCGTAATATTTATTTTTTATAATTTGCAAGTAAATGTAATTTCTCCAATTAAGCCTTTTATGCTCGATGTTGAATACGCGTAACATTGTAACAATTCGTTAACTAACCGAACGATATACAAACGCGTTTCTTTTCGTTAAATTGGCCCATGTTTTCATGCATTATATCTTCTTTTTTTTTTGTACCAGAACACTAGCGAAAATGTTTCTATCGTTAACAAAATTGACTTCGAGAAAGGTTAACAATTTTGCCAATTACACAATTCCCTTCTGAATTGTTTCGCTCGAGGAGGTCACTAGTCCCGCAATACGATTCTCTAAATACGCAACAAGCTTTCTATCGAGCACACAAAGATTACGATGTTTCCTGATACACGCGTTACATCTTTCACGAGGCTTCGTTACTATTTACATGCTCGTTAACTATCATGAAAGTCGGTTTGCCGTTCGACGTTACAATGCAAATCCGACGTGCAATCGGTCGTTTACACGAAACGAAATAATCTCGTAATGTTAATAAAACCGTGATGTACGTTTGTGTGCGCATTGGTCTCTGCTTGTACGTGTATTCGCGAGTGTGTACGCCGGCAAGAATGCAAACGATAATCTTGAAGCGACGATTCCGTTAAGGTGCATCAACACCTCGAACGTTGGTATACGTCATTAATTAAATGGAAGAGTCGATGGAGTGGTGCGCAGTGGTTAGAGGCTGTAGACAATCTCCAAATATTTGCGAGGCCAAATATCTTACCTAAACATCGGAGTGACACGGTAGTTTCTAACCATCACTCTCATCTCCGCGTATAACTGCTTTCTGAAACGTCAAACCGAACGAGGGTAACACCGCTATAGTGTTTTACCCTCTTTAACAATGTGTAATCGTTACCTATTTTCCATACGGTTGTCTATTAAGTTCGTTTGCCTTTCGGCATTACTAGGTTGCGAACCTTTATGTACTTCTATTATATCTTTATGAACAGGATTTAAGGATTAAAATCCAAATAGAAATTTAGTTTTGTTTACTAGATATCGTAACAGATTACTCTACGTTGGATATTTGAATCATTTTTCTTTTTTTACGCCAAGTTAAAATTTTATTTGGTGGATTTGGAGAAACTTACTGTTGTTTTTTTTTTTTAATTCGGAAAGTAGTTACGTATATGCGTAAAGTTTGCGAAATTATTTGAAGATCCGAGTCGACGAAATAGAGGGTTGAAAAGTAGATTGAAATTCAAATCAACGTTTTAATGTTTGAACTGTGTCCCATCGTCGAATTTACATATGTGTGTATGTTGCGTGATTAATGGTTCACGAATGTCGCTCATGTTCGACAGTCTCTATTTTTAATGCCACTCGTGACACGTTGAAAGTGTTGGTTCAGTTTGTTAATTCGTCGAGTACGTTTGCTCGAAAATTGAACGTTACGTATGAGCGAGGATTAAACAACGCTCTTTTATGTACAAACTTTCGCAAATAAGAAGTTACACATTTTCACGTGCATGTAAGATGTTTCGATAGATTCAATATTGTCATTTCTGGAATTGATCATCTTCTATTTGCTTACCTTTTCACGTTAAAACATTCAAGATTATCCGCGTTAAGTCTATTTTAACATTTATTTAACAGGATCACATATATATATATTAAATATTTACATCGATTTCTTATCAACTCCAAAATAAAATACAAACGACCTCTGAATATTTACGGGAAACGTATCTACGTAAAGTTGAAATTACGTGAAACTCACGTAATATTTATTTTTCAAAAATTCTTTATTTCCAACGATTTCGTCTTGAACGTAGAACAAAACGGTCTCCGGAATTAAATTAAATTTCTCAATTTTCAGTTTCGTTCATCCAATAGTCGAACAGTAAAAAATGGTTTATTGTCGTTGAAAAGACATTTAATTCAAAAATTATTGAACCAAATATAACCAAATATATGAGCCGAGTCCCACAAAATTATCAGTGAAAATGCGATTTAACGAAACACAGATAAAAATGTACGCATCAAAGCTTCCACCTTCTACCGAAGGTAAAAAAGAAAATACGTTACGTCTTAGAATATAATTTATCGTAATCGATTATGGGACTCTCGTGTCGACCGTAGGAACATCGTCGAGGCGGTGGTATGTTCTATCGTGTTATGTAATTGTTCGACTCGCAGTATGGGGTGGGCACGCCCCACCTGGCGCTTAGTTCCCCATTCGGAAGCGTGGCAAAAGGCAAGGACCATAACCTCGTCCGTAATTTGTCACGATTACCAGCAGATTACTGGTGTCGCTGACAGCCTTTTAGGCTACCGTTCGTAACAGTACGGCTGCTCCTCCCTCGAGAGATCATCCTCGTCCTTTGCCTTTGATTAAGGATTTTTTCGTTTAAAATTTGCAGCGGAAGTGGCGATTCTACGGATATTTGGTACGTCATCAATCGCTTCTTTACAAATGCACGATATATTTTTTATTTAGCAAGCGTTATAAAGGTATATCTGACGCATCGTTCGTGCGATATTTTATTCCTTTTCTTTATTTGAACGCAAATGTTTAGCCGTTGATTTCGTTATCAAATAGAAGAGACGGAAATTGATCGCCAAATATTGTGATTAAGATTTCTCGTGCTGTTAGTTATTTGATGATATTGACTGTTAGAATTGGCGTGTGATTTAGGGATAAGCGGAGGATTTAAATAAACCGTCGAAGATTTCGAATAAAGACAAAACCGTATATAATTATGAAAGAAGGCTAACATCTAGTAATCGTTTACCTTGTACAGTATATATAAATTAAATCTAAACTGCAAATGGTAATTGTCAATTTGTTGGTAATTAGCAAATATCCAGTGACTTGTGAATAAATATGTACCAATCTATACGTGATTATGATTGTTTACCTAATCGTTTGCCAAATTTATTTACCTTATATACACAAATTCATTTACTTTACAAATATGAATTATACATAGTATTTTTAAACGTTAGTTATAATTCTATGGAACATTTCCGATTCTCCGGTAACGTGTGAGCCACTTCCAAGCATAACCGATCAACCCTATCTTCCGAATATTACTTTCATTCAACTCGGTGCCAAAACATGTAATTAGCGTTTAATTCGCGAGAACTGATGCGATAAATCGTTACGTAATACGCTATTAATTGCTTAATGAACTTGATAAATCAACTAACCAGTCAAGTTTAAAGTTATACGAATTGCGTTGGTACACACAACAGTCCAATTCTCGTCAGCTCGTACGACCAACATCTTACAAAATAAAACCTCCTACAGATCGACCATAGTTGAAAAGGAGAACAGGAAAGAAAGGAAAACTAAAATAATCATTCGGTAGGTACCTGCGAGTAGCCGCGAGGAACAGCACAATTCGAATCTCCGCGCGCGACGTAACGATATGGCTAAACACACTTGCGCACCGTGTGCACGGAGTTCATAGAGCGGCGTGGAACGAGCTGGATGTTAGTATTTTAAGCCTATTTAAGTGTGTTTGTCGTATAATATTGACATCGTGCACACACAGGCGAAGATAGCGCACTTACACATGCGTGCTGCCTCTTTTCCTTTCTCTCCCTTTCTCACTTGCGAGACGATCTTACTATTTCTCCTTCCTTTCCCATTTCTCATCTCTCTCTCTCTCTCTCTCCCCCTTTTTCACCCCTTTCTTTTTGCTGGCGTAAGCGCCACACGTAAGAAGACACACGCACGAACGAGAAAAGGAGCGGCGAGTGAATGAAATCGCGGTGTGTGCTCGGCAAACGACGCGGCGCGTCGCGTCGCGACGCCCCGTGCCACCGAGAATAGAACGTAAAAATTCCGTCGTCGAACTGCCGCTATCGGGATTAGCTGCCGATCGATCTCGTGTTTGAACGTCTCAATGAGTGGATTCGCGCGAGAATTGTTTGTCAAGGTATTGTTAACCGAGTGGTTTCTTTAGTTTGTTTGGCGAATTATTAAGATCCCCGTGGCTGCCGTGAGTATTTGTCGAATTTTGTGTGCAAGTTTGTCCTGGGGAAACGAAAGTGATTTTCGTACAAGTTTCAAACTTACCTCCGGATATGAAATGGCTGTTCGATCGAGTTCTTTATAGGTGTGTTTCAAACTTTGTCTCCAGTAGAGGAATATCATCTAAACGTGCAAGATGTTAATTAAAACGGTTGTTAAACCAATCGTTTTATTTTTCTAGAATTTTCTTTGAACGAGAGTCTCGTAAAATATGCATCGTTTTAATAAAAAAATTTGGAAGAACGTTCTCTGATCAAACAAGCAATGGTTGTGCGAAATCAACTTTCGTAAAAATGAAACAAATATCAATTACTTGTCGATAATTTCTTGAAACGAATGGTCCTCGTTTCAGCGTAACTGCTTCTCTATAAACAACATTCCGATGAATTTAACAAATTCTAAACCACAAATTGTACACAAATAAAGGTTAGAAGCGTGTTGGATGACGATCTGTCGCGAAATCGGTAGCCGGAATCCCGGTCGAAGGAAGCGAAGAGCGATAGAAGGAATTGTAAGGAGAAAAGTGTGCGAATCATAGGACGGTGTGCCGGGGGTACGTGAAACGCAACATTGAACTTGTAAAGATCTAACGAGATCAATGTTGAGGTTCAGAACTGGCGACTGACTGTTTGCTGATTGGCTTAAATCAACGTTAAGCCGATCCAATCCAATCCGTGCTCAGAGGCAGGCGGTCCCTTTCCTTCCCTTTCGTCGGTCTCGGAAACTTTAGGGGTGAGTCCTTCGAAGCAACCGATACAAGTAAACTCGAACAAACGATCTTAAAGCCTGGATATCTTTCGCGATAGGATTAGAAGCCGAGCTTCCTGTATGCGATCATCCGTCATTCATCCTATGTTTAAGTGATCTAAGTTGCAAACATCTGAAAACGCGCGCTTCCCTATCAACTTTGGTAGATGGGGACAAATTTCGTATCTGGAAGAAGTATTCGCGAAAATCTAAGCTGGTCTAATTCGTGATTGGTCAGGAGAAATGTCTAGACTGACGTTTAGATATATTTTTGTCAGTACAGAAACCGCTCCAAATCGCTCGTTCTTTGGAACGAATACCTCATTCTTCGTCCCTTATTTCAATTTCTACGCTCACTGGTAAATTATTGTTAATTTTATTCTATATATCGTTGACAAACCGACTATGTTACGTATAACTAAAAGTATTGGGATTTATAAATAGGAATAAAGCTAGTAAACAAAACAAGATCAAAAGTTCTAACTAGAAGCGACTGTTCCATTAGAGCCAATATTCTCGGCAAAGCTAACATCGAAATAATAAAAGCTAACAATCAACGCGATATCTCCCAATTCCAGAAGTAAATACCAAACAGAAAACACAATGTGAAAATCCAAAGTTCTACAATTCCACGCAGATATACAAATATTGAAAAAAGCTAGAAACAAGCGAAAAAGGAAGTTGCAACGATACGCCAAGTCATCGGAGGATCTAATTACCGCGGAATCATGCGTAATCGACGACGGAATGAGCGCGTAACAGGGTGTATTCTTTCGCGACGAACAAAGGGGCAACGGTTCATCTTCTCGGAGAATTTGTGAGACGATTGTGAATAGGCAAAAGGACTCCAGAATCCGGAGCAGCGAACGTCCGGTGGAATTGGAGAGGCAGAAAGGAGAAAAGGAAACGACGATGGTTAAAGAGCGGACAAAAGTCAAAACGTCCGGATCCAGGCGTGTATTGTGCTTCGTTGAATCGGCCGTGAAATCCATGTTGTGCCTTTTTCGTGAAATTTCTTTTCACGTGGCCGTTCAATGGCCAACAGGCTGACCTGGCCTTTTTGCCGCGATGTCTAAACGAGAATCGAATGGAAGGTAGCGCTCGATGACGAGCTGGGAGGAGTGTTACGTCCGAATCGATGATCGATCGCGAGAAAACTGTCGAAAGTGCGTGGACAAGGGTGGAGTCGAATATCCATTTGGAAATTCTATGGAAGTACAAGGTTGTTTTCGATTCTGCGTCTCGAATTGGAAATGGATATTGTGGGTTCTGGATATCAGTGGTCGTCGAAATTAGGACAAGAAATGGCATTAGGAAATGGGACGAACGTTCCGAACAAATTTTAGTTCCAAGTAATTTCTTTCAAGGACGAAGAAGGGTGTAGGTGTCTATTTGAAAATTCCATGCACGCGCAAGGTT
Organism: Bombus vancouverensis nearcticus; assembly: GCF_051014615.1. Classification (NCBI taxonomy): domain Eukaryota; kingdom Metazoa; phylum Arthropoda; class Insecta; order Hymenoptera; family Apidae; genus Bombus; species Bombus vancouverensis. The sequence continues at coordinate 15,102,660 of NC_134919.1, forward strand.
GTATTTGATTCTTGATTTAGGAATAAATGTTGGAATAGGATGGGTATCGGTTTTCAAACTATTGCAGTCATCGACGTTTTTCAAAGTATCTTAAAGAGTCGTCTCGTAAATTCTTTTATTCCAAAAATCCATCGCCCTTTTTTTCGTTAATAGTTCAACCATTGCTCGTTCGTTACTCTTCTTACCCCAGTAATATTACATTTTCATTAAATCAATTTGTTCGATTCGGAGCCTGAGTATCGAGAAGGGGTGGAAGTCGATCTATAGAGTCTTTCCCAGCCAATTTGTCGGGGTTGTCTATTCCTCGGGCGTCCATGAATGCCGCATCGCCGCCCTACACGCCCCCAGGAAATACCATTCAGACAACACAACGTCCCTGCAAACCTTTGATTGCGTATATAATGTGTCTCGTTTATTGTCGGGGCGTGGAACGCGAAGGGACGACTGTTCGATGATATATGGCACCTTTCTGTCTCCACGAGACCAAAATTCCCCTGTATTTACGAGGATTCGTTTCAATCTTCTGTCGCTCGATCGATCGGCCGATTCATCTTCAAAAACGTCCATAGTTACGTAAGAATCGCTGTAGTAAACAACCTCGAAGGAACAGGTCTTTCTATCGAAGATCTGCTCATACACTTCGATCCAAAAATGTATTTTAACGCCTCTTTTTTCTTTTCTGGCGATAAAACCACGCGTGAACGATGCCAGAGGGAAAAGCGTACGTTAATATTAACACGCTATCGCGGATAAACATTCTGTTTTTAAGATTCAGACGGTCCTGGATGGAAATTTGCATTCGCTTTTTACGCGTGTTTGGCAAATAGGTTTATGGTAGGGGTGAAAACGGAGCGTTTGCAAATATGTATCGAAAGGAAAAAGGAAGGGGGGAAAAAAGGAACGAACTATTTTCATTGTTCCATCGTGTACGTCGGGGATCGATGGCGAAACAAAAAAAAAATGTTGCAAATATTTATTAACGCGCACTGTACATTTTTTACAAGTGCTTCAGACGCGAAAATGGGCCGTTTAATTGTGATTTGAAAACACACAAACGGGAAAAGAAAAAATATGGAAAAAATACGGCCGGTCGAAAAATAGGGATGCCTCCTTGGACACAAGAGGGCGAGTATACACGAGCCTGTTTTTCCCCGTGAATCATGTCGAAACACGGAGATCGCGCGGGAAATAAATGTCTCTGATTTTTATTAATGGCTCGTGTTTCAACAGCAAATGATAGCAAATACGAAAAACAACAAATAGAATTTCAACGCGAGCAAGATTATAGCGCGCCGCCTGTTTCCGCTTCGCCGTTTCCTCTCCTCGATTTTTTCCATGATATTTTTTTTACCCGTTTTCGACGGATATTACTTCCTGCTCGTATTACGTGTTTGCCTACGCATTGTAAACATTAATCAAATTGCCTAGTAATTTCGTGCAACCAATTGGTCTATTAATTGACTTTCCGCCGCGAAACCAAGCGCTTCATCAGCATCCTTACATAAGTATGAAACGTTTTTTCGCATCGTTTTCGGAACCGCCTTAAAGGCGTATCTCGCGATAAACGTTCCGTCTAAATTCGAGGAAAATATCGTCTGACCAACTTTTTTCGTTTTACATATTTTTGCAGGAAAAATAGTATCCGTGGTCCAACTATATTTAAGATCCGACGTTTAAAATCGGTTTATGGAAATACTCGAGAGACGCGTGGAATGGTACGAAAAAATAAATTGAAAAATTCCATTAAAAAAATTCGATATAAGAATTTCATCGATTAAAATGTCAAAATTATATCGATCGACCATGGAGATGGTGATAGCTTGCAGAAAGATATTTCTCTTTTCTATTGGTTTCCCATAAAGTAAGAACGTTGCAATTATAACCTCCGTTCTTTCTAATTAATTATACATTTTTAACGTCTAAAAACAAAAGTTTCTTCAGTTCCTTCCGTACTACGGCAATTCTAAAATCCCCCAAAAAATTTTTCTTGCCGTATCTCTTCGTCATACAACTCACAAACAAAGATTCGAGTCTCGGAAGGGATCGAACCGTTCGATCGACGGCGGCAACAAGTCTGCCGCGATTTTAACGAGAAGAATAAGATGGCGCTGGATGATCCATTGACTAGGAACGCGTGTCGAGTCAGTGCAAAAAGGGATGCGTGGCGCGAGCGCTAAAACAACATTTTAAGCGGGCAAACATGCATAGAATATGATAACAAAAGGCGTGACCGGAGCGGAACACATGTCCAAACATTAGGCACAATGTCCTACCGGTCGAAATCGTCTGTATCCTCTCCTCTCTCGCCCCTCTGGCCGATCAGTTGTTCACCGGCAACGGTAAAATGTTTGCAATACGTTACACGGCCATTCAAACCGGCGAAACGGCCCCGGTGAACTGTTACCTAAATGCCGTACGATGGCCAAGAAATGGCCCCCCGAAGAATGACCGCTTTCCTACAACCGATCGATCTTTTCTTCTCTTGTGCCGCAATGAAAACACCGTGACATCGTTTTTCACCCCTCGCTCATCCTCGATCTTGACCAGTTTTGAGGAACGTTGACGCGAGCTGTTGACCGTCCTTGAAAATCTCTACCCCTTTTGTTTGCTTTTTGGTTACATGCACTTCAGGCGAATTTCGCGAGATTGTTTCTTTAGGGTCGGATATTAACTCCGTTGCATATTTCGGATCGTTTTCGATTCAATTGCGTTTCCCTATTGTTCACGAATTTGCTAACCGCAAGGTGCGGTTTAATGAAATCTCAGTGATTTCTATTTTTGTAATAATTTGGCCTTCTCGATCTTACTGTTTCGATATACAATTCCTTTATCGATATCTTATTTTAAACGTAATTAAGAGATCGTCTCGATAATATGCGATTAGCTGATACGAGATTGGATTAAAAAATTGCTCTCGTATGAAAAAGACAAAATCCATCTTCCTTTTGTGATCTTCGTGTAAACAGTAGTATGATCTTATAACGTATGACAAGATCTACCGGTATTGAAAGTTTCTACTTCGTAAGTGCAGGAAAATTGTCGCGTTGTCGATGCGAGCCGAGAGGAGGCAAGCTGGAATAAAGGTGGCGCGTTTTTCTTTCTCTCGTTACGTTTTGCTTCCTGTTCCTTCGTTACCGCGAGACGCCGGCGGTCTTTCTCGTGCTCTCCGGTGGATGTTATGTGGGTCGTTCCATCCCGTCTCAGCCTGTCTCTTTCTATTCTCTGTCTGTATCTGGTCCCGCGGCCTCTCGCCCGCCATTCTCGTCTCTTCCGTTCCGTTTCGTTCCAGGCTGGCTTGCGAGCCCAACTTGCGTCAATATTTGACTCAAACACGTTAAAACAATACCCAGGCCCCGGAGTAGAGAGTCGTTTCAACGTGCTTCCCAGAATTTTATCTCGCGTCAGAAAACGCCTAACGACTTCCCGCCGCGGAGAATTTCGGGCTTGTGGAGGGAGTTTGCGAACACCCGTCGCCACCCCCGGAAAACGCACGGAACCAGAGAATCGGTCGTTCTCGTCGTCTGCTTCTTCTTCCTCTTCTTCTCGCAGTCTCTGCCGTTTCCTTTTCATCTTTTATTTTTTTCAATCTCCCCTTGGTGTATTCTTCTTTGATTTCATATTTATCCGAACGTTTTATTGCCCACGGCGACCAAACGGCACGCGGCCAACCTGGTTCAGCCTTTCGAGACTTTGTTGTGTATTTCCATTAGGAGGATAGGATCCAGGCTTTTTCGGGGTAAATAGAGGAAGAAGGAAGGATGGAAGGTTGATTGGACCATCGAGCGTACGGTTAATTAACTCGCAGAGTTGACCAGAATTGCTTTAGAAGGGCCGCATAAGCTGAATCGAGGTTCGAATTTTTGCAAATTGTTGTAGCGATTAATTCTGGCAATTAATCGGAATTGCCTCGGGCTAAGAATCGAATACATCTAGGAAAATTATATGTAGCGCGGTTAGTTTCGCCAGTTGATCAACATTGTTTCAAGCGAAACTGGATATAATCTGTTGATTGAATTAGTTCTGGCAGTCGATGCTGGCCAACGAGCATACAAGTGAATTCTGAATCGAATTATTCGGTTATTAACTAATAGCAATAAGAGTGACGATTAAGTTGAAAAGTATAAATAAAATTTGTATCGTCTTCTTTCCTCTTTTTACGAGAACTTTCAGTTTCTTATTCGCTCGATTATCGTTAACCTACGTCAGAACGAATTAATGTTTCATTCGCTCGGAAACACGTTTCGCGTGTTCGTTTATCGAGTTCGTATATTTTCATAGAGAAGAAAATTCCTCGAAGAATAGCTTCAATTGCAAATTCAAGTTTATGAGGTAGGATTTTAGTTTGGATTATTGCGACGAGTTATCTGTTAATGGACCGAAGCCAGGAAGTAATAGAAAAAGATTCGTAGAAAAAGCGGTTCCAGGAAAACGAAGCACGAGGTACGAAGATTTAACACTTTGTTCGCGGCAGTCGAATGCATTTCGTATTTCACCTACGGTTCGCTTCTGTTTGCACGCGAGATACGAGGTAATAAATCGAAAACTACCATTGCAGGTCCGCTCAAAGCATTCGCTTCATATTCAAGCTGCTTCCATTATTCACTTTCAAAAGAAGTTGGAGCAGTTTTCCGTTTCGGCGTGCTGCTTGGTAAATTAAAGGTTTGATTCTTCGGATCGTCGTGATGCAACTCTTTTTTATCTTTTCAAAGCATATCGTATCGTTTCGATCCTGCAGGTTTCGTCTTCCACACATTTTCTCTGGGATTGTACCAATTTCGAGCGATTTCTATCGCTGTTTTCCTTGTTTTTGGCAAAGTTCTTCGAGTTAGAACGATAAATCAGTATCGGAATAATAAATGAAATGAGCGACTATGATATATGGGTGATAACAACTTAAACAATCGGAGAGGAAACTAACTGTAAAATCGTTAGTTATTAGAGGTTTACAAGAGGAAAATTTCCTGAGTTACAAATCCATAATAGTCGTAAGTAGATACAGAAGAGTTTTTCTCCAATTTGTGCAGCAAAATTTGTACGTAATATCGCGATATTTAACGAGTCGAAGAAAGGGAAGGGTGGAACAGACGAAAGAGAAGGAAAGAAGGATGGAAAAAGAGGAATAAGAATAGTAGCCATTAAAAGTATCTAGAATCGAAAAAAGGAATCACCTTAAGGCGTGATTATGCGATCTTTTCATTTTTAACTCTAATATACCAATATACTTGTTGGGAATTGTGGATTTTAATCGCCGAAATAAATGTGTAGGAGCACTTGCATTACACTTAGAATCGATATTAAAATAGTTTCAGATTTATTTGATATGTGATTTACAAGATATTCGTCGATATACATTTGCACTTGTCTCAGCACTCTCTTTGTCTCACCATCTTCTATACCACACTACCAACTAAACAGTTGCATTCATCTGTTTTACGAGACGCTGTGCACTCACATACTCCCATATACACTCATAACTGACATATGTGTGTCACTACTACGCGGCTAATCCAGTGTAGCACAGAAAATGACACATATCCGAATAATACTATCCTTCTTAAACCACGTTTGCAATTAGGCCATGATTCGTATGACAGAAATACTTCAATATCAAAGAGTTACAAGGCAGATAATGGTTGCAATTTCAACCACGCAACAAAGAAAACTCCAAATCCCCGATCTTGTCTTATTTTACGATCGGGTATTGGTAATTCGTAGCATGAACGAAAGAAATCCCGGGCGCCTAAACCGCTTTGGCTCTCATAAAATCTCATAACCCGGGGGCGAGGTAGGCTTTCCCTATCGGTAGAGAAAAAAATAGGAGAAAGGAAAGGGAGAAAGAGAAGCGGGACGGGATGGAAAGGGCCTCCGGGAAGAAAGGAGCACGGAATCGCTGGTGGCTTGATTCACGATGGGGCGACACCGACGAAAAGGGTCCGGCGCACTTTTGCCTGTGCGATGAATTTTCAATGGGAAAAGCGACGGCCAGGGTGCATCTGTTTGTCTTTCGGATCACGCCTTTAACGCGCAGACTTATAATGCCTCCGCCGCGTGTATGTACACGCGTACACATCGTCGTGTTCCCCTTTTCGTATAGAGAGACTTGTTATTCGTACTTGCGGATCAGTGTACACGACCGCTTCGTTATCAAATGCTCCAGAGGCGATTTTTCGTTGCATTCTTCCTGGTCGCTTGTTTTCTATTGAAAGGGACGTTTCTCAGCGAGGTTCGTTATCGATCAACCACGTAAGGATTAGAAAGTTAGAAATGTGTAAAAGCTGTTTTTTTTTTTTGTCAAATTCTAATCGTACGAGTTTTTTTTATTGAGAGGAAGAGTGTTTGGGTCTGTCGTCGATCGATTAAGATTTTCAAAAGTTGGAAACTAGCAGATAGATGTAAATTTATCGGCAGGGAATAATGGCGAAGCATCAAATCCAATTGTGCTTTTACGCGATCTTACGTAATTGTTGTTAAAGGCGATTTTTCGTTGCATCGATCTGGTTCTTCGCTTCCTCGAGAACATTCGGAAGGAGAAAAAATCCGAGCGTCGGAACGAAGCTATAAAGAAACCAGAGAAGGATGGGTGGACGAACCAGGCAGGAGAGAGACGAAATAGCAGCGCTACTCTCTCGGCTCTCGTCCTTCAAAAGACTCGGAATATTGTCCTGCAGTGCAAACAGTCCCAGACACATTCTACGTCCCACTTCGCCTCGAGGCAGCGCCAAGACGCTTCAGCTTCGCCTTCGCCACGGTTGGCCGTGTTTGCCCGCAGGCAAATGTGTTTCCTTAGGCTGTCCGAAATGTTTGGACGAAGGCAGCAAGCCGCCTCGGTCGCGGGTTTCGCTATTCCATGGCTATCAGAGTTAAAGCTTTTCGATAAAAAGTACCCACCAGTATCGTAGTTTTCTTACGAAACATAGTGCCTATCGAATTTCTGTTAAACTCGTCTCTGAAATCAGAGCGGATGAATTGATGTGACTGGAATCGTCGAGAGAATTTGATTCGTTGTAGAGAACAACGTTGGGTTATTTGAGACACTACGATATTTGGATCAAAGTGTACAAGCAGTTTACCTTGTAATTCATCGACGATTCTTTTATTCTTCTGTATTTAAAAATATATAACGATGAAACCTTCAATTCGGAGAAATAGCTTAGATGATTATCCGAGGGTAGTAAGGAAAGAATATGGCGTATCTACAGTGAAATGAAATTTATTAATCAGGTACAATGGAGGTGGTTAAGTAGATAATCGATTGGGAAAGTGAAGATTGATATTTGGTATTCAGTAATGGAGTTGGTTAATGGAGAGGACGGAGTGTCTGACCAGTGAAGGATGATTCTACTTTCGCTTAATCACGACAGTATCTATGTCCGTATATGTACATGGAGAATTATTTGTACGACGCAAATTGATTTTGCATATGAGTATACTTCCTATTACTTGTATTCCTTTGTTAATTCCCTTATTAATTCATATGTTTATATGCGTGTTAACATGTTTTCACTACAAGCGAACGCAATTTCTACTAATCGTGATTCCACGCAGCTCGTTGCTGTACTTACGATTTTATCTGAGAAACAAATTTGCAAAACAACAATTGGCAAATCAGAAACATTCCACGCCTTCACCAACACCCAAGTCCAAAAAACCCAGAACCGCGTAAATACGCGATCACAACCAGAACCAGTCGATCTGCAGCCTGTCTACACCCGAAATCGGTAATCTCAAGTTAACTACCGTTAGAATTCGCCGATCAGTAAACTGTCCTGCAGCAAACGGCCTCGAGACCACACGTCCGACCACCTACACACACGTCTATATGTATGTATGCGGTTCGAGGTTAGTCCGTTCATCGAAGACGCCCTGTAGCCATACGGAAACAGCGACTTATATCGAGGTATCCTCCGATTGGGTCATCCTCTCTGTATTCCGATCAAAGCCCTCAGGGCGGCGGAGTAGACGCTGCAGGTCGCATCGGGGATGCACCTACACAGACGCACCCTTGCCTACACGCTAGCCTATATGCATGTACATACCTGCGGGGAATAGATTAAGCTTGTGTCGGCGCATTGTCGTAGGGACACATGTAGGCTCTAAGTAGGTTGTGTGTGTCGAGTTTGCAAACATGTCTGTAGCGTTGTCAGGCGGGCAGGAAATTACGTCCGCCTTTAGCCGGTCTCTATATTACGCCACCCCCTGGTATCTCCTCCCGGTCACACAGACGCGCGTAAACGGACACACGTAGGCAACATACAGGTACGTATATGTGTACGTGTACATACATCAGGCATCCTTATATTCCAACGTGTACAACAGTAGAGTTTAGAGGGTGAGTGCGCGTACGCGCACGCGCGCGCGCGCGCACATACCACGTATACATGGCATGGATGGATTCTCTGAGGATGAGGCGGCTTCGTACGTAGTAGCTACCTGGGCCAGAGATACGTGTGTACACAAGCGTTGTGTACCAACGCGGTATGGTACATACCTAGGGCTAACAATAATGCGACTAGTTGCAAATGGGATGGATACCCATACCTGCCGACGTGACAACGTGTAAGACGGCGTACCGCGACGCGACGCTTCCTTTCCAGGATTGTCTTTGCCCGGATTAGGGTTAATGGATGCTTCTGCGATCGATCATTTGGTCGTTTGAAATAATTTCGAGATTCAGTGCCGAGAGAAGAGTGGAAGATCGTCGCGGTCGTTTGTTTCATGACTGATCCTAAGCGTAATCGTAGAAGATAATCTGATAGTTTGAAATAGTTTTGAGATATAATATCGAAATACGAATAGCAGATTCTTAGATGGCTCGATTACAGTCAGTTGTACAATTGTTTCATGGTGAATTTTGCAAGAGGAAGGGGAAATAGTTCGATGAGGTGTTGAGATAAATCGAACTATCAACGTACTTAAATCATTTCCATTGCTCGTTTTTTAAATTACACTATACGCTCCAAACAATTAGAACGGTGGTAGATGGCGTATCGCAGTCGGATTTCGCGGCACAATATCGTCGGTATCGCCGGGTTTTTCACTAGCAGTAATAACAGCAGGAATAAAAGAGCAGCCGGTAGAACGCATAAACGCATAAAACAGTGCGCGAGCGAAAGGTAAAGTTTGAAAGGCAAATTTATACACGCTTTTTGCTTTTGATCTTATCAATGATTACGTAGCGTCGATTTCGAAAAATGTTCAACCGCCCAGGTCCGTTCGCTTTTTGATCAAACGCATTTCTGTCTCTCTTCCGCTCTCGTTTCGTATTTTACTTTCGTCACGCCGTTTATTCACCCCGCAGCGATTTCGCTGGATAGCTGAAATTTTCATGCGAACTAAGGCTTGGACAACACCGTGGCCAACGTCGTTTTAAAGTACATCCGAAGACAAAGGCGTTTCTTCGTTTCTTGGTAGAAAAGCTTTTGTATTTTGTTTGTAACTTTCTAGACGAGTATAAAAGTATGGTTAAACAGTGATAAAAAAGGGAGTAGTTTATTTGTGGATAAGCACTCTATTTTATTCGCCTACGTCAATATTTAACACTTTGATACTGGGTATTCGAACACACCGTACAGCAAATATTATACACACGCGTGTACTTATAACCTGCTACGATTAAAACGTGAAATTGTAAGAGCCAGCGCAGCAGAATGGTGTGCAAGTTTCTATGTATAAGAGAACGTCAAGAATAATTGACACTGGAAATTATAGAAAATATTCAAAGTACAAAATGAAAAATGGTCAGTATCTTGCAGCACATATAGAGACTTTTTCACCATTTTACGTGTATTTAAAAAAGGTAGTTCCTCTCTTTTTTAATTTGGTTTTATCCTAACGATAATCGCAAGAGTTAGATTATTTACATATTACCAAAAAGTAATTATCTGTTTCATTTAAGATAGTCGAAACTTTCATCTTCACTTTGATAGAAGCGCCGTAATATCCGATTGCTTCAACTGCAAATAAAGCGGTCCCATAAACAAAAGGGTATAAACGTCGAGGCGGTAGCGTTAATCTACGGCGCAACTAAAATATTTATCGGTGAATAAATTTGTTCGTCGTCGCCGGGAGCAAACATCGAAGTTACTTATGGTGTAATGAATCACGGTTAATACCTGCTGCGCGTTCTCCTTGGCGAGTCGGCAAACTTTACGAAGCAGTTAGCACAGTACAGGCGTACAGTGTGCGCTACACTCGCCTGGGATCGTGTTCGATTATCCAGATCCAGATCCAACGATCGTAGAGTTTAATTTTGAAGAAGTCTTTGGTATTTGACAAAAGTTATTTCCTTCTAAATAATTCTTAAATAGGCCAAGACGAAAATTAATAAATTTGACTCAATTTTCTATTCTATTGGAATTTCGATTAAAAATCTCTTTGTTTTTAACTGTATAAGTAGAAAACGGAGACTTGTAAATTTCAATGTCGTCCTGTAGTGACCATGTACAAAAAGCACAAACGATACCGTGTTAATTATTTTCTGTCATCGGACTATTATTTTTTTTAAATCAGTTTCTGTTTATCAACACGAAGAGCCTATACTTAGTGTCCTATTTTTGTAACTATAAACGTAGCTATAAAATACATGCCAGATGCCAAGGTTTTAAATGTTGCAAGGTCTAAGAGAGCGAAGATTTTCAAGCGGTTCGAGGAGCACAGATCGTTCCTTGTCGAAAGTAGAACCGTTCATTGGCCGTAGCACGAGGCTCTTGTCCAAATACTGAGTCACTGTGACAACAATGGATCACCACTACGATTCTCATCGTCGTGAACGGGGTCGAAGGCTCAGCTGATTGCTCCGTATCACTCAGGGGATGAGGGTTTGTTTATTAATACCTCGAAGATGCAACGCTTCCCCTATTTCCACATACGATTCGCGTGAATCCGACGACCTAATTTTACGCCCCCTAATCGTTCCCACGATTTTGTCGAAATTCCTGAAATCACCCTTCCCGACGATATTGCATCTAACGAAGATCTTTGTCTCGTTTCAACGTGGACAAAACATTATTTTCATAGGATAATATTCAACTTAGAAACCTCATAAGGCGCACGAGCGTAGGTTGATCGAGTCAGAACGAGTCGTAAAAAAAAAAAACGAAAGTTTAAAGTGAAAGCAAATTGTTTGAGATATAAAAAACGAGTACGAGCAAATAGTACAGAATGGGTTTATCGAGATTCTCGAGAGAATAAAAGAAGACTACCTAAAATATGAATTATTTGAAATAAATTAAAATTCTTTCAGCAAATTACCGCTTAAATCAAACCCTTTTTAATTAGCAGCAGATTAAAAACAACGTTAAGCATCTTTGTACTCGTTCATGAAGATGTAACATCTCTTTTCGATAATAAAATCCATGGTAGGTGCGATTAAACATGCCATAGAGAAACAAGTCCTTACAAGCAAATCCACCATCGTCCCGCTAACCTTGAAGAAACATTTCCACCCTTCGAACACGAAAAGTTCCACCATCTGTTGTCTCAGCGAAGGCACTCGATGTCGCGCGAAGTATCAAAAATTAAGACGCATTCTTAGAGGCGAAAGGGAAAACAAGGTGGAGTGTTTGCATGGAACGGTTGGAAAGGGATGCGCAAGGGAGGGCCGCTTTGCATGGCATTAGCACCTATATTATTGTAAGCCGACGCGCATAATTCTCCAGGCTGCAAGATGGCCGACAATTTCGCGCACACCCCTCTTTCCGGGGATCTCGAATTAATTTAATATCGTTACACCCTTTTACCATCCCCCTTCCCTACACCTTTTCGTCCGGCTCTCTTTTGTCGGATATTTACACGATACGGCAATGATAAAACTGCGCCTGGACATGTCATGCAACCTGTTAATCGGCCGACGCTGCAAATCGAATATAAATATGTTTATAGGCGCGTATTTGTATTTTTGCGCGAGTCGACAGGTTGCAATTACACCGATTAATAAACAGAGAGTAAAAAATAATATCGGAGCCAAGTCACTGGCGCGTGATTGTTTCACGATGCGTTTGTGATTTTTGGAATTTTTCCCTGGTGAAACGTGCGCGTGTTCGCGAATATTATACAGCATAAGTTGTGGTAATTTTGCCAGCGAGATTGTGCAAGGAAATTAGTGGCTTTTGGAACTCAGCTTTTTTCAGAAGTAAATCAACGATAAACAAAGGTTGATATTTTTTACTACGTAGGCTTATGCGCAACTACCGACACAGATTTTCCATTACCAAACAAATATTCGATCTGTTACAGTCGCGATAATTTTAGTGCTTCTCAAGACTCAACTTTTGCCAGCTGCTGAACTAGATGCATCCTAATTAGGTGTTAAAAATTCGAAACATGATTTTATTTCAAGCTGTACTTGCTTGTCCAAGGTAGACCCGAAGAAGCGAAACGCAATGCTCACGAAAAACGTTGTCGCGAGAGTACAACTCGTAAGACGATTGTCTTCCGAGAAATCAAAATCGCAATATTAACGTGTTATTATATACCAAGAAACAATTCCTCCAAGAACAAAATTGTACATCTTTGACCGGTTGAAAAGAATTGTACGTTAAGCGGTTAAAACCTTCATCCCCCTTCCATGACAAAAAAAAAAAAAAAAAGAAAAACAGCAAATTTCACGAGATACTCGAGCGAAAAGACGAGAGAAGCATTGGACAGAATCACCGAATAATATCGAGCACACGGGGCTCAAAGCGAGTGGCATCGAATCGATCGTGGCGTTTGAAAGGGAGCCGGATCGAACGGGCAATCGGCGAACCGGCCCATCGATGTCGCGGTCGAGCATTACGTTTTTCCTGGCCGGATGTAAATGCAGGCAATATCGCGATGTTGGCGCCAATGGTCGACGCTCGAGTGACTGGTGCTGATTGATGTTGCCGTGTTTGGTCAGAGGGTTGTTTCTCCGCTCCGCAGCAGCCCCCAGCGGACCCAATAAGCACCTCACGCATACACGCGTGCCTGCTCTCCGGTCCACCTACGCCTAACTTAGCCGAAGGAAGCGGAGCCATTGTTTACACGAGTCGCAGTGGCCGTCTGTCGCGATACTACGAGCTCAGCCATCCCCGAACGCCCGCTCCTCCGACTCCCATGGGGAGGAACTAGCTTTAAACCATCCCTTTTCAAAGCCTCTCCTACAGAGAACAACGACGTCGATTTATCGAACTTCAATTGTGACCAGCTTTAAATCAATCCTCATTTTTACATCTCTGTGCCTGTTGTTGTTCTCGTTGCTTTCGCCTTTGCGTGGATAATTCCAAGGGTTGTTCAGGCTAAATCGGTGCTTATGGGTTTATGAGAAATTTAAATATGTAGAGATGTAATGCTTAAAGGATAAAGAAAATTCTTAGGTGGGATTCGTTTCTTTAGTTGAGCTCTTATACATTCGCATAAACGTTCCCAACGTAGTGACGATCGTAGGATTCTGGCGTTAGAAGGTTGTTGGGTAATCGATGGATTTTGTGAGTTTTGGAGATGTTAACCATCGACTCGTGTAATGCGGGTCTCATTCGTGTTTTGATTTTCCCATTAGAGCGTTATGTTTCTCGTTGCATTTGATACAGCGCGAGAGAAATGAACTATAATTTCAGAGACATGACATTAGAGACAAAGACACACTCCGTACCGAAGATTTTGCAGAACAGTCGTTGATACTTCTAATTACGTTAAACAACGGGGGTGCGGAAACTTCTCACGATATTTTTTCGATCGACTTGAAAGAAAGGGGTTTGCACTAGGGGTTGGTCAAGCGGAAGCACGGTAGCGATGAAGTAAACAGGCCTACCAATGTCACCAGCAAACGCGGCTTTCAATAAAAATTTTCCTCCGCGAAATTCTGCGTGCGTCCTCGTCTTTGCCGATTCAGACGCCTCTAAAACGAAAGTGTACCGTTTAAACACTTGCCAACAATTTTCAACGCGACGAAATGTTCCATCTCTCCGCAGGAACCTCCGAAATTTTTGCTCTTGCAGCGCCTGTAATTAAACAGAGATCGTCCCGTGTCGGCGTTTCGTCGAGTCTAATCCGACAATCATCGCGATGAAATAAAACGCGCAGCGTGCCAAAACGCGGAGAGATAAAATCGAGTTAAAATCGCGTTCGCCAGCCAGGAAGTTGGGACGTTGAAAATGAAACTCGCTGCCTCCCTCCTGAAAATGCATTAATTATACGAATGCGGACGTGAATCGCGACGCTGGAATATTTCAATCTACTTAAAAAGCCATCCGTTTGAAAGTAATTATCGCGATGAAATTAAAATGTCAACCGTGGTGCAACGGTATACACGAATATGTGTGTTTGAGCGCGCGCGCGCGCGCGCCAGCCAGTTCGTATCGTATGTTTGTGTTGTGTGATCGGCGGCGTGCTGTTTACCTGCAAATCTAACTAATCTAAATGGTAATGTGACAGAATTACGATAGCACCCGCTCCTCCCTCCTCTCACTCTGACTCGCGGCCGAGCTTTTTCTCTTTCTCCGCCTCCGCCCCCTGTTCCGTCCCTCTTGCGCCCGCATTTCGCCGCAGCACGACGACAACGTCATCGTTGTCCCATTACCAGCGCGCTTTTAATGAATTTTCAACCAACAACACCGGCGAAAGCTCGCCATTTTAAAACGTTTATCGCGCAACGCGATCATTCGCGCTTTCGGCTGTTATCGAAATTTCTGAGCGGCTTTTCGAAGGTGCTGGGACATAGACATACTCTCGCACAATTGGGAAATTCAGTATCGTTCAGGAAATTTGATAAGTTAGAGATTTTAAGTCGCCTCTGTCAATATTTTGATGATGGAATAGTTCTCGCTAAGAATGAAATGGCTGATAGATAACGAAGACTATACGCAAAGACTCGATCAGCTATATTTGTTGATTTTTATATCACTTGATAGCTAAAACAGGGCATTTTAATGTGTTATCTGATCGAAAATAGCGTGTTTTTAATTATATTCATAGAAATATAAAATTGTATATCCACAGTTTATACAGATAATATAATATAGATAACAGGCAACTAGTTTCTTTGAATAAGCAATCGATCCTTGATCAAATAGAGTTCAAATCAAAAGACACCGTATTGGCTATCAACAATATCAAATACCAAAAATATACAATTTTCACTGCCATAAAAATCAACTAAATCGGCTTATTACCCACGATTAATCGATATTTCATAACGGCAATCAAACGAAGCAAGTTAAGTTCCTTAAACAAGAATCTGTAGAAAGAAGCTCCTTGCTATTGGTTACAGTTTAACGAGCGCGTATCACGAGACACGTGTTTCGAGACACGGCGTATTTTTCTTTGACAAGCATCGTAGAGCCCTTAAACGACGTTCTCGCGGCGTTTCGAGGGCATTCTATTTCTATTCCGGAGAGTAAATGAAGTCACTTTACAGGTACGACGGAAGCGGCGAACGAACGAGGTCGCAACGAGAAACGCCTCGTCTCACCCTCCTTTCGCCTCTCCTAGTCTTTTCGACGGTGATGTTCCGGGGTAGGTTGGGCCTCGGTGCTTCGAAGAATGCGACGCGCATCAGGAACCGCAGCCAATTTCAATATTTGAGGAAACTCGGCTGACAGGAGTTCCGCAAAATTTGCAGGTAAAAGGCGAAAATGTCCGTGGTGATTTAACGAGCCCTTTAAGGCACTCTCAAAAAGGACTCTGTTGACAGCCAAACAAACTATTCGGAATAACAGGTTAAACTCTCCCGCGCACGATAACGTCTACACATGAATATTGAGAGGCGAGAGACACGTGGAGATGTTACCCTCTGCGGCTTCTTTTTTTTTTTCTCCTCCTTTCCTACTCCTCTTTGCATTCCAATCGTCCCTTTTTCCTTTTCGTCACGGACTAATGCTCGCTTCTACCCGGATAAAAGAGATAAAAAGCGGGGAATTTTGGTGGAGAAATTTCTGCGTCGATGCGAATCCTTCTGGGGACGTTTTTTCTATTGCAGGTACGCTACTGATCACAAATTTCGAATTACCTCTTTTTCATTCAAATAATAAGATCGTTAAAAGAAAGGAGTAATTTATGTTCCTTTACACGATGTTCAAATACGATACAGTAACCTTTTAACGAGTTTCTGCGCAATACTTAACAAAGTCCACGGTATTGATACTATATTTCAAAGACTTTATTACACACCTGTTTTATTAAAGCCAATGTTTATAACTATCAAGTGACTTGTTAACAGAAGTGTACTTAGTAAACACATGCAATTAACGAAGTAACGTTTCGATGCCATAAAGGTTAGCGCATATATTATCCGCTGACTTACAGATACAGATATTCTCTACAGTATCTCTTCTTTCAACTAGCCCAATATTCTGCAAATCTTAGGACTCTGAATAAGAAAAATGTGAGAGACGTGCTAAAACACGTTACTCTTATTACCGATCTTCGCAAAGACGTCCGAGCAGAGCGTCCGTAGGTTCTTTGAATGGGCTTGAACGCCAGCATATGGGGGTGGAGCTGCGGGTTCAGCGATCGACCGCGTGAAATCGACCACCTCGTGCACCGCCATCCCACGGGCAGCATCCACCATCCAGCATCCAGCATCCAACGTCCACGTTCCGCTCCCACCCTCGTCGCTTCCGCCATCCACCCTCGTGCTCGTTGTATTATCGTACGACCGCACGGGCTAGCCCCTACATCGTCAACATGTCCGGGACAAGCAGCGGTGTGTGCGCGGGCGCGCGCTCTCCGCTCGTTTTCACACATATCCATCTGCATGTATGTATATAATATAGATATATAGATATATATGTATATATGTGCATGTGTATACATACGTACATCAGCATACATATACACATGTACGTATGTGGGTGATAGTCGCGTGGTACATTGAGACAGTCATGGTCGACGATGTACAGTTGGTGGTGCGTCTGTGTATGACGTGATTAAACCGGGCTCCGCCACTCACTCCCTCCCTCTGGTATCGCTTTCCACCCCCGACAACTGCCGGCGGCCAACATGGCCGCCGCTAATTAGCGCCTAATTATTATTTATTGCATCGGACGCGACCCGGTATATGCCGACACCAGCGACAGTCGCGACACACCGCGTAATATAACTGCCACTACGTCCGTCTCTAATCGTCTCTCTCTCTCTCTCTCCCTCTCTCACCCCCTGTTTTTCACTCTGTGCTCGTCGTTGCCTCGGGCGAGAAGCCAATTGTGCTACGTTACGATCCGCATACGCCCGAAATCAATCTGGCTTGTCGCAGTGGCTTCCACGATAGTTTTTTCGTGGATCGGCGCTGCTTGAACTGATGCTTTTTGATGAACACGGTAGAACCGTGGGGTTTGGTCGAGAAGGGTGCAGGATGTTGCATCGAATGCGAATGAATTTATCGTTAGGAGCCGTGGTAAATGCAATGGATGAGGCGAGGAGCTAAAGAAAAGTTTGGTGTATGTTCGCAGAGATTCGATTAGGTTTGAACGTCGATATTTGCAGCGATGATCACGTGTAGATCTTTGGACAACCAGCGATCCTTATCTTTCTGGCAGTTTTGCGCCTTCGAGATAATATTTCGGCTTCTGATATTCTTTGCGTTTCGTTGTCTGATTATAACGGATATTTAATTCGATAATTTGATTTCAACGTTATGTCATGTTCATAGTTACAGAAGCGTAGTACAGGTATGATTAGAAATAATCTTACAATTCTTAAACCTCTTCGATCACTCTCCTGTACAAAAGCTTAGAAAGATCAACCCTTAAATTACACTCGTTGATCAAACTCACAAAACGCATACTCACGTACGTACCTATTATCAAAATCGACGCGAATCGATGCACGGAAACTGGCTGAAAGGTTGGTTATCTGGACGAGGACGATAACGAGGGAGATGGCAGAGTTTTTCTGCCGCGGAATAATCCAGAAGAGGCCGCGATAGTCAGCGAGAAGAAGGGGTGACGAAGGGAGTCGTAGTCGAGTTGCGGCCGGATCGGTCGAGTTAAGTCGGGTCAGGTCGAGTCGAGCAGAGGTACCAACAGGGCGGTCGCAAATATTGGTATTTGGCAAAGACTATCCTTGATCCGTGTCTCTCTTTCTCTTTCTCCGCGCCTCCTTGTCACCGCACCCCCTTATCCTCGTGCATTCTCTCACTTGTCGTCACCCTCTTTCCATCGATGTCTCTTCTATCGTTCCTCCGTTTCCGGATCCGGGCTCACCCCGTTGTCCGGCCATCTTCTCAAGTTCGAAAGGGGTGCGAATGCCAGTTTTTCTTTCGAATCGTGATCAATGATCGGGAAAGTGGTCGTTAGAGCACTCTGTTCGAACTGTTTGAGCAAGTTTGATGGACTTGTAGAATAACAGGCGTAGTTCTTAAGGGATATTTAAGGGATATATAAAGGATATTTCGGGTGTTGCAGCTTTTCCAAAGGAATTAGGACCTTTTTGATACTATGTTTTGGTAATATTTTCGATACTGCCGATAGCTTGGATTTACGGATGAATTATATTATAACTCTGGCTGGAATTTGTACAGATTACGATGAACTTTGGACGTAGTAGATTACAGTTTATCAAAGTTTCAAACTCTGGGAAACTTTGATATAACGGAATTGGTGGAAGCAGGTTTTAGCAACAAGTAATTCAATTGTTTATTGAACTTTGCAGCGAAATAAATAATCGACGATATATTTCTCAATTAAAACGATAAAACAATTTACTTCGTTTAATTCCAAAATTACGGATCCACTTACTAACTAATTTACTAACATCGCTATTATACTCAAACTTTTGATATTATTGAATTTACCGATATTTATTTAATGATTAAATGTTTCAATTCTGACTATCGCTTGCGATCCAATGATACGAAATTACGATTAAAATTTTTCACATTTTTGAAACGAAGCCCAACTTCCGAATACATATCGGTAAGCACACGCGTCCCTAACACAGAGTTTACGCTTGTGGTTTGCGTGCGAGTCCGTCTACAAGAAACAGGTTGCATTGCTCAAGCGTGCATTGTACTTTGAGAGAGCTGGAGAATAATAAACGGGGAGTGGCTGGTAGTTTGTATCTATTCGCGCGATCGACGCCAGACAAAGCGATATTTTTTCCAGACGATCGAGCAACAATCGGCTTCCGCTACCCGTTTGGATTTTCACGCGAAAACGATCGGACATGGCTTCGCTTGCTCTAATATTTACTTCATGGAACTGTAAAAATGGCGACCCGAATGTTACATGTTAAAAATCTGTCGCACGCGAGCGGCGATCTGCTAAATGCCAACGCGATGCTTCGATTCACGGCCTGCAGCTATCCTCGTGTAAATAATCCTCATATTTTTTTTGCTTGCCCCCACCTTTTTTTTATTTTTCACGGCAGATATGATGAAATTTAAAGGTATGTTTGGTGTGTAGTGGGAATTTGTAAGCTGGAAAAGGATAAAGGCGAATTGGAAGGAACTGCGCGCTAGTGTGATTCGTTTCTGAACAGGATTTTTGAATTTACAAAATTCTGCAATCTGTAAAAGAGTGCGACGGATGAGGCTGGATAATAACAAATATTTTTCTGGTAGGTGTAAAAGTATGAAATTTGTAGTCGGTTATTGCAATAATTTATCGCGAAGATGAATATGCCATAAGATTTGTAGCCCGACGTTTTTATCGAGTCTTGGTTTAGATAGTGGATTTTGGTTATCACGTACGATTATTAAACGATATTTAAGAAGAATTCCCACAAGCACACCTCGTCCTCAATTGCTTAAACGCAACCATGGCCCTTCACGAGCGCTGATGTTTGCTCAGCCAGGAACGCTATCGCATTCTCATGACGGAAAATCCACCAGATAGTCTTCTTCTTAGTCTCGCTGATGCGCGTGAATACCGCTGCGCCCTTCTTCGACTTAAAGCTCCGTTCACAAGCAAATTATCATTTAACAAATTCACGATCCTTATAACGTTTCTAAAAAATATATTACGGATAAACGTTACGAAAATACAGCATATCCTTAAAATATAAAATACAGAAAATTCTCTAACAAAAGATCGAGAAGATCGAGGAAACCTCTGAAATACATTGATATCGACGAATCATTGGAAATATTGAAACTAAAATTTTCCATAATATAAACCATTTCCAAAATAGTTAAACTAAATCCATTGAATTATTCTTTGAAGCTTCTAAATATTTTACGCAGAGTTCACTGAGAAAAAAAATTGCAAAGTATAGTTCCTTGTTAGCAGAAGTATGTACGCGTAATATGTAGAATTTAATCGCTCGAATCATCTCCAGAATGCCGCAAAAGAACTTTTTTATTGCACTGAGTTTCTCAAGTCATTCCTGAAAAATACCAAACGTATTGCGTAGAGCATACAGAATAGAAGATTGCAGTGAACAAACACCGGAAACAATTCGTGAACCTCGACAGGAAGTTCTTCGCAGACGTTTCGTCCGATCTTCTGTGAACGTAGCTTAACGGCCGATGGATGGGAGGGAGTTCGGTGTGGCAGAACAGCGATACAGCCAGGGTACACAGAGAAAGCAGCACGGTGCAAAGCAAACGCGCGACTACTAAGGCTAATCTCAAAAATGATAACGCGGAGATAACGTCGGCCCAGATGTCAGACGTTGCTCGCCACAAGAAACGCGTTGTTACCGTGTTCGCGTTATCCGTTTCACGTTCCTAACCATGAAATTTCAACATCTACGGCAACTTGCGGAAAGGCTACGCTCGTTCGAGTACCTGCTCCCATGAAATATCGCTTATCGTTTTCGTGGTTTCCGAGTTACTGACGATTTTCTAAGATTTTCGAAATTTTTGGTAAGTCGACATAAAATCCGGGTTGTCCACTTCGTTTCAAGATACTGACCTATATAAATATTGTTAGATATCCCGAGACGGAATCGAAGCCACATTGATCGATTCTATAAATGAGAAAATGAAGAAGGAGGTGACGAGTGTTAAAGAATTTTTTAAATTTTCTTGGATTTTACGATTGCTTATGTATCGCAAACTAATGAAAGTAAAAATAATTTGAGAAGTTATACGATGGCAGTTACGTGTCTGGATGATGAAATCGAGAAATTTATAAAAACTGGAGTCGATCAATTTGGTTCTGCGTTTCAAAGAACAGAAGTTTTTAGAAATATGAAGATGAAAGGTAGACTCGATGAAAATACAATCAACTTGGTCTTAATACATCGAATACTCGCAGCTTCCTGCCACGATATCAAATTCTCCTCGTGTGTCACGTTTAACGCTAGAACTACCGATTGTTAACACGAAGCTATTTCTACCAAAATCAGTCGAAATGACTGGTCTTTAAAAGATACGTAAAATATTTTCATATTTATTGATTTATTATTTTCTTACAGAAGCAATTCCATGTTATGTAGTACATTTTTGGTATTATTAATCCATCTAGGACCATGACCCCTAAACGAGGGTTGACACATTTATAAAATTGTAGAACCGGTATTTCTAGTGTTAAACGTGATCCAAACGATGCCATGAAAATTGTTCAAATAATTCCCAACGTGTCCAAATTTACGAAATCTGTCCCCGAACGTGATCAATCCGTCTCGTATTTTCGAGTCACATTAAACATTATCGGCTAATAGCTATGATATAACTAACTATTCTATGTTTACATTGGACTAACGAGGCACGAATAAAACTGGAAACGAACGGAGGAAAGCAAGAGATGGTAATATATCACGCTTGACGCCAATAGGACGGCCCTTCTACGTAACAATAAACTTCCTAATTAGCTCGACACGAAACGACGCAAGGCCTGGGCGTCTTTGTGTTGGCCAACCCTCGACGAACACTTAGCCTCGCACGAGCCCTCGTCACACGTATGGAATCGTTCTATCGGGCCGATTATATCGACGTTTACGATCGGCCACCTCTTTGTACCAACCCTCCACTTTTGTTTTCGCGAAACCGTTTTGCTCGCTGATACACAGGAGGGGCGAGATTCTTCTGTTATCGTCGAAATCGAATGGTATCGAGTGCGTACTGAATTTGGGTCGTGTGATCGTGCGAGTTCACGTTATTAACGTGTCAGGCTATGGTCGAAGCGAACGCGTTTTCTGCCGAACTAGTGTCCATTTCGACAGGTACGTGAAAAGAATCAAATTTACGTATATACAGTGACTACAAAAGTTATTGGCGCGTAAATCTTATTTTCTTTATCACGATGCATTTTTCCATCGGTTCTACCTATCGTTCTCGCAGTATCAGAAACTTAAGACGCAAGTTTCTCAAGTTGCTTTCATATTGGAGCGAAATGACAAATTACGCAATCGAATCTGATTTAAAAGTAGAAAGTCGTACAATTATCAATACGTACGTTTTCTAATTAATTCCTGAATATGTTATTACATATATTAATATAAATATAACATAAATTAGGATTACTTGCGTATCGTGATTAGAGTCGTTAAAAGGACACGAAGGGCGAGTGGCAGAATGTCCTTTATCGGTAAAAACGGTACTTCCGTGAGAAACCGGAAGTGGATCCTCCGCATTTCGCGCGGTGACACGTGTCAAGAAACACAGCGAGTGTCCCGGTCTATTGAAAAATCGAGTCGGAACGTGAAACACCTGCGACACGCGTCCTTTTCCGTTCGGGACGCATATTAAACAGACCTTATTGTCGCAAGGTGTGTCGAAAACGATGGAACAAAGATTCCAAAACTGGGGGTTTGCCGTAGAGAACGAGCAGAGTCTTCTAAATGGTGCTTGATTGTCGAACAATAAAAGTTAGAGGGAGTTGGAATGGAAAAAGTGACGCTTTTCTTCTTTTTCTGCCATTTCAAATATATTTCCCTCGCTCCTTTACAGACAATGAAACCAGATGTTATTCGAATAAGTTTTCAAAAAATATTCAAATAATAGTTACAAAATGTAAAGCATAAAATTAGTTAGTGAAACGAGTACGAATCTATTTCTTCCTTTGGTTTTCGTAACTAGCTTTCAAGAACTCCGGCGAAACTATTTTCAGTATAATGTTACCTCGAAGAATTCGTCCCTTTTTTTGCGCCAATATCCCTGATTACCTGTAAAACCTGCGATTATCGTACAGTTAAGTCATAAATGGCCGACAGATTGCACGTAATTGAACATATGGTGGTCATCCGCAGTTTTACAAGCACACCTTGTCGCCCTTTGGGTATCGACCCTCAACAGGGATTCATATATTAGTCCATGCGCAATCTTTGAACAATAGACCACGTAACCAACTACACGTTCACTTACAATTCCTTTATTGTCGTGTTTCAACAATCTGCTTTCATTTGTACGATAAATACCATAAATCAGCCTTGGAATACTAATTGAAAAATTAAATTACGCAGCTAGTAGGTAGATTAAGCTTATGGAAGAAATTTACTAAAATATATCCGCTGTAATAAAATATACCCTTGTCGCACTATGCAAAACAAAGCTACAAAGAATGAATAATACCGAAAGCTCTTAATGCTCTTAATTTTATGATCAGGGACTGGATATATCCTTTTCATGTAGCTTTCGTTCTAATATCCTTGGCATAAATCTATATTTAATAGCTCTGACGTTGGAAATTGCAACACCTTGCAACCCAGTACCTGGGAATAGCAACTCCAAATCCATCCTAATCGTTGCTTCGGTAACAGGTGCTGCCAACCTCGAACACGTCTCAAACGATTCGTTCGGCCGATCCTACGCGATTTTCATGGTATATCCGGCTTGGTTTTGCGCAATATTTTTACCAGACCACCCTTCTAATGGAAACTCGTTGGAAAATCTCCGGTCAGTCTTCGAGACCGAGCCTTTGAGGGATCGAAGGTACGTAGTGGCTGTATCTAATCGATGAACGGTCAGCGGAACCCTGAAACGTTCCGAAGATACGAGGCTCTACCTATTTTCGATCATTTCACTAGAAAGATTACGAGTTCACGAGTCGGTCGCTGCGTTTGAACCAGTTTCGCCTAACAGGATCTGAATTCTGACCACGGATGGTGGATTTCATGGGAACGGATTTTGATCGACCTTAGATTCTGAGATTTTTTCTTTGGAGGGGTTTTTTTGCTGCAAGTTTGTAGGTGGAGATTTCTCGTATTGAAAAGTGATCGATGAGTGAGGAAACGTGGCTGTCGATGGTGCTATTACGAGAATCGAAAGTTGGTGCAATTTACGATGTAGAGAAACGATTAGAATTCAGACCAATAAAAATCTGCAATTGTTTCAACTGGGACAACGATAGTTTGCTATGATTATAATTGAAAGTATTAGAAGTTTTCGCTAATTGTACTTCCCAGTGATAGAAATCGGGAATATTTTTTAGTAATAGCAATAATAATTTACAGCAAATATCATTCTATAGCAGAGTAGTCAGAATGTAATTATGTTAATTAATATTCCGATTTGTAATCGTCATATTAACACACTTGGTAACAACTGTGATTCGAGTGAATAGAAAACGATAAAAAGGTCATAGGAATTTTATTGCGTGTAAAAAGTACAATTTTCTGTAATAAAATAGTTTCAAATACAATAAAATTCAGAAGTTGATACTAATCACTAGATGTAAAAGAAAAATCGGAGTAAAAAGTTATTAAAATATGCTCGAAGAACGTTTCTATGAAACACAACTACGCGAAAAAAGTTGATAGCTAATTAAATCTTCTTCACTTTGGACAGTGGCTCGTCAGCCAAGTTTCTTTTGTTCGGTGTCCACGATTTTGGCAAATTTGGCGGTGGTATCGGTCGTTTTTGATTGCGGCTTTTACTTCTCGTGTTGTTCGGTCGTTGTCTCGACTTCGTCCTCCTCTTAACACTTCGAACCTTATTTTTCCCTCGACTCCTGTTCCTACGAGATGAAGTCTCGCGTCTGGCGGTACTAAGTTTTGCATTGTCCAGATCGAATCTGTGCTCGTTGAAAGAAAACGACGCGAGATGAATCTCCTGATAGTAAAATTTCCATGTTTGAGAACCAACAAAATATTTAACAATCTCTGAGCGATTTTAGAATCAATATAAAACCTTATATCTGATACGAACAATGAATGAAACGGATAATTCTTAAGATTTCAGTTCTTCGTAACAATTATCCAGAATAAAGTCTCCTATGTTTCCCAGTGTTTTATATTTTGCAAAAGAATCAAGTAGAGAATAATTTTTTTTTTTTTATATAAATTTACATAATTTTGCAAGGAAGGTTGGTTTGTACCAATAGATTTATTCGTTGTTTCGATTAAAAAATTGTTACAATCACCTAAATCTGTTATTCCTCTTGGCGATGATGCCAAAATCGACGCCACGGCGAAGCGCCACGGCTACCTGCTTCCGAAGTGCCTTTCCGGCCAAGATGTCGTGCTTGGCACTGATCTGCTCGACGATCTCCTTCTCGGTGAAACCGTCTGGCGGTTGTTCGCTCCTCAGCAGATCGTAGACGAGGATCGACTTCCGTACCATCTTGATCTTCTAGTTCTTGCTTTCGTTAATGGGTCAACCGGTCGCCAGAATTGGCCAGAAGGAAACATAGGGAATCACACGAGAATAAGTCAAGCCAACATCGTTCTCCGGAAGTTGGTCCCTTATCGTGCGATTATTTCAGAGATTTTCGTTGTATCGTTGGATATTCGCGTCTGCGTTCATTTGGTCTGGATCGTTTTTGTTTCGCTATCGATTTTCTTAATTTTTGATAAATTGTGAAATTATCGCGAATATTTCACTCGTGATAGTCCATAAGGATGAAAAATAGAAGAAAACGCGACGAGAATCGTCTGTATTATCAACCGCTGAATTTTACATTGAAAAGTTAATTTGTTAAGTTAATAGGTTGAGTGTGAAATATTCGAGAACGGCGTAGCTCTTGGTTCTTTAATCACAGACGATTAAAAAGATAGGACGAGATAGGAACGATATAATTTCTAAATCAAGCAGCATATAAAGTGTTTACAGAACTCAGCTCGTTCAAATTAAGCTACATTTGTATATTTTTTTTCCAGGTTTAATTTTGATCTTACGCTTCGACAAAGAGGAAACTAATAAAACATTGTGTTTCATCGTATCTGCCAGAAATTGCATTTTGAAATCACGTTTACTTTTTACAAGCCGCCCCGGCTCGCTGTGTGTTCTGCTTGCTCTAGTATTTGCGCTCGCCGCATTTATTGCATCCCCGACGCGTGGAACTAACTAAACGGCGTGTTCAGAACGTGCAAATTAAACTCGTTCCACACACCACACAGAATTCAGTCATTCGCGTTCTACTTCGAACGGCCTTGAAAGATTTTCCCTTAATTTTTGTGTGATTTCAAAATTCCGTCATGGACGATGACGATGCGCAAACATTCCGACTATTCTGCCTTAATTTAAAAGAAAATATTCTGCAAACCTGCAAAGCGCAAATCTTCGCCTGTACCAAAAGATCGTATGTCCTTCTCATTACCAGACCACAAAACCAAAGCTGCTTTGTTCGACTTTCGATAATCCCCCGAGAGATCTGTCCTTTTCTTCCTTTGGTTCCCAACTCGGAACTTCTCCAACGACGATATTTCTAAGTTCCCAATATTCTGTCACTCGACCGCTCATTTTCCAAAGAAAAAGTTGCTTGAAAACCTCGAGAATCCCAACTACCCTCGTTGTTGCCTCGAAGCCCAAAACCAACCACTTCGTTCGGTCTTGAAAAACTCGTCGAAGAAACCTCAGTCGCTCGTCTTAGTCGCTTTTTCCTTCGATTTCGCGAAGTTGGTATCGAAGTCGCGACCATCCCAGGGTACAACTCGGTTACACCTGAGCTCTTCGGTATCCGCGGCGGAGGATTCCGTGGCGGAGCTGGATGTTTGCCAAGAGGGACCCGGCTGTCGGAGGGTTTAGAAGGAGCGGCTGGCTTTGAGGATAGCTCCCGAAGGATGACAAGAGGGGATCGGAGGGTGTGGGTGGTTGGTTGGTTGGTTGGTACGTTGGCGCTTAGAAAGAGGGAACACGGCTGGATGGCCAGCGACTCTGATTTCCGTCGGGAATTTCGCCCTATCCGACGCAACCAGGCGAAACCGCCTTTAATCATTCGATTGCCGCCGCTTAGAGTCGTTTCTCGGCCAGGACCGATATCTAACCGCCCGCCATATTTACCCAGTA
This sequence comes from Bombus vancouverensis nearcticus, assembly GCF_051014615.1. Taxonomy (NCBI): domain Eukaryota; kingdom Metazoa; phylum Arthropoda; class Insecta; order Hymenoptera; family Apidae; genus Bombus; species Bombus vancouverensis. The sequence continues at coordinate 15,129,724 of NC_134919.1, forward strand.
GCATCTGCTGGACCAGACGTTTCTCCTTGGCGCACGGTTAATTAATTTGCCGTTTTTCTTAGCGTTTCGTCGTGGATAATCTTGGCGTCAGGTAGGACCAAGCGATGCTCAACACGCCGCATGTAAATTTTCTTTTCCATCGATAGTCGAATTTCGTATTCTACCTTCGTTTTTCATCTGTATATCTTAAAAATCTTCTTATTGTTGATCGCGACGAATATTTGTTCGAAATATATTACTTGGCGCTTCGAAGCAATTTTTCAGCATTTTATTTCAACGTTTGAGGGGGTCCCGGTTGGATCAAAGGAAGTTTTGCAGAGAGAAAAATTGGAATGTTGAAAAAGAAGCATTGCGCTTCTCTTGTAGAGAAAGGTGGTTCCATCTCGTGTTTGGATTCTTAAACGAAATTGGAGTAGAATTGTAGCGTCGACTCTTATTTCATGCCGCAGTATAGGAAACAGAAATTGGCTTTCGCTGTGTTCTTCATTACGTGACAGCTAAATTTGGACTACAACGAGTGAAACGGACATGGACCAAACAGCGTGCCCCGAAATCGCCAAGTGTACACCGTGTTCTACATTCTGAAATCAACGTAAATCCAAATCCAATTATAGTCCTTCTCCAGCCATTCTGCTAAACAAACCTCGTGTGTCTCCCTAATTTTCTCGACGTTCTACCGCACTCTTTTACTTCGATTAAGAGAAGATCAGTAAAATAATAATTCATCTTTCTTACGAACATCCACGAGGCATTGAACAAAGAATCTTTCATTTTAATTTTGTTAATTAAACTTCATCAGTTTTGCTTATTCTCACTTAAAAAAAAAAAGAAAAAAAAAGAAGAAGAAACCATTACTATATAATAATTCATCTTCGTTAGAAAGCTTCGCAAGAGATTCTTTAAAAAATCTTCTCGTTTAATTAGACCATCTAACTTCTTCGGTCTTTCAATTATCCCTCTGCCAAATTCCTCAAACTTGACCTTTCTATTCAATGGACGAGATTTCTAACGAATAACGATTCATCTTTCTTACAAATTTTCGCGAGACAAGGAACCGAACCAGACGTCTCTCACTTTAATTTTCTTAACCAAACTTCATTAGTTCTTCAGTTTCTTTCTCGTTGTTTCGAAATTCCAAATATTTCGAATATTCTACGACGTTTAAATTGCAAGAAAATTCTTGAACATTCCATTTGAATTAAAACCACAATTTCCCTTCTCGTTCACCTCAAATTCTATACGTTTCGACGTTCCAATCTTCGGATTCTCGTTCGAACCAAAAAATCGACGATGGTCGCTCCTTGTTACAAACTCCACACCATAAAATATTCCGCCAAACAAAGACTATCAGTCGAACGATAGAAAGGAGCCTCGTAAATCCGGCTCGTGATCACGAAGGAAAGAATAAAAGAGATGGAAGCTCTTGCAATCTGGATCAGCGAGTGGTTGGTTCGTGCTCAGCATCGTCGAGGACGATAGAATCGAAGGCTTCGATCGTCTTGCCTTTTCTTACCGTAGGATGGACCCCGTGGGGCATCGGTTTCCCGGTTTCCACGGCGCTTTTTCCAATTGTGCCGGCCCCCAGCTCGCCTCCGGTCGGTCCTCCAAGTCAGGGCAAGTGGATTATTGACGGCACGAAACAATGGCGTAGCTTTGTTCCACCAGCTCCGAACGTAATATGTTCGATGCAGTAGTAGGGCCTGTCCGTCCGACAGTTTTGTGCTCATCGAGTGGTTAAAGCCGCGCGCGAGTACTCTTTCTCTTTTTTACTCTCTTTCTCTCTTGTTCGAGCTGAGAGTCAAGTACCCGTGCGGTACATCTGGCTGTCTGATCGGTGTTTATTAAAAATCATACGAAATCTACCGGCCCCTTAGTCCCTCTTTTAGAGTCAGGCGAATATTCGATGCGATGAAAGTCGAGGATTTGACAGGGAATTGGGTGGACGTGGAGTGGTGCGAAGGTTCGAGCGTGGTTCGCTTTCTTTTCCAACGACAGCAGAAATTGCTGCTGGTTTGATTCGAGTACCGTTCGATTGACGTACCAGTGGAACGCAAAAGACGCGTTAGGTCGTGGTTTTTTCGCGGATCGACGGTTTCCTCGATAATTTGGCTTGGGCAGTGGTCGAACCTCCTTTGCAGAAACTTGAATTTGTAGGGGATTTATTCAGTTTGGTATTAAAATGATCGTGACGTTACTATAAGTATTAACAGAGACTGGGGACTGAGTACTATGAAGAAAATATACGAAATAAGCGTCTCGCGTAAAGAGTAAGCCGCAGGAAGAAATCGAAGAATATCGATCCCTTCGAAAGATACCCAGACTGAACGCCATTTAAACAACAAAGCTTTTTAAACCGATCAATCGTCGAATATGAAACCTTTTCGTCAAATTTGAAAATCCAGCAACGTCGTAAAATTATTCGCTGAAGAAGAAGGAGGAAGATGGAGGGAGAAGAAAAGCATGTTGCCAGATAAATCCTCGAGGAACAGGCAGCCAAACACTCGAGCCGACAGTGCCGCCAGCGGAAAAGGATGAAAAGGAGCGAGGAGCAGCGATTACATTTCAAGTCGGTCCGTAACCGGCGTAACGAAGGACCGGAGGAACGATAGTTGAGGAATTAATTCAACTCGACCATCTTTTTCCCCTTCTGTGCCATCACGAGGGAGCAACTGGCTGCCTCTTTGAAGAAGGGCCAATAAGATCGTCCCGGGAACCTCCTTCTTCCTGTCCTCGGGGATAAGACGAGCACTCTGCCGAACAAAACTATCAGATCTTTTCGCGAGAGACTGCTTCGTCATGAGGCGCGAGCCTCGATGGCTAATTTCGCTCCATCTTCGATGTTTCGCCTTCGAGATCTTGCCATTTATTTTCCTTTCATACTGTCTTGACTCATTTTTAGGAAATTTTGATAAATCTTTTCGCAGGATGTTCGAAATAAGGTAAAGAGAATGTCGAATTATTCTTTAGAGTACACATCAAGTTTTGTTTCGTGACTTGAAACATTGAATGCGTTTGTGAGTGGCCAAACCATCTCTCACTTATTAATTAATGCGTCGCTGACAGAAATTAACAGACGCTGTTCGAAAAGTGGACGTAAATTAGTCTGCCGTGTATCAGCTTTCCCTCCAGTTTTCGAGCTGATCACATTTTTAATTTGTAATTCAGCTTAAAGCGTAAACTACGACAAATGCTTCGATAATTGCAGTCTTTTCGTTCTTGTTAATTTGTGTAACGTAATTGTATCCGTAAAGATAATTTCGTCTAAGATCCGAGTACTTTCGATCAATTTTTTGAGTCACTCTACGTACGTGGACTGTCTTGGTTGATTCGATTAAACATTGTCTAATTGTTAGCAGTACTTTTGCGGTTTCCACGAAGATGGTAACGTTGCTAGAATGATTTTGACGAAAGTTATATAAATTAAGCATAGAAATCTGAAATAGGTTTGTGATTCTATGCGGATTAAATTTAAGCAAACCACTAGTTTAGATTAAGTTCTAGTAGAGTTAGTAGAAAAATCATCATCTGTCTTTGAGGAATTCTGTGACGAGTTACCTACGTGATTTATGTCAAATATATCACATTCTGTAAAAAATTCGTCCCGATTAAGCCCAAGCTCAGGTCGTACGAGAATCTGGTTATATCTCAGCAAATCCATTGCTATATTTAACGCTATTGAGTTATAATTATAAATACCGCTGTTTTTTTTTTTTTTTTTTTTTGAAAAAATAACACTAGTCTCTGACGCAAGATACTTGGACGATCGCTATCGTCGTGAAATTCCAAGGGCGGAATGCGATATTAAAATTGGAAAGAAATGCTGTACGTTGGAAACGATTGATAAAACAAGAAAAGCGAGGTCGGAGGCACCGAAATATCGGGACAGGAAGCGGCGGAAAGGTCGGGCCTTCGAGGCGAGTCTCGTGCCGCTGGGAATAGCAAGGTTTTGCTATGGTGAATTTTGCCATGGAGGTCGTGATCCAACGTGCAAACATCCCTGTGGGCAAGAGCTTCGATTTGGTATCCGCCGGCGGTAACTACCGTGCAACCCTCGAGATTCAAAAGTGGTGCTCACCCGTGCAACCGAAATTCGCCGTTTATTCCCTTCCTTGATGCTTTTCCTTTCGCGGTCACTGTATGCTATCCATCACACGGTCCGACTTTTAGCAAAAGCCTCTTACGATTTCAATACCGTCATCAAACTTTGCCTCTCAGACCGCAAGAAAGATCGGTGTTTAATATTTTTTAATAAATCGTAGACTTTAATATATATCTTTCGTTTCATTCGAGGTTCGAGCTTCGAAGTTTGAAAAATATCTTTTAACGTTCCAGCGATTTAACGCAAATATAACGATTCTCCCTTTTTTAACGGTATTATTTGACGATCTTTTCAAGAATTACGAGAAATGATTATGAATAAAAAGTAAAATATACATAGTAAAAAAATAAATTATAAATAAAAGAAGAAAAAGCTATATTTAATAACTTCCTCGGGAATTATGAAAACTTTAGAAACACGGCATAGAATTTCTGAATTTATCATCGCTTTGTAATGACCCAAAAATATCGAGAAACAGAGATCAATGGATAAAGAAGAGAAAGAAATAAAAAGTTGAAACGTTCCATGGACGAATTTCGAATTATCTCGGTGGAACGTTTGAGCACCACATGAAACCTTCTCCACGGGGGTGGAACAACGAGGGTGGGGTTTGACAGTAGCTGGTGGCTCGGAGGGATTCAATATAATCGCGCAATAAAATTCACTTACAAGCTATAGCCGTCCCTCTTCGCCCTTCGAAAGCGGCGCCTCTCTTTCACCCTACCTCCCCTGCCCTCAACCCTCGTCGATTCGTTTCTCACTCGTCCCAAAAGCGAGCCTTTATCCTGCTGGAAGCGTTCGAGGGAGTACCGCGAAGTATTATCGTTCAGCTTTCGACAGAAGCTCCCTCGACGACTCTTTTTTACCATCCCCTGCCAAAGTACGGAAGCCTCATTTTCTTGCGCGCCCCTTTCTATCTTTCAGCCTTCCACGACTTTTCCTTATGTTTTTACCATTCGCCCGTTTGTCAGCTAATTTGACGGTGTTTCTTTGATTTGTTTTCTTCTACATCATTCTCGTTCAGTGTATACGTGTGTTTTATTTGACGTGTATATAATTTGTCCATACAATATTCTTCTTTTTAGTCTGTTCCCTTTAAAAAAAAAAAAAGAAAACAATTTTTCTGCATTCATCGAGTGTTCTCTTCAACGTCACCTTCGTAACTTTATAATGTACGTGTATTTTATGTTTTCTAATTGTTTTATGGAACTATTTTTTCTTCTCTTCATATCGCAATGTTCCATCCTTCTCGATAATCTTCTTATCTTTCGTTATGTGTATCTGGTTTATATTTCTCAATTTTTATTGTATTTATTTATTCCAATTCTCTTAAGAATTCGACTTTATCGCTTGTTTCCCAACGTTTGAAGCGTGTCGAATTTTCGAGAAGCCATTACGCGTATCCCCGGCGTATCTCTTATTCAGGATGGCCATTGTAACGGGAATAATTCAGTGTAATTTTGTCCAGACAACGAAATTTGGTGGCGCGGTTCGATCAATCGAGTGGGCAACCTTTCGTTAAATTATGCATTGCCAATCTCGGCATGTTGACGGGGACAATGTGTATTACACGATGAATATAATAACAAGCCCTGTTGGCTCCTTCCTCTCTTTTACAGCGCCAAAGTTGCGTTAAAATTTCTCCGTGTTCTTTCTCCTCAACGTTCGAAATTAATCAAACCGATCAACAGCCCCGCCACTCACTGAACCTACTTTCCTAGAATTTCACCAAAATTCCTCTAAAATTTCCTCAAATAGTTTTCTTGTAAATAGTTTTCTACTTTCTCGAAGCTACACCAAAACACCACCGCAATCCATTTTCCCAAATTTCTACGGTCAAGTACACACGCATATACATCGACTCGATTCAAAGCGTGGAAATTCCATCGAACTAATCGACCACTTCGTCACTCGCGAGATCTTCGCGCTTACGCTAAAGTCCACGCTCCTAAAACCCACGTTTCTTCTGCTCGAATCTCCGCCCTTAAAAATCAAAATACAACAACGGACGTCCGCCATTCAAAGGTTTATTTAATCGAACAACTTCTCGTGGAGAAATCTTCCAAAGTACGATACTCTGGAATTATGGCCAATTTCTACGAGATCGACCGGACACGAAATCGACTGCGATAGTTGAGGCCAGAGGGTTGGAAAGGACGTGGATAAAAACAGGCCGACAGCTGAGTGTACACAAGAGCCTGTGCCTTTCTTTCTTTCTTTCTTTCTTTATTTTCGGCTCTCTTTCGCTCTCTCGTCGACGTTTCGAATTCTCCACCCCATCGTGAACGCTCGTGCGCGCGCGACCATACTCTCTCTCTCTCTCTCTCTCTCTCTCTGCTTTCCTCTTCTCTCCTCTTCTCTACTCTCGTCACTCGCATCCCTGACAACGCGCGCTGCACCTCGGGACCTATGCAAACACGGCCTATTCATTGGGCAACGTGCTCGTATATTGGCGGCGGCGACGTCGAGCAGAAACGAGCGGAACGGAGCGTAACCGACGCGTCTCTATGATTTAATGAATGGGCCCGGTCGATTGATCCACGCGATTCCGCGGCTGTTCACCCTGTGATTATCCTGCCATTGCTTGTCTGCGTTACATCCTTGTCTCTGTGTTCCTTTCTTTTTCTACTCGACTGTTCGGGAAGTTCGTAGCATTTTCAGGATCTTTCTCAGGAATTTTCTCAGGAAATTCTATCAGCCGAGTATTAAACGTAACGACAAACGCGAGCAACGAAAGATCGGTCAGGAATATGTTTTCTGATAAGACAGTGAATATCGACCTTCGTGCAACGACGAAGCACGTCGAAGTATGTCGATGTTGATGAAGTATGTTCGGTTGAGACGTTGGTGTCATGCTGCGCGACAAATAGCGAGAGAATTACGACGAACGAGACAGCGCATAAAATACGCGATAGAAATTTAGCTGTAGAAAAATACAAAGATGCTTTTGTCGAGTAACCGCCTTACGATTATTGAACCAACATATCGAATTTGTCAGTCTTCGTTCTGCCAATAGAACAAACTATTCTGTGCTACCTCTAACTATAGGTAGATACTTGATTGCTAGAATTCGAAGAAAATCATTCGTTTTCGTTCAAATCGAAATTAGCCGATACGGAATTCCACTCTCAATATCTTGCCACTGGCAATGCCATAATCACTGTACGTTTTGTACGTTCCGCAGCGAATTGCAGGAAAGAAAATAGCGCGTTATCTTCTTTTTTTCAGCACAAACCATGCCATATGAATATTATCCAACGCAATCGTTTCGAAGAGAATTATTTAAATGGGCAACCGGGCGGGGATCGCATTATTTCCAGCAGATTATGTCATTTAAGTTTCATGCAGTGCAACGTTGCACTTTATACGCGTAATATACCGCGTTATTTATACCCGGGGCGCCCCGTTAATTTAATAAATTGCGTTATTTCCAGAAGCAGAGATAATAATAATCACGGATCGTTAGAAAAATCGCGACGTCCGTGCTAATGAATTCGTTGCGACGCGGCGATAACATTAATTAAACCGGCTGGCGATTCGTTACGTAATGCCCATTATCAGGCGAATTTTAGTAAATGCCTGCTGTTGCAATAATATATTCCCTCTGAATCCACTGGACGAATAAATTCGTCCCAGTTTATAAAGAACCGCTGTCAACGACCGTTTTTCGATCGATCTACGATAATCCGATAAACAGCGGACACTTAAAACACTCGACGGAGAATATATTCCAACCTTTTTAAAATATCTAAATCGTCGTTGCGTTTGAATCGCTGAAAAGCCACACATTGATCAACTTGAGACATTGAAAAATAGAGAAAATAAACGTTTTCTCTTCTTTCTTTTATTATTGAAGCAATTTAAATATCTTTCTTGATCAGATTCTTCTGCGGCATGTTGCACGTTATTGCAAGACGAATTATAATTGCAATTACAACTACGATTACAATCGTTTTCTTACGCTACTGGGTTATACCTTTTTGCAGCCTCTCTACAACTCTTAATATTCGAGCAAACACGATCTACGTGCAAAGTGAAAAACGAAAGCGTACTATCCACATTTTTTCGATCTCCACGAATCAAAGTGGCCAAAAACTGTACGCGGCTCGATGGTTCATTATTCTCCATCACGTAGAACGAACGGATCGCCCGTGAAAATTCACTAGATGCTCGAAACGCTATCGCGTGTAATATTGTCGAATATCGAGCTTCAGTTTTCCGCAAGTTTCACGTCTACGTCTCACATTCTTCTCTCGTATACGTATCTCGCGTAAATCATGGATCCACGCCTAAGTATATTTTCTGCAAGAACGTGGTAACGCGTTTCTAATTTGATTTCTGACGATCGTAATGAAACGGCCGGAAGAATTTCTCTAGAAATTCATTCTTAGAAATTTTAGAAAGAAGCGTTATCGAAGAAAATAAGGGATATTCTTGATGAAAATATTTTTTTACGGATTCTTTCTTCGCGCAGGAAATTTGATCTCAGTGGAAGCCAAAGAATTCTTTTTCAAGAAATTTCTAAAAAATTCGTCTATTCTCTGATATTCCTGCGAGCGACAAATTAACGATGTCCCTGGAACTATAAATTTTGTCGCTTGTCCACGGATCAGAGTTCGGTAATTCCGAGTCTGACAGGAATTTCGCGCAGAAGTAACCGGTATAACGCGCGAACGGACTTGTGATGGATTAATGGTAGCTGCAGGACTTTTATGAGGTTGAACGTGGCACGGTTAGTCCTGCGAGACGAGCTGGAATGGAAATCCTAGCCGCTGGTTGGCTGCGGCTGGCTCCGCCTTTCATCCTTGCCATCCCGCCGTTATGTGTGTTACATCCTGCCGTTTAAGTAGATACGTATACTCTCATGTTGGTTCCTACTACCTTGTAATAGGAGTCTTTCGACCTACAGGTTCCTTCACGCAAGGAGATTCGGCGAAATAAGGCGTTCAGCGAGCAGATTCTTAAGTTGCAATAACTTCAAGTTGGACAACCTGTTTTAAGCATTTGAAGTATTTTGAAATGGAAAGTTAAGTCACCACATGCGCCCCGAATATCACAGTCTCTATCACACGCTATCGCGCGTCTTATTTTTTGGCAAATAATTTTAATGTCTATGATGATTTGAAAATAATCTTAATGTTTGCGATAACTGAAACGTCCCTGGTTTCAACAGCATTTAAGGAATACTTCTTTTTCTTTTTTAGGAATATTTTTAAGAATCAGTGACACTAAGTGGACGAAAAGTTTGGTTTGGCTTAGAATTTTCTACATCTCAGAGAAATTCTAAATATCTTAGTCAGCTTCGAGAAATTGCAAAAAATTAGAACGATTCTTAAGTTGCAATAACTTCAGTTACACAAGCTGTTTTAAGCATTTGAAGTATTTTGAAATGGCAAGTTAAGTCACTACATACGCCTCGAATATCACAGTCTCTATCACACGCTCTCACGCGTCTTATTTCTTGGCAAATAATTTTAATGTCTATGATGATTTGAAAATAATCTTAATGTTTGCGATAACTGAAACGTCTCTGGTTTCAACAGCATTTAAGGAATACTTCTCTTTCTTTTTTGGAAATATTTTTGAGAGTCAGTGGCATTAAGTGGACGAAAAGTTTGGTTCGGCTTAGAATTTTCTACATCTCAGAGAAATTCTAAATATTTGAAATATCTTAGTCAACTTGAAGAAATTGCAAAAAATTAGAACGATTCTTAAATTGTAATAACTTCAGTTACACAAGCTGTTTTAAGCATTTGAAGTATTTTGAAATGGAAAGTTAAGTCACTACATGCGCCTCGAATATCACAGCCTCTATCACACGCTATCACGCGTCTTATTTCTTGGCAAATAATTTTAATGTCTATGATGATTTGAAAATAATCTTAATGTTTGCGATAACTGAAACGTCCCTGGTTTCAACAGCATTTAAGGAATACTTCTCTTTCTTTTTTAGAAATATTTTTGGGAGTCAGTGGCATTAAGTGGACGAAAAGTTTGGTTCGGCTTAGAATTTTCTACATCTCAGAGAAATGTTAAATATTTGAAATATCTTAGTCAGCTTGGAGAAATTGCAAAAAATTAGAACGAAAGAGAATCACGTACCATCGATAGTAGTTTTCTTTTGATACAGATAGTTTGATAAAATAGAAGCAAGCTGCAGGTCCTGTTATAGATTTGCACAGTGGCAAGTAATCCTGACGTGAGAATTACGTGGTCGACACTCGAAACAAGCTGCTCCGTTTATCCATGTAGCTTAATTCGAGAATCTAGCGTTTCAAACTTTGTGTATCTTGCTCGATTTACAACGTTAAACACACAAGGGACATACTATACATCCGTGTCGAGTCCGAATCTCTTTACAATACATTTCACCACCTATTTTCCAATGTTTCACCTGTGTATCTCTACTTTCGATTTTCTCTTGTTTCTTTCAACCATCCTCCGTACATTCGTGGTTTTTCATTGTTAACACTTTGACTGCCACGCCGAAATCGCGTGTTTCGCTCAGCACGCCACGGGAGTATTTTTATTATTCGAAGCATATAATGACAAAATAATAATAAATTGATGATGTAAGACAACATTCTTCCCCAATGGACCGTTTATCTTATTGGTGGTCACGGGTGACCACCGTGACGCCTTGATAACAGTCGATAGCGACATATTATAACAAAGCTTCGTTTATTTCAACAAACCAATCGCATTCGTTGTTTCGTCGCAAGCAAAACGTGCAGAATATATCGTTGAAACGTGTAGAAGATATTGGTAAACGGTATTTGCTCGTTCTATATATAATAGTAAGGTATGTTTACACTTCTAACTTCAATTATACGATTATAAAGCAGCATTTACGATTATTTTTTAAACTGTGTTTATAATAATATTCGTAGATTACCCCTGAAAGATATGGATGCAAACACAGTGCACCGTTAGATGCAAGATTTGTTCTCTCTTTTTTTTTATTGATGTTCTAATAAAAATGTTTAATCGTTCAATGGAGCACTTTTTATTTCAAAGTATCTTCTATTTATCGGTTATATTCAAAATGCCCTAACTGTCAATTTTCATTGAATTTTTACAATTTTAAGTTCAATCGCTCCGGTCACCACTGACCACCGTCACAGGAGAAACCGTGACCGGTCGTATATGATCAACGTGGCAGTCAAAGTGTTAAAATATTCGTAAGAAAGCTGTCGTACGATCATCTCGCGGAGATTAGAATTTGAAAAAGATTCGTCTCGAAATTTTCTTGAAATCCTTAACACTAAACCTACCATTGCTGATCAAATTGACCGCTTTCAAACTTCTACGCAAATTTAAGCATATTTAAGCGTTATCATATCGCTTCCTAATTTCTGACTTTTCATGAAACATGCGTACAATATATTTTTTTGGTATTTACTTCTAATTTACTTTGACCGGACGCGGTAGGAACAGGTATACACGAAGTGTTGGTAGGTTTAGTGTTAAAACAACGATTATCGAAGATTTCCATCGAAAGTTTTGTATTAGAAACAAATAGATGGCCGAACGTTTGGCTAAGATTCGCTATATTTCCCAGGGTTGGATACGGCAGAGAGGCAGGGTATCCCGTTTCGAGGCGGCCAAATATTTACTAGAAAATGAACCGGTAATCAGTGGTCATATAATTATCGAGATAAATGATAGCCAGTGTACTTGTTTGGCGTTCGAGATGGATACGCGATGACACGCAGTTTGACTGAGCCAAACACGTTTTATTGATTCGCCAAGTGATATCTGCTTCTCGGCCGCCTCGCTCGCCAGCTTCTCTAACGGGTGTGTAATTACGAACGGCCACCTATTGACAATCGTAATTCGACGCTCGACGAGTAGCTACTCTGTTTGCTGTTATTCTCCTATCTCTGCCTTCTCTAAAGAAACATCCACTCTTGGATATCGTTTAATAAACATATATTCTTCGCCATTCTATCGTGCAAGATGTAACGAAATTAGCAAAATATCTTTTCATTGGTATAAAGTAACCTTTCAGCTATTTCCACACATTTATCTGTTATCAGGATTTTGTGCGATTTGTAGACGAACCTCGTTAATTTTCCTGGCATATTAGCCATATTTTATAATAATAATTATTAAGGTTTCTTAGCGATACGTCTTATCCGAACGAACAGAAAATTGTACGAATTGAATGGAAGAAAATAAATTGCATCAATTGTTCTTGTCTTTATGTAGAATTTTGTCTGATTAACGGTGTTGTTCTAGCACCAGTAGAATAACAACTATTAATATTCGTCAAATATTAACAGAAGAATATGAAAAAGAATTTAATTCGATCGATAGGTCAATTTTAACAGAAGTTGATTAACAATCGTCGTGTTTACCTAAATTATCATAAGACGAAGTAATCCCGTGTAATACAAAACGTTAAGATCGTGGATAAATTTTCTTCGCGATAAATTTATTTCTCCGCGTAAAAAGTCTGAACTAAAAAGGAATCACAGTTGATCGAAAAATCACAGAGAGTGGTACCGAGCACCATCCAACTAATTCCTGCTCGGTTTCGAGATCACGAGAGTGTACATCGATCCTCCAACCCCACGCTCCAGTATTTTCGTATCTCGATTTTTGATTTCGCGAAAGCTCGTCCACCTTTGGACGCGCGGCAGCCGTGTTTCACGGCGCTGGAATAATGCGTCTATGATCGTCGCGGCGTCGAACGAAGCGGCACAATATTTGAATCGAGCCACCACCCTCCCTCGACCACCAGCAGCGACGCTCTTCCATTGCTGGACAAATATACTCCGAGTCAACATTCGCGATATACCGAATACAGCTACGCGACGTCTGATTGTGTTCACTGCCGGACGGCCCTGACAGAAATCGGAGGGATGAGGGATGAAAAAAGAGAGCAAGGGTAGGCTTTGCACAGCGCATTGTGCGTGTATTGAATTCTTACGACGTACGTGACACCTCGCGAAGAAGAAGTTGTTGTTGTTGCTATTGTTGTTGTTGTTGTTGCTGCTGCTGCTGCTGCTGCTGCTGCTGCTGTTGCTGCTGCTGCTGCTACTGTTGCTGCTGCTGTTGTTGTTGTTGTTGCTGTTGTTGTTGTTGCTGTTGTTGTTGTTGCTGTTGTTGTTGTTGATGTTGTTGTTGTTTAGACCGTGCCTTTCGGCTTTGGACGAACTTTCGGTTTTACATCTCTTATGTTGTTGTTATTGTTGCTGTTGTTGTTGCTGTTGTTGTTGCTGTTGTTGTTGCTGTTGTTGCTGCTGCTGCTGTTGTTGTTGTTTTTGTTTAGACCGTGCCTTTCGGCTTTGGACGAACTTTCGGTTTTACATCTCTTATGTCTATTTCTCTTCTTATATGTCTACCTCTCCTCGTTTCCACTCTATTCTATTGCACTACCTTACTTATTCTACCTCTGGAAACTAAAAAATGATGACTAAAATAATAATGACTAAAAACTATTGCAACTTTGGTTTTTAGCCTCCTTGCTGCGCCTCCTTCTTGTCGTTCTCCCTTCTCTTCTCGAAATAGCTTCGTTTCTAATTTCCTTCGAGCGATTATGTTAATAATCAGTAAGTTAAATTTGAGGAAAATCCGACGTTCGAATCTTTCAACTGTTTCATCTTACCGTTAGAAGTTACGTTTCTTATTTTTTTTCGAGGAATTCTAAATTCGAGCTAAATCCGATTTTTGGAACTGTTTTATTCGATTCTCAGAAATATAATAAATTGCAATTTCCTTTGATGAACGCGTAGGTTCGTTCTGCGAAAAGTTGAACGAGAGATAGAAGAAAATATTTTAAATATTGAGTTTGGGAATTTTTTTATTCAATAATCGAGAGTATCGATTATTTTGAATCTTATTTTAATTCTGTTGGTGTATGGATCGAATTTGGGAAAAATCGAGCGAAACATCGGGCCTTCGAATTTTCCAACTGTTCTATATTTCATCATCGCTAATGTAAAAAGTTTAAAGTTTTCGATGGGATATTTGGATGGGATTTGGAAAAATTGAGTCGATGGGAAAAATTGAGCGTTTGAAACTTAACGAGATAGTAGCAGAGTTTATTTATAACAAAAGTGTGGGACGTAATGCAATTAAGTTCGACGAGGGTCGATAATTGCCGCGGCAGTCAACACGCTAACGACCGTGATCAATTTCGCAGTGAAATCTGATTCGTGCTGCTGCTCCAGCGACATATGCAAATAGGTTAAGAATACAGTTGCTTATTAGTCGCCGCGAGGGACCTCGTGTTTGACGTTGCACACGTTGTGTGTGCTTAAACGTAGGAAGGGAAAGTAGCGTCGTGCTACGCAATTTTCACGACAGGACAAAGCGACGTGCCACCTTCTCGCTATTTCAAAATTATACGAAGAAACGACCGACGCTTTCACCGTCATTTTCACACAATTTTCGATCATTATCTCCACTCTTGTACTTCGTTTTAACGTTTTTCAACTTGCAAACTTTTACTTAATTTTAGTTTGTGCATTACATTTTATATTGCGGAACCTATCGATAACCTTCGCTTAAAGTTATACGTACAAACATACTTATATACGTATAAAATTAAATATTTTAACGGAAATTTGCAATCGTTGTAATCAAACGATACAGTCGATTTCGAGAAATTTTCCAACCAAAAGTATGTTATATATTTCTTCGTATCGAACAAGAAAACCGAGCCAGCTTATTACAAAACCTGCTATGAAATTCATTGTTTCTGTTATTACGTCAACAGCGCTCCAATCGTATTTAACAAACTCGATATCTTCGCTGCAAAGAAAACTGAAGAAACAACAAGAAACGATGAAGAAATACGCGCGATTTTCCAATAAGCTTCGCAGAAACTACTTACACCGCCTTCTTTCCCTTTATCTGTGCCGCAAGGATACAATAACACCAGGAAGCAACGGAAAGAAGGAAACGGAAGTAGAATAGCCGGAAGCAACGAGGAAGCGACATTAAAGAAAATTAAACGTAAAACCGTGCCGACCCAGAAATTGAGTTTCTTCGCCTTTGGCGGGCCGGCTCCGTAGGGATCTAATTATCAGTTTCGGAACTTTCGAAATTAATAAAACTCCCATCCCTTGCCCGTCCCAAGCTCTTACACCCCCCCCCCCTTCCAACCCTCCTCGATACCCTTGCTTGGTCCCTCTTGTTATATTGCTCTTCCAAGTCTCGAAGAACCGACCTCTTTGAGGCTGGACGAGCAATGGGCGATGAAGAGGGATGGAAAAGGAGTTTCCAAGTCTTCGTTGGCAAGGGTGAGACTGTTCCTCGCGGTAGAAGGCTGGATTCGGAATTTACCAGTCTAATGCGACTGAAACTCTACCCTCGAGACTCTGTGGGAAAGTTTGCGGGCTCTGCTCGCGTCAGACTCTGCTGCTGTCTTCTTCCATCGTTTACCATCATCCATCGCCTTGTGCCTCTTCCTTATAGCGCTGTCATCTAACTACTTTCTGCGTCGTCGCTTCGTACATAGTCGCGTCTTGCTGTTTGTGGCTCGTTGCTAACACGACGACTGCCACGGTGGTCATCGGTGAACCAGAAATTCTGTACAACGATCGAAAGAGAACGTTGAAAGTTCGTTTTATGTATTAGGTTCGGAATACTAGCCCAGATATTCGTACCCCCGTTCAACGGGGTAACCTGTCCCCTTCTTTCTTTCTCTTCGAATTTGTTTCGTGCCTACGTAACGACGCTACGTCGTGGTCTTTCGCGTGGTGCGTGCACGTGGACCACGTGGGCCACGATATCGGCCTATGAGAACATCGTGGATGGATGCACGAGTTCAGAGACGAAGGTTTAATCGCGTGGTAATTCGTCGTTCGATAGTTTCAGTCGGAATAAGTGGAAACGTATCACTGGGTTTGGGTGCACTGAACGACGAGATTCGTGAGCAGCTATCGTATCCGTGAAGTATTAGGTTGTCCGAGAAGTCTCTTTCGTCTTACGAGGAAATAAACGCACAAGATTTTTTGTTTTATATTATTTTGTCGAATCACGTACGATTCATTTTGTTCTGTTGGAGATAAACACCGCGACATTTCACAGACTCGCTTTCACGTTTATACGAAGGTGCATTGTTGTAGAAAACGCGTTTGCGAAAGAAAGACACTTTCCAGACAACCTAATACTGCGACGAGAATGATACTTCTTGATGAATGAATCTCGTACAAAGATTGAAACTAGGATTAAAGTATCACTTTTTCCCATTAAATACGGTCGATGAAGGCGATGACTGTGGGTCGATATCTAAAAATGCAACTGAAAAGACGCAGCAATGGTGCGAAGACCGCAATCAGACGCGTGTAACCAACGCGTGAAACGAACGAAAACGTGGAAAAGCTGGAGACACTCGAGGGCCCGCCGGATACCATGTGTCTGGAAAACGCTTCGAGTCCGATCGAGAGACGAAAGTAACGTCTCTGTAACGGTGACATCGAGGACCCTCGACCGGCCACGCGGGGATCCCCGCTGCTTGCTTTTCGTTGCTTCACGCGCGCGCAACACGCGTCGACACGAAAGCTGCGAGTAATTCGCTGTCAGGACAAGCTGCGGTTTTACATCAGAATTCGAGTGCTCCATTGATACATTTTCCTGTCGCCTGGCCATTATTCACGCCTTCGTTTCCACGCTGTAGGTATCGAGGGACGAACGTCGACACTTTGTATTTTCATTTCTCTCTGGGTTTTTCGATGTTGAACGTTTCGTTTTTCTCTTTTATATTTTTATTTTTCTAGGATAGGTTTTGGGGGATTTGATGGTATTGTGTATGGACTAGAGTGTGGATATGAATTTTTATGCGCTTTCTATGAATATTTGCTACTATGTAGATTCTTTGATGGACGGATGGATATAGATTGTGTTGTCTGAAGCTTCTTCGTGTTAGTGGATTTTCCACATTCATTTGTGATTTTGTGCGATTATTCGCGAATACCAAGAGTGTATTGGTCCGAGCGACCAATAAACCTAGGTTCCATCGTGTTTCACACGAAGCTCGTATCCGCTTGCTTGCTGATATTTCACGACCCACGATTACTTGCGCCCGCGAAAGACGATATATTTCATCCCGTACTCGGCCAATCTGTCTAAAGAGATCTTGTAAAGGCAAAAACGACAGTGAATAAAGCAAAAATAACGTCAAATTCTGCAATGAAAGAAACACACACAACCCTCCAAACAGCATTAATAGAAAATTACATTTCCCAGGAAATCTACTTTATTTACAGCGAAAACGAAATGATACGTAACTGACGATTCACAAAAACAACGCACGATCTCCAACAAACGAACTAATTAAAAGGGAAACCGAGAAAGACACTCGCGGAAGATCGCAAGAAACGAATGCAGCCAACACGATAGCCAAATAAATACATCACGAATCGTCGCCACCTCGTTATCTATCAGCCGAAATCTAAAAACCTCGCTTCCTGTATCACACAATTAACCCCAATCGACCCGTTGCGCGTACACCATCGAACCGAACAAAACAACGAGCGAGCTGAATCTCGAGAAAAGAACCCAATAAAAACCACCCCACGTACCAGTCTCCGTTTCAACTATACACAGTCGTCATCGTAGCAAGTATCGTGGCCGCGAAAGCCGACGAGGGGTTGTCACGGAGTAGACAAACGGGGTGGCACGGTCTTTCCGTCCAAGTGGCCCCAGGGGGTGGCTGTGGCCGGGTCCCGGACGCAGAAACGGGCGATACGTTCGACCAGCAAATCAGAGTCGGTAATCCTGAGCGACAGGGAAGCTTAGCGCCCTCCTGGAAATGGTGGCGAGGGTGGCGAAGCAAGGGTAGCCTGCACCCTGTTTCCAAGCATTGTGCGCGGTTGTACGCGCGATTACGGCCGAATACTGGCCCGACACACCCCCTGGCGCGGATCCTTGGCATCGGTAACCCCGTTGCGATCAAGGGTCGCGAATAATGCCCGTTAAATGCTACATATTGCTCGGCTAGGCCGGAATTTAGCTTGGGGATTTGAATAACGATTTGTCGCCCGGCTCCTTCGATATCACGAGCGTCCCTTTTACGGTCGCGGTGGGGGTTGCGCGGTGATAATTTCGTGGACGGGTCCATGAAACGCTTGTTTTCGGCTCGTGTGGTTTCGCTTGGAACGGTCCTGCGGAAAAGCGAGATTTGTGGTGGCTCGTTGGTTTGTTTGTGTATAACGTAGTTTTAACGAGAATACGCGGAAATAAACTGTTACAGGAATATCGCGAGTGTACGGTGTATCATGATTTTAATGGAAATATCATATATGGGGGTAGGAATTGTTATAACGTTTGAATATTACAGGCGACATGTTAGTAATTGGGTCTTGATTTATATTTGATGTAATCGGTAAATTGATCGTAACTGTCCGAACTTTATGGACTGCCGTCTATTATTTTAGAGGAAGTTTCCGGGCTTAATAGGCTCAATTAAAAATAACTTATGTGGTGGAATCGCAGAGGATTGATAAAATGGTAACGAGAACTTGCTGTTGCAACCCGTCAAATATATTTGAAACAAATGAAATAAATTATAAATAAATATAGACAATGTCCAAAGTCGCTGGTACAAACGTATTCGCAAAGACAGTGTATAATCGCTCGTAGATAACTCGTAGATATCAATCAATAACTCATATAACTCTTACAATAATTGATAATAACTCGCGGGGGAGAGTCGGAAAATTCGAATTCGACGGTTGCACGTAGCGGCGACATTGTTTTGTTTATTCTTTATTTATTCTTACACTTATTGATTCTTTATTTATTCTTATAAAAGTTTATTTATTCTTACATCAGGTGTATCCTAACGATCATGATACTCCGAGGCAAAACAACAACATGATTTGAATTGTCCTCCGACTCGTGTGCCGCTACACCTACACACAGCACACGAACGACGCGGTATTCTTCGATTATGTTAACCTTCCCTGCAAGAAATATTTAAAAATCCAGAAACGACGAATTTCCCACACTTCGGCACAATTTATCTTCATTTGCATCTGGCCAAACACCAAAAATGAAATCCTACTTTTCCACTACAAAACGACTTTCCTTTCCACTCTATTCGCTCGGATTCGACCGGAAATCGAGCTTCCTCTTTCTTCCACTCGCGCGTCCATTTCTCACGTGGCAGACAACTCGAAGGAACCCTCGAGCCCCGTAACGTTTTCACATTCGCCTACGAACCTGCGAACGAGTCGCTGCGACGAGTCTTCGAACGAGTCGAGACGCGTCGCGAGTGTCGTTAGGGGTGTTCGCCACCCTTTGCTGCTTCTCCTCTGCTCCATGCTTCTTTTCCCCTGCCTGAAACCGAAAACGAAGACAGCAGTTGCGAAGGAGGGCGACACGAGGGGCGGTGGCGAGCGAAAAGAGGCGAATTAAAATTCATGAACGCTTCGAGCAGCGTCGAATTAAAATTCATGGCGGAATTATCGCTGGCTCCTCGAAAACAAAGGAACGGGACGAGTTAGGGGCCCACTCACGAAGTCGCGCCACGGAAATCATCCCCGACACGAGAGTTCCGCGTGAACGGAACCCAGTCGACCCTCCAAAGTCGACTTTTTATCCAACGCTTCCACCATCCCCATCTTTTTAACCCCGTTAGTATCTGCACCCGTTTCGCTCCCCATGGATAATGAGGCTCAGCTCGATCGTTTAACAGGTTGTAATTTGCTGAGACGAATTGGGGGTGGACCGACGGATGACGTGCTGCACGTAATATCAACGATCGACTGTATCGCGGAATTCTACGCGTTTATGAATATCGTTTTGATAACGTACAATCGTTTGAAACAAGTTGGATTTTCACGTTTCCTTGCTTTGACACGTCTAATGAAACTTGGTACAAACGTTTCGAAATCCAGGAACGACCAAGTCCAGGAACCGCACACTTTGTCGAAAGTGCTTTGTCACAGCGATTCGAGGAAACGCGTTTTATTCCAAAAATTCTCTCGTACCTTGATCAACGCGAACGCATCGCACCGAACTTAAAGAAGAGTGAACGAAACGATATGGAAAAATGCATCGGCTTCCAGGAATCGTGTGCGCACGTCCGTTGAACTTTGCCCATTGGTTCGCCGTGTTTTCGCGTGCACGGTTACGAAAGGAGTAGACGGCGACATTAATATTTCATTAATATTCCAGCGAGAGAAGATTCCTGGAAAAGCGAGGCTCGGGGCCTTGTGTACGCGGAGGCGTCGATGTTTTCAACGACGAACGAAGATGGTGGCTTACCAACGAAGGAAAAAGAAAGACAGACGGGCCGCACAGGCTACAGAAGAGAGAATATTCCGTCGTCGGTCGATGGATCGGAGAAAGAAGGAATTTCTCGTCTGGACGTCGTCGACTGGTCGAGCCGGTGGTAGTTAATTAAGTGCTAACAAGTAGAGAACTACCTCGCGTAGCGAGCCACCTCGCCGGAGTAAAATCGTACGACGTGTCCGGCATGGAAGGAAAAAGAAAAAAAAAAGGAAAAAGAACAAGAAACGCAAGGAAGAAAAATAACGGTGGAAAAAGGAGACGATACGTCCACGCGGCTACAACTTTATTATTTTATTCGAGCCTGGGCTTTTGATTCTTTTCTTTCGGAGAACTGCTGGCTGGTATGGCATTGCTTGGCCAGCTATCGTGGATATCGTGGGAATGGGAAACCGAAGAGTAGATGGAGAAATCTTTTATTTGGTAGCCGAGTGGACGGAAACGTTGGATTTCTTGACAATTTTGTCAATTAGAATTTCTCGTATTTTGGTAGGAAAACACGAGAGAGATTCGCGATTTTCTTGAAAATTGAATAATCCACATTTTTTAAAGACCAGATTCGGCCAGAGATATATGGAAATTTATAAGATCCTAGATTTTCTTGAAAATCCATTAATTAAAATATTTTAAAGAAGGGATTTACATGGAAAGGTACGAAAATTTACGAAGCGTGATATTTGTTGAACGTAGCTTGTTGGATAACTCGAACGAAGGAAAATTAATATGATTATTATTTTCTCTATTATTAGTTTCTCCGACACATTCGCCGCAATTTATGATTTATGGAATATTTTGTAATAATGGAAAAAATGTTTGGCACGAAACGTTCGATAATTCTTTGTAAGATCGGTGATAAAGCGTCGTCGTCGACACGAAAGAATAAAATGGAGAAACATCAGTCTTGTCTTCGAGAAGGACGATAAAATTATGCACGCGAGAATAGGACGTGCTAATTGAGCAGGCCGTCGGACATTCGAGTTACAGTTACTCTCAAAAATGTTCGTCCGTCTGCGTCCCAGAAATGACGAATTGTAGCTATGAGAACAAATACAATTACGTTGGAAATATTTTTATCGGATAAAAATCACAGGAGTAAAACGCGATAAATACGTTTTTATCGATTTAACTTTCAACTGTAACGAAAAAATAGGAATCGTAACTTATATTATTCGCCTGTGATCTTCGAATGGAATCTCAAAATCTCCGAGACATCGTTCGTAAAAATCTTCTCTCCTCGATCTCGATAAATTTCTTCAAGATATTAACAACGGATATGAATTCCCGCCTTAAAATTCGTTTTTAAAACGAGAGAAGCGATTCTGTTTCTCGGACTTCAACCACGGATTTTCCATTTTACTATCTTCGCCAATAAGCGATCAAAGGCTGTCCGCCTTGTACAAGCTTCGAAGTAAAGAGCACACAGAATCGTACGTCCTTGGAGACGTTAATGCATCAATATAAGTTATATAAGTGGACGGCGCAAGATTTTGCCCGTGGGCTGGCAACGTTGAGTAACACGGACGAGTCGCGATAGAAAATGTGGATTTACAATACACTGGGACGTGTAGTTTCACGAATATCTATCTTCTGGTCAGCAGGATTCTACCTAGAGAATCTTAAGATCGCGGCAAATTATCCGCGATGATTTGCAAATTCGCGAACGAGCAGTTGCGAATTTATTTTCCACATATCGTTACTAATTCATGCAAATATTGCGAACGATTATATGGAATAATATAATCCGCATTATCTCTCAAAGTATTTCTACAACTCTTAGATACTTAGAACCGAGTATAGTATGTACGAATCGACGAATACATTAATAGTGTAGTATCTTGGACTACAATTAATTGATTCACAATAAATGGATTAAACAGATGTTGGTTAAACAGGAAACGATGGTTGTTTAACGCGAACTAATCGCAATAACGTATTACAATTAAGACAACTAGATAATTAATTAGCAACTATCGTCACCACGGATTCGACTCTCTCTCTCGACAACGCTAGCAACACTATGTCGACAACGAAATTCGCACTCTCTAGCTTCTCAACACACACTGCTATTAATTCGTTTATGTCCCTTAGCAACTCCTTGTCTTTTGTCTTAGCCTCGTATCTTTCGTCTTAGCCCCACCACGCACATTCTCAGCAACCGCTTGTTTATAATTCGCACGACACCCCACTGGCCCCTCGTCCACGATACTACAATATTTGACACCAATAAACAAACAAGTTCTTTAAATACCTAATTGACTAAGCTGAACATCGCACGTCCTGATATCGATCTATCATCCACACCGAGCCAGTTAACAATTCCTTTCGAACCGGCCACCAAACAAGAAAGAATTCAATTATATCGTGGCAGACACGCGGCGTCTGAGTAGCAACAGCTGGACGTTGAGGTAGGTCACGGCTGATTCGGGGACGCGCCACTTAATTCGATGAAGAGATCGGAATCGCGAGTGGAACGCGTGACGCGAGGGACTCGCAGGACCTGGTCGGCTGTTTGAACGACAAATATTTTGTCATCAAACTTCTGTTTCGCGCGGAATCAGCGTGTCTATATGTGCAGGGCTAATACAAAGCGTTTCGCGAGCGTTTGCTAAAATCGGGTCGCACGCTCACCCTAGAACACGCGTTTCGCCTTTCGACATCGATCATTTTTCTTCTTTTCCTTAATATGTCGTAGGATAAGGAATAATTTCGGACGATGTTCCGCTCTTTGTTTATGAATCGATCGACGGGTATTCGTTTAAATAAGCGTGGTGATATCCATCCACGGAAATATAAATTCCAAATAATCGCGAGGAGGAAAGTCGAGGAAGAATGTTCTTGAAACGAATTATTTCTTTATCGTTTGACAAGACGACGAGCAGACAGATCGACTCGCAGAATGCAACGAGACCGAACTGCTCGTTGTTCCCGAATTTGTAATTACCACATCGTGGAAGTTTCAAAAATTTCCAGATTATTCGTAAGTTATGAACGTTTACGACGAAGAACGACGTTTGTTCTTACACGGAGACGGTGACAAGCTTCGCGCAATCTCTTCCACCGTTGTGGCTACTCGACTATTTTCAACGTTCCTTCGAGAAATTTCTATTTGCTAGAAAATTCCTTGCATAACAGATACTCGATCGTCTCTCTTCTCACTTTCTTCTCTGACAAACTTCCAATCTCTTTCACCCCCTCGCCCTATTCTGTTTCTCAAGCAATCGATGTCGAATTCTCTCGCCAAACGATCGACAGAATAAGAGAACACTGGGCTAACACTGTGTCTCGCGTATACGTTGTACGCGCGTGGAAGGATCGTAAACGCGGATGCTCTCCGTTTGATTTCCGCTGTCACGACGAGGAGGGTTGTACAAATCGGCGACGTGGAGAACCGCGGCAATTACTGTTGACGCTCAGCGATATTTAACATGGCGTGTCTTAACGACGATTTGGAACATTGTTCAAATGGTTGCTTTGATGCGCGTACAGTCGCAATAACGTCGCCGGAACAACGGAACTGTTGTTTGCCCGACTAGAACACACCGCCGGTTTGTAACTGTTGCGTCGACGACAAGGCGCTGTGTAACGTTTCTAACGCGCTCCTGACAATTTAACAAGTCGCGTATATACATCAACGAATACGGTATTGCGTCTTCCAGTTCTGTCATTCGTCGTGCATTCGTGTTTCAGCAGAGCGGAGGTTAAATCCGTACTAAACGACGTACGATCGTCATAGCTCGGATCGTGACACAAAATGTACGATTCCTGGCTTCTGATTTCCTTCACAGCATTCGCAACTTTCATCGATCGATACGCGATCCTCTATGTTCCGAATTACTTCACTTTTAGTTCTCATCTTTATATATTAGGTTGTCGGAAAAGTTTCTTTCGTCTGATAAGGTGATAATAGATGAAGAACAATTTCCGTTTTATATCATTTTATCGAATTAGGTACGATCCATTTCCTTCTATTTCTATTATTATGTTCGTGCATAATTCAATAAACTAATATAAAACAAAAAACATCGTGCGTCTATTATTTCCTTATAAAACGAAGGAAACCTTTCGGACAACCTAATACCAAGGTTTCTCGAATAACACAATTTTGTACTATTTGGTCATTCAAACGTCACACTGATCGACTCCATAAATTGAAAATCCGAGAGAAATAACGACGCAACAAATAATGTTGTAAACAAGTAATGTAAATGTACCTTTGAATTTCGTCGTTGTGTAGTCGTTTCCTTGTGATCAGCGAACTTATGGAATGTTATTCGTTAGATCACTTATTCGTCGAATGGACGAGGCTTGTCTACTTTCACGTCGTCTTCCAATCGTCTGAAAACCATCGCGCGATCCAAAAATGGAATACAGATTCTTTGGAAGAGAGAAATAAAGGAAGGCGAAGATAAACGAAGGTAGAAAGGTTTGGATTCTGAGAGAATCACGAGCAACATGGTTCACGAGGATGATTCGCGAGCCCACAGAACCGTTAGATCGTCCTCTCTGTGCACGCAATTGCGTAAGTGGCCAGGTATCCGGTTGTGTTCGGGCACGTGTCGCGGCGAACAAATAAACGTTGCACGCTCGCAGCTACCTTGGGACCGCGTGTTAACCAGGCTAACCAAGATAATCACTCATTACGAGCGTTTAGCGTGGCCAAGGACCGAGGTGTTCTCGTCGCACGATTGGACGTCGTTAAAGTGGAAATAACTCGCGCGGCAAACACGCGAACCCCGTTGTTCTGCTTAGACCACCGATCTATTTCTTCTTTTAGCGAGTGTCGCGACAACGGAGATCTACACTTCCGGGAAACTATCCCTGGAATCGACCATTCTTCTCGAAGGTTCGTCCATTGTTCGAAAATTTCACGTTCCCGGCTACGTCTGTGCACGAGACGTTTTAAAGGCGAGATGTCTCTAAAACCGAAGATCTTGTCCAGAATTTAATCCCAAGTTGTGGGAAATAATCCACAATTATCTCGATAACGACAAAATTTAATCCCGATCTACAGAGTTAGTTTAAATTTCTAAGCCGTAGAATTTCGTGCGATGAGTATTTTTCCAAGTTTCCACGATTTAGAACTTGATAGACAAAGCATTCGAATTTTACACGGTTGGAAATATGCTTGCGAGAATTTATTAACTTCGAAGTTGGAAAGAACTGCTCCTGGAAAGAAGTTCAAAGGCAAAGAAAGCTCATTAGGAAATTAAATAGATCGAGACACGTCGATAATTACGTATATGGTGTAAAAATCGAGGATACGCGAGTGGTTACCTTAATTAATGATTGTTAACGATTGGATTGAATTTTTAATCGCGATTATACACGATTTTTATCGACGAATCGCGAGAGAGTCTGTAAATACAGGGAGCACGATTTTCATTAAGTTATCGCTGATAATTATGAGTCGAACTAATATTTGCGAGGATATTTCGGGACCACGGATAGAGGAAACGGGAGAGCGGCGGTTGGATTAAAAATGCGCAGGATTTTCGTTGACTTAAACGAGGAAAATTTATTTGCCGACCGCGCTGTTATAAATTGTGTACGCAATTATTTTATTGCATGATGATTTACTTTATCGATACGTTGATATAGAACGATGTTAAAAAGTTAACGCAATGTGAAATGAGTGCTTTAAAAATTATCGAAACGCTTCAATTTACGAGTTTCAATAATTTCCGGTTATTTATGAACAAACAAGAACGCGGACGAGCTAATTAATTATGATTTTATTCGGGCATTGATGATTCTATTATGCAAATATAATATATGTGGTGCATAAAAATTTAATAAATTTCGTAATCGCCTCTGTAATCACTACGTATTTTGCTCGAATCTTCGTTACTGTCCAAATGTTATAATTTACCGAGGAAATAAAACAACATGAATCATCAGAATCCTCGTCGATCTTTCGTATTATCTCTCATTATCTCCCCATATTTGCGACAGTCATGGTAATTAAATGGTATCTTCAATGGTTTTAGATGTTTAATTAGGATGCTGATTCATAACAGATAATTTTCTGTCAGTTTACTCGTGGTCCGGACCTTGTTTACGAGCTGTAACGATTCTTTTCACGTTTTAGCAACTTGATGTTTGTTTCTTTCCTCGTGTATTTTTATCGCCAATAACGTAACATTTATCTTTTATTTATATACAACGATATAAATTGTTACGAGATTAAATTGTCAATAATTAACGTATCGCAACCCGATTATAAGATATCTCGTGTCCCAGTTCTTTTGTCCTAACAAAAAAAACACAAACATCGCTAATTAGTGAATTACTTTCGAACGCGATTATCTTTGCAATTCGTAGTTACACCAGATAAATACGTAATCTTGTATATATGAATAAAATTAACAATACCATACTATTTTATGTTTTTATTAATATGTTAATTCTATAGACGTAAAGGCTATGATACAAAGCCTTAAACACTATCGTCAGTGAAATTTCACCCCATTGGTATGTCGTCCCGATATCTTCCCTGTGATGATATATTCCATGGCAATGTTGTTCCTTACAATCAGCGCAAGAACATTCCCCACTCTTCGTCTCATATCGAAAGATAATAAAACGTTTAATTCCGCTCGCTTAACGAGCTATCGACAGTTGCTTTTAACTTGTTGTTGATTTTCCAGTTATAAGGAAATACACCGCCTTGAACTTTCAGCCGTAATAGCCCGTAAAACTACGAGTTAACCATTCAGAAACTTCGTTTCCTTGGACGATCCTTTTTACGAAACGTAATGGTTGGAAAAGACTGTGGATCGCGAAGTAGGTGCATAACGAAGCTCGCGTACGCGCTTCTACACGCGCGAGCCGGCGCGCGTATGCAGCCGCGTGTTCGCATATGGCCGCGGAAGGTCGAGCGTGACGTGGTCTCCACTCCCGGCTGCGCAAATATTGATCGAGGTGTCGCCGTGACGAAAAATTCCACCGAACGGGAATACAATGTCCCCGAAGTCGCGAAAGATGGCGCGGAAACGGACGCTAGAACGTCGTCGCGGTACCTGGTGAACCGACCACGTGCCGATTCCGCGAAATGGACCTCGTTGAGAACCCTTAAATGGCACTCACGATATCCCGTTTCACGATTTTCTGCCACGAATATTCGTTTTTACGATGTGTGTATAGGCTATGCGTGTAAGCTTGCGCGAAGATTAGAAGAAGTAGAAGTTTGATTTGTTTGTTAACACTCGATGATGGAGAAGATGGGGGTTCGTCGAGGTGCGTCTAAACCAAACGAGCGAGAACGTACAACGAGCGGATAAAAGAAAGTTTATAAACTAAGAAGTATAAAAAGATACCATAAATCGTACAAAATAGATTTACGCGTAGTAGATTGCGATGATACGATCAAATTAATATACAGAAACGAAATGAACGTGTTCGATCCTATGGAAACATTTTTTAAGTATTTCAAACTAAATTTCTTATCTGCAGTTTGTTTAACTCCTAAGCCACGGGCCAGATAAGCGACTTCCTTGCAAACTGATACTAAGATTTACCTCAATTAATTCAAGCATCGATATCTAAATCCGGTGAGTACATCGACGAAACATCCATTTAGCTTTCGTGCACTATTGCTGAACTACTTGGAGTGTAATTTAAATTTATAATCTTTTGTCCGTATAAGAAGGCAACAAGTGTTGTTTTAGTCATTAATCTGTCATCAATTTACATATTTTAGTAATATCTATGTACATATCTTCTGTTAGTATAAATCGACCAAAGTGTCTGTACTTATGAATGTGCATACTTGATCATATTGTGTAAATACTTGCCAGTTATTGGGGTCGATTATCGTATTATTTTTATCCTTTCGTTATAGTACCATACATATATATTTTTGTCTTATAATTAACGCAGCCTACAAATTCAACATTTGTACAATATGTTTTTTCATTTAACACTAGAACTACCGATAGTTAACACGAAGCTATTTCTACCAAAACCAGTGAAAATGACTGGCCTTCTTACAGAAGGAATTCCATGTTATGTAATACATTTTCGGTATTATCGATCCATCTAGGACCATGACCCCTAAACGAGGGTCGACACATTTATAAAATTGTAGAACCAGTCATTTTGACCGGCGTGGTATTTCTAGTGTCAACATCTAGCGATCTAGCGATCGATCCGGAACTTTCCTGATAACCGATATCGTCATATCGAACGATACGCAGTAAAAATTTGAAAAACGTGTAGGAAGTTGTAGAAAACGAGGAAACTGGTCAATTGGGGTTCGATAAACAGATCGCAAGACCCTTTTACGCTTCGACGAGTATCAGTCATTTTGACTGCTATTGGTATAAGTAGCCTGAATACGAAATTACTTTCAGTTTGAATACATAAAAAACAAAATAAAATTCATTGTATTATTCTTTTAGTTATCGTTGCGAAATTCATTACATCATTGCGGAAAAAGATATAACACGATGTAGGAATTTGAAAATAAAATTGTAAAACCAGTCAATTTGTCTGGTGTGGTAGTTCTGGCGTTAAGACTGAAATTCTGATTCGACGCAAGTAGATAGTCTCTTTGTTGAATCGAATAATCCTAGCACCTAGGTATCTTCAGTTAGTTTCAGGTTTTTGACATATCGTCTTGTCCGACATAAAGTACACGATATTCTCTCGTTCTTTCGTTATCATATCGAAGATTAATAATCTCTCGGTGTAATAATATCCAATGGTGGCAATAATTTTGTTACTACTATATGAATTCGGGAATTTGGAATATTTTTATAAATTTCGAGTATAGTAATCGACGACGATTTCGATTATGATACGTGGGAATCGCTGCAACAATTTATCGTTGCGATTAAATTCGATCGAAATGACAAATCTGTCGACGTATTCGCCAAACAAAATACAATAATCAAATTGTTTGGCCTATTGGCAATATTCGACGATGTTTTATCGAGTTTCAATAGGCGTCCCCTTGAGTATGCTCGAAACACAGGCCCTCGATTTACAACGTATGTACAAACTATTAATTCGATATACCTCACCGAGGAATATCGATACAAAGTTGTTTCGATATTCTACAACCTTCCTATCGAATTATGACAAGCTGTCGGCTAGCTCCAACTATAAATTCTACGATTGGTCGGTCCGTGAATCCGATGAACGACGTTACACGTGTAAATGTCGATTTCTACATTTTATTCGTTCATTTATTTAACAAATGGTGCAAGGAAGGAAGTTACAACGATGTATCGTACAACGAAGAAAACGAGAAGAAATATAAGAAAATAAAAAGGTATAAATATGCATATAAGAAAGAAGAAGACGGATAAATAAATTTATAAATTATAATAACACGTTAGAAGTTGGATAATTGCAACGCCGATCGTTGCAGCACTCAGAGAAGAGATCGGCTCGATCGAAGATTTCGGAGATACTATTGGCTTGGCAACTAAGCGATTGCGGATATTTTCATTAGGCGATAACGACAAAATCCGCAATCATTTACTTGCCAACCCAGTGTTTATAAAGTTGCATATTCTGGCGAAAGGATCACGAAATTCAGGATTACTCGAGAATAAGCCAACGCGGAAGAGCTAGAATATCGCGTAAAGAACATAAGCAAGCATGAAAATTAACAGGTTGAAATAACAGAGGACTGTCAATGTGATTATTGATGATTTGAAATAAAAACGAAGCATCCTTTGTCTGATCCTTCGGTGTTAACATATTCAACGTGCGGAGTACAGGGTCATAGTTGTAGCCTCGACTGCTAAATTCGACGACTATGTGCACGTGATACAAATCGCAGGAATTTATATTGTCTTCTTTCAATAAGTATGATACAGGTATATTCCAGGTGAGGTACAACTAACGAATTGTAGACAGTTTTCGATGTGCAGAGGTTACCGGAAATCGTCACAGAAATGAAAGATAAATCCAATAATAATCCAATTAATTTTCTATAAATGCATAAATATCTGAAGTTTATTGATAATTTACTATAGTGGTGGATACGATTACAAAAAGAAAATCTTATCCGTTGTAGAAAGCACGTAAAATTTCTTAAATGTAGCTTGTAGGTATTAAAAAATTAGTCGATTACGAGAACTTAATTATATCAAAACTCTTAGCGGATATCATATTCACACAAAGGTGGGTCGACGAAATCGATCGATCTTCTAGAGACCTGGAAGTACCGATAAACAGATAATTGGCTGAGACGTAATATTCCGTGATGGTGTGTAATCCGATACAACTGAACGTCAAACAGTAGGATCATAGAACAGCGAATTGAATTGACTATGGTACCGGGATTCAATTTGGTTTGTGGGGTTCCTTCGGTAAATGGTCATTAAATGTCCTTTTATTATTAAAATTTCCTATTATTTATATTCTCTATTATTCCTACATATTACGCTTATTCTCTAGATTTTTGCTTCCCCAAATCTCCCCAAAACGTATCGACATTCGCATTATACCGACTATAAATATTGCCATCCACTCGTTGAAACGTTCGAAACGTCGAAATCTCTGCAAAGACATCAGCTAGAAACTTCAGGAAAAAACCATCCTCGTGCAACCACTTGCTCGAAACTTTCTCAAAGCTGTGCCTCCCATGGTGCAACGAACACTCGAGCTCAGTCGCTTTTGTTTTATCGCGGCATCTCGCGTATGGGGCGATCAAACGAGGCAGCAAATCCCCTTTTGAGGAGCCGCGGAACAGGTGGTAAGCGCGCAGCGTGGGGTAGGCGCACGTCAAACCACCCCCGTGGTAAATCCCGTACGCAACACCAGACACCATGGGGCCACAGCTGGGCGCCGTGTAGCTGCTTAACCCCCGACAACCATGGCCACCGCACTTCATGCTCCTTTCGAACCGATTGAAAGAGGACACGCGCCCCCTCGAACGTTCAAGGGGTTGATTCGTTTGTCCCATCCGTGGTTTTGAGATTTCTACGCGGTTATTGCTTCGTCGAGACTGGGCACGGTCTTAATTTTAATTTTGTTGTAATTAATTTTGTGGCGCGTTCGCGTTTTAGGACGGTGTTCCTAGGGGTGGATTAGGGTGTCGGTCTTTTGCAGGCGGTTTATCGCTGACAATTGTTACGAGATTCAATTTGTAATCGGTTCTCGGCTGTTTGTGTTTCGAGCTTGTGTTTTCAGAGGGTGAGTCGTGATTTTTTGAGGGTGTATTAGAATCGTGGGTTCTTCTTGAGCTATAAAGTCACGATGGTAAAGAACTATTAATGTAGAACAACGTGTTGAAACACGAAGTACGTTGTATTAGGTCGTCCGAAAAATTTCTTTCCTTTTATAAGGAAATAATGGACGCGCAATATTTTCCCTTTTACATTATTTTATCGAATTACGTATGATCCATCTTGTTCTATCAAGATAAAGATCACAACGTTTGATAGATTAGATCTCATGTTTGTACAAAGATAACACTTTTCGGACAACCGAATACTTTAAGCAGAAAGGAACATTTTTCTGCGCACAAGAGAATCACACAACGCGCTTAAACGCTATACCGTAGACGCTATATTGCGAACGGTTATATAAATCTTTTGTTCGATAATAACCTCCTAGCAGTCACATATTCCGAGAGCATTTAGTCGCATAATTATTCTTGCCCCGTGTGTACATTATAAGTTGAATTCTATTCAATCTTCCATGTGTTTTCCATATGTAGAACGTCGATCGATAACGAGGAAAAGGAATTTTTCGCGTGTCGATCGACTGCCGGGTATCGGTTGGGCTCGGGTAATTTCGTAAGTCAAAACTATAATAGCGAGAAACGACACGGCGTGTTTGCACATTTCGACGGTGACACTTTAAGCGGGAGGCCGCATTGAACACAGCCAGACATTTATCGTTGTATACATTGTATATATTTGCTCGTGCTTCCAGCGAGCTTTCGCGTAGAGCCGTTCCCCTGTTGATTCAAAATATCGTAGCCATTTATTCAGCAATCATCGTCGAACGATTAGAAATAATAAAGATCGCTGGTTGCGTTATTATTTATCCCTTCTCTCCCGGCGATACGCCAGGATGATTCGATCGCTCGCTGCACGCGCAAATATTCTTTTAATATTTAAAGATCCTCCCGTGTAACCGCTTTCGTACAAATACTCCGGCCGAGTGTAAATATGTACAAAATATACATCGGCGGAATGTATAAATACGAGGACTATACACTTTCAGGAATAAAATATTTGTCGCTCGTCGAGTCGATGATTCCTCTCGTTTGGTTTTACGGAGGGATTACAAGCCACGTTTCTCTCGCCACGGGCCAATAATTCCCATCCTTTGTTTGCTTTTTGTGGAAGCAGTGATTAGAGCGATTAAAAGAAAGATTATCGTGCCAGTCGATAGCGAAACACGGCTTTCGTTTTTTCCGTTAACGGAGATCATTAAAATATGTGCAGCATTGCTGGGAATTCAGGACGATCAAAGAACTGCCAATGGTAATACGAAATACGTAATGTATTAGTCAGAAACGAAGCTATCGAGACAGCGACCATACCCGAATCCATGTTATTCCACACTACCTGACAATGAACTTTTGCATTTTGACCTTACCTTTGCACATGGCCCGACACCAAATTTTCCCCATCGCGTAGGGCACTCAGGATCCTCTTCTTGCCTCTCAACTCCTACAAACTCGACGTATAAAACTGCGAGCGTTCGACCTCGAGACTAGTCTTGGGTACGGTCTTGGTCGTGATTTCAACAAATATTTTCATACTTTGTAACTTCGCTATTTCATTGTAATATTATACTTAATCATTTTTGCGAATAAAAGCATATAAAATTATAAAAGGACAGTCAAGTGAAGCTATCGTTCAGCTCTTCCTTTTTTATCACCAATTTTACGTGACACTATCAACGATAGGAAACTAGAAAACGATCGATTATTAAATTTATCGACCATTTATTTATCAAAGTTATCAAGATGAACTATCCGAAGGAAACAACCACGTCAAACAAAGATCCTTTCACAGATCCTTCCAAAATTCTTCCACCATATACCATCGATCAATATCGTGTAAAAATATTTACAAACATCAACGCGATACCACAAACACCGGTACACCCCATAAATCACAAGAAACGATCTAAAAGAAACAAACATACAGACTTGCCGCTACCTACGATCGTTTGAATCTTCAAACCATAGACCATTCGTGTCAGATGGGTTATGACAGCCGAGACGTCGGCTTTGAAGCGAATACGTAGCGTGGCTTGAAACGAATCTGCCTAGTATAACGCTTGTTAATCGCATTAGCGCCAACATCGTCGATAAATCAGACAATTAGCGGCCATAAGCGCATCGTAAATCGGAATTATCAGAATCGGCTAATGCATTTTGATGCTGCCTGTTTGCTTGGTAACGCGCTGCGGCGGGCCAGCATATATGTTTACCAGTCTTACGATCGCTGGAACCATCACCTGTTTGTTCTGTCAACTAGGAGCCCGGGCCGCTCGTCCCATCCTGTCATAATCGAGTCTCGAAGTAAAATTCTACGCGTCGCACAGCTTCCAATCCCTTGCCACGATTATCCGACTTCTGACTATCGCTCCTGATACGATTCCACGAATCGTACTTAATCGTTCCTGGAAATATTCGCAAGGATACACGGTTGTGAATACAAAGGTACGGTTCTTCCAATTATCCTGCAACAATGAAAGCAGTTTGCGATAATAGGAAATAATCGTTGCTATGAAAGAAGAACTAGGTGTTTTTGTATCATACGTGACGTTTCTCTCGGTATGTGCATCAGCTGAGCGAGTTGCGACAGACAGTCTTCAGAAAGAAGATCTGACAATTGGAACGATCGATGGATATTTCAGATTGTTACGTAGCGGCACACGAGTCGTAAGACGAATTCGAATGGAAAATCTCACGTTGTTGTTTCGCCTCGGAATATCAACGCCGTTTTCGATGTGCAAGATTTAAAAGTAAACAGACTCCGGACAAATCAATAACCGTCAACAAATAGACGAACATACTCTCTAGAACGATCATAACTGGTATCGTTATAGCGAGTAGCATTGTGCGAGCGACGATCACGACGTATTATACTAACTCTGTATTTTTATACTTAGAGTGATTTTTAAATATATCCGACTATCGCGATTAAATAAATCAACGCGTTTAACATTCCACCACAGTTATCTTGGTCCAGATCGAATCTTATCTGATAACATGTGTTGATGATACTTATAAACGAACGTACGTTAAATACCGAAACGTTGCTAACACAGTCGAGTTCGTTGGATCGTTTTAGAGACAATCGTGCTTTTTAATTGTCAGCAAATTATTGAAGATTGAAAGAAAGAATGCCACAGGATCCTTGTTGATACACACGATGTTCGCTTGAAGTATTTCTCAAAATATCAGCAGTGTTTTTAATTTGATTAGAACTTGGGTCGCAGCAACGTTAAAAATGAAAGGTGTGCGAAGATTTTCAAACGAGAGTGTATGTAGAATACCATCGTTTCTCTTTTTATTACGTTCTCATCTGGAGTTTTAAAACCGAGAACCTGTCACGTGCCAGTGCGATTTCTCAAGAGAAAACCGTCTCTTCTTGCAACTCTCTCTGGTCAATCGTGGTTGGCACGGTTTCCCACGATCGAGCTGGCATCTATTTAAAAAGCAATCGCCTTCGAGCGTCGGAGAAGTTAATCGCGACGCGGGTACTAGCCGATGTAAACAACCTCTCGATGATGCTTCTAAGTCCATCGACGTCGAACCAATTCCCCGAAGCGGCCAACGCATCCCCTGCGTTACTCCCATAATTTCCCATGCGTTCTACTCGTGCGTGTTATTCACAGGGTATACATATACGAATTCACCTCGTGTTACGCGCGTTCTTCGAAACGCTCGACGATCGATCCTGAATTACGTTCCTCGGTATTCTGCATTCTAAATGATTAAACGCTATGTTCGATCAATTTCGATACGAACTTCTTGAAAGCCAAACTTCTCGATTTATGACTCGGAGATACTCGATGTACGATTAGGGGACTCTGTCGACATCTCTGTAGATGCATATTTTTATCAGCACAATTAGAGAAACAGAATTCCGAGAAAAATTTGTCTCGTGTACTAGATACTACAACGAGTGGTTTAAAAAATTATATATCTTTTAGGAGAGTCGAAACTGGAAGTCTTTAACGCTCCTGTTTCCCGACTCTTACTTTCTTCTGTTTCTTACCATTGACAGTCGATAGTTTATCGTTAATCAATTCCCAACTTCCTACGAACCTTCGATTATCAATTTACACTGGGTTCGTGACTTTTGTTGCTTCGTTTACATACCGAGAATACCAATTTTGAACTATTTCAGAATATTCGTCTGAAGTATCCGACGACGAATTATCACACAGTTTGTAACTCTCGCAAATACAATGCCTTCTTAATTAAATGTTACGTCCATTTAATCAAATCGATTATTATTCCATGTGACTTTCTTTCCCAGTGACTTGATATTCACCAGATATTCTACCTCATAGCTGCTATGTCTAAGTTTAATTGAATCGGTATTTCTAATTCTATAGTAGTAGGTTGTCCGGAAAGCGTCTTTCTTTCGCAAACGCGTTTTCTACAACAATGCACCTTCGTATAAACGTGAAAGCGAGTCTGTGAAATGTCGCGGTGTTTATCTCCAACAGAACAAAATGAATCGTACGTGATTCGACAAAATAATATAAAACAAAAAATCTTGTGCGTTTATTATTTGCTCGTAAAACGAAAGAGACTTCTCGGACAACCTAATACTTCACGGATACGATAGCTGCTCGCGAATCTCGTCGTTCAGTGCACCCAAACCCAGTGACACGTTTCCACCTATTCCGACTGAAACTATCGAACGACGAATTACCACGCGATTAAACCTTCGTCTCTGAACTCGTGCATCCATCCACGATGTTCTCATAGGCCGATATCGTGGCCCACGTGGTCCACGTGCACGCACCACGCGAAAGACCACGACGTAGCGTCGTTCAGGCACGAAACAAATTCGAAGAGAAAGAAAGAAGGGGACAGGTTACCCCGTTGAACGGGGGTACGAATATCTGGGCTAGTATTCCGAATGTTTTGACAGGGGGTGGCCGGTCACGTGGCGGTCTTGTGTTTGTAAAACATCGCCGGCTCCTTTATCGCGACGATATTAAGCAGCAGCACCGCCACGTGACGATCTATTGTTCGCATTGTTGCGGCTCGAGAGAGCAATGATACGGCGTTGTTGGCCAGGCGAGGCGCAACGCCGTGATTTTGTTTCTCCGCTGCCTATAATCTAATTGAAATTAATTCCCTTGCAGCGATACCGGGGGTTAAACGATAAGAGAGAGAGAGAGAGAGAAAAAGGGAAGAAGATTTCAGCGGACTGAATTAAGCAGAAAGATTTTTGAATTTCATTTACGTAGTAATATGATTTCTGTGATTTTCCTTGCAAGGATTTTCCTTTAAGCATGGAAACTTTCTAGAAAGTAAATTTTTAGAAGCTTCAAGTTGCTTTCGGTAGTTTATAGGGAAAAGAATTTCATAGTAGTTTCTTTTTCGTTTCATTCGTTTGCTTTTCTTGTCATTTTACGCGTGCAATTTCTTTTTGGGAAGAAAACTGGGAGGGCTACTTTGAAAAATCATTTGTTGGTATAGATAATATTTTTCTATGGAAAAATGTGGGTTGCATCGAAGATAGGAATACACGGGAACACAGGAAATACAGAAATTACCATTTTCAACGTTTCTGCGTGAGATAAAAAGCCTTTAATAAAAATCTCTCAGACTAAGACGACATTGCTAAGAAATCCAATAATCAGTGTCAACAAATTAAACAATATACATATTTTTCATCGTCTCCGTGAACTCCTCGCCGATAATACAAACAATTTTATCAACCAACGATTAACGATATCGTTGGAAGAATTCTTTCATAAAAGGCTACAGAGTACAAACGAAAATCTCTTCTTTCGTATTAGATTTTGGTCGCGCGCTGCCATCATTCTCTTTGCATAATTTCCATTCGCCAGTCTTTCGTCTAAAACGGAAAAACGTCTCGTTTTTCCAACGATAACTGCCGGTTGATGCGAGATGGCGGAAAAACGCGGTGTGAAACAAGACAGGGCAAATACGCGTCGCGATATTATCGGGCATCAACCGATCCGATTGAGAGACGATAATGTTGCGCCGCCTGATGAAAAACAGCGCTATGCAAACAGCCGATTTTTGCGTCTACCGCGCCACGGCGCCGTAAAGTTCCTTGCCATTTTCAAGCTGAATGTCTATCTCGCGGAACGATGCTGTGCCAGTTTGATCGGGTTTTCCAGGAAACGGCTATTTATTTGATCGAGAGAAATGCTTGAGAATCTTTCTGAAAACATTGTAGTCTACGTATAGAGGATATATTATTAGATTTCAAGTGGCACGAAAGTATTCGAGCACTTTTGAAAGCATCGTTAGCACTGTAACGAGACCCAACGATTAGACTGCGGATTTTTATGCAAATTTATATTCTATCAAATCTAAACGGAGAATTCGTTTCGTTTGCTTTGAAAACGTTGTAACAAACACCTTACTTTGGATATTTTATATATCGTTGTACTCTCGTTATACGCACTCTCTGTACTTTTTCCGCAATTTCCGATAAATAAATACGTAGAAATCCGTAGTCTGCCAATGATTCGATAAAACGAAATACGATATACGGCGAAAGAAGGTACACGAATAACCATCGCGCGCGCGATGTCTCCGCTTCCTTTTTGCCATTAACTCGTCGGCCATCCGATCCGCGTTCGTTCGTTTTCGCACCTTCGTTTGTTCTCTCATCGGCGCAGAATTCCACGCATCTACATGCACGCGTACGCACCGTTTATCCTCATACGCATTCGTACGCTGCGTCGTTCTCGCGTGAATAAAAACAGCCACCTCGACCTGTCATCGTCGATAAACGTATCTCATCGAAGCAGCCACGAAAGCGGAGAAATTTTCAAATATTCCATCGTAAACTCGGCTCGCGATCCATTCGACGCCGCGATAATTAATAGCTGGATGAAACGATAGCAGGGGATAGAAAATACGAGTAGAGTAAGTAGAAAGTGGTAGGAGGTTAGGACTTAGCGTTGACCAGGCGGAAGTTCGTTAATAATTCGGCCCCCGCGCGCTTTCCTCTCGGCGAAGTCTTTTTGAAGCGGGCCCAGTCTCGTCGAAGCTCGCCTCTTCTTGACGAAAAGGTTAGAGCGAGCGAGCGAGAGAAAGAGGAGACGCGAGGGGGATGGTTGCAGCGCATGCCACGAGGGGTTGAAGTCTGTTTGCTCATGAAATATGCAGGCATGCGCCCTCCATAACTGCTCGAAAGCACTGAAACTTGCGTGCAGCCTGGCCGGGCCACGGGATTTTCTGCCCCTTCGAACGTTTACCAAAGCGCAACGTTTACGTCGATGGGAACACGCGTTCTTATCGACGCGGATATCGACTCATAGGCCCGGCAACCGGTTACTCGTCCGCGCAACCGAGTAATTTTAAGTTACAAAGACTTTCTCTTCGTGGATGTAAGATAAGCCTGTTTGCGGAAGTAGGTTTACGCGTTCATGGCTTTTGGCCGCGTTTCTACGAATTTGCTTCCATCCGAACTACTTATAAGCCGAATAGATCGGTTACGTATTCGTGCATTCGAGTAATTTTAACTTGCAACGATAACTTTCTTCGCGAATGTAAAGTAAGTCTTCCAGCGAAAGTACGTAGGTTTGTATGCTCTTGGATTCTGATTCTATTCGTTCGAGTTTGGTTCCATTCGAATGTTAAATTAAATAAACTCTGGATAAAAATTCTGACAATGTGTCGACGAGACATTTTCCTCTAAAAATCCACGCCGCTAATTTCCTCTATCAAAATCGGCTTTCAAACCCGACCCCTCGAAAGAAGCTAATTAAAACAAAAAAAAAAAAAAAAAAAAGTACGACAGGTAGCAAGAAACGATCTGTAGCCTTTTGAAAAAACCCACAAAATCGCGTGTTTCCTCGAGTTTGGTGCCGCTGTACGATTAAATGAGTCGCGAATCGCTGGCAGAAAGTTAGACATATGGTGAAAGAGCGTGCAGGTTGCGTGGGCGTAGCGTGTCAAGCGTTTTTACGAGCCGACGAGCTGCACGAAAGCTCGTCACGTCGACGTGTGTATCCGACGAGTCACGGCCGGATTATTTAACCCCGTGGAGAGCATATGTCGCCATCCCCCTGTATCTAACCGGCTCGGGTTATCGCAATTAACCCGCGTCGAAATCAACGTCGAAATCACCCGCCGATAGCGATCGCCTATAAAAAGCTATTTTATTCGCCCACCTTACTCACCACGGTGCACGATATTTAGACAGGTTGCGAAACTTCTCGTTCTAACGATTTTAACTTCGCGCGTAACTCTCGTTGCGTCTCTGAGCTCGAAGAGATATCGAAGTGGCTACGAAAAGTATTTGTACATATCCTTATGTTTCAATAAATTTCACTTTCGCAGTGTTGAATTTTTGTAGCCACATCAAAGCATTAGATCGTCCGTTTTATATTATTTTATCGAATTATAAGTACGATCCATTTTGTTCTATCGAAATAAAGATCACAACGTTCGACAGACTAGGTTTCGCGTTCGTATAAAGATGCGTCGTTGTAAAACACGTGTCTGTAAAAGAAAGACAATTTTCGGGCTACCTAATAGCACCGAGTGACGCGAAATTTAGTATTCTTGGATTTGATCGATTATTATATACGTGTCATAACAGGGTACACTGATGTACGAATACCTTTTTGTGATCACTGTACGTGCAGCTGAAAGGTTTGTCTATGGCCCAAATCGAGTTTCTGCTGGTCTTATTTAAGCAAGTTCCTGTACGAGGAAAAGTGACGTTAAGAGGGACGTGTAGAAGAAATCGGGTGAGTCGCAGGGTGAAACAACCGGGAGGGTTGACACCGAGACTGAAAAAGTCTGCGTCAGGCAAACTGCCTACCCTTTGCTCTCGCTTGCACTCGACCACCTCCGCAGGACATTGGGATTTTAAACAAGGACACCTCTGTTAAATCCACGTCTTTGAAAAAGAATATCTCGCGAATATCGCGTAACATATATCTGTGATATAAAGAATTAAAAAGAAGAATAAAAAACGAGCGAGAAGGAGATTCAAGGTATACGCAACTTAGGTTAAAACGAAATGTAATACAGTTAAGGTTGATAAGAAACATTGTTGATAATTGTACGAGAATAATCTTGATGCTTCGAACGATTGGACGTGGAGAAATAAATTGTAATCGCCTCGGTCTTGATAAAAAGAAAACAATCGCTTGCGATTGAATAGAGAGAAATAAATTGTATAAACTGGATTTCGAAAACTCGACCTTTTTCTTCCGAGAAAATGGAACGACGCAACGTGAAAAATAAGAGATCTTTAAGAACACATTAATTACGAAGGACGTGGTTGCGTCATGGTAATTTCATAATGAGGTACTCTGTACGGTACACATGCCAGTTAGTCAACGTGCTGGCCAACGAAGCGACGATTATCGATCGAGAAACGAGTTCTCTCTAATATGCATCTACGTACTCGGCGATCGATCAAGAAATAGGAAATTAAAGTTAAAATTTGAATGCACTTTGTCCATATAATTATCACGGATACCTGTACAATTAAAATACCACAATCTCAAAAATATGGAAATCCCAATTCCGCAGAATCAGTATTTTAGTTGTTGTTCGTAGAAGATAAAAAGTCACAGTTAATCGTAATCGTTTTAATTTGAAACCTACAAAAAGTACAATGCTATATCGTGATAAAACATAGTAGCGCGATGTTGAGCGAGTAAAATGCATCGAGAGAAAAAAGAAAAAAGAAAATAAAAGTATGCAGAATCGCGCGTAATCTCCAATTCGCATAGCGTAATAAAAGGATTACATTGAAAATTTCACCAACGATTACACGTAATAATTTCCATAAATTATACTATTTTATCTCTGTATTATTAATATTCAGGTATAATAATTTCCACTTGTTTCGCAAAACGATATCAGCTACCAACGATTCGCAACAATCATAAGGGAACGATTCAACGGCGATATAAACGTCTACCGCAGACGCGTGAAATTAATAAATTTTTGTTGAATCAGCAGAGCACGGCCAACTATACAGCCACACGCATTCTTTCTGTCAGCTCGAGCAGCGACGAATAGCGTGAGAGAGGGTTCACGTGCACGTCGTTTCAATTCGGGCCGATGCCTTGGCCGATCGGACACGGGCCTCGTCGTCGAACGATCCGATGGATCTTCTTCGGCGGTGCGTCGTAAAAAATTCATTACTCGGCCGAGGAATCGATCGTGAACCCGTGTAATTACCTGCCCTCTCGATCTCGCGAACTCTGCCTCGTGGCTCCGCTTCGTTCATGATAGAAGACGTAACGTGCAAAGGAAACACCGTGTGTTCTCTTAATAAGAACAATCGTCGTAGTAATCGTTGACAAAAATGCATTATCCGCTTCTTACTCTTTCCATAGTACTCCTCGTTGTTATTTATCGATTTATCGATGACACCTTCAACGATTTGGTAACGATTTTGTACGATTCGTGAACGTGATTCTTGTGGTAAATGGTTATGATATGATTCTTATGGTGAATGGGTTTGTAGTACTTGGTGTACGCGTTGCGGTGAATTTTGATCCATTTGGAAATTCTGTTTCTTTCTGATAGAAAAATGTTATTCGAAGTCTCTTGCGTTGCAATGGAATGTACAGATAATAGAAGCAGTCGTCAAAGATAAATGCAAGATAGGTAGGTGCTCGTTTATGTATCGTACAAACACCGAGAATGTTCTTTCCCGTAGTCGGAAAGAAAGCAAAACAATTTCTTAGAAATTACACTAACGATTCTAAGTGTTCGTACTTAAAAAGTCAATTTATCGTTCCGTAATGTTAATCGAACGAATGTATCGAAATCGTTTAACAGCTGAGTTATCGGTCTGTCTGATTTGTTTATTTGCTTATTTTGGGTTCGTTTGTTTACATTTCTCGCTTGTTTATTTACATTCTTCAGCTAGTACGCGAACCGCCTATTTGTCAAATTGGTTCGCACTGCGAGAGAAAAGATAGTGAAACCTGAAGAAATTCTACGAGACGAGTGCGGGA
This sequence comes from Bombus vancouverensis nearcticus, assembly GCF_051014615.1. NCBI lineage: Eukaryota > Metazoa > Arthropoda > Insecta > Hymenoptera > Apidae > Bombus > Bombus vancouverensis. The sequence goes on from NC_134919.1 coordinate 15,172,211, forward strand.
CGACGCGACGACAGTAACAACAGGACACGCACGCACAGATGATTTGGCGTTAGAACTTGAGAAATTTCATAAAACGAGAGGAAATGTTATCTTCGCGCGGGTTCGATCGCGTTTTATTTCTTCTCTGAAATTATTCGTCGCATATTTTCGCACGTTTCGCGTGAAAAGACGAACGAGCGAACCGAGTGACGATGATCCTGTGGAACACGGTCGTAACGTACGATTCTTCGCACGCTCGAAGAAGCATCGAGCGAGAGAAACAGACAGCGAGGATACAACAGAGGAAACACAGAAGAGAGATCGATTCTGAAAGAACGAAGCTCATCCTTCACGGAGAAGATTTAATTACAGCCCATTCAACGCCTCGTAAAAGCCGACTTTCTAGAAACCCAACGTTCCTCCGCTTCCTCTCTCTCTCTCTCTCTCTCTCTCTCTCTCCCTCCCTGCGACGCCGCTTAAAATATCTACTTGCATACTCATTCTTCCCGGATTTGCAGTTTCAATGCTCGTGTCTCGATATACGATATTTCTACATTGTCTGGATATTCTTACAATATTCCTACGCGATATATTTTTCCCTCCAAATTATATACTGGCAGAGGAGTGCAAATTAATAGAAACGAAAGAAAAAGCATTAAAAAGAGCGGCGAGGTACGAAGAGAAAGCCCTAGAATCAAAAAAGGAATTAGTAAAGGAGTGCATAAAGGAGAGAGAGAGAGAGAATGGGGGAATGGTCAGGAAGGGAAAAGAGCAAGAAAGAGAAAAAAGGGACTAGAAGAGGTGAGAAAAGGAGGGACGCAGATAGAAACAGGAGAGGAGCAAGAAAGGATGACAGCGGACCAAATTATAGAAGAAAGAAGAAAGAGAGAAACAGAAGAGAGGGGGAAAGGATAAGGGAATCCAAGTATAATATACACTACAGAGCACAGCCAAAGAGAAATTACCAAAGTACTTAGAAGGGAGGATGAAGTGGAAGGACGGAAGAATACTGGCAAGATTCAGACGCGGAAACGAGACCAAAGCAAGGGAATACTGGAAAGAAAAGGGGGAAAAAGGATGCAGACTATGCAGAAGGAAAGAAGAAGACCTAAGGCGTGTAATAGAAGAATGTGAAATAACGGGAGGGCCAAAAGACATAGGAAAAACGCTGAACGAGACTGGAGAAGGTTTGGCAGAACTGAAAGCAATAATAGAGAAGAGAAGGGCGAACGACAAGAAAGAGGCACAGCAAGGAGGCTAAGGACCAAAGTTGCAATAGTTTTTAGTCATTAGTTGATAATTTATAGTTCCCAATTTTTAGTTTTTAGAGGTAAAATAAGCAAGGTAGTGCAATAGAATAGAGTGGAAAAGAGGGAAGGTAGACATATAAGAAGAGAAATAGACGTAAGAGATGTAAAACCGAAAGTTCGTCCAAAGCCGAAAGGCACGGACTAAACAATAATAATAATAATAATAATATTTTTTCATTTTTCTTGTAATACAAGTTATATCGACTAGTGGAATAAACGTAAAATGAAATACGTGGAACTGTAAATACGAAAGACGGTAGTTGCGACCAGAGGTTCGACGTTTTCGCGACGCGGTATCACGTAATTACTAAAATTGACAGTTTTCTCCATTTTTATTCGAATCGTATTTTTCTATTCTATTGGACAATTTCTTAAGTTCCAGCGAAATAAAAATGAATCGATACGAATGATTTGTCGTTTCGATGCTACGCGCTAGATTCGTCTAAAAGATTAAAAATATTTTTTTCTTTTTTAATTGAAACGAGAAGAGGATTGCGATATAAAAAATTTGAAGGTCGAAGATAGCAGTAGGGTTACGATTTTTGGATAACAGAAATCGAACGATACCGATGCGTCCAACGCTGCTCCAAAGCTGATACCAGTGTACGTGCTCGTACGTTGCAACGACTCGAAAGTCATCGCGAAAAGGCGAAGCTCGCTACCGAAAACTCCAAGCGGAAAAATTCTTTCTAATTTCTCATCTGTCAAGTTTTATACATTGTTTAAACTCGCTGAGAAGTTTCGACGTGCATTTTGATAAACTTCGATCGTCCAGCTGCTCGTTCTAATTTACTGGCCACATAGTTGTGATCGTTCTCGCGAGCGAACGACCGACTGGCGCAAATCGTGGAACACACTGCAAAATTAACGATTTGTCCCGCATCGGAACAATGGCATCACGTTCGAGACAGTGTGGATGCTCGATGCCGACAAAAGAACCACCGATTAAATCTTTCCCGTCTAAACGATTGTTATTAACCTCGTATAATCAACATTTTATTCGCTTATGGTTCGTTTTACTTCGATCTGGAATCTAGAAACTCATACTCCTTATAGGCAATTTATGTTACTGCTATATAGAGAGTAATAGCATACTGAGAAAATACGACACCTCAATAGCGAGTATTAGCTCGTAGTAAATAGTAAATAATAAATAGTAGACAGGCGGAAAATGCAACTAGTTTCCCATGCGTTTACGTATTTAATTCTGCCACTCTTCGTCCTCTATTTTTCGATCGATCGATGTCTCTCACAGACAATTTTAAGCTCTTTCGTTTAATTTGATTCGTTCGAGTGAAATTTAAAGAGTATAATATTGAAAATTAAACCTGTTGAAAATTAAACCTTAACATGAAATAAGAATTCGTTTAATCGTTTCCTTTGGAATAAACGAGTCTTAAAAGAAGAGGAAAGATTGAAAAAAGTATACTCGTTGACTAATGAGTCGTCGTGTTAATGGGCATCGATATCCGGAAGAAACGAGATTCGTCAAGCAGCGAGAGAGACAGAATCGCTTTCCCCGTCGCTTCTAATCAAATTTCGCGAAGCCTGCAATACCGACGAACTGCTTAATGAATTGTATCAACCGGTGCAAGGCCAACGAGGTGAACACGATTTGACTAACGAGGCAGATTCTTAAACGGACGACCCACTCACCCCCTTCGAATTTCTTTCCGTCAGTCCGCCACGCGTTCCTTTTCTTTTCCTCTTCCATGATTATCTTCGCCAGAATTGACTCGATTCGTTTTCTTAATTCTCGATTAGGCTGCGAGCCTGGCCGAGTAAATTGTTCAACGTGAAACGTCGTTGGGATTCTACGATATTATCGTATCGCGTAATGTTCAGTGAGAACGACGATTTTATAGATCGTGAAAGGATGCAGAGGATCGGACGAGTGTGCAGTCTGGCGACGACATTTTTCCTCCTCGGGTAAGAGCTTGAGAAGCGCGCGTGTTGACTTACTTGGTTCACGCAGGACGATAAGACGAGCGTGTCTAACGAACAGATAACTGTTTTTCCCGGAAAAGCTGCATGGTACCGATGGAACAGAACTCGCTAGTGGAATCTCGATGATTCATCGATCGTAAGACGATTGTAAATTCGCTTTTTCAAAGATACCGCCGCGTATCATCGAGTATAGTTTCTCTTCAAGGTTCAAGAAGAATTGCAAGACCACGTTATTGCGAATGAACGTTCTCAGCTGGTCCTACGTTCTATTTTCACCGAGATTCTACTTTTTTCCCTTACATTCTCAAACGCACGAATTCGCGAAAAAATTCACAATCGATTAATCGCTAACTCTGATAAATTCGCCTGTGAAGATGCTGCAAAGATAAAATCGCTATCAAGAAGAAAGGAAAAAATTGAAAAAATCAAGGAAGATAGACGGTCGTGGATCGACCGGAAATCGCACGTGATAATCGCGGCGCTGTTACCTGCGTGCTCCACCCTCTGTAAAAGATCGTTCGTAGCGGAATCGATCGCGATAGGAAATCGTTGGAGGCGCGGACGATTATGTCGGGGTCTCCGCGGCGATACGCGTCGACCGGGGCAAAAAGTGTATACTTTATCAGGTGTGTAAACAGTGGCGTAGCTCGACAGAAAATTATGGCGGAACCGGTGTACTCTCGGGCGCTTCGGCTCCGGCCGGTCCCGGCCTTAAACAGAGTTGTAAATTAATGCAGCAGCCGAGCGAACCAGCCCCGTTGCCCGGTGCTATTAATCACGAGGAACTTAATTACAGTCACGCGCTGCCGCGTCATTGTTCCCATCCATGATTCCAGCACGACGCGCGCCAGTAGCCGTGGAAAAACTGCGCCGCACCTCCTCAAATTGCACGTTTAATTACATACTGAATATTCCTCTATAAAGACTATTTTCTGCAAAACGACGCTGTCGTCGTGTTAGTTCGATCGGACATTCCAGAAAATGGCTATACGCGTTCGAAATTCTTGACAATTCTTCAGAGGAATTCTTGCCAATCTTTGCGACAACTTTCTATAGATAGAGAGACATATCGTTTGATTTACAGTGGCTCCGCGAAAGTATCCGACCATTTACCATTTACCATTTACCATTTACCATTTACCATTTACCATTTACCATTTACCATTTGCCATTTACCATTTGCCATTTACCATTTACCATTTACCATTTACCATTTACCATTTGCCATTTACCATTTATCATTTACCATTTATCATTCGAAAATTTATTTCGGTTTATGGGGAAATAATAGACGCGCGACGTTTTCTGTTTTATATTATTTTATTACGATCCATTTTATTTTGCTGAGATAAACACCGCGACATTTCACAGACTTGGTTTCGTTTGTACGAAGGTGCACTATTGTAAAAAAACACGTTTGCGAAAGAAACACACTTTCCGGACAACCTAATATAATATATGGTGTGAATATGTATAGTTTTTTGGAATTTGGTTAACGCTGTACCTAGCGAAACGCGATTATCGTGATTATAATAGGCAAATTTCGCACCTTGTTTCAAGAGAGACGCTAGGACTCTAATGTTTCCTTTAGAATACGAGAGATCGTCTTGTTCGTGGAAACGGGAATAAAATTGAGACGTAGAGGACTCTAGGACCGCGACGATGTTGAGAAAATTGTATTAGGTTGTCCGAAAAGTGTCTATTATTTCCTCGTAAAACAACAACCTAATATTTCGCATTAAGAATTCATTGAAATTGAAAAAATTGACGAAAGTACGTGTATTTTAATTAGAAGAAGAAAACGAGGAAAAATGCAAAGTATAAGAATTGAAGGAGAAATTGAAGACACTGAATTGTACGAAACGATTCTCGAAACTAGCTGTCGATACCATAAAATATTCTATTTTTCTTTTCTTTCATTCTTTCTTTATTATCCATATCTTGGATGAAATTATATTTCGATGAACAGATACGTTGAAAGGAAAAGAATCTCGAGTGAATCAGCGTGGAAGCAGCCAATGACACGCGAGAATCCACCTAATATAATCTGTTCGCGTAAAAGCGATTGGATCGGTCGTGCCGGTAACACGCCATGGAGAAATCGTAATAAAATAATTCTACTTGTCCCTGGATTTCACGTACAAACATGCGCATGTCGCACGGTACGTGCACTCGTTCCTCTAAATGTACCAGCCTTACTGACGATATCTATCCAATCTTCGGCTTCATATCCCGCCCTATAAATACATTAGCTGATAACGAACGTTCCGGCGACGATAAGATACACGACGAGAAGAAACGTTCGTGCGACTCTTCTAAAGAGGAAAAAAGGTGAAAAAAAAAATGTAAAAAAGTGAAGAAATAAAATACAAGATGACGTTCCGTGGCAGGAACACGAATATCCATATAAGAATCAAAGAAATGTGAAAAAGGAAGCAGAGAATATAATTACGAATAATATCTCCTCGTTGTCTCAAATAATCTCATCGTTATTCGTTTTTTCATATATTTCTTTGCTGGACATAGACTACACCGTGTTTTCTCGTCGTTTCGTCAAAGAGACTCATCGTGTCTCGTAATATTCCGTGCAAAGTTAAAATCAAATTTTATATAGAAAATAGCAACACGTGCTTGCTGTATGTAGGATCGATCGAATTGTCGATTAGTTGAATCGCTAAAATTGTCAAGTCAGTACAATTCGATATAGTTAAAAATAATTCAAAATGGCACAAGTCGATGCGATGTATAGAGGACCACGCGACTGATTCTCAATTTCGGCATTAGATACGCGGATAGCCGTAGGAAAAGAGTTAAGAAACGTTAAAAAACAAAACGAACGTCGATCTATTTAAACAATCGTTGGTTCTCGAGCACTTGGAAATTCGTGGTCGTCGATTTGTCGATCTTTACGTCACGATGACGACCGCGCGTAGTTTGCACAAGTGTTCGGTGTCTTGTTAATTGGCCCCTCGTCGAACGGATGCTAATAAATTTTGTTTCGTTACTTGGACGAGCACCGGCGCTTTTCAATCCCGCATCGTCGATTCGCATCGGGTGGAGGGGAATTATAACAGGTCTTGTGTACGATCGACCGAGAGGAACTTTAATTAAAGTTAATTCCGATACACGCGTTTCTTAATTATCCATGCTCGCCTGTGTGCGAGCCGCGAGATCGTAATCAAGCGTTCCTCCATACACCAATCAAATCGCTCTGTTTCTTCTTCATTTTATCGTCTTCTGTACATTTTATCGATGGTGCAGATGCGTGTGCCTGTTGGTTGGCGATCTACACGAAGGATGATCGTTTTTTAGAAATTTCCACGTCCGATTTTTCACATGCAGAAACTAGCCACGAATATTTCTGGCCACCTAAATATTTGTTCATATTTATTAGAAAATTGTAAGAAACTCTACGATCCTCGTTTAACCCTTTGACTATTGATCGACCGACAACGCGCTGCGATACATAACAAAATATTATCTTATGTGGAAATGTTATCTTCCTTGCACGGTTATTTACTTATTGGTTAAGATGTGCTGCTCGTGCGAGAGATTTTACAACAGGGAATACTCGCTTGTGTCGTCGTAAGAATTACGAGTCTTACGGTTTATATTTTTCCACATATCCGTACGATGTACGGGCTCGACAGTTTCAGCGACGAGCTTCCAGGATGCAAGAATCGCCAGGTTCGAATGATCCGGTTTTCCGAAACATACTGACAACGTTGGTAATTTGAAAAGTGGCTCGGCGCAAAAATTGCACCGATCGAACGATATCGAAGCAAGACGGAGGAAAGGAAAGAAATATAGAAACGATAAAAGGATTAGGAAATCTGGAGAATATAGAAAGACGAAGGAGAAATAGAGAGCGCGAGGAATTTGTAAAATACGAAAAGCATAGAAAATACAAAGAGCAACGCATGAACTAGCGTGGAATGTTATAAAAATTATTCGTGATGTTGAAAGTGGTCGAACGTAGGAAAGAAAAATTGTAAGTATCTTTATTCAGAGGATGACCTTCCGTTTCCAACAAACAGCAACGCGATTAGATACAAGTCCCTGCATAATCGTTCTTTGCGTAAAGAGATAAAATCTTTCGTACATTTGTATGCTTTACATATCTGTTTGAGAACGAAATGGCACACCGAAATCTCGGAGAGCTCGAAGATACCGGAGACTAATTATGGTAGAAGGTTTCGCCGATAACGATTCTGTAAATAAAATAAAATAGCCTGTGAATCAAAATAATTCTACTCTCGTTCTTATTTATTAATTTTTTTACGAGTATATCTAGATCGCCGATCTGTTTACACGAATTTAGAATTTACCGCTGGAAACCGAGCATTTACGCGAAGATCCGTTTCAAATTCTACATATTTTTAGAGACTATATTTTTCGTAGGTGCATAAATATCCGCGAGCTATCTTTACGTGGCTGTCAAATGTTGATGGAAAAGATGAACCGAAATAGAATTATACAGAAGAGAGAGAGAGAGAGAGAGAGACAAGAGAGAGATCGAATCAAATGCATAACAAATATTATAACATATTAAGTGTACGATTAAATATTGAAACGTTTGAGATTCGAGTTTGAAGTGTCAATGAGGAGCGAGTATTGACATCCGCCTTTTAAAGGAAGAAACAATCGGAAGGTAATCCTAAAAACCATCAGAGATAGCCGAACAGCCGATTCTGTGTAAAACTACAAGCCGATCTAATTTGAAAATTACACAGTTAAGAAACGAGAAGGGGAACAGGGACTTAATAATTTTTTGATCAAACGTCTATCAAAGGAATATAACAAATGTTAATCTTTGTATAAAATAATATAACGATAATGTCAACTTCTCGAAGAAAAGAAACTCACAAACGTCAAATAATAATGTTTCTTCTTAAAACAATTCGAAACTAATTTTAAAATCACACAAGTGAAATAAGAATCGTATAAGTGTTTGATCAAACATTTACTAAAACGAATATAACAAATATTAATAGCCACCGTAAAATACAGCAAAGAGAAGCGTAAAAAGTAATCGATGCTCGTCGAGTAATAACAACGATCGATCGAATGCTTTTCAAACTGCTCAAAATCGAAATCTTCGAAATCTAAAGCAGCTTTCCAATTTCCACCAAATCGCTGCTCCATCGAATCGACTACAAAGAATCGTAAATAGTCTGCGAATTTTTATACAAATTTATATTTTTACCAACAGAGAAATATGTCATTTTCATTTGCAACGTGAAGAGATAGAACTTGAATAGAAATTTGCTTCGCGTATGAAAAATTTATTACGATATTCTCGTCGAATATTTTCTATGTTTTTACGCTATGCTATATGCATTTTCTATTTATGTTTGCACCTTAAAATGTGAATTATCATCAGAAACATAAAAATCCACATTCTCGTTGGAAGAAAAGGACAAAGTCACTGAAAGCGCGGGAGACACGTGGAGAAAGTCGCGCGCGTCCAGTGGTGTCGGCGTCGGCGTCGGCGTCGGCGTCGTCGCCAGGGCGCACTCCAAGCGGCCAAAATATTTAACCTACGATTAACCACTCCTCTCGTACACAAAATGATTCAAGAATCAAATACCAAGAGTCAACCGTGGGGTAGACTGAGTACATATTGTACCCGAACGCTATCGCCAGCCGTCCTACGTGGATACGGATACGCGTACTCTGCTTTCCCTCTGTGTACGTGCTGGCGTGTATAACGACGGTATAATGGCAGACGCACACGTACGAACGCGCAAACAGCGGAAGAGGACATGGAAGGGAAGCGGAGAAAGAAGGTTCGCTGGATGGGGGGTGGTTGAAGCGAGAAAATGAAGAGAAGAATCGAAGAGGAGTGGGCCAAGGTAAAGTGGACGAAGAGAGACGAGGAGGTGCTACGATGCAAGAGCGAAGAAAAAGTGAGGAACGCGGACAAATGAGGAGGAGAAGGTTGAGCAAAACTCGGAGAAGGAGAAAATGGAAAGATACAGGTAGATGGAAGTGTGGGGAGGGGGCAGAGGCACAGAGTGGGTAAAGTAAAGAATAAAGAAGGAGAGAAGAAGAAAGATGAAAGAGGTGGAAGAGCAGGAAGATGCGAATGGATGGGATTTTGGATAAATTGACCGTGTCGTAATGCACGAATTTTTACGTTTCGTTCGTCCACGGAGGTGGGAATACGTGATAAAAGATGTTTAAAAGAGAGAACAATTTGTAGATGTAAAAGGAGAAAGTAGAAACCAGGGAAACAGGGTGAAAGAAATAAGTGGAAAGAGGAGCATAGGAAATGTAACCGAATATGAATAATTGAAATGAAGAAATATAAACAGCACGGAATAGATGCTGAAGAGAAAAGCAACGACCAAAAGAGACTCTCAGGTCGTGTTTCTAAAAGATCTAAGCGCGAAATCGCCAGAAAAGGAACCGCGTACATGAAACTACGTACACCAGGAAAACACAACGGAACAGGAAAGAATCTCTGAAAAACAAAAGGGGGAAAAACGGTAGAAAAGAGCGAACAAAACGGGGCGGACCGAGAATGAAACGTCGCGGAAATGAGCAGAGAAAAGCGAGGTGAAAAAGCAAGGCAGAGAGGGGAGAAAAAGGGGGAAAATCAAAGCTGTTGGTGCCAATGAATACATATACACACGCCGTTTGTGCCTGGTCGCGTTTCCTTTTTACCCTATATTTCCACGCACGTGTCTACGTATTTTCACGTAAATATTCTCCACACACGTTATATATACACCCATACGTACATTTAGTCGTGTATGTATATGCACGCCGTCACACGCGTGTATTAGCTAGATATTCTCACCACGCTAACGTACATACACCCACACGTGCTGCTTACGTATTTTACGCCCACACGCACGCACATATACCCGCTCACACGTGAGTTTCGACACATTCTCCACGCATACGCGTGCATACAAACGTCAACGCGTGTACTAGCCACGTATTTTCAACGCGCATACATTTTACCTATACGTGCACACACGTATACGTAATACACCTATTTTCCACACACTATATACGTATTAACATGATCCTGCACGTACTCATATGCGCGCATACGTACACGTACGTGCGCACAGTCGTCGGAGAAAGAGGAACAGGAGGAGGAAAGAGAGGGAGAAAGAGAGCGTCGACAGAGATGCTGCTGACATTGCTTGAACATATTTGAGTTGCTCCGCTCATGACCAAATATTTATTTATTTGCACGGTAATACACATTTGTATTAACCGCGTAGCACGATTCAAGGCACGTTCATTCAGATTTCTCTGGCAAATTTTGCGCGACCCGCTGCACGACTAATTAGCGACGTGTCCTCCCCCTTTCCTCGCTGGCCCCACGCCCCTCTATACGTATATTGCTCGCTTATTAACCCTAAAAACTGGCCATCCCCGAACGTTAGTTCGTTCCTACGGTGTCCTGTTTACGCGAGTTTTTCCACCGGTTAAAGTATCGTCGCCAAGAAAATTGTTTTCAAAGTGATCGACGAGCTTATGGTCGAACGAAAAACGTTGGTTCAGTCTACGTACGTAGTTTTCGAATAACTTTTCAGGGTAATTAGTAGGCTACAAATTCTTACGGAAATTTATATCTTAAATAGAGGTTCGTTCTACTCGTTAAAAATTGTTAACAATTATCCTACTTTGGATACTTTATATATTCTTGCGTATTGTATGCATATTGTTTACGTTTTGTATCTTAAAATTTCACTCAAGTACGCAAAAAACTATATACATATGTATTACGTGTCGGCTTAATAAACGTTTCGAGTTGTCCATAATCTGCCCCATTTTAACGAAACGCTTATCGATCCGCGTTTCGACGCGCACGTTGGTCTGCAACATTACATCGAAAAGTATGTTCATGCTAACGACAAGCAAACAAACCGAGCGTGTTCGATTCTCACCGTGTAGTTGGGTAATCCACCTATCTGTCCGTATATCTAACTTCTTTTCCACTTTTTTCCTCTCTTTCTTTTTTCTCTTTTGTTCGAAGAATGAAATAACACCTGCGAAGATTGCCACCGTTGCCATCGGCGCTCATTTTTCGAGCCAATAGCTTTTTCTTCTTCTTCGCGTACGATAAGAGGAAATCAACCGAAGCAATACGCGCATAGAATTCGAATTTTTGACAAAAAGAATCGTCGTTTTACCTTTGGATGTTTAACCTTCGACGTTACCGCAACGTTGAACGCCGAAACAAGAAAACAAAAGCTGCTGTTATTCAAAACATGCTTCGGATATAATTTCCTTCTTATTTCAAGTACAACGATAAGAAATACACGGAAATACGCAAACAACTGGAACGAATTTCTTCGTGAGAAAACTTGTCACCCTACGATCGTCGTTCGACGCGACTCGATCGTCGTACAGGCATTTCTTACCTTCCAAAAATTCCAAAACTCCTTCCCTGCGTGACTCTATCGCCGAACGAATTGCACAAAATTGCTCATAATTCGACGATGGATCGTCGATCGCGCTCGCGAATGGAAATGTCGCGAAACATCGGCTGCTGTATTTACTCGCAATTCCGCGGCAGCCGATAATGGGTCCTCGACCCCCTTCAGATAAAAACCAGCACACCACCTTACCACGAACGATCGAGTAATCGTGGAGATACCGCGGGAATAGTTTTCACCGATAATTAATCGATGGAAAAAAGCGGTCTGTTTGCGACCGACCTACATTACATTGCGATAATGACGCTCTTACGTGACTGCGCCGGGGCGCAATCGTTTTCAGAACACGGCTCGATGAGAACGATAATATTTGGCTAACTCGGGAAACGGGGGTTGAAGCATTCCTTCGGCCAAACCACCACGTTGCTCTTCCTTCTTTACTTTCCATTCGTTTCGGTCTTTCCGTTGTGTAGGTAGATTATTTCGGACGAGGCTGCGCGTTTAACGACGAATTTCAGTGTATCGTTTAAAATTTGTATCTGAATCTATCGAAAGACGAGTAATTCGTGCGTAGATACGGTACACGATTGGCGCATGTTATTCGGTCGCACCCTGTATATAATTGGAGTTTATATTATAGGTAATTCGAAAAGTTTCTTTCGTTTGATAAGGTGATAACGGATGAACAATAATTTCTGTTTTATAGCATTTTATCGAATTAGGTATGACCCATTTCGTTCTATTTCTATTATTATGTTCGTGCGTAATTCGATAAACTGATATAAAACAAAAAACATCGCGAGTCTATTATTTCCCTATAAAACGAAAGAAACTTTTCCGATAACCTGATGTAATAAAAATTCGTTGATCCTCCCCATCGCTTGTTACCTTTCGTTCGAAAAACGTAACAGAAATGCACGCTCTCGTGGATTCAATTGGCAAAATAGATTTGATCCAGACACCAATGAAAATTTTGTTGCGGTAATTGGAGGCGGATTACACGGAAAAGTACACGATATGCGATGAATTACTCTTGAAAACGTTCAGACTACTAAAAAATCTTACAAAGCAGGAGGGTAGTCGATTGAAAATTCTAAAACTCCAACAAACAAGGTTATATAGCAGGTTGGACGAGGCAAGGAGAGGGAGCAAAGGGTCGGGGAGCGTGCTCGGTCGTCGATCAGACGCGGAAACGAGCGTGAATCGCGGGGTCAGGGGGCGCGTGCAAATCCACCCCCGCCAGTGGACGACAAAGGGAGGCGCGACGATATGTACAAACCAACGGAAGCGTGTCGAATCCAGGAAGCGAGGCGAGAATTTCCGGGGAAACATTCGGAAATCGTTGAACGCGTCTAGCCGCCGTTCCGGAAACGTGATTTCGCCAGCCGCCACCTTCGTTCACCCCCATGCACCCTCTCGTCCCTCGACAAGCCACTGTTACACACTCGAAGGCGTCGAAATTCTTGCACAAGCCCCCTCGACGCGTCGAATTTGTGCCCGCGAGTCAATTTTCCATTCCTTGGCAAATACTCGATGCCTGTTTATAAGCGGTGAACGTACGAAGCTGGCAAGTACGTAAAGCGTGAATAAGGAAAGGTAGAAGGGAAGATGTCGCTTTGAGGATAACGCGTGGTTCTTTAAGACGAGAGAAATCTCGCATAAGAAACGGACCTTGCGTTTAACGCTGCAACTACCGATAGTTAACGCGAAGCTATTTCTGCCAAAACCAGTGAAAGTCACTGGTCTTCTTACAGAAGGAATTCCATGTTATGTGATACATTTTTGGTATTATCGATCCATCTAGGACCATGACCCCTAAACGAGGGTCGACACATTTATAAAATTGTAGAACCAGTCATTTTGACCGGCGTGGTATTTCTAGTGTCAGCATCTGGCGATCTAGCGATCGATCCGGAACTTTCCTGATAACCGATATCGTCATATCGAACGATACGCGGTAAAAATTTGAAAAACGTGTGGCAAGTTGTAGAAAACGAGGAAACTTGTTAATTTTGGTTCGATAAACAGATCGCAAGACCCTTTTACGCTTCGACGAGTACCAGTCATTTTGACTGCTATTGGTATAAGTAGCCTGGATACGAAATTATTTTCAGTTTGAATATATAAAAAACAAAATAAAATTTATTGTATTATTCTTTTAGTCATCGTTGCGAAATTCATTACATCATTGCGGAAAAAGATATAACACGATGTAGGAATTTGAAAATGAAATTGTAAAACCAGTCAATTTGTCCGGTGTGGTAGTTCTAGTGTTAACGATATCTCGAACTTGGACAAAATGAATACTTACAAATATACAGGGTGGTTGGTAACTGGTGGTACAAGCGGAAAGGGGGTGATTCTACGCGAAAAAAGAAGTCGAAAATTTACAATAAAAATTCTTTTCTTTTAGTTTTTTCTTCTTTTTTTTTTAAATTTTTCCATCGAGACAACGATCTACAGTGAGATCCTTTATAAAGTGCACGCGTACCGAACGAAAATTCAAAGTCGATTTTCTCGAAAACAAAGCCTCGAGCGAAAAATTTTTATTCTATATTTTCGACTTCTTTTTTCGCGTAGAATCACCCCCTTTCCGCTTGTACCACCAGTTACCAACCACCCTGTATAAATATCAGTTTGTGTTCTTCAAAATTTTCTCTAAAATATATCGTTATTTCGATGTCTTTGAAAATAACAGCAATAATAGGCAAATAGAATCTTAGTGAATTAATTCCAGTTAATTAATCTCGATTATAACGAATTTCGAATAAAGATACACGGTGGAGCAATTATTATATTATTCTTCGACGTATATATTTTTATGGCTAGTACAGACAACGTAGACGGCTTATTAGCGTTTTCAGTAAATAATGCAATTTGAAATATCGTACGATCACAGTTCGATATTCTCCTAATGCCCGATATGCAGCGAACCAGGGGGTGAAATAATGCGGCTTACCGCCGGGGATGTTTTTAAAGCCAACAAATAGAACGGAGGCCTCTCTAAATATGCTCTGGAATCAGGAGAATCCTGATGCTCGATTGCAACCCGTGCAACCCTTATTCGCGGAATCCGACGTCGATAGAAAGAGGGGAAAAGTGCCTATCGAACGACTTACTTGAAAAGTAGTACAGGATATAATACTCGCTCGTGCCTCTTTAATATACATCCACTTTGCATACCTTTACTCTACGAAATATTTCATAATATTTCTTTCTTATATTTCATCTGATTTTTTATTATCACAGCTAATCAATGGTCTGTCACTATCGTTTCACGAATGAACACATCTTTTAACGTGCGTCGAATACAATCGTACGCGTCTATAGTATAAATTATTCAAAGGATCTCGTTCCAAGTTACTTGAGCGACGTTAATCGAAGTTGCTGCAATAATTACGAACAATAGTTTATATCGTTCCTTCGTAACTCGGAAGATAATTTATACATCATATATCTTTTGCGATTATTCGAGCGATTTCCGATCTAAATAATTCACACGATAATTTAGACTCGAAACGATTTAGGACATTGGACGTAACTTGAATAACAGTCAAATGCGTGGTAACCTGTTCGAAAGGAATTTTTAACTATCCTTTTTTATCGATCATTCATAATGGGACAAATTTATAATTAAAGACTGCCTAGATAAGGGTTGGTAGATTAAAACCAGCATTACACGATTCATCTGTGTAACGAACACCACCTCGTCGCGACGTAAAAATGGCGTCGTAACCTCCGCCAACGCTTGATTACCACCAGGCAAACGAATCCTGGAAAAGGACAAAGAGCGTACGACGACGACGTCTACGAAACCGATAGGGGGAGGGCGACAGTTTACGAGGGTGACGCTAACTCAACGGGGGTGGATGGGTGGTGGCTGGAGTGGACTGGTTTATAGGAGAAACGCGTAGAAAGGACGAAGAGGAGGCGAGAAAAAAAGGGAACCACCCACGGAGAGTCCGACAAAGGCCTGGCCACTTGTCCGATCTCTTGGATCTACGCAAATAGACGCCCACGAAGCCTTTTAACGTTCCTGGTCTCTCGTCGTTGCTTGTCTCCGTCGTTTCTCCGCTTGTTTCCGTGTCCCCATGGCCGACACACCTGCCTTGGCCTCCTTTGAACCGTTTCGCGGTGTCTTCGCTCGCTCGTCGCATCGTACGATGATGTTTTTTAACCAGATTCCTCCAGTTTAACGAGTTTAATGGGCGTTCACTGTTGATTGATAATACGCTGCGGTGAATGTAGCATAAATTTGTTCTCGTTTCTGTCAAAAACGATATAATCGTTTATTCGAATATCCCCCTGTCAAACAGAAGTTACTTTCGAATTCTTAGAGGAAAGGAGCACGCAATAGAGAGAATAGGAATGTTTAAACACAGTTGTGTTGCGTATAATATTCGATGATTTATTTCAATCGTCGTCCGTCTCTTTACTATCTCGCGTGCATTTTTGCTGCTGAATAATCTGGATACGCACACTTGTCTATGTATCGATCGTACAGTGGCTAGGAAAAATATTCATTTCCCAATGGAGCGTTTTCTTCTTAGATGCTACGTTTCATTTCCATAGTATTCGATTTCCGTAATCGTGCGAAAGTGCTATTAAACGATACAAAATTTATTATAGTTGGATCTAAATAACTGGTGTATAAGTGAAATGATACGTGCGCAAGCATACAATGTGTACAAATAGCTTTGTAGCCACTGTATATACGCGACGAAATATAAACAACGATACAAAAGGAGAAAAGGAAGGATACACACAGAATAAAGTAAAACTTTTTTCATGGCTGCTTTGAAACGAGAAAAGCTCGCGCGTACAAGAGAAAAGGGGAGAGAGAGAGAGAGAGAGAGAGAGAGTTAAGGCATCGGCATTGATTGGTTTGTTTGCGAAGAACACACAAGCCAATACACGATGAGAGAGAGAGAGAGAGAGAGAGAGAGAACGGAACACGCCGACGGAACGCAGCGTGCTAATATTGGCGCGGAAATTACGTAAAACAAAGGAAGCGTGCCGGAACTCCGTGTCTCTCGACAAATCGGCCAATCGATCTTCGCCAGGAGAAAGTTCCTGACCTGGGGAATCGAGTGCCACCTCCGAGAGTATCGATAGCGTTCACGTTACGTTTCAATCTTGTATTTTCCCAGTTGCTCCATTTCAAACCCTTCAACGTGTACGAAAAGAATTTAATAATTGAATGTTATATCTCAATGTGCTTTTAAATGCGTTATACGCACCGCAGAATTGGAATATTAGGAACATTGGAACCAACGAATCTATCGATATTCTTATTACCATTGATATTACTTGCGAACTGTCGTCTGTACACTTTCGTCGACTGTAGTAACAGCACACGAATTTGTCCAAATGTAGTCCCAGTTGATGATGGATCGATAACTTGGACACGTTCTTCTCTGAGATATAAGAAACTTATTAGCGTAATAGAAATTCTTGACAAGCCCGCTACACAGACTAGACACACGAAATAAGTCTCCAGAATTAACAAGAAATAGTTTACCACATACATATCACATATACAGGGTGGTTGGTAACTGGCGGTACAAGCGGAAAGGGGGTGATTCCACGCGAAAAAAGAAGTCGAAAATTTGGAATAAAAATTCTTTTCTTTTAATTTTTCCATCGAGACAACGATCTACAGTGAGATCCGTTATAACGAGACGCGATAAAGTGCACGCGTACCGAGCGAAAATTCATAGTCGATTTTCTCGAAAACAAAGCCTCGAAGGAAAAATTTTTATTCTATATTTTCGACTTCTTTTTTCGCGTAGAATCGCCCCCTTTTCGCTTGTACCACCAGTTACCAATGACTCTGTATATCTTCAACTCCTTCGAGCTTCATAAAATCGTACGATCTAAATGAATCTGAACGAAGAAAGGAACACCGACATCCTTCGTTGAATTCCTAAAAAAGCAACACTGAATAATACAAATTAGCCAACCTATACCTGCGTATATAAACCGTAGAGCGTTAACTGAATTTAATTGCTCTTCGACAACTTACCTCGAAAATGACTTCGAAGCTGGTGCACCTTCCCAGTACCAAGATGCAACCTCAACGCCGATCCTCAGCACTCCCAGAACCCATCGAAAAACCGTGTTGTTACGAAAAGGTTGACGAGTGTGGTCCTCATTTCCATTCTCACCGTGGTCGCCAGGGCCACGAAACCTGATCCTCCGACGCCGCAAGAAGAATACGGATGAGCAGAGAAAACACTGCGGGGCCAAAAAACGGCGGCACTCGAGGCTTTTACGCCTCTTCGAGGAAGAAGGACGTGACGGAGAGATGGCGACGGAAGTGGAGGGCCCGCCGGCTCAAGAGCTTCTATCGGGCCCTTTCGACGAAATCCTGAGCGTGCCGCTGTTTGCCCAAGCGGCTGAGGGTCAAACATCGGATCGCGGCCGGTTTCCACGTCCCCACGTACGATACCTGGGGAAAAGTACCACGTTGGTACCTCGGGGCGTTTACCATTTACCTGAAAAAACCGCGGCTTTCACCGCAGACTCGACGCGCGACTCTTCTTCTTGGTACACGCTGTTGCGCCATGCGTTTCGGCAACGTCGTTCGAAAGACTCGTCCAACACGTAAAATAGCGAAGTTGGTTAACCCCTTGCGTTAAGATTTGTTTTCTGCTGCCCGTGGCAGACACGGAAATCCGATTTCGGAACGTCGCGAGTGATACGAACATCGCCGTGGAATCGAGGGTCTCGCGAACTCAGTACGTCGATGTACTGATTTTTGCAAGTGTACGCGATCATTCGTTGAAACGTCAGTTCTAACTTTCAAGGCCACGCTGTTAAAAGACTACAGCAGACAAAATGGTATAATTAGGCGGTACAATGTTCTGCGATTGAAGGACAGTAAAATTAACGCATAGATCTACACGTGTGGAATTTAGTTTTTGTTTAACGTTATGAGATAAGGAATTAAAGGATAGTATGATGGTATAATGACACGATCATTGGAAAATTATCGTACTCCCTTTTTTCTATGTATTTGAAGGATGGAAGAAACGGTAGAACGAAGGAATCGAATAAACGAAAGATTTTTATTAAATATTTTTATTAGATATTTGAATTCTTCCAACCCGAGGACATTTTTTACGGCAACCAGACAAGCAGGTTCGTAAAATGTATCCTTTGTCTAATAGAACAAGTTAAATTACGGTATACGAGGTGGCTGGAGGTTGCGGGAAAACAATGAACGCCTTATTTCTGGCACAGACGCGCGGGCCAAGATGACGGGATGGCTAAGGAGACGGGCGCCAGGTACAAGTCAATTTATCGTTGTGCAAACACGCGCTATCGTCGTGCGAACTGGTATCGTCGCGTTACGACTATTCCGCTAGGAATTCTGGGATGAACTCGCGCCTCCTCGATCGTTGGCCTCGTTATCTTCTTGCGTGAAGCGAAATCAGAGAACTCGGGTTTACCTGTGTCACATAAATTTTACGAAATGTAAGAAAATTTTATATAGCACCGCTATCAAAGTGTGCGCGACAATAATAACTCGCTTATGGTGGCTTTATCTCTACATGGAAGAAGAAACTGCAAATGAATTTGAGTAGTCGCTAATCGTTATCGAAATAAATATATCGTCGATATATTTATTTTGTTCTTTCTCTTTGATCTCAGCTGTATATTTAAGACAAAATACAACATCGTAGTAGTCGTTTATTTTATCTCGTTGGGCAATCGAGTATAACAATTTAGGCAAAAATATCTTGTTGCTATTTATTGCTCGTTGTAGATAGATCGAAAACAATTTCTTTAGGAAAATTTACTTCTAAAATGTTATTCGACAATTGAAGCGAATAGATCGGTGAATAAAGCACTGGAGATTAAAACTGTATTCGAGATTAAAACGAAGTATTATTATAGATACAAAAGTAAAATGTAAACCAATATCGAGGAATATTCCATTTGCTGTAAAATTCCATCTCACAGGTCACCGCCTTCCATTTTCTTTCGTCTTCTTCCTTCAACAGTCGCCTGGAATGGCGCGGCCCACGATTTCTTATCAACCACATATTCCCCCGTCGTTGCTATCGCTTCTTCGAACATTTCTGTGAACTCTGCATTCGACAAATTTGTGATATCCAATATAGAAACCTTGTATCTTCATTTGTACAAAAATTATATTCCACATCGTATGGATAAACTGTTGCCAGGTTTCTCACTTAAATTCTTACCAAAAATAATTATCCTTCGACCAGAGTGGTTTACGATTGAAAAATAAATGATAAATCGAGCGATCGGAAGAATTACAAATTTCTCTTCTCTTTTAAAAAGAGAATTGTCTCAAGGTTTTTTTAATCTGCAGCGGAAAAATAAGAACTTAGACCGCGCCAAGACGCTATTAAGCTTCCTAAAATTTATAGCCCGTCTTCTGCGTGCCGTGTCTTGATAACATTTATCCTTTGAGTCTTGCGTCTTTTTGTGCGTGAAAACCAGACGATTTCACGGAACATCGTGTTGAAAACAAATATTCGTTTGAAATATTCTTAATTATTCTTCTACGAAAAGAAACGATCTTAACCCAGAGACGAAGGATATTAAATTCTCACTCGTGCAGACGTTTCAGACGTGCAAATTAATCGCTTCGTATATTTAAGTAATTACAATTCTGTTTCTTCGAATTAAAGTTCTACACTTTCTATCCTATCCTTTAAAAAACATCGTACAACTTGCTGTCCATTTCGAAAATTGAAATATCTTCTTTCTGTAGACGAACGTTTTATGTTGTATACGAAAAACACCAAATTAATTTGTACGCCTGATATTTCCTTCTTTAATTAATATTCCATTAAACTGTATAAACTATTTTATTTTCAAACTCACAGAGGCTATAACGTGTGAAGATTATGATTTTAACTAAGAAGAAGAGAAATCCTCTTCGTTAGATGTATTTCTTTAATCATTAGAATATTTCTTTATTTCCTAGCGATTTCCTGATGATTTAGCTTCTATCTTTGGCAAATCTATATAGAATACAATATAGAGGGTGGGACAGATGTGTGTCTCCTATACGAAGAAAGCATAATAATAAAGCTGTCAACAGTGGTCGAGTAAATCTAAAGCCTGGTTCATCCTACTAAATAAAGGAAACACCCAACAGATCTCACAAAGGACAGAACCTAACATACAAACACTCACCACACTAAAGAAATAAATCAATCAAATTCGAAGATGGTATCCCACTGAGGGTAGCCATCCACATGTTATATCACTATATCACTGAGCTTGTCCACTTACCAAATGTCCTACTGGACAAATTGTAAAATGTAAATAAATAAATAAAAAGTCCTACTAAATACAGTGGCAAACGTGTAACAAAAGGGTCTACATTTGCAACATTGTGATTCTTACCAAGCGTACCTCGAATTACGCTTTGTTTACTTCCCTCAACATGCATCCAGCTCTGACAAATTTTTCCGAAACGCTGATCCTTTGGTACAATAGCAGTTTTTCCGCGCAGATAGTATCATACGAGACTACATAATATTGTCTTTCTTCGTTCTTTATTAATATTATTTCCGTAGCTGAAAACCAAACTGGCATAGGCGAACTTCTTTGGCGTTTCTTAACGGAGAAAGAGAATAAAAATACAGAAATATAGAGAATGGGTAAACACGAAGAGAAGAGATGAGATAACGAAGAGAAAGAAGAAGAGATGAAAGGAACAAAGGTGGAAGAGTTGCAAAAGGTGTAAAAGGAAATGAACGCTCCAAATTTTAATTAATTACTCTAATAGCTTGTCTAATTACAAACATTACTTAAACTTCTAGTGAATTAATATTTTTAAACAAACATTCTAAAGCTTACTGTTGTAAAAACTATTTATTATACGCTACATTAAATCCATACGTATGAGCATTTTTCCTTTCTTAAAAGAAAATGCTATCATTTCTGATTAATACACCACAACGTCTTCAAACGACGTCAAACATCTCTCTAAAAATTTCTCCAAACGTAAAGAGAATCCTTTGAATCTTCTTTCGCGTACTCGCAAAATTCGGAAAGCTACCAATTAAGGCGAGTCTAACGGTCTGATCTAAATTCGAAACAGTTGCGATCATCGAACTTAGCCAAACATCACTCCCACGCGAGAAACGTGTCGGCGGACCGTTTAAAAGAGCAAGAATCGCACAATGAACGGAAAGACCCGACTAATAGACCTGTTCACCATGGCACGAGAATCCGCCTAAACTGTCCTGCGACAAATTCGGGGGTGCAGATGCTGTTCAATGGGGAATCCGGCTTAAGATCACGCCGTTTAACGCGGCTGAACCCCTGCAGCGCGACACCCGTCAATAAAACACCCCATGAAACGGCAACTATACGCGTTGCGGCTTGCACCCTTCGACCTATGCACTTACACCCCTTATTAAGGGGCTGTTACTGATCAATACGTACCATGGATCGATTAAATTTCACAGATCCAATTGCTTTGGTATTTTTGCCGACTGAATTAACTTGCACCAGAATTTTTACGTGCCATGTGCATTCGTTATCTCCCGCGTCTTCGTTCCGCAAGTATTTCAAACGATTTGTACAATTTTTCAGAAGAAGAATTTATCTGTGCTATTGGTCAAACGTGTGAGATCGTTGCATACGTATATCGTGAAAGACTAGAATTCTTTAGAAGAGTAAACTTGAAATTTCGTTGCTTCAACGTTCCTTTATCGAAAATTTAGAAGAAAATTCAGATTGATAGGAGAATTAGCATAATTAGAAAGTTTGGTAT
Source organism: Bombus vancouverensis nearcticus (assembly GCF_051014615.1). Taxonomy (NCBI): domain Eukaryota; kingdom Metazoa; phylum Arthropoda; class Insecta; order Hymenoptera; family Apidae; genus Bombus; species Bombus vancouverensis. Next base: position 15,194,617 of record NC_134919.1, read on the forward strand.
AAATACAACTGCGTGAGTCAGTACAAATTTGCATTACCTTTTAAAATTCTCTACTAAAGAATTTACCAAAATACGAGGTTCCTGTCGGTACGTGATGCACTAATTTCGAACCAGCCATCAAATTAACGGCAGATCCGATATAGACACAAGCGCAAACATGATTCCAAATGTTTGTTCAGTAGTATACTAACAAACATCAAACTTATCAAAGAACAAAACAAAGAAACTATACCTAATTTATGTCCTACCCGTACCCTCTCTTATAGTAAAGTTCCAAGTGCCCAAACTTACCCAAAGCAACAATTAAATCCATCCTCGACAAACATCAACACGAACCATCGGTTTTATACAACTCCGGCTATCGCGACAAACGCTTTTGCTTTCGGATACGATCGAAATCGAAGATTTAGAGCGTAGAAAGATGCAGTTGTCGACAGGGCGCATACGGCCCAGTTTATCGCGAATGAGTCTCCGAAGGGGTGCAAGGTACGCGCAAAGGGGGATCCCAAGGGATTGGCCGGGGAATTAGCAGGAATATAGCAGCATTTAGTAGAGCGAACAGCACAGAATCCACCGAATCGCCCCTGTTTGTCGAACAGCCATATACATACAGGACATTTTCCACGCGAGCAATGATCTCGTTATTTGTTTCCAGTCCGATAAAAGGGTGTAAGCTCCTCGTTTCTCCGATACGGTTGCTGAATGCTTTTCACCAGGCGACGAGCATCGAACAGATCGTGGCCTGGCCAAATTTATTTCTTCGTAATTCATCGTGACTGGTGTTCAGGTTGTCAACCACGTTACGTACGTTTCGCGAACTTTCCAGTTTATTTCTTCGGGATAACCCTTTGCTATATTTATATTCATGTCGCAGTTGATGTAACGATACAACGAAAGGTTATACTGAAACTGAGGATCATTGGCCGAAGAAGGGAATACGTGACACGATCGATAAGGCGAAAAGTATGTCGGAGATGAAAGGACACCGGAGCCTTCCCTCTGGAACTTCAGGAAAATTCTAATTAAAGTTTACAATTGTAATTAAACAATTTGCCGTCATTCTGCCCAATTGTACTTGTTTGCGATTTATGATAATAAACTTGGGCTCAAGGCCGAACGTAGCCGCGGTCAACGGGACGGACGCTTCGCCTAACAAAGGTGTGGAATCATAGCATGACCTCGTTAAAAGAAACACCAATAGAGGTACTTGACAGTAAAACATTCCAACGGTTCCTTCGGACAATGAATACCAGATGCTAAGGCGCTTACACAACACGAGTTCGGTTAGCCCGAGGACCCGCTATAAAACCTGAGTTTTTTTGGTAGTTAAGATTTTTCAAACTGACCAATTGACAGCGACGTCAATTTCCTTTACTTTCGGAACGAGGGCTATACTCGACGAATCCGATGATCTCGTGTCCTTTGACACACTCCATCATAGTTTTCCTCTGTGGCATCATTGGGACGAAAAGTCATTCTTTCCTGTGATCTCATCGAGGAGAGTAGCGCCTTACGATCTGTGAGTATTACACGTTTGAGTTAGAGCAAGTATATCTATCATCCCGTTGACCGTGGATTCGTTATCGAACCTAAGACCAACGTCACTAGCATCGCAAGTGTCCAGCCACCGCTGTTGATCGTCGAATCGGTAGTGTTCATACTCGTCGTACCAGGCCGTATCTTCGTTATAACGCAACGATGGCCAATTCCAAGGGAAGTCTATCGAACGCCCACAACTCTGTTCCTGACTCTTCTCCGGCAAGTAATTATGACGAAGATTGTGAGAAAAACATCGCGAAAGTCCTAAATGAATCTGTTTGTTCGTGTACGCAGCCCTAAACGTGTACATTCTACGAATGGTAAATTTCGAAATGGTAGAAGGGGCTGTATCGATGCCTGGCAAAGTAATTAGTTTAATTTCGTTGAATGGAAAATATTTATTTCTATATTTGTTTGTAGGTTTACTTTTTCCCCTCTTTATTATTTTTCCATCGTAATTCGATAATTGTGTCTTTTTGTAGATGTTGAATGTATGAATTTAATTTAACGATTGAAATTTATATATTGAACGTTTGCTATATGCTTCATATCTGCCGCCGATAATTTCAAATTATCGATATTTATATATGTAGCTTGAATTTTTAACTCGATTTGCCCAATATATCGGCTTCATTATTACGCAGAAAGTTTTTATCTTCGTTTAATCAATCGGGCATTTCATCGCTAACCATGGCTAGTGGCTAGTAGTTATTTCTTCGCGTCAAACACTTGTCAATTACTCCCAACTATCGTCAATATCCAGCTTATTTTCCAATCACGTTACGATCATCGGTCACAATTACAATTATTAATTCAAACGTAACTAATATCGAAAACGTCTATAACTTTTCATACAATTCGCATCATTTTTTGTCTTATGGGACTCCTTCTTTGGAAAATGCCAAATTACCTTTCGATATCTATGTGGGATGGTGTGACGTTAGCGAAAGACGTGGCTGATTGTTTATAAACGTTGTTAAGATATGTTCACGTTGTCAAGAAGTGTTGTGAGCGTTACCAAGGTTTGTTTTGAAGGAAAAATGAGCGTGGTAATGCTATCCGATTGAATTAATCGTGGTCGAGAGAAGTTCATCGTGTTGCTGTGACGTAGAAATAGTGTTAAGCGAATTCGTGAAGTGCGATATTACATTCAATTTTGTGAGAGTGTTACAATATTGTGTTTATCATACTGTCTTTTCTGTTAATTTATAATAAACATTCCCACATCTATAAACGTAACAGTCAGTCGATCAGAATAATCCCGATTACTCTGTGCGAAACAGTCTTTAAAAGCCAATCGAAAATCGTCTTAAAGACCAGCTCGTCGATCAAAAATTCGGAAAAAGCGACGGACTTTCGCGCGAGGCATCGACATACTTTGAAAATTAGCCGAAACACACATCGTTACGATTCGGCGAATTAAAACGGCACGCTCGCCATTGATTAGGAATAATTACCGTTAACGAGCACGATTAAAAGCCAGTGGAACCGGCGAGGGCGGCAAGGTGGAGAGGGAGAGGCGGAGTCGTTTATTAAATGTAAACAGCCATGTTTTTAACGATCGTCCCCGTTCGTTCGTTCGTTTCGAATCATCGGTCCCGGGAATTTCTCGCTTGGCGAATAATCACCGGAACTTCCGGATTATTTTAACCGGTAACCCGGCCCGGCCGGCGTATTTACTTAGCGCGCATAAATTACCAAACGCGAAGCGCAAAATCGTCCGATTTCGCGGCCGCGCAACGCAAATTCACCGACGAATCGGAGGCATCCGACATAATATCGCGGCTGATAATTACTAAATGCGACTTTGATTAATCGTCGCTTATGAAACGCTGCTTCTACCGATCCAACGAACGAACGCAAGTTTTTATCGCGATATCTCGCGGGATACGTTGCCGAGTTTCGAATGGAAAATCCGATGGAAAATTGCGAGGCTCGTATCTTTGAATACAAGCGGTGTTTCTCTTCTTCCTCCTTTGATTAACCAGATTTGTTGCGTCGCGTGACACAATTCGAACGTCATCGCTCGTTGTCTGGCCGCCAACGGTACATGTGCCGTTATTCAGACCCTCGGTAAACCTAAGGGCCCACCATAAATCGTATACATTTTGAGGTTGAAATTTTTCACATAATCCTTTTAAATCGAAGGTTTTATTTGTTTAAATCGAAGGTTTAAATCGAAGTGTTTTATGAACGGTCCTTAGAACATTCCTTACGGAAAACTCCTTACTCCTAATTACGGAAAAGCGAGTAGTTAGTAAAAGCGGATTTTCTCGTGAACAATGTCACCTCCTATTCTCCTCTATCTATTCTCATTCATTAACGCTGATCATAACTAATGGACATCACTGATCGTTACCCTCGCCTTCCTAACGAAAAGTGTGAGCAATGAATGAGCAATGAATCAGGTACAATTAATTGTACCTGAAACGCACCCACATTTCCTGCGTAATGACACGAGAGCGATGAGTTCGTCGAAATCGGTCACCACAGCCGCCAAGTCGAAAACGATCAATCGACAGAAGTGAAATCGCAATGTCAGCCAAGTAACGGTCAAATCTCGACAAATTCGAAGATGGTATCCCACTGGGGGTAGCCATCCACATGCTATATTACTATATCACTAAGCTATAATATTTTACCAAATGTCCTACTGGACAAATTGTAAAATGTAAATAAATAAATAAAAAAAAAAATCTCGACAACAGTCAAAGTCAAAACGCAGTCGCCAACACGAAAAGAGTGTCAGGCTGTACTCACTCGTAGTTTAGCAGTCAACGTACACACAATTGTATCCAATATCGATGTTACGTCGGGCGACACTCTAATAGTCTTAAGGACCCATCATAAATCTCAGGAATTTTCTATCTAAGGCCCTTCAGACCGAACAAACATCTCTTTACTGAATCGTTTCTAAAGCTTATCGTCTACTACGGGAAGACACCAGAAAGTTGGTCTTCTTCTAGTTAGTTTCCTTTAGTTAATATGATACTTCACACTGGCAACTTTCTATAGGGCGATTAAGACCCTTCTTAGTCCACCAACCTTCTTTTATCCAATCAAGAAGAATGTCCATCGTCCTCACTTTCCTAACCAAAATTGTCATGAAAAAATCCGATGGTCCCTTGCGTTAGACACGCCCATCACTAGCTTTCCTCCGACACAGCATCGTCACTTTAACTTACTTATTCTTCATCGTTAGGATAGTCGACAAGTCATTACCGAGTTTCTATCCTTAAATCAATCACTTACTTAATTTATCATGCTCATTCACGTAGGTCATTCACGTAGGTTCTTACACAAATCAGGCCCCACGCCGCGTGCAAGGTAGCAGTCAGATGTCTGCACACCCTTCTTGTATAGTCTTCAACAGTCTTAAGGACTCGCCATAAATCTTGGCATTTTCATAGTTAAAGTATTTTCCGCTAGCAACTTTCTCTCGGGGATGGCTAAGACCCTTCCTAGTCCGCCAACCTTCTTATTATCCAATCAGAAGCAATGCCTATTGCCCTCACTTTAAATCCGATGGTCAATCCGATGGTCATCAATAAATCCGATGGTCTCGTGCGCTAGACACACCCATCACTAGCTTTCCTCTGCCACAGCATCGTCACTGAACTTCACTGATTTTCCATCTTTGGAACAGTCAACATCTCTTGACCGAGTTTCCACCCTTAGATCAGTCACCTACTTAACTTATACATACGCACCAGCGTAACTATCTTCTTTACAAAGTTGTTGGAATAAACTGTAATGTGTAACTTGTTATATCAGTGCCATGTTTAATTCAACCACCCCTATTATCATAACAGAAATCAGGGGATCGATCAGTTCGTGGCGTCGATTATCTAATCGTAACGGGAATTTACGACTCCCGTTGACGTGCTTCCTCGCGATCGCGTCTCTCCGCGAATGATCGAATAAACAATTGAAGTTGTTTAATTGTTGGAAATATATATGTCGGAGTCAGGTTGGTATTTTGGGACGTTCGATGAACCTTTACTTACTCTACGGTCGCCGACGTAGCTAATATTTATCGGTACAAATGTGGGCACTACAAGGGGCTATGAGTAATAGCGGCGATAGGATGGTCGAGATGATGGTGACAACGAATTCAGGTTCGATAATTCAGGAATCCACGGTCCACGGGAGGACAGGTATCAACGTAATCCTCGATTCGGGTAGCTTCTCGATAACTCAATCAACAATTCGTCCAACCACTAACTAACAAACTGACTCTCTCGTAATCCAAAAGAAACTGCCCTTATATACTCCTGTCCCCACTTGTCGGGTCAATCTTTGTTTTCAAGGAGAGCCATATGATCATTTTATACTTCTGTCAGGTACACGTCCCTCCCGCGACCGTGGCTACGTCTAGTGACCCGCTATGTCACTTTGAACCCGAACCCATCGTCATAAAGTCAGATTGGAACATTAAAACTATTTCTTATTTTTATTACGTAAGTGCAGCTATAGTAAAAGTCTGGACTAGGGTATTGGGCTTTTTCCCAACATTCCGGACAGGAAATCACGATGTTCTTTCATCTCCGACATATATATATCATAACCTGTTAAAATCAGCGTTATACTCGCTCAACCACCCCTATTATCCTAATCGAAATAGGACATCGATCTATTCGTAACGATTATTCGAATCGGAACGGGAATTTACGACTCCCGTTGACGCGCTTCTTCGAGATCTCGTCGAAACAAAATTCGTGCGCGATATAGCAGGCGGGAGAAAATTTAGATCTAAATAGATCTAGATTTAAATACCATTTAATGACAAATTTCGCAATCACTTAGTTGCCAACCCAATAGAAACAGCATCGGCGTACAGGAGAAAATTACACGCGTGCCCATTGCGATATGTACGTAGTGTCGTAACGTCTAGATGTGTGCATTTTAATCGTAATTTATGATTATGCAGTGTTACTTTTACATCGATGACTATAAAATACATTTTCCCGACTGTCTCGTTATTTTCCGCTCACATTCGTCCGACTTAATTTTTCAGAAAGTTCTCCCGTTCCACAAACATTCCACTTGTTCCATAAAATTTCGAACTTTCGTCCTAAATCTTGTCACGAGTCCACTAAAAATCGAACGAACGGTTCTAAGAAGTTTGAAAATGAAGAAAAATCCGGCGCACGGTTTCCATTATCGAAATTAACGAGGTTTCTCGATCGATTCCCGGTATGGCCGAGCGAATATACGCCTCCACGTGTATCCACTTTAGAAAATTAATACGTCAATTCGAACGACCGTCGTCCGACGACGGTGGTAGAGTTCTTGGCCCGAGAAGAGACAACGTGAACGAAGGATCGTCCAGCGAGTGTTTACCATCGGGAAAACCCGAGGACGGACCAGCGGTTACAGGGAGGACGAAGGGGGTGGACGTTGTATAATTAATCACCGCTCATCCATCAAGCATCTCTGACGTCCTGGTCACTTCACCACGATAATAGATTTCACCACGTCCAGGGATCGAGTGGACGTGCCTGTTACGCGATAACGCATCCTTTCGAATCGGTCGGTGGTTAGAGAAATTGCGCGTTTCTCGCGAAAGATGGACGAAATTCCGAGTACTTTGCGAAACGTATCGCACAGCTGAATGGCTGTAACGCTACAAGCTTCTCGTTTTTCTCGCCGATTGTTGTAGAATCAGAATGGAAATACTTGCGGTGCAGGTAGAACGACGTCATCGTCAGACGTAACTCGCGGTGTGTACGTTGATATTTTCAGCAATTTTTTCTCGCGAACGTTCGAGTCCGAATGGTAAAATAGGCATAAGCAAATGAGAAAATTCTTTTCGGGGTTTGCTGAAACGAATATTTTACAAAAGCGCAACGGAACGCAGGAATCGCGCAAACAATTCGATCGGTTGCGCTCGCGACGTGCCGGACAGCGCGGAGTGTGGATTTACGAGACAATGATCAAGAGATGACCGTGGTCCGCTACAATTACGGAAATGGTTACTCGAGGCAATCAGGTTAACTGGCAAATTGCGATCGATCGTCCTTTAGCCGCGTAAGGAACTGCGCAAACAGCCTCGAAGATCTCGTTAACCCTATAGATTTTCCAGAAAATTGCATCCAATCTTCGAATCGTTTCAAATTTACCGATCGTACGATCGTTTTATGCTCTTCGGGGGACACAGTGCCGTTGAAAAACCACGATAGGGAAAATTTGTAATCACTTGAAATAGCAATATAATCGTAACTATGCCTTCTTTCATTGAGAATGACATTTCGAAATGTTTTATACAACGCGTAATATACGTCAAAGTTTTCTAAAAAATCTTGTTTTCTCTCGTGCGTTTCTTCTCACTGAGTTGCTTATAAAACTAATTAAACGTTAAATTGTAATTGTTCTAATAGTAACATTTTTCGCTGTTTGTTATATACATTTAACGTAAGAGATTCGACATGTTCAAACAGACGAGAATTTGTCTCTTTCAAACTTACAAGATTCTTCGTTGCAACGTAAATTAACCAAACTCGAGAATTTTTTAATCGCCGTTAAAAAGCTATTAAAATTCTACCGACAACGCAAACTATCAACTATCCGACCGTTCGAAATTTCCAGCTCCCATTGATCGAACGTTTTCAATATCGTATCGAAATCTGGAAATAAGAAACAATCGTCTAGTTGAAAGAATGAGACGTTGAACGAATCGATTTCGAAACGCGCATATGAAATACGTGGTCGTCTGCAAATGGCGTTGTCGTGGCGAGACGTGCCTGTCGGTATAGCGCGTGGATTTGCACGAGGATAATCGAGGGATGACCATGGTCAGCGATCATTACGTCGATGGTCACTCCAGCGGATCACAATGAGCAAGAGCCAAACGACGCGATCGATTCGATGCTTGATGGAAGGATCCGCGTCGCGATAGCTTTATAGCGTTCGAAAATGTTCGAGTACGATGCAGCTTGCTCGCATGCAGCTTGCTCGATTTATTCCTTTGTAGAGGTTGTTCGAAAAACAAAAGGTAGTTTTTAAGTTTGCCACTAGCCTTTTGAAAATGAAAAAACTTTCGTTGAGTCGTTTGTCATCGCTGATTACGAATTCGATGAAATTCTACTGCGCCATTCGAAGAGTTTGTTATGTGTAGTTGAAAATGTAACGGATGTAACTAAATCGTTAATTCGTATAATTAAATCTTGTTCGAACATAGAAAATAGTAGAGAATCCGAAATTTGATTTAAAAGTGAAATTTGATAAATTCTATTCCATCTTTGATGCTGGTCGAAGAATTTGCCGTTACGTTGCATTGGTCAATTTTTTAAAGGATTTCTCATTTCTCGCTCCTTACGCGGGTAATTTTATCAATTTTATCGAGTTTGGCACTAGCCTTTTGAAGATGGAAAAAGCTTTGATAAATTGTTTGTCATCGCTGATTACGAATTCGATGAAATTTTTCTGCGCCATTCGAAGAGTTTGTTATGCGTAGTTGAAAATGTAACGGAAGTAATTAAATCGTTAATTCGTATAATTAAATCTTGTTCGAACATAGAAAATAGTAGAGAATCCGAAATTTGGTTTAGAAGTGAAATTTAATAAATTCCATTCTATCTTTGATGCTGGTCGAAGAATTTGCCGTTACGTTGCATCAATTTTTTAAAGGATTTCTCATTTCTCGCTCCTTGCGCGGCTAAATTTTATCAATTCGTGATAACTTGGAGAAAAAATTTGCCAGATACCAACAAATCTTCGAATTCATTGAAAACTACAAACTCTCGCCTTTCGCGCAATTACAAATACACTCGTCTAATCTACTTCCCACTTCTACTTTTCTCTTCTTTTCTTCCACCTTCACCCCCCTTCCCCATATCCCTTAGCAATTACAAAACTTACGCTCATAACCACCGACTTTAAAACAGTAATTTTTCACAAACGATCTTCCCTTTCGGAAATTTCCTACCATCCCATGACCAAAAAACCCGACAGCTCGCGAAACACCAGAAATGCTAATCCGTAAACAGCCTATTCACTCGAAGCAGCCACCCTAACGATAAACTCGTCAAACAGATTGCAGAAAATCCACCCTTCGCCACCTTAGCCAGTGCATAATTCTCGCCTGGCCTTCGGACCTGATACCATACTAATCCACTTTTTCCCGATCAAATTCACCCCTGGCTGAAAAAACATTCGCACTAGCTGACAGGGTGAAATCAGGTGTGTGGAACGAAAGGCGACCGCACATGTTCGTTCTCGCGGTTCGCTCACGGCTCGGCTGATTATGCGCCATTATCCTTAATACGATTAAACCGGTGGACAATTTGTCGATTGTTTTAAACCAGCTGATCCTTTTGTTACGCCGATGACGCGTCGATGACGATCAAAGGGCCGATGATCAGGCCCGGACGTATAGACCTGTTTGTCGAAGGTGTATAGCGCGCGTTGTAATCGGGGCCGACTTTGTTCCGCGACTCTGGCTGTTTGTTATTGGTAAATCCAAACAAGCGTCGCGATCATCGTTCCGAACGCTCGTCCTTTGCCAGGCTCGTCGATAGCCGGCCGATTTCGAAACGCTGATCAGCGGGTCCGCTGCGGCCGCTTCTGCAAATCGGCCGGACCGAATTCGAACGCTCGTAACGATTCTTCGCAAATATTGCGTCGAAACGGCAAATTTCCACGGATCTTTTTCCCTTTTTCTTTTTTTTTCCTCGCTGCTCTCTTTTTTTCTTTTTTTTCTATTGGAACAAGATAGGATACCCCGAGGCGTTTAAAAATAGGTAGGATTTGAGAATTTGTTTTTCTTTACATGCATTTCCGTACAATATTTCACATCTTGTTTGGTTTTTCGTTTATTGCAACAGACCCGTAGTAGCTCGCTGCGTTATTTTCCAATTTCTTTTAGATGAAAATAGTACAAAATAGCGAAGCTACTTGCTATGCGTGTAACTCCTGCCGCTGTAACGCCGGTAGTTGGCTGCCATGTTTTACGTGAACTGAAATTTTCAAAAGGAAATATTCATAAATTAAAATCTATTGCACCGAGAATGTAGCGTAAGATTTCTCGAAAGAACGTTAATTTGAGGAAAAGAAAGAAATCGTTCACCAGGCAGACGTCGACTTTAAACGTTTCTAAAAAGTCTATCGAAAAATTAAGATATCGAAGAAATCTTACGCTACGTTGTGAAACATAATACGTGGGTTAATTCTTTAAAATTTGAAGAAAGTCGAATGTGCAATTACGAACGTCTCTCGATCTTCCATACGATCGTGAAATTAAAAAAAGAAAAAAGAAAGAAATACACACGCAACTCGTTATTTTCACGATGTAACAAGATTTACTAAATATTAGATGATCCGAATGAAGGTCTAATACGCGTGAACCCCCATAGGCTCGCAACCCCGAACCACCCTACAGTCACGCCCCTGCGATACAGTTATTATCAAGCTTACCCTTTGCACTTCATTATAGATGAATAGAGCTAAACGCGAAGCACTATAGCCTACGAATAATTAGCGTGAATATATCGAGCCAATTCACTGTCAATATATCCAACCAGCTCGTCAACGTTTTACCCTTCTCCCTCGCTCTTTTACCCCTTTTACGCCCCCTGCACACCGTGTAATATTAGTCGCGTTATTCACGCAAGCATAAATCGTCATCGTGTTCCAGCGTCGATGAAATATCGATCGAATTAACAAATTAACACGGTCAACCCTTCCGGATGCGATATCTTCTTACACGTAGGTACGTGTTTTACCCACAGACGAGAAAAATCGTCTCTTGCGAATTGTTAATTAAAAGGCGAAATACGACCGTTGAAGCGGTCGCCACTTCTAAGAAAACTCTACATCTGGTCCTTTTAATTTTCTCAAGCACCGAAGCCATCGACAGCGTATAGACGATAGACTGGGACGAAGACAGACCATAGACAGTAGACAGGCGACGATGGCTTCGGGAGTTTCAGTTATGGGGTAACACTGCAAGCGTGCGGATCTGGACCAGCTCAAATTATATTCCTACTTTGTACTTACACTTCTGTATTAACATATATTTTCTACTTTACAATTTGTCCGCTGTTCATACGTCTAATAACCTCAACAACGACAAATTGTATCTTCCAATGGTCGGCTAATCCGATGGCAAAACTATTCTTCGAATTTTCCATCGTACCGAGGCTCTCGAATCTCGAGAACAAACGCCCGAGCGTGACGAGCGTGAAAATAGAAAGGCGCGGGGAAAAAAGAATAGGCGGAGCACCAAGAGACGACCAGAGAGAGAGTTGCAACGAGCCTCGCGGAGAGTAAACCCTCGATTCGATGTCAAATTTTGTTTCTCGTACAATTAGAGAAAAAGCGTTCGGCGTCGCACGGTTTTAAATTCGTTTGCTCGCTCGATTTCCAGATGTCCAACGAGAAGGAATTTTTAGAGGCGATGCTGAATCGATTTAGAGGGACACGAGGGTAGAGGCAGGGGATAGACAGTGAAGTGCGAAATTGGAAACGCGTCGCCATTAAAACGGCATTAAGCATCGATCGTGGCGCCATAGCGCTCATCGAAAAGGGCTTCTGTGTATTTATAAAGCTAAGATTATTCGGATGATCGGAGATAGCGCGATAAAAGTTATAGAATTCTTTCGAATGGCTTGCAATTCATACAGATTGAACAGTGTGGCGCTAGTTTCAACTTAGGGTATTGGTATCCCGTAGAGTTATCAGTTTTGCTTCGAAAGACTTTGTCTTCTCCTGACTTGCTCGTCTCCTGGTATCGCCAAGAACTTTATACAACCGGGTACAACGATTGCAAATTTTTGGCCGCTGGTACGCAAGAATTAAAACAGATCCCAGCAGACCAAATTATAGAAGGAAGAAGAAAGAGAGAAACAGAGGAGAGGGGGAAAAGGATAAGGGAATCCAAGTATAATACACACTACAGAAACATAGCCAAAGAGAAAATACCAAAGTACTTAGAAGGGAGGATGAAGTGGAAGGACGGAAGAATACTGGCAAGATTCAGACGCGGAAACGAGACCAAAGCAAGGGAATACTGGAAAGAAGAGGGGGAAAAAGGATGCAGACTATGCAGAAGGAAAGAAGAAGACCTAAGACGTGTAATAGAAGAATGTGAAATAACGGGAGGGCCAAAAGACATAGGAAAAACGCTGAACGAGACTGGAAAAGGTTTGGCAGAACTGAAAGCAATAATAGAGAAGAGAAGGGCGAACGACAAGAAGGAGGCACAGCAAGGAGGCTAAAGACCAAAGTTGCAATAGTTTTTAGTCATTAGTTGATAATTTATAGTTCCCGATTTTTAGTTTTTAGAGGTAAAATAAGCAAGGTAGTGCAATAGAATAGAGTGGAAAAGAGGGAAGGTAGACATATAAGAAGAGAAATAGACGTAAGAGATGTAAAACCGAAAGTTCGTCCAAAGCCAAAAGGCACGGACTAAACAATAATAAATAATAAGATAAATAAAACAGATCCAACCGACGTTGATCCATCAGCTTCTAATTGCACGATCCTAAAAGTATCCAGTTAACACTTCGACTGTCACGTTGATCGGTTTCTCCTCTGACGCCACGGTGGTCATTGCTGGCTGAACTTCTTACAATTGTAAAAATTGAATGAAAATTGACAGACAGGGCATTTTGAACATAACCGATAAATAGAAGACGCTTTGAAATAAAAGTTGTCCCATTGAACGATTAAACATTTTTATTAGAACGTCGATAAAAAAAAGAAATGAGAATAAATCTTGCATCTAACGGTGCACTGTGTTAAAATACTTTAAACATAAATGTGGCTCATCGATACAATCTGGACAATAGGTGGTCACCTTTTTGGTCCGATTCTTAGCAATTTTTGATTCTAACTGTTTAATTTACGTGCCAGGTACGCCTTTCTTTCTTTTGCATTTCGTGTCGCAATCTTTGACGGCTCTGACGAATGGCACTGTATAAGATTCCAAAATCTGATACGTTGATTTTTCTTTTTGTTGCTTGTTTATAGAGTATCATCGCGTTTGAAATTGATGTATAGAACAATAACACTAAAGCTAATTTTATATACCACTTGAGGGTTCTTCTATGTGCTGTAGAATATGCTATCATTTGATCTGATAAATCAACAGCACATTTTCCTCTGTTGTAATCTACCACTACCATTGCTTTATCGCAAACATCATTTTTTTCCGCACCTCTACAATTTCAGACGAATGTTTCGTCGAAATCATAAAAATAATCATAATGCTGTTTACTAATATCTTGTACACGTTCCAACAATATATTCTGCACGTTTTGCTTACGACGAAATAACAAATGCGAATGGTTTGTTGAAATAAACGAAGCCTTGTTATAATATGTCGCTATCAACTGTTACCAATAAGATAAACGGTCCATTAGGGAAGAATGTCGTCTTACATCATCAATTTATCATTATTTTGCCATTATATGCTTTGAATAAAAAAATAAAAATCTCGTGGCGTATTGAGCGAAACATGTGATTTAGGCGTAGGGATCAAAATTTTAAAGAATTCCACGAGAAATAATATGATTTAATTTCCATTCCAATCTAAATAATCTTTTTTTTAACTAAATAATTTTTACCTTTTTCCTCTGTTACAAAGAATGTAACGCGCAATGTTTGCGAAGTAACATTGTCTAGCAATCGTTTTGAACGGTAAATTTTCGATAAACTCCATGAAGAATTCCGATGTCATTTACTACACCTACGACCGACAGCGTGCGGCGATGAGGACCATTCGTCGGTTGAACGCCGCTGATGCCTTCGACCGTCCTCTTAAAGTAGGACCATGATGCAAATGTGTTAAGCGACGATCCGATTAACGAGTTAAACACTCGCTGAAAAAATAAAACTTATTCGGACACGAAGAAAAAATATCCTCGAAATATTTGAATATTTATCGCGCGCTGTAAAACCGAGCAACAACTTCGACGCGTTTAATGAACGCGCAAACACGAGAACGGGGCGGCAGAACGATGGTCTGGAGTTGATTTCTTGCCGGTAGCCCGGAATTATCGAGTACAGTCCTCTCTGGAAGCGAGCAGCCGGTTCACGGGCTTCCGCCTGGAATTCATTTCGACGAGAAACTCGGGGAACGCGTAACCCCTGTCTCACGGGGTGTTTTAATATTTCATAGGCCGCTACCTCTCGTCGTTCCAGCGAAACGACGTCTTCGCGAATTCCGACCTCCGCACGTGAATACGCGGCATCGTGGAATATCTCGACCGGCCGCTATCCTCGGGACATCAACTGGTGCATTTCGATTAGCAGCGAGATCAGCAGCAAAGCAGAAAGTCCCGAATACATCGCGAAAATGTACGAGAATTGGAGTCGCGAGTTCGTAGGATTGGGATTCGTGCAGTTTTCATTTTTCGGTGAATTTATCGATGTCGCGGGAAACACAGGGAAACGGAGAAATTGGAAGACTTGGAGAGAATAGGCGAAAGAGTTCGAAGCTCGAAGCTTGAAGATGGTTCGGTAAGATGAAGTAAGTTAGAAATACTGAAGAGAAGGAGTAAAGATAAGCGATAAAAGATAGAGATATAAGCAGTTGAGAGATCAAATTGGCCAATATCATTTTCTGGCAATCGTTTGTCGCTTTAAACGAGAAAAAACAAAGGGAACATAAATAGCAATTATGAAAGAAAGAGCTACAAGTTGCGGAAGGTCCACGAGTTTCTCAGAAGTAACAAAGCCATACAATTCTCTCTTTTGCAAAATTCAACCGAATAAATGAAACTAAATAGGGAAAGTCTGAATTAAAGTGTATCTGCTCTTTAAAGGGAATTAAAGGATAGCGTGAGAAAGAGAAGATCGAAAGAGAAAGCTTTAATAAAAAATTTGAAAGAATAGAAAACATCCGCTGAGTTGGAAAAAGTAAATTGAAAGTATAAAAATACAATAAAACAGCTACGAGGCAGTTACATACGTACAAGATGGTAAAAGGGGAAAAGGATATACGAAGAAGAGAGAAAAATGGTACAAGGAAATTTGTAACAAACCTTACGGCTCTCTATGGAATCCGAGATTCAAGGCTGACGTAAAACTATCATACTCCTTGACTGGCTATGATCATCCGTTTCTATTTATCAAACTGTATGACACACGATACGTTTCACGTTTAAATCATCTCGTTCTCAAAAGCATCAGCTTCCGAGTTCAAAAGTAGCGAGTCTCGGATGAAACTACTATAACGTTACAGCGACTGACTACGATCATCCGTTTCTACTTCACGCGGTAATAAATAAATGAATGTAAAAATAATTACGATCGCTATCGTCTCGTTCTTCGATCAAATAGTCTGTCAAGACTGAAATAATACTATTATATTTTCCGTCTGACTACGAGTATCCGTTTCCATTTAACAAACTGACGAACGCGTAACTGCACAAGTAACTTGCTTACCATCGCTGTCTCGCACCAAATTCTCGCATAAACGATCTTCGAACCAATGGATCTGGTCGTGAGTGAAACAATCCTACGACTTAGCTCGCGCGACTTCCAACTCGATCTTCTCAAACCAACTTCTGTCTCACAAAACTCGTAGAACATCGTTCTCAAAAATCCACGCTCCCAAATTCCTTTCATTCTCAAATAACGAGACCGTAAATGATGAAACACGGAGGAATTATCGAAACGCAGAATCACGTCTACCTGGTACGATCCTCGACCCGATCGATCTGCCAAACCATGTTCGCTCGACCTCCATTGCGATCTCCGCCACAAAATCAACCCGCTCCCTGCAAATCCTCAAAAATGCGATTCTCAAGAACGCACGCTGCCGAGTCGGTGGATTCTCCGCTGCATCCGTTCAGCGGGCGAAAATTTCGATCGCCGTGAGCCTGGTAGCCCAGTGAACCTGCCGTGAATCTGCTACTATCCATCCTCTAGGGATAGCCGGCAAATCTCTCGACGTTCTCCTTGGTTTTGCCCGTGATTTTCCGCGAGATCGGCGGGGAGGAAGGAAGAGAGAAAAGAGAGTGAGATTCGAAGCGTGACAACGGGGCTAGGCAGAGGTCGTGGACGAGAGGAGCGGCGCGGAGAGAGTGGAGAGAGCCGGCTGCCCGGCGGCGGCGGCGGCGGTGGCGGCGGCGGTCGAGCGAGGAAAGCGTTGCCATCGCTACGCCTGGGTATCAGCTTGCCTTCTGGTTGGCCCGAGCGAACGCGGCCCATGAGACTTCGCAGGGTGCAAAGCACGCTTGGTCGAGGTATTGACGCGCCTTCGTGTCCGACTGAGAGGGACGAACACAGGGTGCTGGCAGAGGGAGAGACCAGCGGAGAGTGAACCAGAGCCAGACGAAGAGCGAACAAACCGTATATGCAGTGGCCGTAAAACGAACAGAGAGGACGGAGCAAGGGGAACGAGAGCGAGAGAATCAGGCAGCGACAGCTTGAACAAGGACAGGCTTACGGATGAAAATCGTGGAAGAGGAAAGGATAGGCGAGAAGGAAAGAGGAAACTTTGGGTACCGATGGTTCGGACGAAGATGAACGTATACGTGGATATGGCGAAGAAGAAGAGGATGAACGGAGAGGAAAGAGGAAAGTGACAAAGTGAAAGGGTGAAAACGTAGGATAAAGAGGGACGGATGAAGAGGAGAGGAGACGGCAGAGTGGGAGAGAGCACAGTAGGGAGCAGGAACGAGCCAGAACGCAGGCTCGTTCAACATGGCCGACGCTTCGGGTAACCCCCCACGCTGATAAACGTGCTCATATTCGCTGATAGCCGCTCCCACACGCGTCAGCAGTCGCGTCTTTCCCTCCTCTTCGCCTCGTTCCTCTCACTCGCCGCGTTCTTCCTTCCTCCTGCTGGCTCCTTGCACTCCAAGCTTTTTTCTAGTAGCTTGAGATTCTGCGAGTCTCTTTTCCCAGCTCCGCTCGATTCACCCTGCTCCGCCTCGATTTTCTCCTCTTCCTTTTATTTCGTCTTGTTTTTCAGCAGAAGTCTTCTTTGGATTTTTGGTTTTAAGATAGTCTTTCGGTTCTCTGCCATATAGCTTTCTTTTCTATATAGTTTCCCTAGAGAGGGGTAGTTTTATCGCGATGTTTAAAATGGTTCTCGGTGTTCCGTTTGCGCAGCTCCGTGTTGGAGACGAGCTGGATCGTAGCTCTCTGTTTACGCTTTGATGGGAATTTTACGAGATTGTTCGCGATTTTGATGCGAATTTTCTCGCAACTTTATACTTTTGTTCCTCGATACGACCGTTTTGTACGTATACTGAAATATTTTTGCGAATTTACTTTCGTCTTACTTGGTTGGACATTTTCTAGGAACGCGAGACGCGTTATTTCCGAGACCCGAGAGACTTTTACACTGACACGACCACGTCATGGCGGCGTATGGGGAAATTACGGGAGGATTTACAACGCGAGATTACAAGCGTTACGTAACGATAACCAAATAGAGAACGGAATCGATTCCTTTCCCACGCTCGTGCTCTTCTCGGGAAAGAAAGTGCCGGTCTCGTTCCAAGGAAAATACGGTTTTATCGAAGAAAAATGTTCTCTGATACTTTCCAACCGCGTTACGTAATTTTTTCTCCTATAAAGTGTAAACATTTTACCGAATACACGCGGACGTCTGGAAATTTACCAGTTACATTAGCTCTTGTGCTTTCTGTAAACTTATTCGCAGAAACATTATTTCAATTCGTATCGGGGAACAAGAACACCTCATACGTAACATCGAAATACGTACACGAATTCATTAAATAGAATTCAATAAATAGCAAGGTACGACGTATAGAATCAAAAATCGAACGAGAGACTCCGTTTAAATTTACAATCGACCTTTAATCATTAAATTCACAACCAATCGTACGAATTACGATGGATTTCGAAGATTTCATGAAACTAAAAATACGAAATATTCAACGTTCCGACCAAACGTTCAATTCCTATCGCGTGAAAAAAGACCATAAAGCCACATCACTTTTAACCTATCGTTAGAAAATTTTAACAATTTTAACAATTTTCTCATAACTCCAATAATTCTTCCAAAGTAGAATTATTAATTTCCATCCCTGTGCACCCTATCTCGCTCACCCTGTTCGTCGGAAAAAATATCTTCCATGGAACGCAACGCTCGTAACGGGCATCTTCGCATTGCCACGGTAACGTTCGATTTAATTGCAACGATTTTATCCCCGTCTCCCCTCCGCCCCCGTCCGTCCAACATACAAACACAATTTAGACGGAGTATATCTCGCTCGAGGAGTTATTATTTTTTCCCCCAAAAAATTGTAGACAACGAAGACTGCAAGCTTCTATACATAGTAACACGGCGGTTGATGAAAGGAAAGCGGAAGACGAAATCTCCGCCACATTTCGCCATTCACACGAACGGGGATTAAAACGATCCGTGGGCTGTGTATCTTTCTCGAGCACGATCCTTAAACTCGTGCCGCGATGCAATCAGCGGACGGGGGTGTCGGTGTTCTCCAGACGCGGGTGCTTTCAATTTCCTGGCCGATCCTCCGCGCGAAATTGGCCAACGGGTGTCTCAGATCGCGACCGACATGTGCCGGCTGATTTTATTAGCGGACGTCCCATTAAGCGGCGGATTACATTCTAATTAACAAGGAGTTTGTCGTGCGGCCGGGGCCCCCTAATCCGTTTACGAAAATTTCAATTTCTCGGCCGCACCTAAGTAAACCGCGTTTTACCTTCGGACACATACGCTAGTGTGCGCGCGCGCGCGCGCGCGCAAATGCGCTAACCCTCCACAGACTTTGCCTTTCGTCTCGGCATCGTGAGTATATACAGAAATCCCTGAAGCGGTAATCCTTTCGGCGATCAAGAAATTACGAACACGGGAAACCGGAAGGTAGAAAGGTTTGCGATCGCAACGATGTTTCTTCGAATCTTCCCGATGTGTTTCGAGGGTTGATTTCTTCGGCTAAGCCTTCGGTGGAGAATTTGTGTCGGGGAAATCGAGGTTTGTTATAAAATTGGATCGGACGTTTAGATTTCTACGGCGATTTTTACGCTTAGTATCTCTGGAAATAAGATAAACGCGAGGAAAGACAATGTTACCGATGTTTGTTACTTGATTTGCACCCGATTGAAATTCCCCTGATAAAGCGATAAACGATGTATCTTAACGTTCTTTGTTTGTGTATAGATCAGGATGATATAGGTGCATTTAATTAGATGAAAGAATATGATACAAGATAGTGATAAGTAAATACGACGTAAGCCGGAAGCCATCCGAAGCCAAAAAGCAAGCATTACAATAAAATTATAAGGAAATTAAGAAAAGGTTAAGCGAAATATGGACTTCTCGCGATGAAATGTTCATTTCCTGCTACGAATGAAAATAAGATTATAGATCGGATATTAGAAAGAATCAATTTCGAGACGCCGGTCGTGTGAAATAACGTTGCGGGTCATAAATTTCATCCGCTACGAGAAATATGCGATAGACGCAGCTCTGTTAGTTTGTGTGACTGACTAAGCTTGCTAGCGTAATTGCTATTATACTTTGTCAGCCACTTTACGTACGAATGCATTAACGCGTACAGGCAGACAACACCGACGTGCTTAAACGTCCACGTCGAAATCCGAAGGGGGTGAACTCCCCTCTTACGAGAATAATCTAACAAGTAAACGACGTGGCCGACGCAACGCGCGTCGGCTTGACGTTAACTGCCGTTCAACGCGCACTCCATGTCACTTTGGTCAGCCGAATCAATTATGACCGACAGTCAACAATTACGTCGTCTAAAGTACAGTGATAGTTGACAGACTCAATAAAATATCGTAAAGTGTAAAAAGGTAGTCTACTTTTTTATCGTCTAGCTTACCTTACGCTGTTGAATTTAACACTAGGCTGTCGAAACTAATATTGTTCTTCTTGAAATTTTACGATTATATTTATTATGCCAGTGTTAAAATATACGAATATAATTTTATTATACTTGTAATATTTTATATGAATGCTGGTAACGCTTATGTAACAAAACTGGTATCTTATTTTCACGAAAAATTCACTGATTCAGTTGCGTAAGGTAGATTAAATGACGAAATATTAGGTTGTCGGAAAAGTGTCTTTCTCTCGTAAACGTGTTTCTTACAACGATGCACCTTCGAACAAACGTGAAAGCAAGTCTGTGAAATGTCACGGTGTTTATCTCGACGGAACACAATCGATCGTAGGTAATTCGATAAAATAATAGTTTAAAGAAGAAACGTTGTGCGTTTATTATTTCCTCATAAAACGAAAGAAACTTTTTCGGACAACCTAGTAGAAAATTATACGATGTTTCGTTAAATCTATCGTATCAACTATATCTCTGTAATTAGTCTACTCCGTAAATTGAATTCCGAAATTTTAGAATACAGACAGAATATAGGAAATATGCTACGAATCATAACGAAAAAATGGACGAACGAGCTTTCGATGACGGTTACGCGTTTCTCACCACCGTAAAACGTTAACGTTGCAAAAATCGTAGAGGGTGTGTTAACTTCGTTTCGCTGTATTAACGTCTCGTTTGCCTTCTGGTAGGCGAAAACGCGATAAAATAGAATCGAGCGAAAAAAGAGAAAACGTATTTCAAACCGAATAAGAGGAAATTTGCAGCGAAGAGGCCGGTAGATAGAGATAAGTAACCTCGCGTCAAATATTTGTCCCATCCGCGAGAGTGTTGGTTAATTGTAGTAACGTTAATTAAAAGGGGCACTGCTGGTATTATGTCACGCGTGAAACAGAATGGAATAACATTTGCTTGCTTAAATCTTCGTGTAGAAAAACAGACGAATCCTACATTCTTGTTTTCCACTTATTCGTCGATCCATAATTAATCGTTTCCCTTCCTTTCGTCTTCTTTTTCAGCTTTTCTGAGCGACTTGCCGTCGCTTTTGCAGACAGACGAACAATTAATTCTTATTCTTCGACTCGTTGTCTCGTTTATCGAGTGAAATGAAAATATAAAAGAGGAAAGAGATTGCTCGTGTTCGATAATCGAGTCAGGTATAAAATTACAAATTTTAATTTTTTACAGACAGAGAGCTACTTTGCGTTCTAATTAATTTGAGCGAAACAACGAGGGATGAACGAGGAGGAGAACGATAGAGCGCACGCGTCCGCGATCCAGTTATAAAATTAAATTGAAAATTATACGGGCCCGCGTGTGCCATACACGATGCGTGAAATGTATCAAAATTGTTTGCAGTTTTTATCATGTTTGCCGTGCCAGCGAATTATTATATCGTATTTCCATAAAGCCATTACACTCCATTAAAATGAAATTCGCAGCTGGACGCTAATCGATCGCCTGTACACGCGTAAACTTTTTGTTTATTACGCATTTATTGTAGCCCGATACCGGGCTTGAAATTATATTTTTTATGCTTAACAGATGGCCACGCGACGAAGTCGATTTTTCATTATTGTTTTATCGTTCGATCATCTTCGAAAAAATAAATAAATTCGACAAACCGATTTTGCAACTGATATTTCAACCGGCAAATATTAATTCGTTTCAATTGTATAATTCTGATAATTTTGTTTTCCTCTTGCCAATGTTTAATCACTTCGTAATTTATATAGCTAAATGAAAATGTGAAACAATTTCATTGAAACGCTTTTCTTTCAAATACATAGGGTAGATGCACGCGGTGAAAAGTAATAAGTTTACCAGTTAACTCGTCGTTCGAATTATAAATCTCTTGGATATTATATATATATATGTGTGTGTGTGTGTGTGTGTGATACGATATATCTTTATTTATTAAAATATCTTCGCCATGATATAACTTTTTCACGTGTTATTTCATTTCTGTTAAAAATAAATCGTATCATATTTACGCCTGCAAGAACGAAAACCGTCCAAATTGAAATTCACGTATCCTTATTAACTTTTAATTAAGCGATGATGCGTAGAAATTTTTAATTAAACGACAATCCTATCGGCAGATTAAATATCTCAAAATGTATCATAGCCATTAATGCAAGTGTTAATCATAATAATACGAAGGCAAATAACAATTGAAATGCACGTATCAACATTTTAATAACCTGTATAGTAATCTCTTATAAATACATATATATGAAACAATGACAGACATATATATGAAACAAATTTTCGATACGAGCTTATTTTTCTTTTTTCATTTCTAATCTCGTGGTATTTGTTGAGTATAACTTTCGTATTATGGGCACTTTGCATTTTTAAGCACCGTGATGTGAAAATTTACTTGAAAATTATGATATAAAAATTTCCCCTGCGACTATAAGCTTTTCATTATTTTCGCTGTCTGACCTGGCTTTTCTCGACCGTATTTTACATCGTGTTCTCTGCGCCTTTAAACACGTTGCAAATGAAAATCTGTAAAGTTGACAAACACAGTTAGATCGTCGGCTTCGTTGCAAGAAACGAAATTTTCCGAATGTTTATCGCCGTCGCGTAATCACGATCGCGAAGATTCGATAGGAATCCGCCGTAGAAAATGCATCAGGGAAATTACACCCGATAACGCAGTTACGTGGAAAGACGTCTGCGCAGGTTTCATTTATGCGAGAATCTGAAGTGAAGAAGAAGTTAAGTAGATATCTCTTATCTGATATTATTCAATCATCTACGAGGCAACGAGCTATTCACGATATCTTGTAAATTTCACGTCTATCGAGCGATGGAAACATTCGATGCACGCGAGCAATTTTTCGTCAACGAACGTTCCCAACGTCGATTACTCGGCTCGAAGATTTTACGTTATACAGCTACCTACGATTCGTCAGAAACTTGTTATTTATTCTTGCTACTTTTTTAAAACGCAGACTGAATTGAAAATTAAACGTTTTCGCTAATACAAGCGCGATATCTGCCACTGAAACAGAGAATCTTCAATTTAATACAAAGTACATTACGGAGGATTTGTTTTATTTTGTATCTTATACTTTACACAATATTGGCTATCGACGATATCTAACGTTCAAGATACAAACTATAAACTAAAGTTAAACAACCAGATTCATTCTGTCCAATAATTATCAAAATTAGTGCGTTAACACGAATATTTTGCTCCTGAGGTATAAAAGAATTTTATTTTGTATCTTATACTTTACATAATATTGGCTATCAACGATATCTAACGTTCAAGATACAAATTATAAACTAAAGTTAGACAACCAGATTCAGTCTGTCCAATAATTATCAAAATTAGCGCGTTAACACGAATATTTTGTTGCTGGCGTACGAAAGAAAAGTTGCGAAGAAGAACTTTAAAGTGTCCGATGCAAAACACGATACTCGGAACCAACGACTGGCGGACTATCGAGCGAAATGAGCGATCAACCCTTTAAAAACACCTCTTAACAAGTTAAACAAACGCGAGAAGACATGCGACGATCATTTTCGTTTCTGTTTGATTCATTCGTTTAGCTGATTCTTTTAATTATTTCGAGCAGCGTGGATGGCGTGCTTTGCTACAATTCGAGTATGCATTTTTATACGAATAACAAAGACCGGGTCTGTCACGCGACTAATAATAAAAAATAAAAGGGAAGATAAAAATATTGTTCGATCGCTGGTCAAATATTTACCGCCGATAGAAAGAATCAGAGCAACATTAATACTTTTCTGCCTGTTGTTTGCGTTTTATTAACGCGTCGTTGGAAAACTATTTCACGACAAATACGGGAACATTCGGTGGCGGAAAGGTGTTCTAATAGCAGCTCAAGATACGAGGTTACTACCTTGCCTCAAATATTTGCCCTGTCCACGACATCGTCGGTTAATTATGACAACGCTAATTAAAAGAGAAACTGCAATAAATTCGATAAAGCTATATTGACATTCCATCGGACTCGAGTTTTTCTAAGGGGAAACGTGCAAATGCGAAAGAAGTACGAGTTAAAGATCCGTTTATCTTGTAATTTTCTAAATCCTCGGCTCTCTTCCATCGCTTTGTTGACAAACAAAGAATATCAATGAATTATGGTAAATTCTAATCGAACAGCTTTCTAAAAACAAGGTCTCGTAAAGCAAAATTTGGAGATCGCAGTTGCACTTTCTCAATACCAACCACGTTGCGATCGAAGTTATCCTCGATTTTTACGATCTGACGATATCAAATCAAACAATTTTACGAATTATTGAATTGACCTGTAAAAACACAGCATAGAAATTACCGTGCGAGCCTCAAACGTACTAGATTCGATCGCGTGAATTACGATTGCACGCGTTGCAATTACGTGACTGTGCAAGTAGCGATTGCGTGTGATTATCGCGTAAATTGTTGATCAGACTCAGTACGATAATATGACGCACAATCCTAGAAATTATAAATCATAGTACGCACAAATCGAATTAAAACGCCGTCACTAGTCTATCTATACTCGAAAGCTTCGATGCTACGAACTTTCTAGAAGATAATATCAGATAATACAAATCACAAAGATATCCTCGTTTCGTTTCCTCGATTATTCGATCAGTAGTGTATTTATCATTAATTTGTGCTAATTTTACGGTCGATTAAAAACGGTAGATATATAGCGAATTTAATCTTTCGAAAAATGAACCGGCGAGACATAATATTTGACGTGGCGTTGACAGAGAAAATATTCCTCGTAGCAGTGGATGTGCATCGCTGCGTCTCCGGTCAGACATCTTGTCACTGATTCTCCGCGAACCTTGACTCCTCGCCTTTGCCAGCGACGCGAAATTCACGCTTGCGCAACCATAAATTAACGAAGCTGCAAATTACCCTGACTAACACCGCGTGCACATGTACGGCCGTGCAAATATCTGCATACAGGCGATGCAATGCAGCCGTGCACACCACGCGACCAACGTAAAACGGGATATCGGTATCGGTACGATCGAGTAACTATAGTTGCATCGAGTTCGCGTTACGCCAATATAATACTTGGTACACGATATCACGAAATATTTGGTAGTACTATTGTAAATTCACGGTCACAAAATCGACACAATACATAGTATTTACGAGATAATAGAGTACAATTAAACGATATATTTACAATTGCGTAGTTGGTTGTTTTCATTTTATTCGTTGTAACCGAATATCGAAATATAACGACCTCGGTTTATTGTAATTTCTCATCGTTTCCAGATATCGTACTGTTATATTACCGGATATGGACAGATTTCTTGGAACAGCTATAAACGAGCTTCGCATGAGTTAAACTGGTCGACTCAACTTTGCGTAAATCTTTCAACTTCATTACACATGTACATAATTAGCGTCTAACTTCTCGAAAAACATAATCACTTATATCTCCATAAATAGGTATGTTTTATCATAAATTCCAAGGTAAAATCTGAAAAATAACATTTACACTTTTAATTTCTATTATTAACCGTTATGACTTCTAAGCGACTCGATGTTAGATACAACGCAATATTGATCTATCGTGTTATTAAATACCAATACCCTCTCCTAGACGTAATATCAAGTATTCGATTGATCCGGTATGCCATCAAACATCAGCCTATTACAATTACGCTACTATCAATGCTACCATACCACTCCAGAAAACATCGTTAACCGTAGCCAACCGTAACCACCGCCGCATTCCCAAGAGTACCAACATTATCGACGAACTATACCTGTCGCGTCTCATCCATATACAGCGTGTCCGTCAGAGTTCCGTTTAATACCCTCGAATTAACGACGCCGCTTATCGCCGTGTCCCGAGAGCGAGCCGCTGATAAAACCCGTCGATGAAGCGTTAAATTCCATGCGAGGGGGCTTCTGTCCTTCGTATCCTCCTTCGCAGCAACCCTCGCGCGCACTTTCCACATTGGCGAGCAAGAGAGAAGAAGCGAGGTTACAAGAGAGCAGGGTAAATTCGTAGCACGCACACGACTTTCCTCTCCTCGTCGATATCGGCGTCGCCTCCCCTCTCGCGCTGTACACGACGGCCCTCCAACCCCCCACTGCTCGACTGTAGCGTCACACGCTCCCCACCACGTCGACCTACGATATCGCCACTCTCCCCACTACCGCGCCGCTACACTATAGCTTCCCCCATTTTAGCGCCGTTGTCCCGTTCGTCTCTCCGCTTTCGCATCGTTACACCACAGATTCACCCACTCTCGCGCAACCGCTCGTTCGCCCTCCTTCGCGTTCCCCGCTTTTTCCCCCACTCTTTCGCGTCTCCGTTACGTCCCCTCCGCTTCTTCGTTACTCCACCTTTCATCCAGCGCATTCTCCAGCGCGACTCTTTCTCCCTTCGTTGGTGTCTTTCCACGCTCTCTCCCCCCTCCATTCCAGCAACTCTTCGCCCCGCTGCTGTACCGTTCTTCACCGTACGCCGACTCTTTTTTGCCTTGCCTTCTTGTGTCCATTTTTCCACCTCTTTTCACTCGTGTCTTACTGCTTCTCCCTCTTTGTCCCTCTCACGACCACGATTCACCCTTTCTGCTCCACTCCCATCAACCTCCGCTATACTTTCACCGTGTCTCGCTTCGACTCGCGTGCTGTTCGATTCGTCTCGCTTCCGCTCGCTTGCGCGTCGCGTCCCTTCCTTCACCCCTTTCTTTCCCCCTCCGACATATACATACGCGTATAAGTATATATACGTATAGGTATACAGAAGGATATATAGCGTCTCGTTTCACGGCACGGCGAGCCTATATCGAACGAGGAATAGGTACGCGCGAGCCGGCGCGTGTGTGCGCGCGGTATGAGCGCGCGCGGCCGCGCGCATGTGTACAATCAAACATTGTTCATGATTTAGTCAAATATTGGCGAGATACACAGGTTTGTAGTACCTCTCAATGTATATCTGCCTGTGTATCATGCTGAATAATCCGCGGGAGATTGCACCTCGATTGTCCACCCGTTAACTAAGACTCGTTACGCTTACCCGGACTCGCGACGCCCGGCTCCGCGTCCATTCTCCCGTCTTTCTACCGTTATAGTTGTTGTTGATCGTTCGATAGTCGTTAACGTGTCCGACCATGTTTTACGAGACTCGGCTGTTAGAAAACGTTGGAGAAAATGCACGTGTTAGATTCCACTGTTTTTGGTACCTGCAACCTGTTTACTGTATGATTAGGTACGTCTATAGCGTATTATTGTATTTGTATTACAACCGGAACAGTCGGCCAATTCTATTGTAACGTATTTGAGAACACGTGGATGAGATAATGTAACGCTGTCCTCGGATTTCATAGTCGCTGCACGTTGTAAATTGCTATTTATACTATGTGGTATCAGCAATAATGAATTATTTACAATCGCGAACACTTGCTTTTGGTTAGAGATAACAGTAGTAATTAATACTAATCGTAGAACGAGGCTATATTTTCATTTTGATTTCACGGTATAATTGTAATAGGAAATGGACAATACGATATTTGAAAGGGAAATTTAAGTTACAGAGAATGCACAAAGTGAGAAATGTGTCTGATACAAGATTAATATACGTGCATATGACAATACGTACATAGGTAGAATAATAGAAAAATGGAAAATAGTAATATATCCTGTACAGAATAATATGCTAGTGTAATACCTAGAGAGATATGAAATTTGAAAATTAATTTCTTGATCGATTCTCTTTTCGCCATATTAAAACACACGTGGTCATCAAGGTGACGTTCAATTTAGGGGTCAATTTAAGAGTAATAAAGGCGAGATAGGTGTAATAGGAACTTTTAATGCTTGACGTAAAAGGGGCAGATAAGATAATAAAAACACCACGGCAGTAAATTCGGCCAACGGTATCTGCTAAAGGAAAATCAATATGTCAGGAAACTCTTTCGACCGAGTTATCCGGTCTTGTCGATCCTTTCATTCAGGAAACCTCCATAGAACACGTCGAAAAGAAAAGAAAGAAATCACCAGAAAAGCATCCTATCGCACGTACGTTCCTCGTATTAGGTTGTCCGAGAAGCTTCTTTCGTTCCGTAACAATTTCTGTTTTATATTATTTTATCGAATTAGGTATAATTCATTTCGTTCTATTTCTATTATTACGTTCGTGCATAATTCAATAAACTAATATAAAACAAAAAACATTGTGCGTCTATTATTTCCTTATAAAACAAAAGAAACATTTCGGACAACCTGATACAATGTTTGAGACCCACCATACTTTTGTATTCTCCATAACGTCGTTCAAAAAAATGTTGCTCAATTAAATCGCAAACGACTCAAAACCTACCATGTACCAATACCTAATTTGTAATTAATTAAGCAATTTTTCCTGAAATATCTCAAAAGAAAATTCCACGTAATTCGATTGAAAGGACACACCGCCAATAATCCAATAAAAAGAAACAGATAAAAAATCAGTTCCGTTTTCTCAAATTCAAACTTATTCAAAAAAAAAAACTACCCTCCATTTAAACTTATTTCGCCGTCCCTCTAAAATCTAACAAAATCATTTCGTTCCCAAGTTGGTAGATTTCTCCTGGCCCTCGAAGGTTCGACGTACACCGATTCAGTTGCCGAATGATTTCGATGATCGGCACGTAGCCGCGATCGACCGCGTTATAATCCCCCATTACCGTGTCGATGAGGATCGATCGCATCACGAGATTCGTATCGAGGCAACATTGTCTGGCGGAAGCCTGTCGATAATACAATCGGCCGAATTTTTACGGCCGTTCTCGCCGGAATCGCCCGTCGAATCCGTAATTAATGAGCGCATATCGATTGCATACACAGATTAGGAGATTCGAGGAGAGACTGGCTGAACCGGAAATAAAAGGTGAGATGAAATAAAAAAATTAAGGGTGGGGGGCAAAGAGTCAATGAACGCGAACGTGCCTCCTGGATGAAAGTCAAATATTATCGGGCGAATTTGTTAATGCTCTTATATCGCGGAAAACTCCACGGCCTCGTTTTTTCTTTCTCGTTGATGGAATAAAGCTCGCGAAGCGAGGCTGCGATGAAACGATTCGGTAGAATCGAAGAGTAATAGACGGCAGCTCGGATTTGGATAAAATATGGCGCAGAGGCGTAAGGTTTCATTTCAGTTATCCTTTATACGTGCACGAAAATAATTGTTGTTGTAACTAATAATATCTACGACTATTGTCGAGCGACGAGTTATAGACTTCGTAGATTTCTTTTCCATAATTTTCCAATTTGACATCATCTTATCAACTTCCTTTTGTAAATACATTTATTTTGATAATTTTATGTTCGGTAGAACGATCGGGTAATTCATAATTTTGTAAATAATTTACTTTGTTAGATTTAATTTGTCTGATGTTGGTTTTATGTATATGTATAATGTATAGCGTTGATTTATTTATTACTAATTGGGGGTTGTTATTAATCGTTAGATTAAAGGATTAAAGATAAAAGATAATCGTATTACGATACAATCAATTATTTTCCTTTTACTCTATTATAAAAAAAAAATTGAATTATAGTTACGGAAGCTTAGAAGTTATGGAAGAATTTATGCACAGTTACACGAATTGCTTATCTAATTCGTTTCATGATTTGGCAATCTTAGATTGTGACAGATTACGACTGACAATGACACGATTTTAGGTATCACTTCGATGATACTAGCAGCGGAACACGATATCATTCCTCTGTTTATCATAGAATTTATCGCCGCGAACTTTCTAAATTAAGCCGTTTAACACGAACAAGTTAATAAAATATCGATTTTCAACGTAATTTGTAGATTTGCGATTACGATAAACTTAACTATTTTCTTCGTGGATAGTAGGTATATAGTCGATAAATTGCGTAAATTACACTTTTAGCTGGCAACCTTTTAATTCCCAATAATAACGAGCTATGCAAATTAAAAGAAGTCCAAGAGAAATTATATCTTGGTCAACCACGAAAGGAGCATTGACACGGTTGCTACCTCGTTGTTTTATTTTCGTCCACTTGTTCCAGCTGGACATTACACGCGCGCTATCGTATTTGAAATTGCACGATTACAATACACAACGATTCCTCAGACTCGGCCATCTATCGATCATCATATGATAACACCGACGATGATGAATCCGCGATCTACATAGCATAATGACCGGAGAATTCTTTCGAATAATCGTTTCTTCGAACGTGCAAATCGCCCTGTTATGATATTGGTTTCCACATAATCATTGAAGCGTTCAAAATGATATACAACGATGATATATATGGCGGCACATGAGTTAGAGGTCAATACAAATCATGTTGTTGTTTTGCCTCGGAGTATCAGGATCGTTAGAATACGCGTAATGTAAGAATAAATAAACTCTGAGCAAAACAATGTCGCCGCTACGTGCAACCGTCGAATAAAGACGAATTTGAATTTTCCGACTCTCCCTCGAACAGTATAAATAAGCTGACGCGATCGCAAACAAATGAGTTACAGTCGGTTGTCGATCAGTTATCAACCAGTTATCGACGAATTATCAGCGATCTAATTAACGAGTCATTAACGATCCTATTTTACGACTTATACACTGTCTTAGCGAATCGGTTAGTACGAGCGTCTTTGCGAACATTATCTGTATTCTAATTTATCGTTTTAAATATATTCGACGGTTTCAACAACGGCCAATCTCGTCCATTAAACCTCGTCGACCAACCTCTCATATAAACCTGTTCGTATATATTTTTGGAATTTTATCTGCAATATAATCGATAGAGTTAATCTTTATTTGAGTGGCACACTTTAACCTTGCATCGAGGCCATGAAAACTCAAAGTTGTAGACATTCGTACCTTAACGAAATTTATCGACTACCCATTAATAAATTTTTCTGCGGTTAAATTCACTGAATATTTCCATACGTTTTGATTTCCATTTCAACTTGATGGTTCGTCCTTCGAGCTTCCGAAAGACGGGAAATAAGAATGGAATTTTTCGAGTACGTTGTTTCAATTTGTAAAAGAACGACTGCGATTAATTAGTCGAAACGTTCTGCCGCGTCTCTGTAGCATTAAATGCTCTAACTAACGGCAAGGCTCCGATCGCGTTGCTTTTGAAAGATTCGAACGAAAATGGAATTTTTTTGTAAGCGTTGCCGGCCAATGTGGTTAGCTAAAAATCAATTAGCAAAGACACTGGTAATGAATATGCAAGAAGTCGTAATGCTTCTTGGTGAAAACTTTGTGTAACTTTGCTGTCTTCGTACGACGTTGAAAGATACTGTGAATTCGCAGACCGAATATCGTGGATAGGCATTTTGCTTACGAATATGGTTAGAGTCGTGAATTAATTAACAGCTTTCCTATTCAAAAATATTATATCCTTGGTGAATGTTATCGAGTACACGAAGTCTGTGAGCTATCGAAAGGAGCGGTGTTTAACGGACTCGCGAATGAAAACGGGAAACCGTAAAGAAACAAGGCTAAGAAATCAGTGGTGTGTCTGTACGCGGCAGATAGGCAAGTGCGAGAAAACGAGAAAAAGCTTGCAACAACTTTCTTCAGAGGAAACATCGGAATTTCCGTTTGCTCGTTGCAAACAGTATCGGTGCGATAAAATTATTTAACTTTTGCCGTTTTCTTCTGTTACCGAAATGCTAATACTAATACTACGACGGTATCGTCGATTATTGTTGCAAGAGATTGCACGACAATTGTTTTCTATTTACGCGCATTATTCTACTTATAAAATACCAAGTCGAAGAAATTTTTACTAACGCTAAACGGGTAAATATTTGCGAATGTTAGTAAACAAATATTCGTGAACATCGCTGAACAAACATTTGTGAGAAATATATTATCTGCCAAATATGTGCAATACGTCGGTGTTACAGCGATTGTAATCGAGTATATCTATGAATATTACATCATGTATTTCTATTAAATTTTAACTCGCGATAATAACTTTTTATCTGATCGTAAGTACTATATCTTAAGTACATGTTATCGTTCTTTTGTTTGAGAATATATCATCTCGTAAAATAAGCTTTAATAACGCGTAGCTACACTGATTCTAGTCTACCGCGATGATTTTGAAGTCGATTCGTTAAATTAGTTTCATAATGCAATCGATAACGGTTGCCTGTGATACACGAGCATAACGATTCGTGGGCAAAAATTGACGCGAACCGTGCTAAAGATATATGAAATTCGAAGAAAGTTGAACGAATGGTAGAAGTATCGTAGTATTCGTTGATCTCAAGATGTTTACATTTCAGAGGAAAATAATTCCAATTAATTATAAATACTTCTCGAATATACGAAGAGGAAGAAAAGAGGAGATAATCGGGTATAATAAAAGAAGAACGTTTAAAAATCAGGCGAATTTTCGTAGAAATACGTGGATTTATTGAAACATTTACAACCTCGTTTGCTCGCGTCGTTTCTTCTCTGTCCGCGGCCCTTGAACACGCGAGGGCCGTGGACGTCATTTCCGCTGCTGTGGCTTGTGCGTGTTATGTACATGAACCACAGAATCACCGCTGGATCGTCATCGAACCACGTGATTCTTCAGAATCCCCGGTCAGAAACGACACTGAAAAACTTCTCCGAAGCGGCGATTCGAACAAGTAAATAGAAGATGTTGCCGTAGAAGTGGACGAAGTTAGGAAGTTATTCGGAAGGTTCGACGGAGATTGGGATGTGGGAGCAAGAGAGGACAGAAGAAAGGGGTGATTTCGTTCCTTGATTCTGATACATCGAGGTTACGTCTCATGGATAAGCGTGGAGAAATGCCGGAATGCACAGGAACAATGAAAGCGTAAACATGGCGACGAGATTTCGTGATTTCGAGACTTTTCCTTTCATTTCGTACGCAAGCGCGAACGCATCCGCAACTTTCGCGGTAGCATCGTTCAACCCGCGAAATCGATCCAGATCTACCATTCTACGTATTCGTGCAAAAGATCGAATGACGAACGAGAAAGGAGGAATGACTTTTCTTCGTGTTTTCTTTTATATCTTCATTCTTTTATTATTATTAGTATTATTTTCTTTTTCGTCTCTGTTTTACTCGTGTACGTGCGTTGCCTTCGGTCGCGGTAATTACCGTTCGACGAGTCTCGAACGGCGAGAAAAATGAACGGAGAGCACATGTCGATAGAAGGAAACCTAGAAACACACTCGGAACCGACGATATTATTTTCTTTCTCGCTAAGTGATCATAGCGATTCGCGATGCTCGCTGCTCCCTGGCTTTCGTCTCCTCTATTTACAGGGCGTTTCGTGGAGGGGCGTGTTTCAAAAGCAACCCGCAGTCAGTAGCGGTCGTTGAATCGACTAGGGTGGCCAAGAATCGAACCGTGGCATCAGCTGCCACGCTTTTTACAAGCGTTGCTTTTGAAACGCGCTGTACAATGCTCACGCTTCTGCCTCTCTCATGCTATCATTCGCTCGCACATTCGCTCTATCGCACATTATATATATATATATATAATATTATATATATATACATACACACACATATATATATATATAATATGTATATACCTAATAGTGTATCATTAGACTCCATTTATTTATATATTTATACTTTGTATTTATAATATTTATATGTATATATATATATATATATATAGCTCCTGTAACATATATAATATTGTACATCGTACACGTTACGTTTGTGCCGCTATCTACACGTATCATACAAAAAACACTGGACGTGTCCTGCTTTCGACGCTTTTAAACAAGAATTCTTACTCCTGGTATCTCTCTCTCTCTCTTTCTCTCTCTCTCTCTCTCGCTCGCTCGCTCTCGCTCTCTCGCTCTCTGTCGTACGTTGTGTGAATAAGAATGTGCATGTGTATGTCTGTGCATATCGCGTTGTATCTTGTGTGTTTCGAATGTGCTGCAGCACGAGGATTTTCGAGTATAACGTTGCGTACGAACGCGCACCTCTACAAGGGGAAATACACAGGCGTCTCTTGCAAGCCTACGTTCATTAATTTAGATTTATTCTCGCGGGTTATCACATTATTCGCTCTACGCCGGCGCTCACGCGGGTTCGAGCCAGCCATCGAACGGGGGCTCTCTTTCCCTTCGGAATCTCCACTCGGATTCGAGACACGAATCGTCAGATCTTGGATCCTTGAGAATTCGCGAGATCGATCGTAACGTCTGCGGTTATTGTTGGTTACAGTCATCGGCATTTATTCCATCGCTGATTAATATCGTTAAAAGAAAAGAGAAATATAAAAATATAGAAAAAGTATAGCGATCAAGATCGTTCACGTATCGTTCGTTGATTGGAAACTAGAAGAAACAAGTGAGAATGGATGAACGTGGAAACATTCTAAAGACGACTGCAAATTAACGATTGTAATCGTAACACGATTAAACTTGCGTGTAATCTCGTCTACCTGAACCGACACAGCTGTGACTTCTAAGAACTGTGTCTACGTTCACGAAGAATGACGATCTATCACACACTTGTCAAATTATTCGTCATTGTCGATTGTCAATTATTCATTTTCCTATAAATTAATCTTTTCCACGGATAACTATTTTCTGATCATTTGTCAGAAGGCGATTCGTCGTTTATACGTGTAACTTGCGTAACTTTCACTCTAACGTCATACGTGGTGTCATCGTCCTATGAAAATATATAACACTTAACTATATATATGCCAAAACACTTTTCGAACATCCTCGCAGCTTCTGTCGGTTGACTTTCTCAAAGAAGAGGAAACTGATATTAACGAAACTCGCTCTGTATTCGAATAATATTCGATAAATATCGAAGATCTAGAGGGAAAAACAGAATAAGTCACTGGTTCTTTGGTTCGGAATCAAAATTCCTCTACTGTATATTTATCGACAGATCTTGATTTCTGATAAACTTTAATAATCGAATTAACAAGATGTTTGATATGCAGGCCTGTCCAATTGTATCGGAACGATAAATTACAGAAACAGAGAAGAGCAGAGGGATTGAGATCAACGACCGGCTGAAAATAGGCATATATCATCGAAGGTACAGATAATCCTAGAAAAATCCTTCGCTATCGCTTTTTAGTATCGCAATCTACACTCGGTAAACAATCGTCTATTGATCGTCGACTCTGCTCTTTGTTCCTCGAAGAAGTACAAGAACTTTAAATAACAGAACATTTCCAAGACTGAAGTTTCGTGTTAAACCTCTTAGGTACAGCTGAATTTTGCTGAATTAGGAATTCGCGTATATCGTTAACGCTGTTACAAAGCATTACGAGAGCAAGAAAAGTGTGAAGCAAAACAAACGAAAAAGATCGTTTGGTTCAAACGCTGAGCGAAAGCCGCTACAGTGGCCTACTGTACCTGAGTGGTTAAACTCGGTATTGTCTTGGAAAAATTGAATTTGACTTTTATTTAACAAGTCGACTGTCGCGCGCGTTTTCAAAGA
Organism: Bombus vancouverensis nearcticus; assembly: GCF_051014615.1. Lineage (NCBI taxonomy): Eukaryota > Metazoa > Arthropoda > Insecta > Hymenoptera > Apidae > Bombus > Bombus vancouverensis. Next base: position 15,230,382 of record NC_134919.1, read on the forward strand.
AATCTCCGTCAGGCCACGCGTGCAGCAGTACCAAACGTTCTCTGCTAGGTGCTCCCATCGATATTTTAGTAACGCGAGTCGCTCAAGCGGTGGTCTCGTGGAATGATGTGTCGTTTCGTTTGTTCGCAACATTAAAAGCACTAGCTGTTGTCGAATATAACGAAGGAAAGCGTGGTATGGATTATTCCGATCAAATGGTTTCTTATGCCACTGCAATTAGAAAAGGAATCAAATGGTACAGAAAACTTGGCATTCGACCCCTTCTGGGAATTTCTGTTGTAAACGCTTCGACGGTATACAAAATTGCAACAAGGAAGAATACAAATATTAGAATATTCGGACAATTATTAATTGCAAAATTATAAACGGTTATCTGAAAATACAAAAAATCCTCAAAGTCGGCATAGTATCGCCGTTCGGAAAAATGATTTCGGAAGAAGCATTAGACGCGCGAGCAAACTATGTTATGCAAATAAAAAACGTCGAATGGACCGAACAGTGGCACAAAAAAATTTGAAGAAAACAAGAATTTATTGTCCAAATTGTCCCGACCAACCTCAGCTATGTATAAAATGCTTTAAGGTTTTACATTCTAAATAATTTGTTTAATAAATCATTTTCGTATTACTTTTATAACGATTCAACAGTTTTATTATTATGGAATTCAAATACCTACAACGATCCTTCGCAAGTAGTCAAGTAATATAAAACAACCCGAATATGGGTTACGCTGGCCGACCGGAAACTTCGCTGACACCCGAATACGGGAGTCGTGACAATCAACGTGTTAAATACAGAATCTGAAGTCTTTATCTCAATCTGTAACATGCTACTTGATGCATTGTCAAACGAATGAATTATCATTCAACAAATGTTAACTAGAAACAATCGTAATAAAACACAGAGTTTGAAGATATTTATTTGGATATATTATTTAATATATCTGGGAAATAAACTTTATAAATATAAAACAAAGTTGTAATTACTTTATAAAGAAATATCTTGCAATTATTTTAAAGATAAATATCTTAGTAATCGTATTACAGTGTAAAGGTAAAATTAAAAAATTGTTATATTTATCTAATATGTATCTTTTTTTACTTATATTAAACACATGTCCTCGTCAAATATTATTTAAATATTATTTATTATATTTATTATTATCAAATAATTAAATTGCAAAATAATACAATAAATAATTATGTTATCAAGTCTAAGGAACGATGTTGAATTCGATTAACGTATTGAGATTACATAGATAACAACTCTCGATTATTTTTATTTGGTAATTGAGCACACGACATCTTCAAGCTTGGTTTTATTTAACGACGGTAATCTTGGTAAACGTCAAAATCATCGAATCAAATAGAACCAGTTACATAGAGCTCTGTAGAATTTTAACTATCGAATCTTGTCGTATCCCTTGCGTTATTCTCTACGCAATCTTATCTTTCTATAATCGAAGTAACTTAAGATCGAGGAAAATATGAAATTTTCCCTTCGCCTACTTTAAAAACCCTACCCTAAAATTGTTTAAGAACGTTAAAAATTTGTCGTCCTGTTAAAACAAAAATGAGATTACGACGTATATATATTCGAGTTAATATTCCGCGTAATAACCAGCAACAAAATAAAGTAAAAGAAAGTAAAAGAAAGGAAAACCAAGGTTCACGTTCGTGTCTCGAAATGCGAAAATATTCGACTCGATCTCGCCCGATCAACTTCCCTCCGACAAGAAGGAAATTGCACACGTGTATTGCGACTAGAAACGAATCGTTCGAACGAATCGACGATTGTGTTTCCGTGTTAAGAAAGGAACGAGAGAACGGCTGACGGTCGAGGCAAGTGTGGCGCAGCCGGAGGATCGCATCGTTGTCGCGTATCACAGAAAAAAACCTATGCGTATCGTGGTGAACGTCAGTCGAAAAAGGTCGCGAACCGGAAGTCCATGGAGAACTCGTCGAGCATCTACGAATATCTTCGTTTTATTTTCAGCTTTACATCGCAATCTTATGTCTGGTCTCGCGGCCGTATGTCACGATTCGAGTACAGCTTAATCGACGTCTTGACATATTTTTCTTTTTCAACGTCGATTGCCTCGTGTAACGATGAAGAGCAAAGAGATAATCCGGCGACCAAGCGTTCGTACGATGTCGACCGTGAGTTTCGAAACACGCGTCTTTCTCTAACCAAAAATTTCTACGATCCTGGAAACAAGAATCTATTCAAATAAATTAATCTCAGACTCGTAGAGTCGATGTTTACTAGAAATGAACGAACGTGTTAAAAGATAATCTACGTTTATAAATGGACAAGTTAGGTTCAAGAGTTTGGGAATGGAACAACGATGGAAAATAAATAATAAATCGATGGAAACCGACTGGAATTTATAACGCTCGAATGCTTCGATTTTCTTGTACAGTATTAACGATATCAGCGAATCGCGATTAATTGAGAATGCTACGAATATCGATGCGTTTATGGGTAACTTTGAGAAGAAATATACGCGAAGTACGCGTAACGCGCGGAAGTACGAAGAATATTGAAAATACACGTTGGAAAATTTAGCGGGCGAAACAAACTTTTACTTGGGTTAGTTACGTTCGCAAAAATACGCGTTTTGCATAAACACGTGTAGATAACTAATGAATAATACGTGATATTATCGAGTTGAAAAACAACAAATCGTAGATTATCGACTTTTACTGGACGAATAATCTTTACAATTTTATAATTTGATGTCGAATATCGTCAGCTGGTTCTTGTAATTTGTAAAATTCACTTTTAGAAATTTCTAGAACTCTGCGTATTTTATCAAACTTGTTACTATGCTGCGCAAGAGAATTTATCGTTGGAAACTTGTTAGTTTCGCTGACGATATCAATTTAATTGTAAAGCAAGATCCCGCTGAAACATCGACGGTTCCGAATTTGTAAATGAAAAAACTACGAGAGAAATGGTCAAAAATGGAAAAGGCGAGGATATTATCCGAATCGCCGCACGATTTTTCAAATCGATTTTCTAATTATCGGAATAGAAGATGCGTAAACAACTGACACTAATTCGAAATTCAATATCATTCAACATACCGAAAACACGTGTTTAATTTTAAAATAAGATCGACATCGTACTTACTCGGCATTACAGTTCGAACTTCCATAGAACTAATAAACGTAGATCGTTGCATTATAAATTTCTTCTTTCGATAAAACTTTTCCGTCAGGCATTTTTAAATCGCCAACATACGTACGACGTACCGCGCAAGATTTCGATTTAGCATTTTCCTCGATAGTTTAATACGCTTTTCGAAACAATTACGTATTTAACTCGTTTCAAAGCACAGCATACGAAAATCAGATTATCAGATCATTTTACTTTATAAATAAAAACACAACGAAGCAACAAGAAGACAGTTTTTACAAAAATAAAATCAACAAAAGTGTAACGATTCGAGTAATTTTAGCTTTGCGTTATTGCTTAATTTTTACTTCAGAAGAAGAAATATTGATTCAACGTCACTGGTATCTCTCGTCTCAAGACTTTCGAAATTTATTATGCAACAGCTTAGTACGACTTAAAAGTCACGCGAGATTAAAAGATCGTCTCGCGAAGGAGCCTGTTATCCCTTACTATTGTACGCGATAGCGAAACAACAGCCGATTAGTTCCCATTGTATCCAAAAATGATCTAGGTGAACTCACGACCAGCCAGACCAGAACCGTGTATCACGATCGAACCTTTCAAGATCACACTTTCCACAAAAAGAAACCGCAAAATTCGCACCTGCCCAGCTCGACGATTTCCTAAGCGTCCTCCAGTTGTCGTCCTCCGTGTCTCGAAACGCCCCTTCGCACCCGCACCGTTCGCACCACACCATCCCCTTTTTGACAACGATCGACTCCGAATCCAGCCGCGCGACTCTCACCTCCTACGATCCGGTCTAATCTCCTCCGTTCTAACATCTTCTTACACCATATCCTCCTCGTCGTCTTCCTCCTCCTCCTCGTCGTAATCGTCCTCGTGGCCGACGGGCCAGCAAGCCTCCACCTCGTTGTCCTCGCAGCGTCGCCGACGCCGCTGTTGCGGCGGTTGTATCGACGCTGAGACTCGCAACGACGCTGACTGCGAGACGGCAGCCGCCGGCTGCGGGGGTGCCGACGACGAGGACGAAGAAGACGATGACGAGGACGACAAGGAGGTGGAAGAGGAGGGTGGTTGATGATGATGGGCTTGGTGATCCTGATCGAGGACAGGGAGAACGATGTTCGCCGTGGTCGAGGGATTGCTCGCGGCTGCGGTGGCGGCGTATGCCGCGGCTGCAGCGACTCAGGCCAGGGCGTAGGGGTGGGTAGCGTGGTGTCACAAGCCTGGAGCCGCGGTGGCGACGGAGGACGGCGGGGGCGCGCTGCTACTAGCCACGCTGGTCGCGTGATGGTACAGCGGACTCTGGTAATACTCCTGGTGATGGTGATTGGTCATGTTGTGCATTGGACCAGCCGCGTTCGAGCCCGTGTGCATGCCATTGTGATGATGGTGACTTGGTGGCGCGGAGTGAGCGTGAGGATGATGAGGCGAGCCGAAGTTGGCGTAGCTCTGATGCAGCTGTTCGTACATTTTCATCTCCGGTGGCTTGATGTCTTGCGCTCCTGGCGATGTGCCCGCCGTCGCGCCCGGCAGTAGCCTGGTGATGCTAAAAGGATGACTGGCAGCGGTGTACGGTGGCTCTTGTTTCAAACTACCGGTCATTCCATGATGCAGAGCCGTAGGTTCGGAGATCAAGTGAGGATGAAGACTTCGACTGACCATGGCGGTCAATTCGTCGTGAGCAGCGCCTAGTTCGGGTCCTAGGAGGCCGCCTATGTCCGTTGTATCGCTTTTCAACGAGGCGTGGTGTTGATGGAGACTGGCTGCGTGGTGATGATGGTGCGACGACACCAGGGAATGAAGATCCTTGTCGTCCTGCTGCTGGGGTCCGTGGTGGAGAGAAGACGTTGTCTTTTTAGCCGCGTGAGCCAACTCGTGGGAGGTAGGACTATTGTGTCCGGCGGCGGCTGCGGCGGCTGCCGCGGCTGCGGCTGCTGCGGCTCCGGTATGATGCTGTTGGTGCTTGTTGTTCTGTCTGGTTAATTCTTTCTTCTCGTCTTTGAACCTCTTCTGTCGACGTAGATAACATCCATTCTCAAACATGTTCCCGCTCTCTGGATGCAAGGTCCAAAAGGAGCCCTTGCCAGGCTTGTCCGGAGTTCGCGCCACTTTCACGAAACAATCGTTGAAGCTGAGCGAATGCCTGATGGAATTCTGCCAGCGTTGCTGATTTTGTCTGTAGAAGGGGAACAGGTCCATGATGAACTGATAGATCTCCGACAACGTAAGCATCTTGCTGGGCGCGTTCTGGATAGCCATTGTGATCAGGCTGATGTAGGAATAGGGCGGTTTCGCGTGCGTGTAACTTCTGCGGTAAGACTTGTCGGTTCTGGCGCGTTGCAAAGCGGAATTAGGCGAATCCGGCTCGGTAAGGGAAAGAGGATCCCTGGTAACACCGGCGCCGCCGCCTGGCGTTAGAGGACCATAGCCGACGGCGCTCATACACGCGCCACCGCCTCCCATCGAGGCACCCCCGTAACCACCCATAGCACCACCGCCCATCGATGCCATCCCCATTGCCGAACTCATGGTGCTCATGTTGAAACCGCCGGCGCCCTGAGGACTGCAACTCGGTCCGACACCGACTCCCATTGACATACCCATAGGCATACATCCTACCGAGTTGATCGAGCTGTACGTCGGCGCCATGCTGCCCATCGTGGACATCGCGGCGCTGGTCATCGCGCCGCCGAGGCTACCAGCATCGCCGTACAGCTTCTGCGACTGGAGCATGGTCATAGAGCTGACCGGTGCCGGAGTGGCGGGTTGCTGTCTGCTTGTCAAACGAGAATCATGAAAACCGCGGTACCACGGCTGCTGTTGGTAATGCGACGGTTCCCGAATCTTCTCCTCGGTGATGAAAATGCTCGACACCGTTCGTCAACACACGTTTATTTCGATTACTCACGATCCTTTATATCCAACATACGACTGCGATTATCATCGAGTTACATGTGTCAATATCACTGATATTTCACTGTCCACGATAATCTGATTCGTACGGCGACAAACAGAAACTTCACCTTCCTTTTCTATGTCTTCTGCAACTTGCTCGATACGATGTTTAAAACACAATTCGCGCACTCCAGCAATTATCCTCTTTGGAAAAATTCACAGAATCTTCGGAAGAAATTCCACGATCTTCCCGGATATAGTATCTTCTTTCGTCCAACACTAAGAATCCTTTAAAATACACCGTAAACGAGCGTCGATAGGTCGGAAAAGTTCACGATCGCTCCGTCACTTCGTCAACACGTTGAGAATAACGCACGGTATGAAATTGTACGCGCGGGCTGTTCGCGCACCGCCAGCACCAAGCACGAGCTGAGAACACACGGCGAGCAGCGATCGACGTTGTTTGAGCGGGGTTCTGTGTGCTCGATCCACCTCACCTCCACTCTCCCTCATTCACCAGTCTCGTTGTCTCACTGTCTCTCTGTCTCTCTGTGTGCCGTGTGGATGGACGCCGGTTAGCGAGTGTACTCCGCTACTCTTGAGTCTGCCGATCTTGTTCAAACACTCCCCACTCCGTACTACGTCTACCACGCCTGTTCCATGTCCGCCGACCAATCGGCGTCCACGTCTCCCCGCTACTCCACGGTTACACCAACGGAAACGCAACGGAGGGTGTTCAACGTGTCCCCTTCGTATCGCGTGAATCTACGGCGCGATAATGCGAGCGGGGAAACAGCCAGACCTTCGAGCGTTCGACGAAGTACGAAGAGCGCAGCTGCGAAATATCCCGCTTGCGCAATATTCCACAGGATGCCGGGCCACGGCGCCCGACCACCACGTCCCGACGGCCGCGTCCCGATGCTCCTCTCTCATGTCATGTCAACTGTCTGTCTGCCACACGTTTGACACGTATCGGCGCGTGTCACGCGACGGGCTGATTTTCTTCCATTTCTTTCTTTCCTTATTTTCTTCCTTTCGATTCTTTCCTCCTATCTTTGGATACGTCTCCTCTTCGTACATGTTCTTATTCTTCTTTCTTTTTATTTTATTTTAAGTCGATCGCTTGATTTACAGTTTCTTGTACTTCACTTTCCTTTCTCTTTGTGCATTCTTCTTCTTCTTCTTCTTCTTCTTCTTCTTCTTCTTTTGCTTTGTTCCAATATGTTTGAATATGTTATTTGGTTCAGTGAATCGATACACACAGTTTTTGAAGATAGTTTCCGAAAGAATGTTCGAATTGTGTTTCTCAAACTCGTGGCGATTTTGTGATCTGCGGAGGTTCACGACGGTGCTCGGAGAAGAGGAAGAACGAAGCTACGTTTCTGGTGCAGTACAGGTTCGTAGATCTGTTTGATACGGTAGATTTTTCACGCGTTCACGACGCTTCTCACTCGTTCGCGCTATCGCTAGTTACGCGTTCCTCTTACTTTGCTTCGTCCGTTCGTTGAATTTTCGTAGAAATTTCTTATCGACGAATAAAATTAGTCTGCGATAGCTATCGTGTACTATACGATATTTTCTAGAGCGATACACTGTATCAAATACTCGATACAAAATTATTTATTTCTTCAACCTTTTTATCGATTTTTCGTATTTGAACAAACGTTGAAACAGTATTTCAATTAATTGAGGATAGCTCGTTATCGATTTCTATTCGTCGACGGATCGTGCGAACGTATTGCACAAAAATTTGAATTACTCGCTAAATTAGATTATCTAGAAAATTGGAGTCGTTGCGACTGAAAGATCGTGAAATTTGGATTCGATGGATCGGTCGTTTTATTTTCTGCGTTTTCTGTGGCAGGTAGATGATGTCTTCCTTTTACGACCCGTTACAACTCGAGCAAATCAAACGAATTAGATGCGCAAACAAACGTGAAATATTGAAACTAATAACACGTAGCTAGTGACATAGAACTTGTTTAAATTAGTCAAACGTCCACTTGTTCTCGAGTTACTTCGATGCTCGAAGATCCAGTAAACACGACAACATCTTGGTGGAAATTCTGATTAGTTTACAGTGTGTTTGAGAGTAGAATTATCAATGACCGTAGTAAATTATGACTCGATTATTTGGTATACGAGAAAAGAAAACGATGTACGTAACTACAGCATCAAACAGCAGGTCGTTTTTACAGTGGTAAGATAGTAAAATACGAGAAACTTAGCTGACAAAGGCCGACCCTATAAAAGCAAATAGAATAAAATGCAGACAATGTATGTATGTACACATAACTTGGAATGTAACGCGCCGTTGCAAATGTTTAACTTTATCAGAAAGAAAAACACGAACGTTTTCTCTGGACTATCTGGAAATAAAGAATTTTTGGGGGGAAAAATGGAAGCTCGTTAAGTAGAGTTTGGCAATAGTAAATGAGAGGAGTAAATATTGACGGATAATAGATTCGTCAAATTGTACGAGTGTACTGTTAGAATCATTTAGCTTGGAAAATAGATCACTTAAATCTAACAACATAAATATTGAAGTATAGCAAATTACAGGGAGTTTGGACTGGCTCAATCAACTTACATAAGAATACCGCTGCTTTCATTACCTATGTCAAAGCTAGATAACTCAAACAGTTACCGATAACATTTAATTACAACAACAAATATACACGCATAATATTTATCTATATCCGTATAACACACTGATAACTCTAAACATCCAACGTAAATTTGTCGATATTTACGATTGAGTTAAACCTCTTCTACTACAAGTAGGCACACTCGAATTTTTTTTTTTTTTTTTTTTTTTTTGAGAGAGAGAGAGAACAAATTACAAAACAAGCACTTATTAACTTTTTAACAATAAAGAAATCAGATACAACATAGCTACATAAATATTCTTCAGCCGACTATTCTCTGACATTTTTCGAACGCTTCTTTCCTACGTCGCGATAATTTCGTAATTCTGTCGCAGTCATTGAACGTTTACGCGTCAATGGTACTCTTGTTTCAACGAATAAGAGAAAAATAGAAAGTCGAATCGAACTTTAGGAAATTCGCGGAGAGAAAGGAGAATTATTTTAATTAGTACGATGAAATTACACGTGTACGCGACATTGACTTGTAGATTTTTACTTTTGAAATGATTAGAAAAGACACACGCGCGCGCAAACATAACTAACACGAAAAATAGAAATTTCTTTTTTCAAGAAGAAAATTTTATTCTCGATAAATATTCGCGAGTTTTCTTTCTCGGAGAAGGCAAGCAACGATCGTTGGAATATAATTTCATAGAGGAAATCGATAAAAATACGACATCACCATGAGACAATCGAGTTTTGCAATCGAATTTTCCGCTTTCCCGACGCGTCGCGTCGCTCGATCAGCGTCGATTAATCGTTTATCGCGTCTCGAATAATTAACCGTCCGTGGCCCATGAATATTAAACGCGCGTAATAAAAAGAGATCGGATTTTCGGCGGATAATTCGGTTAGCTTAACTGGATCCGGTCGCGCGGTTTCCTCTGTCGCTCCCTCCGTCGATTCGACGCCTCGAAGCTCGCAAGTCGACCGATTTCCTCGTCATTATTTCGCGATTATCCATCGATTCTCTCGTAATTACGATTTTATTTCAAGCGTCGATATTAAAACGACCGATTACCGACAGACGATTTCCTCTATTTAAATAATTCCTGATGCTTTACACGACGCAAAGTACCTACCATTGCAACCAACTATTTCTTCCGACGGAAAGTTGCCAACAATTCCATCAGCACGCAAAGTATCAAAAACGTCAAAAAATCCAATAATTCTAAATTATCGAACGAAGGACTTTGATTTCTTTCGAATTATAAAGTCTGAAATAAATTGTATAAAATTACTTGTCTAAAATTTCATGCTTCAACGGGTTTCGTGTATTTTCATTCAGCGTGATTTTCTGACATTTTCCACATTGCCATTCTTCTATATGCAAAACCTTTTTCTATACTGATACGCCTACAAACATCCTGCGGGATCTTATTTTCACGATCTTTATGGCCGTGTCGAGGTTCGTAGAGATTGAAAAAAATTAACAAGCCGAATCGATAATGAGCGGTTGAGAAATGACTACCTGTAAATTTGCGATCGTTCTCGAACCGAGATGGAATCAGCGATTCGTTCACGTGGCTAGCTATTTTTCGAGCAAGTGCGAAGTACGGTCTAATGTGTCCGACGCGAACGATTCGAAATGTGAAGGGAACGCGACGAAGAAGAAAGCATCGAAGGGTGGTCGATGTGTCGCATTTATTCAACGACTTAACACGTCCTCCGTCGTGTAAATCACCGAATGGTGACCCATTTTGCTCGTCACGAAGGAGAAACCTCCTTTGCAGTTTCACAGTCGCGTTAGAAACGCGCGATGAAACGTCAAAAAATTAATAGAAATGGCCAGATATTTATAGTTACGATAAAGGGATAAAGAAGATGAAACGCGTGGCTAGAAGATCGCTTTAACGCGTTAATTTTTTTAAACGATCGACTAACTTTGTAAGTGTGTAGGCAATACAGATCTCCAGGTTGCAAGTGAACGCCACATTATTTTCCACTGGACAATCTGGCGCGACATTATTTATGATAAATAGCGAGGTTGGCGTTAATAATTTTACAGGTTTGTCACGCGGTGCACAATACGATGAACCTGGAACGCGTGCATGTGTGTTAACGGTGAATTAAATATCGAGTTAGCCGATTAATTTGCTGCTGGTTTCTCGCGCGAATAATGGAACCTGTGAAACTCCGTGATCGCGACAGGTTTACGTAAATTACATCTACTAGTTAGAAAAATAGATCCGAATGAAAATGATATCCTATTACAATTATTACAAAATACGTGATATTCTCAAAACTTTTATTTTACGTCTAGAAATTCTTCATGATTATTACACAGTACAAAATTCACTGAAAATTTCCAATCTACGTTCGAAGATTCCGCTTATTTATTCCAAAAATGAGAAACTATATTTCCGTTATTTCTCTCCAAAAACACACAAATTTTAATTAATTCATCCCTCTGAAATCATCCTGACGAACAAGTTCTTATTTTACCTACTTTACTATTGTTCTCTTGCTTCTTTTCTCTTTAACTTCCTTTTCCCTTCTCCTTTTGCTCCTTCGAAGGAGCAACATTCGAAACTGCTAAATCCAGCAACGACTTTTATTATCATTCGCGTAATTTCGTTGCTCGTTTCGTAAGAAAAATGACGGCCGAATATTTCCAAACGATTTGGTCAAACCACCTCGTTTCTTTCGTCAAGAGATAGAAATATTTCCTATTTTTTGTTCTCTTTTTTCTTTTCTTGCTTTATTCCCTCTCAGAAGGCTCACCGCGCAGATCAAATATTCCACGGAATAGATTTTAACGCAAAAACTTGGATCGAGCGGAAAAATCTTTGCACGATCGGTTAGGGAACCTTGTTTGCCATCGACCAACAGCTTCGAGACGACATTTTCACCTCAGCCGTCTCTGTGCTTAACACGTTCGCGTCACCATTTACTAATTGTTAATAATCTATAGGCGTTTCGTTCTTCCAACAAGCATCGCCCGTTGTTCTTCGATTTTCGAAAGGAAATACAAAATAGACACAAGCATTTACCTACCATCCTATTATTTCTTGTTGCTTCTACCTTCTCACGGACCTGAGAATTTAAGCAATGTCTCGATAAACGATCAGAGACGTTGCTTTTCGATCGACGCGTACGCCAGTTATCACGAAGTATCTCTTATCGATTACATTGGCGTTGAATTCTAGGGCACAAGGCCCTTATTTACGCATCGGTGTGACAAATATAAAATTTGATTTTTCCGACGGAGCTCGTATTCGCAAATTGGAGAAAGGAATTTCTGAGATTAACTGCTTTCCGAGACTCGTTGCGAAAAAGTAAACGACAAAATGGTGTCCACCGTTGGACAAAGTCACAAAAGGCAGAGTCGATTACGAACGGGCTCCGTCGTTTTATCGATTGCCTGTCCGTCGGCCCTTGTATCTTGTCCACTGACCACCGATTAACAGTCCCCTCTGTCATGATAAAACCACGTCTAAATATCTATCTACGCTATTACAATACAGTTCCTATCGCTACCAAAACGAAAGGAAGACACAATTGAAAAGTACGTAACAGCGCGGAGAAATAAAAGATGTAAAAATTCAAAGTCTGTCTAGACAAACAGGGAATAGGGAATAATAACAGGGAATAATCGGGATAATCACCAAACAAACAATTATCAATTTTTTAATTTATAAAAAAAAAAAATAAGCTAAGAGAATAATCCGGGCGGAGTTGCTAAAAATCATTATCTACGGCCAACTTATAGATATTCGTAGATATTCGCGCTTCGATCATTTCCAAACACCGACAAACATCGTCAAACCATACGTATTTCTTATCCAGCGAAGAAAAATCTTAAAGTATAGCAAGATCGAAGCATTGGCGCCTGAAAGGAGGTGAATTTAAGACTTCAAACGTCGTCAAACTTTCTACAACCACGTTATTGCAACCGATCTTCCGCTATTAATCGCAAAGACAAGAACTGTACCGGATTCCAAATCGTTGGTTTTCGTGATTCCAGCAGCACGAATATACTTTCAAACAATGACGGAATAACCTCAAACAGAAAGATTTTTAAACTTTCTCGAACGCTCGAATTCTGCACAATCCTAACCTACATACCTGAAAGTATTCCAACGAATTACCGCAGAATGTTTTACATGTTGAACATTTCAAACTTGAAAGACCCTACAATGTGTTTTATGACAGTTCAAAAAAGCAATGTGCTATCTCAACCTCGGTCAAACTTGGTTTGCCGATCGTCAAACAAACGATACAGGAGGGAGAATAGCGCAAAAACTAAAGAAGATAAAGAGTACTAAAATCCAAACTCCATAAACTCGAGGAACATCGGGCACGAAGATCGACCGCACGCTTTTCATCTGGCAACCAGCAAATCTCCGTTTACGGTCGCTTTAGTTCCGCTCATTATCCTCGGCAAGCTTCCGCTGGACTTTGGCCCCGATGAGTGTGCACGTGTCGTTTGCATGTACGTGTCGTTACGTACGAACTTGCGGTTGCTCGATCGTAAATACCACAGGATTATCTTTACTGGACACCATTACCATCGTTTCTTTCCTCGTTGCCAACCCTTACACGTGCAACGAATGGCTGCGGATTTTCCTGCGTGTTTCATGCTCCTCCATTTCCACGCAATGTCGCTCCAACACGTTCGAAAGATTTCAATAATCCTTTTACACGACCGAATACGAAACTATCGTTGACCGACGATCATCTCAGGTCCCCATATGTATCAGGCGATACATACGATATTTATTGACGATTGCTTAGCGATAGCACGATCATATGCGTTATCTATGGTTTATCATAGATGAGGAAGGAATTTGACGAACACCGATGTTTACACGATTGATTGCATTACAAGCTCGCATAGTACCTACCGTAGTAGCTGCTATTGCGTAAAACTTGTCGAATGCTCCATAAAACCAAAGTATAGGAGATTACAGTTAGGAAAATTCCACGGAGACCAACAGCCGGACAACTTCTCGATAGGAGGAAAGAACTCGAACGTAGAAAGAAGATGTACGCGTCTCCGCTCGTTATCAACCCCTTACGATGCGATTAACGTACCCGTCAAATTTCTCAAGCAAAGACAACATCTTCGTACGTCTGCTCGTTGCCAAGCTACGCAGTACTCGGTCAAAGTTCAAGACACCAAAACCAGAAGCTTGCCGCTATCCAAGCTCTTGCTCCCTCTTGATACTTTCGTGGATGATCCGAAGGGAAACCGAAGAATATCGAAAAAGCAAATGCTTGCCGCGATTAACCGCTGTTAAAATTCAATCCGACGTAACTAGCGCGCGTATATAATAGAAGAATAATAGAATAGAAGAAGCTTCTAGCACGGGAAGAGAAAAGGAGAAGCGAGAGAAATATCGGTAGAGTTGCCGGGCGTGACGGGCCGACGAATCGAAGGCATACAACTCGATGATTCAAGCGTTTAGAGTCGGCTAATACTTTACTCGAGAGATTCGTAAACACACACATATGTAGAGGGATGAGGAGGAGGAGGAGAAAGAGGAGGAGGAGAGGCATTCACGAACGGGCGGCGCGTTCCAACATTAGATCCGAGAGCACCCACCTGTACGCCGGGTCTTTATCGAGCCACCAATTGTTTGCGGAATGAAAATATTGTCCCTGTAAACAAGTGGCTACATTGTGCCAAGCGCGCGCGGCGTTCTTCGTTACAACAAATCACTCCCTCTCCTCGGTGCCTCCTCCGCCTCGTGTATCCGCAGCCGCCGCCGCCACCGCCCGCCAAGTACGGCACAAGTGCGCAATCGAGTACTGTTTGTTTCGATTAGTACCGATCCTCGATCTACGATTAAATAACGATTTGCTATTTGACCTAGATTACATCGTATCACGGACCGCGATCGATTCTACTCTCTCGTCGATGCTCGCTACCGACGATCTACCGACGCTACGCGGCTACCGACTTTTCTGCTTAGCGTGTCCCCTGGGATGCACGATCGTACAACGTTTCGTTTTCTCGCCTTGTTTGTTTCTTGTAATTATCGACACAGGTTGCTCGATCACGATGACATAGTTTTATCGGAATAATCGAGTGCAGAAAGACCTCTGATTTAGAAAGATTTAGTTTCTGTTTGAACGGGGAGGTTGATGCGTTGATTCGGCTTCTTATCTCTTTCCGCTTGTCTGTCAACTTTTCGTATATTTTACAAAAGGACTGTTAACGACGCTATGAGCAAATATGTTACGTAGGAGTCGTTTATTGCGCTAATTTATCGTATCGATTATCGTGGTGGTAATTTATCGGGTAATTTGATTTAACTCGACAAACGTTTCGCGTTTGAAGTAAGAATTTTTTAAGGAGAAACGTAATCGGAGTTGGGAAAAAATGGGAATCAGTCTGAAAAGATAGAGACCCGGCTTGTTGCAGCGGCATTTTTGTCTCAATTACCCGCTGCTTTATTTTCAGTCCGAACGTCATGCTTGGCAACAGTCGGTTTTATTGCATGGAATTTTAACAAACTTATTTGCGCGTGATAAAAAGGCGACACAGAGCCAGAAATTCGTCAGGATCGTGGAAAGAAGACGAGTTCTTTGGATAAACGGAAATTAGCCTGATTAAAGCTGAATATTATGAATTAAAAGTGAATTGTTCGTTCGTCCCCTCGTTTTGTCTCTACAGCCGATCCCTAATTAATCTTTAACTGCATCTTCGTTACAAATCTAATTATACGAATTACAAACTGACAAAGAAAAATAGAAAAAATATCCTGGATTGAATTAAAATTATTTTCTCATATCGTAAAATATCCAGTGTCGCTGCATTTTTCGATTCAATGGTATTTTCCTGCTCTTAAAACATTAATTGAGATCGGAGAAGACAGGAAAAATACGGTTTTATCTGAATTTTGTTCAAAAACTTCTTAAAAATTAACCGTAAAAAAGAAGATATCACGATTTTACAAATTAATTCAATTTTACAAACTAAACGAAACGTTGTCGATTCTCCCCTAATTGCTGTCACACATTGAAAGCTTCGAAACGCCCTACGAACCAAACGGTGTTTGACTTCGTTTGAAGCACCGAAACGCGCGAGTCAAGATCCTTCGACTCGATAGAAGTGTTTTGTCATTTTTATACGAAAGTAAGAGGGTTGCCACGAGGGTAGACAGATGGAAGAACGGGCTACGGACCCTGAAGAATGGCTACCTGGACCACGTGGGTGGTCCACTCCTGTTTTTCTTTCTATTAACGCCGTTGATAGCTTGTTGGCACACAGAACGCGGTCCGCCAAGCCAAAGAAACGCGAAAAACTTATCGACTTCTTTCCCAGAAGAAACGTACTAAAGAAGTTGAAAACAATAATTTGATTGTTATTTTAGATAATTTCTTAAGATCAAATTCATCAACGCCACGGTATTCATCGTCGATTTTCCAAAATCAGAACCCGTTTATCTTCGTTAACAAAGTATCGAATCACGAAGCAACTGCTACAAACACGATGAAAATAATTTGCATATAATTCTACATAATTTCCGGATATAAAATTTTACCTTATCCATCGCTGTTCCATCTTTCGATTCGCGAAAATATCTCTCCTCTCGATATTTTGACTTCGATCTCGCCCTTCCATCTACGCACAATAGAAAAAAAAAGTCTTCCACGTAAAAGACCAACGAGTTTCGCTGAAAATCCGACAATCACCGATTTCCCCGGCCTCGGACTCTTTCTTCTTCGGCTCGACCTAGAAAAATATCTGGACGAGCATGCGGCAACCTAAATACCTGTCATCGGACATAGGACGAGTGGCACGAGATTTGTTGTTTCAAGGCTTTGCGAAACAACGAACCGTCGCACCGCCGGGAAGTCAACGTATCGCAGAGCGAAAGGAAAATCAGGTGCGTTCGTGGCTGAGTCACGTCCGAAAAACACCGGCAACTTTTGTCTGCCAAGTGGACAGTGGTAAAAATCACGATACGAGACACGAACACGCGTGAATGGTAGACGCGACTCGTAAACGTTTCGCGTGTTTCGGCATAAATTAGGATGGAAGTTTGGTTGGAGGAAATTTGATTTCGTCGGGTCAAAAGGAGAGAAGCAAGGAAAAACAGAGTTACAATGAAATGTTTAGCCTGCTGAAGATTTCTAGACAAAATATAATCTTATTGATCGATGGAGAATTTCCAAAAACACGGATCTATCGCACAAGCGTAAAGCTAGAACAATCATCGAGAAACCTTCGAAGACACGAAAAGTCTGCTGATGCTTGAAACGCGATTTAAAATTACTCGTTTTACCAAAAACGTGAAATCGTTTTAACTTGCAAATTAGCGAAATTCCTATTATTATAATAAAAAGCTGCGGCCAAATCATCATCGCTAATGCGTACTTGAACCAACCAACTGGAACTTTGTCAGCTCTGCGAAAAGAGAAGAGACTAAGTCACATTCGTACGCTGAATATTTTCCCTCTCAAATATTCCACCTTTCTGCCTAGTTTTATATTCCACGTTCTTACTTACTTATCGCCTAGAAAAACAAGGAACCACCCCGATGGACAGAAGTCAGTCTAAAACTAACTCGGAGAAGATCTTATTCGCAGTTGTGGGTAGCAGATCGACAAATCCGTGTCTCTGAATGCGAACGACCGAACAAGGAGCTTGTGGATCGTGGCCGAACGTCGAAAGTCCGTACAAATCTTAACCTGTGACTTCGTAAATCGCTGTCACAACATTTACGCGAGAGAAGAGCGTGAACCGCATTAAGCACCGGCATAATCAGGGCAGAACCAATTTTCTTGGCCTAAGGAAAGCCCGGTTCTACGTACATTTCGAGTTTAGGCGATCCTTTGCTTCTCTGAACGCGTCGTGAACGCACAGCGTGGAATTTGTCGATAGTCGAAAAATTTTTAATGCGCATATCGGTCGAATCGATCGAACCAAGATAAACTTGGTAATTTCTCAGTATCATACAGATGCTTTTTTAGATACCGAAAAGATCTCTCATTTCTTTTTCATCGATTCTATCGTTTACTAACTCTACCGTTTACTACGTCGCCGTTTACACGTTTGTTCGTTCGCGATAGATACAAATTTTACTATTATATTATTTTATTATTTTATTATTACAATTTTTACTCGCAATTTTCATTTTATACTCGCGCGAAACGTCGATACGAATATAAGCGACGAGTAGAAGATAAATAAAAGTCGTCTTTCGAAAAACCATATTCTCACGTTGGACTGCATGCAATTCGCAAGATATAAATTCGCGTCAACGTTACACTTCCAACGTACGATATTATTGCCGAAAAGATTCGATGAAAAAGAGGCCGTAAAAAGACGATAAAAAGACAGACCTTCTACCAGAAATGGTAATTATCGTCGTTCTTCGAAGGATTCGATCAAATACCTTTGTATTTTCTTTTCTTTCCGTCCGCTCATTTTGATGAACCATCGTGCAAAAGCTCCATTCCTATCTGTGTACCTTGCACGCTGTTATATAAACTCATTGACTTCGACCGGTGCCAACGTCGCCATAAAAAAGAAGCAATTTTCCAATCACTTGGACGATTCGCTTTAACCAAGATTCATCCTCGTTTCACGATTCTTCGCGGCAGCACGATCCTCGAGAACGTGCGACGAGTCTATTATTTTTGCCAGGGGCCGAATCCGGGGGGTAGCTCGGCTCGTCCTGGTCGTAGATAGGCCGACGGTCGATCTCGAGGGCCGCAAATCTGGCGAAAGCTCGACGAAGCACGCACAGCACGTGACTCCTCCGAGGGCTCGGTCTGCGTCGCCTCGACCACGATAAAGCACACGCGGTGTATCGTTTTTTAAGTGACTCAATTTCGTCCTGCATCCACTTACGTCTTCCCTTCCTCCGATCGTTCTTCCACACTGTTTTCATCCCCGTGTAATTTCGTCGGGGCTCGAGGGCCTCTGGAAACGACGCTTATGGTCGAGAATGATACTGTTTTGTGGGAATAGACACGCGTGTCGCGTTATTAGATGCGTGTGACCGTTGATCGAACTACTCGAAAGAATTAGAATAATTCGTTGGATAGGAATCTCCTCGGTGAACTGTTGATACTTTGCGTTGTAATTAATAGAAATAAAATAATTATTTATTTATCTGCGCGTTCTTTTTTTCTTTTGGTCGCTGTAATTTTTTTTCTTTCGCATTGTTCGCTTCCTGTAGTAAATAAATGACGGATTTATTGCTAAAATTCATTCATCCCTGTCGATCTTTCATCGAATGATTATAGACATTTCTGGATAAGAGTCAGTTAAAAGACTAATTAAAGTGTATTTTGGTTCATATTAATAATCGTGATAATATTATAATAATATGGTATTAATAATATTGGTTAAAGACGAGGAAGTATATGTAGAAAAATATGCTAAACATATGCCGACAAGCAAACGATGTAACGTATATTTAATTTTAATATACTGTTCGGTTTATTGATAAAACGAGATTTTAATCTACTTGAATAAAATGCTTCTGTATTTAACAAAATTTACTTAACATTAAAAATTCATTGAAACTAATTCCGCGTAAAATCATGATAAATATTGCTTTCGGTCGAATCGATCTTTCATCGATTTATTACAATTTTCGCAACCCTGTGAATTTTTATTCCAATCGTCGTGCTTTCGTTTCATTAGAACGCCAAAACTCTGAACGTTTCAAACGAAGCTCGATATAAAATCGATAAACTCGATTCTTCCATACCATTTTCAAACCGAAGAAATTTTGTAACAATACAAAAACCCGTTTTAAGTAAAAAATAACGAAAGCAGCCGAAAGAACGTCACGAGGTTAATATTCCTCGAAGCGAAACACTTTTACTTGGTGAACCATCGAACTGATACAATTATGTTACGCGTATGTACCTATCCCGAAGAACTTCGAACCTATTGATATTCACGGAACAAAAATATCACGATAATTCGGTTTTATCTACGCCGCCTTATCTTCCCCATTATTATCTTAGTTTCAATACGACGTGAGCGATATATCTGCCGGTGCAGAAAGTATAAATAGCTGGAAAGCGCGTGCAAAGCTCGTCGAAAATCGCGGCGCTAGTCGGTTGTTTGTCATTGCGGGAAATCGGTAAATATTTGCAAGTAATAACCGAGTCGTTGGAAGGATCAATAGAGCACAATTGCTCGACGACGTCTGCCAGGCATCGGGATCTCGTACCCTCGAATCGTTTGCGCAAACTTTTTAACCTGTAAACGGTGTATTCCACAGCTCTACACTGAATAGAATTATTCCGACGATTTGTCTTCTTTCTTTTCTTTCTTTCTTTCTTTCTTTCTTTCTTTCTTTCTTTCTTTCTTTCTTTCTTTCTATTTGTTACTGAGAAAAGCAGGTTCGACGAACAAGATGAAAGTCCACTTTGCGATGGAGTGGCTCTTTTTCGGAGAGTTTGGAAGCGGTTAAAGACCCAGGTTTGTAGTTTTATTTGTCGAGTCATAAACGTCGTGAAACAAAAAAACAGATGAGATGGGTAAAAAATTTATTACGGACGAAGAGTATTATCGAACGTGTCATGGACGAAGAGTTTCATCGAAATTTGGGTATCGCAAAAGGGGCAGGTAATTTTGTCTTTTGTGCGTCTTCCATACAAAAACGAATTAGGCAAATTGAAAATAAAAACTCAACGAATATCATAAAATCATAAAGTTTGAAAAACTCGTACAAACCGAACCGAAAATATTCCTCGCATGAAAGACAATTTCTGGCCTACTATCGAGTCATAGAACAAGTTGACAACGATATTTACAGCTGTTGAAAAGACCAATACCCTATGAATCATTACAGTCGAAAGTTCAACAGGCTGGCAGGTAAATAAAGTAAACGACAAACAATACAACGATGAATACAGCGTAACGGAAAGAAAATACGACTCATTACCGAGTCATAGGCTATATACAATGAGAGGTAGATGATTCAAAGGGACCAAAGGTTTCAACCGGTAACGTCACCTGTCAAAAGTAACAAACATTTTATTTTATGTCCTGATCGTTATCAGGCTCGATGACCGAATAGCAAATAAGGCCCAAAATCCTAACATTCTTCGTAAACGGTATTATCTTATTTAATGTCAAATTACCACGGGAGACATCAGTCACGTAGTGAACATTTTTGTTTGTAACGTTTTCTCTGTCTCGTTATCGACTCCCTGGAAACGAGGAAGAATTCGGCTATTGGGTTTACATACACTTCGTACTTTTCGATCTTTCGAATTTGTTATTCCCTGAGTCGAATCGTTAATCGTTGGCTGATTATCGATGGATGAGCATCGAAGCTGACTATAACGAAGAAGCTTTTAACCTGAGAATAATTTGTTACATCGTGTAGGAAATGTAGAATATTTTGTTCCTTTTCTTTTTCTTTTTACGGTAAGATAGCGGTAATAATTTTTGGCAACGAATTACAGTTGTTTCTTAATATTTTGCATGGGAAAGGGGAGTAGTATTAGTTCGTGCGAAACGTTTCTTTCGTTTTACGAGGAAATAATAGACGCGCAAGGTTTTTTTCTTTGATATTACTTTGTCGAATTACGTACGATCCGTTTTGTTCACTGATTTACTTTCACGTTCGTACGAACGTGCACTGTCGCAGAAAACGCAAAAACAAATTCTCTAGCATTCAAGATTATTTTATAATATTAGCTATTGTTATACAATCTGTAGTCGTAATTCGTACGTAAACTTTACGTAATCGTAAAGTTTCGTAATTTCGTAATTTTCTACGATGGAAATATAATTTTCTATATTGATTCGACGATTAATATTTGTCAACGGTATCAGTTATCAGTACGTGTGATTAGTGGAAATATCGAGTTAAGAACTAATTAAAACAAATCGTACAGGTATTAGCAGGAAAAATATATAAAACAAGTAAGTACGAACACTGCGACGATATTTCCTAACACGTTGAGAAAACAGGTCTACACTAACGCAAACATCGATTCAGAGAATCTGTACATACGTTCCAGTAAACATTTCTTTATAAATATTTGATCGCTAATATTGAACATGTTTAATGTTCCATCTTCATTAGTTGTGCGCTTTTATTTCCACGAGTCTTGCAAGCACCTTTAATCGACCAACCTACAAGATTCATCTAATATTTGCACCACTGGTATTATTTACAATTTTCAACGAGTAATTTATCATCTGCTTACAAACCACAAAAATATTATCGCAAATACAAAAATATCGATAGAAGTTTCGCTTCTTTTACTACCCTGTCCCTCGCTACGTTTTCACTACTTTTGCCATTTCCTTTTCTTTCTCCTCCGTGTAATTACCCGATCGACCAGACGATTTTTCCATCGTCTTTCGAAACGCTGAAAACCAGGATATATATGTAGCTATAGATACGAAGGAAGACTTATTAAACGACATTCCCATATTATCCTGCAATATCCCATTTGTATTTTTCCAACGACAATAAAAATCTTAATCTCCGGTCGAAGCTTTGTGAACCCACATTTCCAAGAACCAAGTAATTTATCAACAAGAATTTTTCCACCGGGTTAACCCTTTCCCGTCTATTAAACTTACCGTCGGTAAAAGTACCGTCTATCAAATAACCAAAAAAAATCATACAATAAACCGTTATCGTTTTTAAATTGCGAGTAATTTGGGTGAAAATTATGGGTAGCTATCCTCGCGGCTATCACCCCGTCCATTAGTTCAAACAACGGAGAAAAGCAAATGAGATAACTACCGGCGATAAGTCTAATTAAATTCGTGGTACAACAAAGTTTTTGTTCGAGGAAACGAACGGCCGAAGATTTTTCGATATTTTCCAACGAGAAAGGGCGATCCTGTGTCGCGGGGCGCGTGTATAAAAGCAGCACGCTTCGAAATCGATTGTACAAACAAGAAGGTCGGTAGTGTATGTGTGTGTGTACGTGCGTGCTCGTGTGTGTGCGTGTGTGTATGTGTATGCGCGCACCCTCAGCCCCTGGGTGCCGATCTTTCGTTAAATTTCCGTTTCATCGTTTCCGTGCAAACGTACCGCGAAAGGTAAAAGTTTTAAGCAGGCCATCAGGCCAAACCTGAAAAACGTTTGATTTTCGTCGTTCCTCTGCCTCGTTACTCATTCCCATGCCCCTCTTCTCTTCTCGAACACACCGATACTTCCTACGAACGACCGGTGGAAAACACATTTCTATTTAATTGACGAGCAATGGGTGGAAACGAAACGTGAAAGCTTCCTTCCTCTCGTTTATTCTCCACCTTTTTATCTTTCTTCTTCCTCCCAAGTTTCACTCCGTGTTTCACTCGTTACAGCTATTCTATGTCCCGTGATATCACTGTCGTCATCGAATACAGTCAAAGCGTCAGACCGTCGGAAAAGCGTCTTTCTTTCGCAAACGTGTCTTTTACAACAGTGCATTTTTATACAAACGTGAAAGCAAGTCTGTGAAACGTCGCGGTGTTTATCTGGACGGAACAAAACGGATCGTACGTAATTCGACGAAATAATATAAAACAGAAAAACGTTGTTATTTCCTCATAGAACGAAAGACGCTTTTCGGGCAATCTAATAGAAAATTCCACCTATTTGCTCTTTTCGTTCGAACTTCATTCTTACCAGATAATAAATAGATTATCGTCGTCGGATTGACGGCGTTTCTGGTTGTTCAGGTTGAGTTTCGCTGCGAATACCATTTCGTCCTTAAGAGATATTTCATTCTGTAGCTTTTGAGAATATTTTCTTACGCGCAATGAGATTAGACGAGACGAGGTTTATCTTTATTTGTCAGATTTTCTTCAACTTCGTTGTAAGACGCTTTAAGATTAGGACAGCTAGGGAGAAAGATTTTTGATCGAAACGGAACGCGTAGGAAGAAATTTTCGTCAACGCCACTTTTAAGAATGTCCGTTAATTCCTGCATTTACGTGTTTTTGCCAAACGAGAAACGCTCCGTGATTTTCTTTGGCGACTGAAATCGGTCGTTCTCACCATCCTGGCAAAATTTTTCACGACGCCGATGATGTGAAATCACGTTTAATTCAGTTTTCTGCTGGCAAAAACCAGAAGTTTTATGAACATGCAACTATGACACCGCCCGAAAGATGGCAAAAAATGATCGACGAAAACGAACAATACGTAACTGAATAAAGCTATGTTTCTAAGCAAAAATTTGCAATTTTGTTTATTTAAAATACGCAATCACTTATTTGCCAACCCTCGACGTCGCGTCAGTCGGTCACCGCGATTTAATTAACGTTACCGATCATCGCAACGGTCATTTACCATCGATAAAACATCGAATTTCTATGTTTTACCGTCTTAAAGAGTAACCCTGTTTCTCTACCCAGCTATTTATCTACCGAGATCTGGCGGAAAATCTCGATACCTGAACGTGTGTCTTGAAAAAGCGGACGAATCAGACTTTCGTTACGTAACGCAAAAAATTGTTAAGGGTGTAACACGAAGTAAAGAACGATCGATGAGCACGTGGAAAGAGACAGCAGGTGTTGGATGAGCGTGGCCGATCAAACGGCTCGAATTGGCAGCGATTTCTCGACTGACGACTCACCGCCCCCTTCTTGTTTCAGTCAATTTTAATAATATCAGCCCGTTCTGTACGCCTTCGTGCACGATGACTCGCACGATTTTACGACGGCTTTCAATTATCCGGGGAACCATACTCCCACGGGCCGCTGCCCTCGCGAAATATCGATCCTCGTGCTCTCGACTGCGTGGCTGCCGGAAGTGGGTGGAACGAGGAATTACGTTACGGAGGCGAGACTCGACGATAATCGTCGCTGCACTTTTCCAGATCGTACTTGCGCGTCATAGAGGTAGAACAAATTTATTTGGAACAACGTGGAAGAAGTTTATCGGGTCGAATAAACCGCCCAGCGTCTATGCGAATTCTTATTTTTACAGACTCGATCGGACAGACGGAGTTGAAATAAAAATTTATTTCGTCCGATGTGAATTACAATAAACACTGTGCTTTCCACGTTTCCTATATTTCCTATTGCGTTACGTTCGTTTGCCTTTGAACCGGCTACGAATTCATAAATGTCCGTAGTCGTCCAACATCTTTGGGACGAAGGAAGAACATCTGCGATGGATCTACGAACGCGACCGTTTTAAAGGAAAATTAAAACGGCCAGGGAAATATATTCGTTGCAATCGTCGTTGTCCAACCGAGTGTATAGTTAAACCGCGTACACGCGATAAAGTGATTAGCGGAGAAAAAGAAAGTGCAGGATTATATGCCGGGAAGAAGAACGGTCCGAAGGGAGAAGTATCGTAAATGAAATGTTGTAGAAGCGAAAATAATACAGATCGACCCTGACCACACGTATTCGGCCGAGGTTACCATGTTGGTTCGCAGGTAATCGCCACGAGAACTCGCGCGGAAGATAAGTTTTGCCGAAGTCCGTCGCCGTATAATAAAACGTTGGGAAAACCCGCGTGTCAGGTAGGAAGAAGAAACGGTTTTTTTTAGAGGGAAACGTGCGAGAGGAAACCTAAAATCCTACCATAAAACGATAATCGACTTACAACAGCGGTACTTTGGCTCAAACGTATTCCAAAGAGACGGTAGAAAAAGCGGAGTAGAAAGGGATGATAGTCCCAGATGTAGATTTTTTTCCTCTCCGTTGTCTTTCCTTTTCGTTTTTATCTTACTTTTGGAAAGACAGTAAACCGAACCAACTATCGAACGACTTGTAAATTTGTTGAGAAATTTTCCAAATTTACAATGCAGCAATTTGCGCAGAATGCTTTTGTTATATACCTTTTTAATTCTTTCGTACGAATTTCATGAATCGCGTTCCTACGAAAAAACGTACCGCGCGAAGGGAAAAGCATCGAGACTGCAGCGAGAAAAGATTCGATTCGTAGCAACGGATCGTTTCATCGTAACGCATTTCTCCGTTTCTACCTAAGCTTCGATCGAAACAATGTTTTGCTATCATCACCTACACCGATGCTATCCATATATCGAGCCTTTTACTGTTTCAGACGATCTTCGTGGGAGGCTGTGCACCAAAGACAAACAACCATACACAAGAATAACATCTTTCGCGTTCCGCTAATCACAACACTTGGTGCTGCCTGTACACAGACGTAGAGACGACGATGGAAAAACATAGCGCGGTCGTCGTTCGAGCCGATGGAAAAAGTACCGCTTCTATCGGCCGGTTAATGAAGTGGCCTGTGCACGAGAATTGTTTTTGTTCAAAACATACGAACGTAATTACAGATAAAAATCCATACTATTTTAATTCTCATCTATTCTTCCCTTTTTTTTTTCGGTAATCGAAATTCAATAGTTTACGGTTAATTCCATATACAGGTATAATTTTCGTAAGACCATTACCATTTGAATACAGCGATTTTCGAAATGAAACGATCATACGAATAATAAATTCACGAAACACGAATACCACAGTTCTACAGGAATTTTGTAATATCTTAACAAATAAACAGACAAATCATCCATCCGACAGTTTTCTTCGTGTACATTTTCTTTTATTAAAGTCTCAAGAATATACGTGTACATATGATTATGTATTAAAACAATCCATCCGAAAATGTGTGACACCGAACTATCTGATAATCATCCTCTTTGTGTATCGTAGAACGCTTTGTGTATTTTCTAACTCGACGTATAAAACCGTGACGATAATTTAGCCACAGGTGAAGTATATACGTATAGAGGTGAAAAAATCGTGAGGGTTCTATTTAGTACGTTTAACGGAAAATTTTACGCGCTATCATTATCAGGCTATTCGGTTATTCTTAACGATTACGGATATCGGTTATTCTTAACTTAAGTGTTAGGGGCATCCAGTAGAAAGGTCACTTTTAGTGCGAGATTACCCTCTGATCGGTTGTCCGATTAAAAAATACAATGGAAACCTGAGCGTTCGGCACGATCTTAATGGCACTTCGAGAATTGTTTGATCGAGTAATTACGGATGCGCAGTGCGTTTCGATCATGCACACGGTGTATAATACAGGCCACGATATAGCCAGGCTGTAAATTAATCCTTCGTCCGCAGTGTCCTTGAAACTGAAAGCGTTTCTTACGCAGAGAAATTGGAGGTGAGAGAAAAGAGAAATTCGTTTTCGACAATTAACATCGCGTCTAAACTTTTCCACGAAAAGAGTTACACGTTAGGGATTACATGGAAATTTATCGAGACTTAGATATTAAAGAAACATTAAATTCACTATGTATATTTTATTTTCGAATTCCGCGTAGTGAAACAGAAAATGATCGATGTTATTTCATTTACAGATCGACGAGCTACAAATATATAGCGATCAATGTTAAAGCAAATTGAAAAATAAAAGACAGATCGTAATATAAATATAAATTTGTATTTTGATGCGTTACATGAAGGATGACGATGTTAAAAATGTTCTTGTACACGCTTAACCGAGCTTTTAGATTCTTATACGCATAGTTGTATTTTTCTGTCAACTTCACCGTCCTGACACTCGAAACGCGATCATTATAACTTTGCTATATCATGGCTCGTACTATCTGATTATACATTTGATGTAAACATCGTGATTACGTTGATTCGTGCGATCGTTAAGTACTCTATTTAGGTATACGTGAATTACGGTTACTATATATATACAGGGTGGTTGGTAACCGGTGGTACAAGCGGACAGCGGGTGATTCTACGCGAAAAAAGAAGTCGAAAATATAGAATACAAATTTTTCGTTCGAGGCTTTGTTTTCGAGAAAATCGACTTTGAATTTTGGCTCGGTACGCGTGCACTTTATCGCGTCTCGTTATAACGGATCTCACTGTAGATCGTTGTCTCGATTGACGTTATTTTTTTAATTTTTTTAATTTTTATTCTATATTTTCGACTTCTTTTTTCGCGTAGAATCACCCCCTTTTCGCTTATATCACCAGTTACCAACCACCCTGTATATATATTTTTTTATTTTTCTTCTTACTATGTATAAAGTAATTAGCAAATGAGATAGACCTCGTTTTTAGAAACTTGTCCATTATATAAATTAGATTCGAAATTATCGTTATAAGTTAGAATCATAGCCGCGTGTCACTGAAACTTATTCCATGGGAATGAACATCTAAACATAGAACGGTAATAATAGTAAAATACTGATATAATAGTAGTATGGTTGAAACATCTTGAATAAAATTACTTGTATCTATGTAATTGCTGCTATCACAGGAAAAAAATGATTTCTCAATGAAAATGCCAAATTTCGTGAAAATTTGATAAAAGTATAATATAAAATTTACAGATTTATTACACTTTCACAGACATTTACCAGGTCTATCTCTACTCGAATTACCCTACCACCCTCTGTAATCTATCTCTTCCCTTCTTTTTGTCGATTCGTTCATTGGAATTTTTTGTGTACTCATTAACAACGGGACAAGTATTGTGCTACGTAAATTCCAAATGAAAGTTTCTTAAAAATTAAATAACAAAACTTTTAGATATTTTCTATATACCTATACATAAATATACAGGCTGACCCACGAATTGGTCGCCACGATTTTTCAAACACTACCGATTAGCTGACAAGAAAGTTAATCAGCTTTAAATCGGCTTCGAAGTTTCTTATATCGTGGTTTGTAGCCGATCGAAAACCGATCGACCTTCGTTCGAAACATTTTCGCGTCATTTTTACCGAAAATGGTGGAAATTTCGTGCACCACCCTGTATATATTTTGTATGAGAAATATTTGTATTATTTTAACGATATTTTGAATTACAGAGAGCCTCAATTGTGTCGAATCGTGGAACATATTTTTCTATAAATACATATACGTTTAAAATATCCTGGAAACGAGCGCGACAATAGACGCAATGCTCGGCAAAGAAATTCCTAAAAATGGAATGAAAATTACTGCATAAAAGGATATAACAGAAAAGAAAATAATAACAAACGATACTCTGAAATTACCGAGCGAATACTATAAAAGAGAGTAAAACAGCGTTTGCTAAAAGAAAAATTGTTCATCGAGAAGGTGCAATTGAAATGGGAAATTCGTCGGGAAAAACAGCCATCGATTACCGTGAATCGAATTCGTGCAAATTTGAATAAAAGATCGACTGTGAATTCCCGCCATTTTAATCTGATTAAATTTCGCGTATCGATAAGTTTGCGCAAACTAAATCGGTAACAATTCATGCAATACACACACGCAGAGAAAGAAAATAAAAGATATTGATCACTCGTGTTGCTATTGGTTAATGCTAGATACATTCATAATGATCAATTGTTTCCCATTCAAACATCACACGCTATCGTTAAATACGAATCGGTTTGCGACATTGCAAATTGTTCTACGATTCGTCAAATCGCACGTATTTCTGTCTTACGAATCTAATTGCAAGAACTATAGTCTTTACATGTTCCGATCGAATTGGTAAATCTATTTACGAAAATAGAACACGCTATTGCAAGTTCGAGTGATCCGAGTTCGATGCTTTAAACACGGAGGACCATACGCTGTCCACTCGAAAAGAGCAACGATCGATGATACAATTTATTTACAATATCGTGTTGCAAAAATGTGAATTAAAATGCTTAAAACAATTAGAAAATCGCTTATCCTTGTAATCTAACAGAAAGAAGCAGATAGCTGATATGAAAAAATTAGATATTTCTCGTCGAATTCCTAATTTGTTATGCGAAATTACGAAACAAATTGCGATAGGTAGATTCTCGATAAAAAAAAAAAAACGCAAATCGAATAATTCTATATCGCATTTTAATCCGAGCCTTCGTTTCTCTGATACGAACGATCAAAATTTCGGAACGTAGCGCGAGAATATGTACGTTCTCTCGTTCAACTTCGATCACAGTTGTCTCGAAAACGAAAATTCAAACTGAAAAATGGTAAAGGACACTTCGATTGTTCCTTTTTCTATCAAAAATAAATTGACCGTGAAAATGATTAAAATATGGACTAATTTTCTAATTATTTTGAGCACTGAAATCGTTCAATTGTCACGGTTGGCTCATCGCAAACAACAGATTCTTCCATTTTTATATATATATACGATATCGAAAAATAGAAAGTAAGTTTCATGAAATATCGATGATGAAAGTAATATCACTTCGTTTATGAAAATACTGCTTTTACGACGAGCTTCGGCCCTTAAACTACTTTACGTGCATAGTATGTGTATATATATGTGTGTCGTAATATATTTGTTTAATGAGAAATAGATAACACGAGAGACAGAATCTCCGTAGATCGTAATATAAGTCGTTAATTGATTAATTTGTAGCTATTAACTGCCGTTTACTAGAAGAACGCTAATTTCTAAGTAGACAGAGATTCAATCGCAGAAATCGTTCGCTTAATCCCTTTGCCGAGACAATACGAAATCAGGTGAGAGAAATTAAACGGGAAAAGTAGAAATTTTGTTTTGCCCATTAGCATCAATTTATATGTACTACGACATTGAAAAAAGTATAGACGACAATTAAAATCACAGCAAAGAGATTAATCGTTACGCGTTACTATGTACAATGCTGTATCTACATTGTTCATAAAAAAATATATATTTCCGCTATTACAAACTACCAATTCTCGAACGAGGCTTTCCCGAAAATTGCAGAATACCTGTACAAAAATTGGTAACACGATCTTTAATAACGTCCATACACGATGTGGAAATTCAACGAGAGAACATTGCGCTCTCTCTCTTGGGTTTCTGCAATCGAGATAATTTTGGCGAAACATCGACAAAAGCGAGAAAAAGACCAGCTTCGACAAATAACAACGAGCGAAGAATAATTAACATAATAATACTAGACGTTCAACTTTCCCGGAAAATTGATAAAACTTCGTCAAATGGAGGGATCGATGTTCGAAGAATATAACAAAGATTCATTTTCAAACCTACGTTTCTCGCAGAACGACCGATCGTTCTAGTTCCAGCTACCATTCTGGATCATCGAGAAACCTTTAGGAGGGAAAATTCCAAAAAATACTCGATGCACCGTTGATTCGATTGGAAACGGGAAAGAAATCAACGTATTAACACGATTACGTCAACTTTGCTCTTAGGACAAACACCAGCGTCGCTGATCTTCGATCCATGAACAGAACACGCAAGCTTATCGACCAGCATCCTCCATTGCGAAGGCTAATCAGCGAAAAATATAACTCGGCGAACGATCGCGCGATAGTTTCATCCCTCGCGATTCTAAAATCGATGCGTTTCGATGCAATCGACGATTTGAGAAAAAAAATTGAGAATTTTTCTTTAAGTGGCTGAAGCTATGGAACACTTGGAAATTTGTAAATTGGAATATTTGCGTGCAAAACGGACATTCGTTAAGGCATCCGATACTTTGACATTACGTGATATCACTTTTATCGATTTTAATTAAAACAGAATTCTACTCTCAATTAGAATTTATTATTTTAACAATGTGATTTTGATTCGATTTTATCTTATTTTTAGTTCCTGATCTGGGAATAAATCGCGAGAGATAAGAGTACGCGCTTTTTCAGCGAAAACTCATTTAAATCGTTTAACGAATCTAGCAAACTTTCAGGCACGTTCGACGGTATAATAAAAGTCTCGAGGAACCGTCTTCTAAAAAAATTGGGACGAATGAACGATCACAGGTAAGGTTGCGAATCAGTTTTATCAAACCTCGTTACTAACTCTCGAATAATCGACAGATTATCCTCGCGTAACCTTAAAGCGTTAATGTCCGATGAAATTTATGACACGAAAAAAGTAGAAAAAGAGTTTAAGATTATAAATAAATCGAGATTTCTTTTCCCAACGCTAACTGTATGTACAATATTACTTAATCCATAAAAAAAAAAGTTATTAAGCTTTGTAGAATTGCAGAAATTTTCGTCTTCTCCGTTTCATTGCAATCCACGTTCTTCGCAGTAGCCAACACAAAAGTTAGTCATTTGACGACGTTCAAACAAACGACGATCGTAGAAATCGCTCGTCACACATTATGTTTCTTATTATTGAAACAAAATTTCGTCGAGATCTTTCAAACTCGAGTAATTTTAATAGAGCAAACAAATTGATTTAAAAGAATTAACAAGCACTTGTTTTCGCTCATCAAACAACTTCAAACTTATTCCAAAATATTTGTTACTTGTTTCAAAATCTTTTTTTAAAAACTATGGCCTAAGGCGACACAGATAGAGAGCTTGATACTCTTCTCGATCATCGTTCATGATTTTTGGCTCTTCTTCGTTTTCACGCAAAGTTTTCACAATTTTTGGAAGAGTTAATCTAATGTCGTGGACTTAACAATTTCAATTCTGTCATTCATTATGCTCCAATCGAAGGCGTTCACATTCGTCAAATTCGTGAACACTTTCGCACAATCGTTCAATTGCATCTGCAATACTCAAAAAATTCGATTCCAGAGATTATCAAGGAATCTAAATACTCTGTTGCCAATTTCTTCAATCTCCGATCGCTATAAACGTTCGCAAACTCTTCCAAACCATTCTAACGCTTCGAATATCCTCGTTTTCTACACCTTAACGTAAAATCTCCAGTACTCGAAAATGGATCATCGAAAAATCCAAATAGTCTAATGCTACTTTTTTAAATCTCAAATTTCTACAAACCTTTCCAGAATCTTGCAAAACTATCGTTTCCCCTGGCGTCCTCCTGTTTCTCAAATTTTAATTTTAAATTTCCAGTGCTTCGAAGATTATCGAGATTTCAAACGCGCTACTACTAATTATCATAAACTTTTACAAACATTTCCACTCTGACGCGCCAAATCTTTTTAACTCTTCGGAGTTTCGTCTAGAATTTCCGATACTCCATCCAAGATCATCATCAACCAGTTCATATACGAAATACTCTGACACACTTGCTTCCAATCTCCACTCATCGCAAACCTTTTCAAACCACTTCAGATTATCTGACACCCTGCAAACACATCAAATCACCCTGTTTCTTCGCTTAAACTCTAATCGAAAATTTCGAATATTTCGAAAAATTGCGATCTAAAGATCGGTAACAGGTCCGGACAGCTTAATACCATTCTCGATCATCGACAACCATTCAGGAACCTTCTCTCTGTACGCTGTTCTTCCCTGCTCGTCCACTTTACCATCGTCCTCTTCGTCCTTTCGCTGCCTTCCCTCCTGATTATTCTTCTCGTCTCCTTCCTCTTCGTCTTCCTCTTCATCCTCGGACGAGGACGAAGCGTTCCTCGAGCGTTTCACGTTCACCAAGCTCGGGATGGTTCCCCCTTGGTCGGCGGGATCGATCATCTTATTACGCAGAATGTCCAGCAGCTTCTCCCGTCTGACAAATCACGAGTCAATGAACGTTACATGCGTTCGTTCGCCTATCATCCACTACTCGGCCCAAAGAAATCTCTGTAATGCTCTCTTTAGAAGCGGCAAAAGCAACAGTGAGGTCAGCTGAAAGCCATGCTACCAGCTAGAAGAACAGAAAAAGAATACACACGACCAAAACCGGTCACTCGCGGTTTACCCTCGTCCATTGGCGTCTTGCGGGGTTGTCTTTGAGGTATGGAGGATTGTATAAAGTGTGGAATACGCTTGATATGCAAGGAATATATACACAAGGTGTTTGCAACGTGAAATTACTTTCTATCAGGATTTTTGAGCTGGATGGCGCTCGTTGATACAATCGATCAAAGACGTTCGTTTGTTAATTCGTTTTTGCTCGTTTCGAACGTTCAAATTTCCTAATTTAGAAAATTCCGCTTCGCATTGTGTTCGTCAGATAATTTCCACTGGATCGTTTGACGAACGTGGTTGGAAAAATCAACTCTGTTGCAATTAAAAACAGCGTTCGACGTCGGAATTTCTATCTATCGACTTTTGCGAAATATAATAGGAAAAACAATTGTTTTATAGCACCGTAGAGGAATTATAAATTGGCGAACGTAAAATATTTGTAAAACGTTTAAATCCTGAGATCTCGAAATCCGTCAAACGTTAAGATCTAAAAATTGTTGACGAATTTTCCGCCATTCCTCTCGTGACAAAAACTGAATCGACAATGAAAAGACAAGATTATCTTCTCTCCCTATAAGATAAATATGAGCCAAAGCAAATCACTCGTATCACCAACATCGAACGAACAGTTGATTTTTCAATCTTCTGTTCGCCAAACAGTCTCAACAGCGAACAGAGTGCCATCCAGCCTACAAGTCCTGAATGACTTTTCGCAAAAGATACTTCTCGCATGGTAAATAGACACTACATTATACATAAAAATAATAAGGGAAATTCGGAATATATGTATTAAGAAGTTCCTTTGGAATTTAGCAGGATCGTTCCTTGTCGGTGGCGTTAAACGCGTTTGCCAGCGACAAACAGCCGGCCTCTGGAACTGTTTAAACAACGAATTAATTTGTTGTTTGCCGTTGTTGACGGGGATTCTACGGCGGCTGTTTGCCGTGGAAATTGTAGAAGAAAGAAAATATCAATTTTGTGCGCGTTCGCGCAAACACACACACACACACACGTACACGCAACGCGAGCGCCGGCTTGAAAACATTAAATTAATATAATATTTGATCATTTATTAAATTGCCGCGTACAAACTCGATGCAACGAAACAGAGAATTGCAGAGGAATATCGAGAGAGGGGAAGAAAAAAGAGAAAGAACGGGTAAGAGGAAGAGAAAAATGGAGAAACGTGTATCGGTGGCGGTCGTTATTTCCACCGAACGAACAGATCGAAAGATAAAAATTGACTTTGCTTGTTTAAACTGTACACACCGGGACTTTTATGATGTTTGAGCGAAACGACGGGGATGCAACGAGTATAATCGATAATGATACGTTGATTCTTTCGATCTCGTCCTCGACCATCGATGAAAACCATTATTTTTCCTCCCTTTTTTTTCCTTTTTTTTTTTTTATTTTTCTATTTTCGTTCCTGGAAGGGAAGTTGCGTAACGTCGAAAATATCGACGCTCGAAAACGTGGTTAACATGTTTGGGGATATCGTCGGAACTTTTTAACTGGCACTGTTCAATAGGTCGAAATGCGTATTATACTCTTGCTATTTAGTCAGTCTTAACCCTGTTACGATCCTTCAATTTTTATGTATATTTATGTTCCAGTCTCACTCTCGTTTTGGCAAGCAGAAAAGCTTGCCGTAGTTTAAGAACAAATTTCAGCGTAGAATCGAAACGAAAAATCGCACGTCTCGACAAACATTTTCTGATATTTTTCGCAGACTGAAAATTATTGAAGGAATCGCGAACGATACCGATATGCCTATTTCATGTTCGTCTCTCTCCTCTCTAGGAGAATATTTTAGCATCTTTAATATCTGTCCGATGCATTCCAATTTTTTTTTTTTTTTTTTTTTAATAAAATACTAATTACATTGCGCGACAATCATTAGAAACTTATTAGATTCAAAATGAAATATATAACATAATTATATAATTATTTCCGTAACATGTAAAGATATTAAAATTATTACGTAGCAGGGTCAATCGTCTCGAACTTACGTTTAAAAAAAAGCGTATTTAGTTGAGGATGTTACTTAAGATAATATTTATGATATCGATATAAAAACGTAAGAGATTCTTAAAATCACTTTTACAAAAATTCTATAAGAATATCAAACCTTCCCTATATACCTAATGCCGACGATGTTTAAGTTGATTTAAAAATGATCGATCCAAATTGAGAAAAATCGAACCAGTTGAAAAGTTCAAGGAGAATTAAACTAAAAATATGATACAGGCTTGGAAAACAATGTACACTCGGTATTGAAAATGATAAACAAAGTGATAAAACGCATGCTAGACAAGCTGCAAAAGCCATGCCAACGTGGTAATTTACGCTATTGAAATGTACACACGCTTATCGTATAATTAATTACAGCTACAAAGCGAAAGTGAAAGAATCAGCAAACTCTAAAACCATTTTCCCAACATCTCTTTTTCGCGAATTTCTCAACCGTAGATTTTAACGTCGATGTAATATTGGAAATATATTCGTTTCTTTCATTTTCACTTGGAACACATCGAAACTGTACAAATACGTAAGTAGAAGAAGAGTACAGAAAAGCGAAGATCGACAGATCGCGAAGATACAAAAATGGATAAATAACTTTACGCGAATCATCGAACAGAGACAGATTTCTTTGAAAATACAAAACGATCGAACTCTTCTCGTACTTCGAACGAAAGCCATCGAGGAAAACACACGATTATTAACATTTTCGAACGATCTTAAGCTTGGTTGCAGGTTTCAGGTCCTGGTATATCGCTTCGTTTATATTAGAAATGACACTACATACTTTAGGAGCGTCTCTTATACAACTAGAAAGACACGATAACAATACATGAGAAGGCAACAAAGTACTAGAAATAATGGTGTAGAATGTTTCGTCGAACTATAAAACAATCATTTTATACAATTGGTCCGTAAACATCATAACAGATATATTCTTAAAAGCTAAAACAAGAACCCTTAAAAGGTCCAAGTAACTAAATAAACAATTGACGAAATCACCGAAATACCACGATAAAAACCTACGATACATATCTTGATAAAATACTTCTTTAAAATCGATATTTTTCTTCTTAATCTTTCTTCTTAATCGACACTTGTTCGTAAACTAGAGCATACGCTCAAAATACCTAAAATATTGACTCGAAGGTACCTCCGTTTAAATATTCCGTAAACACAGCGAACCAAGCGAAAGGTCGTTCGTCGAGCCCGAAGGAATAGCGCGAAGCGTGTCCACGAAGAAAAAGGAAGAAAGACAGAAAAGGTCTCTATACGGAAACAGACAGACAGAGAGAAAAAGGAGTGGTACAACGATAGACCTACGTGCTATTCGACATGTACATAGTAGTAGCCTCTAGCAAGCCCTTGAAGCCCCCCTCGCTCAACGGCGACCGTTGGTTCGGTACGTAGCCTAAATGTAGGCGGTGGTGTAGGTAGCGCGTGAAGGTGCTGTCAGGACTCTGGAGGTCAGGATTCCCGTCGAGCAGAGATCTTTCGGCACGAAGGAGCCACCACCGACTACGGTCACTTCCGGGATCTCGGTGATGGCTCGGCTCGTTTCGTCGCCGTCGTCGACGTCGTCGTCGCCGCCGTTCAGACGACTCCGATCTTCGTCCTCGCTCACCGTTCTCCGCGCGTCTTTCGTCCCACTGTCGTTCCTCTCTGCGGCCGTTCCACCCTTCTCCGTTTCGACGAACGATCTCTTCGACACCGAACTAGCCTTCTTCTTCCTCGACTTCTTCGATCCTACTCTCTGATGATGAACGCGCGACAATTCCGCTTCCTTCTTCGACTCTCTTGTCCGTTTCTCTTGCACGTTCGAGGATATCGCGCCAAGGCTCTTGGTCGTAGTCGAATCCGTTTTAGGCTCGTCGTCTCGCGCCGTATCCTCGTCTTTCGTCTTCTTCGAGCTCGAGTTCTCTTCCAAACGATGTTCCGCGAGGACAAGGTCGTGGTCCTCGCG
Source organism: Bombus vancouverensis nearcticus (assembly GCF_051014615.1). Classification (NCBI taxonomy): domain Eukaryota; kingdom Metazoa; phylum Arthropoda; class Insecta; order Hymenoptera; family Apidae; genus Bombus; species Bombus vancouverensis. The sequence continues at coordinate 15,267,493 of NC_134919.1, forward strand.
TTGATCGCAACTCTTGGTCTCTAACGCGAGCTCGGAAGCAGAGAAAGCGGAGCTCTCGTCCAAACTGACGTCCGTGCGATGTTGCTCGAAACTGTTGCTAGCGGTAACTATCAGCGGCGACTGGTTACCACTGCTAGACACCTGACACTGATCATCCAACGACCACGAAGCATTGATGGACGTTGTCGGACTGCTACAATCAACGGTTGGATAAACGTTCGTCTTGTCCGCGACGAAATGGTGAGCCAGGTCCGCGGTTCGGGAACGTAGTAACGAGGTGATGTGTTGTGGGACTATCGAGGACAACGACGGTGTCGATGACGGTGGTGCGGGGATCAGGCTACAGGTGTCGGATAGAGCGGTACGCACGGGGGTGCTGGTTACGTAGGATTGCGTAGTATCGAAAGTAGCGACAGGCGTGACTGATCTTGCGTTTACGCACTTTGCCGCGTGATTCTCGGCCAGGCACTTGGACGCCCGGGCCTCCTGCAGCTCCCGTCTCAGCGCCAGAGTCTCTTCCTCGAACGCGGCGATCTCGCGGCCTTCGTTGCTACGTGCCAATCAACACACAATTTCCACCATGTTTATATATACATATGTGTTCAGCACGCGGAGATCGCGCGCGCGTATTATCCATTAGACGGCGTATGTGTTTTGTTGGTTCTGCGTTTTGTGGGTGGGTGTTTGGTGCATGCGGTCCCATTTTCACGTGCGGGGTGTAAATAATTGAGAAAGTGCGGGTGCAAAGAGAAGATGGAAGGATAAGAAAGCTGGGAGATGGTCTCGTGCATTTTTTTTCTTTTTCGTTTTTAAAAGTGGGTGAAGTTTCTCTCGAATCTCGAGACTGAGTTGCAGCGTTTCTCAAATTCAGGTTCAGTGGATGAAGGTTTGCGACAGGCGAGTTACTAAATATCCAAGTGATCCGCAATAATTTCGACTAATTCACTTACAAACAGCGAGTGTTTTCGCAAAAGCTTTCTGTTAAAATGACGATTCGTAAGCGTTCGCTGGATGGTTTTAGCGTTAGAGAATAGTGTCGCAAGATGCTATTTAGTTTGTGGTAATCATTTAGCGAGAAAAATCTTTAAGAGGATTTTGAAATAGCTTTTAAGCAACGAGTGGCGATTCGTTTAAGCGTTTACTCGATGATTTAAATCGAAAGAACGTTACTGCGATAAAATTAAGTAATTATATTTGGTAACTAACGTCCGTAAAGAGAAATTCTATACCGACGTGTATATTAGATTTTCTGAAATTTAGAAAGGAAAGAAGAGTATGGCTGTATGATAATACGCTGGATACATAGCTATTTAGCGATGAACGTTTCAAGACTGGTTTTTTTTTTAATGATTTTCGAGAAGAGGGACGAATACCAGTTTGCAAAGGGAACGAGTTGAAACTTAAATCTAAGAGAAGAAAGTTAAAGCAATTTCAGCTAGGTAATTAATTTAGTGGTTTTGAAAAATAAGAGATAAATTGCAACTCGCAAGCATTCTGTGAGATCAGAAATTAGCGGTTAGTTTGTTAAAAGATCTTAAAGAAAAGTGTCTAAAAGTAAAAACGAATAGGCTGAAAAGAGGAAAAAATGTGGTAGAAGCTCGAGTGATTATTTGAGAAGTTCTAGCTAAGGTGTTAGTTAGTGCGCTTAATAATTTTGTAGTTCGAATGGTTTCGGTTGTTAAATGTTCGTGTAATATTTTATTTAGAGAAATGAATACTTCTAGAGCTACAAAGGCAAGTTGTTGCATGCTGGTTGTTAGTAATAGACCAAAGTAATTAATTCGGTGATCAGAGATTTCCTATAAGAAAATTGAAAATATTGTATATATATCTTCTATAATATGTTATAGACGACAAAGGAAGAAATAAAGTTCTAGCAACACGGTTGGTGACCGATCTTCTGCGTTAAATCAACAAAAATTGCAACGAAACGTTTTGCTCAAATTAGAAATAAATTCTTCCATAAAAGACAATGAAGTCGTAAATAAAAACACGTGTAAAATTGCAAAGTACATTTTTAATTAACGAAACACTCCTTTTAGGTGACAGAGAAATCTAACGATAGATAAAACGATATAAATAATAGAAATATCGTAATTTTGTTCGGCCTGCTCGAATGCAGGAAAGCGGGGGAAACGACGTGAAAGAAACAGAGGGCGAGAATGGAAAAAATTGGAAAAAAATAAAAAAGAAAAGACTACGGTCTTATACGATCTCTCCGCTGGTTCGGAAAAAGATCCAATAAAAATATGTAATAAAGAAAAGGAAAGTATATCGCAATATGCGACGGCAAATCAAATTTCAAATTTGCTTCCACCGATCAAATCGTAGAAATAAATTATTTCGACAAAGCTACTTTTCCGTGAAATTCCACGCTTATCGCTCGTGATCGCAATTGGAGAAAACGTTGGATCGATAGAAATTCCACGTGGTCTATCGATATCAATGATATTTTACAAGATTTAAATTCAGTGCGAAACGCATACTAGATGAAAAACCACGTGTAAAACAATCCACAAAACCTGTATTTGATAAAAGAAGAAACGATGAAGAAGTAGCAAAGTTTATTACAGGAATTTGCAATAATCATGCCAAACTATAACTGGGTACTCACTTTACGTTCAGCTTCAACATGGCAACTTCCTCCTCCAGTTTTGCTATTCGCCTGTCGCTTTCTTCTTTCTCCTCCGTCAGTTTCATTATTTGATTCTGAAACGATCCGACGAGAAACTCGTGCGTTCATAAATGTTCTTTCGTTAACGTAAAAGGTTTCTATTCTATTTAGAAACAATTTGAAAATTATTGGCGAAGCGTGAATTTATTAGAAATACAGAGACATAAAAATAAAGATGTGCACAGGTTTAATGAATTTTAAGACGGTCGGTCGGAAGAAATCTTTCCCGAAGTTTCTTCCCGTCGGAAGAAAACGAGGATAAAGATAAAAGATAAGGGGGGGGCAATAATACTCGGCACAGATAAGATGGCTCGGCACGTTTCGAAAGAAATCAAACAATTTACATAGCAACCTGCAATTTTTCGCCAGATAACGTTTTACTGGCTTGGATCTCTTTGCTCGTACGATTCTCTAGAACGTGCTCACAATTACCAAGTGCCGTGGAAGAGAAATAATATTTTTGAGAAGAAGCATTTATGATATTCGTTTGCACGTGGTACGATAATTGATTTTCAAGTACGTACGTTCGTACATATTGTACGTTATACGATATTCCTTAAAATCCGCTTAAATTTCTCCATCTAACGCCAGTTGCGATGATAGTCAAAGAATTAAACAACACTGGGAACGTCCTTCGATCGTAATTTTCCAAGATGTAACGAAAATACCAATTGAGTGTTCTTCGTGTGAAACGTTCGTTTCAAGACATCAGATTCTAAGATCATAAAATATTCGCAATCGTAAACGGTCTGCTCGATAGCGATAAAAATTCGTCGCCGACGTAAAGGAAAATCCTTTTGTGAAGAGCGGAAAATCAAAATAGCGAGACGGTGCGAAGAAGAGGATTCCGTGAATCGTCGCGACGGCCACTTGGACCGCGTGAAAACGCGTGGAAATGCCAGAAAGCGAACATGGCAGAAATTTACATGGTCGAAAGTGGAAGGTCCCGGAGGTTCAATTACGGAGATTGGCAACGAGACGAAGAGAGGCTAGCATGGCGCGGACGGCCATCGCTTCGGCTGATGAGGCTAATGGATGGTTGAAACCCGAGAAGACAGAAGAGGAAAAGAGGGAGAGGAAGGAGGCCAAGGGAGAGGCCGTGACAGCCGCTAAGTGCCTCATCCTTCACCCTTCCTCGTCCCTCGACGCACCGTAACACACGGGGCGAAGCGTTCTCTCTTCCTCTGTCTTCCTTTCTACCCCCGTAGCTGACACCCTCATGTGAAACCTAATCATTTTTACCAAACGTCACGGATATTTCGTATTACGTCTACATTAGGTTCTCCGGTATCAGGCTGGGTTTTTATCGAGAACACGAAGCTGCCTTTCGTTTCCTCGGTGAGACCAATTAGGGGATGAAGACGATTTTTACTGCGATGGCAGCAGGAGAATGCAATTGGAGTAAGAGTACGTTTCGAGTCTTTAAATTGAAGCGGTTGCTATAATATGGAGATTCGTTTTTTTTTTTTTTTTGTGAGACTACAAGAAGAAGAAGAAGAAGAAGAAGGTTGTTTTTTTGTGTCAACTAATATTGTACTTTTTCATTTGACCTTGGAGCTGAAGATATAGATATTATTTCATCCTTCCAATAATTTTAGAATTAATTTTAGTCACGATACTAAGTATCGTCTAAGTATGAAATACCTAGGCTCTTTGTACGAGATGTCCTCGTTTGAAAGCATCAGATTTCTCAGATAGGTCGTATCAAGAAATATATCATTTACGTAAAGTATGATTCACACGTTACGTCAGGTAGATTTATGTAATTAATGTGACTTTGCTGAGAGTTGAATTGGAAAGAATAAAACTCACGAAAGAAAACTCGATAACTGAATGGACTCGATAGAGGAAAGTAATTTTAAAAAATGATGCAAAATACTGATCGATTATATATCACTGAATAATTGTTCATTCTCGATTAATATACGCGGTGAAAAATATTGCATTAATCAGTGGATGACCTGATACAATAGGATACCGATTTTTTGTCTCGTATACCTCTAATGTGAAAGTATGAAAGATAGAACAGCAGCAGATATTTTTTATTGATAAAATAACGAAGAGGCAAAGATTCAAATTGAACGTTATCTCTCATGAACAGAATAAATGCGGATATATTTGAGGATTACTTTGGTATGCGGATCCCCTTCTTAGATAATAAGAAATTAATCGAACGAGAATACCAATCTTGATTGAAATACGGAAAAAATTATGTTCTCTTCCATAAATAATAAACGATACGTTGACTAAGTTCGGTGAAACGCTTCATATTAAACAGATCGCTGTGAAAAATTACTCGAGAACAACAAACTATGTATGTATATATTTAAAGGCGGCTTATTCTTTTCAATCGCTAACTCTCTGCTAGACATGAATATGAATACGCTCTAGATACTTCTTACTGTTAATATGAAGCTGCGCAGTCGATATAAATATTACGAAAAACAGGGGAGTCTTTATTTGAAGAACGGTATATAAAAATTCCAACGCAAACGTACATAAATAATCAAACAAAAACAGATGGGGTCTCAGGAAACGCGTACGGACGAACTTGATCGATGAAAATTCGCGCGCAGATGATAATCGAGGAAGGAAAATTGTAAGAAAGGAAAAAAGGGGGAAAGGTGAGAGAGGGGAGAAGCGAAGATCACCTGGCCGTCCTAATCAAACAAAACGTACGAATGCTACGCAAACAATACGTCCATGACCATGTCATGGAAATGCCGAAAGCGTCGGTCGGAGCGGCACATTACCGTAGCCTAACTGCAAAGCAGATTCTTTCTCTTCCTTTCTCTTTATCCGCTTTGTTTTCACTTCCCACGTTTTCTATCCGCTGAATTTTTATCCTGTTTCGAAGTTTCCTGCCTTCTCTACACCGAACGAACTTTTTCACAAACCTATCGACGCTTGAGTCTACGATCGAGAGGACTAGTATAACGATAATACATTGTGTTTGTTTATGGAAAACTTTTACGTTACCGAATCACGATTGTGAGTCACCGACTTTAAATAACTGTGATACGAGTAAGCGTATGGGGTGAAGCGAATTAGTACATAGGGAATTTGATTTAGAAACTAATTAGTAACTAATAGAAATTAATTTTGTATAAGTTAGTTTAATACGTACGTTTAAATTTGCCACTTCCAACGACCTTTGGTTCAGCTTTTCCTCGATCATGAATTTTACTTTTGAAACTAGTACCTCCTCGTATGTTTTGTTGGCTTGCCTGATTTCGCGAATAAAATCTGAAACAATCAAAATATTTATGGGATTAATTTCTTTTTAATTATACGGATTTAATGTAAAAACATAGAAGTAGAGTAACAAAAATGTATCGTAAAATAGAGGTACTAATAATAAGATACTATAACGATTTCCGTTAACATTTACCTGATAACATTCCTGGTTGATAATCCGAAGAACTACACACTGCTAACTTTGTCTTCATACTACCTATTTCAGACTTTGTTTCGTTTAACTCTTTAAACAGTTGATTATTGCTCTTTTTCAGTTCTGTCATCTGGAAGCAAAATTACGCGATTATTGATTACATCTCTGTAATGCCTTAAATATATACCTGTGTTTATGTGGCTATAATCTATGTTTATTTATTAAGGAAAACTACTCACCTGTTCGATAAGAGATAGAACTAACTTATTGCTACGTCCAACTGTAGTAATGGAGCTACCACTGTCGGCGCTATCAGAGTCTTCGCTCTGACTCTGTACCGGTGCTTCCGCAGACCCAAGACCAGGGTCTGAATACCTCCGATGCTCTGAATTTATCTCATCTCCATTTATTCCATTGTTCTTATTAGCAGTAGATGGCAAACTCGCGTAATCTCCGTTCTGATAGTTAGCAGGGACAGGAGATCCTCCCCCATTTTCTTGTAAACTCGTGTAACCATTTGCCATAGAATTCATATTCAAGTTCAATGGTTGATTTTGATTACAATGTCGTCGGGGTCTACTGTGAACGGCTCTTATACCAGAGACTGGCACCGGCTGATACAGTCTATACATGGTTGGTAGTGAAACAGGCTCCATGGTATATGTCATAGGCATCTGCGTATAACCACACATGCTAGGGTCAGATGTTGTAGTAAAGAGACGTTGTCCATTGTTCTGAAAGTTTTGCGGCATGTTAGACTGCCACAATAACTGTGGATACTCCATTCCAGGTACTATATCGTTATTTTGATCGTTTTGAAAGTTGTTCGTCCACGAGCTAAGCATACTGCTTTTCTTACTGGGTCGTTTTTTGTTCTTCTTGGAATGACTAATAACATCCTCGCGATTCTCTAACCTCGAAGCGTCTAACCTGCTGAAGATTCATCAAAATTATACAAATTGACAACCATGTATCTTATGAACCACGAGAAACATCGCGTCTTACCTTTTATCCATTTTTACGGGATATTATACACTGTGTTAGAGGTTAGCCGTGGATCAACACTCGCGATGTACGTGACATGGAGACTCAAACAGATATCGTATCGTAATGCGTACGCTGGAATACTGACTTCCTGACTCGTATAAAACTTAAACTTACTAATTCACGTTACAGCATGAGTAGTGCATAATAGATAATAGTAAATAAGGACTAAGGACGGTAAACACTCGGCCTGCTCTATTCTATTCGGAATCGGTCGTTATCACTTCGTGGCTGATTGGTTGAATGAATCCCTACCATTTCGTTGTCACAAAACATGATTAGTTCTAGAATGACACCGCGAACTTTACTTTTTAGTTCTTAAAAACATATTATCGTATTATATTACGCTAATTATGCTACACTTTTTATAATTACTTTTACGCACGCTTTCAAACTTGCCACGTGCATGTACTTTTCGATGTAAATCCTCACATTTATTTGGAAATAAATGCTAAAACATAAATATCATTAGTTTGTTAAAAAAAAGATACAACTAAGAACTATTTCTTAGAAAATCAGTTTAAAATAGAACATTATTAACTGGTCAAGCATTTAACAAAAAAAAGATTTGTTTCTTTTTACAACTTAGCTAATAACCTAATAACCTTTGGGTTTTCAAAGACTTTAATAAAATGTTTATTTAAAATGCAAAAAAATTTTAATGCATTATTTATTATTAAAAAGAGGATTACCTATCTTATCGATGTACTTGACAAATTATATCACGATTATAATTCTCCTCAGATTCTATGCACATTTCTGTTAAGTTTGGAACTTCGCAGTTCCACAAAATAAAAATAATTGCATTGTGAGGTTGTCAATGTACTTAGACACATTTATTGTTCTCTTTACATTTAGCTTACATCTTTCGTTTTAACGACAAAATAAAGGAATGATATAAAGTATTATAAAGGGCTATCTTTTTAAATATTCCAAATTTTTGTTTACTTATAAATTCACGTTCGAATACCGCCTGTGATATCAAAGCGCTGCACGCATGCGTCAAAGTAATTCTTCCAAGCTCCCAAGTGACGTGGCTTCAATGACGGCACGAGTCGTGCTGTTACGGTGAAATTGTGTCGTTTTAATATAATTGTAAAACAATATTGTAACTATGAGAATTTGATAGTTGAGATTATTTAAGATACTTTCAAACTCATTGTCGGGAAACGATAATTAAACGTTGATTTAATTAGGTATGTTTAACCTAAAATCATTAATTGCACCTTTACACTTGTCACATATTTAGAAACTGTATGTATAATAGGAATTAAATATCAGTTGAATTTGTTATTATATGGTATTCGTTAATCATAGAAAAATGACTACTTATGAAGATTTCATTCAACAAAATGAAGACCGCGATGGAGTACGTATCACTTGGAATGTTTGGCCTTCTTCACGTTTAGATGCCACCAGACTTGTCGTGCCATTAGGAACACTTTACCAACCGATCAAAGAAAGGCCAGATCTTCCACCAATACAGTATGATCCTGTTCTTTGTACAAGATCTACTTGTAGAGCAATTTTGAATCCACTGTGCCAGGTGGATTACCGTGCTAAGCTATGGGTGTGCAACCTTTGCTTTCAGAGGAATCCTGTAAGAACCAAGTCATTTTATTTTGAGAACTAAACAAAATTATCTTTTCTTAAGAAATAAAATAATATTTTGATATTTAATATGTTTTCAGTTTCCTCCACAATATGCTGCTATTTCAGAACAACATCAGCCGGCTGAATTGATACCGAAGTTTTCGACAATTGAATATACCATAATGGTAAATAATATCTATAAATCAAGGTGAAGCAGTATTTTTATTAATCCACAGGATCAATATTGATTGTTATTTTTATACAGAGAGCACAATGCTTGCCTCCTATTTTCTTGTTAGTCGTGGATACATGTATGGATGATGAAGAACTAGGTTCCCTCAAAGATTCATTGCAAATGTCACTTTCTCTGCTCCCATCTAATGCCCTAATTGGTCTTATTACATTTGGAAGAATGGTCCAAGTTCATGAACTAGGTTGTGAAGGATGTAGTAAAAGTTATGTTTTTCGGGGTACTAAGGATTTACAACCAAAACAAGTCCAAGATATGTTGGGTACATATTTTTATTTTTCTATAATAGAATAAAACAATGTAGAATAAATATTTATTATAGAGTGTTATAGGTATAGGCAGACCAATGCCGGGTCAAAATCCAAATCAACAAAGAGGACCAAGTGGACAACCACTTCCGCCAGCTAATCGCTTTTTACAGCCTGTACATAAGTGTGATATGAGTTTAACAGACCTTCTGGGAGAATTACAACGCGATCCATGGCCGATCGGTCCGGGAAAACGTCCATTGCGATCAACTGGTGTCGCACTAGCCGTTGCTACTGGTCTTTTGGAAGCCAGTTATGCTAATACAGGAGCTAGGTACACATTTCATTTGTATACATTGTATTTAAGTGTTTTGAGTATATTTTACTATTATTTTCAGAATAATGTTATTTGTCGGTGGGCCTTGTTCTCAAGGACCAGGTCAAGTCGTAACGGACGACTTAAGACAGCCTATTAGATCTCACCATGATATTCAAAAAGATAACGCCAAACATATGAAAAAGGCGACTAAACACTATGATTCTCTCGCGTCACGAGCCGCAACCAATGGCCACATAATAGATATATACTCATGCGCTCTCGATCAAACTGGTCTGTTAGAAATGAGACAATGTTGTAACTCAACAGGTGGTCACATGGTCATGGGAGATTCTTTCAATTCTTCTCTATTTAAACAAACGTTCCAACGTGTGTTCGCTAAGGATCATAAAGGCGACTTGAAAATGGCATTTAATGCGACATTAGAAGTAAAGACATCGCGAGAGATCAAAGTTTCGGGTGCGATTGGACCCTGTGTGTCTCTGGGCGTAAAAGGATCGAGTGTCGGAGAACAGGAAGTAGGATTAGGTGGAACGTGTCAGTGGAAATTTTGTTCCCTTACGCCATCCAGTACTACAGCATTGTTTTTCGAGGTTGTTAATCAACATACTGCGCCGATTCCTCAAGGTGGAAGGGGCTGCATTCAGTTCATCACACAGTATCAACATAGTAGTGGTCAACGAAGAATCAGAGTTACTACGATCGCTAGAAAGTACGTTAATATAATCATCCAATTATTAAATATTATTGTATTTTAAATTACAATATTCTTCATTACAGTTGGGCGGATGCATCAACATCTTTGCATCATATAAGTGCTGGTTTTGATCAAGAAGCAGCAGCTGTTCTTATGTCACGTTTAGCGGTATTTAAAGCAGAGAGTGATGACGGACCAGATGTTCTAAGATGGGTCGATCGAATGCTTATCAGATTGGTTCATATTTTTTACTAAATTAGCATTTAATATTTTACATGGCATACGTAATTTTTTTAACGTTAAGGATTTCTGTAATAGTGCCAGAAATTCGGAGAATACGCAAAAGATGATCCAAACAGTTTTAGACTTGCAGAGAATTTCTCTTTATATCCTCAATTTATGTATCATTTGCGTAGATCGCAATTCTTACAAGTATTTAATAATTCCCCCGATGAAACTAGTTTTTATAGGTCAGTAGCTGTTGTACTTCTGTGTTCCGATCAATCGAAACGCTTCGTTACTAATCGAATTTTACATATTACAGACATATGCTCATGCGAGAAGATTTAACAAATTCTTTAATAATGGTGCAGCCAATTTTGTATAGTTATGGATTTAGTGGTCCCCCAGAACCAGTTTTATTAGATACTTCGTCTATTCAACCAGACAGGATTTTATTGATGGATACTTTCTTCCAAATCCTTATATTCCATGGAGAGGTAGTTATTTGTTACTATTACTTATGATTACTTATAATAAACGATATGATCGTAATGAGTTTAATTTATTACAGACCATTGCACAATGGCGCCAATTAAAATATCAAGATTTGCCGGAATACGAGAATTTCAGACAATTATTAGCAGCGCCTGTTGATGATGCCGCTGAAATATTAGCTGAACGGTTTCCTGCACCAAGATATATTGATACTGAACAAGGTGGTTCACAAGCGAGATTTTTATTGAGTAAAGTAAATCCAAGTCAAACCCACAATAATATGTACGCCTATGGAGCGGTAAGTATATTTTGTTTTTCATTTTTATTCCTAATGATGCGTTTCATTTACAACATAAATTTTTTCTATATCAAACTATTTTATTTGTTGTTCACTTTCAACAACATTAAATATGAATCAATCATACGTAACTAATAATTTTTTTTATTATCATTTTTATCACCGTGATCCTGCAACCAGGGGATGCCGATACCCAGTGGGGTGTGTTCTTCATTCATTTGATAATTATATTTCTCTTATTATATTTGCTTTCATTGCTTTGGTAATGGAATTTGATCGAAAAAATTTACAGACCTAGACAGTTGATATCTATCTATGCAGTAAAATATTTATTTTCTCTTTATCATACACGTTTCTTAACAGTAGTAAAATAACTAACATATTAATCGTTACTTCGAAAGTTTACAGGAACATTAATATTGAGTCGTTTTAATTTATCTGACATTATTTAACACAATTTCATGTTGCTATAAAGCAAGCATAAAATTCTACACACTTTAACAGTTTTTTGTAGCAGTATTGTCACAATTCACTGGTGGTTGGCATCAAGACATCTTTTTTCTTAAAATATATTTTTATCAATTGTAACTAACTCTAATATCTTTTCTTCTTTTTTTCTATGGATTTGGGAATAAAACTCTTTGATTCCTCTCTACTTCTACAATTATCAATTGTAATTTCTAATTAATTGTTATTATGATTTAGGAAAGTGGAGCACCTGTCTTAACTGACGATGTCAGTCTACAAGTATTCATGGAGCATTTGAAAAAATTGGCTGTATCATCCACGGCTTAAAATGCAGCAATACAAAAGATATTCTCATTGTTTTGCATATGCAAAATTTAATGCCTCAGACACTATGATGATAATTGACACCTATAGTTGCAGTCTATTAAGGAAGGTAAAATAGATACAGTAAGAATTTCCATTATAATGAAAATATACGATTAATGAAATATATAATAATTCTCCAATATTTTTTCCGAAGTCAAGATATAATTCATGTACAAATAAAATACATAGTATTAATGTAATACATATTTTACATCCATGTTTCCATTTTTTTAATGTGTCATTAATATCATAACTTATTTTTCAAGAATGCTCTTTATTATAAATGTGGTCACGTTCTCATTTTCTTTTGGAAAATTGTAAACAGTGAAGCAGAACGAATAATGGATTAGTTATTGTAAACAACAGGTTAAAAATCTGTAATGGCAATCGAGTTTGTATATTATGAATCGTAAAAATATATAATATTGTACTATTTTTTATTAATTAAAACTGCAGCTGTTTTAATAACAATTTGAAAGAAATGCAATTTACGATATCTTTCCTTTTATTGTACCATTAAATACCAAACGTTATTCAACCTTATCACAAACCGGCGGATGTAACAAAAGGTAATTGTATTCATTAATATTAATTATAAATCTTCTTACATATGCTCAACACATCAGCAAATTGTGCATCATCTAAACAAAAATAAATAAATTAACTAAGGAATCGTATAGACATTTTTTGCTCCACATCTGTCCTCTCTAGTGCTTTAGAAAACTCCTCAAATGAAATCATTCCATCACCATTTTCATCAGCCTCTACTATAGTTCTCTCTGCAATGCTAGTTAACTGTTCTTCGCTAAAATAAATAAATAAAAATTGTTCAGATATGTAATTGTTACTTTATATTGAAACTGATAAATCAGAACTACTTTCTTACCTAATATTTGCACCAACCATCATGTGCAAAATAGCTAGAAGTTCATCTTTCGAAATTAAATCATCATTATCTAAATCATACATTTTGAAAGCAACTGAAAATAATAAGAAACTTATAATATATTAAGACCTTTTTAACTAGATTTAATCAACAACATATTATTGACTTACATTTCAGTTTCTCTTGTCTAGAATTTAATCTATTAGGGCTATTCTTTTTAATGGGTCTGAAATGAGCCAACACTTGCATAAATTGCAAGAAATTCACCCTATCATTACCACTTTCCTCAAAGAAAGCATTTACAATTCTATCGCCAAGAGGATTTATTGCTAATTCTGGGATTCTCAGGAAATCTTCTCTGCTAAGTGTTCCACAATCACCACGATCAAGACTTGTGAAACGACTATATAAGCGTTCAATTTGGTTTGGTGTAACTATAATTACATCAAAATAATGATATAATGCTTATGCATAAACTTACATAATATTTGAATACATATGCATACATTTGAACAAGAATATCATAAACAAAACAGTGAATATGGATATCATTTAAAAATATTATAAGTATCTTATAAATTAAACTTACATCCAGTAGCTTCTTGGATTTGTGCTATTTCCTCTTCACGTAAAAGAAGACTAGATCTGTTACCCATATTTTTTTCGTGTAATAATTAAAATATTTTGTAATAAAATAATTTGATAATTTGAACTAGGTTCGACTAATCTGCATATTTAATTTCCTTGGTCAAAGTACAGTCTCCAAATATAATTCCCTGACAGGTTGACAGGCTAACCACAATCGTAAGTGTCAAAGGTAACTGATAATGTAGAAATTTCACTCAAAGTCGAAGCTAATATATGTGTGCCTGTACACTATACAACATACAATACTACAATCGACTCGTGGCAGTATATATGTTGCAGAAGTATTCTGATAAACAAATTGAATGTATTTAACATTAGTATGACATAATCAAATAATTTTTTAAAACCATCTTCTTTTATACGCTAAGTTTTTTTACAGCTACCTGCGATTTGTAATGTTAATGTTATTCTTTACTAATATTATTAAATGTTACAACGAACCAGATTTTCTCTCTGACTGAACATAACTATATTCAACAAAACATGCTTCGTGCCAAAATTGGGAAAAAAAACTAAATTTCATATTCTAGGAAACCCTATGACTACTATCAGCCACTATTCCATACTGGAGTTTAGGGGAAATTATCCGAAAATTGAATCATGAAAAAACAACATGGAAGACAAAAAGGTTCTCGTTTTGCGCATGTATGACGTGTTATGAATGTCTCAGACAGAGACAGAAATACTCTACTCATCTCTGTCTGTCTCGTAAAAACGAGAATCCATTTTCTTCCATGTTGTTTTTGCACAACTCAACTTTCAGATGGTTTTCCCTAGTGAATGTCGGGACCTGTTTATATGATCGTGACCGGTATTGTAGGAATCCCTAACAGACATTTCATAATTCGTAAGGTGTTCTCAAGTCATATTATTCAATAAAAAGTTCATAATAAAATGAATTTCTTTATTTATGTATATTAAATTATGGATAATCAATATCATGCATTAACATCCCTTTATCTATCCTCCATTTAATGAAAACTGATTTATTTAGAAAAACTTTTCCTTCCGTATCGTTTTTACTTTTTCTCTTGAAATAGAAAGTTATGTGAATCCATGTAATTTATATTCATAAATTACTTATTCGTTACTTTGTACTATTATCCAAATTACAATTTTTCAGAAAGTCATTTAAAAAATTTTTATAAATTTGAATAATTATAAATTCCCGCTGCAGTTCTTCAATTCCAACGTCAGTAACTAGGAAGTGACGTTCCTACAGCATAGTGTCCACGTAGCGCCTCAACTTCTGACGAGCGCAGATTTTTATACGTATACCGTACACGCGGTATACGTCAAACAACACTTTGTGAATCGCCCTCCAATACTACAAAACGTGAGTACAGTGTTTTGGAAACCAACTTTCCGATTTTTTTAAAGAAAACTAAGAAAAATATTAATAATACGCTAGAGAACATTTGTTATAACCTATAAATCAAATTCTATTATTAAGGAATTCAAAATTGAATATATATAATCTATCTAGTTCAAGTGAGATATAACAAATTATTAGGCGCACTATATGTTCAAAAGCATATGTAATTTGCACATCTATTTGTTTGTTCTAATTTGTAAAAATCGGGTGTAACTGTGACTTACTCAATGTGTTGCTTCGTTACACGTACATTTTACTTTCAGTTGCTCGAACATAATGGATCAAGTGAAGAAACTCACCGAACCTGGACGTCAGTTCGCGAAAGACAGTATTCGTCTTATTAAACGATGCACGAAACCTGATAGAAAGGGTAGGTTTTTAATAAAGTTGATTGACAAATGAGTTTCGACTGTAACTCATTGTACGATGATTTTTAGAATTTCAGAAAATTGCCATTGCCACTGCCATTGGTTTTTGTATAATGGGATTTATAGGATTTTTTGTTAAATTAATCCATATTCCAATTAATAACATCATTGTGTAAGTAGATTTGGTTGTGTACTCTTTACATTTATTCAAGTAATTATATTTATATATCTTTTTTCGTTTTAGGGGTTCATAAGCTCACACTAAATAGGTACAATTAAGATATAATAAGATTATTTTCACTGTTTTCTCCCATTATGTATCTTTATTTATAAGGTAAAATTATGTATTTCATTTTGAATTGATTGTGATTGAGACATGAGAATGTGTGTGTATAATATTAATATTGAATTTTATAATAAAATATGTGTGTAATATTCTTACTGTTTGTACTTTTTTTAACATTTAGACTTTTCTTTTAAAACTTACGGAGTATCTTGAAGCAAAAATAAACATTAGATGATTAGTATCGAAGGCACTTTTATTTGAAGAATAAAATTTTCCCTTAGGGGTTACAACAATAAGATTTTGTCAGCCATTTTTCTAGCTTCAATTCAATGCATTTCTCCTAAGAAAAAATAGCTGTCGCATGGAAAACCACGGCCAGGTACTCAGTAATAAAAAGACAATAGTACGATTTTGTTACAATGAATAAAATCCTATATACTGTTTGCTATTGGTTATTAAAGTTATTCTGCACTTATCCTCTAGAAAGACTTCGTTTTTAATATACTTTACTAAGAAGACAACCAACCTATAGGCCAGATACTATAAGCGACTGTATCTGGGATTTTAATAATGGCAGTATATATTGGATAGCAAACGTAATTATATGAAAATACACTCTATATTTTATTTTAAAGAATCGTCAATTTTGTCCGTGATTTTTTGACAAATGTATGTGTATATGTATATTCCGTAAGCATCGGAATATTTTTCGTTTAAAATAAAATGCAATACTTTCGAACAATCTGCGTATTAAAATCAATTGTGCATTTTTAGCATATTAATAAT
This sequence comes from Bombus vancouverensis nearcticus, assembly GCF_051014615.1. Classification (NCBI taxonomy): domain Eukaryota; kingdom Metazoa; phylum Arthropoda; class Insecta; order Hymenoptera; family Apidae; genus Bombus; species Bombus vancouverensis. The sequence goes on from NC_134919.1 coordinate 15,283,925, forward strand.
AATTATTTCGATTATTTTCGGATTCTTTTCTAAATGTGTCAACGATAGAAAAATCTCGTATATAAATATAAACTCTGTTTCAATATATCTGATATACTATTACTTTCAGAACTCTGCATTAGTAAATAGACATCGATAATATACGCTTAACATGTGTATTAAACTATTAAATACTCTTTTCGGGCAACTTAATAAAATTTATATAAAAAGCAAATATATATAATATCTATATATATATATATGTATATATATATATGTAGCACCACACGTGTGACTGTTACGTGTTCGTCCTACGCGTAAAAAAAAGAAATCATTCTTAATGCTCGTGGACGCTTTTTTCTTAATCTCGTGAAAGAAGAACAAGAGGAAGACTTTGTCTCACTTCCGCTTTATGAAGTGCAAGGAAAATCTTCTCTTTCGTTAGATCAATCGGCGGTAACATTCCGAATGAATGAAAAGCATCTTTTAGTCCGTGGACACGAAAAAGCGTTTCACTATTTAAAGTAGCTTTCGGCTAAGAATTAAACTAGCTTCCGTACATTGCAAGAACGCGTAAGCGTAGCCCAGAGTGCGTTTACTAATTTTTTCCCACCGATAATCTTGTTATAAAGAAACAAAAATATTCTCTGATCGATATTTCTGATGGTTCTTTGGCATTCCTCCTTGTCACTATTACATATACATTCGTGTATTAAAAATTTTAACGATTACGAACGATCAGAGTTGTAATATAAAAGAAAATTAAGTTGTAACAAATTTTTCCACGCAAACGCACTGAGGGAGGGTAACTACCCACGAAATTGAGGTATGTCGTTCGGTCATTGTCATTAATCGTCATGTATATCGTGTTTTCGTTAACTGTTAATGACGCATACGTGTTTGACATGTGCGTGTCTGCGAGTGTAAATACAATAACATACGTAAACTGTATAAAATATGCACGTTTCACAGTATTAAATATATCGTTTTCGATTATTCGTATAATTATAAGTATCCTTTGAGAACGCGTCTCGTAATCACGTCCCAATGCACGTGAGATAGTCGTAATCAATATCAGAGGACCTATTTTATGCTGAGTTACAAATTATACTTTTCTGTTCTCACTGGTGAATCGAGATGTCGCGTATAAAATAACGGCACTTGACGCGAACCGCCATTTGTAAAAGAAATTCTCGACTCTTACCTAAAGCAACGAAACACCTTTGCGATGCTCAATCGTTTTTACTACATCATGTTCATAATCCACAAGTATGTTTCTTTAGAAAACAATCATACAATACGGTAAAGAATAAAATAAGAATTTATAATCTCTCTTTGTATAACGTTCGATACAAATATATCGATATTAATGAATCGGGTATCGCAAAGGTGATTCGTTTCTACCTTACATTTATCGATTACATTAATTATACCTTAGAATGTCACAGTACTTATGTTCAAGGAATCGGTTACTTATTTTCAAGAAAGGGTTACTTTCAAGGAATGTCTTCAAGCGTTCTCCATCGAACGCTTCGAGTATAAAGGGACATATATTAAAAAAAGAAAGAAGAAAACAGGATGAAAGAAGAAGACAGGAGCGCACCGTTATTACAGTAATCAACTTACGAACTACAGACTTGCGATTAACAGAGATGGGAGATCCAAAAGATTCGGTCTACCGGAAGTATTAAGAAAGAGATCAGGGTCGTTTCTTGTAATAATCTACTAACTAATAATATCGCTGACTAATGAAATGACAAATGATAAGTTACAGTTACAGATTTCTTCTTTACAATTTTACAATTCTTTCCGCAAATAAAATAATCGAATAATCTCTAATTTATAAAAATTCCTTTATAAATTATAAATGAAAAGCAATTTTGGTATTGATAATTTGTAACTTGTGACTTTTAATATCCTTCGAATGATACTAGTTCAGTAGGATGCAAAAGGACCCAGAATAATCTCGAAATCTCGTTCAAAACTCCTAAATCGTCTTCAAGACGACGTTTCCGCTAACCGACATAGGTATTTTCGCTTTCTTGCGTCTTCTTGGAATGCATACGACTGTTCTTTCATCGTTAGACGATCCTAGATTCTTAACCGAACAACGTACCATATTCGTCAACCGGTAAACCGAATCTTCACAAGGACTACTCCTGAAAATGGCGCGGTAGACGTTTTTAGAACGTCTATAAAGCTACTAAACCGTACAACCAGCGTTTGAAGTCGGCACGAAGGGACTCTCTTGTCGATAAAAGTCACCCTCGTACTCTTCCACCTTTACCGGATATTCTGTCACACAGTTTTGAGGCTGATTCAATGCTGGCGGAGGCTGCACAAAGTTCTCCTGGTAACTGGGCAGCTGCAAAGGTTCTGCAAACTGTTGGTACGAGGTATCTGTGCCACCTTGCTTCAAGCAAGTTGGTCCATGGAGACTCAACATGTCTACTAGCCTGCGCCTCTGCGTTTCCAGCTCCTGAATCTGCGACTTCAGGTCGTGGTTCTGCGTTTCCAGGATCTCTGATTCCTGCACCAAGGTCACTGTCTTCTCGCGTTTCTTCAATCGACATTTGGTAGCGGCTATCTTGTTCCTCTCGCGTCTCCTTCGGCGCCTTTCCTCGTCCTCTGGAGTTAGCTACAAAAATTTTAGATCTTTAAGAACCATTCTAGTCTTGTCTTATCGTTAGAAATCTTTTTAGTACAGCAATGTGCAAAAGCTTTAGGCTATTTAACGACCTCGCAATAGCAATTGATATTTCTAGGAAATATTTCCATACGACGTTAAGAACAACCTATGGTTTTAAGATTATCTCTTTAAATGTTTTCTTTATTTTAATACGCTACAGATTAATCAATATCTTTGGTTGAATTATTAATACGTAATCCTTAAATCAAATATTTCTTAAGAAGCAATTTCTTAATTTCTAAAAGCAGAGCATTTTCGTTTACCAAATAGCCGAAGAGTTTTGCACAGTACCTTATACATTTATAAAGAACAGCTGTATGAAAGTAATTTATTTTATGGTGTAGCGTTTGAGTTCTTGATGAGAGCAGTAACTGATAGAGAACTGGATGGAATGAGTATATCCGGTCTGACTTGAAAACCCGTGAAATCGATGAAACGGCGACTTACAGCGCGGATCGCCCAACATCACGACTGCTTTATCGTATTAACGAGAACAGTATGTGAAGGTTTCTTACTCCACCGCGGTTGTTGTTGTTGCTCGCTTCCTCCTCTTCCTCGTCGTCTGCACTCCCGTCTTCCTTCTTTGTCTTCTTTTTCGTGTCGTCCCCGGTCCCGTTGGCTCTCCTTTTTGTTTGCAGCGTCAACTTCAATCCTGTGATGTTCAAATACCAGTTAATCGCCTAAATCATTACTAAAAACGATAATATAAGACTTTTGGAATATAAAGTATCGCTCACCAAAATATTCCTAACGACCGTTCGACCGATCAATATATCATTGTCAATATTTGAAATTTTCAACATTATCGCACGTAAAAGCCACTGCAATGTTGAGAACTTTAGGTATTGACAATAATATCGATCGTCTGAACGTTCCTTCGATCTTTCTGCTTTTTTTCCAGCCATTCCTAAAAATCCATCAAACGAAAATGTTTTGTTTTTACGCATACGACTCTCTACTTCGTCGACAATTATTCTTCTCCAATTTTCCGCTATCTGTATTTTTACCATTATCTATCGTTCCGCTTTAAACACTGCGAACAACTCATTTTCGTTTTCTGACTAGCAGCACCTTTCTGACGGCCTATTTTTTAAATCGCTCCATTTATAACGCAAGGTAATTTATCTCGAGCCTATTCGCTCGAGTATCTGCACAAAATTTGAAAACCAGAGGAACACAGCAACCGAGTAGCATCACGAAGGAAATGTCTAAAGATCCTTAAAAATACGATTAATTACCGTTATTAGGATTACAATCGTAGAAAGTTCAAGACTCTCTGCGCGGTTACTGTCCCTAGAAAACCAGAATCGCTACCGAATCCCGGATAACCTTGGATATATAGCGAGTTTCGACGGTAAAAGAAAAGAAGAAGAGCAAGAAATTCGGCAACAAGAGAGGACCCTGTAGGATATATTATCAAGGCCACCACCGGATGGCTACCTTCTTTAATGAGCTGACTACAGGTGTGCTGAACGCTCGGTGGGCTCGGCTCACCGCTACTAGTCGAATCCGTACGGTCCCTGCTCCTCTCGTTCGTGTAACCCTCGAAGGGATTGGTCATGGCGATTAGGGAGTTTACGATTTCCGGTGTCCTTGGTGTGACCTCGGCCGCCGCGACACCGAGAAGACCCGCGGCAGCCGTCGGACTAGGGTTCACGTTCAGATTCAGGTTGTACATGGTCGATTTAGATTACCATTTAACCTGGAACAAGAACAGAGATTAAGAGTGCGGATGTGCGGTTTGATGGTTCGAGCTGGTTGGAAGCGAACGAAGTCTCTTTATGGCATTCGAGTTTCTCATAGCGTTACGTTTCGACGAAGTCGACGAGTATACCAATTTGTCGAATGCTTAGAGAAATGATGGCTATGAAATGGATACATATCGGTTTTATCATAATCCGCAAAATCATTTCGAAAATCTGTTAATCACGTTGGAAAGATTTATTCTTCGTATCGATTCTAGATCCTATCGAACGATTAACAACGAACAAGGACGGAACGCAGATTTCAGAATTTCCTTCCTCTATTTGCAAATCGTAAACAATCGTGAAACAATTCGAAGCACTTCTTTTTAATAAACGTTACTTGTGTACGTGGAGCTTATCGCAGGATCTTATGGCGTTAACGACTCCGCTCACTTCTTTAAATAATTATTTCCGTCGGAAACAAAAGAAAAGCGATCTTTTCTCACGCTCGATCGACAAACAAGTCCGCCGGTCTTCTTGTAATTTCGTGGAATTATTCAATGGAATAATTGAAAAATAAAGGGAACGAGGAGAATACCTACGAAACATAAAAATACAAAAGTCAGATCCGATTGTTTCTCATTTCTGTTTGCTTTATCTTTGATCGAATGTATTTCCAGAGAGAGAGAGAGAGAGAGAAAGAGAGAGTTTTGGCAAAAATGAAACGAAATCTCAACAGTTTGCCCGTTACATCCTTTCTACGACTCTCGAGGGAATTTCGAACGCCTGATAACTGCAACATCCTTGATTGCGGTTTTTCCCGGACTTCCAATTAATTAGAAAAGAACAGAGGTAACGGAAACTTGCCATTATCTTGAATGGTTTTTACAATCGAATTTATTATTAATTTAACACAGTCGAATGTACATAGGATTTCCATTATCTGTCATGATATATAGAAACAAACACGTATATCACGCAAAATCTATCTTTGTATCGTGGAATTTTATATACAATGAGCTTTACACGAGTTATTATACTTTTTCTTTTCTACATAATTCTTTTTTCATATACTTCGTGTATATTATTACGAAATTTTCTTTCGTGAATTTTTTCAAACGTTTCATACGAATTATTCTGGAAATTTGTTCAACGACTTTTAATTTTTATTCGAAATTAATGTCACAAAAATGACTAAAGACTCGATTTTACTCGATTTACGATTACGAGCTTTTCGGAAAAATGTAACTCACGATGCGATGCTCGAGAAACACGTATATTCGCTATCTACACGTGTAAACGTTAAGAGTTTAACAAACAACGTGACTCGCCGATACATGGAAAAGTAAAATAGTAGTTGGTTAATTTGTAGAAACGAATTAGCATATTTCCACGCGCGTTCAGCGACGATTCAACGATGGTTTACTGGAGCTAACTGGATCTCTATTCCCCTTATTGTGCAGTCTCCTTTCCGGGGAACGAGAAGTTTATTGATACGTCCTTGAAAGCGTGGCTATTGAGCTCGAATCAATGCGGGAACAAAGAGGAATTCAAACCGAATCGCGAAACGTTGATAACGAAACCGGAAACTCAAGATCCTTATCGATTAGCTGAAGCGCGACCAGTTTTCGATCAGCTGTCAGACGATAGAGTATTTTAACTCGACATTCGTCGTGAATCGCGCTGAAAATGATCAATTAAGAAATTTCTAAAAGTCGCGAAATATTCCCAAACCTATGTAAGACAAATACAGCATACGCTTGAAACACGAGAAACGTGCAAATACGAAAAAATGATCTCCGAATCTGCAGCGCGTCAACTTGCAGGAACTTGGTCGCAGCAAGTGATTTTAGTTTCAGTTTCTAAACTAAATTTCATATTCCCCCAAAAATCACATAGATGCAGAGAAAATGCGAATAAAAAACCACTACAAACCTCGTCGCAGGAAGTTGCAAAGCGAAACGTACTCGCGCCTCGTTTCAGCTCGCATATCCTCAAAAAGTTTCAGTTCTCCTGCTCGTTATCTCGGCCACAGAACCTGTCACTTTCCGGTAACCTTTCCAGAGGCAGCGCACACGCTTACGTAACACGATTGGCAAAAATAACGAGGCACAGAAGCGGCACGCAGGACGCGCGAAAATCCATCGTTGCGTGGAGGCGGAAAGGAGGCGGACGAAGAAGAAGAAGAGGAGGCCAGGAAGGGGAACGTTAAAAGCTTGTCAAACGGCCGTCAAAAATACATTTTGACGCGCGGACGGCTCCGCGTCGTGTGTCTGGCGTGTCCTCTAAAACGAAACGCGTCCTCCAGCGGAGGTTTGTTTTCGAGCGTCGAATTCTTCGGCCACCGGCTCGTTTCCAGTTGCCCAATCTCCTCTCCACAACGCACGAGGATCCTCCCTCTACCTCCGACGTTTCTGCCTCTCGTTTTGTGAGAGTGCCAGTTCGATGCACGAGAGTACGAAAGACGATAAGATGGAACAACAGAGAGGGAAATAACGTGGCGTTTCGTAAGAATTTTATCGTTCCGTATTCGGAGCCTAATGCCCTTGCAACTCCTCCTTCGCAACCTTCTACGGTTCCTTCGCCACTCCACCATCTTCCAAGTGGTCCTCGCGGGCCTCCTCGGCCTGGCATCCGCCGACCAAAAAGTCCACTTCCTCGGACCGGATCTGGTCTCCTACGGATTCGTCGGTTCGTGGCCAAACCAGCCGAGCAACGTATATACCCACTGACCTATATGCTGCCACGGGAAAACGAGTCAGGGATACACGAGCCACTCAGAAGTCACGTCGAACAGCTTGAAAGATCGAAAGGTAGAAGAAAGTGACAGCTACATGGTGAATTCTTATGGAAGTTCGTAATTTTTTCGAGCACGATTGAAACGGTAGAACCTCGGTGGAAGATCGTTTCGCCTATCGACTGTTACAGAAACCATTGTATGGATATTTTATACATCTGTACGATTGTTATCTTCTGATTTCCTATAAACGCGTAAAAACTTTGAATTAGCTGCGATCTAACTCGTCTCCTTGCTACGGACGAACTGACGAACGAAGGTGAGCGATTTCATTTTTAAGAATCCAACTATTCGCCGTGTTTCTTTTAACGAGAAGATAAAAGCCAGAAATGGAGGAAACAAAGGACGACGATTTCAAACGAACGACAAACGAGTGTGTGGGTCTAATTTCCTCTTGTCATTTTCCCTCGCGTATTTATTCACACCGATTAAACGGGAAGATGATAGAGAGGATGTGGAGGAATCCAGCGAATCGAGGCCACGAAGCGGAAGGAGGAAGAACGCTTAGATTTTGAAATTGAGCTCTACGAAAATAGTCGGCCGAGTGGAATCGCGAAACAAAGCGATACATTCTGCGCGTTAAGCCCGAATTTCCATTAATTAACTACTTCTACCTACATATGTATGTATCTCTTTTTCCATTTTTACACTCCAATCGGAGTTAAATAAATGTGAAAACAATCTTCGCCGAATGGTGCTTCCCGAGACATAGTTATTTTTCTTTCTTTCTTCTTTAGCGTTTTAATATACAACGTTGAAAATTGTTAAGAAAAATTATAACGAGGAGTATATTTCTCTAAATGTTTATTTTCCTTGTCGTTTAGTTATTTATTAGAAGACACTAAAACATTCTACGATTTTCTCTTCCTTTTTTTTTTTATTATTATACTGATATATTTTTGCAAGAGAGTTTCAAGCGTTCCAAGAATCTATCTCGTGATGTAAAAATATCTGCACAATACGATATTATGACACGAAAGACATAGAAATATTCCTTTAAATTACGTCAAGTACTCGATTCGTTTAACCGAAATGCTACTTCAAATAATCGATACTAATTAATCTTCGTTCCTGTTAAGTTCGTTCTACGATTTTCCAGCTGTCGGAGAGCTTTCCTTTCTCGTTTTATTATTCCATTCCATTTTCAGAAATCTATCGTATATAGATGTATAGTGTGAAATTTAGCTGTAACTTTAAAATAACTACGTCCGACAGATATCACGTACTATCGGATGATAAAAATTTCAGAAATTAGAATGTAGAAGATTTATTTCGAAGGTTCGAAGATTCTTCGAGAACGAACTTCCATCGAGAGTTTAAAAAAAAAACAAAAAATCGAGAACCGAAGATGCAACGGAAAGCTGTAACGATCAGTAAAAATCGTTCTGCAAACTCTTGAAAATAATCGGTCGAGTGCAACACACCGATCGAATACGTAATCAGTGCGCGCTTATGTAAAGCTCGAGGGGCGATGCAACGGATTGAAATAATAATCGAAGAACCGAGTTTGTTTGAATGGAAACAGGTGTCCGATCGAAGCCGTCGCCGTTGCACGCTGTTATAAAACGTATAAATAGAAACCGTTTGATTTTGATGTATGCCACGAACAACTCGGTATTCGGCTGATCTCCCGCCGAAACGTTTTCGGGAGACAATGCTTTCGATTGTTGCCACGCGGCAAGTTTCTTCGAAAACTCTTCCTCCGGCCATTTGACTTTCGTCAATAATCGTCGCTAAATCCTTGCCACGTTATAAATCGCGTTCGACTGTTTTCCAAACGCCACCCAAATATCTGTCAAATCTGAGAATCTGACAAAAGCGAAGAATTATCAAACAGTTAGATAAAAACTCGACAAAATAGATGGTTGACACTGAAATACACTGTACGATACTTAATAAAAGCAAATAACATGAAACGTATTATTTAAAATCCAACTCTCAGCTTCTGTCCCTAAATGCCATCGAATTCAAATCATCGCTTCTAAATCTACAAAATCATGTACAGACAAATACGACGAAACGAGGAAAATTGAAATGATAATATTCTAAATTTAAAATTCCGCACCAAGTTCCAAAGCGACTGGCGATGCATCAAAATCCTCGATGAATCCGGCCGAGGCGCGCTTCGAACGCTACAGAATTTATAAGCGCCATTATTATTTCGTCTCGTCAAGGTGCGGACTATTCGCAGAGCGTGGCCTAATAATAAGCTCACTTCCGATTCATAGAGCGCCGCGAGTGTATTATGCGTTTGTCGCGCGTCAGCTTCCACGGACAAGCCGCCTTTCCCTCTTTCTGCACCAGAAATCTTATCGATTTTATCTGCGACTGCCAGAGAGGAGCGCGGAGAAGGGCACGTAGTGGACAGATGGGCCATTGTTGTCTTCTGGATTCGTCGTGTTCGCGTCTAAGGTACGTTACAAAGGAGGGGAATTGAAAGGCTTTGGGATGAAGATAACCAGTCGTCGAACGTGTTTACGGCGATTGATCCCGACGTCGATGATGGTTCGTGGAACTGTCGTTTGGCTCGAGAGGCGAAATTGGGGAGGTACACGTGTTTGGAGAAGTTCCGTGGCTCTTTAACGGCGAGTGATTTACGAATACGAAAGAAAAGGGCACTTGAGCTTTCGAGAGGAAAGGTACATGTTAAAAATTGATAAAGTTTGCTTTACGCGGTGCGGATGATTACGCGGTAAAGGAGATCTACTTGAGATGTTTTCCAAATGAACATTTCGTTGAAGGGACGAGGCATGTACACAGAGCATGCACGTTCTAAAGTGAAGATGGCGAGATTCAGTTTGGAATATATTACATGGTGGGAAAATAGGGCGCGCGTTGATAAGTTCTCCCTGTTCTGTACATTAGATTTAACGAGGAAGATTTAGGGAGAAGAGAAGTAGACGGAGCAGCTCAAAATTCGATATTTCTTCTTCTATCGTAATCCGAAAAACACGATACAAAACGAAGATTTACGGATAGGAAATATTTCAACGAAAAACACAAAATTATCGGGCGGACAAATTTTTAGAAACTACCAAACCTTCCAGTTATATAGCGGCAGAGTAAATCTTCGATAATCCGAACGTGTCATTCTCGAACGTGATTTATTATCTTCCACTGCCGCTCGAATCGATATCTCTGACTACAGGCTCAAATCCGGAGATCTTCGTCGAACAGGAAAAAGATATTTCGAAAAACAATTGTAAAGATAAATATCGATAGATCATTGGAAAGATAGAGTCAAAAATAGTAACTTGAAAAATAATGCTAAAAATGTAACCGATATCGCTAAAATATTCAGAAATCTGTTTGAGAATATTTATAGGCAAAAAAAATTCACGAAAGCGTTCGAGAGACACGTATAAAGAACGTATGCAAATTTCAGGCCAGTTTCGAGCAGACTGCAGCTCCTTTTCTCTTAATTATTCCACATTTGTAGAGATTATTTAAGAGCCGAACACTTTTTCCAACGTCTACAAAAGAGATATAGTTGCAATTAAATGTAATTATTAAAATTCAACGAGCGAAACTCCTCCTTTTTATTTTGTTTATGATGTTTATTCGCATCTCGTATATTTATCTGTTACATTTCATTCGGATTAAACGACCTAACTTTCTCCATATTATTTCTTTCATTCCTATTTATATTCTCGCAAATTTGTTTCTTGCGTTTCAACGATTGCATAACCCCGATTTTCCTTCTTTTCCTTCTTTTTTTTTCTTAATTAATTCATCTTTAAAATCGCATCTCGTCTGTCTTCAAGTTCTGCGTTATCTGACAAGTCTCAAAACTATTCTCACAGTTAACCTCCTTCTAATCGCTCCTTTCATGGTATCTCTGTCGATTGCTACGTTATAGATATAAATGGTTTTCCATTGAGTTCTCTCATCTTCTGTAACCTTCTTCCTTAACCTTCTTTCGGAGAGATCCAATAAATTAAGACTATAACGTGCACGTTCTACAGCCGTGCACCTATTTATCTTCTAAACTTATACTAAACGCGGCAGAACAAATGGTGGGCCATCTATTAGCAACCTATTCCAAGGTCTGTTGCGTAATATTTAGGGAATTGTCATATGTTGGAAAGATAAACGCTGGTTTCGCGGAAAATTCGCGAATAGAGATCAAAGAAAATGTGGACGAAAGAAATTTCTGCGGCCTTTGACGAGAACCAGGTATTATCGATGATTTTCCACGCAGCTTAAAGTAAAGCGTACGATGCATCGAAGCGGCACGTAACGAGCACGAGTCATAAATACACCAGGAACGATATATATCGAAGGTGCCCCCCCCCCCTTTGCCTCAAAAGCGGCGAGACGCGCCGAAAATCCTGGCTACGCGCGAACGTCTTTCGCGTGCACGGGACCCAGCTGGCAATTAATCTTTCCACGATCTTTTGGTCGACTCGTTTTCCTTCGAACATGTGCCACGGTTCTCACCCTAAATCCCGTCGCGCGTGACGAAACTTCCACGCGCCAAGTTCCGAGCCTTTTAATTTGGACGGGAAAGAAATTCGAACGACGAATAAAGAGTCTACTAATTACGGCGAATTCGAGGTCGTTTTGTATTTTCACGCGTAATACACGTGAAAACAGTTGCAGCGTTAACGATTAAAAAGATTCTCTTTACGTCCTAACGTGGCACAAAATGTTTCTGTCGAAAATGACAACGTGAGTTGTCGTGCTCGCCATCTATATGCAGATGCGTTAGTTACAAGAAATAGTAACTAGAGGACGATCCTAGTTACAATCGATAGATTTAATCGATAGGCTTAAGATGTCTTTTTATTTTTTATAAACAAACATTTTTTTTTTGGCTCACAACGGTGTGATAAATTTATCCATTCAATAAAATAATAACTATTGTGATCCCACCTCTGACTATAGAAATAACAACAGTTTCCTTCGATCTTAAACTTACGATAAACTTGCTTCGAAAAGAAGCCAAAATGGAGTGCGAATATCCTTGGTGTTTAAATAAATACCGATCGCCCAAGTGCGTTTTGCAATATTACGTAATTACTCTGCGTTCCACCATTGCCAGCACACGATGTAACGATAACACGAAAGAAGTCTTATGGTGGCTCGTCGAAAGTCTCTGTAAAGGAAGATCTCGTGTATGTAGATGAACGGGACGAGGAAAGAGATGTTGAGAAATCTGTCTCTAACGAGAGAGCGAGAGAGCTTGCGCAACCGGTGCCCATCTGGCCAGAAAGCTTTTATCGTGCTTTTTCGGTACGGTCGTCGACATAAGCGTGGGCAGCCTAATTCCTACGGCTGTCGTTTCTGCAACATACGCGTTCGACCGCCGATAGACAGAACAGACGACCATCGACACGACCCCTTCCATCCATCGAAATCCCATGAAACTCCTACGAAACATGCGACCAGCCCACGAGTTTACGAGCGACTCGATTCCCTGGAACCGTGGAAACCAGCCTCCAAACAGCCAGGAAAAAAGACGTCGAGGAAGAGAAAAAGATCGTAACGAAGGGCTGTGAAAGCATAGGAACGTGAGAATTGGACAAATTTGGACGTTCGGCAGCGTAGAAGCGCGTAAGTTCGAAAATCAAAGGGTTGGAAAACGCGCGACACCGGCTAGCTACTTGTACATTTAAAAATTTGAACCTACGACCCGGGGAACGTAGAACCTAAAAACCTTGGAATCTGTGATCTTGCAAGCGTAAAAATTTGTAATTGCGAATATTGGAATCCGGAGAGTATGAGAGTCCAAGAGTCCGCGATACGTTGAAAGACTGTGAGAATAAGTAAGCAGAAGATCGAAATGTTTGGAAGTTCCATTAACAGGAGACAGTGTGACGTGCAACAGACAAGATACGAGTCTGTTTTTGATGGAATCATCTGCTATAATAATAAACCTAACAGCGTCTTGGTAAATCAGGCTTTTCATTGCTAAGCTCTGAGAGAGCTTATACATAGAAAAGACCACTGTATTTTACAAAATTCTTCTCGAAGCTGCACGGTATAACCGCACAATATCGTACGTGCATCCACGTGCGCGTTATAAACGATAAAAATTTGTATTCTGACGCAGATAAAAAGGCTGCAAGTCGATAGAAACAGACAGTATGATCGATCTTCTTTAAACTTACGATACTTTCGATAAACTAACGATAACATCGATGAAAACGTAAAAAGATACCATTTTATTAGCGGTATTTGCGATTAATAGAAGATATTGCAGCAGGTATAAATCAGAATCAAGGGAATTTAGGAATGCCACTGTAATACTTCCAATTTTCCACGCCCAATTAATCCAATCATCAAAGTATCGCTTGCCAACCTAACGTTCCAAGAGGTTCTTTCAACAGATTCTCGAATACAGCTACATCGTTAAAACAACTTTGTACCGCTGTTTATTATTTCAGCCACGCGAGCAAAAGAATAATTAGACAAATACAAACGATGTTATTAAGAACCGCGGAATAAGTAGAAGAATTATCCTGCCATCATCTACCTGGCAGTATACAGGGTGGTTGGTAACTGGTGGTACAAGCGGAAAGGGGGTGATTCTACGCGAAAAAAAGGAGTCGAAAATATAGAATAAAAATTTGTCGCTCGAGGCTTTGTTTTCGAGAAAATCGACTTTGAATTTTCGCTCGGTACGCCTGCACTTTATCGCGTCTCGTTATAACGGATCTCACTGTAGATCGTCGTCTCGATGGAAAAATTTAAAAGAAATTAAAAAAAAATTTTTTTCGCGTAGAATCACCCCCTTTCCGCTTGTACCACCAGTTACCAACCACCCTGTATAATAGACATATAAATACGGGTTAAATTGAAAAAGCCGTATCGATTATTATTATAAATTATAATTATCACATCTCGTAAGTGAAGAAAATTCAAGTGGCAAAGGATTATATACTGGAATTCATCGTTGCAACAGAACGATCTCGAGATAGCTATCTCGAGATGGACGTTTCAACGTCTAAATTCTGTTCAGCGGCAATTTCCACCGGTTTACGAGTCTCATTTTCATAAACATTCAGCCGGGCTTCGAGTTAACGGACCTCACGAGAAATAGAAAGAATAGTGAAATTCGAGGCAAGGCCGTCGTAAAAAAAAGAATGCACGAGGGGAAACGACGATAAAGCACGAACCTGTTGGATGGAACAATACACGTTGGCCAAGCGATTTCAACTAGTTGCGAAGGTGAGAGGTCGCCGCGGGAGAAAAGAGTTCGAAAAGTCAATGCCTCCGAGCACTTTGTGCGCTTGTCAAACTGTTGCTCACGATCACTTTCTAAAGACACGAATTTCGTGGCCGACCAACTTGCTTCTTGCCAACTTCTTTCGCTCGAACATCGCCGAAGCCTTCGGAATAAACATCTTAAAAATTCCAAGGTTAGATACATGAAACATTATAATCACGCGCCTCTCTTTGTCAAGATTCTAAAGATTCCAAAAAAATTGTAAAGCCACAGATCCGCGTATCAGGTTTATTTTGGACGAGAAGAGTAAAGGAACGTGAGACTACTAGGCTACGAAATATACTTTTGTTTGATAATTTTGTCATTTGATACACGTGCCTTTCGCGGTATTACGCGTTGACAATGAAAATCTAGAATTCCAGTTGTGTCAACGGTGTCGAGCGATTTTTCGCTTTCACTGTCTTAATATTTCTACTTTGCAAATGAAGATAGAAATTTTCTTAACGAAAATCTTCTCCAATTAATTAAATCCGATAAGAAGGAACTTAAAATCTCGAACAATTCTCTGTAATATCGAATCAAATATCAGTCCCCCGTCTCTCGTCGAACCGGATAAAAAGATCTCGCGAGATCCTTTTTTCCGCTTCGCTATAACAGAAAAAGAAGGGGAAGGAAAAAAATTCAATTTCCTCTGGTAATTTATCGACGAACGGAAAGAAAAATCGTTGCGGATTCGTTTTACCTTTCGGCACGGCTTGGCTGTCGCACAATTAAGCCCGTAATTAAACGGAACATCGAAGGAGGGTGATCAAGATCGAAACGAGCTGGTTCGGAAAAAAAAAGGTCTGAAATTAGCGTTACACACAGAGAGAAAGCAGATTCCGACGAGGAACACACTGTACGAAGGGACACGGGAATATTACGACGCTATCTGTCCCAATTATACGACTTTAATTACGGCAAATTACTTTACCAGGAGGCACGATGAGTTACTCACGAAGCTAGACTATAGTTTTACTTTTACAAGCTGTTTATCGATCCACGAACAGACCTTCCTCAGGAAATAGTCTCAACCTCCATTACAGGTTGCATCAAGGTAACATTCCACTTGCAATTATTTTTCGATTACTTTACGTTATTGAATAATTTGAACGTTATCGTCTCTCATTATTATTAGAATACAGATACAGATTACATCAAACTTTACAGTATAATTGAATTTTATTGCAAAGAGGAAATTTGTCGATTCTATAATGAAATAGATTAATTTATAATTTTTGTACCATTTCTTTTTTCCATTCACAGTTTTATACTTAATCGGCTTAAACGACATATAAATTATTTCATTTGCATTGTTCAGTACCATCTACGTAACTTTAACGTTGTTGTAATGTTGTTGTAACAATAAGGTTGTCTTAATGGATTACCATTTCGTTTCTAACAACATGGGATTCGCGATACAGTATGAAATGCTTCCGTGTACATTGAACAGAACAGCAGGGTTTCGCATAAAGTTTCATTTCTATCGTCAATCCATGCCGGAGATATGCAAATGTTGAAAAGTTAGCGAAGTCTGCACGTTAAGTGTAGCTAAATATGCTAAGTGACCAGGCAATTAAATCTGTCTTAACGTTGTTTTAATTAAGGGGAAGATAAAGAAAGAAATTAGACTCTTTGTTTCTACGAATAGTCGAGGATTCGGAGAAACGTATTCCACTTTCTTTATTTTTATCGATTCGCAGCCTTGTGGTCGAACGTTCAGAGGGCGATTTAATCTTTCGAGCATGGCAGTATAAATCACTTTATCCGTCACGATAGCGTGCTTTCCTTTTCCGTGATAAGAGCGAGAATCGTGTTTCGTATAGAAAACAACCTTGTAAATTAAAACGTTCCTTCTTATTACGATTAATCGCCGGTGAAATCATACGATTCGCGTCCGCCCAGTATTCTATATGATTAAACGAAAAAAAGCAAAACACGAGATACAGAGGACACCTAAGAAGGCAAAAATACGATAACGCATAAAGAAACTTAGGACACTATTTTATACAAAATATTTTACTGCAGTAGATTACTAAATCGCGCACGATGATTGAGAACCATGTACAAAAGCATACAGCATATTTTACATAATTTACTTATAATTCTCAACGAGAATTGATTGTAAATAGTCTACCAAATAAAAAAAAAAAGAGCATATTTTACATAAATACATTAGGAAATAATACACGCGCAATATTTTCTGTTTTATATTATTTTATTGGATTACGTATGGTCCATTTTGCTCTATTGGAAAATTTTTTATTTTTTTTTATTTATTTATTTATTAAAATTACAATCAATTCTCGCGTTGAGAATCTATTGGAAAATAAAACAAAAAATATTGTGCATCTATTATTTCTTCATAAAAGAAAAGAAATTTTTTGGGACAGCCGAATATATATAATATATACGTAATGTCTAGTACCATTTGCTTCGCTTTTCAACTTTACCAACTACGAGTAATAATAATAAATCGCGAATGTCTATGCATGAACGTGTAAATCTTCTACTGAGTTGGCAACTAAGTGATTGCGGATTTTTTCAATACCACCTAATGACAAAATCCGCAATCACTTAGTTGCCAATGCGATATTTTCACTACACGAAACTTTGATATTCGCAGTAACAACTTGCATTGTATGTCCAACGTTTGGCTGTCAAAAAAATTGCATTGCTTATAGGAAAAGCTACTATTTACCACAGAGGCTTACAACTTACGAGCCCAATTAAACAAAGAACAAAATTTTTCCATATAAGAAATTCGACTGCAAAGAGGTAAAATACGCATAAATTAGAGTACTTCGGCTTGAACGTGATTCAAGCACCTAATCCAACCACCACCGAAGCTCAAATTGAGTTACGAAAGCGATCGTCGAACGTATCTAACCGAACGTTTTAAACGATTCGACGAATCGAACGAGTTGATTGCTGAAAACGCCGAACGGTCCTGGCGTTTCCTACGCACGCTCTTCTCGCACACTATGTTTGGCGTTCGTAACGAAATTTATGCTTCCTGTCCGACCGTAATGCGACCACACGCTCGTTGCCTGGCCATATAATTTACATACGCTGCCGGTTTGCGCGCGCTTTGTCTATGATCGCGTCGCAAGGAGGAAAGAGGAGCCGAAACGAATTTACGTTTCGTGCTTCTGTACTGCGTGCACGCACGTTTGTCACTATTATACCGATTGGTTTATTACTTTGTTCGATAGAGATAAACCAGCTAAATTGAGAAATAACTTCTTCGATATGCTATTCGATAGAAAATTCGATTTAAGGAAATACAAATAGAATTCGACGCTCTTAACAGATTATTATTTCTTATTAAATAATCTTTCACTTTTTTGGGCAATTCTTTTCGAATGGAATTTATTAGACTTCGTTACGAGAGAGAGAGAGAGAGAGAGAGAGAATAACGAAAGAAATTCGTGATAACTAAATCTGAATTTCTTCGTAACATTTCTAAAAGTTATTTCAAGAGTTTCGATTCTGATCTTCTACTTTCGTGGATAATTTTTTCCATAGAATTCCTTGATACTACGTGAAAAATTCTGTGGAGATGAAAAGGAACGAAATGAGGGTAGAAATGATTAGAATGCTTTAGTCTCCACTCGATTGTTTTTGGAAAAATATAGACAGTTTATGTGATTTATTGTAACTACTGTAAGTTTCGTATTTTTGGCTACTAAGGTAGTTTGATCAAAAAGTTTTTCAAGAATTTGAAATGTTTGCAAACGTTCGAAAAATTCCTTTAGCCCGATAAAAGATAAATATCGTAACAAATTGTCTAAAATACGTTCTATCGTTAAAATACTAAACGTTAAACGCTCGATAAATTCTTTCGCCTGTAATTCAATTCACATAGAAAACTTCCAATTTATAGAAAAATGATGACACAAAGAATGCCGGCTTCAGTGTCGAGAATGTAACCTTGATCGTATTCCCTAGAAAAAGTTGTATCAAGAATCGCAAGACGCTAATGTTACATCATAATTTGCACGGGACAAAGTGCGCACGTAGTGCACCTAAAGCAACAAATAGATGTGTCATTGGTGGATTTTCCTGCTTCGAAAGCAACGGTGGAATTTTCGAAGACCATGATTCCCTTTCTAAACGATCGCCACACGTTGTCCGATCTTTCGAAGAAACAGTTGGGTAAGGAACAATTAATGGAGATTGATGCCTCTCGAACCCGCATGCTGTTCTCCCTTCTCGGAGAATCGTTCTCGACATACGGGCGCAAATTTGTATCTTAAGAACGAGTCGAACCTCCTCACAAAGAACTTCTAAGAAGCTACAAACTCGAAATTGCAAAAATGGTTCTAAATTTGGGAGAGAAACGATTCTTTGAATTCCTCGTAACGACTACGTACGTTCAAACGCGTTAAAGAGACAATCCTTTCGTTTAAATGAAAAAGGCAAAGATTCTTTGTTGATGTTCGTTTGAAAAATTTCAACGTAAATTTCCTCCGCGGAAGAAAATTCTTCTATACGTTCGCGCGAATAACGGAAAATTGCCTTTTTAGTTTTCTTTCAAAAATTCGTTGAATTATTCGCAAAAATGTCAACTTTTCAACGATTCTCGTCGATGATTCGTGCACGAATCACAGCAGTATTCCCTTGCAGCGTTTGTTTAACGATTCGTCGCGAGATTTTCCCGTTGTGTCATAACAGTTGAACACATTATTTCGTAATCAGAGATATCGAAAGTGCTCAGGTGTACGAAGCCGCGATGTTTCTGAAAAAATGAAAAACGTCGCGCGCAGCCATTTAACCATTTTTAACGAAACAACGAGGAAATTATTCGTAAAATCGTTCTTAGAATAGTATTCGCAAGGGACGCGGGATTCCAGGTCGCGCGGTTTGTCTCTCTGGTCGCAGCGAACGAGTCGGTGATCGACTTTAAGATAAAGCTAATTGCGAGGAAAGTTACCGTCGATGACTACAGTGAATAGATACCGAGCAGTGGTTAAAAGTTCACAGACTAAAGATTAACAAGCCTCTTCTATGCGCAGACATTTAATGGCAGATTGAGAGATATTTGTTGGCATTGAGAGATTCGATGGACACTTCGAATTCCAACGTACAGATGCATTTATAGATCTCTCTTTTGAAAAGAATACCACCCACATAAGTTTAATAATAGACAAAATATCGATTACTATCTTGTTCAATATTTTATTCCAATTTTCTAAGATAAATAGAATAAATTTTATATAAGATATAAGATATTATTTTAATAATATTTTATTTCAACCATTTGCCATTCTTTAACATATACACTTTAAGCTAGTTTTTCTATTCCTCTAACGTTATCTTCCTTTCGATATAACATTCCAGTGAGATAATTCTTCAACGATAATAGTACGCTACACGTTGAATAATAGCACTCGCTTTAACACTCCGTTATTCTTCGTTATTTTTTCTCACTCGTTTCTCAACTACCTCTCAACCAAATCTCTTCTACTACAACCAACGGCTAACGTCTTCTCGAACTAAACCAATATTTATCATACTCGTTGAACTTCGCTAACAAATTCCCGATTTACTCGGTTCGGTATCAGGAAACACTTAAAACAAGCTGTACCACAGCCTAGCCCAAAAATAGTTGCCGATGACCTACGAGGATCATCAAACGCGTTTCGATCTTCAATCTCCGCTTTGAAAGCGGACACAACTCGCGGATAGAAGCTGGCCCGACAAGGATGCAACGAACTCGAACGCGATTATTTCTTGGAACGAGTCTCTCGTTTTCACCCAGAAACGATTACCCACTTAAACGAGACGAGGCATCGAAGAAAACAGTTCGTTCGACGCTCGTAAACAGCGAATAGCGCGTTTGCACCGGATTTCAACGGTGTGTAAATTTACGAAGGAAGAGAGTGAGAGAGAGAGAGAGAGAGAGAGAGAGAGAGACCCGTATCTCGACGAATGCAGCAACTCCGTTGTATCTTCGTCTTTCATCGAGCAAGCTGGTTCATTTGAAGACCTAAATCTGAGGGAAATTTCGTGGAACTGCGAAATATTCAGGCGACAGAGCCAACTCGAATATTTAGGATCGCTGAGCACGTGCGCGATCCAGCCTTTGAAATCCTAAGGATGTGTTCCCATCCTCCTCTTTCTTTCGGCTTCTCAGCCATCGATGGTTATGTAATGGACGCTGGCAGAGGTCCTACAGACTTCCATACGTCGACGATATTTTATGGCACCGTGGTGAACGACGAAGAAGAACGAAAACGACGGTAACGACGATTATTTACTTCTGTAAAGTCAGGCTTCCATCGAAAACGATTTATCGTCGTGATTTTATCGCGATCCATACTGCTTTTCAAAATGTTCGTGCCTCGACAAATCTTCTTAATATCTGAATTCTTGTCAAACTGGGGATTAACTCGAAAAGTGTCCTCCTGACATTTTGTGAAAATAACCAAGTCCCTTTACGAGTTATTTCTACGAGTATTCGCGATCTTCTAATTACAAGAAACACGGTCCACCTTGCGAGAATGAAACAACGTAGCAAAACAAGCACGTCTGTCGTATCTACGAACTTCCATTGCTACACCACTTTCCACGTTCATCTGCCGAAACGTAACGTACGATAAAACGCAGCGATGCTCTGCAGTTATTCGAGAAACGTTCAATTGACACGTAACACACTGGCCGTCGTAAACCTGTCCTTTTCAGAAAGCAAAGAACAAAACGAAATTAGTAAATGTCGTGGACGCGGCACTCGATAACACAGAGATAAAGACGTCGAGATTTTAGGGTTATCGTGGTTTCTTTGCTATTATAAATTACTCTCGCTTTCTGTGATACGTGCATTCGTGTGCGAAACGTGGGGCCGGTAATTTTGCTTAGAATTTATTTACAACTGTTCCGGGTGCTCGTTCCGACAAAAACGATTTAAGAAGAAGCGGCCGCGTTGTAAGACTTCGACTTCTCGCTTTGATCTCTAAAGTGACACAGATTTGTTGCCGCTCGTTTGCGATGAATTACGAGCAGAATATCGTACATCGTTGCCCTTACCCCGATGAAACGCGATTCCTCGTAGAATTTGTCCCATTAAAAGAGCCGCCGACTCGCGTGATCGTTCGTTTTTCCCGCTTTGAACGTATTAGCTTGTTGCACAATATACGAAGCTCCTTCGAGTCAATCTGCCTGACTTTCACTTTTTGCAAATTTCGCAATTTCATTAGCAAAGTATATCGTTGACCATACGGTTATTTATCGAAGTATTCGAACGCTTATAAAGACCGCGAATATATTAATTAATTAGTAAAATTAATCGGTAAATACCGTAACGAGTAGAATGATATGCAAATACTCTGTGCAACTATAGAATTTCCTAGCATTATGAAATTCCGATTTCATTGACGAATACGACAAGAGCAAAGTTCTTTAAGAGCGATATTACGATTGTTAATTGGAAGGTAGCTGTTATTAAAAAATTTAGAACCAAAGCTTTCAACACGATTTACTCGATGCGTCATTCCGCCTTACGCGAGCCTGTTTTCCACAAAGTTCCTCGATTTTCCTTTCTATTGTACAGCATTACTACCAATAATCTTGGTTGTAATTGAGTTTTATAACATATGGCATCGACGTAACCTAAACGACTGTTTCTTAAAATAGGAACTTGCATCGTAATTAACATGCTATTCTCATGGCCGTCTTTAATAATTCTGCAGTGCAATTAACATAACGATAACTTTAAATTCACATAAATATTCAATTTACTCCACGTTTATATTCCTTTAACTTACGTTTATGTTCGAAATTATTAAGACGCTTTTTACTGTCACGTTTTTACGACTTTCGCCCTTTTAGCGTCCTATTAAGAATTTAATCGAGCGCAGTGCCATTTCAATTGCCGTATTTTAATCTTTTCGCCGATTACGATATAACGCGATTATAACGCGATTATAACGCGCCGAATTTTTGCACGGTGAAACTCCCGTTGCCTCTAATTTACCTCGCGCTGTTGATCCAGCTCGGTATTTCGACGCGCAACAACTATACTTTCGATCATGGTGTTAAAAAACCAAATTCAATAAACTGTATAATCTTGAAAAAACGACGAATACAATGGATCCGATCGGGAAGTCCAACGGCAAAGAAACCAAACTGTATATCGTTTGTTCGCGTGGAAACGCTTATGTAATGCATAATACGTATCATAATTACAATACATTGTCGACAATGGATCCCGATAAGATACATTAAACTAATATACTCCCACCTCTTCTCTTTTTGCTCGCTGCGTTAATCGCTTATCTATCGCATGGTCGATTCATCGGGCTAGACATCGCGCACGCATATGCAAATATTCGTATAAATGGCAAAAATACTTGCAAACGATATCACCTGTAGAATGATAAATAGATAACCGGAATTTTTGCATTTCTACACGTTCGACCTGTGTGAATTCATTTAAGCGATTTCGTTTTTCCACAGCCAGTAACAACACCTTAAAAAATGTCGATAAAAAAATGTTCAAAGAAATCGTAAAAAATGTACATTGGCAAAAAGACAGTTTGAGGATATCGTATAAAGATATAGCGAGTAAAGTAAGCGTTTAAAAAAAAAATCGTAAAATCCTGTGCCGGATAAAAGAACGTTTTACAAAATAGCAAAAATATATATCGGAGGAAAGATATAGGGAAAAATCGTATGTAAATATACGTATGTTATTGAAGAAAGCGCGCGATTCGAAGCATGTAGATAATTTTGTACGGTCGACAAGAATGTGTAATCTTTTTATCGCGCGAAATATTGTATCCGCCAGCGATAAGAGTAAAAGGGATCGATAACCAACCCACCCACGAATCGAACAAATCGAACAATGTATTCATTCATCCGAGAAGGAACGCGGAGCGATCTGAAGTGTTACGCGCCTGTTTCTGTGTACGAACGAATATACTCGACTGGTCGACGTTGAAACGGCGGTGCTACAGCTTTTCTTGTGTCGAACATTTTAAGGAAAGATCGATATTGGTTTGGTATTGCAATCATTTTCATGGAAATTTCAACAATTTCTGATAATCCTAACAATTTCGTAATTAGACGACGGATGGAGTTTGTTGAATTGTAAAAATTGCAAAGGAGATCTGCGATCTATAAAATTGTAAAAAATTACTAGATCCACGATGGAAATGTATAAACGACAATTCGTTGTATACTTGTTTATTCATTAGTCGATTAGTTGATTAATTGACCAGACCATTGATTGACGATTAGTTGATAAATTATTATACAAGACCTTGAATATATGATAATTACTTAACTCTTAAGCATCGACGATTAAGCTAAAAGATTAATCGCGGTAAAGTTGGTCGATCTGCGAGTTTTAATAAAACCGTATTGCGCCAGCTAACCGATCTCGATAGATGGAAAAATAATTCGCGACTCGAACGCTCGCGCGCTATTTTCTTCGCGCGCGAATCCTTCCTCTTGCCATTTCTCTGCGATGCGCATTAGCATTTTAAATTGAATCGGTACATTGACGCCCTTGAACAATAATGGCCTGCCTCCCCCGCTGGCCCCCTTTTTTCCCCTCGTCCAACCTCTCTCGTTCTTTCACCGTGACAACTTGCAAATCCAGTTATATCATCTCTCGACTTTGTAATCAGCTGTGTGTAAAAAGGTGACTCGCGGCCTCTAGGCGTGAACGCGCGCGCGCATCCCTCGACGATAAATCAACCGCGCGCGAGAGCTTTTTATTCGAGTACACGTTTTCCCTTGACCGCGGCAAATTCAATTAAGACGCGCTCTATCCTATGTACACGAACTTCCAGAGTGATCTTCGAACAAAGAAAAACTCAGCCTACTTCGTCCGTCTTTTACTTTCAAATTTCACCCCTGAATTTGTAGCTCGAGATTTTTATTTTTATTGGCGAAAGTTCCAAACAATTGATCGAAGATAATAAAACAGAGAAAAGAAATATTTGGATCACTCGAAAGAACAAGGGAATTCAGTTGGATCGTAAACGACCCAGTTGGTCGACAAGATACGAAGAAATATATATTTTTCCACGAAGAGAAAAGATTCGAAACTCGGCGATCGATGTCGTCGAATTTGATTAAATTTTGTTTCGCGATTTCCAAATGGGGACCGATAGTTGGAAATTGTACGATCAAACTGTAAGTGGACGTTCTGTTTACAAAATATGCTTTCAAAACGTCGGAAATATATATATATATACATCTTCTAATTAAAGAGAAAACATTTGGCGATAACGAGATCAACGTCATGAAATTTGAACTTTCTTTCCGCGATTGCTAGATGAGAAGCACAGTTGAGAATTCTAAAGCGAAGCTATAAGTCAGACTAGAGGAATTTCGATGAACAATTTCCACAACGAAAATAATACCAGACGATGATCAAAGATATGAGAAAATCGATGTAAATGGCGAGTGCGCGTGCAAGAGAAATTATATTTAAACCCGACAGGATTAGGGGGAAAAAGAAACGCTCGATGAAAGCGAGATAAACAGACGAACTACAACAGAAGAGCCAAAGGTATTCGTCTAGTTGCAATATTTGACGGCCTTCGGCGTTATGGAAATGCGCACGCTATCTGACACACGTGTAGATCCTGTATGGGTGAGTTTCGATGTCGGCGACGATCTAAGAATTAAATGTCAGTAAGGTCACGGTCGCGAAGAAACGAAGAATCTTTGTCGACCGACCAGAGATAATTACTCAAAAATATCGCGATAATGTACGGCTATATCTCTTGGGAAATTTGTCTTTTTTTAGCTATATGTACTGTAATAATATTACTATAATTTCGTCGTGTTTCATATCAAACTATTAAAACTGCTCGATTTATATTGACTTTAAAATTCCGACGGAAGCCAAACGTTTGATAAATGCAACACGTCATCCTTGTAATATGATTTTGTCGTACCAACTGTTTGAAACTAGTCTTTCTATTGGGTTGGCAACTAAGGGTGATTGCGGATTTTGTCACTAGGTGGTATTAACAAAATCCGTGATCACTTGGTTGCCAACCCAATAACACGATCGAAAACCGAAAGTATTTTCCACCGATCCAACATATGTTATAGGTGCGGGTATATTGTAAAAGTATAGCTTCTATGTTTATTTTTTAGCTAATCTAACGAATATTTTTTGTTTATCTTTTGAACGAGCCCACTATCTCGTATTCGGAATTACGAAAACAACGTAGGCGTTCGATTTCGAATGTTGGCCAGAAAACAGGATCTTTTATCTTCTCCTTTAATTTAATATTCGATGATTCCTAAAGTCAATGATTCTCAAGATAACGTAGGTGTCTGAATTTTTATTAAAATAGAAAACTTGAATTTTTTCTAAGATCCTAGGATATTGGCGACCGCTAAAACCTTGTTAAAATTTATCGTGGCAGAGACAGCTAACTAGTATTTATCGAATACTTTTATATAATATTTAATTACTGCTTCGAGAAAGACCAAATTGAAGGGAAGGTTGGTCATTTTCGAAAGTAAAAGAAACATAATATTCGAAAACCGATAAAAAAGATAAAAGATAGCATTTCCGGTTTTCAACGTAGGTCGTAACGCAGAAAAATACAAACTCTCATTACAAGTTGCTAATGCGTCGACTCGTGTGAAAATATTCATTAAATATTAGAAGGTAAAAACGAAATAGAAGAAATATATAACAACGTGCAAAAAGTTATGCGACTATTGCGCTGTCCAACCTTGCGGCTAATTATCACACGCCCAGCAGATTGCACCTTGAGAAGATTGGCTCGTTTGCATAGAGAACGCAAAGATAAGATTATTATTGTATAATGATTATCAGCCGCGAAGGAAGTTTACAAACGAAAGTAAACATTTAAGATTCGTGACTTGGCGAACGCGAATCTCTACATTTGATACGATTCGAATCGGTTGTAAATACGATTCAAAATATGTTTTTTTCATTCACTACTCCTTTCTGCGCTTTAATCTTTTTCTTTCCTGTGGTTTAGTTAAATTCAAATTTACACAATTGCCATCGTCGACGACATTGTGTTTCAATCAAATATATTTTATAACGATAGATATTTATCCCAACACGTATATACTTTGTTTGCTATTTGAATATTATGTAACAAATTGTTTGTGCAATAGTTTGTGCATATATTAGCTGGGAAATGTGGCTCATGCTTCTTTTTTATGTTTGTTAACATTTTTATAAAATATAATAACGATATGAAATAATTGTTTATAATAAATAATTTTCCTTGGTAATGATAAACTATTTACGTATGAATCGTAAAAAAAGTTCCATAATTATTTTTTAATATACGAATGCAGAAGTAAACAATCAAAGTGGGGAAAAAATGATTGGTATTTACGAAGGCATAAATTCTAGAATCGATAGATCTTCTCGTAAATTCATTTTCAACGTTTAATTTAAAATCCAAAATTAATAGAAACGCGTTGAAAAACAAAATATTTTTTTGTAAAATACTCGTAGAATAAAAGAAGGAAAAAAAAGAATAGTTCGACTACAGAACTATTAAGGTATTCATGAAGTTTGTTTTTCCACGGAGAAATATGTTCCCTTATGAGCATACATTTCCAGTAAACACTAAGTCGTTCATAATAAACGCACTCCCCATTTAAGCCGTCGTAATATGAGGTTTTATGATTACGGTTATTTGTGATCCTACTTAACTTCACTTTACATGCCAATATAAACATTATACTTTCATTCGCGTACGTGCGAAAGATACTCGAACGATCGCGAAATCTCAAAGATTCTTTCTTACCGACGTTGCACGTTCCATTATAAACGTATTGAAAAGAAGGATAAAAAAGAAATAAAGAGAATAAAAAAACGAAGCGTATATACTTTGAATGTTTAGTTCGACGCAAGGTATTGTGCAATCAGGAGCATTGGTACCGTGTGAGGATGCTATATAGTCTTTACTAGATTCGTGACAATGTTGCCAATGTTCTGTTTTGCTATATTTAAGATTCCCCACTACACCAGATGTTCTCCGTGACACTAATCATGCATTATTACGAGTGCATCCTCAGGTGTCATGAGCCCATGCCTGTCGAAAAATTCTCGAAACGGATCCATTGTATCGTGACAAATCGTAGAAACGACATACTTTTCGTTTTACTACCACGGCCATACTAAACTTTCGTTGCGAACAATTTTTACTGCACCTCTTTCGATCCGTATCGCGTGGACGCTGTAAACGATAATCGACTTCACAGCTAACTTCATATTCGTGGAAACACGATGCACGAACGTTACCGCGATATTTCAATCGTTCGAATTGAATTCGAAAAAGAAAGAAAAATAAGGAAGTTACTACAACGACCTTTCTCACGATTTTATGTGTTCTTTATGATACGTATCTATGTGAAAAAAACGTACAAGAGTTGAGAGAAATATTCTTACAGAACGTAAACGCAGTTTCACCGCGTTTAACATATTCTTCTCTCGACTCTTGTCGTAATAATGCAACATGTTCGTAATAAAGCTCCACTTGGTAGTCGCACGACCTTGGCTACTCGCGAACTCGATTTTCGTTGTATTTCTCGAAAGATATTACTGGAACATTACTGATAATTTTGACATCTGTTTCATGGCAACATTCCTTCCGAATTCCGATGATAAAGAAATCAACCGATGATCTTTTAAATATGTTTGGCTTTTCGCAAACACCCGGCCTATCAGAAAAGATATCTTTAAAATACGCATTAGTACGGATAAATCGACAAATAAATGTCACTAACGTTGTAACGTAAACTGTATCTCCGGTTCGAACATACTTGACAATTTAAAAGAGGTCTAATGAAATTACTACCGCAGCCTCGATACACCTTATTGCAGCCCTCAAATTATATTACAAGAATAGCCGACTCGACCTACAAAGAGCTTTATCACGTGCAGAGAAGACGGTTTGTTTTAGGTGCGTGTACGGGTCCTACCTTTACAGTTGCGAACGACTATGCAGCGTCCCGATACGCCCCACACCGTCCTTCTCCGTCGGCTGCCGACGCACGACTATGGATAATTCGCGGTTGCGACCGGCCTAGATATATACGAGCTATATTTAGCGACTGTCGTCATGAGCAGCGTTCGCGATTGGTCGTTGGTGACGTGACAGACGTGCGTGATTGGCTGATCTCGCGAATACGCCGCGATTGCTTGGTGCAGACCTGGCTTACGGCTGGGCGCGACTCGCGGGCACGACATTTGTTGACATGAAACTGTCAGAGAATACGCGCGCCCTTAATGCACCGGTATATTCGTATTCGCGTGTTACCGCTCTACCTATGTCGATTCTTTCCGTTCATTTTCATTTATACCTTCAACATTGTTCGTCTATTACTATGATACAAATCTTTTGTAGATGCTCTCTTACAATTTCTGAATCTAACTATAATTGACAATATTATAAATAAAATAATTATAGTGTGATAATAATTGATAACGCGTTGACTGCCGGGTGAATTTTTATAATATACGTGTTCGTAAAGGAATAATATTGTTTAAGCGCTTTATGCTGCGTTTATGTATAACAATCTATATTGTTACCATAATAATAAAAAGTGACGAATTTTTCGAATGCGATACTTTCTTTAATTTATATACTTTAACATTAGAACCATCCCTTATACCAAAGAATACAAAATGAAATATGATACAAACCTTTGCCCATTTATTTTACAAACTATCACAGAAATTTCCCGAAATATACCATTGTAAATACAAAATTTCTACAAAAAAAAAAAGAACAAATTGGTTATTTTAACCATTCTAAAATATCTAATATTAATTAATTCTGACATTCCCGGTCTCACCGGTGACACTTATGGTTGTCAACGTGGTAAGTAGACATGTAATCCAGCAGGATCAGTGAAGTGGTTGAACCCAAGATCCAGTTTAATAACTGGAACAAGGTTCGCTCGTATTCTTTGAGATACAGGTGAACAATTATTCGCGACCGGGCTAGGTGAGTGGGTGGAATTTATGGAGAATAGGAGCGATGGTAATGGACGATTATTAACGTGGTGCGCACTATTAATTTGCACGAAGCTTTCGAAAAGCCTTGAAGTCGGCTGTCGTGCCTCTCTTCGCTTCTATGAAATCATAGATTTCCCGGCAGTGTTATTATGCGAAAATTACGCTCTAAAATTAGTCACAGTCCATTAACGTGTGCGTACACAGATAGGGGACGGGGTTGGGCACGGTAAGAAAAAAGATTGCTCGAAGCTCAGACATTTTCGATATGTATCTGGCTATTAATGCCCATACGACGATGATGGTATTATGCTAAACGAGTCGAATAATCGTGATGCAGAATGCGCTGTCCACATGTCCACTCATCGATCGTTTCTGCACGGTACTTACAATTAGTCACATGTCACATCATAGATTCATCTTCGATTGCTTACTTGTGGGTTAGACAAGATGCGTTGGGGCTGGTCGTAGTAAAAACGTCATTGTTTTCGTGAACATCGAGAGAAAGTTGCAATCCGGTGATTTAGAATAGGAGAACCGATACCTTCGATTGTCACCATCGCGAACCGGGTCAAAATGACATTCTTATTCAAACATCCTAAGCATTTAGTACTATCTCGCTTAGGAATCTGCGTTAAAATCTACTTTCAAATTGCACAGATCCAATTGACGAATAAAGCAGCCCCATCTATCGGCACAAGTGCGAACCAACAAACATGGCAGCGCCGACGATTCGAAATTCGAAGTAATGTTCAAAGATAGTTTTAAATATTATAAAAGTCGAAAACCTTGTCCAGACTTAAAAGATGTAATCGATTTGAATAATCCCGATTATAACAAAGTATGTAACAAATTATGAGAACCTTATTCTTTACGTACATAAATTCTTAATACTTTTTAGGTTACTGATTTTAGGAAGAGGTTACTTGACGAACAATGCGAATATGAATTGGGATTAAGACCAGTAAAGGACTGGGAAGTCTTTGAACTTCGAAGTATTCCAGGACTTATTTTTATAAAAAATCCATTTACGACATACGGACAACGATATTGGATTATAAAATGCTTGAAAGAGTACTCTAGAGAGCCACATAAATTAAACTTAGATGCTCATAATGTTTTAAACAAAGACGAAAATTGGTGGGATATATGTTTTGGGTAAGATACAATATGATGATATAAAAAAAAATATATTTGCAGTATACCATATACTATAATAATAATATGTTTGCCATATTAATTATAGAAATTCTGACAAAGGTAAAGAATTATTACCAAAATTAAGATGGGCAACATTTGGGTACCACCATAATTGGGATACAAAATTATATTCTGAAACATCCAGGACAAAAATGCCTACTGAGATATCTTTGTTGACCTCATTTTTAGCACAAACATTAGGTTTTAAGGATTTTAAGGCTGAAGCAGCAATTATTAACTATTATAGAATGAATTCAACTTTAGCGGGTCATACAGATCATTCTGAAGTTAATGTGGAAGCACCCTTATTCTCTATAAGTTTTGGTCAAACTGCAGTATTTTTAATTGGAGGACTTACACAAGAGGATGCAGCTAACGCAATGTTTCTACGGAGTGGAGATATAATAGTGATGTCTGGAAAGTCCCGTCTAAGGTACCATGGCGTACCAAAAATTTTACCAACCATTGATGCACCATGGGATGACATAGAAATGAATGATAATAATCAGCACTGTACATGGAATGAGAGTGATTGGATCAAAGCAAAAACTTACATTTCTGAAGCCAGAATAAATATGAATGTAAGACAAGTGTTGAAACCTGGACAATTGTCCCTGTTGTAAAATATTGTACAAAATTGACTTGTATATTTTTATTAAAAATACTTATATTAATTACATTGCAGTTAATACTTATATCTTCCCCATTATATTGCTGTCAATTCACATCAGTACTAGAAGCTGCACCATAAAAATACATTGATTCTAATATTTAAACATCATTATTTGGATTGTCTTCTTGTATGTTTCGATTTATCAGATTACTTTGGAACATATTCAAAATATTCAAAAAGTCCCAGGCAATTGTTGCCATTCTTAATAAAAAATCTTGTGAATGTGATATCCATTTGTCTTTGATGTGATTGATTGCTTCATATTTACTTTCATAGGTATTTGAGGTTGATTCCATTGGCCTATATGGTCTTAGTAAAATATTCGTAGCATCATGAACTGCTTTATTTAGTATAAAATCTTTAGAAATATCTGATTTATGAATCATTCTCTTTTTCATAAAATTAATAATGTAATTTACCAAAATAAGTAGACCTGGAACAGGGATTTCCCACTTAGCGTTCATTTTTCGTTTTTATGTCGAATATATACAAACCTATATCCAAAGACGATTAATGTTCATTCTCATAAGAATATCTTCGGAGGCTTTCCTTATTATTCCAGGTTGCCAGCAACTTCTACGTGTGTTATGCGGATTGACAGCGCAAACGTCTATTCTAAACGTGTTATTTGACTTACTGTCGCTAATACGAAAACAACGATTTTCTTTTATTAATCGTTGCATGAAACAATCTTTCATTTCTTCAAATGAGTAAGAAGTATCGTACTTATGTTCCATTGAAGATTTTTGTTTTCTATTCCCCTTATTTCATTCTTTGTTTAAATTAAGTTTAAGATATTATAAATTTTGATTAAACATACTTCCGAACTTATGTACTAATGTTAATGTTGCGACATTTTGCTTTTCAGTTGTTTCATATACCCACTGTATCAAATAATCTGATTATATTCCTTTTTCTTCATCCTCTTACTAATTTTAAAATTACGCGCTAATTTTTGCGCAACTATATATACAGCTTCAAACTTCCGGTCCTACGAGTCAGCTGATCAGTTTCATTCTTGTCTGCTTGATAGTTCTCTCAACTATGTCTGGAAAGGATAAACTTGCGATTTTCCCTTCTCGGGGGTAAGTATTTCCCTTTCAAATTATACGACTCTATTTTATTCTTTCAGTGGATCTTATTTTTCACTTATTTAATATCTTTTCTCTTTTATTACCAAATTTTCTGAGTCTGTTATCATCCATCATAAGATGGGTGTAACCCTATTCCTATTTATTTAAAATGTTTAAATTATATTTCTCATATATTCGTATTATTAACATGTAAGTATTTTTTTTATAAATCGAGATTGTAGTCTTTAACTGTTATACAAGGACAGCAAATGTACATATTGTTTACTTCTTTCATTATATTGATAATAATGTCTGTGAATATAATAACACAGAATTTATATTTTTTTTTCAGAGCGCAAATGTTAATGAAATCCCGTTTACATGGAGCACAAAAGGGTCATGGTTTGTTAAAAAAGAAAGCAGATGCATTGCAAATGCGTTTCAGATTAATTCTGGGTAAAATTATTGAGGTACAAAAAGACACTTATTTGTATGAATAATTGTTCTTTTTTTATAACAATTTTATTCTTCTCTATATCTAGACAAAAACTCTTATGGGAGAAGTAATGAAAGAGGCAGCTTTCTCATTGGCTGAAGCCAAGTTTGCAACTGGAGACTTCAATCAAGTAGTTCTTCAGAATGTGACAAAAGCTCAAATTAAAATTAGATCTAAGAAAGATAATGTTGCCGGTGTTAATCTTCCAGTGTTTGAGTCCTATCAAGATGGTACAGATACCTATGAGTTAGCAGGTTTGGCAAGAGGTGGCCAGCAATTGGCAAAATTGAAAAAGAATTATCAAAGAGCAGTGAAATTATTAGTGGAATTAGCATCTTTACAAACAAGTTTTGTAACCTTGGATGAAGTTATTAAAATCACAAACCGCCGTGTAAATGCCATTGAACATGTTATCATCCCAAGAATTGAAAAAACTCTTGCTTATATAATTTCGGAGCTGGATGAATTGGAAAGAGAAGAGTTCTATCGATTAAAAAAGATTCAGGATAAGAAGAAACAAATAAAAGCAAAGGTGAGATTTATATTTCAAAAATAATTCCATTCTTCACCTTTTTTGATCAAGTATCTTTTAAAATGCTTAAACTGTTTCACAGGCTGAAGCAGCTAGGGCAGAGATGATAGCTTCTGGCAGAGAATATGTAGAATCTGCAAATATCCTAGATGAAGGAGATGATGACATTTTATTTTAAACACTGCACACAACATATTTTCACACTCTGAAGTATTAAAAAAATATGTTTTAATTCTGAATGAATGTGTTAAAGAATGAGTCCAACAAGGCATGAGAATAGATTTAGTCCTTTCACAAATATCCTTGGACAATATTAATTTCACAGTAGATAGCTATATTATACAGAAGATTGTATTATAAAAATATGAAACATCTGTACAAGCAGATGATAATGTGTTTATGTATTACTAACATTTTTTAATTACAATATATCATATTATAATATGATATAATAAATGAAAAATGTTATTAATATTTTTTATCAGTTGTATATTATTGACTCGATATTTGTTGAAACTGTATTTGGTGCATACAATGTACTCATATTGTTATATTGATAAAGATATAATTTTACGCGATCAATTTGCGGCAGCAGCAACATTACGGAAGATTATAGAATCAATTATTTAGTAAAAATTTATGAAGAATAAAGATATTCATATACATATATATATATATATTCATTTCTATGTTTGTATTCTTTTTGTTCATCAATACTCAATCCCCTCTATGATAATCAGAAATACTTGTCTGTTAATTTCATATAATTTGTAAAAACATCACTGGTTTTCATTAATCAATAAACACATATTTCTTTCTAACAATGTATTCCAGTGATACCCAAGAACATAAATCTAATATGTTTATTTTCTTATTCTTTATCAAAAAATGTGGGTACTATTGGAACATGATCAGCGCGAATTTCACATTAGAAATAATTAAGAAGGATGCATAATCATTATAGCCAGTAAATTTCTTGAACTGGGTCAATCAATATATGGAGCTTTTCCCATATGAGTCAGCTCTCCCTACTAAGGGTAGTGCGCGCGTAGAAAATCCTTTCAGTGCGCGGAAAATTCGTGCCGTGACCACCCCAAAGATGTCGTCCGATGATTTAAAGGTCGTGGGTGTTCCAGAAAGTCGTTTCGACGATGCAATTAACCATCTGAAATGGAATTTCTTCTCCGACGAACCGTTGAATCACGCGGTAGGACTATGCGAAAAAGGGGAGAGCCAGTTCGAGCTGGAAAGACATTGTCTACTCACTTTAAAGCAGGGATACTCGAGGATGCTGGTGGATCAAAATGGAATGGTAAGCTGAATTTAAAAAAGCGAATGTTGTACCTTTCTTTTTTTTTTTACAATAAAAAAATTATGATTATGTACTGTTGCTCAACTTGTGAATTTATTTTCTGCGTTATAAGTATTTCATTGACGAGGGAAGGTTTTCTTACGATATGTATGGACCTTGAACGTTAAGTTCATTGCCGATCATAAGTACTGTCCTATCAGATAGCTGGTATGGCATTGAATGGTATCCTGAAGAAGGGAGAGCGCGAAGAAGCTGAACGTCGCCTTGCAGAATTGAAAGATGAAAAATTCAAAATAATATTCGGACTCCTGTACAAAGTTAACAA
Source organism: Bombus vancouverensis nearcticus (assembly GCF_051014615.1). Classification (NCBI taxonomy): domain Eukaryota; kingdom Metazoa; phylum Arthropoda; class Insecta; order Hymenoptera; family Apidae; genus Bombus; species Bombus vancouverensis. The sequence goes on from NC_134919.1 coordinate 15,318,876, forward strand.
GAAAGTAGATCTTTTTTACAAGTACAATGTCGACGAGTTATTCGAGTGTCGAATCCTCAGTATCGATGAGAACTTCCGTGGGAAAGGTCTGGCGAGCATTCTGATGGCAGACAGTATAGAAATCGCTAAAACCGCTGGTTTCAAGGTATAATCCTAAATCGTATTTCATCCTTATCATCGTAATTATAGTAACTTTCTTCACAAAATGATAACTCTGTATGATAAATGTTGTTGAAGCATGCAGTTTAAGTTCGGTGAAAAATTTCTTTAGAGCCGTACTATGGTATACTCCGTGACCTTTACCATTCCCTGCTGGAAGCTTGTATTAATTTTATGGCAATCCATCATATTTGAATTATAATTTGCTAATATTTATGTACTGAGTAATGCTTTTTTATGTAAATGACAAACAAATTATTTATTAAATCTAATATCGTAAAATAACATGAAGAAATTTACGCAAAGTTACAAATTTGTTAAAGAATAGATTCAATGTATTTATTCGTGTATATATATATGTGCAACACGATCGTGCGTGGAGGCGTGGTCGTTTTGGTAAGAAGTTCACATTTTACTTTTGTTTCAGCATGTTCTTCGATTAATATGCATGGGATGATTTTCGTTTACCAAGATGTAAAATTGCAATGCACTCGTTACTTTCTCGAGAGGTATTTTTGCACGCAGTGTACTTCGTACGAAGTGTATGTAAATGTCTGTGTGCACTCAAAGATATCCCACAAATATAGTGTTGAAATTGTTGTATGTTTACAGGTGTTTAAAGTTGATGCAACGGGAATGTATTCGCAGAAGGTATGCTACAAGCATGGTCTTGAAGTAGAGGCGACGATTCTGTACAGGGATCTCGATGAATCAATCAGACCGGCCCCTCCCCACCAAGCTTTAAAGTTGTTGGTGAAGGTGTTGGATTAAAAATTGAAAGTCTAATAGAAAACAAAATGAGAGTTAACGTTAATCTTGAGAAATCTTTAATAATCAGAAAAAGATTTTACGAAAGAGCAGTAGTGTAAACTATGTGTATCGTTGTGTGACAATAACAGGTCTCTAATGTATGTTTGTCTTAAAGATGCATTTATGAAATATATCTATAAACAGGGCGAACCGTATGCCTTTCTTAAAAAGTATTAATAATTTGAGGCATCGGTTACTGCCCTTTGTCGGTGTTCTGAATGGTGTGCCATTATTAAGACGGAAAAAAAAGATAATATTAAGTAATAATATTACGATAATATTTGAGTTGACAAATACAAGAATGAAAAGATCCATTTAACATTTCCTTCTTTGGACCACTGTTCTGCATTCTGCTAATTCAGAATAAAACGAATCGCTCTGCTTTGCATAGTAAAAGATATATGAAAAGAAATTCGTGTATCCGTGTACCGCAAAGAAATGCGAATGTATATCAACGATAGTATCATAATAGAAATCCTATGTCAAGAATGTGATAGTTTAACAATTGTTAACTCTCTTTTACAATTCTACAGTTCACTGATGGTAAATTGAAAGTATATTATACGTACATAGTATCGAAATGTTTGAAGTCTTCGATTGTGCAGTCATTTTTTTGCAGCTATCATGAGAAACTAACAGAACATGGAATATTTCTTGATCCGTGTCTAAAAATTTATCGAAAACGGTAATTTAGCTAATGATTACAGGAATAACTGGATGGGTCCACGTGAATATAGAATAAAGTCACGAGAAGTATTATTTTTATTGGTGTTACATGTTGCGAAAATATATTGTAAATTATTTTGTAAAAGTATCCGCCAAATAAACATTACACTTCATAATGACCAATGTCTAATAATCCTTTCAAATAACTTCAAGCTATATTAAATACGAATTTTTCAACTATATAGGCAATTTTATATTAATAATGAACGTATAAGTATGCAGTGCAGCATATTTAGCAGCAACAATTAAATTTTCCATAAAACTTACATAGTTTAAAAATGAATACAGTTTTACAGGAACATTTATACATGTAACAGAAAAGCTTAAAAGTTCACTTGAGGTCTAAAATGTTTTTGCAGCTTATTTGCCTTAAATTGCAATTGTGTAGAATATTTTGCTTGTACTCTTTCCATATATTTGATATCTCTCGCTTTCTTTGCAACTGCCTCTTTTTGTGTTTCTGACCATCCTAAAGCTCTATATTGTGACAGTATTTTACGCAGTTTATCACTCTTTGATACTGCCCTATTTGGATTTAAGTTTTGTTTATAGTATATGAACAGAGATCTATGGCCAATAATACTTCCTGATGGTAATACTAGCTGGTAATCGCTATCATCTAATTCTGGTATTTCAACTTCTGCATCTGGATCACCAATTTCTGCATCAGGATAGCTGGATGAATAATCATAAAATTCTGCATATTCTGCTAATGCATCTCCTTCGTGCAACATTTTACAATGACCTTTATCTATCATATGTGCCCTAGCAGCCTCAACGCTTTGAAAACATCTTCCTGTTAATTTATTATGAACAAATACAATTAGTTTGCCAATTTCTTTATAATTATAAAAATACAAATTTAAATTAACTTACCAGAATCATTACACCAAATGCACATGTATCCAGCAAAGATTTTTTTTCCAAGATACACAAGTAAACCTTTAATGTCTGTGCAATATTCAGGATCTGGTACGAAGAACGAATGTGCAATCGTCATGTGTTTTAGATTGCGCACCAATGACCTACTATGATGATTGCAAAATAAACAATTGTTATTTGTAACTGGATTTTCAGTATCTTCTATCCATTCGTCGGAATTTATAGATTCAATATCAGAATCTACTTCCATATCTTCACTTTGTTGTTTTACAGAAACTTCCCCTTGCACATTTTTCTTAATTACAGAACCAAACAATGGACCAGCATTATTTTCAAGATCTTCATTTTCAGTTTCAAAAGGAACATTTTGTTTTGCACACTTTTCCTTGTGTTTTTTTGATAATAAATGATTTTCGTATTGATTTCTTGTGTTGAAATTCTTCTTACATATTTTACAACTTATTGTTCCTTCTTCCTTTTCTTTGTAACCTTTGGTCCTTTGTGTAATCACTCTTTTCTGAAATTCTTCCACAGATGCAGGGGGTAGTTCAGCTACTTTTCTTTTTAAATTGTATCTGTGCCAGTCTGATTTGTAGTGTTGTCTCTGTATATCTAAATCTCTGAATGCTACTCGGCATGTGATGCAAGTAAACGGCGAAGTCATTTTTGTTAATAGCTTTTAACAAACCAAATATTAACAACAGCCAACAACTTTATAAATTTACTATTCTTAAGCGTCAAAGATTTCGTTGTTAAATATTAACTATATTATAACATTTACTGCAGTTTATTCATTATGTTAATCAATACTACAAATACTAGTAGTTGTTATATCTTGTTGGTCTATAACAAGAAGTCCAAGACGCATCACGTGCACAACTACATTTTCCACCAAAATTGAGGTTATGTTGGTAATCAACACAATTACTAATATCGAAACATATAACATTGCATCAGTATATTCTGAAGCATACATATATTTACTTCTGTACTTGTAAGATAAGAAAATTTTTTGATAAATTATCAATAAGTCGTATACTTGATTTTGACGACAATCTTGTAAAATATGTACTTGTGAAAGAACTAAGCATTATAATTATAGCTACAACATCAAAAAAGTCACCAATAAGTTTGTTATTAATAAGTTTTTAATTGTGACTGAAAAATTAAAATTTAATACTAAAAATATCTGTTAAATGTATACTTGTTTATTCACATGGTTTTATATTAATTAATTTATATTAATATCGTATCGGTTATAAGCATACATTCTAATTTATGATTAAACAAGATTACTGCATTGTTATTGTTTCTTTAAATCAATCCGGATTGGGTTATTTTTTATACTCATATAAGCAAACAAAAGTTTTTTTCAATTGTATTCATATAGTGAATAAATTTTTACATCGTTGTATGTTAAAATAATATTTCAGTGACAAACATCAACGAATCTCTTATCAAAATAATTAAGGAATCGAATGAGAAATGAAACCACGAAATTTTTGTTGCATCTTTGATAATGATAATGTGCGATGTCACATGGGGATTAAATAAAAAACAAATATGTATTAAAAAAAGTAGAAATAGTGATGGTTTCAATCTTAATTTTGAGCGATTTAATGCTACAAAAATTCATATCACTTTGAATACAATTCAATATTTAAAACTCTTAAAAGTCTTGAAAATCATGTAAGTCTTAAAAGACTTGTATGTAGCAAATCTTAAAAGTATTAAAAGTAGGATATAATAAAGAGATTGTAGATTGTAGATACAAGATATTGAATGGATTAAGATTATTAGATTTATCAAGACTTTTAACACATATCGAAACTTTAAAGATTCAAGATTAAAGACTTATCGAGACTTCCAAAATCTTTCAAATATAAAAGCATGATTAGATTCGAATTCTTCGCAATATATAGATATATATTCAAAACAATTGTGTATCATCTGACCTGAAAGTCAAAGTGAGAGTAAATACAAAATACAACTAGTCACGTGGTATTCCAACTATTGGCTGATTAGTCGTTAGCAAATTATAATCTTCGGGGACAGCTTTATATTATTGGAGAAAATATTTAAACTGACCTGTTAAATGTAATATATTTGCTTGATACATCGTAACGGAAGTATTTGCTCAGTATAGCTCAATGTGGACAAATGTATTCGATTTTCCAATTTCGGAAATTAATGTTCGAAAAAATAACGTTTTATTTTACTTTATTACGACCAGGCATGTACAACCAAACAGAAGATTACTTTATATGTGAAGATAAGTAAACAGTGTACAGAAGCTTTCTCGGTTTCCTTCCTGAAAAATTTGAGTTGGAAAATGTTCAATCAAAAATTAGTGCGCTACACGCATATTCGATGAAGTTTTAAATGCGGATTTTTTGAAAACGAACTAATTGTATTCTATATTTTCCATTTAGTTTAATTTACTTTAGTTTAGTATCACGCGATCTGCTACACTCCGTATTTTACAATTGAACAGTTGCAATATTGGTTTAATTATTTTAAATTTTCTTATAACATTTACAACGTTTAAAGCTCTATTCAATAAAGAATATACGTGTTCATTTAAAAAAATCATCTTTTAGTTTTTATCATTTGTATCATTCAAAGTTTATATTATTTTTATTCAAACCATAGTTTATACGACCTCGATTATGAATTCAATTCCGTTTTCCCTAGATCATATGGTTTTATTTACCTCTCATGACTGGACTCGTTAGTGAAAAAGATTAGGTAGTGGCACAAATATCAGTCGCGGGGATTCACGACTGACGTTTACGGCCCTGGTTTCGAGGATCGTTTCGTTTGCAGTTGTATTCAGATAGTAGCCGTCTCAGAAGCCGGAACGTTTCGTGTGCACGTCTCAAGCGATAAAGTTACTCACAGCACGCAATTCTTTACAAAGAATCGCCAAGCAAATAGCCATTTGACAACAGGGATACTTGTCATCGAACAGGAAAAGGGATAGAGAGTACGCAGAAGTATTATCACGGTGTCACGTCTACGCGACTGACCGTTTCAACGACCGACTTTCGTAGGCGACATCGTTGAAAGACGTAAAACGAGACACTGGGGTACACCCGACAGGGCGATCCATCTGTGTCGATACACCTACGAACACCCGTTCAATTTTCACGCTAGAAGGCGGCCGTCCAGCAGGGCGATACCATTTTATATGACTTTTCTGCGACGTCAAGGTGAGTGGAAACATGGTATAGTAGCGATCGCCGATGTTCTATCTGGTATCGTTTCGTATACTTCCGACGCTAATTTTAGCGACCAGCCATTTTGGACACGAGAACGTGCACGAGATTCGCGACCAGTTTATTTTACACGGGAATTGAACATTTCTACCGTATCCTAATCTTTTCTTCGGCTTGTTCCATAAGCAAACGTACATACATGCATACCACGTTTCATCTTCGTCTTTTACTCGTCGTATCCGTTTGTTGCCTTTCATATCACAACGACGTAACGTTGGATCGATATTGCTTACCGGATTATTGAACGCACCGAAACGGATAGTTTCGTCGCTTGAGTGAACCACGAGATTGCGATAACGTGCGTATAACGTAATATTTTGATGAATCATGGTTTAATATATACAATGTACGTTTCAGTGGTTATGGGAAACGAGTGAAACAAAGTTCGAGAAAAAATACGAGATGTAATGTCTTAAAAAGTAATATTAGGAAGAGGTGTTAGAAGCGGTTATGTGTTTAAAATTTCTTCATTCGTTTCTTATATCTTTTTGTACGTTTGATTTATTTCGCATGATTTAAAAAGTGCTATATCATCTATACTAAATTAGCAATTATAATAAATCGTATCACAGAGAAAAAATTATTTTTTAAATTAACCGGTATACATCGAGTCGTGTATTCAAGCTTTAGTACTGTCGATAAAAAGAACAGGTTCGTATAGTTGTGTATCACTGTCGAGTTTGATTGTTCTTCCATCACAATATTACATACATGTTAATATTGACTTAAACGATTTGTCCGTTGGTGTTTGTATCGAATCATCGACTATCCGTACTTTGTACGTTTATCACGATCGACCATATTTCTTCGATATAAGGCCATTATTTTTGTGCGTTTGCATGTTTGAATGTTTACCGATCGAGATTCGAGGAAGTGTGTACCGAGTGATTTCCAAAAATAGATTGAAAAATTGTATAAATTATAGAGTTACATCGCTCGTTCCTTCTTTATCGGCAAACAAAGATCATCGGAGAAATTTCTGTTTTCTTTATTTGTAAATACATTTGAAACCATACGCTTCCTTTGTTGTTGAAAATATTAGTTGATAAAATATTTATATTTTTCTACTATGTCGTTTAAAATACATCCATATTTTACTATTTACGTAACTTCTCTTTCTCGTTTGAGAGATATCGTCGTGTAATAGTAATTGATGGAATTTTTTCCTCGCATATTAAGCAAATAAAAAACACGTGTTAAAATTTACCATTGCGATATTACTCCTGTCTCTTTCCACTCTTGCGTTAGCGTTGATAATTTCTTTCTGAAGTTCCACGCGTTATCCAGATGAAAATAATCTAACAAGAGGTCTTTATCTGTAACGATGCTTGTGGTTCACGATCAATGACGCTTTTTATTATTATTTCTTGTAGCCGAACAGGAAGTACAGCTGCGAAGGATTTCTTTTACAATTTCTTACTTGTATTGTACTCAAAAAAAAAAAGATAAATTTTATAACACGTGATTTTGTAATTCTTAAATAAACTTATGGTGTCACATTATTTCAAATTTAAATGGTATGTATTTATGTATAATATCGCAAGTAATTGATATTTCGTTTTCTCGGGGAAAAACGAACGATATCGGAATTAATCGGACGCGATTAATTAACAAGATCGCGAAAGGTTAACTCTCAATTCGATGTTTGGCTTCTTACAATATTTACATTTTGATTTCACTTTCCTCTGGATATACATGACCTGTTTGCGTCTAAATCGTTCAATAAACATCATTTCAATGATTCTTCATTCCTGTAAATATTTTATAGTATCTAAATTGTATTTCTGAGAGTAATATTCCCCAAAGTACACTAGATATGTATAAATTGTGAAATTTTTAATAAGAAGATGGTAAATTATGCATATAAAATTGTAGTAGAATATTGTGCCTGAAGTATTTATAAATTTCTTGTTAGGAGCTGATCATCATTTTAACAAGATACTCTATTGGCAATTTATTGGAAAAGGTAATTTCACTGACGAAGATCAAAGCGAATTTTTCTAATTAGCAAAGAAAGTAGAATCGAATGAACCATCAAATTAAATAGATAAATGTTGCAATAATGAAATATATTACCGCAACGGACAGTCAATTACATAATCCGCTTTCTTTTTCTTCTTGAAAAATTCATTCGCATTTCCATTGCTTTTACGTCGTCATTGCTTTTTACTGTAAAAGAAGGTTCAAAAAATATCTAAAATGAGTGTGTCGTTGAAATGTCATGTTGCAGACAGATAACATTAATAACCCCTATTCATATTATATTCTCTGTTGTGTAACATTTATGTTATTCTTAACGTCTATTGATTTATTCATAGGAATATCGAAAGGACCTTGGCTTCGATATTACTATATATTATACTATAATATTATTATTAGTACAGTACGAAAGGTATATATCTGTCTGTAACTGAAGCTAGTTCTGATTTTCTCTTTGTTATAGAAAACCTCCAAAAACGAAAAAAAAATTAAAAGAAAACGAAAGAACAGACCATATATAAGTAGAAAAATGAATCTTTGTCAAAATTTATTGTAAATCTATATAAAAGTTTATATTTAGAAATTGTAGATAAAATAAAAAATAAGAAATAATTCATGGATAAGAGAAAAAATTAGTTCTACAACATTGTTGATTTACTGGCTTTGAATTGTATATTTTCTTCCGGTAATTAATCTGAAAATGTGTTTCTACCTACGTATCGGTCCAACTTTATTCCATCGTTACGTGATGTTCGATCATCAGAACACGAAACGTCTGCTTTCGAAACGGATTCTTCGAACGGACTCGAGTAATCCGACCTTTCGCTCCCTTCGCGTATGCTCGCCTTATTTTTTCCATTTATCTGCGGCTTAAGATGGCCTGCTCTGACCCTTAAGCGTGCATAGTTGCTCGATAGCGATGCAAAATAATACCTCTTAATCAGTTCCTCTCAGTGCGACCCGTGGTTCTCAAACGGTGTTTCGAGATTGCCAACCAGTTTCCTTTAATCGTAATCTGATCCTGCTGAGATGCTCGAATTGTTATGTTTCGTTCTAGCTCTTATCTCGATAAACGAAAAGATCTTTTAAGACTATGTTTAACTCGCGACTAAAATGATTAATCACGTATATCAATGACGATTATTTTATATTTTCCTCGAGACGATTCGGACAAAGAAGAGAAAAGATCATTTGTAATATTTCTTTGATAAATAACGACGTGAGAAATGAATTGATATACTTGGCCTCTCTATACCTAGCTGTTGAATCAGATGTTAATTTCTAAATCTTTGGATTTTGCAGATTAATCGACATACACAGGAATATTGCATTTATCGTAACATCGATAGTTTACATATATGAAGTAGAATCTATGCAGCAATCTAGTATTACGAACCATAGATCTTGCTATAGTTTGCTATGAATTTTCCAATCTCAAAAAACAAGTTGCTTTCAATGCTTACATCATCATGGAGAATTCATTCATTCTTCCTTGTAGTTTATTTTCTCTGCGATTCATTCGAAAAATAAACGATACTCCAAAAGTAGAACACTTTTATTAGAGAAACTTCTAAATTGGTTAAATAGATCCATTTGACGATAGCTTTATGATACTACCATCTTGTGGGTGTGGAAAGGAATTTCTTTCCATCGATGTTCCAAGAAGAGTAAAAGTTTCAAATTAAAGTATTTATAGTACGTAATACGATAGCAGTTCGTTGATCCTTAATGGGCTGATAGATTAAGAATGAAAATATCCAACTAAAAACACGAAATACAAACTTATTTTGTATCTTTGATCTTTACAATTTTGACTTATAGTTTATCTTGAATTGAATCACACGTTTCGTTCGTTCGTTCATTCACAAGTACGTACATAGAAGATTTACGCGTTTGGTCAAGGCTACGATGTCCGTAATCTCGTTTTCTTCGCCGATTCAGGTTCAATAATCTCGCGAATCGTGCTGGAGAGCCTCTGGAAGGTCGGTGTGAATGACTTGCTCTCGAAGGGAAGCGGTCATCGAGGATCGACGAGTAGATAATTAGATCGTTTATTGTGCAGCTTGTTGTTGAATCTATGTATTCTTCTTAATTCCACCGAGACGATTGATCGTCTGCTCTCCGGTTGGAAATCCCGCGCTTTATTGTTTCAGTGAATTTATTTCGAATAAAATTCAACAGAATTTTTATGATATCGTTTTACAGCTGTACGAAATTAACACTAAGCTATAATGAAATTACAGTAATTACATCAGAAGCAATATTTACAAACTTAAGGTAAAAAAATGCTCAAAAATGACCAAAGACCAAAATCGGAAGAAAAGCAGATTTTATTACGTATATAACTCGATCGAGGAAAGATCATAAGATTCATTGAAACATAAATACTTCTTTCCTTCTTTTTATGTCGTATGTCAATATATGAAGAATACAAACTTTTGAAAAATGTTAAAAGAACGACTATTTAGAATCGATCTCGATTAACCGGCTGAGCGTAAATCGTATTCGTATATTAAATTGGTATAACACGATCCCGTAAGATAGCCATTAATTAGTCGCAGGAATTTTCCTGTACCTTGTATTCGTGTATTATCCTTCGCTTCTTGCGTTATTTTATTGGAATCGATCCGGTCGTATTCCGTACTATCATGCCGCTCCATTTCCCTTTATCCCCTTTATGCCTTTTATCGGCATCTTCAAACTCTCCCTTTTCCATTTTCTTCGTCTCGTTCTTCTTCAATTTATAACTCCTTTTCTTCGATTATCTTGTACTTTTTGTAGTGGAATTGAATATCCTAGATAACGACGGTGTTTTAACCCTTTGCAGACGCTCTAGAAGAGAAGTATTGGCGCGTACAGTTGAGAAAATATACACGTTGGACGTTTGCGTTATTCATTTTCGAGGCTTGTATTATTTTTAGTTATATTATTTAGTTCATCATCATTGTCATCACTATTACTGCGAAGGCGGCGGCACTAGGGGTGGCGGAAGCCGGATTTTCTTACCGGCTAATAAAACCTCCAACGGGCGGGACGGTAGAGACCAGTGCGAGTTGATCGTCGGGCCCCCTGGGTGCTTAAACACCAAAAGCACTTTTACCAAGCACTCCCAGAAAGTACACCCACAACAGCGCAAGGGAGGGGGGCTTGTCTGTTGTAGTATATTACTTTTAAGAGAGATTTTGGCTTTTTCATCTTTTGCAAATATATCTCCAGGCCGAGGATTCGAACTCGCGATGCGTTGTCTTCAGTTCTGGGCCTTAACGAGCGTAGCTGGTTTTAACATAGCTTTATATATATATTTTTTTATTTGGAAGAATTTTACAATCATTTCTCATTGAGAATTATAAGTAAATTATTCTTGCGTGGTACTGTAACTTGGATTATAAGAGTTTATAGTATGTTTGATTCTAGCTGAATCTAATGTTCAAATCTAAAGGGTATTGTCTTTTTAGCCTGCGGATCTGATCCGTCGTGTCAAGTAATTGGGCAACTAATGGGTTTTGGTGGTTGTTAACTCTTATATTATATCCGTTACTGAATTTTGATATTTCTTCTTTAACTGTAGGTATCTGAAGGTCGCGATGTAAATGAGAGACTGAAATTCGTTTTGACTCGACCATCGTCCTACCTCGTGAGTTTACGTTAAACGGAAGATAAAATTTCGCAAGATCTATAATTTTCTTTCGTCAAAAACATAATACTGTTTAGTTTAGATTATCGCTCGGAAAAATAGACGCACGCTAGCCACTTGAAAATAAGTGTCCGGAACTGTGAACAGATTCGGGCGGCTACATACCGACACGCGTCCGCAAAGTGTTAAAACACGTTGCAGATGTTATTTTTACGGCGACCCATATTTTCTATCGTACATTTTTGTTTTAAATCGTCGGAAAATTGAGAAGGAAGGAACCCGCGATTTGAATACCATTGACGAGTTTCGTTGTTGAGACGTGGCATGCAACTCGCTCAAACCACGGAAATAAAATTGCTGCGTCTCGTGCTAGCGTAAAATCGTAAAACTTGTCCTTGCCTTTCGTCTGTTTTTTTCCACGTACTTGACCGTGACTTGGTCTGACCATCTCAGTTTAGAAAGAAATACGCGTCGTTTATCTTCAACCTTACCGTATCAAATCTTCGCAAACCATTTCATTCAATTTCTTTCTCTCTGCTTTTTAGAACGTTATTTTTGCTGTAAGTTGTTGATTCCTTTGCTCGGCTTAAGGCTTAATCGAGGCTATAATTAATATGGCGCAAGAGGGTAAAAAAACACGTGCAAAAAAAGAACGAGATTCGTCCCACGATGCAAATTTTATGCAAAGTTGAAGGGATTTCCATCTGTTTTAACGCGTCGAGTTAATTGGGCAGAAATGGCTATCATGTCGGTGGAAAAACAGTGAATCTAGCCGGGAACGAAACATCCGAGAAATTTGCATTTATGTCGACGACGCGTTCATAAATTGATAGAATAAATAAAAAGACTTGTAAATATCGTAACGAATATTTTACTTTGGATATCTTGCGTATTTTTCCAACGTTTCTGCATTTTTCAATTTTCCATAAATACGAAGTATCGTTGTATCGAGATATGGAAACTTATCACACATTCAGCAACAAATTAACAGAATTCTATAACGTGTAAAAGACAAAAAGATAAGTGAATTTATAGTAAACTTATATGTTTGCCGGAGAATTCGTATTATTTAGCCATAAAATATTCTTATTCGCGTTTAGAAAGTTCCACGTGGCACTCGATCGAGTGCAGAAAACCTTGTAAATTAAATTTCTGATGCAAGAGTTGTTTGAGAAAAAGATTCGCATAAATTATGCCGATTGCAACGATATTTCAGGCACAGGTGTCGAACAGACGGTCGTAAGCGTTAATTACAAGCTCCCAAATATATCTTCCATATATATCCCTTATGTGTTCTCTCGCCAACCTTTCACTTCTGATAAACAAGGTTAAATTTTAAATCACCAAAAGAAAACATTATATACGTTGAGAAAGATCATGGAGCTCGATACGCGCGAAGGCGGTCAACGCTAGTTTCTAATGTTAGGATCACGAGAAAGAAACGGAAAGTCTGACCTTGTCGTAAGATGCAGTTCGTGGAAAAATAGTCGACACGCTGGATATGGCGCACCGGAAGTTTCGTGTGCTTGTATGAATTAGCATAGAACTATGTTTCGTTGCGTCATTTTCGGGGATGCCCGAAATCACAGTTGCTCGATCGACGCCGTTTTTTCACGTTCCGCCTACTTCCTGTCATCTCAGCCTCACTCCCAACGATCGAATATTCCTCCAAAAATTTTACGCACGTCCACGTCCAAGTATTCTTCTTCAAATCGTTTAAAAAATTGTTTTCTTCCTATTCTTCGTCTTTCTTAATTCGTATCCGATGTGTATTAGGTTGTCAGAAAAGGTTTCTTTCGTTTTATAAGGAAATAATAGACGCACGATGTTCCTTGTTTTATATTAGTTTATTGAATTATGCACGAACATGATAATAGAAACAGAACGAAATGGATCAATAAAATAATATAAAATAGAAACTGTTGTTCATCTATTATCACCTTGTGAAACGAGAGAAACGTTTTGGACGAACTAATTATATTATACAACATGCTATTAATTAACTAAATGATAGATGTATTTGTTTTTTGGTTAAATTAATTCTAACGCTAGAAACGAGTGGTTGGTTCGGTTATAAATTTTTGACAAATTGTTCATTTCCTTTAGAGGTTTCGTAATGCGTACGTATTATCTTATCTTCCACGGAGGAAGAGTATTATTACGATAGAGTGTCGTAAGAAACGCGCGAAAGCGATAAATGGCGATAGGATTTTTAAGAAGATTTTTTGCAAAAGAGAAATTGATTACGAAGTGCTTCGATTGGATAACCGGTCTTTTCACAGAGCGAAGAAGCATAATATTTCATTTTGGGGGAAAGGGGGGAAAGTGGAATGAAAATATCCTAAAAAGCATTTGTTCGTTAAAATATATTTCCTTTGGCTAGATGCTTTCTAAGACTTCTGTACTTGTTCCACGTGACATTTCACGTATCGTGGAAATTATTCTCTTCGCTTTGCCCTTGCGCGATTAATATTTTTTTATTTCAAATGTCTTATACGCGTTACATCATGCAAACGTTTAAACGTAAAATATTTTGTATAGCTATCGATTGTTAAAACGACATTTCATATGAGTCAGATCCGAAGATAATATCGTTTATGAATCACCATATAAAAACAGGATGGGATACCATGTAATTCGAAACGTATATACAAAAGATATCGTATCATTCCTCTTGTTGATTCAAAGTGGAATTTGCAAATATCCTGTCTGCGAATCATGTACTAATTACAGTCTAACACTGTATGTGAAACATCCTGTATAAACAGAATACGTTACACAATGCAACGTAGGAATACGATGTAACGCTACATATAATCTACCTTATGTGGATTGTCCTCTATGTGTTACCATATAGATCGTGCTATACAGTCTATGTAGTTTATTCTATACAAATAAAACACTAGATGTAATCCATTTTACACGAATGTCCTTAGACATATACGGTAGAACGTTTTACGCGGATCACTCTGTAAACACGGAGTACGTTATACAATTCACGATGCAATCTCAAAACACTACAGAAACGCATAGAATAACATGCAAACTGTGCTGCGATTGTACTGCAAGCTGTTGAGGTCACGAGTGGCAAGATTTACTTCTACGTCTCATAATGGCTATTCTATCTTTCCAGATTTCAATTAGTAGACGATTGCCAGACGGATAAATTACAATAATCGTTTAGCATCACGTAATTTAGAAGTTACATAGAAGTACCATATCATCTACATTGTTGAAATATTATTTCACCTATTTATTATACTTTTCTTATTTATTCTTTCGATAATAATGAATTCAGTGATAGTAATTGTTATTTCGTGGATTTAAAATTGATTCTTACGATGCAAATGGAAAACAAGTTCAATCTTGAACCTTGTTATGCGGATACAGGATTCTCTACTCATCCAACGAATATGAATCGTCCTGTATGTACATTACAGTGAACGTATTAATTTAGTAAGTGTATACGCTAATTTGATAAGTAACTGTAATTATAGACAGTGATATTTTTACTAGTAGAAGTATACTAGTATAGTTTAAAAAGTAAGCGGATATATTTACAAGGAATGAAGAAATTATACGCTTTCACCGTAATGTTGTGCATCATTAACCCTTTTACTTCCTCTCGCCACTTTTCCATTTTTCCAATCGAATATCGTACTTCGTTGAACTCGAACGCGTTCAACGATTTTTCCCCTTTATCAGTTCTATTAATTCGGAATTTGCATGAGCTCGATCTGAGTCACGATCAAACGCCTAAAACCGCGCGCGTGCGCCCACGATAACAGGCGAAACTGTATCAGCGGTAATGAAACGTTCGAGCGGCATTGCAGGTCGAAGGGAACGAAATTTGCATAAGGAGAGCCGCATGCCGTGTTTTATCGCCGCGAATCTGTCTCGGCCGCAATATGTCTTCCCGCGACGAGTCGCGTACGATCTAGCCTTGCCTGAAACGTATCGGTGGAAATCGATCGTTACCAGAAAATGCATAATGCATATCCGTCAGTTCGCTGGATAATAAACGGTCCGCAGAATGCATAACCGCGTGATCTGTTGCACGAACAAGCGGTAATTTTTCGTCGTGCGTGAAAAATGGAGAACCGGACTCGTTGATGGACATTTTCAGCAATCTTATTGCGTTTATTACCATTTAGTCTCGTGCTAGTCTTTGATAATTCATCGTAGGACGATCCAGAGACTTGTGAGATTCGAAGTATTTAATTAGACGCGATAGAAATTTAATTCCCATACGCAATGACTTTTTATTGATTTTTATGAACATTTGCAGAACGATTGCTAGGAATTCAGTATGGTTTACGATTTCTCGTTTCTCTGTAATATATTTCTATTAGGCGGTTATTAAATATGCAAAGCGACCGATATATTCTACGTTATGAAAAGGAGGCTGCGCAATGTTTCTTATAACAGAAATCCAAATTCCTTTGAAATCCGTAATTTACTGGTGCAAGATTTCTCGTTATCGTTTGTCGAGCTCTAATCAAACGGTTAGTTGTGATCAATAGAAGCAGCTAACGTTTTCCTTCTATCCTGCAGAGGAAATACAATGCACAGTGGTCCTGGTAACCAAGAATCGCGGTTATTAGGTTTGGCCCGAGATTATTCGGTTATTATAGAAATTCCATTTGGTTTAACCGAAGTATTTCATTAATCATTCTGTCGTTCACCGTATCTCGTAATTATAAACACAGTCTAAAAATGTTAACTCTTACATAATTACGAAAGAAAACTATCTTACTTGACTTCGTTTTTCCGATGGATATAATCTATTGTTTTGGACAGAGGAAATATTTCGTTCCTTATCATGTTAACCTGTAAAAATATATAACACAGTGTAGAAAAATTGAAAGTTCTTGTATAATTTTATTCTGCTTCTATTCTACGTAGTATTCGATCAAATTTTTGCTACATCTTCAATCTGATTCTCCACATTTTTTTTTGTATTTATTATTTTGGTTGTATTTCACATTTTAATCAGATGGAGAGCATATTCCGAGTAATATTACTGTTACGTGATGAAAATCGGATATTACTGTTTCCATTAAACCTACATTATGGTTGAGGAACCATTCTGTGCTTATCCAATTTAATCATGAAGCTATCCTACATTAAATCAGGAGTATGATATTATCATCGCAATTTGATCAATAGTTTTTTAACAAATTCACTTAAGGTACATTCAAAATATACAAAGTACACTAATGTTAGTAGCTATTTATTCTCTGTCCAACCAAGAACATGACGTAACTAGATTTTAATTCAAGTAAATCTCAACCCACTAATAAACTTTCTGTATATGCCACAAACGAGAATCTGGTTAATTTATTCTGATCCGCTTAATAAGATCTAAGACCGAACCTAACCTCAAACTTCTTTCTTGTTTAATCAAAACTATTATCGATATTATCGATTCGAGTTTCAACCCCTTCAACATTCCAACTAATTCCACATAATGCATCCCATAGAATCGACCAGTACAACAATCCTCACAGATCACTACATGTCAAACCTAACCTAAAAATTTCTTTCTATTCCTATATCTCTTAATATACTATGATGGAAAAATATCTCGTTTCATTCCTCGTATCCCAATTTTCTTATTTTCCTCTCATAATCGGTCAAACGCAAGTGAGAAAACTCCAGGAAGCATGATTCGCCAACATGTGGATCTGAACCTAACCTAAAAATTCTCAATCTCCCATCATTCTGTGATGCAAAAATATTATAATCCATCTTCCACGCGTGTCGATCGACTGATTCTCTTACCCTCGTCGCATAACCAGTCGAAACACGCGAGGCAACTCCAGGAAGCTTGGACTCAGCAGCGCGGTCCTCGTGGCGAAAGATCGTCGAGGTCTGACCTTGCCTGACGCGCGTAATCGTAGCAGAAATTCCTCGTCGGGGTTCGTTACGTCCAGATCGGGGCAAGTTTCGATCAATATACGGCGTATCCTCGGCCGGAGGACGCGTGCGCGCCTCGTCAGGCCGATCCGGGTGCCGCGAGCGAGCGAACGCGCACGACGAGGATGACTCGAGTTACGACAGCCGGCAGAAAGCACTCGTCCAACACGCGTGTCGTTCGCAATACGTCGTGTCGTAACGCGTATCTAAATTCACGTATAATAATAATCCCTCGATCGTAACGATAATAATTGACAAATTTACGCGAGACTACGCAGGATCGAGCGTTTTTTCTCGGGCTACCAAACGGAAACCGGCCAGTTAAACTCTTCCTCTGTCAAACTCTCCCTACCTCTGGCGAGAGTCTCGAGGAGGATATAGGGACGACTCGACCACCAGCAGCTGCAGCCACGGTCGCAAATCACGACTTATGCGTCTGTACCGAGCAGGTAAAGATCCTCCGGGCCCTGCTACGCCTCCGCACCCGCTCGATACTCGTTCCTGGGGGCTCAGGCTGCTCGTTGCCTCTACAGGAGGATCTTTTTTCTCTCGATGCTTCTTTCGACATCTTTCGGACACTGGATCGTTGCTCGAGATCTTTTTACTTTGATCCTTTAAGACGTGGTGTTTAGTATCTATAGGTGTGTAAGAAGGTTGGGTTTGGTGATAAGGTTGGACTTGGTTTAACATCCGTAGAGCAAAAGATGCTCTTTTTCGAAACTTTTGGAGAATCAGAATCGGATTCTTCTAAACTAGTGGTGTTTTAGGTAGATGCGACAATTTTGCGTTTCGTGATTTGAAATGTGAGAAGGTTGAGTTGAACTTGGTTTGGTATCTACAAAGTGTAAGATGATCTTTTCAAACCTTTCGAGGGACCAAAATTGCATTCTATTCGATCGGCAGTGTTTAAGGTAGATGTGAAAAGGTGGCATTTGGTGAAAATGCGAGAAAGTTGGATTTGCATGGCATTACAGTAGGTACTTTGGAACGTGAAGTCATAATTGATGTCGTGTGGTAGCTTTTCGTTCATTGATCCGAGATCTTTTGAACTGCGTAGCGTGCGTTAACGTGGCCTCTTTCGCATTGTATCGTTCCGATTCATGGTATATATCGGAGAGTAATCGAAAATTGGATTGAATTTAGTAATTCTGTGATTACGAATAGATTTTATACCATCTTTCTCGAATATCTTAATTTAGTCTGTGATTTCTTTAATTTTGTTGGAAGTTTGCATCAATGATTACTGCTTTTCAATGTTCTAGTCGTAAAATTCCATACATCGAATATTTCTTGAAATTCTTTTAAAAAGACTGTGTCAATTAGACTCCCAATTTACACAGATGTAATGCTCAGATGTGGTAACTTTCAATTATTGCAATAGCAAATTTTTATTTTGGGAGGAATATTGATCTTGTTGCTTTAATCTGTAATTAATTAACACAAATGACTCTTAACTATTATACTAACAAATTTTCGACCATTCGCGGTCTTCTAAATCCTAAACAAATCCATCTGGAAATTTTTTACAAATAACGATTCGACCTAAACGTCTTGAAACACTGTCTCGGCACTGACGATTTTTCCAAACTGCTATGCCGTATCCTTAAACTTACAGAGAGGTGGAAAAATCATCGCCAAATGCTTAATCTTGAAACAATGACATAGCTACGATTACCTACTAATCGCCATCGTGGTTTCCATTCATCCGGGTGTTCCGGGTCTCTTCTCCTCTTCAGTGCCACCTCCTACGAGCAGCGTAACGTGCATTGACGTGGCCTCTTTGCGCATTCTGTGACACGATGCAACGTGACCGTGCGCACCGGCTCTCTGGTATTTCAATCTCCATATTCCACCACGAGGTTCATCTACGCGATATACGCAGATTACTATCTGAATATCATATTATCAAACGTATATCGCCAACAGGGTGAATTTCATCTTATCGCGCCACCAATGGGAGTGGTTTCGCACATTTTCGCGTCGATGAAATTGCTTGATAAACGATGGCGATCGCATCAGTTTCTGTGATACCGTGTTCTCTTCGTTCATTCTCTTGCCGCGTGTTAGATAATTTTTTCCCCTTGTAGCTCCAACATTTTTTTATATTATACGATTATATATCGTACGATTTTTTTATATTATCGACCAGCACACTTTCACGGTGCACAACTTTTTGAGATAAAAGGAAAGATTATACATATTTGTCAATTTATTTATACCGTGATCTTCCTTTTTCCATATTTTATAATTATATATATTATAATTATTGTTGGTGTGGCGAGTACAATTCGTTAATTTTTGTGATTTTCTATTGTATGATTTTGTGTGGGAGATGATTAATCTCTTTCGTTTCTAAGCCTATGTTTTACTCATTATCTAGGAAATTGTGTGTGGGTACTAATAACGATTTTAGTCGTCGTTTTATCGTTAAAGTGCGTAATGCTAGTGACCTGGTAGTATCTCCTGTTTTCTATATTTATTCTGTTATGAAATATTTTATCTAGAATAATTTTCCACATTAACGTAGTTCGATCGTTAGAACATCTAACGCCGATGACCTACATAGTCTTCTATTTTCTATATTTTACTATTTATCTACGATACTTTGCTATATTGCCCTAGTTTTATCATTACAATGTGTAATGCTAATGTTCCGCATAATTGTTGCTCCGTTAATCTCATCGGTACGAAACGCTTAAATATGCGTCCAAATTTCCCCTTGTTCTTTGATCGACCACAGATTCATGATTGATCCAACCTCTGCTCGAGAACAACTATCCAATCATTTTTTCAATCTTCTCAATGCTTGCCTTCCATGGTTTGGAATTCGAAAGATTCTCTTGACGAAAGCCGAAGAATCGGTGAATGCGAACTGTCTAAGAATCAGTTCACGAGGAGATGTTTTTATCGATCTGTTTCGACCAGGTGTCTGTTGGTTCGCCGACTGATAGCTTGGGGAATGAACAATTGCCACAAGAGGCGCGGGTTCGAAGGAAGTGGGTGAACGTGACGTCCCTTTGAGCTGTTCCTCCTGGGTTAAAAATGTTAAAATATCTGGCTCCTCTTTATCTACCCGCTGTGCTCCTCCGTATGCCCCGTTTATTACACGCGTAAACCGTACGAAGATTGTTATAGACATTGAACACTACAGTTGAATTCCATTCGTCAGAATAAAATTGTATTTAATATATACAATAATTAACTCTTCGTTGGTATTATTGGTGGAAGCCTGAGATCAAATGAATTACAGTGTTATAATTTTATAGCCTAACAGCTACATTGATGTGCAAAAATCTAGAATCACATAATTTTTTCATTTTATATTCCAAAGGCAGCATCTTAAAAAATTTTAACTAATATTATATATTTATAACAGACATAGTACTTTCGTACTTGATATTAATTAAAATTCTCTCAGAGTATTGCGTTTGGAACATAGAGAAAAATCTATTCAGCTGGACGTTTTTTCCACATCGCCGTAGCTTTTGCGCTCCAGACGCGATTCTATCACTTTAATTTTGCTTCGGAAGTTTTATATATTTTTGCATTCTTTATGTTTTTACATAGAGTAATATACATTGTGTAGTTTGGCTATTATCCTCTAGACAATATTACATACGCTCTTCGTATCTTTAAATATTTCCGTATATTTGAATTTTCTATAAATTCACAATCCTAGTCTAGCCATTGTACCACTGTAATGTTTACCACTGTAATAATTTGTCTGGCCATGTAATTGGTGTAATTGCTATTCGCCATACGCGTGCACGAAATTCTCTTTCTATAAAGATGGGAGAGAAGCTCATTTGACAGCTCGACTAGTATTATATTGATAAATGGTTATTGATACGAAGCATCGCGGTTAGAATTCTAAGCCGTTATTTTACGCCGCGTGCTGGACATCGGACCGCTCGATACACACGAGTGCCTGAATATTTTAAGAGGAAACGTTGATAAAGTTCAAGAAGGTATTCAATCCTGAGGCATTTGGGATTTTACTTGAAAAATATTTTTTTCTTTTTTTTTTAGATTTTTAATCCACCATCATATAAAATCATTAAATACGGAAGGGAAATTGCTTATACCCTATCGTCTCGTTATTATTATTTTATCTTCTACTAAATATAGGAACGAAATTTTATTACACTTTGTTACTATTTATGACGTTTTTTTATTAAATAAGGAAATAAAATGAATAGGGAAGAATCAAAATCGATAATATGAAATGTATCGAACAACTGGAATAAATATTTGTTTAATCTTTTTGCTACATAAAAGTAGAAGAGGAGAATTGTTATATCTTGTTGTGTTGTATTATTGCTGTATTTCATATTAAATAAAAAAACAAAATTCATTACATTTTATCATATTTTTATTAGTTTCTATTGATCGTATTTTATATCGATTGCAGAATTTATATAAATATCATCATCGATATGAGGTGAATAATATCGGAATGTACAGAATGTCGCGTTTGGTTTGTACGAATTTATTCGATTTGCGAACTCGATGCTTCCTTTGTGTGATTAATTCTCTCGCTATAAATACATGTCATTGTGAATATCTGTAGCTACTGGACATCGAACATTAAAGCAATAATTATTTTATGATAACGATTATTTATCTGATAGATTATCGATGCACTTGAAACTCCAGTTTGTCGTACTGCGTTTTTATATTATCGAAATGAAAAGATTAAATCTCGTAATCAGTTACATATGATATTTTATATATCGAACGTTTCATTTCTACAAGGTTACATTTTATTGAAATTTTAATATAACATTACATTATACTAACATAACACAATATAAAATTATATAAAAATCAAGTGACTTTCGCATTTTTATGTTATCGCAACTTTATAATTCAATCTATGATTACAACTAAATATTTGATTTAAGCAACTCTTAAAAAATGTAGAACACAAGTGGTGAAATTTTTAATTTGAGGATACTGTGGAAAAGCTAAACTTTGATAGACGAATTTGTGTCTTATATGTTCAGATACTACGATCAGTACTATTTTTGTAGATAATATAGACTAGTATTATCGTCCTGTGTATTTTATAACGTCCTATTGTATTTCCCTTATTTTTCGAAAAAATATTACAGTCGTACCATTTTTCTACATTTCCACTTAATTTATCACCGTAGCTGGATATTGCAATCTGCTGTTATAAATTTCAATATCCGTTCCATCATAGTAACTTTCTATCATAATTTTACACTCCAATCCATTGTTGCAACTTGCTATTTCAGCTTAGCATTTCAATTTCGCATTTCAACACTTTTGCTCGATGACATAATACAACGATAACAAGCACTTTCACGTACACCATTCTGCGGCTTTTCCTTCGCCATTATCATGCCATTTAATTCACAACTTCTCTTGGAAAATACAAATTTGTCGTACAATATAAAACCATTACATTGGAACGCATCTCCTACGGTCCATTGGTCTGCGCGGATACAAAGTTAAATATAAATCAGAGAAGAAAATCGTAAATGAAAATTCAAGAATAATACGACATTTCGTTCGCCATTTTACGAATCTGTAAGGATTTCGAAGCAAGGAGAAGCATAATCAACGCGAGGATTAATTCTCCGTAATCGCAATACGAAATAAAAGGTTTCATTGTAAATTTCCGCGTTACGTTGCTTCGCAATTGGAGCGTACACGGGCGAAATAACTTTGCTCGTCGTGGAAGACTTCCATGCAACGTTCGCGTTACCGTTTATCGTTCTACGAGGTTTAAATTATTAACTTTCGGTCAAGTCTTCTGCAGAATATTGATCAGATCATAACTCACGTTCTGTGTATCGTTTGCTATATTCCATTCTCTGTTTCCTCTTTTCCTGCATTCTAAATCAAATAATCGATTTTCCTAAACCCACTTCCTATTATCCTATTATCGCAAACGCATTACGAGTTACATAACAATTACAAGGGAAAACAAATTTATTTTTGAGTGGAAATAATATATATTTGACGAGAAAGAAATCGTCACTTGTCAGAAAAGAAATTCGCTATTTCACAAATAGAAATTCGAAATGCAGTACTTCGTGTGGTACACCCTATATATACGTAACCGGAAGCGTGGTTACGGAGTTACGAGCCATGTCTGGCTTCTTGTCGACAATGATCGCGTCGATATTACGGTTAATACGCAACCACGATTGTTTTCTATCGGTTTCTTGTTTTACGTGACAGGAGGATTATCCGTGGAGCTTTCGAAATCTCAAACGTAAATCTCGCGAGAACGTTAGAATGTCATAATATTTCGAAGTAGAAATATTACTCATCATTTCGGTAGAAATACAATATTATATTATCAAGCTGCGAATGTTCAAAATTGAAGATTCAAAGATGCATATAATGCATATGATATGCAAAAATATACAGGGTGGTTGGTAACTGGTGGTACACGCGGAAAGGGGGTGATTCTACGCGAAAAAAGAAGTCGAAAATATAGAATAAAAAAATTTTTTTTTTTTAATTTTTCCATCGAGACAACGATCTACAGTGAGATCCGTTATAACGAGACGCGATAAAGTGCACGCGTACCGAGCGAAAATTCAAAATCGATTTTCTCGAAAACAAAGCCTCGAAGGAAAAATTTTTATTCTATATTTTCGACTTCTTTTTTCGCGTGGAATCACCCCCTTTCCGCTTGTACCACCAGTTACCAACCACCCTGTATAAAATATCCGAAGTACAGCGATCGTTATGATATTTAATGGGCGAAGTAAATTGAGATTACGGTCTACTTATCGCTAGTGTTTAAAAAAGAAAAAATTGCTACGATAAGACGCGTAATATTTGTAAAGAAAAAACATCTATAAAAGAAAACAGGGAGAATCGTGGAAGAAAAATATTTTAAAGAATTTCACGATAAATCTTTGCTATTTTTAGTGCAAACTTTTCAAGGAAAATTGATCATAAATTAGAAAAAAGAAACGCGACGTTGAAAGAACGAAGATTGCAGAATATTTATGCAGAACATTCGCGGAGAGTATAATTCAGTATACGTATCACGATGGAAAAATCCGAGCTCGACGTCAAATATCGTGGCCTGATTTTCGGGTCAAACCGTGTGGCCAATTTGACTGTATGAGAAATTAAAGTATAGATTGGTTGCCGTGTAGGTTTACGTAACACGCCTGTGCTTATCGTATAAATCGTAATTGTATCTGTAATTCGATCGCAGTTACGTTAATGCCCGTTATATACAATAGAAGAATCGTATTAATGCACGTAAGATCTCGAGGAAATCTTGATGTTATTCAAGTAATCACGTGATATAAACATTTGTTTCATTAGAGAACAACCAGAGTAGAATTACAATGATGGATTATCGTTACTCCGCACGCGAAAAAATGTCTGTTGAATTTTATTATCTTGGCGCAAGAAATTTGACGATTCGTTAAGCCGAATTTACACTGGTTCAGTTTGTAGAAACACAGCGGACGAACGCTGCTTTCGGCGGATGAAACGAGGATGATAAATTCGGTTTTAGACACTTTGTTTAATAATAAGTAAAAATTAGGATCGAGAGTAAAATCTATAAATTCAAGTCGAGATATTTAATTATTTAATTATTTACTCATCAATAAAGTAGAAAACCAGCCGATGTTTTGCAATATTTAACATGTATAAAGAATAAAAATTGAGTGATATACCCCGTTATTCCTCTCAAAGCATTCACCAAACTTAATTTTCTAACTCAATACTTTTCAATTTCTTCGATATCTTGTGTGATACATTTTAGGCTACATATTCCAGTGACTTGCACAATATTCTTTTTCGATTTATTACAAAAAGGGAATATATTAATTTTATTTTGGATATTTTATATATTTTTCTAAAATATATATATCCTATGCATTGCTACAAATTTCTCATAAATGCATCAACATGCGCAATCGACTAATAACATTAGTTCAGTCGCGTAGCTTTCTACAAGTCATGTGACGTGATAAAAGGATAATTAAAAAATTCTGTACTCGAATGATAAATTTTTCCATTAAATATACTATCGCCGAGCTGATGCAGAAAACACTTCAAAAACGAGTGGATCCACATCCCGTTATCCTCAATCGTCTTTTGTCATACTTCGTCGTTCAGTTGTTTCATTTTTGACCGACGATGCTCATCGAAGGATCCTCGTGGCGTCGTTTCCGGTACTCATACCTCGAGACGTTCCTCTTTTTCGACCAGGTCCGCGTGTGATTTTCGCTATCATGATTTTCGCATGGTCGATCACCTCCGAACATCGGCTGGACGATCGTTAAATCGCCGCGAACTAAATGATATTAAAACACCAAGCAAAATTCACGAACGATCGACAAAGAAATCCCACGCACAAATGATCCACGAGCCATATGTTGAAAATCATCCTCCGATGTTCCTATTTTGCGAACGGTTTTAGTAGGCCCGACTCTTTCCATGTCTGCGAGGCGTCCCACGTCTTCTTCGGGTTGAGATGATTTGGCTGATTGAACGTAGGTTCGTTTTTAGTCGTCTTCAATGGTGAAAAGAGAGAGGGGGAGGGGAGAGTATGTTTTTGATGGTAATAATTGAGGTAATCCTTAAAATATTAATTTTCAATTTCAAATGGCCAATTTTTATTAGGTTTCCTTTGATATTAATAAATGGATATGGTGAGCCGTTATGTTAATATTTGACGGTAGCTGACGTTTTGTTACTTCATCCAGCTTCCGAGAAAAGATATTATTCTGTTCAATTGAGTGATGAAATTGGAATTATAAAATATAAAATATATTATATTAATGTTCATATTGTATTGTATTAAATGCATAAAATGTAAATTAAATAAGTTTAGGACTTAGAGATTGCTTTTCCTCTACAGCAAATGATTAATTGGTTTTTGTTTAATTTCAGAAACATTCAGGATATCATCCAGAGGGAAAGGATCGGTGTACAGCAAAGGCGGCGGTAGTAGGACATTGTCCAAGCGATTTTTAAAAGGCAACATCATCACTTTCGACCGGTCTAATCGTTCGTTACGAGCCACTTGTGAATTAACCACACCAACCTTGTACCCAGGCTTTCTTAGGGGCACAAGCAACGGACAGGCAGCGTGTATGATCATTGAAGACTATCCCCCTCTGCCCACCAAACCGAGGCAATATTTGTATCAAGATACCACCCAACGATTTCTAAATCATTTAGTCCTGCCTAAGCACAGGACCTCAAAATTTTCCAGGTTAATATTTAGGGTAATAAATCGTATAGACATTAGCTCATTAGTCGTAAGGGACATTAGTCTCTGTAGACGTGATCTGAATTTATGAAAATTATTACATTATATACAATTCGATTCAAAGATTGAGTTTTCAATACGTATTTTAATTTTTAGTAATAGGCATCGGAAGCTACAGCCGTTCAGAGAAACGTGACTGGCGTCAGCGGGTAGTGCGGCACACGTTACCGCAGACAACGAAAATCACCCTGACTCGATACGTAACGAGCTACCATCGGGTAGCCATTGCCTGGCAACGTCGCTGCACAGCAATCAAACTGCCGCTGGAAAACGTGGAAAGTAGATCCAGGAGGACGAGGACGAAAACGTTACCTACTTGAACGTCAAAAGATTAGGAGCCAGGAGATCCAGAGAGAACAAGAGTCACCGACCGAACGAAGCTTGGTAGCTTACAACAGTCTGACACTCGCGTCACCACTTGCCGACAGCTCGTTTTCACAACGACGTCTCGTCAGAAATTGCTGTTGTCGCTCGGAAGGGACATTAATTTAGCAAGGAGCAAGAGACGGAAACATCATCAATCACCATGGGGAGTGTCAATGTAAACCGTAATGTCAGCGATGCGTTTTACCGCTATAAAATGCCACGGATCCAAGCCAAAGTGGAGGGCAAGGGAAATGGTATCAAGACAGTAATCGTGAATATGGTCGATGTCGCCAAAGCGATTGGGAGACCTGCTACCTATCCTACCAAATATTTCGGCTGTGAGCTTGGAGCGCAGACCCAATTCGATTTCAAAAACGAAAGATTCATTGTAAATGGATCGCACGATGCTTCGAAATTACAAGATCTGTTGGATGGATTCATCCGCAAATATGTATTATGCCCGGCTTGCGATAATCCCGAGACAGAGTTGATGGTCAGCTCGAAGAAAGGAACCATTTCGCAAGGATGTAAAGCATGCGGCTATCACGGACTATTAGAAAGTAATCATAAATTGAACACCTATATCTTGAAAAATCCGCCGAGCTTGAATCCTGCTGTTCAAGGCAGCTCTTTAACCGAGGGTAAACGCGGTAAACGTTCGAAACGTGCGAATGGTGAAACAACCACCACTACAACCACTGCTACTGCTAATGGTGATCGATCTGGTTCTCCGGAGAATGATACCAGCACCACCGACATCGTGGTCGAGGCTCCTGAAAAGATGGCGGACGAGAACGGAGATGACGATAATTGGGCAGTCGACGTGTCGGAGGAAGCAGTTAGAGCCCGTTTGCAGGATTTAACAGATGGGGCAAAGGGAATGACTATTAGCGATGATCTCGATAAGACTGAAAAAGAAAGGATGGATATGTTTTATAAATTAGTTAAATGTCGTCGCGATGCTGGACAATTGGATAACCATAAAGAGCTGATTGCAGAGGCTGAACGTCTAGAGATCAAGACAAAAGCACCATTGATTTTGGCGGAATTACTCTTCGATCAGAATATTGCTGCTCAAGCCAAAAAGTATCGAGTACTTCTCCTTCGTTTTACCCACGATGATATCAAGGCACAGAAATATTTAATTAGAGGAATCGAACAAGTGATAGCCCTCCATAAAGATGCTTTGATGCCGAAGGTACCTGGCATACTGAAGGTAAGACAAATTGCTGATATGAATTCTTCGGTAATTGTTATGGGTATATGTTTTGATTAATAGACTTTGTTTATTGTTTTAGCTCTTTTACGATGCTGATATTTTGGAAGAAAAAGCTTTGTTCGAATGGTCGAACAAGGTGACTAAAAAATATGTATCAAAAGATTTATCCCAAGAAATTCACGATAAAGCTGCACCGTTTTTAACCTGGTTACAAGAAGCAGAAGAAGAAGATTCTGAACCAGAAGAAGAAGACGACGATTTAGAGGTAAATGTTTGTTTTGTAAATAACTTATATTTCTATACAATTCCAAATTACACATATAATCTATATATTTGTTTCTGTTATAGATTGAATATGACGATAGAGCCAAACAGTCGCTAAAACCACAACAGTCACCGCCTATACAGAAGCCTGCTGTAGTCAATGAAGACTCGGATGACGAGGATGATTTTGATATTGATGCCATTTAAAAAAAAACGACAAGATGCTCAGATGTCGGACATAAAAAATAGACAAAAAACGACAGAAAAATATATGTCCGATAAACGATCATTTCTCACACGATACAAAGAGTCGCAATGCAATCTCTTATTATAATATAGCATTTTGTTATTTTAGGCCAAGGAGTGATTATAAATGCCATTACACGTATGAGAAATTTTAACTGTTCTCAAGTTAGCAATATTTATCTGTACGGTAATACTTTTAATTGTTTTTAATAAGGCGATTACGAATTAATCTATATCATTATTCTTAATTATTGAGAGGTTTTAAAAAGAAATGAAAACGAACGATGCTTCCATACATTGATATGCATCTCTTTTAGAAGAAAAAAAAAATATTGATAGTTCTCTGCCGTTATTGGGAAGTTGGCCTGCTAAAAACGTTCTCTATTGTATCTATTTACTATTCAAATAATAATTATTCAAATAAATATGGTTTACCGCAATATATCAAGTTCTTTCTTATTTCCAAAGCATTTCCTCCATTTGAAAAGCATATGTATGTATATAGTATGAATAAGCAATGAAGTAAAAATAGGTATAATGAATGATGGCCTAGTTAGTCATCATTACTTGCATCTATATCTCTGTTCTTTATCGTAGCTAAATTGTTAATAATTCACGCCAAAAAATTGCATATTTTATTGAGCGAGACGTCAATTCCTACTAGATAAGCTATATTATATCTAAATCGTTTACAACGAACGAATTAATGGTACGGTATGTAAAAAGAAACCAATTTTACATTACGATGTCGCTTCATAGAAACCGACGAATTTCAGAAAATTCCAGTAACTGGCGCTGCGATCGAACAGAGTCGCTTCAATCGCGTTTTTATAATTGACCGACTGTCGACGTACATTCTGGATATTTTGTCGTCAATTTATTCGTTCTAAGGAACGCATTTTATATTTGTACGGGATTTGACGGTAGTCTACATTATTATCAGAGTGTAGACTACGCTTAATGGCTGTTTATTCAACATTCGGACTGTAAAATATGTGGTTATTGTACTTTTATTAACTTATACTTGGTCCACGCCATCTTAGTCTGTCATCAAACGTGCAGAAATAAAGTTTAGTGCCTCTTTTCTCGTGTTCCTTCTTGCCGGTGGAGACGATTTCTAAACGAGAGTTCAATCAACTATTCCTTCGTATCGTGAGCATCGTTTCACAGTGAATCCGCGACCGAAATCGGTGAGTGGAATCCACTTTTTTCAACATTATCGTCGCCGTGAATCATTATACATCGTCGTTGCACCGATTGTAAAATATTGTATGAGCTAAATCTATAAGAATCTACGCGTTCAACGTAAAAAAATTCTTTTAAAGGTTCGTCGCATCGAGGCATCCTGCCCTTTATTAAAAAAGGGGGATGATACACTGAACAGGGGAGAATTCCTGCGTGGACCGTTCACAAGGGTAAGCTTTCGTTCACCATCAAATTTCCGAATATCTTTTGCGTTTCTGGTCATATGAATATAATCAGACTCCTCGGTTTTAAATTGCCACGCCTTCGATAGGCGGTTACAACCGGAAGCAAATGATGTTAATTTGTTTCCGTAAGATTCTGCGGAACCATGACAGAAAACCAGTGACCATGACGATGATTGTAATGATAATTATCCCTATTCTGGTACACTTAGAAAGGAGCGCGTTTCATTGGATTTTCACTAATTCGTTAAAAGGAGTCAAAGTTGTTGCGTTAAGAAAAATGATTCGGTGTCATGTATCATTCGGTTCTGTTATGTATTCTATGCGTATCGTTACATAAATGAATGTATGTAGATAAGCAAAGATTAATCGTAGAATACCGGATAAGTGGAGATAGGATTAACAGTATATCAATCTATTTTTTTTTTAAATTGATTTATCTTTTTTGTTTGTAAATATTCTTCCGTGAGCTTTTTATCTATTCTATGTGCAGTTATTGAACATCTAAAGGTAAAGAAACTAGCACAGGTGTTCAATTGACTATCGTATTATGCAGCCCGAATTCCTAACCTCTAAGAAATTCGAAAACTATAGAACAATTCAAAGGAGTGGTTCTATTATTTATTCAGATATTTCAGGAACTCGTATAATGGAGTTTTTAACGTCTTCTATAAATTGTCACCACAATTGGTTATATATGCACGAAGCTTGAAACGAGTATGCAATTGTTATATGATATGAATTTCAATCAGCGATTCAGCCGTTACTCTTTACAAATATAGATCTTCGATTGTTTCACGTTGTGACGACCATTTGTAGTTGAAAATTTCATTATCCTACCTGTACTGTCACTGACCTCTTTCTACTGTACTTTCGAAAATACGATGCAAAATTTTACTTATCAAGTTATAGATTTCTAACTACATATGTATCAGTAAATGTGAAATGGAACTGGGTTACTAACATATGCAACATTTTTTAGACAATTTTAAATTTTTATTTAAAAGTTATTACATTTCATACTTTTCTAGGGTAAAGTTTTTAAGATAAAAATGGCGCTTTGCCATGTAAGATAATTGTATTAAACCTATAGTATATATACGTATTGTTTACCTCATTTTACGTCAAATGCTCACGCACGTGCTCTTCTCAATCCTCTTATCGATTTGTAATATATATACAATATACATATACAATATACATATATACCTTCAACTCGTAAGATATTCCCAAAGGTCAACTCACCAATTGTGACAATATTAACTTTTTGAAGCATTCTCTTTTATCTTATTTCCGATAATATGCCTTCATATTTGCATCGATATGTTTTTATAAAAGATAAAATTTCTAACATGAAATGAGCGTGAATAAATCGTTGGTCCGACGATAAACGAGGAAGGTTTTGAAGCACTGTATGGTCAATCACGCCACCATATTCTCATAAGCAGGTTCGTCGAATTAAATTCGTGAAAGCAATTTTATGTGTTGGGTAGATACGGTTGTATGTAATACACTTCTCTACGAACGGGCGCGCACATGGTACAGCACTTGTAATGTTCTGTCGTCATGCTATGAGTCATCAGCTACCTCGTCTCTATTCCCCTTGAAGTGAGAAAGATTGCGAAAACTGGCGTTCTATGTGTGCTTTTTACCGGCTCTGCGGAGACTTAAAACATTCCGCAAACTTCAGACAAAATTAATTGGTTCACCAATAATTACCGCCGTTGCTCCGCATCGGCATTTGTTTACATGATATGTATCTACCAGCTCTTCTCATTAATACGATACGCTTTTATGTCTGCACATCACTTTAACACTATTAATTACGAAAGAAAGCCGCGAAGAGAAAAAACTAATTAAAACTCGATAGTTACTTATTAATCGTGCGCTTTTCTCAATTGTGCAAAAGTTCAAGATTATCAATCAAACGGAAATTTTTTAATCTCAGAGATAGATAGATATTTTAATTGTATTTTTTGAATAATGGTTATTTTAATTCTAGTATATTTGGTAATTGTAATTGCCAAAAAATATTAATTTAGAGTAAACTATATAAAAAATAAATGTAAGTAAATACGCTAATAAAAAATAATATTTTACGAAATCTTATTTTAATAACAACAGCATTTTTAGAAATTGTGTCGAAAAATTGTTGAATATGTTTTTGCTATAATTCTATTAGAAATTAGTTGTTTCATGAAACTGATTCACGTTTCTGAATTCCTTTTCTTCACTGATTCGTATTAGATGATCTCATGCATATTTTATAACATTCACATCAAGGTCTTGTTGATTGCAATATTTTGAAAAAGTGCATCAAAACAAGCAACACCATAAAGAGAATCTCTTAAAATTCGCTTTCATGTACATAACATGTGAAAACTTTTTCTAAGGTTTCTAAGTCGCCGTTATAAAATCAGTAACGACATGATATAAGACTCTTACACTATACTGTGTATCCTGTTTCGTAAAGTGTTCAGACGGGAGGAATGATAAAAGGTGGACGCGGATACGCGTCCCCGTGAAGTGTTAAGTATCATGCACGCGTAGCACCCTCTCTTAGAAGCTTCATTCATCGTACCCTTACGCACCCTCCGGTTATTCCTACTGACCGACTGACGTTTATTTGCGTATGTGGTCGTAACGACGCTAAGCACGAAGCTCTTCTTAACGTAGAAAGACATCATTCATTTTGTTATGCATACCTGGCGTGGACATACCGGTGTCCATGCACGTTCTTCGTGCAGTTGTAGGAACACCCCTGAATTTTGAACGCATGCGCAATCTTTCCATCCCCCTCTGCCCCCGGATGTGTCGGTCTCTCATGCAAGAGGGTGCGAAGCCAAACGTTAGTCCTCAGTAAAGAATTAAACGCGATTCCGCGAGGGTGCCCCCCTTTAGAAATCACATTGCGGGACACATTGTAGTGTATATATATATGTATATTGTACAGATTCTATTTTTATACGATTGAAAAACGAGATAAATGACTTTTTTACAACAGATTCGATTGACTGAGAGTGACAATACAGTCGCGATTGTCCGCGAAGAAACGACAGACAGATCGATATAGTAGAAAGTTAAATTTTTTTTGTATACGGATTAGGTAGGTCCAACAGAGTCCAACATTACCGATGGGTAGAACAGATATGTCAAAAACGCTGAACGCTTATAGAATGTGAGTAGTTCCCCTACTTACGAATCCTTATACCATTTGAATCCATTTTGATCGTTATCTGTACTTTTTCTATTATTTTTTCCATTTTCTTTTCCTATTAACACCAGGCTTATGGTCAGTTATATCTAAGTCGCTACGTTTTTACGTAAACATACCAAGCTCTAATTGCCGCACACTTTCATTAGAAACTTCACGTACGTCTTTTTTGCTCAGTTTTTCAAGCAATACGATCGAATACACGCCGTCGAGGAAATCTTTGCGACTGCATGCGCGAACCACTGAAAATAATTTCCATCGTAAACTGAAGCGCGTTCAGATGTCGCAATATGTCGATGAAGGAAAAAGTGACATGAAAAATTTTGTCATGTGAGCTAATAGGAATCAAACTGATCAATTTCGCCGTTTCCAAACAATTAAACGTTAACTATGTATTCTAATATTAAAATTAAGAAATTTTCAAAAAATCGAGTCGATCAGTTTTTATTTTGAGTGATTCGATGTGTCACTGGTTCTATTGTGTACATATTAGCTGCGACATTCACTTTCCCTGTTGATATCCTATAATGCAGGTTTCGTAAAAAATCAATGTATCGACCCGAGACTTTCGTGCTTTCCTCACCACGCTTCCTGCTCGCTTATGCTGGAAAGTCGATTCACAACGATTATCATGCTGGTAACTAAGAATGTTATTACCCTTCTACGTTATAAGTCCTTGGACAAATCAATTGATCGGAAGTAGCTGTCAATGTCGAAAGTGCGAAATAGTGTTACTCAAGTACATTTGTTAAACGATACAGTGTTTCATTTGGTATGGTGAGGTCAAGGCTTGTTTGGAAGGACGATTGCACGAGGTCAAGGTTTACAAGTGCAGAACCCTGAAATCCTGATCCGGCCGCGACCACGTCAATCATTTCTTTATGTTTTTTCGCTAACACGTATTTCTTCCGATTTGTTTTTATCGATTGGCAACGGCGTTTCGAATTCTACTCTTCCCTCGTGAAATTTCACCATCTTTCTCTATACACCTATATATATTCTGTCGCATTAAAAGAGCACGCCATGGTTGTTGCGTTTGCGCAGAACTACCGAGCCATTGATTTCGCTTGTGTTATAACGCGGTCGTGACATGGGGTGAGTTTTCTATCGAAAACTTTGCCAGTCTGCAATTAATTTTAACCTGTCGTCGTGTCGTTACCTGATTCTTCGCGCGAATATTCCTCCCGTTAATAATAATCGTATGTGTAATGCGTAAGAGTTTTTGATAATTCTCTCTTCTTGGTAATTCACTTTTACTCGGTACATTGGTGTCGCATAGAAGAAGCGCCGCGGCAATTGCGCCTGCGCGTATATATTAAACCATTGATTTCTGTGGATTTAACGTGGCCCTGACATGGGGTAAGTTTTTATTCGAATTAATTTTAGAGTAATCGACGTTCGAGTATTTCGAAAAATGTTTTAAGTCGTCATGATCGGCGATTGAATCACTGAGATTGTATATTTATTTTATTTTAAAATAAAACCGTTCTACCAGCTTAAATCCGAAAACATTCTCTGTACGTACCAATGCCGGATACGTTCTGCTTGCCTGGACTGAAATACTTCACGATGCCTATTTTTGATTGCGGTTAATTATTGGCGCGTAAAGCAAGTCGTTCCAAATACCGCTTACTTCTGTTTTACCTTTTTCTTTATGCTTTCTGCCTTGGTTACGAGAACCAGAGGTCTATGCAAAATAGAGTCTTGTTATCATTGCGTATTTATCATTGTAATAAATGTATTTTATGATGTTTACGTTGATGCTAACACAAATTGTAGAAAAGATTCTACATTTCATTATATAACCTTTTTAATACTGGAACCGATAACGAAAACGTAACAAAATTTGTTTAGGAACAAAGAGAAATTAGAAGCAACGATATATGAAAACAAGCCTCTATCTATATACTTTATAAAAAGAATTACAGAAAATGATTTCAAGATGTGTCGTTTGGAAATTTCTAAAATATCTGTAAAGAATTAAGGATTGGTTCTACTATATTAATTAAAAACGATACTCTAACGCGAATTTAATTAACGTTTAAAATAAACTCGTTATATTGAACTTTAAATTTAAGTCACTGTGTGGAATTTTAATGTTCCTTTTTCAGCTGAGTTTTCGTTAATTCTACTTTTTCAATTTTTAGCAAAAAAATAGAAAATATTGGTAGAATGACGGCCATGACGCAGGAAGAAATTATGGCTGGTGCCAGAATTGTATCCCAGGGCCTGGAAGCCCTTCGTGTTGAACACGGGGGACTTCTACAAGCCCTACAGACCCAGGATGCACCAGTCGCGAGAGACAAAGCTAGCTTGCTATCGAAGAACATTGAGATGATAGAGTTGGGCCTTGGTGAAGCACAGGTCATGATGGCACTTGCAAATCATTTACAAATGGTAGAGGCTGAGAAACAAAAGCTTAGAACGCAAGTGAGAAGGTTGTGCCAAGAGAACGCCTGGTTAAGGGATGAATTGGCTGGAACGCAACAAAAATTGCAAGCCAGTCAGCAAGCAGTAAGTAGTCAAATGTAAAGTAGATGATAAGAATGAGAACCAGGTGTCGAAGCTAGGCTATCGATTACGCGTAATTGCGGAACTACATCTGGAGATCTAAAATTGCACAAGTTTATTCTTCTCCTTAACTCGTCTTATCGTAAGAAATTCCACAAAGATGACATCAACGAAGAGTTGCACATATGTATATGTAAATATATATGTCGGAGAGGAAAGGACACCGGAGCCTTCCCTTTGGAACTTCAGGAAAATCCGTAAAGTTGTAACTAAAGTTTACAGTTGTAACTAAACAATTTGCCGTCATCCTGCCCAATTGTACTTGTATGCGATTTGTGATAATAAGCTTGGGCTTAAGGCGACCATTAGTCACCGAACGTAGCCGCGGTCAACGGGACGGGCGCTTTGTCTAACAAAGGTATAGAGCGATAGTATGACCCTCATTAGGAGAAATACCTCTATAGGTACCTAACAGTAAAACATTCCAACGGGTCCTTCGGACAATGAATATCAGAGGTTGAGGCATTTACACGGCACGAGTACAGTTAGCCTGGGGACTCTCTTTAAAACCTGGGCTTTTCCGGTAATTAAGATTTTCCAAACGGACAGGCAGCTTTTGTCCCAAATTGACCAATTGAGAGCGATGTCGAGAGGATCTCGTGTCCTTAGACACACCCCATCATAGTTTTCCTCGGTGGCATCCTCGGGACGAGAATTCATTCTTTCTTGAGATCTGGTCGACGAAGGGAGTAGCGCCTTACGATCAGTGAGTAGTACACGTTTGAGTTAGAGTAAGTATATCTATCATTCCGTTGACCGTGGATTCGTTATCGAGCCTAAGACCAACGTCACTAGCATCGCAAGTGCCCAGCCACCGCTGTTGATTGTCGCGTCGGTAGTGTTCATTCTCGTGTTAACAGACCGTACCCTTGTGATATCATGGCCAATTTCCCTGAAGATTTATCAATCGTCCATAACCCTATTCCTGACGTTTTTCCGACATATATAATATACTGATAGAAATGGTAGATCTTTTGACGTTATCCTGCATCGAATTGCTGCGATTATATTGCGGGAATTATTCGAGCTTATGTTATGTATATAGATTATATATACAAAGATATTACATATAGAGAAATATGTAGTTTAAGAGACTAAAATATTTCTTATTTTACTAGCTAGTCCAATTGGAAGAACAGAAGAAACACCTAGATTTCATGGAAAGCATGAAGCAGTATGATCCTGATCCTTCTGCGGATGATGAAAATGCAAAAGATCGGCCACCAGATGATCCTGTGGTTGATCTATTCCCCGATGATGATGCGGACGACCGAAATAGTAAGTGTACGTTCGCTTTCTCTCTCTTTTTTATCAAGCATCTTTTTTAGGTGCCCCAATTTTCTCTTAAGTCTGTGTGAATAACACAAAGGGATTTTACTGAAATTATTTTGTAATTTTCTCCATTAGATTCGAAGATACTTCATCCAATGTATAAGAGTAAGAGTACGAGGTAGCTTCGTTTCAAGTTGTGTTACTGTTTACGAACACTTTAGTAAGGTTTCGTATTCGCACAGGCTTAAGCTACCGATAAGGACCACTTTTTGCAATGTTCGCCATTTTTATTGCAGCGATATTACCGACACCGCCTTCGCAATTTGCACAACAAGTGAACGCTGGATACGAGATACCCGCGCGCTTGCGTACACTGCACAATTTGGTTATACAGTACGCCAGCCAAGGCCGTTACGAGGTGGCCGTTCCTCTCTGTAAACAGGCGCTGGAAGATCTGGAAAAGACTTCTGGTCACGATCATCCTGACGTCGCTACGATGTTGAATATCCTTGCTTTAGTATATAGGGATCAAAATAAATATAAAGAAGCAGCGAACTTGTTGAACGATGCTTTGGCTATTCGTGAAAAGACGCTCGGTGAAAATCACCCTGCAGTCGCTGCCACGTTGAACAACTTGGCAGTTTTATATGGAAAACGCGGCAAATACAAGGAGGCTGAGCCGTTGTGCAAACGTGCTCTCGATATCCGAGAAAAGGTTCTCGGTCGTGACCATCCTGATGTCGCGAAGCAGCTGAATAACCTTGCCTTGCTTTGCCAGAATCAGGGTAAATACGAAGAAGTGGAGCGCTATTACTTGCGAGCGCTGGAGATCTACGAAGGCAAACTTGGACCGGACGATCCTAATGTCGCGAAGACGAAAAATAATTTGGCATCGTGTTACTTGAAACAAGGAAAGTACAAGGATGCGGAAGTTTTGTACAAACAAGTATTGACCAGAGCACACGAGAAAGAGTTTGGTGCTATTGCTGGTGATAACAAACCAATCTGGCAGGTAAGAATGTCTTCGGTGGTTTTAGGAATGATATTTAGGATATAAGTGTCTGTGACATTATGGAAAACGTTTCTACTTCAGGTTGCTGAAGAAAGAGAGGAGAATAAACATAGAAATAAGGAGAATGCTCCATATGGAGAATATGGAGGTTGGCACAAAGCTGCTAAAGTGGACTCACCTACAGTTACGACTACTCTAAAGAATCTTGGTGCGTTATATCGAAGACAAGGAAAATATGAAGCGGCGGAAACTCTAGAAGATTGCGCCCTTAGGTCACGAAAAGAGGTAAGTTCAATAATTACTTGGATATAAAATCTGAACCGAGCGTAGATATTTTTACTTTTATTGTAATAATACTCGAATAGTACAGTAAAAGAGATTGAAAGAATAGAAAAATATAAAATATAAACAAAATTTTCGCGGTGTGAAAATGAATTAGACGAATATAATTTCTCTCTAATATACGGTATTAAAGTGATTAAATTTTATAGAAGATAGCTTGTTAAAGTTAAAAGTATTACAATTACTTCGACTAAAAAAAATTGCAGGCATTTGTTACTTAAGTTTTTTCGTTTAATTTGAAGCAGACATTGGAGTTCGTAAAGCAAGGGAAAGTCGCGCAAATTTTAGGGGAAGAAAAAGGGTCGACGAGACGCGGTTCGCGATCCAGTTTAGCCAACAGCGAACACGAGCAACACGACGAGGTAAGTTGTGTCGGATACAAGAAAGAAATATTTTAGTTGCACTGCATGTTGTAGCACACGATTAGTCGTCTACTATCCTTTTCTTCTTTCTTTTTGTTCTTTTTTCGTTATCCGGCCCGTTCTGATGAATTGGCGACACAACACACAATCACAGGGCTCGCTGCCGCTGGTACAAAGGGCGCTACATGAAGGACAGTCTGGCCACAACGACGCTAGTCCTAACAAACCCGGTTTTAAAAACAAGATCTTCCAAGCTTTCGGGATTCACTCTTCCACGTAGGATATTCTTCGTCTGTAGTATTGCCTGTCGTTCGATTTATGCCCAGTCGCATGGTGATTTTCGGTGTATACCGCATCGAAAAGTCTATACTTCTAGAACGAGAAAGAATTATTTAAAGAAAGCGTACGATTGTTCGGGAGAAGCTATATTTAGGTATTCGTTTTTAAATTCCACGATAGTGTAATCCAAATACGCTGAGGAATTTGCGATCTTTTGGAAACTATCTTAAACGATTCCTCTTAAATGCAAGCATTTATAGGAATTTATAGTAGTTTGGACGTAGGTATGGGCCTTTGGCAATTTTTTGGGCATTTGATATACTGTTTTTTCTCGCAGCCAGATATCCCCAATTGACAATGACGACAGCACATCATAACTGCACATTCTTTTATTACATTTACTATACGAGTATTTCTATAATCCTTCGATGCTATTTCCATTTGTAACTCTTTTCTTATCTGGGAAAGTATCGCGTAGAAAAAGTATACAGTCTTTTATAAATTACTTCCACTTGTAAGCTGTGATAACGATGCCCTTTCACTTCACGTTAATTTCTCTGTGTGTTTTTTCGTCGTATTCTGCCTTTTAAACAAAAATATCGAAGATATTTGTATTCCGTATTTTTTAAAGACAAGCGAATCAATTGAAATTCGATGGATAGGTGCTTTTCTACAAAGCATTTTATTTTTATCACATCGCATTATTTATCTATAATTATTATTATTAACTGTTTTTACGCTTGTATCATACACAATCGTATAGAAAGCAATTAGAATAAATCAATAAGCTTCCAGAGACAATTATTTTCATAGTGAAACTACACGAATCGGCCGTTTCACGTGTTAGTCTTGGCTGAGATAGGATAATAAGAAAAGTAACATTGTTTTATGTTCGAGCTATTTTATCATGTAAGCCAGAACACCGTGAAACTACGCACACGGATTACAAGTAGTCAATTCTAGCAGTGGCTTTTGCTTAACTATATAGTTCAGTATAGATTTGCAAAGGTGACAATTTCACGATGATCAATGTGTAGAGAAAATTAATAATAATCAATCTAACGATTTGCAGTTCAACGTGCGAAGAATTATTTTTTGTAACAGGTTGTTCTTGCGATATTCTCGTATACGTACTCTGTTCTTAATTTTTAATACCAGAAAACAGTCTTCTTCAAGCCTCAGATGACTCGTGTCAATAGTTTACATTCATTTTTCACTTATTATAATTAACACGAATTTTATATTTTTCTCGTTTTATTATATAACGAAGAGGAATTCTTCATCTTGCTTAGGATTACACTTGACTGTATCCTATAGTTTTAACACGATGTGAGGTGTCTCGAAGTTCCCCCATAAGTGTTTTAATATTTTTCTTCTTCGGAAAGTATTCGTTGTATACACTACATATTTACGTATATACGTATGTTATTATTTTCAAACTATCCTCATTTATGTAACAAATGACGACTATATTTTAAAAAGAAGATCTCAAGAGCCTGCGTTTCTTATTCTCGTTCGGGGCACCTTGTATCATCCCTCACTGTTTTTTAAATTAATCTCCAACTACATTTCTAGATTTCGAACTTTCTATTCAAAAGGAAAAGAAGGATAAACGAATAAAGATATCCTATTATTATTCGACCATATGGTACAATGTTTCTGAACTCGTGATTAATTATTACGAAAGCTGGATTATTTAATATAAGTAGTGCCTTGAGACTTTAACGAGCGAGCGAATAAATTATTTTTTAACTGAACATGGTTGTTACTCGACTATACATGGGATTGTCGTGTATCATGGGGTATATCCTTATCATATTCTGTGTCTGTGTTCCTTTTTCTTTATTTGTCATATAACCAAATCATGTAGGAACCTTTGTATGAAACCAAGAATGCGTATGTAACAGGTTTGCATTATTAATTCTCCTCGCACGCCATTTGTGTTTCTTAACCATCATTGTTATCAGTCGTTTTTTCGATATTTGCGTTGTCGTTTTGTTTCGCTTTGATTTGAGTACTCTGCGGGCCGGGACTTAGATAAAAGGATGTCACTCTGGAGTACGATTTCGTCTGGACAGCAAAATACCGGGGCGAAACTAGACCGGGTTTCTGTAGCAGGTGCGTATTTGTAGATTTTGTAGAACAATTTTTAATTTTTTTTTTTTGTTTATTTTTTTTATTTTCTATCCCTGATGTTTCGTGTCGATGCACAGACAAGTCTTTTTATCGTTATTAATTTTTTTTGTGTCATTATCGACCACCACGCATACCATCGTTTTCGACTCACCTCTGTTCCTTTGTTTTTTTTTTTATAGACATTGCCACAGTGCAGACTATCTTTTGTTTTTAATCGTAACAAGATCACGATCGAGAATCATCATTCTGTGTCGTGGCGATTAATTACTGCTCCTTTTATGTAAAACCCGTAGCTAGCATGGGAAAATGTAACATTTGGCTTGTGTATATACTCGAAACCACCCCTTGTACGAGCAGTAATTAATTATTGTAAATGTCATGTTGATACTTGATATCGAGTTTTGGCTTGTCATGGTACATACGAATTAATATTATTTCTTTTTCCAGCTTCTGTAACGATTTTGTCAGAGTTTCATACAGATCTTGTGTCTTTGGTAGAAAATTTTTATTATTTTTCATGTTTTCTTTTTTTTTCGAAATTCTTTCAGTTTATTTTGAATCAGTAGCCACCAGTCGAAAGTTTCCGAAATTTTTTAACATTTAGCCTTCTAGATTCCATTGTCAGAAGGAA
Organism: Bombus vancouverensis nearcticus; assembly: GCF_051014615.1. Classification (NCBI taxonomy): domain Eukaryota; kingdom Metazoa; phylum Arthropoda; class Insecta; order Hymenoptera; family Apidae; genus Bombus; species Bombus vancouverensis. The sequence goes on from NC_134919.1 coordinate 15,360,891, forward strand.
ATAAGTTGCATTTTGAAGGCACGAGATCCTTGGGATTTTTTTTTTAACTGATTTCTTTAGAAAACCGTCGTCCTCTTTTGTTTCAGGAACGGAAGTATTACGTTCGTGCGCAGTAAAGGAATACCACATAAGAGAGCTATACGCGAAACGATAACGCCAGGATGATAAAAGGGCTCTGCATTGTTTAGTTGAAACATTGACTGATGTCCATTCTATCTGAATCGTTTAACGTATAACAGCACATTCCAGCTGCTTTTCTCGATCAATCAGACGCACCGTAAAAAAGAAGTACTTCATGTTGCTGTTCGTGCTCGACACACGGGACGAATTATTATGGCTTTGTGCTAGCGACTGATCGTTTTGGAATAGAAAAAGGAAAGGAAAGAAACACAATGTCTGCAAGGCGAATTGGTCTATCTTGCTTTGAACGTGCATCTGAATCAAAATTCGAATTCAAGTTAATCATATTTCTTTGCGTTCTATGTCTTTTCACTCGAATAACAGAAGAGATTCGTTGCTACAAACTTACATTGACCTAACGGAAAGAAATAAATACCGCGATGTATTCAATTCTTTTCTCGTATTGTACAGAAAAAGCGACGGACAGTTTTCTTCTCCTAGACACTATACGTCCATACTTGCATCTACATGCATCTAATCAGGCCGTACACCCGTATACATATCCCTTTCGTTAATTACTATTATCATATTCGAAGTAACATGACAACGTGTAATCATTCCACGAGCTCTAGCTTTTTTCGATCGACGCTCGGATAAAATCCGAAGAAAAAGTGCAGTCACATTTAAACATAGGGGGAACATTTGTATGTCGCTTAGCATTATTGAATGTATTCTTACACACACAGAGACTCACATACACCGTGCACGTTAGAATAATGCGAGTATATTCATCGTCATATTAATGATTGTAACAAGATAGAAGGGGGAGAACCGCGCTTCTTTCCCTTTCGTTTCTGTCTCAGAGTTCAGTTATGCAGATGCTAACGTGTAAACAGTATAGAGGAAAGAGCCAATCTGACTGGCGACGTTTGATTTCTCTATCCTATTTATAATTGTACACCTAAGTACTTACGTATTCGCAGATATTTAATTTATTCTCTATGCGTTCGATATGATATGTTGTATTATAAGATCGTGATTATTTAAATTATTTCGAAGAGGAAGAAACGCGGGAAATTTTATTATTGTTCTTATTTTTACTTGGAGCCATTTTTATTGGGACGAGGATATCTTTTTAGCAAAATTTACGTATCGCCCTGAATATCGTGTTATTGGTTTCAAAAGTCAAGAATCGTATATTGTAACCGGCTGTGAATTAAAAACTGAGTCTGAAATATCCTTTGATCGATGAGCAGTCACGACGACGTAGAATGATGATCGTTTGAATTAGTCGAGTCCTTACGGTAGATATAAGCTTTATTCGAGTTAAGAACCTCACGTTTTTGTTTAGCGTTGCCATTTCGTACAGATTTCACACAACATGTATCGCTTAACTCTTTCATTACAAAACCAGTTGCTATGATGACTGATTACTGTATGTATTCAGTCGCAATGGTGATTATAGTTTACTCTATAGTCACACGGCGAACAGAATTATATTAACAAGCATGGAAATCATTGTCGCGAATATTTAACAATTAATCTATGTTGTACAGAGTAATTATAGTTGCTTTGGAATGCAACTATAATTATACTTATATAGAAATATTACGGAAGGAAGTAGCGAATGTAATCTATTATGAGATATTTTCATCAATGCATGATGACAACGAATGATGGTATATATATATATATCTATATACACATATAGTAATGAATTATTACTATATTATTATAATACTTGTTGTATCACAGTAACGTATCCAATTGAAGAAAAAGAGCAACTTTTACACAGTGGCTATTTGCTTGTTAAACACACTTTCAAATCTGCTTGTTATAAACTCTCTTCGCATGTGTAAAAATGTTGAATAATTAAGAAAGAGTTATAAAAAAGAAAAAAAGAAGAATCTTTCGAAATAGAAAAAGAAATTTGCTTTATCGCAAGATCTTTATAACGTGAGTTCCATTGGACTGGCCTAGTTCAAAAGATTCAGGATTACACTCCGAATATCTGGTGTATAGGAATCATTTACAGTCGTAGCGACGATACGATGGTTTTTCGTTTTTCGAATTCATGCAATTTTCCGGTGACAAGGCGAGATTTCATTTTTTTATTCGAGACTGCGGAATACAACCTCGGTGTTTAGTCCTGCGTTCATCGATGATGATTCTTAGTCGTTTTTTAAATAATCATTATTTCCTATTTATCGTTAATTTCACTTCATTCTCGTAGTACATCGTTTTTCATTTGATTTTCATGTGTGCTCTTCTCATTATCCCGGAAAAAAACATGCATTTAATGATATACGCTGTCACATTATGCGCCTGAGAGCTTGAAGGCCTAGAATTAGTAGTTTTTATTCTGCTTTGGGTTTTATTTTTCACCTTTTCACAATTCGTTCTTAACGTAGACAATTCTGCCCGCTTCTATGTATTTTAACTAGCATGTAGTGTATTCAAGACACAATTTCTTTTACGATTCACCAGCTGGGTTTTAACGATACTTTTAAGTGCAATCTAAGTGCAATCGAATTAAAATTGTTTCTATATGTTTAATACAGAAACTGGCACTATATATTTATATATTTGGCTTAATTTTTATCCTCTAGTTAAACTTGATGCAATTATTTGTATGAAGTGTATGAAGGTCAATGTTTAACTATTGGTTAAATTAGGTGAGATTTTCAAATAATTTTGATTTTTAAAATATTTTTTTGTTAAATCTTGTTTGATATTCATTTGTAATATATGTTCAGCTTTTGGTAAGCGGTAAAAGACAGCTGTAATTTTTAATCGCTTAAATCTACGATTTTATTATTTATTAGATATTTTAGTAAGTTTTATTTTGGCATAGAAGGGAACACTGTTTTATTTTTATCTTAAGAAAATTTACCTTCTGTCTCGAGTTTTACGTGGACCGTAGATCAACGTCGATCGATCTACTTCTTCATAGTCGAGAAATAGATGTGATACAATATTAGAAATAAGGTTTTTAGTCTTCACTTATTGTCGGAAGTAGTCGCTTTATTCTATAAATTGTTTAAGGTATTGCAGCTCTCAGGTGCAAGTACTGTTATTTAAATAATGTAAGTTTTGATTTATAATAAATATTTCCACTTGTAATCCTTGTTCATGTGCCTCCTTCGCGTGGAAAACATCCGACTATTTCTTATCGTAACAAGAATTTCAAAAGATATGCATTTTTAAGCAACATTGTATTCGTGTTTTCGAATTTTATTAAAATTTCGTTGCTAACAAAGGCTAATTTATTTTCTTTGATTATGTATCTTTTAATCTTCATTCCCCTCCTTGCGTAATTTTTTTGCGATATTCTGCTTGCCCAACCATCCTAATTTTGTATTAATCGTCAAGAATGATTAATAATTAAATATGAGCGAATTATATATTTTACGAACAAAATTTATTATTGTTTTATTATAATATGTTTATAGTCATATATAGTTATTTATTATAATTTGTTTTACGTAAATAACTTTTACGAATAAAATTATAATATCAAATTCTTCATTCGCTCGTATCTAATTGTCATTAGTCATTCCTTGTAATTAATTGCAAAAGTAGGAAAGTAAAATGAGTTTCTATTAAAATTTTATTATGAAGTTCTTCATCCTCTATTTTATTGATCTAATGATACGTGCTTCATTGATTTTAGTAGAAATCCAGGCCTAGATCACGCGTAGGTAACATCGCCACGTCACACGTTGTAGCAATATCACAAGTTGATAAGATTGATCGGTTATTTATAACATTACAACAGTAGCTATAAATACCGACAGTCTGTTCACCGATAATATTTCGTCCGTCATCTTGATTGCCAGACGGCACAAATGCGCGCTCTTATAATACCAAAAAAAAAAAAAAAAAAAAAAAAGGAAAAGATTTCGATGCAAATATGACACACATACGTTGCATCGTGTCGGGGCTATTGTTAACCCTGTAATCATCTTTTCCTGGTACAAGTCTGTTTCGTTACTCTTTCGTTATACAATCATTACACTCGCAAGGTAGTGTAAAAACAAAGAGAAAAGAAAATAATTAGATGACGAAGCATTAGTTTCGCTCTGCATACGAAATTTTATTACACAATTATTTGTATACCACATTAGCACTGTTCCATCCACTGTTCGAATTATAGAAAAGTTTTTATTGAGCATACTGTTACACGTTACAATAGTAATCATAATCAGTAATCGTAATAAAGGTGAGAATAATTGATAATAAATGATATTACCTTATCTCTTTTTTTTTTTTGTCAACAAGTAGAAACTATCACGTGAAAAGTTACACCTATAAAAGGGCCATAGAGAGGAGAGAAAAAACGGTACTCTTTTACAAACTTCTGATTTGTATCGGCTTGACTAGCATATTAGAAGCATTAACATTACGGTTAATCGTAATCAATTAGATTCGAAGAGGGCTGGGGGGGGGGGTGAGGATCGAAAGCACGTTTAATGCAGAGGGATATTATTAATTACGACATTACAGGTATTAAAAATTCGCTTCATAATAAATTAGATACGACATATAAAGGAGAAATGTACATTTATAAATTGCTAATAATTATTATCGTATATTATTACACGTATTTATCGAGGGCTACACATCGTGTTACTTTTCACTTTTTTCTTTTTTCCTTTTTTTTTTTTGTTCGTTTTCTTATATAAGACAATACCTAATAACAATTGCAAGGCTGATTTGTACGAGAGTTTCAGTAGCAAAATATTCGCTCCACGATTTACGCTCCAACCCTCATATCTCAACCCCCATACAAATCCCCCAAAAACACAAACATGATCGAACTCTGCTCTGTATTCAATTGCTCATTTCTGGAGAGAGAGAGAGAGAGAGAGAGAGAGAGAGAGAGAGAGGGAGAGAGTAAGAGATTAATTAGTTCCACAGCCTTTTATAATAATATTAGGTGAGCAAATCAGCCTGGCAGATTCGGAGAAAAGAAGAAGCGACACTCGCGCACGCACACGCGAAAAAAAAAGGAAAAATCCGACGAATGATAGTAAAATATTGTGTACAACTTCCCAATAAATATGCGACGTCCGTCTAAAAGTACAGATTGCTTGTATAATCCGCCAACGTCTCGACGAGAAAGTACTTAAAATAGAGTCTAAACTAGCCTTTCGTGTTCTATATATATATAAGTCTAGTATTCAATTTGTATTAAAAGGGGTAATCCCCCTATGATTTTTAATCGGTTATACTATAGGCTTGAATCACCCCTAACAGAGGCAATCCAACATATCTCTGATCTCCTTTCACATATAAATAATTCGTACATGGTAAAAATTGATTTTTTGTAACAAGATGTCAACAAAAAATAATAACGTTAAAAGTATAAAAATGAGTGACTGATATAAAGAGTAAGATGGCAGCATCAATCTCATCGATTAATCGTAGAAAAATATTTTTAAAAAATCAATTGATATGCTAAAAATGATTTTAATAAGAGAATTAAGTAAGTAAGTAATCTGCGGTAAAGTTATTTCGAAAGAAATGTTACAGAGACAATTGGTTGCTCTCTTTTCAGTGATTTCATCCCGTAAAAAACTTAGTGTTCTCTCGTGAAGTAGGTTTCGAGATCGAAGGACAATCACAAAAGATTCAAAACCTTGGTTTCTTGCAGCGAAAAGCGAAGAATTTTCCATTGACTTCCTCGATTCGAAACCTATTTCATCAATGAGACTTAGTCAGTAGCTTCGTTATCGAAGAATTTTGCAAAATATCGAATACTGAGTAATACACGATCCTTTATCTCGTATTATTCATGTGTTCATAAATAAGAAACGGTCGTTCGGCGGAAATTTGTTCGAAATCTCGGGTTCAGTGCCAACGAACGAACTGAATCGACCCTCCATTTAGCCGATCCGACGCTCTAGCACCTGCTTCTAAAGCAAATTAAATCCGATTGAATGCTAATCGCCCGATCGTAAGATCATACTCTGCTTTTTCAGACTCTTTAGCTGCGTTATATGAAATTCTTACTTCGAGATCGTACCCAGCTACGCATTGCACTACTAGATTGCACTACTATAATCATCACCCTCAGCAGCTAAATGATTCAGACAAATAATACAATTTCTTTGGACCATCGCGCAGCTAAGACAAGTCCTTCTTTTTCTTTACATTAATTACTAATTACAAAAAATATGGGCAAGAATTCTATATATCAAAAAGCGACCAATAGAATGATGACGATTGTACTGATTTTAAATACCGGATATGTGGGAATATAGATCTAGATTAACACGATTTACGAATAAAAGTACAAGGTTTAGTAATCGTTTTCCTTAAATTAAACTTTGGTCGCTTTCAGTGGACTTTTTTTTCGTTTTTACGTCGATCGTTCGAAAGCTGTCTATACCTGGCAGTGTTCAAGTATATTCTAAGAGTTAGATTACCGAAGAGGTTTTTGTGCTGGAAATTGAAAAATTCGTTACGGACTTATATGTAAAATGTGTGAACAATGAGACGATCAAAAGGAAAACATGGTGCTAGCAACGAAACTAACAGTAAGAGTAGAGACAGGTGTTTCAGACTTGTTAGTTTCGCCACCACGAAATCGACATCGTTAACTCTACGAGGTTTGATGCTCGCGAGGCTTAAGAACTGGTCTTCGGCCAGGCTATCTTCGCGTCGATCCGCTTGTAAGCGAAAAGGCAGTGAGAGAGTTCTTGCGGACACTCGTGGTCACCGAGTAAGGTTTCTGTAAGAGAAAATAAACAAAAATCTATGTAATATCTCTTTAATTTATATCACCGTGATAGCACAGGTTAGTAAATGGTAGTTTAATTATAACTGTTTTTTAATTGTTCGATGTTGCAATTCTGTAATTGCTTTTTAATCGTTCTTCAGCTATTTAGCTAATTTCTTAAGTATGTAAATTACCTGCTTAATAATTTATTTTGTGTGTATTTTTCATTAACACGTTATAAATCATATATGTAGTATCCTTAATTAAATGTTTGTAGATAAATTTTTTTTTAGCAAAGTTTGTACAAATTTTTATATTCTAAAAATTAATAAGCAAATAATCCATCTAACGATAGGAAGGAACACAATAACAGACGAATGTGTTAATAAAATTGAAATTTCTAACGATGACAATAGAAATTGTAGAAATTTGGTAAAACTATCGTTTACCTTCCCCTTGAACCAGTTTGAACAGTCCATAGTCCTGGGGGTTGGTGCATCTAATCTTATGTGCAAGAATGCGACAGATCTCTCTCGTGTTCATATTCGGTCGCACAGGCAACGTTCTGGTGTTCAGGGATCCATGCAGTTCATCTGGCACTAAGATTCGTAGTACGGATGAACAGTCTGGTGTTCCACAGCCCTGAAACATTCAAATAGCAATTGTTCAACATATACAGATATTTTTATTAATGTATTAATTTAATATATACTAATAGTATAACAGAGTATTAATATTCAAATTATAAATAATAACACAGTATATCGATATATCTTCATTGAAATCTAAAGAAGATTAACACTTCTTAAAGTTGTATACTAACATTACAGTAAAAAAACCATAGAAATTTGATAAATATAATGCTTCAGAGGCCAGCATCAGCCAAGTCACTTACATTTAAAGTGGACATCGTTCCCTGGCTGGACTTGAACGTCTTCAAAACGTGAACTGCGCTGGACAAGGTCGTCAGATAATATCCCCCTTCGCCAGTGAGAAGAGAGGGATGAAGCAAGCCCCACATGTACTCAGCCTCCACTTCAGCGTCCACAACTCTGCCACGAACCAACACCCAAACTAGAAGAGGAAGGAGGTCGTCGGCACCCAGCGCCAAATGTTTACCAGAATTTGCGTGTTTTACCTGAAAAGCCAATCGCAATAAGCCTTTAAAATTTGCTCCGAATACGATACACATTTATGAATATTACGATAAACATTTAAATTTCGTATCGAACAAGAAATCACATATTTATTTAAAAACGAGAAGGGGCTCGTAACGCGACTTACAGAGTTGAAAATTGCCGAAAAAGCTGCGAGAAGGTTTTCCAGCTTATCCAAAGGTGAATCCGCCTTCTGAAGACGATCGATGCACTTGAGGATTCGTTCCAAATTGGGCTCCGATGGGGGTATGATCTTTGGCTGTAAACAAAACTATTATTAATATTTATCGATTTTTATTTTAAGCTTAATCGCTTCGATGATATAAACTGTAATCTACTTTAAGAATTTGAGGCCTTCTAGCTACGTATTTCTAGATTCTGATTACTCTAATCTCTAATAGACGAAACTAGATATGCTAGAAAATCTATATCGCGTATAAATAATTACAGTTAGACGAAGATTCGCTATTTTAAAAATCTGCCAAACAGCACTATAATCAAAGCCTGTTTCTTCTGCTCTCTTTGAATCAGGAAATAAATCGAAATAAATAAAGTTACTAATCTCGAGTTTCACTTTATTCTCTTTCTCAAACCCTCCAGAGAGGGAGAAAAAAGCTCCCCTAATCGAGGGAAATGCAAAAGGAACTAAAATATTTAATCTCCTACTAAACTACAACAACTACGATCATACAAGGTAATAATAGCCTCTCCAAACTACCCCTACTGGTAAACTACCCTCACAGGAGGGACTACAAGAATAAACTCCATATTAGAACAACTCCCATTCGGCAGACAATGATCATTTCGACAAACGGTTACTAACTCGAACGCCGAGATCCTGAATGTGTTTCCCTTGGGCGTGTTGAATGCTCTCGGCGAGGGTTTGCAACGAACCGGTGGTCGCGTAATGATCCACAAACAGTCTGTAAACATGTTCCCTGAGCGGTCTGACCACCAGGTTCATCATCACGCCCTCCAAAATCGCGTCCAGATTCAAAAATTCATTCGCCTTCAGCTTCAATCTTTCCTTCTCCACTTCTTTCTCGAACTCCTTTTCGCCGTGTTTCACCAAATAGTTCTTCATTCCAGACATGAACTGTCTCATGTTTCTCATAACCACGTGCGGACTGGCTTCTTTCCCTTCTTTCGTGCATTGGATGAAATTATCGATATTCTGAGAGAAGGTGGTAGTTTTGTCAGCGGCTAGCTGCAAGGCGTACGATCTTATGCTGGAGCCTGTGCCTCCGTTGTCACGATTCCTGAGGGCTTGCAACCTCGGAGGAGCTGTGGAGCAAAGAAAAATTCGATCAGGTTCTTGGTTCTATTAATTGCAGGCTTTTATTCGAAGGGGGTGTTTATCGTTGGATCATCAAATTCAAGCTTGTTATTAGTTTATTAAATTTTTTATCAAATACGGGGGTAGGCATCGATTAAAATAAATGGTCTTAGCGTGAACGATTTCTCCAAATTATTCGATATCTTTTATTGATTTTAAAACGGGGATGATCATTTTATTGCGCGTGGCTTCCAGTTTATTCGTTCTGATAGCAAGAAACGAAAGACCATCGATATAAACATTGACTAAAGCATCGATAAAGAGGAATAAACGTTGAAATAGCGATTTAAATAATAGATACTGAATAAAGAATGAACGTCGATAGAGGGATGCAAATACTCGTACTCCTAGTTCCATACTGTTATTTGATCACTACTGCTATTTAATTTTTTTTAATTCGATATCTTAGCAAATAGGCACGGTATCGCAAAGCGTTGTCTTATCAAAGGGGCGCTACTAATGATACATGGGATTTTGAACTAAGTGAAGTATGTTAAAGACATTGCAAACAGATTTTATCCGTACACTATACACATGCTTATAAAGATAGTAAATTGATCATCTCCCACTATCGGTTAACATCCATGCGATAATTTGTTGGAAAAAAAGCTCCTTAAGCTACGCAAACAAAATTTCCTTCGTGTTTTCCGATATAGAGCTCTTCCAATACGGTGTTCAAATATTTAAAGGTTCGGAAGAGAACGCATGTGTTCGTTGAAATTTCGAAAATTCAACATTTCGAATATTCGGACGTTTCTAAATTTAAAAACTTGAAATTTGAAATCGCCGCTTACTTTTACATATTGCGATACCATTTCGCAATCTCTTGCAAATGCACCGGAACCATTTGGAAATTCTCAGAAAGATATTCTTCTTCTTTACGACTTGCTCGCCCTTTTCCGTATGCACCTTTGCCGTGGTACGACTGGCCATCTTCTTCTTAATTTGCCAAATTTTCCAAAATTTTAGTTTGCACCGTTCCATGGTTCGCTATAATATCGTTGTTTTATATCCTCAACCCAGGAATCTTGGCTCGTAAACTCCAATCAAATCAAATACGCTGACAAGCTCGATTTTCCACAGTTTTCTTCTTCGCAAGATTCAGATAGTTCGATTATTCACGATCTTTCTACAGTGTTACACGATAGCTCGATCGATAGATCCCTGCAACGAGTCTACTTCCCATTCGTATTTCTTCTTTCCGCCAATTGTACTCGCCGCTATCTGAGGCGAAGATCGATTAATTTGCGGAAATGTTCTGCGATCGAAGGACTTCTGTTCGAGGCAATTGGCTTATCAACTTCGCAACTCCATTGAAAATTATCGATGACGACGACACAGGGCAGCACGTTTAGACGTCTTCGAGATTCGTCGGCCGGTTATCTCGTCGACCCTGGAATCTTAAGGCCAGATATATGCACCCTCCTTTGGAAAAGCTTCTTCCACGAGGACTCTTTGTCGTTGTTTATCGTTGGAGAACGATCGACGGAAATTTCGTACGATTCTTTCGCGGGAGAATGGAAGAACGATGGTCACGAGAATCCTCTTCACGAGACAGAAATTTTTTTCAAAAATCGAAAATCGTTCGTGTAATCTTCGTACGTGCAACGAAGCTCGAACTCGATCAAAGATTTTGAACACTATTCTGTCAAACTTTTCGGAAATTTTTCGATCGATCGTCACTGTTCCTCGGAAAATTTTGAACGAACAAACTGTGAAATAACGCGAAGAAACTTTGACGAACGCTGTATGCACCGATCGAAACTCAGCTCGAATCGTCAACAAAGCTCACGATGATCCTCAGAGATCGAAGTCATCGAGCTCTGGGCTGGGTCCAATTCGATCCTCCACGAGGCTTCACCAACGCTGAATCGGCGAACACTGAACTATGGACAGCGCTATCGCGAAAAGGTAACCTCCGGGCTGCTTTGTATTGGTAGGGGGGCAAGTAATCAGCTTGCAAACGGAAGACATAGGTTGATGAATTTTGGCGATTGCTATCGTTACCGATAAATCCGGCCCTTTCCAACCCTTTAAACGTGAGCTAATACTCGAAGAAATTAAAAGAGTTTACAGATCCATACATTCATAGACGAAGACATACATTCATTGTTTTCATTGTCCTTCAAGCGTAAGCTTAACTATCGGAAAGTTTTAATTAGAGAGCTCCAAATTATCCATTAGGCGAAGCCTTTGTTGCGTTCTTTTTTGTGATTACAATTAGACTTCGGTTGTTTATGCATTTATGGGAAATATGTTTTTGCTTAAATATTCATTAAAATATGTTTTTGCATAAATATTCATTAAAACACGTTTTTGCACAAATATTCATTCACCGTGAACGAGCGATATAAAAATTTCGTTATAATTCTTCGTAGAAATATTTTTTACAGTCTTTAAAACCAGTGGAGAAACAACCCTTGTTACCTGGCCATTCGAAAAAGGAAGAAAATAGAGTATAAAATATCGGAAATAATTTGTCAAGAATCATCGCTGATAACTGTGTTCTATCGGACAACGAGTTACAGTTCAAAACCTGATTGTTCAAACACTGTCAGACGATTCGCAGCCTATTACCTACTCACGAAAACAAGCAAGTTCTAGCGACTTGTTTGTTACTACGTCGTATTACGTTAAGCGCTGGAAATGGATCGGCCACTGTTACACCGTGATCAATGTTTCCATATTGTTACGAACAAAATCTTTTCTTCGTAGATAAATATTGTTCCGTTGCAGAGGTAAACGGTTAAAGAAAAAGGAAAGCTTGTAGAACGTAACAAATTTTTCGAAGAATTCTACGAGAAATCATACGTCAACGACTGCACCTGCGCACGTTTTTGCGATTTTATATTTTTATGAAAATGATCGAAAAAGTAGGACCCAGACACGGAGATTCGTTTCGCCTATTAAACGTTATATCGGCTACTGTGTTTTCGATATTCAACACTTTCGCGTATCTTTGCGTATCGAATATTTAGCAGATTCCACGAATCTATCGAATATTCTGGAAACGACGAAACGATCGTTCAAATTATTCCCAGCGATTTTATTTTATAGCCGGCTATGAAACAACCCCTCGGATAACGCGGCATTTAAACTTAAGGGACGATTACGAGCAACGATGCGCAACATGCGAGTTTGCTGTTCCAACCACTGACACCTCGTAAACTATTCCAATTTGTTGGCAAATCCAGCCATTATCGTTCGCCTTGTAGTTAGATACCGTTGTTCGTCATAAACCCTCGAAGATGAAAAGATATGTCGTAATATCGACACTTTGGAGAAACTTCGCAAGATTAAATTTACTTCGATTAAATTTATTTCTAAAGGACGAACGTCGTTGAACAGTATTTTACATTTCGTACAAACGATATCTTTCAAATTCTTCGCATAGCTTGTTCCGTATACTTGACGGATTTAATTGCGGGTTTCAGTTTTTCCGGGCTATTGTTAAAGCAATAAAGCGATATAGCAATAAAATTAGGTGTTGGATTCGTGCCAATTGCAGGACAGGATTTAATTTCTATTACGATCAATTACTATACCTGTTTTAATTGTTATATTTTATTAATTTGTTTATAATTTAGGTCGTCTTAGATTTAGAAATTCGAGATCTATCGAGAATTAATACAATTTTCATTCGAAATTTTGCAATTCAAAACTATTACGACAATTAGAGAATACGCATTTGAAAAATATAAATTGAGACAATGTCGAGGCGTAGGAAATTCAAGGATTCGAAAAATATACGTTAGAAATTTTCTCTTATTCGAAATCTCTATTCTTATTGTTTTTTCTTTTTTTATGCTTTATATATTTTATCTGCTTTATCGTTGTTCGTTCAAATCGTTGCTCGAAAATTTCAAATGCACCGTAAAATAAATCGAACGTGAAAATTTCCATGGCCCCGTACGAATTAATTCTCGGAGGGGCCAGACAACGAGAACGTCGATACTCTCTTACAAAAGAAAACAGGGACAAAAGAGTACTCGGGGAGTAGACGAAGATAATTAACGACCGATGCTAGCCGCGCCGAGTGAAACGAACGCGTTTTCCATACGACAGATTACGTTTTCGATGCATCGTTTGCAACGTGAGTTTCTGTATTCACCGGCTGTTCACGTGCACGACTAACGATCGGCAGAATCGAGGTATCTGTCACGATTCAACTGTACCGTATTACAAATTGCTACTGCATCTGCCAACTCCATTTATCTTTATTATGATTTTATAATAGATCGACCACGTTTTGTCGTGTTGCGTTTTTATTTCCGTCTTTTTCTCTTCTTTTTCCAACGGTCTTTTTTATATCTCGGCATCGATAGCAGAAGCTACTTGTTGATTTTATATAAAATACTTGCTTCGTTCTCTCTGTTGTGTGTAGTAAAGCACGAAGGATGCTCGTGTTTTATCTACTGTTTTTCTTATTTTGATATTGCTAATTAAATATTAACGCGCTTTGGTGCTCGATGGAGATAATTTTGTTTAGACGGTCTTTATTATGGGATAGTAAAATAATCTCTCTCTTTTTTTTTTGTTATAGAAAAAACGATTCTTACTTTGCGATGATAGTTTCTTCCGTCGTTCTTTATGGAGACTCGTTTTAATCTAATTATAATTAATTACGCGCTGGATTTCTACGTTTCTTTCGCAAGCGCTTGACACAGTGACTTCACAATTTCGATGATCCACATCTAGGCGAGATAATTTCGCGAAGAAATGGGGTAACGTGGACGAGATTGAAACGTAGCACGGTGTCACATGCTCAACAAGGCCATTAGGCCTTTAGAAACGGTAATCAGGTAAACGAAACATTCTGCATGCCACAGTTATCGAAATAATAATCAGACAGAAACGGAATAGTCGCCTCTGATATACATCCGACGATAATCACTCCAAAACCTCGATATAAAAATCCTCCTAAATTAGCGCTCGAAACCTTATTCCGTTGTAACACTTCGAACCGTCATTCTGTTCGATTTATATAATAAAAATCCCATTATCATATACGAAGTTCAATTTCTTCACTTTATTCGTGAAACGTTCGAACTGCGACGCGAGGAGATCACCGGCGATCTATCGGTTTCGTGATTTCTCGTGTCTCCGACGTGACAACGGTAACGAATTTTTACAAAGACAGACGTGCCCAAGGCGGTGATAATCGTATCGCGATGAACGCATGTATCGCGGGATAATAAAATGATTTCCGCCATGTGTGTTACGTTGACACCGAAGATAAAACGTTTCTATTTTAACTGATGCGTTTGTTGCGTGTGCCACTAGCGATTTCTCTTGTCACAAAACTGTGAACAGTAAATAAAGGACGAAGCTTATTTCATACTCTTCCTTTTATTTTATGAATTTTATTTCTACATTTTTTTACTTCTAATTTACTGAGGAGTAAATTTTGCATTTCGAACAGTGTCCGAGAGGATTGGAATTTAGTCAAAAATGAATCATTTTTGCTAATAAAGTAAATATCTTATCATTACAATTAAATAAATATTATTGTTCTATAATTATAGCATTGCAAGTATATTATTGTAAAGTATTTACGATCTTTTTATCAATTACAATATTCGCAATTTAATTATAAATTGCAAGCATCGTCGATAAAATCGTAAAATTACAACAAAAGAAATTTTCACTGAACGAGAGAACAATAATCCTCGACTCTGCTTTCGATGAAAAGGGAATTCGTCGATCTTCGGTATCTTTCTCTTCGTGAATTTTTATTTTATTTCTTTCTTCCTTGTAAAAGGAAGCTCAACAATTTTTAACACCTTCAGATCGTCCTTGTATCAAGACAATAATTACAAATGTACAACATAAAATCCAAGAAGAAACGTAAGAGAATTACATGTTTTTCAACTTGAGGAGGACATGCATCGGTAGTGTTCTTTCTTTGCTTTCTGTAATTATTGAGATTTTCCATTTACGTTGCTTGTCCATTGATAGAATAAAATAATAAAGAGACAGTACGTAAAAGCATCGACTGGAATTAATAATTAATGATTAGTAAATTAAGGGTGCAACGTGCACTTTGCGAGTTATAGGTTCTACTTGAGTTTGAGCCTCTTTATCGCACTTCTATTGTGCATCGTAAACTACCGTTTAAAAGGAGTCGGCATCGTGACTTTTCCATGGGAAGGAAGTGTTTGAGGATCGATGAAAAATTTTGGAAGTTTGCTCGGAATTAACAATTGATGATTAGTAAATTAAGGGTGTAACGTGCACTTTGCGAGTTATAGGTTCTACCTGAGTTGGAGCCTCTTTATCGCACTTCTATTGTGCATCGTAAACTACCGTTTGGAAGGAGTCGGCATCGTGACGTTTCCATGGGAAGGAAGTGTTTGAGGATCGATGGAAAATTTTGGAAGTTTGCTCGTAGTCGCAGGAAAATTGCGCGTCAAGACCGAAATCCTAACAACGGAAAAGTTACGTTCTATTCGTTCGTTATTGTTATTCATACAGAGTTGGATGACGAAAGCTTACAGTTTGTCTGTATAGATCAATTAATTCCAGTTTTAATCTATTAATTATGCAAGAGTGTTCATGAATATTCATGCTTATGCATATTTAATCTGCTTAGTTTCTTGCTTTGAAATTCCTTGGTCTAATATCCTAATTTACTAATTTATGTATTTTTCGATTATCGAGTATTCTGACCTTTGTAACGTGTCAGCTATTTGATCTCTGAACTTCCCTATTTTTTTCTCCAAATATATTTATATACATTTTATAAACTATCAAACATATTCGAGCTACCAAGTTTTTAAAGGGACGAACTTTTTACTCTTCCAATTTTCTACAACCTTCTAATTTTTCGATTCCTCAATTTCCTATTTTAAACCTCTAATATCGCAATATTTCCACATTTCTATTGAAATAAAAAATTTCTCCATTTCCAAATCTTCTATCTTGTTCTTCTAATTCTCTCATTTCTAACGTGTCAATTCGTATATTCGCAAACTTTCGAATTTACTGTAACTGTTTACCCTCCTATCCTTTTTACTCTCATTCTGCAAACGTTTGAATCTTCTATTTTGTCCATAGCCAGATATCGAGTCCTTTTAAAACCCATCGATAAACATCGACACCAGCGTTTCCTGTTCGACAAACGACATGCGTCGCAGACAAAGATCATCTCGAAACGATCATCAACCTCTTATCCTCTTATCTCCACCTCCAGACGAGAAACCAGCGCAATCATCAGCATATAACATCACACGCATTATCCATCTAGCGTTGGATAGAACGATCGACGAAATCAGAGCGCGTGTAACGTGACCGCGTTTACTCCGACAATCTCTTGTTAAAGCGGTTCTTTTTCTCTTTAGAATCGGTTGTCGTTGCAACGTCATAATCCATTCGGAAGCTCCTTTTATTCGCGATAGTCGACACAATGGTACGCTTCTCCTATGACACATCTCGCTATTGCCTTCCTCTCGGTCTTCAGCTATCGATCGGTCACGACTCTGTCATCCACGACTCGTGACCTTCTGGATACGATTTCCGATACACTTGCGCCATGCATTGGCAATGCACTTCGATGGATCTTTGACTATGAGTCATCCGATACTGACAGTTGTCGATAAATCGCCGTATAAATATGTTTTATACGTATGTTCCAGTTCTACGTTCTACATGCGTGCTCCAGTTCGGCTAGCATACTTTGTTTATGCGAAATAAACACTCTTTAATACATACTAATAGTACTATGGACGATTGAAGAGTAGCAAGTTTGTATCGAACAAATAAAATTGAAAGATATGTTATGTATGCTATAAAAAAGAATAAAATAATCTTCGGAATTTCACGGTGGTGTATTTTCAAAATCTCTATCTTTTGTTCTTTTATTTTTCCATCTGTTTTTAAATGTTTGCTATTGTCTTCTAGAGCAAGAAAGAGAATATAAGCTCGTACACTTACAGAGAAGAGGGTCCAGTCGTTCTTTGAAGCTCTTGTTCCTCTTCATCCTCTCCACGTCGCTTTCGTCCGTCTCCAATGGCGTCTCCCACTCGGAAGAGTCATAAGTTTGGTCCTTCCTGGTGTCTCCAGCCTCCTCTCTTTCGTTCCTCTTCTCGACGTTGTCGTACGAGGAGTTCCTGTCGCTGTAAAGCGACTCCGACGTGTCTGGCGGTTTCAACAGCTCTGGGTACCTATTGGACACACGTAAAAATAACTAATAATTATTTTAAACGATTTACAGTCGCGTCATTGATTGTTTCCAGGTATTTTTATAGTACAGTAACATTCGGTAATTTTTCTGCAGTTCTTTTCCCAAAAATTGCTCGGCTTCGTTAGAAATGAATTTCTTTTAAGCAGATCCCATTAAAAATTATTAAAAATACTCTAACTAAAATTTGAAGATGGAAAGATACGTGTAAGTTTATTGCTAAAACTGTTAATTAATAGACTGCGAGTGTTTCTGCGTTTTTGGGAAATTTAAGATTCCAAAAATCTACAGAGTGCGTACAATATGCAAAGATACGTGTAATATTTAAAGCGTAGACCACTCAGTATGATGTTTAGTAGATTTCTATTAAAGTAAATTCCATTTCTTTCATTGTGTTCATAAAAATATAAAATCGAATAAACATTCGCAGTCTAGTAATTAATATTTTTTCTTTAACACTCGTAAAGTGATTCCAATTGGCTAGACTTTTAATTAGCTTTTATTGATCGACGCAAATTGTTGGAAAATGGACTTTTATCTCCTTATAGCAGCAGTCCCTTAGATGTAAGAAATATGTTTCCCTCGTCCGAATTTAAACAGCTTTGTTTGATTCATTATCGACACCATTGATGACTGTAAATAATAAGAAATAGTGGCAAATTGTGAATGATGTCGGCTGAGAACTTACCGTTGGAGGATGATACTCTGAACGGTCAAAGTGTTCCCAACAACGTCCCTGTCACACTCCTCGTCCGGAAACTTTCTGGCCACGTTGTCGCCCTCGTAATCCGCGTCACAGTCGTAGTCCGGATCGCAGTCGTCCCCTTCGTTGCCTGAACAAATATTATCAAATGTCGTTATCGTTGCCCCTATCGACCTATCCTCTATATTCATCGTTTATAAAGAAAGAAAATCGATTTTTCAATGAATTTCGCGCACAGCTTGCGCATCTACATGCGTGCATTTGGTTGACTATTCGAACAGAATACAATTCTTATATAACAGAAGAGAACGTGCTGATTTATCGGAAGCTTGTTTAAACTTTCTCAAATAGAGATTAGATTATGCGAATCGTTAGAATCATCGCGACATGATTTGCTGATGTTATGTAAAGATTGGACAAGAGATTCGATCGTATCTTTCGTTTCAAGTTGCTTGTTGGTTGCTATATTATGATGTATTATCGATGTGTTTGATGTAACGACACGATGTCGGGTTCGCTGATTCGAAAAGAAATCGTGTATGTGTGCACTACGACTTCAACAAGGTGTTAGATTCTTCGCTCGTGCCTTTCGATACGATCTTTTTCCTCGTTCACCTCAAAATTATTTAAAAGATCAACGAAGCGATAATTTAACGATAGGTCTCCAACTACAGAGATCGTCGCTTTTCACAAAATCATAAATAACGAAATATATAACGAATAAGAAATCGTATCACACCAATAAATTCCCAGCTGGAGTCCACGGCCCAGGAAGTGTCGTTGAACACCTTGGTCCTGATCTTTGGTGGTTGTACTGGCTTGGCACGTGGAATCTTCTTGGTCTCTTTGGTGCCGAGTCTCTTGGCCAAATTATCCACGGAAGACGAGATCAGAGGCGTCTTATCTTCCGTTTCTTCCGATTCCTCCCAGTCGATCGGATGCAGCTGATTAGAATTTGCACCTACTGGGTTTTGTAGCCACCCTGGTTCGCTGTGTCGATATTTGTTCGTTGCTGGGTTGTTCCTAGGTCGTCTTCTTGGTATTATCGCCGCGCTCTGCGCGATAGCGTCCGCTGGCTCCGCGTAAAACGGACTACCCTGCTTCGACTCTGGTGTCAGGGGGCTGTTGCTCTCTGATTTGGCCAGCATTAAGCCTAATTTGTTCCTGGGAGGTGTCACTGTGCTGGGACTGTTCAAGGAATTCGCGCTACCTGCTTGGTAAACGATAATTTTGAATTAGTGGCAGTGGATAAGCGAAGGTCGCTGAACAATTTGCTTCTTATTTATTGATATATCCAATTTCGAAACTACAGATTTCTATGCACTTTTACATTCTTAAATTCGATGAATTCAAACAGAAATTTGTTTCACCTACCAATTATTATAATGTACAAATATTATATAATACTACGATATATAAATTCTGCCAAATAAACCCGATTCTGCATTAAATACTCACAGACTCGAGATAACAGATCAGGTCTCCTGCCCATTCCTGTTTCTTCCGGCGATCCATTGCTCTGCTCCACAGGCTTCGCCTCCTGAGCAGGCTTAAAGCTGCTAAACTCGGGACTGGTCATCTCCTTGTAACTCAATTTCTCATTACCGATCGACTTGTCGTTTCTCACGATCATCCTGTCGTTCCTCACTATCAACTGCTCGCTCGTTGGTAGTCGTTCGTTGAAATTTCTCTCGGAATTTGCATTTGCAACTCTGTCTGGGACCATCAGTCGATCGTTCGAGTTCCTCAGTCGGTCCTGAGGGTTCGCTGGTCCATCATTCCTGGCCAGTTTGTCGTTGGGAGACCACGTGGAATGGTTCGACTGATCGGTAGTATTCCAAATATCCTCGTAGTCCGAAATCTTATCTCCAGGTGAACTTCGATAGTACGACTCCAAAATGTCAGATTCTTGGTAGTGTTGCGAGTTCTTTCGAGCTTCTCGGTCTCGTCTTCGTTTCGATTTGCTCGTACTGGATGGCGTAGTTGGTGAAAGAACGTTGGGCGTCTTGACGCCTGTGTTTGGGACTAGTTTTGACATTGGGGAGAGTATCGGCGTCGTCGGAGACAAGGGTGACTTCACGGAGAAGTTTGAGGTCAGAGACTTGTTCGACGTGGCGCTCTGTGGGCTCAATAGAGAAGTGTTGGGGTCCGATGGGGTGTTCTGAAAGAGAAAGACAAAGAGTCAGTGATTTAATTTTATTATTGTTCGATTGGAAATCAGTGGATTTTGAACAGAGTGTAGAGAATCGATAGAGCAGCAATATTTCTAGAATTTTCTGAATTAACAGTGAATAAAGAATGCAGAGTTAATAGAGAAATTGATTGCACCGTAGGTAAGGAAAATAAAACACATATTTAACACTTAGCCAACCGAACGGGGAGATCTCCCCTCTGTGAAGCACATTGTTGCGTGACCGAACCGGGAGATCTCTCTGTTTGACTTTGACGACGCGTTTTCCTTCTTTGTTGTTGTTATTATCAGTTATTGTTTACCTGGAATTGTTCCCAATCAATTGCGACACTTTTTCCGCTTCTATCAAGTACAGTATGTAATAAAATACACCAATTTAGTGGTGTTAAAATTAATTAAAAAGTTATGACTAAATAAAGTTATAACCGAACGATACCACGCTGTAAAAAAATATTAAAATGCATTATGAATGTTTAATTTCACGCTATTTATCTTTAGTCATCTTTAATGTTTTGAATTTTACCTATATTTTTGTATACTTTTAATTTGATATTTTGCATAAATAATATGTGAATAATATGTAAAGAAAATCATTACCGCAAAATATAATTGACCAGTTAAATAATTTTTAGACTTCTTTGTTTTTCAAGTAGTGAATATTAGTCCTCGTTGCTTGGAAAAATGCACAGTGGACAGCGTATAGATTAGCTTGTCCAGTGCGATGAGAAGCGTATAGCTCGTACTGCGCGCGGTTGGCTAAGTGTTAAGATAAATCGCTAAACATTCTATAACACAATTGACGAATAACAATTTCCTAATTTAATCACAGATATTAAATCATTCCGTCTTCTAAGCCGCGATCTCATCGGATCCATCATCATCGTCAACCCTAATACCAAACTTCCAATCTCTAATCTTCCAAACTATTCTCAAATAATTACCTGAGAGCTACCGACATCATTCGAGTGATTGACATTGAACGTCACGGTGGTAGTAACGCTGAAATTATTCTGATTCGGGCCAATCGCTGGTTTCGCCCATCTCGGAGGCGGCGGAGGTGGCGTTTTCACGTTCTGTCCCACAGAATGATTCTCCGCTATGATATTTCTTATCTCAGGTAGTACAGGGGACGTGGTGCAGGACAGATTATTGAACGTCGACACGTTTTGATGGAAATTCATCATGGAAGTGCTGACAGAGGAGAATCTGGTCCTGGACAGTTCGACCATCGTCGATTTCGAAGTCTCTGCCATGGTTTTCGACTCGAAGCTGACTTTGGTGTCCTGGACAGGACTCAGCACGTTACTCTCCACGTTGTGAACCACGGGTGAAGGGCAACGAACGCTCTGCACCAGATTAGGGGAGATTAATTTCTGAGACAGTTTGTCGCCTGGTGAGATCTTCTCTTTCTTCAGGTCCAAAGGCTCGTTGAAGGTTGTCAAATTCAAGGTGTTTGGTGGCGTTGGACGAGGCTGTCGAGGCAACGACGACGCGAATGTGGTTGTCGTCAAGGCGCCTGTAGGCGACGAGCTTCCTGCATACGAAAATAAGGCGATGCGGGATTATTTTTGGTGCGTGAATAGTTTTTATTTTTGTTCTCTGGAGATTCTGGTCCCCGAAGGTTCATTGAGTAAGAGGCAGAAGGAAAGTTATGGCTGGATGAGGACTGTAGGTGGGTAGGTTTCTTGGTTTGGCGTTCGATTTGGTGAAGTCGTGAAATTTGTCTTTATTGTTGTGTGTTAATATTGTCATTGTTTTCGTATATTAGTATGCTGACGTAAACGAAAGGTTGTTATTAAAGCAAACTTCTAATTTGGTAATTCGATTGTATATTCAGTCACTCACGGGTATCATGCGACGAGATTGGCGCCAAATTCAACACGATACTCTCCGTCGTCGGCGTATGAATATTGTTATTGTTGTTATTCAAATTATTGTTACCTGAAATAAACAATACCAAATACTCATTCCGGTGTAAGAAAAACGCACTCGATAAAAAAGAAGCTATTAATTCTTATTTCTCTTAGCAGAACGAAAAACTACATACAATTATAATTTCTTCCCATAAGCAAATTAAAAGATCCAGTTAAGTTGAGACATAAAAATGAAGTAAAAAAAGCCAATGAAACTTTCTACTCCGACTTACCACCCCGGAAACTGCTTAAGCTAGACGTGTTGCTGCTGCTGCTCTCCGGTGGTTTCGGATTCGCCATCGGGTATCTCCAGAATTCCTGACCCAGAAGCGCCAGGGAGGAGAGCTGCTGCCTATTCTTGGCCTCGCGCATCGCCCTTGGCAGTGTCAATTGGACCGGCAATTCGTCACTGCTCCGACCAAGGGAAACAGATAAATCAGAGCGAATTAGCGGTCGAGAGGCTCGTCCGAAGCTAATCGAGACGGTAATATAAATGATTCGTTAATCGCGCAACACGGTGGAGTCGAGGAAGAGATTTTGATATAACGGGAGGTACTTGGAAGTGCGCATCAATTAACCCTAATAATTGCCAATCCCTTTCATTCTTTTTTATTACATAATTTAGTAGATTGAAGTTGGTTTTCACTGAATGATTTTAATTGAAATATATATTTTGAAATACCAAATAAATAGGTATACCGGTACATTTAAAAAAAATATATATGTGTGTGTGTGTGTTCGTATGTATCGTTAAAAAAATAAATACAGATATATTGTATTTATGCAATAAAAACATTCACGGGTCATTCACGTAGGTTCTTACACTCTTGGAATGGACTATTGTCGGAGAAAGTTAACTTTGACAAGTGCTACGTTTGAAAATTGACCAATCTGAATTTGCAAATCTAGAAATCTGAAAACGGTATATCGCAGGATCAAACCTGATCGAACCTGTTACGTCCGGTGACTCTACACAAATCAGGCCCCACGCCGCGTGCAAGGTGGCAGCCAGATGTCTGCACACCCTTATTGTATAGTCTTCAACAGTCTTAAGGACTCACCATAAATCTTGGCATTTTCATAGTTAAAGTATTTTCCGCTAGCAACTTTCTCTCGGGGATGGCTAAGACCCCTCCTAGTCCGCCAACCTTCTTATTATCCAATCAGAAGCAATGCCTATTGCCCTCACTTTCCTAGCCAAAATTGTCATCAATAAATCCGATGGTCTCGTGCGCTAGACACACCCATCACTAGCTTTCCTCTGCCACAGCATCGTCACTGAACTTCACTGATTTTCCATCTTTGGAACAGTCAACATCTCTTGACCGGGTTTCCACCCTTGGATCAGTCACCTACTTAACTTATACATACGCACCAGCGTAACTATCTTCTTTACAAAGTTGTTGGAATAAACTGTAATGTGTAACTTGTTATATCAGTGTCATGTTTAATTCAACCACCTCTGTTATCCTAACCGAAATAGGGGATCGATCATTTCGTGTCGTCGACCGACTAATCGTAACGGGAATTTACGACTTCCGTTGACGTGCTTCCTCGCGATCGCGTCTGTCCGCGAGTGGTCGAAACGGTCGGAGAAGGCTAACTTGGACAATTGCTACGTTTGAAAATTGACCAATCTGAATTTGCAAATCCAGAAATCTCAAAACGGTATATCACAGGATCAAACACGTATCTACCGATTGAACCATTAAATGCACTGAATCCATCACACGTGCAGGTGTACATATAATTTCACCACGACTGTGCTCGCTTTCAAGATTCCAGTGGTTACCACAAGCGACCATAATCTAGCAATTAACCAGTCTGTCCGACCTAGTAAACGCAAATTGAACAATCAACGATCTAATGACAGTTATTATACGCGCGGTTCGTTTACAAAACGTCGCTGCCACCCTCTAATCATCGCACCAGACTTGAAACGAAACAAGAAACGGGGGAAAAATGTAGAAGCAAGCAAAAATGGGCAGCTCGGTACGATTACCGTGTTATCGGATCGGATCGGCGGAACGATAGGAGGTAAACGGCTGGAACGCTCATGAATCATTAATCGGGATCGTTAAAAGGAAAAACGGCGCGTTGATTATCACGAAAACCGGGGCTTACGACGCTAACAGTGCGAACCTGGCTTTCCAGAGCTCCCATTAGCCGCCTAAATTATCTCTGAACACGATCCGGCTGCGACTTTCACCTCGCGTATCGAGTCTGCCTGCACTCGCATACTCGAGGAATTCGATAAATTATGCAATGCTACCGATCGCCACCGACTACATTTGCTGGCTAATCATCGATACGATCTTTCTTTTGGATTCTGTTTCGGTGGAACGTGGACTCGGTCTTGTGATCCCATTTTGGTCGCGATCGTTTGTGGATGATCTTTACGTGCACACATCCTGTGCAGAGTCATCAGGAGATCCGATCGAAGAGACGATTAAACGACCAGAAATAAACTTATTTATTAGAGAGAACCGAAGCAAATCCGAAAAATACAAGATCGTCAGGAAGATACTAAAACCTCTGGGATACTATTATTTCGTTTGAAACTTTGTGATGCGAAGAATATATATGTCGGAGATGAAAGAACATCAGGACCTTTCTTTTGGAATTTTTGGGAAAATCCCCAATACTTTAGTCTAAGAATTTTTATCATAGTTGTACTTAAATAATAAAGCTTAGAAGTAGTTGTTTATGATTTAATCCGTTTATGTTTGCCCGAGACTCATGGCTTGGGCTCGAAGTGACACATCTGGTCGCTAAACGTAGCCACGGTCACGGGATGGACGTTTTTACCTAACAGAGGTATGGAGTAGTTGTATAGTAGTTGGAGTATAGTTCCACTTGTACTGTGGACAAGTTGAGCTACACTTGAATTGTGAACAAATAAGTTCAGGTCGACTTGGACTTTGGAAGAAAACGCATTTGCTATGCCGTTGACCGTGTATTCGTTATTGAACCTAAGATTATTGTCATTAACATCTCGAGTATCTAATCGCCACGGTTAATTGTCAAATTGTGTGATAATCATATTTGTACAATTAACTATTATCTATATTGTATAATAACAATAGCTAATCCAAATGAAGATTCGTTAAACGCCCCTAATCCCAATGATAACTTGACATATATATATATATATATATATGTCTTAATATTATTTGTATGTTAGAAGAACCTGGTGAATTACGAATAATACAAGCAAACCTTTTTTCATCCATGTTGTTGCTTTTCCATGAGTTCAAGGTAAAAGTGGCGCGATCAATGTATCGCAGGGACGAATGTACAATTCTAATCTAATTTTTCATTCATTTATGTACGGCGCTGTATAGTTTCACCGAGAAGAGAAGTTTCTGAGAAAAGTTAAACTATCGGTCGCAGGTAATTAGACGAACGAGAGGAAATAAAGTAGGCGAAGAAAACGTTACATTGAACTTCCTTGCTTTCCATTATCTGCTGGAACATGCACGTTGGAAATTTCACTTTTACTCCGTTTAGCAGCAGCTATCGTATCTAACGTTCGGTAATTTGCCTTTTATGATATCTTCTCACGCATATTCTCTTTGTAGTTTCACG
Organism: Bombus vancouverensis nearcticus; assembly: GCF_051014615.1. NCBI lineage: Eukaryota > Metazoa > Arthropoda > Insecta > Hymenoptera > Apidae > Bombus > Bombus vancouverensis. The sequence goes on from NC_134919.1 coordinate 15,386,802, forward strand.
TATTTTGTCACACAGTGTTCTCCGGCCTTTTCTAATTACTTTATCATCGATTTGTTACTTCACTTACATCCTATATACCTTACAAAGTAAAAGAATGAATAAACTAAAATTTGTTAGAATCCTTCAACGAGTAAAGTACGAGCTAATTTAACCGAGTGTCATGATACTTTTGACCAACAGTGTATATATAATATTTATATCATTTATTTATACTCAATTTGTTACTTCACTTACATCCTATATACCTTACAACGTAAAAGATTAAATAAATTAAAATTTGTTAGAATCCTTCAACGAGTAAAGTACGAGCTAATTCAATCGAGTGCCGTGATACTTTTGACCAACAGCGTATATATAATATTCCTATCATTTATCTATATTTAATTTGTTACTTCATTTACATCCTACATACCTTACAACGTAAAAGACTGAATAAACTAAAATTTGCAACGAGTAAAGTACGAGCTAATTTAACCGAGTGTCATGATACTTTTGACCAACAGCGTATATATAATATTCCTATCATTTGTCTATACTTATTTTGTTACATCTTATATACCTTACAACGTAAAAGACTAAATAAATTAAAATTTGTTAGAATCCTTCAACGAGTAAAGTACGAGCTAATTCAATCGAGTGCCGTGATACTTTTGACCAACAGTGTATATATAATATTCCTATCATTTATCTATATTTAATTTGTTACTTCATTTACATCCTACATACCTTACAACGTAAAAGACTGAATAAACTAAAATTTGCAACGAGTAAAGTACGAGTTAATTCAATCGAGTGCCGTGATACTTTTGACCAACAGCGTATATATAATATTCCTATCATTTGTCTATTCTTACTTTGTTACATCTTATATACCTTACAACGTAAAAGACTAAATAAACTAAAATTTGCTAGAATCCTTCAACGACTGAAGTACGAGCTAATTCAACCGAGTGCCGTGATACTTTTGACCAACAGCGTATATATAATATTCCTATCATTTATCTATACTCTCTTATCTCTCTATAATCGGTTCTTATCTATAATCGTATAAAATTTCAATATCATTTTTCAATGACAATGAAACAACTATAAAAACATGCTGCCTCGCAACCTCGAAAGAGGAAAAGTCCTTGCAGAGATGGGAAGATTCGATCAAGTAGAATTTTCATAGGAGACGAGAAGGGGATCGTGGTAAATAAATGGCAAGGAAAGGAAGTTGTGATAGCGCAGGTAGTAGAGTAGTAGATGGTATCCGGTCGAGTAGAAGGCGAACACGAAGAGAGGCCACTCACCAACACTGAGAATAGTGGGCGATCAGCGAGGGGATGTTGTCGAACCTGTTCTCGCTGGTCTCCAAGCTCAGCTTCCCCTTGTTGGCTTGGATCAGGTAGTGCTCGATGTACGGTCCCTTTCCTGGTGGCAGCCGCACGGACAGGGCCATCGTGTCGCTCTGACTTGACTGGCGGACTACGAAGTTCTGGAAACATCAAGAGGAGATCGGAATTATACAAATTATTCAACGATTTAGGTGAAATTTCAGGATTTCGCTGATTTACGAATTATAAGAACGTCAAGTATTTATTATTTATTCGAAGAAGTTTTTTAGTGGTCAAAAGGTACTGTTTTTTTGCGATTTGTATATTACGCGTTATTTTTAAAAATATATTTCTTGCGTTTATAATTTTGCAAATATTATCTACTCTTTTGTCGACAAGTTGATATAGCGGAAGGAAATAGCAAACGTAACGATGAAAAGTTAGAAATTGTGAAAATAATGGTACGCAGAAGAGACTGACCGTAACCTAGGAAACTTATTTTCTCGCAAATAATCCGCTTACGTTCTATTTCCAGAGAGACGTATATTTAATCACGGGAAACCTTGGACTTTAACAAACACGGGTTCTTCAAACTCAAACACGTTTAGTGACAGAAATAACAGAAAATTAAATCGCTGAAAGTTGTTGAATCTTCGATAATACAAAATCCTTGAGTCGTAAAGTCTGTCACAGAAGAAAACCTACAAAGATAATCTAATAGTCAGGTACCCGTTCTTAACGCTCGTACTGGATGCACATTTGCTTATCATATTATCATCTCGAATTAATGACATTCCTACGTTACTTAGAATCATCGCGAATGAAAAGTTATTTATAACTATCTCACGAGACAAAAATACGATAAGTACATCCTCGTTGGTTTTTAGATTTTAAGGGTTAAAAGAAAATTGCAATCCTGCTCGAAAATAACGATACTCTTCTTGTCGCTCCATTTCCTCTCTTTCTATCGTACTTAAACCTTTCTTTCCACGGAAATACAGTTGAGACAAAAAGGAAGAACACAAAAGGCGAGAGACACTTATTATTATCCAGCGGTTTCCTCATTCCTATTACGCTCCATAAATTTCCTGCAAGCAGCCAAATCCTCGTGTCTCGGGGAAAGAATAACTGCTTTTGCTCGAGAGAAAAAGGAAACCGAGGCGAGACACCGCGTAGTACCGCGACAGACAAAACACCTTGCATAATTCCGCGACATTTCCAGCCGGAAATCTACGTCCGCGTCGATAGAACGTCGACTTCTCGCGACTGACGTTTGGAAGAGCAAGAGAGGACAAAGCGGATAAGAAAGACAGGAAGAGCTTCTTTATGCTCGACCCGTTTCCATCTCTGCTCATTTTCTTTCCTTTTTCGGTTGAACAAAAAACTCCCTCACAGAGGCACAGTTTGTTTTAATCTTAGAATCCGTGCTTTTCCCTTCATTTTCGTTTCTTTTCTTCTCCTTTCTTTCTCTTTCCTTTTCTTCCATGTTTTCGGGGGAAATGGAATCTGGGTGAAGCTGCAGGTTTGATTTCTTGGTTCGGGTATTTTTAATTCCTATACGGTTCTCGAATTCCCTGTGTCTCGAGCTCTTCCTAGTTTCAGTCGAAGAAAAGATTCTTAATGTTCTAAAGAAGATACCACGTTACCACGAATAAAATTGAGACGAAATTGAAGAAATTCTTCCAACGATGGAAAACGTATTTTCAAAAATATTTTATAACTCGCTGGCAAAATTCCTATTGTTTCTTTCGCAGATCAAATCGATCCACATCTAACATCTAGTTACCAGTTGTCAAATTAATTTCCAAAGAATTTTCAATCTTCATATCGTTACGATCTTTTATCTTAAAATAAAACTAGCCTCAGAGATCCCACAAAAAAAAAGAGCGAAATACTTTCAAATATCGATTCTTTGCTTTTTTCTGAAACTTTAGCGCTCATTCCATTCTCAATCATATACTCGACAGTTGTATCCATCCACGAATCACCGCCAGTCGCGATAATTTCAACTCGGATCCCTCTCCACTCTGCGTTGTTGTGCCGTTTCGTGCAATCACGATCCGCGTTTCAACACGTCGGGGGTGGCGGTGTCTCGTCTATGGAGAAGTAATTGCGAGCCGTATTGTTTTTCGGTCCTGTGCCATTCGCCCGCGGCCGCGGGGGTAGCCGGGGGACGATTAACAAAGCTAGAAAACAATGAGTCAGTGGGAAAACAATGCCGCCACAATGGCACGGCTCGTTCGCTGCCATTCCACCCCCGCTGATTACAAGTTCCGCGCCAAGCCCCCGCACTTTTCCATTATTCAACGAAAAACAGAGGTGGAAAAAATACCGCTAGCTACTGGAGAAATCACTGGAAAGTGACCGAGCACGGGACTTGTCCTTTTCAATATGAAACATCCATCGGGGTAGTTCTCTTGGATGTCGTCGAAGGATCGACGATTCTACGATTTTTCGTCGTTCTTCAACGATCGAAACAAGGGTTGTTATCTTTGTTTATCGCCTTTCTGTGTTTCTTGCAGCAGATCTATGGATCATTGTTCATTTTAGCCTTCTTCTTTAATTTGGTGTACAGGTATTTAAGATCAATCAATGGGCGTATTTAAGATGAAAATATCGATATTTTCGTAAATATTTGATTATTGTAGATAGTTATATCGTCCGTCGATTTAAATAATTACAATTCACTTTTGAGGTAGTTCCATATAGCGAATTGTGATATAGATATACTTGGATAGATAGCGAATTGAAATTTAGCTGTGAGCATTAAACTAGGATAAAAAGAGAATGTATCAAGCGTGTAACATACACAAATAGTTTATAACAGCCATAAGCCTCGATCGAATAAACGGGATACGATGCAACGATAGTTGATTTTCTAATTGAAACAAATGGAAAATAAAATACCGAACAGCATATTGCTTCCATTATCTTTCGATCTATATGACGAAGAGAAAACGTTGCTTGTATTGGATCTCGATTTAAAGAAACAGCCACTAAGAGGGAATATCTGGCGAAGAAATTAATTTGATACGTAAACCACTTAATAATACCGAACAATATCGAGGAAAAGAAAAATGTCGACGCAGAAAGAAATTGCCATCTTCTCGTCTCAAGTTTCGCCGTACTCAAAGCGAGGTAAATTAATTAGATTCAACGGTTCATGAAACTTTCTCCGGCGGAGAGTACACCGGGGACCAATCGATCCTGTGTTAAAAGAGACGCTCGACCTGGTCTCGATTCACCGTTTTCCTCATTGCGATTCTTATCACCGTTCGAGTCGTTACTCCATCTTGACCCGATACTCAATTTTTTCACGAGTTTTTATCTATTCTTGATCTCGTTCCGCTGAGCATAAAGCCAGCGATATGAAAGGCTTGACCCTGCTTCCATACAGGCTTTATCACGAGGAAACCTCGATTCCATCTTGATACAATTCCAAGAGGATCTTGACCTCGCTGCTTTCGCCTCTTTGGCCCCTTCCTCTAGTTTAGTCTAGTCTAGTCTCGAGCTCCAGCTTCAGCTCCAGCTCTTTCTCGAGTGATCTTTCGTTCGTCTTGACACGGTCTCCAAAAGTAATTCGAAAGTTATTACTTTTGGTAGATGCAATTAAGCGATCTCTGTCCAACGTCTGATAGGAGATCTTAACGATCTCGTTAAAAAAGTGGAAGTTGTCAGAGGGAAAATTATCGTTTAAATTATAAAAGAAGCAGTTTGGACGACTCTTTGTACGGCGATAGACTGTTTATATAGCGATTAACCCTTAAATTTTAATTGTGAATATCAATCGGCAACTTCAATTTATTCTCAGCATACTTGGACTTGCAAGTTTTTAAGTGTCACATTTGAAATGCTACAACGACGTGTAAATAATAATATTAAAGTCATTCAAAACGATCTTTATTCATCTCAGAAGTAATATAATCTTGATTAAAATATTTATATTTTAACACTTTACCGACCGTTAACGGTTCAACGGCATACGCACGTCCGACCGGCAGCTCAGGCGCAAATTCTCCCTGACGCCGGCTCTGTTTCGGTTTAGACTCTCCAATACTATTCTTTTCGTTCATCACGAACGGTAGGTAAGTTTTTCAAATTGGTATAAAACTGTGGAAGCTTACAAAGCAACTGAGCAAGATACCTTAGTACTAAATAACAAATTACTGTTTAAATAATGAGAAAGATTGTCGACGATAAAAAACTGATTAATCGGCTATCGGTCGGTAACCGTCGGCGACAAGAAACCGATTAATCGGCTATCGGTCGGTAAGGTGTTAAATATAATTGAGTAATGTGTGGAATTTTTTGAGCGCCGCACATCGGTGGTGCTTGAGAGACACACTCGAAGCGTTAAGGGTTCGCTTCAATGAAAAGAATTCATTGATTCATAAATTCTTTCCAAAAGAATTCATAAATTCTAATAAATACCAATACTTGCATAAACATGAAAAAGATGTTCAACTAACAACGCGTTCTTCGCTTTGATGAACCAGTATCTTCATAACACTCTTAGTCGTCTCGTGATGTGCAAGAAATTCTAAATTAAACGCATCGATGCCTCTGATAATTAACACGTTCCTTAAATCAATCAAATAATCCTATAGCTGGATAAATATTGCTGGATAACATTAAAGAACTATTATCTTAATAGAGAAGATAATTTTCCAAGAATTAGTAAAGAGTCTATACTTGCAGAGTATCTAAGCGTATTCGAAATCAGCGCGGCGACGTCGAACACCAGGCATTGACACGATTTTCCATTTGGGACCCAGTCGCCTCGACTTCTATTCTTCTTCGCGTGTCAGATAAGACCCATGCACGGCTCGTCGCGATTGTTCCTGTGGCGGGCAACAGAGATAGCCGCCGTGGAAACAATGCTGCTCGCCGAGAAGTGGAAAGCGGCTACGGATTGCGTAGATGGAGAAGTTTGATCGGTTCTTATCTAACACAACCGGAAGAACGGGAGTCCAGCTGGCTGGTGCGTCCGATGGGAAACTGTGCCGACGTTATATGCGCATTAACGACGTTGTTTTAGTATTATCTAACTTTATCGCGATTCCGGTATATGGAATATCTAATTAAAAAGTAGTCGGACTGCAAGCACAGGACAGATGATAAAAATGTGAAAAATATCGTACGTTTAGGTATGCGTTACCGGTTGTTCTAGTATCAGTCTTTCAACGAAAACGTATCACGACAAAATTCTACGCTCTATTAATTCTTTGGCAGCGTAACAAAATTACGAAGACTCGAGAATGAACGGCCTAGATGATCATTAATTCTCTATCCTTGACGCTTCTTGCGTTTCTGGTATCGAATATAAAAAAGCAAAATATATACTTTCAACGTACTTGTAAGCACCGGATCAATAATTGCGTCACGTGTAACGATATTCAAATTGTCAAATTTGTAGCACTATATTTTATAGTTTGCTCGGCTCTATCTCGGATCTGTGTACTCGGTCGAAGTTCTAAAATCCGCTACTTGAATAAATGTCAGAACTAGTTGAAGAGGTCGCGCCTAACACAGCCATCGTGTTCCTCTTCGTCTATTCGATCTAGCTCGGATAATGTATGGTACTCGAAAAGATCAGCTACTTTGTCACGCGACAAATGCTCGTGCCACGTGCGTTTTCAGCGCGAACAAACGTTGAAATCGGGCAAAAAGCAGGCAACACTGGAGGAAAATCCCTGGCGAGAGGAACCACGCTAACAACGCCACTTGTTATGCGTATTTTCTGGCAGACCACGGGTTGGAACGTTGCCAGCAGCTTAGGCAGTCGTATTTCGTCGAGGCAACGTCTGCCGTTTGCATTTACCGCATATTAAGCCGAGCCGGCTGCAACGGTGCTGCTTGCCAAACGGTCGATGCATTCGCAGACACTTTGGCCACGGCTGATCTGGCGACCATCTACGCCAGCATCCTTATTACCCCGTACAAGGGTTGTTAATTACACCCCCGTGTGTTTTATTGGGTAGACAGTTCGAATGAAATTGGGAAATTGGTGTTGGAGCGAGGTGGAAAGGATTTAATAAGGTGGCTTATAAAGGAGAGCTACTTTAATGGTTGCAGGATTGAAAAGGAGCGAGAAACCAGTTCCATGTCCTAGGATTTGAATGGAACAAGATATTTTCTTGTGTGTCGGAATTTTAGAAAATAGAAGATCGAATGTGCAAAGGATGATGCCCGTGAAGTGTAAAGAAAAAGTGGTGGGAGAAACAAGCGACTCGCGTCTTGCGACTTTGAAAGATGAGAAATTTCGACGCTTGAAAATTTGGATATACGCGATTCTCTTAGATAAGCCGAACCGTAACCTCTTTTCGTTGTTTTAACAAGCTCGCTTATCACAGGAAAATCTACGATTTTGAGAAATCGAAAAATTGCAAAATTTGACGTCTTTCGTTTAACAAACACAAGTAATAAATAACTTTCAAAAATATCGAAATCTCTATGTAAATCGTTCTTCGGTGAAACTATCCGTAAAAGAGCGTTACGAATGTCGGAGCAGCGAGAAAAGAAAACGAATATATATATTTTAAATTCCCCTAACCTTCCTCTGCCATCGCTGTTTCCATTATCAAATAGCATTGAAAGGAAAAAATCCCGCTTTTATTAAGCGTTATAGATCATCAACGAACAACGTTAAAGCGAGGAGATACTCTGGCATAAATTCTCCTCGTAAATAAAACGAACAGATCCTAAGCCGCCATTCATTCTCATGGTCGAACAATGCGAGACGACGAAAAATATTCGCGGAATCAGTGACCGATCAAAGCGTCGGAAAAGCCTGCAGGCCCGAGGCAGTACTTTTTCCAGTAAACAAAAAAACGCCGGTCGAACAATCGCTCGCGAGATATTTCATACTCTTTGTTTCGTCCGCAGCTGATTTAATGGCGGCACTCTCCCTTCGTGGCTACTTGAACAGCTTCTTCACTCGCTGTTCGTTGTACGCGATGCTTCCCTCTTCGCCATTGTCTCTTGTTACGTAAATGCATCGTCGACAACGCGAGTTATGCATTTTCCGTAAACTTGTTCATTGCAGTACGGCGAAGATAGATCGGCGACTAAACTTGAAAATATTGAATTTTCGAAAATATTGATTTTCAAAAGAAAAGAGATTGCGAAAAGGGGAAGCACCAAGGCCGGTTTCACGTATCGCGAGCTACGCATCGCTGGTCTCGTCTAGTTCCTGCGTGGATCACCTGTGTCGATCGCTCTTTCATCTGGCAAAATTATCGCCGGCGGCTGAAGTTGTTGGGAAACCAGCAGACGACGAAATCAGTACCGCGATGCTGTATCTTTTGAAAATCGGCGTGTGTCGTGCGAAAGGATTCATTGGCATACACGTGTAGTGTATATTGGGTGTCTATCATACGCGTACAGCGATACACGTGTCGCCGCGTGAAACCAGTTTAGCCTTCTATAGATCTGGCTGATTTTAACGCTGCTGTACTTCTCGCGTCTATGCAATTTGGAACGTACGTTACATTTTGATAGACGTTATTAGAATATACCAGTTATCGAATAGCAAAAAAATCAGACGAGTTAGTATAGAATATAATAGTTATTAAATATTTTATCACTCGCTGTAATTTTCGTAATTTTCATTTTTGTGTATTCCACGCTTTTTTACTGAACGAATAGCTGAAAAAAAAAGATGATACACGAGGAGATACAAAGCGAAGAAGAAGCGAGGAGAACAGCAGAGTTAAAGCTATTTGAATTTTTTAAATCTCCATCACACGTCCTAGCAAAACCTTCACGACCGATTAAAAATACTCGTAGCAAGGAAGATCGATAGGAAAAGCCGAGTACGATAATGCGATAGTTTTCATCGAAGAAACAGCTTTCCAACGGGGCGATAAATGAAATTCTCTCGCATCGGAAACTCTAAGAGGTTGGTGCAGCAGCACTCGAGAGCTTTCCACGACGCTACGCTTTTAATCCCCTGCTCGGAACGCCCGTGTACCTTCGGTGGAAAACTTCCTGGTCGGTCAACAAGAGAGAAATACAAAACGAGAGATAAAGACAAGGCAGACTTTACCCAGCTTGCAATTTTCTTACGGCTAATCGATTCGTTTAAGTGCACTCACCCCTTCCTCTTTGCCTTGCAACAAGTGGAAAGCGCCGGCTCTTTGGATGCCAGGAAGGAACCAAATCGGATGCGATCGTATAAGCCTCTCGATCAGAGTGATGTCGCACGCGACCTCGCTGCCAGAATCTTCCGTCGAGCTCGAAGATCCACCCGAGGTGGCCGACCCTTCCGAGGAAAGCGACTCCTCGCTCTGAAACATAAAGTTAATCGGTTAACATTTCCGTCAACACCTACGCGTTTCAAGAGCGAACTTTCTCAGACCGCGTACCATCAATATCATTTAACGATACATCAAGCTGGGTTATCATTTTTATCGTTCTACGAATTTTGCAAGACCAATAAGAGCCCAAATAGCCCAACTCGTTCCTCTTTGTTAAATAAAATGACATACGAGTTTCTTCCTACAGCTGTTGTCGAACCTTAACTCGAGACATTTTTCATCGACATATGACATTTTCAGACATTTTGTTTCGTGTAGTTGGTCGTGAGACTTTGAGAAATGGTGACGATAAAGACGCTTGCACATCCACTTCAATGACACATATTATACAATTCAAATCACGTTGTCGTTTTGCCTCGGAGTATCAAGATCGTTAGGATACATGTAATGTAAGAATAAATAAACTCCGGGTAAAACAATATCGCCGCTACGTGCAACCATCGAGCGAAGACAAATTTGAATTTTCCGACTACTCCCGACCAGTATAAATAAATGGATGCAATCGAAAAGAGTTCAGTATCGATGAGTTATCTACGAATTATCAAGAGTTATCTACCGAGTTATCGACGAGTATCTAGCGAGCATTTATCGAGTATTAATTAGCAATTTTATAATGCAATTTATACACTGTACGAGCGAATATCGTCTGTATATTTATTTATTATTTTAAATATATTCGATGGTTTCGACAACAAGCAATAACATCTAATAAATCTCACGAACAAACATCCTCTATACAAGTCTTCTACAGATATTTATATGTCGGGTTTGTCGGGTTGGCGCTAGTTTTAGGGGCGCGTTGCGTATCTTCATTAGGACAAGCCATCGTAGTTGTTCAATGAGGTTTATATTTTCAATTATATGTACAAGTGTTGATTTAACAGGGTTTAACGATTTAACGTGATTATTAGACACTCTTAAAGTAAAGACAATGTTCTTAGGTTCGAACGAATCCACGGTCAACGGGATAACTCTTTGTACAATCGAATATGTTTTGAAACTCAAAGTGACGTTAGCTGTGACGCACGGTATCTTTCTGACTGATTGACCAGACGTTGTGTGTAAATTCTTCAAGGTGATCATAAGAATAAAATACTGACACGATCGCGTTTGTCAATTGCGTATTGACCGGGGTTATCAATAAAAATTCCAGGCGCCGTTAGTAGGCAGACCCGCGTAGAGCCGTCATTGCTCCTGCCCCGGGGCTTGTTTGTTAATACAGCGTGTGTCCCTCGATATTGGTACTTCTACTGTTAAGTAAAAACGTTCGTCCCGTGACCGTGGCTACGTTTGGCGACCAGTTGTGTCACTTTGACCCCAAGCCCACTGTCACAAACCTCGGGCAAACATAATCAGATTGTATCACAACAACTACTTCTAAGTTCTATTATTTAAGTACAGCTATAATGAACAGTTTAGACCAAAGTATCGGGGATCGGGGATTCCAAACGAAAGATCCTATGTCCCTACATCTCCGACATATACAGGGTGGTTGATAACTGACTGGAAAGGGGGTGATTCTACGCGAAAAAAGAAGTCGAAAATATAGAATAAAAATTTAAAAATTTAAAAATTTAAAAATTAAAAAAGTAACGTCAATCGAGACAACGATCTACAGTGAGATCCGTTATAACGAAACGCGATAAAGTGCACGCGTACCGAGCGAAAATTCAAAGTCGATTTTCTCGAAAACAAAGCCTCGAACGAAAATTTGTATTCTATATTTTCGACTCTTTTTTTTCGCGTAGAATCACCCCCTTTCCGCTTGTACCGCCAGTTACCAACCACCCTGTATATCGTCGGATCTATGCGAAAGTTTCTTCGATTGATTGAAACCTTGTTATCAGTATCGTCGCAACGACCGTTTCTCTCGCTTAGATACTAGCAACGCGTATTAACGAAAGAAATTATTCGCTTCAGAAAGCCGAAACCACCTTTCTACCCACCCGTACACGCTTCTCACTCGTAATTGCCATTTTACGATTCTCGTAATGGAATCATTACGAGCGTTCCTGGTATCCCCGCGGGAAGCCAGGGCTACGATATTCGCTTATTTCGTTCATAGCTCGACGACGATAATCGTCGCGGAAACAAAGAGGACAATTAAAAGTGGCGCAGATACGAGGAAGCGTTCTGCGCAAGAAAAACGAGAGAGTAAAAAAGAGGAAAAAGGAAGTGTGTAACAGTAGACGGATGGAAAAAAAAGTCGGAGGAACGATTAAACGAGCAGCGAATAAAGGTTGGGGCGAGCATTGGCTGCAAATTGAGATAACCGGTGAACCCGTTCGTTCTGCACCCTGCGTGGTGTCGGTATAATACCGCATTAGAGTGTATTGTATGACGATCAGGTAGGATTTACACCCTCGGAATTGCGGCTTAAGGGCCAGAGATTTCCATATTCGCGGCGTCGCGTCGCCCGCCAGCGAATCGTGACTTTGTCCAGTCGTTCTTCGTGCTCGTGTTGGAATTGGCCGACGCGAGGTTTTACGGTGGTCGAAAGGAACCATGGGGACCGAGATTAAGCAATGAAGTGGAATTAACGTCGCGAAACGCGTCAGACGTTTGAGAAATTATACCGTGCATGGTTTATATGTTGTGCGTATTCAGGCTGATGTTGCGTTTATGATACTTTTAGATGTTATTCCCAAGAATAGAATATCAAGGAGCTCGTTATACATCGGATTACGTGGTCCGAAAAGTTTCGTTCGTTTTATAAGGAAATAATAGGCGCACAATGTTTTTTGTTTTATATTATTTTGTCGAATTACGTATGATCCATTTTCTTTTATCCAGATAAAAATCACAACGTTTGACAGAATAGGTTTGATGTTTGTATAAAGATAAGTTGTTGTAAAACGCGCGTTTGTAAAAGAAAGACACTTTCCGGACTACCTAATGATATATTCGTACTTGGAATTTCATTATTATATAATTACGTCGCATTTGAAAGGGTAGAATTGTCGCTAATATCGAATCGTGCATGTCGGACACGATTCAGAGAATTGGGAAACGAAACGAACAATATGAAATGAGAGATGCGGGAAACGCGTATATCGATAGAAAGTTTCCGATACTTTTGTCAGCGTGCTCTTTCATTCTGCAAGAAATTCGTCGGTCAACGAGTTAATGAATCTAGAAAAATCGTATGAATCTGAGTTTCCTAATAGTCTGAATGTCAACGCACACCCCGTGGCCACGTTGCAATCCATAAATAATCACTAAACGATACTCGAACGTTAAACGATCGCAATCACGCTAGCTCGTGTCGTAATAAATCAAGGCAGGCGTCGATTAAACTTCTCCCACCTTTTATCCGATTCTGTCGCCCCGAATAATCCCACGATTCCCCTAAATACCCTGTAAAAAGTACAGAAGGGTCGCGAACCCAAACGGAATCGGTCTCATTTCCAGTGACGCGAATTAGACGTTTGACGAATCGTAGAAAAACGTTGGACGGGAAAGTCGATGATTGTAAAAATCCAGTGCAATCGATCAGCATCGATCAAAGTGTCTTACCAGGTGGAGGACGTGCGATTTAGCCAAGCAACTAAATGTATTCCTTTGTAGCTAATCGTTCGCGATTATCTCGGATAAAATCTGTAATATTTGAAATATTTGTTACAAGCATACGCTTCGCAAAGTTCGCGTTCTTCTTCTTTTTTTTTCTTTCAAATTGGTGCGGGAACAGGTTTCGCAGTTACGCTGAAACGACGGTAATTTAACCGAGTGTTTCTGCATCGCGCTAGAATTTCCCAACAAGAGGCTTTCCTATTCAAGTGCGAAGGTTTTGCTCCGGTTGGCTTCGTTTGTGGAAAGGGTTCAACGCTGTAATACCGTGGAATTGCCTTCGTTACCAGCGATTCACGATCCCACCGATACGTGTTTCGTTTAAGGATAATAATTTGTGAAAATTAAAACACATTCACCACACGCGTCTGCCTTTGCGCTCGGAGAAACGCTTTTTATTTTCCGTTACGTCGTCCTATTAACGCAAGGAAATTGAACGAAAGAACGGGAAAAATGTTTGATAGGACAATGATAAAAAGTTTGACGCGACAACGAGGGAAAATTGATCAGTCTTTTAACTCTTTACTTCGTCCCTGTTCCCATCGAAAGTATCACGAACACCAACGTGCTCGTACGACCTATCAATTTGTATCATTCACGAGAGCTTTCAATCAGACCGAGTTTCGAAAATAATGAAAAAGATAACGAGAAACAATTCGATCCAGGCGCTTGCCACGAGTTTCGCACCGACACATCGCAAACGTCGATCACTTGCGTTTCTCAATTTTTCCGGCAACCCTATTTTTTCACTGCGGTGGCGCACGAGGACACGACGGGGGTCCGAAGAGGATTCGCGAAGGGGTTCGCCGCGTACTGGAGTTTCGAGTGTAATTTAATTTGAAATGCAGACTGACACACAACGGCGTTTCAGGTTAAACGGATTAAACGAGGACGTGCGACGCGTGTTAAACACCCTCGCAGCCAATTACGAATCCCTTAATTACGAGCCGCCGAAAGTATTCCACAGTCGTTGCAATTTCCCGATCACTCGATTGCTTGCGTCATTTCGTGCGCCGAAATTGCGAAATTTCATTACAGGACATTAATTCGCTGTAACACAAGATACTAATTATTTCCTGACAATTTTATCAACGTTGTGTCCCTCGGAAAAACCGAACTTTCAATCTTCAGTGAATGAGTCAATTGAATGGTTCGAAGATATCCGATCATTTTCGACAGGATATGTTTCAATTACAAAATTAAAAATCGAAAACGTAAATACGACGTAATTCGTTTACAAACAAAGCGTAAAATGTCGAGGTGCATGTCCAAGAGATTGTCAATTCGAACAACGAGTTAATAAATTATTGATTAACTAAACGACGCACTTATGTGATTTTAGTAAAATAAATCTCAAGTATCAAAATACCAAAATGTGTCAAACCATTCAAAAGATATTGCCAGTTATTAAAAAACAATCATTTTCGCATACAAAAAAAAAAAAAAAAGAAAAATGATTCGGTGTGAATAGAATCGAAGATCTCGTTACGAGTACCAACTCTTTCATCTCGTCGTTGGCAAACTATACAGCCATTAGTGAAGACCTTCGAACGTCAAGGCGATTATTAAGCAAGAAGGAAGATCTCTTACTCACCTGTACATGATGTAGCTGCGTGAGCTGATGATGCTGCAGCGGATTTGGCGGAGGCGTGCTCGGCGAGCTGACAACCTGAACGGTTCCATGCTGCTGCAGATACGGTTCCAGGAAGACATCGCTCCTACGAACAGAGAAAATAGACCGTCTCCGTTTAGTCTCGTTTCGTTAATTAGCCTCCTTCTGTCAGACGTCTGCTAGAATTCGCCTGGACAAATAAGTAACGCGATTTCGAGCCGCTTTCACGCGGTTAGAAAGACTATTAGCATTCCGTACGTACATCGCGTCGTCGTTGTACGACTATAATTAACAACTTTCAGTTTGTTCAAATTGCATGGATCGCATCTGTGAACTCGTTTCAATATGGCACGTTGTACGATACTGATTGTTAGTTTTGTAAATCTCCCGGATTGTATGACATAAATAGACAAGATGGGTTGGTAACATTCCTGTTCCGTTACATCAAGCAACTGTTAAGCCACGGCATTTTCTCGATAAACTTCCTTCGACAGAATTCTTGGAAATTCATCGCGAGCAATTATTACACAGAGTGTCTCGTTTTAATTCGTCGATGCAATTGTTTAGAGAAATGTATGAAATCTGTATAAAATCCATCCTGTTTACGCGTCGATCTGTCTCCTGTTTTTCGCTCAACGTCCTCATCGTTAATCCGCATCATTGGAAAAATAAATCCAAATCCTCTGATCGCACGAGAAACGTCTTCTTGAATGCGCGTAAAGCTCGTCTTTACGATCGTCGTTCCATTCACCCGGTAAATACTATATTTTCTTGCGTTCCATTTCCCCACCAAAAACCTTCTAACGTAGAATGGCGAAAGAGGAAGCGGAGGCAAACATAAAAGTGCCCTGCGATCGTCCAATTTTGTATGGTGAAGCGATGGTACATGGGTAGAGAATTCTCGTTACCTGCGCCATTGCACTGCTGCAGGTAATCGCTTAGAAACTCACGAGTAAATTCTCCGCGTCGGGGCGCCTCCGCTCTGAGGGGACAATACACGCTTTGTAAACAGACCTCTGTACCCTGGCGTAATTTCCGCCGAGCTGATTCAGAGAAACTGCGGTCTCTGTGACGAGAACAGACCTAATTGATCCCGGGATTCCTCCCTTAGGGATCATCGTTGAAACAAAGATAGGATTTTAGAGAAATTCGAACAAATTTGAAGTTTCGTGGTTTCGAGCATTACGTTAATCTTCGTCTATTTCTCTTTTCTTGCGAATTTGTCACGGTTAAATGGGTCGAGTAAATTTAAGTAGTTTCGCTGATTTTGCTTTGAGCTTCGAACTTTTGGTTAGTAGGTGGAAAATATTTTGATACGCGTAGCATCCAAGAAGATTAATTTGCTAACACCGACTAAAAGTTACGAGACATTTTTAATTATTAAACGAGAATGATACTTATTAATCGCGTGTATTATAAGGAAAATTAAATTACGCTACGTTTTGAAAATTTTATCGCAGATCGATTGCATTAAAATTTACGTTTCAAGTCAGCGAGTTCGTTAACTATAGGAACTTACAGACGGAATGAACGTGGCAAACCATCGATCGAACCATCGTCTTAGCGTTCGTCGAGCTTAACAAGCGTCCACGAGACATCGTAGCATCTCGAAATTAACGTCGACTTAACGAAGCCTCCGGTATCCGCTAATTATACCGATAATCCGTACTCGTGTAAAGAGATTCGAAGCCCACCGGTACCGACGGTGCTCCGACTCTTAATTAATGATCTCATTAGAGTCCGAAAAGTCCCCTAATGACCTATCTTACGGCCACGTCCAACCCTTATCCTCCCACAACCCTTTCGATTCTCTTCCTACGCTCTTTTTCAACGTTTCTAAGTTTTTCTCGCTCGTCTCGTATTCTTTTCTTCTCTCTCCTTACAGTTTCATCGATTTGTTTATCACCTGCTTCGTGAGTCGAGGTCAGCTGTCTCGAACAAAGAAACCAGTGTGTGTATGCGTTCTCCGGCGAATGGGAACGACGTATCGCGTTGCGTATCGCAAGCTAATTACGCCACGTAGTAGTCACCACGCGTCAGAATCTAGAGAGTAAGTGGCGCGTTACGCGGAAACGCTAGGCGTTAGATTAACGACGCAAGTTTTTGTGCGTCCTAGAGTATTTACGCAGTTCCTGGGAAGCTTCGAGTACCAGGGCTTTACCATTAGTAGCTTTGAACGCAGATGCTTGACCGTAGTTGCCGATGGAAAGTAGAGATCTTTTATAGGAATTTCAGGATATCTACGTTGATACGACGTTCGTTATAATTCGATGGATCGGTGCATCGACCAGCTTTCAGTTCGTTTCTACGACTTCTTCGTGTTTATTCGAAGCAATTTTTTCACGTTACAATTTTTAATACCAGTAGGCTTTCTCGCGAGGGAATAATCGTCGGAGTTACGCGAACCATTTAACCGCGAGCGGCACGCTTCACAAACGGTATTATTTCGAGCAAACTTTGTCGCAATTCTCGAGCTGAATATCGAATGAAGGGGCGTTGACGTATGCAAAGTCGCCGGCTAACACCCCCTACACGTCCGGCGCTCTATTGTCCTCTGCGTTTGACAGTTAGACGGCTTGTCTCGGACCTTGTCTGCCCCAAACTATCGCGTTCGTGCTCCAACATCGCTCTCGGGACCGTATACGGATCTCTGTGAGGGAGCCGCAGAAATTTTCGTTGCGTTTCGATCGATCTAGAAGAGGACAAACGCTTGACAACGGCAGCGGATACGAATCGAGGAGTCAAAGTAGCAAATGGCGCAAGTGTCGGAGGTGAAGATTTTCCGCGTGGCTTCGAGTTGAGAATCGTAGCGATCCCAGTTAAGATTCTTTCAATTCCTGCAAGTATCGTTCCCTTAGTTTCGCTTACCGATTAATATTAACTTACGACTTTGCTCTCTGTCATTATACGTACGTTTTCGCGTCTTGAAAAAGATATAATGAATTTTTCAAACAATAAACGCGGAACATCGTTTAACGAAGAATAACGGTAAACTAACTCACGCAACTATGATTTTCAGTCGGTATGTTTGCGAATTTTTGCATCTACTTATGCTATTTGGCTTATTTTGTATTATACACGGGTGTCCTGATTTTTAGAAACTTCGACGACTCGTGTCGAAAATTTTGTTAATAAACAATTTTAATTCATAGCGTGATATTAATCGAGCTGTGATTAATTAAGCCGATTACACTTTTATCTTTTTCCGATCATAACGAAACTGAGATTTAGCATTTCAATCCTCTGGCGACAGTCTTCGGGAGTAAAATAAACGATTGTAGCACTCGTACTTTATCAATGAGATTTAAAGAAGCAGTTTTTCATGTTTTTGGCAGCCACGTCGTTTATCACTTGCACGCTACAACTATCCGAGACGCGATAGCAATTGTAACCGATGATACAGCAAATTTGAACGAACAAATGACGACTTTATCGATGTAGATGCTCTATGATCGTAGAACGCTGCAAGTGCTCATAGAAGAAATAAATGGTCAGGGAGAGTTCGATTTAATGAAATGAAACGAGCTCGAGATGATTACCAGTGCACGATAATTGCTCGCTCTTGGTATTGATACAGGTTCGAAGTTCCAATCGTTTCTAGCGATCTCAATTATACAAGATGATTCTAAAGTTCAGAATTCTTCGCGTAGCGTTTGTAACAGATCAAGCGGAACTACGATACTTCCTTAAAATTATCAGATTAAGCGTATCATTTTCTTCGAAGATATTAATTACATCGATAATCCTCGGACTACGTCGATCGTTCGACGACTGCATTTGACGTGTCTCTATTAATTCTTAGCGGTCGATAATTAACGAACCGCAGACGGATACTAATTATGCATGGCGACGAACAAAGATATTCATACAACTCAAATTTTGCTATTACGATTCCTCGTGCAATTTTATAGATTACATCCCTTCGAATGTTATATCGAGAACTTTGGGTATTTCGCATATTTTTGCATATTACGTACATCCTGTTAATTGTGATTATTTAATTACAAGGATATTTAAGTTTGTCAAAACGTGTAAAATCTACATAATATATAGAAACGCATAAAGCATCGCAGGTAAAATATTTACTCGACGTGAAATTTAATGGACAACAAGTTTTTGCTTGCTTCTTTATATTCGTGAACGAGCGAATTTGCATAAACGTGCACGCAATGTTCCCACGATAAACGAATTGAAATATAATAATTTAACAGTGATATCTTCGCAGCGCAGCTTTCTAACCTTTTAAGGTTAATTAGTAGGACAAACAGACCTCCTTTCTCTACTTAGTCTAATTGCCAGCCTGTTTCAAAAATTCATCCATCATTCGCTGATCCGTGAAATCCAGTCACCATCTGTCCATGGTTCGGCAATTAAAAGCTGTTCTTTCGGAGCATAAATCATCGTCGAGGAAACTGCGTTGACGTTTGCCCGTTCTATATTTTATTTTTCTTTCGTCGAGCATCAGGAGACGATTTGTTACGTCGCGACGCGACGTATCGATTTTTCCGCCGCAGCGATATCTGCCGGACGTCATTGATTAATTTTACGCCGTGGATTAATTGACTGCTGGAAGAGTTTTCAGTCGCACGCGCCGCCACGTTTCTGCTTCCGAAACACAAACACACACAGGTGTATCGATTTAATTAGACAGGAAACATGCGCCGAAAAAGCCGGTCGGTCAACATATACGGAAGTACCCGAGGTTTTCCGCTCGCGTGATTTAATTGGTAAATCAGCTCCGACTATTTTTAGATACTGGTGAAACGTATAAAACATTCATGCGGTAGAATATTTAACTTGCCAGTTTTTAGATCATTTGGTAGTTTCCAACGAGCCTGCAAAAACTATCGTGCGAGAGACATAAACAATTTCTGAAATTCCCTTCTATCACTCCAAGCCTGATCCCAAACAAACCCACGATGATAATGTCTATGACGATGATTTATCATCGACTGGAAACTAAAAAACGAAGCCAAACAAATAATTCTTCGAAGCAAAAGCACATTTCCCTTTCTCGGCAAATGTCAGAACCCTTACATATAAAGACTCGTACCAGTTGCTAGAACAGTCGATCTGAAAATAACAAAGGGCCAACGACGCGGAAGTTACGTTCCTGATTCGGGCACCAGGAACGTGTTCGTCGTCTGCGGGATCGGACGGGGGTTGCCATGACGACTGGGGAGGTTCTCAACACGTGGTCCAGCAACGGCCTCGTAAGGGTAAAAAGGGGATTTTTACGTATTAACGAGCGACCCTGTGCATCGTGCTTGCAACGGCGGATGCGTTCTTGCGTCTGGAGAAGTTCAAGGGACGAAGCTTCCATCTCGAGGAACGCGTCTCAAAGGCGAGGATTCTCGAGTGGCGGAGCTGGCCGCTCAAAGGAACGCGACCAACGAACGACTCTTCGTTCTTTCGAGCGATATGGCCCTCGTGTTTTCGACTAGTCTTCCTACCTCGAGATGTTAAGTTCGTTGCCGTTAACAGAAAGGGTGGCTAATTGTTGCGAGTTTCGAGGGTTGGGGATCGCTATTTATGGAAGTGGGTTGTTGCTACCGTGATCGACAAAGCGTACGTATGTACGTATTTATTAAATTCAGATTTTTTTCAGCTCTGA
This sequence comes from Bombus vancouverensis nearcticus, assembly GCF_051014615.1. Lineage (NCBI taxonomy): Eukaryota > Metazoa > Arthropoda > Insecta > Hymenoptera > Apidae > Bombus > Bombus vancouverensis. Next base: position 15,407,229 of record NC_134919.1, read on the forward strand.
AATAGGCTTCGGTTACCATCTATTCCGTCCTATTTTGGTTACCATTATTTGGTCACCATAAAAAGAATAAAAAGCGTACGTATGTACGTATTTATTAAATTCAGATTTTTTCAGTTCTGAAATAGGTTTGGGTTACCATCTATTCCTTTCTATTTTGGTTACCATTATTTGGTCACCATAAAAAGAATAAAAAGCGTACGTATGTACGTATTTATTAAATTCAGATTTTTGCAGCTCTGAAATAGGCTTCGGTTACTATCTATTCATTCCTATTTTGGTTACCATTATTTGGTTACCATAAAAAGAAAAGAAAATAACGAGATAGGAGGCGAGAAAGTTTGACAAAATTCGAAATTTCATTTAAGGAGCGAACTATTCGAGGCATTCTAATTTTATGTAAAATTAGTATAAGGTGGGGAAGATAGGGAATGCGTTTTAAATGGTATGTTATTTCGATTCCGAACTCTAATTCAATTCACCGGCTGCTATTGAACTCGGGCCAATCGGGCCTGGTATTCCTGCAAAACCTTGAATCGTCGCCAATGGGGGCGGTTCAGAAATTCTTAGGCAGTCGGCAGAAAGCATCTCCTTTTTTAGTCTTATCGTTGCGATAAATTAAACGTACCAGGTACATACACTTTAATTAATCGCGAAGAAAATCCCAGTTACATTTGCTAGTCGTTCTAAAGAAAATTGTTATCGTTTTCAACATTTCTTTCGTCTTGTTTCAAGCATTTTTGCAATCTCTTGTCAATTACGTTGAATTGTTTCCACCTGTTTCTGACAAAAAAATCCGTGTGAATTTACACTTGAGGAAAAGCAAGCTTTTCGAGGAAACACTCTCGTTCATTTAACGCTACCTTCGAGAAAAAGAAGCAGCACGAAACAGAAAGGAAAACTCACTTCTTCTCGGGAGAGTACTAATTTCATTAATTAGAGAAGGGTTAAAATGTAAAATGGAGATTGCATTCTTTCGCAAGCATCACGACGCTTCTCCTAAGGTCTTTTCGGAAGACGCTTTCTGTGCGAAGTTTAAAGAAATTCTCAGCCTCTAAAAGAACCTTCGCTTCCTCTTTTCTTCCACCTCTTGCATCCTTCACATCGTGCAAACGAGGAAAGTTTCACTAACAAGAATAGACGTAAGCTTTCTAACAAATTAGAGTGGTTTCTTCTCAGTTCATAAAAATCGCGAAGTAATTTTAATAGAATGAAATTTTAATACAATAAATCCTACTAATTGGCAGAACGAAACAATTAAAAGGAATTATCTTTTATATTGATATGTAAATCGAATTTTTGAGGCAAACTTTAAAACAGTTAATATTTACATAAGATCGTCAAAGGAAATGTGACGATTTTCAAGCTAAATTTGTTAATAGATCCTTTGGATAGAATGCTTTAAATTTTCACGCTAAATTTTAAAATAGGATTTTCGAACGCAATATTTTGACTATTCCAAAGTACTATTTAACCAAGCCAAATCTTACAGAAGATAGAATTTTCGTACGAAAAATGTAAATTTTCGATGGAAGAATGTTTTGAATCAAAAATCAATTTTAATATTTTTGAATAAAATTTTCGTGAATCTCATTTACACTTTCGAAATCTTTTTCAGTAGTAAAGTTTACGATCGTTAATTTTCTTGCGCGAATCTCTACGCGAGCGCACTTCTGGTTGTCCCGTAGTTTTTGCTTCTTCCGTATGAAGGTTAGGAAAAAAAAAGGAAAAAGACGAAATCAGCTGATACGATGGCTTCGAACGCGCGTCCTACGATGCATAAAAGACGTTCTTCTTTTTTTTCTCACGGAGAGAAAACACGATAGACGGCGTGCACATATTTTTCCGGTCAACGATCATCGTGATCGACAACTCTTTTCTAATTCTCTTTTCCTCTCACGCTGAGCATGAAACCGTTTCTCGTGACTCAGCATCGTTTAAAACGAACGTTTCTTACTTTTTCTCGACGCACGGCTGTCAATGGAAAGTTCTATAACTGTTACGCTAATTATTTGGGCCAATTAGATGCGATTTCGTTACAAGAAATCAACCACGCTCAATTGAATCTTTCGACTTTCTTTTATATTTCGCGGAATAATAATTATCGTGCAAATTTTCTTTATGTAAAATAAAACATCGTGGTCGTTCGTTCTTACTTTTCGTTCGTTATGGAGTTAACAGCGGAGAATTTTAATTTGCCAGAGAAATTCATTTTTTCAGAATGAATTGTACGGTTCGAATTTTAATTTCTATTTAATACATTTTCTCCCGGATTTTTTTTTAGGATTCTTTAGACATTATACGTTTCAGTTCGGAATTTAATTAAGAAGATTTAATTAGTCCCAATTCGCGCTAGGATTTCAGCTACAGCGTATAATTTCAGATGTAGCTTGTACAGCTTCGCTCACTTTTTATTTACGTTCGCTGTACTTTCTCTTGTATTTTCACGAGCTGATTCTACACAAAAATTAGCACAATTACGAGAAATTTATTGCGAGTAACATCGTAGGCAGATTGCAGCAATATGATCGTGATAATATCATTTTTGAATTTTAAATCTCTTCGATGTATTCTACAACAAATATTTCCTTCAAACAATTTAATTAAATTCCAATAGCAAGTTATGAACCAAATTATACGTTCCCATAAACGATTCTAACAAATTATTTTTTACAAATATCAACGCAAGATATGTTCCTCTTCCCATCTAAAAAGATATCGACAAAAAATTGAGAACTACCATAATCGATACCAGACTAACTTCTCCAACTTTTCCGCCTGGCTCACATTTTACGACGAAAAGTTTCTATTAATCCAACTTCCTAACCGAGTTGTCGGCACTCTAAGAATCGCGTGGCTCATCGGTGGAGATTAAATCGACCGGAAGCGGCGTGCTTCATCCGGATATTGGCGGAAGCCCGTTCACGAAAGGGATTAATTTACGTCGTAAGAAGCAAAACGCGATCGTGTTCGATCCAATCTCAAGAATGGGTCGAAGAAATCGTGTTTTCCTCGTTGTGTTGGCTTATTCGTGAAATTTTCCGCTAAATCGCGAATATTCGATGACCCGTGCAACTGTGCGCGATAATTTTGCGCATGAAATGGCTTAAAGGAAGAAATACAGTGCTTGTTTTTTGGAGGAATATTGGGGTTGAGAGTTTTATGTTGTCTTTTTAGACGAACACCGATTTTGGGAAATCGTTTTCTTCTCAATAATTTATTGTTTCGCGTATACGACCTTTGTAACCTGTCTAATTAATTTATCGTTTCTTCTTCCTTTTGTTATTTGAAAAAAAAATTCTATCGAATAAAACAAGTTGCGAGTTTTCTTTTGCCCTTTTGACTGACAAAGGCAATTTAAAAAAAAAATTGTTTTCGTTTCGTTGGAGAATTCTTCGAGAAAATATTCCATCGGAAAATCGAGTTAAAAGAAGAAAAATAACGGGTAGGAGCAACAAAGCGAATGTAATTAACTATCTCGTACGCCTATTCATTACTGCATACTAGATAGTGAAAATGACGTTTCGTCATGCATAGAAAGCACAAACGATGATTCCAATGGGAATCAGGCCGATGCTGCTTGAAATAATGGTGTTGTCTCACGCAAAACAGGAAAAATTGGACCGTGAAGTAATCGCGCGATCGGTAGGGTGCTCGATGGAACGAGACAACGCGACATGTAACCCGGAAATGGTGATGGATCGGTCAAAAATTGCCTGTCTGCTTCCGACGTAAGGAAACTTGTCTCTTTATTTTCGAGTTACGAGCCCGTCAAGATCCATCGTGTTAGGAAGAAACAAAGCTCTTCGAGGAAAGCACTCTGCTGCATTAAGACTAATAGCACGCTTCCTGGTCGTTACTTCATAGAACGTGGCCGTTGCTCGCCTCGATGCCAGGGGAACCATCGGAGACGTTATGTTTTAGAGGGAATTCTTAATGTTTAGCGAGAAGAAATGGTCCACTGGAAGGAAAAAAGATTCTAGACCATAGTTCTAGTTTATTATGTATAGTTCGAGTACTTTTCGAATACCTTTCACTGGGAAATTATCTGTAGAATTTAGCGCAAAAGTGTGTTTATCTTGGTTTTGCGATAAAATTCTATTTTACATATTTCTACGTATCTGTAAATATTAAATTGGTAAACCGAAATGTAAATTTCACTCATCTGACAGTACTTGAGAGTATCTGAATCTACAGTTGTCATTTTGGCTCTTCTATTTTTATTATAACACGATATCGAGTGAAACGTACGTATGTAGATGTTTGTATATCGTAAAAATATAGAATTTTCAAACCTTTCATTTTCGCATCATACAGCAGGTTGAGAATGTTTTGCATTGTGTCGCTTTCAAAGCATATCGTACATACGATGACCAGAAACTGAGGTGGAAGAACATCGAAATAAGTGGCGAGTAGGCTACTCCGAATTAAGCTTGAACAGACAACCTATTCTACTTAAACTTTAGCGATCTCTACTCTCAAAAATTCGCAAGATTCGATGTGAAACCTGATAGCTAGAATCTTATACCTTCTCAAACGTTCGTAAAACCTACTGATAACCTTCTGCTATACTAAATTCCCTCTGATATCGCGTTAATAATAATTTGATGATACACACGAGCGTCTGACGCTTGTTAAGCGGTCAGCTAACCGTCAACACATAGGTAGATCAGGAAGAAGAACAGGAAACTGAGAAGAAAGAGAGAGAGATGGAAGGAAAGAACGAAAAAAGTGAGTCGAAGGAAGGCACAGTGCGACTGCCGTACACTGGCCTATCCAATTTCTCGTGGAAACCGAAGCCGAAGAAGGCTCTTGGATTACACGAGTGGAAGCAGCAAAGTGATCTTGAGTTACTCTATGTAACACGCGACACTTTACTCGCTAAGTGTACCTCCACGCTCTGTTTCGGCTGTCTCACCGACGTCACCCGTTATATTGTCCTCTTTGGGACCGGAAAGTCGTAGGGTTCAAGGCGTTCCTCCTCGATATCTTCTACTGTTGATAGTACAAGGGGAATTCTTTATTTAGGACGTCTGATAAATAGATATAAATAGAGAAATTGTAATGGAAAATATTTTGAAACATCGTTATTAGCTGTAGAGTAATTGTAACAACATGAAGTATCGATCAAGTACATTTAGGTTATTCGACAATGATGCGTAAATAGATAAATTGTTCTCGAGAATATTTAGAAATATTATTACTATTTTCCTTTGCCAAATTTTCAATCGTAATATATTGTTCATATTAGGTTGTTCGTTTTGTAAGGAAACAATAGACGCACGATGCTTGTTCTTTTATATTAGTTCATTGAATTATGCACAAACATAATATTAGAGATAGAACAAAATGGATTATACCTAATTCAATAAAATAATATAAAACAGAGATTGTTGTTCATCTATTATCACCTTATGAAACGAAAGAAACTTTTCTTTGCCTAACCTAATATTATAATTAATATCACGTTGATTTAATTAATATTACACAGCGTGACATCGATGGGACTCGTGTGGTTATTACTTTCATATATCTGGTCTTCTTCGCATAAAAATGAGTGTGGGATATAATTAAATAGAGAATGCAAGAGAGAATTAAATTCAAAAGTATAAAAATTTATGGACGACGTTCGGTATAGCGTTGCTATAGTTAAGAAGAATATTTGTGAAAGAGTATCTTTACGAAGGTGTTTTGTTTGGTGAGTAAATTTTTGTTGCACTCATTTATACCGTATTACTGTCTCATTTTTCGCTCTATCTTCGTTATTTCCCCGAGCCATCCAAAAAAAAAGATTCTTCTCGAGGGTGAAAAATATCATTAGAGCTCGTCTTTTTCCCGTCGTCCCGGTGACTGCACGTTAACGGGGATTAAGGGGATAGAAGCTTAATCTTTTTCAAAATTCATGATTCCTACCGTGGGATGCGCCTGTCAGCTCTAATCTTGGTCGTCCGAGAAAGGTCGTCTCTATCCGACTGAATGCTTGAAAGTTTTATTCCCTCGACAAATTTATCTCATTTCTTATATCGAAATTTAGATCGCCGCAACAGTTGATTCCAGCGAAATTTACTCGACGAAGAAGAAGAAAAAAGGAGAAGAGGGGAAAGGAAAGAAGGGCTACAAAAATCTTCAACTTCAACAATAGTTCCAAAGAACAGAGGAGAGGAGACAAAGACAGACAAAAGAGAGAGCAAGAGAGAGAGAGAGAGAGAACAAAAAGGAAAAAATTCGAATTACAAGGGAAATCGAAACCGTGTATCTCTCAGTGCGTATATTCGACAGATCGTTTGTCAAACCGAAACAGGCTGATGGAAACAGCGATTCGACGAAGGATACGTTCCATTCTGGAAATTGGTCGGCTGAAACGAGCTGGCCAAATATAGTAATTAGAGGGTACATAATTGCGGGAGTTCGGAATGGTCGGTGATCAAAGGCGAACCGTTTGCCCTTTTCCGTTCATTCGACGTCGCACCGCGCATATTGGGCTTCTGTGCAAAACATTCCACCAAGAATCCACACGAGGGTCTGCGGAAATTTACGCTACGCCCTCCGTTTCCTGTCTGCCATCGTATCTTTAGTCTGTACGAGGACAAATTCTTGATCAGAGAAAAAACGACAAAAAATTCCCCGCTTTCGTCCCTTTTCTTTTCTTATTTATCCGCTGCTTGTGTACGATCCATGAAATAATGATATTCAACAACTGACTACGACGACTTATGTGTCTTGAAAATGAATATACATCAAGTGATGTATCACAGTGTCATTTACTGACATTCTTCGCTAAATCCGAAGGGTAGTTGGACACTGAAAAAGTATCGTTTCATGGAGATGTCCAGGAGATTAGCTGCGACTCCGTTGGGATGATTGGCATCTTTTGCCAAATCGAGAGATTTCTTCCATTAATCGTGGGAATGTCGGTTTCCTCGTTGATTTGGCGTCTCGAAACATACCAATCTGCACTCTCGATGGCTCTTTTAGCTTCTTGTTTTGCCATCTTTCTATAATTTTTAAATTACGATCAAGCTTGTTGAATGGTTAACTATATTGGGTTGATTTTATTCGAGAAAGATAACTGAGACTTTTTATGAGTCAACATTCTTATCAATTATTTCTGCGCATTGCAATTATTATTATTATTATTATTCATCGCAAAATAAGTACGAAATCGATATTCATACTTAAAATTCCTTATGCAAACTCATCAGTTTCATCCAAAATCTCTCGACCATCGTCCAAACTCACAAACTCCAGCATCGTAGCCCTCGATTAGTCAAAGTCCCCAAAAAGAGCGCACCATCGTCACTTCTACCTTAAAACTGTAATCGTTTTACCCAATAAAAAGCACTTCTAATCACTGTTACCCTCATCCAGGCTACGATATCTGTCCGTGTGCCGACACGTTCCACGGATACAACGCCAAAGGCGCAACAAACAACCGGTCTTAATCGAGCCTCCGGTCATCCCAGTCGTTTCTTTGTTCACCGTAAGGTCGGGATCGCCGTAGACCGATCGGGATTCCATCGAAATTAAGCGATTGAACCGACTGCTCGGCCTGCAAACGTCGCTTTGTACTTGATCCGTTATCAAAGGCAACCATTATGGCCAGTCCTCCTAGTTGGATTCATGGAAGACCGTGGATTCAAAGGAACTCTGGTTGCAGCCGATATTCATCGCGAAAACGGAGATACTATGTGCCTTGTCTCTTGGTAGAGGACTGCGAGAGAAACGGATGCTCGTGGAAACGGATGTCGTTCCTTTGGAGAATGGAGAGCGTGGGGCGAGTAGATGTGATTGTCCTTCCGGCTAGGAAGATGTTCTTGTTGATTGAGAAATCGGGGACGGAAGCGTGTTTGTTTCGTGATGATTTCAGGGGGCTTTTACGAGTTTATGGCGAGATCGTAAGATTGTGTAAATTCACGTATTCTTTCTAGATACAGATAGAAACATTTTTTATGAATCGAAGAAATTTCTAGTAGGTTTTTATGAATTACATAGAAGTTTCGTGGATTTTTGTGGACTTTTCGCGAAGGACAAAATTCGATAGACTTTATATTAGATTAGATAGGATTAAGGGCAAGTTTTGACGAATAAAATTATATTTGAAATATCGAGCAAAATTTCTCTTTTACGTCTATGGTACAGGTTTGCGATGATTTCATACTATATCGTAGATACGTTGTGGGAAGTTATATAGAGTACAAACATAACGAGACAACGCGATATATATCCATCCATATCGGGACGAGCAAATCATGCGATCTCTCATCTGTAACCAGTTTCCAGTGATAATCCCATTTCCAGCAGATAATTATTATCCCTCGTCGAATGACTTAACAACTCGTTTCCCGTAGCAAACGAGTTTACATGGTCTAATGGTAGCCAGGTTCCTCGATTAACTTAATCAAATCGATCGGTTTTCATCGCTGAAAAATCTTACGCAGCGCCACTTTATACTCGACCATCTTACACAGAAACTTTTTGCAAAATAATGGTTTCTGTCGCACAAATCACAAAGTACAAAGTAAAATCAAACAATCTAAAATTCAATAATGATAATTTCTAATCGTCTCACAGTTATCTAATTATTACGATCGTACATAATCCTCGGATACCATTTAAAGATCGACGTTTCTTAAAGAAATACCACTGGCAGGTCATTTAAGTGGAAACTTCTCCGAGTGACGTTTCTAAGACTGCAGTCGCACTTCTCGCGATTGTTTCTCGAGCTTTTCCCATGTCACGATTTCCCAGCGATCAGCCATGGGAAAACGAAAGGGAAAGCGCAGGCGATATCGTCAACGTTGAATTAAACGATCCTTCCGCTCTCGTGCCTCGTAACTTTAGACTGAAAGTGCTGTATCGTGTTTCGCGTGGTTTCTTCGATTTACCCGCCCGATGAGATCGAACTTTCCGTCCCGAAACGCTTGTTAGAAATCCCGCTGGTTCTCTGCCCGCTACAGGAAGTAGCCAAAAATTCGATCGATAACGGTAGACACATAAATTTCTCGTTACGACGTCTTAGAATCGTGTAAAGTATACATTTTGTTTAGAATTCGAACGATACGGCATTTTAAAAAATATTTTAAAACATTTGTCCAAGCCGGTTTAGACGAAATTGTTTGTTTTACTCATTTTTGTAGCGTATCTTGCAAATAATAAAATGGATATTTTAAAGTTACAAGATGATGGAAAATGATTTTTAAAACGAACCTATAATTAATTCGCTCTAAATGTATAAAAAATCTTTGATATAAAAATTTCCTTATTCTTCGTATCCTCGTTCCGCATAATACAAGCCTAATTCGTCTTTATATTATTCGAAGCCTAGCCCTTCGACCTGTACCTAATTTTTCATACGAAATATCTGAAAAATCGCCAACGACCCTGCATTAACCCCAAGTTCCTGTCGTTTTCGCAGCTCCTTCCTACTAAAACGCGTGCACGTGCGCCTGCATTCACCAGTTCACACGTCCTGCACCTCGAGGACCGCATTAGGACGAGTGCACGTCGTTTCGACCCCCTTCGATTCGATAGGGTTGCGAGTGGTGTTAATGCAACCCCTCGATCAACCGACCATTGTTTATTGTTAACGTGTACCGTGCGAGATTGTGTCGGAAACGACGAATCGTTGATGCGCGTGTGTCCCACGAGTCCATTGAATTTCGACGATTGTCCGCTTTGGTATTCTAATCGATTGGGGTCATCGAGGATGTTTCTATTATTTTTTACGACGCCGCGACGTGGGAAAAGAGGTAGCAATGAACGTTTATCGTAGATAAAATAAATTTCGTCGATTAAGCGTCGTATACGTACTGGCAAAATATTGGGTGCGAATTAAAAATGCACACTCGCGATTATTTATTATGAAAGACTTTCATTTATAGTTGGAAATGACACGGGAATAATCGATTTGCCAATTCTTAGCAGTTAAAATTCTTTTTGCCAATTCTTATGTCACTTGGCAGTTAAAAGAGGCTATTTTTTATATGATGTAGATAAAAAAAGTGACCTGTCATGTGCAAAGATATATTTTTTTTTTCAAAAACGAGTGTTGAATTCAAGAATTTTTGCATAAAACCCACCAGGAATAATTACGATTCGATCGCATATTATTACAAAATAATATTCTTCTCCTACGCGACTATTCTATCCGACTATCCTACGGTCAGCCCTTTGCCCAAAACTATTAAAAAGATTACAAATTAATCTCGAGCAATCTAAAAGCTGAAGAAATAATTTGTTCACATACATTACATGGTAAATGGTATAAAATGCACGAAGCGGTGTTATGTTCAGACAAGATTCGAAGACCCACTTTTAAATGGCACGGTTCGAGGCTAAATTTCAACTTGTCCATTTAAATTTCCCGCAAGATTTAAAAGTCACTTCGCAATGGATGACTCTCTCTCGTGATACGCAACATAGGAGACAAGTTTCGTTCGAGTGGCTCGATTAATTAACGCAACGTTGTTGACGATCGGCCGGTCCTCAAAGAGGCTCCGATTTTTTCCAAGCGGAAAGACGCGTAAAACGCGGGAAAAACGGTAACGAGGCCGCGTTCGCGCATCAAAGACGCCTCGAATGGCTCAAAAGGTCTCGCTTAAATTCCACTTACGGTCCTCCTCGCTTTTTCGTGCACAGGGCTTTACCGTCCAAGCTCTTTGATGCAAACGCGTTTACTCGCGTTCGCGCTCTTCCGCTCGGGTCACAGGATAAGCTTCCGGTATTCCTTTGGCGTAAACAGCCTCCTCCAAAGGATCATTGCTGCCTTTGCCTGGTTAATTTCGGATTCGTTCATTCCGTTCTACGAATAATTGGTAATTGAATTGAGAATTTTAAGAGGTTTAAATTATTTGTTCATCCGTTTGGCATCCTTTGGACTATTTTGTACAAAGATTGATAACAAAGAGATAAGCGGTTTTATCAAGTCGGATGAATTGTCTCAATAGCTTCGCGCGATGGAAAAATCGTTGGGATAGCAAGTTCGAAGGTTCTTTATTGCTCGAGATTAATTTGTAATCTTCTTAATAGTTTTAGGCAAAGGGTCAACCGTAGGATAGTTGGATAGAATGGTCGCGTAGGAGAAGAAAATTTTCATCAAAAGTCGAGAATATGATGAGACTGAGACGCATATAATATTTAGTTTCTACATTTACTTTTTGCAAAGATAATTCTTATCTGTTTAAGCTTATACATGAAAAGAGACAAGAGACTTCCATACTGAGTAAATAGCTCGATCTACGGCGTAAATTCTACGCGTTTCAGTTAAAAATTAATCTCACAATTAACGGAGCAACGAGCAACAATATCACCAAACTGTGTAGAGGAACGATGAACGTCGACCTCGTCGCTGTGTAATTTCCGTGCGACGCTCGCAGTTTCGCATGTATATCATGGTATGATTCATTGAGCAACGATGGGACTCTGAACGCTTCTGTGTGCACTTCCGACCAAGCGCAATGTTACCCGGAAATTCTACTGGTTTTAGTCACCTCCCGGCCATATCGTTTCTCGTCTCCGAATCTCCTGCAACCTCTGTATCGTTTGGCCGAACTTATGAATTTTCCAGTTACGATATTCGATGTTTAATACCTACGTTTATAATATGTATGGAAACTCGATAATGTTCATCAACGATATATCTAGTTTCATTAATTTTTTAATTTATATTATTTAAAGAACGTAATAAAATCTGTCCTTTCTACGTCAGTATTAAGTACCACACAGATTAAACATCAATTTGGGGAAGAAATTAAACTTGGAAACAGCGGTTCCAACCTATTTTAAAATATCTCCGATTTCTCAATTTTTCAAAAAAGAAAGACCAAAAATAAGTATCGATATTCGATAATAATTCGTTAAAACGTGAAATCTTTTTTCTTTTTTTCTCGTATCGAGATACGCGAAGCTGGCGAGCTGGAATTTTATTTTAACGGCGTCAACGAGGAACACCCGGTAATTGGAATCCATGGGAGGAACCCCATTATAACCGGGTCAGGATCCTCCCATAGAGTGGGCTGCAGCCGAAAAAAGGAAATAAATGAATCTCTATTCGCAAAGACCCCAAGCGGATTACGGGTAAGAGGCTTACATAAGAATAAACCGAAGGGTTTCTCGCGGCTCGGCCACTTTTGCTATCATATTTCATATTAACCGCTGATTAAAATCGATTTTTCCGCGGTGACATGCGAGACACGAGCCGTTTCGTCGACCTCCGTAATGATTCACGACCGATCGATTTTTCACAAGGCGAAAAATATTTTATTTTTAATCTCGATTCACGAAGCATTGGAGAAAATTTGAAAATCTATCGACATGCTGAAACATTTCTGAGTATTTCCTATTTTAGTTTCCTTTAAAACGTTATTTAAGGATAGCTTTATTTCCGGAGGAAACGCGAGCGACGATTGCGACTGTTTATTCGAACAGCTTTTTTCATTGCGACTTTTTAAATTCGATCGCTGCGGTTTCAGGACCTCGATCATTTTTGTCGTGACTTTTTGAAGTGGTATAGTTCGATATAATAGAATCGACGAATTGCAAACGCGAATAATTGAATTTTTAAATTGCGGTTGCTTGTCTGTCGAAATATCGCCTATTTTCTTTTTTTTTTTTTACTGCCAATTTCCAAAATTGAATCGTTGTAGACCGTAATGTAGTTTCGAGTCGACAATTCACAAACTTCATTATACGAGATGATTCAATTTTACGGCAATCTAAATTTTCGCGATATTCAAATTTCATAATATAGAATTTTTATGTAAAATTGAAAATACGGATTCTATGAAGATTGTCTATATTTGATTTTTAGAAGGACGTTGACGCGAATCGCTGTTTATGGAAATTGAAAAAAAGACAAGAAGAAGGAAAAAATACGCGAACGACTCGCGTCGCAGCATCACTCGAAAATTTCCATTTCCGCGTTCACCATCGGGTTCATGGTGGTCGGTGGCGGCGGGATCAATAAACGCAGGTGCCGGCAATGGCAACTGCAACAAGCACGATCCGAGTGCAATGGCCATCGATTAATAATTAACACACGGTTTCGTGGCTATAATATAACATAACAGTCGGTTTTTCTTAACGGTAAATACTTTCTTTCGAACAATTTCATTTCCAACGAAACCATCTTTTAATCGTTTAAAACAGATTATTCGACAGAAACCTATCGACGAAATAGATTCCATAGATACTTCTTTTCAACTAATGTTTCGTACATTAATTCTTTGTAAAAACAAATATCACGTCTTCAAATATTTTATAAACGATCTCATTTATAACTTTCATAAACGATCTAATAGTTTTAATATCGTAAAATTATTAAATATTATTATATCATTAATAGCAAATAACAAGAGTATAAAATATCAGGAAATTTTTTCCCATACGATTAATACACGTCGAAAGGATGATAAATTACACGGTAACGAGCAATTCTAATGACAAAAGTACGAAAATACTACTATTTTAAAAGGAATCAACTAAAGGGAATCGTTCTACCATACTGAAAGATGCTTTTCATAAATCATGCAAACGAACGTTAAAATATTCATTGCCTTTCGTCTTCGATTAACCTATAAATACACTTAAAAGGTTTCCTCTGCGTGACTGGAGCTACGTTTTCAACAGGAACATCGATTTTTCATGCGAAAAGTTACCTTTTGACGCCGATCTCCGCGTAACGGCCCCTTGTGGCCCGAGTGGCCACGCTTCTTCCGCTTCCGGGGTTCGTGTACAGCGTCAGTATGTCGCTGTTAATGTTGTTCAGAATCGGTGGTAGCATTATTGCGATCCTGTTTGCCGACGATCCTTCCGCGAGTTCCACGTATACCAACGCATCTCACAGATACGAGATTTCTCTCGCTTCTCTTTGGTTCACACACTCCTTTTTCGTCCTCGTCGAATTTCTGGGAAGAACGATTTGGTTGTGGTCGAGCCTTCATTTTAGTATATCGAAGGAGGAAGTTCGATTTTGAGTGACCGTTGTACTTCTTGGAAAGTTCTTGGTCTTTAAGATAGTTTCGATCGTCGTTCGTTCTTTTGCTTTTTTGGCGAATTCTTTTTTTTTATTTTGATAAAACATCGAGTTTGAATCTCGAGGAATTCAATCACGTTAATTATTTATTTTAGAAACGACCGATTGTAATTTATCGCAGAACTTCTCGTCTATTAAGGAATTTTAATTCGTCGAAAGATTCTTTATCTGTGCTTTTTCTCATTAAAGAATTCTTTACTTGACAAGCGCGAAAAGATTTTTTTCTTCTTTTTTATCGGGAACTTCTTAGTCATTGTACAAACTTTTTCGGATAAAACGATCGATTTGCTTCACGGGAAATTGAACTTTTCTCGCTACTTACTCTCCTCAGTAGCAATTACAATTTATAGAATTCTTTGTGCTCTTATAAAAGTATGCGTTGTTTCCTGATTTGAAGTTTTCTAATTAACTTTGGACGATTTTAATGGCGACACAAAGTTACGTAAGCGTGATTTAAATCGGTGTAAGTGAACCTTCTATTCTATTCTATTCTATTCTACTTTTCTATAGACTACTTCTAGTGCACTTTGACCAAAGTACTATGTCTACTTCTACTTCAAAGTTCTGGTGTTCTAAACGAGCCTCGATTCAAACAGTTTCTTACGATAAACACGAAAATGGTGATGGCTAAAGAACGTACGATAAACAGGTGGCTTTGACGAATTTGACTGAAATGCAAATATGTCAATCCTTATGCCGTAATATTTTTTTTTTCATAAAAACGCATTTAAATTAAAACTCGATGTTTAGTGAATTTTTAGCTCCAATAAAACGGCGAATCGTCTGTGGCACGCGATCGAGGCGCCAGAGAATTATCGCCACGTCATAAACGACTTAACGCAGTGATTATTTATTGTCGACGATTCCGAGGAAAAGTATGTGTCTGTTGGCGATAGAAATTACCCGTGAAATATCGCTACAAAGCTGGTCGAGTAATTAATTGGCGAAGATAAAGTATTTTCGGGAGAAATTGCCTAGATCGCTCGTTCTTACCCCTAGTCGTAATTGTTATGGAAACTATGGGGGAAATGATCGAAGGGGTCCGAGTGAATTGAAATAAAACGAAGCAAACGTTTGATCTACGATCGATGTTTCGTTCGTTTGTAAGAAAAATTGTCACCGGTTATAATTATTCGTTCTGGTTTGAAAATTCAGAACCGACGATTGTTATAAATGGAATAAAATATTTCTTGGAAAATTGAAATAAACTTTTTATAGTATTCTACAACGTAAGACGCGATAACAAATTTCTGGTAAAATAATTAAAAATAGAAAACTCGACGGACGATTGCCGCAGGAAGCCCAATTACACGAATATGCTCAAAGCCAAAGGCAATCTCTGCGTCGTGTCAGCCGAAACGCCATCACAAAAGATCCAGAATAAAGAAGAATATTTTCCGTGCTCTGGAAATATAACAAGGCTATGAAACGTTCCTATGATCAAAGTTCTGAGAACGGATAGACATAAAAGGAACCTGGACCAGCATGTTTGAGACACGCAGTGTTATTACGATACCGATCGGAAAAAAATTGCCGGCAAAAAGAGGAGAGAAAGGGGAAAGGGAGAAAGAGGTGCACACACGCGATTTGAGAAACGCCCTCGATATTGGACCAACGAAAAATGGCCAGATGTGATGAGAAAGCAAGAGAGGAAAATGCCAACTGCTGGAGGTCATCGATCGTCGTAGTATTCGCCTGCAGATTTCTCATTCGTTATCAGACTTTTTTCTACATTCCTTTTACGCTTTATTCGTTATTAGAAGGGCCACGAAGAAGATACGACAGCACGCGAGAATTATATTTCCTAATAAACGGTCTCCACGAGGGATCACGTTCGTGGGTATTCGATGATTCTTCCGACGGAGGAAAAAAAAGAAAGGGACGAGGAGGGTCTGTCATAATGACGTGCAGTTTGAACAGTGACGCCATGCTGAATGTACTGCTCGAAATAAGTGGAGGACCTCGTCCCTCGACCAGTGAATTGAATTAGCGACGAAGAAGATTGAACAACTTCCGTCGGTTTTTATTCGAACGAGGTCCCGTTTCAAGGATTCCTTAAAATCTGTCATCTTTTATTCCTAATTCTACGTTCTGTTAGCCTCGTTAATTCATTTTTCTCGTGTCATTCTCATATTCCAGTCCTATAGCTTCCTTACATTATTTATTATTTCTCGGTCTGTTACTTTTCCATTCTTTCCTCTGTCTTCGTCGTCGTCAGAGAAGGTTCTGTCTCAAAGATTCCCTGAAATCCCTAACTTTTGCGTATAGTTTCATCTTACCATCCAACTTTCCTATAACGAGATATTCAGCTCTTTGGCTCGAGACGAATAGACGTTTAATAATTAAAAATTAGTCATCGCGTGGAACGCGATCATGCGATAAATAAATGTGGCCAGATCAGGGGAATTGCTTTAGCCTTTTAACAGGTGCGGTTTCGGTGAAATCGGTAACAACGTGTCAGCTCCATGGTTTAATTGCGATCGATCGCGTGAATTGCTGGACTGACCACGCATGTCCTGGTATTAATATTAAATACGACAGTCGGCAGATCGCGGAAATGAACGTGAAACTGCGGATTTAGGGGTGGAAAGTCCATGCGCATGTAAACTGTCGACAAACACTGAACAGGGACACAAAGGGTATTTTGCAGCCGAATTCCGTGGTGGTTCGTTTCGCAGCTAATTCTCGCTCCAAGGCCGCTATTGCGAGGCTGATTTGCATAGCAGAGTTTGCTGGCTATTTCGACGATTTGCCTGCAATATATCGAAACATATATCGCAAGATACTAATATGTTAAAAAGAACCGCACAGTATTTCCTCGATTCTTTCGTATAAATTTGACAGAGTAATATTGCAAGCAAATAATAGAAATTTTATAAACGATTTATGAGATAATACAAATTCTTGCGTTAAAAGAAAAAATCAGCGAAGGTATTCTTTAACAGAATATCGAGAATAAAAATGATTATACTGTTAAAGAATCTGAGAATCGATACCAATCACCGATCAGGAGTGGAACGCGTCCAAAATATAATAAAAATAATAAATAAAAAATATATATTGCACCATTATAAGTAGAAGCTCTACAGATAACATCGAACGTAATATTAATCGATAAAGTGAAACTAAAGAAAATTGCAATTGTCATTATCGCTGCAAGGCTTAGTAACGATTTTATCTAACAATTCCCTATCAAATTAATCAGACGCGTAATCTCCGAGATACTTCATTGAGCCAATTCGAAGCGAACGCGAAGAATTTTAAGATACATCCGCAGTGAAACATCAACACGAACATCGCCAACGAGAGTAATGAAACAAAAAGAAGGGAATAAGAGAAACGAATAAAGAGGAGAGTAACTCGTTCCACTAACGAGTCATCAATAAAGTAGACGCGTTTCGTATCAGCAACGAAGACAAATCGTTTCGTATCTCACGACGTTCATTCAACCTACGAAATCTCGAGATTCACTCGAACGATCGACGTCATTTCGTTAGTTTCGAAATAAAACGACGATTGAGAAATCGTCTGCGCTTGAATTGCGATCGCGTGAATAGTCGAGCGTGATCCAAATTCGAACATCTAGACGGGCTGCAGACGAAACTGCATGAAAAGTGACTGACCGTACCGTGGTTCTGATTTACAGGCGGATTTATTTTGGGAAAATCTCTATCGTGTTTGATATCCTGAATGAGAGTTTGCGTGGGATAGAAGTAGATCTGGGTTGCAGAATTATTTATAGAAATTTGCATAACTAGAGTGCTCGTGGTCAGTCTGCGATGAAATTTGTGAAATTTAGGCGAAAAGCGCGCAATTTCTATGCGGTCGAAGAAAATCGTAGGCAGGTTATATCTGAATTTTTCAAGAGATTTCGAGAACCTGAAAGAAATTTGAAAAATTTCCAAGACATTCGTCAGATTCACTCGTCTCGCGTTTCTTCTTTTGGTACGTACCTCGCAGGCAATTAAAATTGTTAAAAATGAAACTGGTTTGGCGAGAGAAGAGTTTACGATTGGATTTATAGAAGCCTTTGAATTTTTAACTTGTAATTCCTGGTACAAAGTTTCATCGTATCGTAAAATGATATTCGTCTGTTATATGCAATCACGATGAAAATAAAATTAATATATCAAATTGCTTGTAATTTCGTTGGAAAAATAAAGTCAGGTTCGCTCGTGTACAGTGACATATTAAAGAAGGAAAACTCGATTTGTCCGAAGAAAGTAATTCGAAGAACCTCCGATAAGCTGTCTCCTCTCCCTCGCTTCTTTCCTTTCTCTTTCACATCTCGATGAGACTCCGTGGAACAGAGTTTCCCGTCACGTTCCTGATCTGTCTTGATCGCAGAGCGATCTCCTTGGCCGAAAGTTAATTTGCAACCGCGTCTTTCTCCGTGACGCTTTATCGTTCAGAGTCCCAATAAAAAGCGACGTGAAAATATTACGCGATTTGTATGAAAATTAGAAAATGGAAAAAGAAATATACATAGGAGAATATAAAATAAACAGCGGAAATTTAGAATCATTAATTGTCATATTTCTCATTTGATAAATATTAATTTTTATACATTTTTCGTTCGCTTTGCTTATCGAAACAATCTTATTCAAATAATAAGCTTCGTCGAATTTTAGTTTTTCCTTGAAAAACGCTGTTCGATCGGTCGGAAAAATGTTTTTCTTCCTTAAGAGGAATTAAAGGTGTTAAAGCTGGATCTAATTAAAAGCTACGAAAGTAGAGTGGCTTGAAACGTAGTCGTAATTGATTTTGTTAAAAGAATGGCATGTTTAAACAAACCGACAATTTTTAGATATCCACAAAAATGAACTTTGCAAGTAGGTTACTCATTAGCATAGGAATGCCATAATCTTCCAAGTTGAGTAACGCGATATTATTAGGAAATCATTGAAATTTTATTTTGAAGCACAGTTTCGACGGGAAACGGTTCTAGTCTCGGCGAATAACGCGCTTCTGTTTAATCTCGATGATCGTTTCTCTCGATTCCATCGAACATTTTTGCGCTGAAATCTTTTTCAATTGTATTTTTCCATTCTTTATCGGGTAGAACGTGACAAATCAGTGGAAACGACCGTGTGACTAGTGTGACTATACGCTATACTACACACCTTTCGTTAGAACTGATTCATTCGTCGCGCCGTGTCGATTCGATGGAAAGCCAAAGACACGCGAAACTCGCCTAAGGCTACTTTTAAGTTTGTCGACGCAGACTGCGTGGAAGCAAAATTTCGAAGGAAAAGTACGGGCAATATTTTTGCTAATGCTGCGACTCGTCGCAGAAATATGCAAAAGTCATAACACGAATATTGGAAGAGGAAAGAAGATGCAAAAGATAGATAATTTTATCTCACATAACTTATTTCTTTTATTTTAGGATAATTTTGTTTTAGGACTCTTTTTATTTCGCAATTGACAAATATTGTACATACGAAAATTTCCACGTAACAGAGTGGGATTTTATTATAAAATTTGATTCGGATGTAATTTGGTTTGATAACGCAAAACTATTCGCATGAACAGACGGATCTACAATGACTTCGTTCTTTGTGATGACTACACGTAGGTGTAAAAGTAACGTAACATTATTACATACTTAAGTGGTAGGGAAAATAAATTTCTATTTAGGTTTCATTTTTTTCTGTTTAATTATGGTTATAAAAATATGAGGTTGCATAAACATCCGCAGTTTAATTATTAATTTTAGAAATTCGCGATATTGTTAATGTATCATTGAGATACTATTTTTAAGAGAAACAAAATTAAACGTCTCAAACCTTAAAGCTATGATAGTTCAATTCATTGAACTTGCGCATTGATTAGTGAATTTTCCAGAAATTCGACTGCGCGTATCGCGTGCTATCACACGACGCGACGTTTTAAAGGATTCGGAACGCAAACGTTCCTCGGTTGATATTTCGCAGAAATTTTATGAACGCCGTTTCACGATTTCACGTATTTTTGATAAACTTTTTATCGGCACTCACCTTCTCAGTCTATTCAACAGTTTTTTTAGCATAATTCATCACAACCTCGAGGATCTAGTAATACGAGCAGCGATTCAATCGTCGGCGAGAAATTCGCCAGAAAGAACTTTGTCCATCTTCGATTGAAAATTCGGCTATAACGTTATGCAACGTAACATAAAATGTAATTTCGCACTAATTATTCACAAATTGTTGTCTCTGCGGTAAGATAACTCTTTTACTTAAACAAACATGTTTTCCTCTATTTTATTTCAAACTAATGCTCCTCGATAATCGATAAACCGATAACTTTACGTATAAAAAAAGGCACACTCAGAGAGCAATATTAAAAAGAAGAGGACTCTGCCTACTTTTATTATCTTGCACGGGATGAAACAACGATGTACGCACTTGCACCAGAACAAAACAATTCCCATTTCATCCTTTCCACGAATCCCGCAAACCACGATTCCTTCGAACGTAACATCAATTATACCTTCACGGAAAAGATTACTGCACGAATTACGTTCGTCCAGCGACACGTCCCGCGACAAACTGAATCACGCTCGAGCGAATCACTATCGCGAGAATAGTCGCAAACAAAGTGTTTATCGCGCGAAAAACCGGGAATAATCGCGTTTATTGAGCACCAAGAACGTCCAATCAACCAGTCACGAGCATTGATCCCGGAGGCTGGCATGGAACTGCGGCCGCACCACCCACGACGACGTCCAACAGCCTCGACTCGTCGTTATCGAAACTGATAAGTGACACGAGCGACGTCATCCAGCGAAACGTTGGTCCTTAATTTATATATATATATATATATATTTATATAAAAATCAATGTCCCGATTGACTGATCGACGCATAACTTTTGAAAATATAAAATTCGCAAAGTATATTCCTGTCAGGACGTAAGCACTCGTCAAGAAGGGATGTTTCGAAATTCATTCACTAAGAGAATAAAAGGGGACAAAATGTTTTTCACGGTTTCTTCCATATCTCGAAATGTGTTTGAAAAATCTGTACAAGTGTTTTCAAAATTTCACCCCCAAAGGGGTAAAGGAAGGGGTAAAGGATAAGAGAGAAAAAAGGGCGAAGTTAAGAAATTAGAAAATGTTAAGTAAAACGATAAAGGACAGACTTTAAAAAGGAGAGAGAACGAAGATGATCCACTAGGAACAGGAAAAGAATCTTTCTAAAGTTTCTCAAACATGTAAATTTTCTGCAGTCGTTGCCAAATTTAACGCGTGCAAACTAACCTCGTACGATGTTGCGTGTCATCGCTTGATACGTAGATGCAGCAACGAAGAAAATGTTTATTCTCGATGTAAGTACACGTATGCTGATTCGTATAGTTACACAATTCTCGCTAGAGAAGTTTTCACTTCTGTTAATAAGCACGAACGCGTCTAAATGCATTCTGTTAACGATTCTTTGTCCTTAGGGCTCTTTTAAGAACAATTCGAAAATCCAACAACGAACAAAGATGTTACTATGTCTAAGAAATTGGGAATTTTCCAGTCAACTTGGTAGTTTCTTTTTACAGGACAAAGAGGTAATTTTTAAGGGTTGAAGAGGTATTTTCTGCAAGTTTCTATTGGAGAGTGGTTGCAGAATTATTCCGGGGTGAGATGCAGGAGAATGGAGCAGACAGAGATCCCTTATCGGTCGTGATGTATAGCACAGAGATTGGGCGGGTGCTGGAGAAGATTTCTTTCGAAATCAATGGAGTTCCTAGCTGAACCGTGTGGATTGTAAAGTACCTCCTTCAGTGGCTTTTTTATTTTTATGCGCGATAGTATCATTGAGTTACACAGTCATGAATATAAGATTTGTTACGTGCGGTAGATTTATGAGTAATTGTTTCGTATTGTTCCCAAGTTGAGGAGTTTTGTTCTATTTCGGGTAATTTTATTGTCTAGAGAGACAATGCTGGAGGATACTCGAGGATGAGTCTTTTGTTTCCCTTTAAAAACAGTATTGCTCAGCTTATGGATGGTGATAAAGTAGAGCACATACTAGATCAAAGCGTTTCTTCTGTTAATTTCATTACATTATTTTATTCAATGACATATTGTTATTTCTTCATATTGTTCGTTCAATGCGTTGTCCTTTTACCGTAGGCAAAATATAGGAACTTTTAATACGTGTAATATTTGTAACAACCATATACAGTCTATGCCAGTTGACAGCCGTTTTATGGATGTTCAGAAGAAGGTGAAATTCAGAGTTTGAACACAGAAGAAGAATCTTCGTCTAAAGCAGAATAGATAGAGCGAATAGAAGGTATGACACGTTAAAAATGTTTTCATCGTATTTAACAAAATGCATACATGTATCAACCTTTCACAGGTGGAAACAATTTATACAAGCAACATTCTATTTAGATATATGAACTTGTACGAACAGATAAAACTACAAGCAAAGACGTCTATTCAAACAAAGTAAGTAGCTCCAGTTTCTGTCTCTTCTAGCCTTAATCCAATGATTCTCCGGGTAAACCTAATCCTTCCCCTACGAAGATTACAAACGGAAGCAAAATCAACAGAAACCAACAGAAGATACATTCGATAGAGTCCAATTTCTGTCGCATTGGGTCCCACTTTAATCAACGTCCAGCGTTCAGAACCTCATTGGGCGAATGTCGAACATACGACGAGATATCCACGCATCGTTCGATCAAACAGCACGAGTTACCTTTGCACGGGCATCCTCCTTTCACGACGAGGCGTTCGATAAGACGACCATGGCACACGGTTAACAAGCAGTCCGTTATCAGCGACGGCTGCAACCGGCTGACGGTGTCACCAGCCGGAAGATTATCGTGCACAAAGCCTGACAACGGAATCAGATAACTCTGACTGACACGATTCTCAACGAACGTATTGTAAGGTATTTTGTTTCGAGAGAATTCTATTATAATTCTGTATCGATATGTTGAAGCATTAGAGAACGGTATCGTTAAACTTGTAAAAGGAATAAATAATTTTATAATATAGAGAATAATACAGCTAGTCTTCTAGTTTTCTAGTTTCCTAGAAGAAGTTTGTATTAATAAGCTCTACAGTAAAAAATTGTTAAAGGAACGGGTGTATGTATATGTTTTTTTGTGATAAATAATTTTAATATAGAGAATAATACAGCTAGTTTTCTAATTTTCTAGTTTCCTAGAAGTTTGTATTAATAAGCTCTACAGTAAAAAGTTGTTAAAGGAACGGGTGTATGTATATGTTTTTTTGTGATAAATAATTTTAATATAGAGAATAATACAGCTAGTTTTCTAATTTTCTAGTTTCCTAGAAGAAGTTTGTATTAATAAGCTCTACAGTAAAAAATTGTTAAAGGAACGGGTGTATGTATATGTTTTTTTGTGATAAAGCTGTCATTGGAGGTGTAAACAGAATAGAAAGATATCTTGGAAAAATAGTACGATATATTATATTTAGAAAAGCCGAATCACTGAGAAATAGCGAATGCTATGAAAATAACTTGTATAAAAATAATTTACTTCTTTTCGTATTAGATCTGTCACTGACTTGTTACATTCGCGCGAAGAATAAAATATTCTCAAAAACGAAGAAAACAGTTCGATTAACAAATTTAAAATATCGCTAGAAAATATTTCGACATACATATTCCGTTTAAAAAAATTTGTATCACTAAATTAATCAATACACTCTATATAAGATATTTATAAATAACTTGATGAAAATTGCAGGGAGAACAACGAATTCTCAAAGATTGTATTAATGTTCCGTATAAAATTATAGCGGTGAGAATAGGTATCCTTTTAACTGTTCAGTCGATTAATTAAAACTTGATTTATATAAAACGTTCATGTTATCATTAGCCACTATTTTTCTAAAGTGGCAAGTATATAGAAAACATAAGAAAAGGAAGGGTTTCACTGATTCACTCGACGAGATAAGCAACGATGTGACACGGAAACCACGCTAGACTTATCAATACACAACAAGAAATTCTGAACAGAGACACGGGGCTACGAAACGTTCTTCGTATTATTACGCAGGAGCTTCGTTGACATAAATTGGTGATATGACGCGCAGCCTTTTCCTACGGCGTCACTAAGATACGATTAATCTTTTTTATACAAAATACTTGTAAAAAAAGACTCTCTAAATTTATAAAGAAAATAAACAATTCTGAAACGTGCGGTTTAATATATCTTCGATGATATCCTTCGTAAGGTGCTTGTAAAAAATCTCATCTATCTTGTAAAAAAAGTTTGATACATCCTGTAAAACATTCCACATAAGATACTCGTAAAAAAAAGCCTCGTGAAATTCGTAGAGCGAATAAGAAAGTAAAGCTTTTTATGGGCTTCAATAAGATATAAGCTTTTAAAAGCATAGTTGATCGCACCCTCTGTAACATTTCACAGAATATAGTTGTACAGAATCCTATGAAATATGTAAAAAGGATAAAAAATTCCTCAGGGTTCGATCCCTTCTCTACGATATTTTGTATTAAATATTTATCAAATTTGTAAAGACGATAAAAAGTTGTCAAAGGTAGAGTTTGACATACTCTTTACAACACACCTACATTATCGGATATGTAAATAGATTAAAAAGATTATCGTATCATCTGAAACACTTCAACAAGTCCGACATCCATATTTCACTCGTTGAAACCTGCCAGTAGACGTAAGCTTGCAGTATTTCCATGGAACACTGCATTTCTTTTATCTCTAACTTTCTCTATCCATATGTTCCACAGATTTACCATACGCAAGACAAATTATGGCAGACTGTGGACATTCCGCACACGCGATCCTCCGTTTTGTTTACTGGCAACACTTCTCCCTGTGGACATGGTTTGCATTCGCGGAAGACTTCCAAACAGAAAATCCCAACGATCACGATACGAATCAGGAAAACAACGATTAAAAATACAACTCCTTTCGTGTTCCTACATAATCACGATAAGACGACGTTCACGTTGACACTTTTCAGTCATCCTTACCAAGAACTCTGCCTGAGTACCCGATCACTCTTATCGACGACTACGCGACGTTGTCGCGAGACCATTGCCTCCTCCCGAATCTTGAATCACGCGACTGTCAAGTCACCGACGATCAACCTCTTTTTTTTTCTCAATTTCCCTCTACCTCTCCCGTCGATTCGGTTTTTCCTGCTCTGGAACTTGTCTTCGATCGATAACACCGGCGCGATAGACTTTTCTCGACTTTCACTTCCGGTGTCCACCACGTGTCCCACCACAACAGATTCGATTTTAAAAATACACTACAGAACGAGACACACTCGACAAACGCTTCTTTAGGAAGAAGGGAGAGGAGCAGTAGAGAAAGAAGAAAAAAAAAAAGAAGGAAGGAGCACACGAGGGGACGCACAATCAACGGCGAGAGGCGCCGTGACGCCAGTCGGCGACGCACTGGCACCTGGCGTCCCGACAAGACGCACAAACGCGTACAGAAACGCAACTGTCCGCTAGTAGACACGAGACCGGTCTACTACCTACTAGCCGGTTACGAGAGACGCGGTGGTGGGGTTAACGGTTAGGGGAGCTGCGCATGCGCATTAACGGATTCTGCTAGTTCATTCTAACCTTGCCATCGGCATCGATGCCTCCACCGGACCTGGTGGTAGGATGGTGGCAACCGAAAAATCGAGACGCGACCGCCGGAGAAAGTAATCATCCGGTTGGTTTTTTTTCGCCTTTTATGGGTCGTTGTGGGCCAGTCTTTGGATACGGAGAAAAAAGATTCGGGGAGGGTGGAGGGGTGGTAATGGTAGACTTTGTAAAGGAAGAAAGGTTTTGAAGAAGCGCAGGATAATTAGATAAATTGGAAATGATTATTGGAATGATCGTTGTATTTTACAGATAGAAGATTCTATTTTGTATATGGTTAGGGTTCAGAAGCTGTGTCAAGAACGGGTTCTTCGCTACAGCGAAGTGAAAGTAATTAGAAAAATTGAAAATAGGTGATGGGCTTCAAAGATAGAAGATTCTGTTTTACATGCGAGAAGCCACAGAGAGATGGTAATGTCAGCCGTATAGCGACAACTATACTTGATCAGAAATTGGGAAAATTTAGAAATTTTGTTGCTAAAATTCATTTACGTCCGTCAATTTTGCTAAACAAGCGAAAAATATTAAAAGTATCAAGTTGCCCTCGCTCGATGACCAGTAACTGAAAAGTTTCTGGTTAAGGGATGAGCCGGTTAATAAGTTCGTGACAATTAACCGGTGGATAGTTGAATTCGCTCGGTTTAATCGTTGCACCGTTTAGGGGAAACGTGGTCGTCGTGTGAGGTTAGGAATAGGAAACCGGTCCATCCTCCGCAAGTACAACCACCGAGCGTGATCGGCTGTTACGATCCATCGTAGCCTTAGATCTGTCCGCTCGTGCCGAGGTGTGGCTCAAGAAAACCATCGGTGGCTGCGGTATCGGCTTATGTAACAGGTTTTACGTGGCCGTGGCGTTTGACGACCGCTGTAAAGTGCGAGCTTCGTGCCACGGATCCTTCCTTTTTCAATCACACCTGAATGCACGTGGTTAGCGTCGTGGTACATGTAGTTGCGGTTTCGCCAGAACGGATCTGGTAATGATAGATAATGGCCAGAGAAAGGACAACCATTGTCTACTGGCTTCTGTTCTGCCGCGTCTTGCCGCGGATTGACAATGTTGCTGGATTATAGCGTATTTTCACCTTTCCTAGCAATTTTTGCGACTGCTAGAGACAATTTTGTCCGAGATATTTCTGATGGTTGCGACAGTTTGAAGATTTTAAGGAAAGATTCGTACGTAACAACAAGTAATTTTTGTGAGTTTTGTCTTTTTAGAGAAATTGCTGATTACATGGAGCTAGGACTCGTAACTAGATTTGTACTTTGATTATGTTTACATTCCAAAAAGGCCTAGACCTATGTATAACTAGTAATTAGAATAAAAAAATTCATACAAATTGCTTGATTTTATTGTTACTACACGAAAACCGCTGGTTAAATCGAAGATCACGGAAGGACACAAAACTTTCGGTAAAATTTTCAGAAAAATGTCATTCGCGAAGATCAGACGGAAATGTTTCTCGATGGTAATTTGTCACGCCGGAAGCATTAAAAAATCGCTGCGATACGTTATTTATTAGGTAGCAGTCGGTCGACACCGGCTGATTATCTCGTGGTACAGCCACCATTTCCTCTTTAATGGCACGTACAGTTTTCCATGATTTACGACACGAAGAACTTCCGTGGAAGGAAGCTGTTCCAGCATGGGAATCGCAATTGGACCGTGGTTCGAGGCAATCGTTGCCTCGCATATCGTCTGCAGAGGAAATCGGACGCTGCGCTATATAATACTCGTGAAACTGACGTGGACGACTGCGTTTCTAGCTGCGCTTCACTCGTTTCTGCTCTTGAACGTGTAAAGCGCAATTGAAAAAGAGCCACCGAGTGAAAGTGGAAATGATTTGAAGATGCATCGATCAGGATGTACACGAGAGATTGGATACTCGATTAAATATATTTTCGCTTCATTCATTCGATTAATTTACTGCCTGTTTTCAATTTACTCCGGTCGATCGTTTAAATTGAAATTCCAGCATTATATAAATATTTTTTTTCCAAACATTTAATATTCTGTCTTCTCTACAGATTTTTATGAAATGTAAAGGTGGAAAATTGCATGGAATATACGTAGTGTGGAAGTACAGTGGTCGTTACAATATTTAGTAGATGAAACAACTTTCTATCTAGACTCCATCTTTTTATCTGAAAAATATGAATTTGTACTGTTAGACGTAATCCTGTTTTCCAACATTACGATGTGCTTCCATATCGGCTATCTTCTAAACTGCCTTTTGTTCGCCGCTATACTGTTACTCCGTACGATGATTATTTGTAAACGTAAACTGGTCATAATACAGACAATACAAGCTGCTCTTTCGCAGTTTAAGGAAGTGTAACAATCTTAAGTTGTTACTCGAATAATCAAGATTCTACTCTACGACTGATAAAGCGATCTCGTATATTTGACCAACGGTATAGATCCCCGCAATCCTTCTACAAAGGAACGAATCTTCCCAAACCAATACACCTAATCACAACCCGATACGATACGATATACCTTTCAAAGACACCCTCCCTCCAATCTCTAAAGAAGTCGACAATCCTCGTAAAGCTGAAAGAGGGACACAAGAGGTACGGTCGAAACATTGATTCCACGTGGATTCTTCAAGGACGGACTTACACAGATCACCGGGAAGCGATCCTCTGGAAAGGGGGGTGCAGTGGATTAAGCGAATGGCTGTAAAAGGGCCACGCAACGTTCGAAAAAACCGGGGGTGATAGTGGCGGAAGAGATTTGTGGCGGGTTGGTTTACCGCCGTGAAAGAACCATCGCCACTTTTCGTCTCTTCTTATGGAAAAAGCGATCGCGACTTACGACGTATGCGTATACGTGTAAGAGAAAAAGAAGAAGAAAGAGAAGAGGAAGAGACTTGGTTGAGAGAAGAAATACGAGCTCACGACTGGCGAGAAGAAACTTCGATCGTTTTCACGGAGAAAAAGTTTATTGTTCGCGTATCGTGAGCTGAAGGATGATCCTCGGACTACGATGGCGTATAGCGTTCCTGTGTTTGTTTTAGGGCGAAGCATTAAGCCCTGTGTGTGCTTCCAGTGGACGGCCAGGGTTAATGATTCTTGATGGAGGAAAAGGGCGAGGAAATTTGACGAGTGCAAAGAAGCTTTGAATTAAGGCGTTTAGTTCAGCTGTTTCGTCTGCGATGGGGCGCAGCGATGATGACGATACCGGTAGTGTTTCGTTGGAACCTTGTGATAAAATTTAACGACGTAACGCGTCCTACGATTATATCGTTGTAATCTTTTATTACTACTCATACGTATTATATCGTAATAATTTCTAATCGGAGAAGAATTAAAGTTTGATAAAATTGAACGAGGCAACGAACATAGAAATTTCAATTTTCGATGAAGTTGCGTAGGAACCTTGACAAGTGGATATTTTGGACACTGCTTTAATATATCTGCAAAATTTTGAATTCTAATTTCTAAGAAATTTAACCGCCGATACAAATATAGAAAATCTGTATGTTCGGTACTCAAAATATTTAGACGCGTAAACTCTGATCTATTAATCAAAAAATGCTTCTATATATCTTGCGAAAATTTCTAAAAATTCCAAGTATCGGAAACTAATTTCGTTCAAAGCCCATTTATTTCTATACGATTCGCATCTCGTATAGGACGCTATAAAAAAGCGATTTTCTTTCGACAGAAACGCGGTTCAGGTATCGTTCGATCTACCCTCGTTCAACCCTTACGCGGTAAGAAAAATCGGATCGTAAAAGTGGTTGTTAAATACAAGATTCAGCTTCAT
Source organism: Bombus vancouverensis nearcticus (assembly GCF_051014615.1). Classification (NCBI taxonomy): domain Eukaryota; kingdom Metazoa; phylum Arthropoda; class Insecta; order Hymenoptera; family Apidae; genus Bombus; species Bombus vancouverensis. The sequence continues at coordinate 15,436,623 of NC_134919.1, forward strand.
TCCTCGAGAATCGTGTAACGATCAAACAAGCAACACTCGTAAAAATCCCAATGGAAAACGATCGGAGAGAGAAAATACACGTTTCTCACCCTTCGTTCAGTGGTGGAACCTTGTACTTGGAAAATCATGGAAGTGGTCACGGGCTCAGGTGCACAGACCAGAATTTCTCGCTGGAACTTCCTAAAGTTTCTTCGGAAGTTGTCGGCTGCTTCATCGTACCTATATTTCATGAATTATGCCGAGTAACTCCGGCCAAAGATCGTATATTTCTTCTTTTGAAGATCCTGAAATATTTGACGTTGTTGAACGAAGTTAAGCTAGGGAAGTTTGGCGAAAGAAGTTCGCTTTTCTGGTAGATACTCGAGTTTAGCCTGTTGAGGATTGAATTTTATATATCGTAAAATATCGTTGATGCAAATTCGATGGTATAAAACGAAACGTTCGATAAAATTTGGTATAAACGTAAGAAATACATTTTCAGACGAAGAAATTGCTCGCTATCAGAGTTTTCAACGTAGCGTCTACTACTCCAACGAGTTCAATCGATTTCTACTTCCATCGCGAGATTTCTTCACAGATTCGACAATAATACTCGTAACGAAAGGTAACTACGGTTAATAATAAGAATAAAAATTCATGAAACTTGTAGCGAATACTAAATTCTAATGAAAATAAATTTCCACGATATAGTCTTTGTACTTGATTAAAAAATATCCGATTAAATAAAAAACATCCGAAAATATCTACGCAACTTTTGAGAGACCATAAACGAAAGTGCTCGTTTCCCCATGGTGAGTTCCTTCGGTCACAACGTAGCCCGGTTTTTCCGCTCTGAGAGGCGCGATTGTCCCCTCAGGGACGGCGCAAAAGGTTTCCGCGGGATGAGAATTATAATCGCGAGCCGAATAATCACCTTTGCACCCTGTTTCACCTCCCGCTTGCCAGGCGGTCGAATATGCAAAATACTTTGTCGAGGTCGTAGTTTTCTAAACAATTTGGGAAACTGGCGAGGCCAGACACACTGGGTACAATTGAAACGAGACGTTCCAGTAATGAATTATGTCCCTCTAAAGGGGGTGAGAAGGGGTTCCAGGACATGGAGAAAGGTTTGAATAGCGCATAGGCGGAAGGGGTGGAAGCGTGAATTGGGATTAATTCTTGGGGTTGGATGAATGAACGACGGCTTCGAGGATTGCCGCAGGTTAATGTTAATTGTCGAGCATAAAGTGCTTGCTGTTTGTCGTTCCATTCGCTACTCGATAATAGCCCTTTGCACGATCGTATCCTTTATTTCGCTTTTGTTGCGTGCTGTTCTGGTTTTTTAGAAAATTACGTGGAACTTTCTGTTGGATCGAGCCACTATTCGTTTCTTGAAAATCTGACGAATAAAAGTGTATCTAACGATTTATGCAAACTATCGGTACCTTTTTAAGGTAATCAATTATTAGAGTTGTTCTTGCAAATTTTTTGAGGTAGAAATAAAAAAAAATTGTAGTGCAATTTGTATAGGTATTTTTCAATCCCAGTTGGCCCCGAATACAAAACATATTTACGGCACAGACGAACAAACAATTCCTATTTCTCTGTATTCCATGGTGGATTAAATAAAACGAAATATGCGTTATGCGGCGGATAAAACGCACGGGATGAATATTTTTGCATACGTAACACGGAGAATTTACATTATCCTCGAATAAAATAGTTCAGCTGCGGAAACTCTCAGGAACGAGTTCTATTTTCTGGCTCTCGGTTTATTGAACCAAAAGTGTGATTCATAAGTGGCCTGGAAGGAAGACGAAAAATAAGAAAAACGAGGCGTCGAACCTTCCGCCTGTAAATAAACGAGAGACCATGGCGGCTGCACTCGAAAAGAAATCAACACGAAACAATTTGCACCTTGTAATCGTGGTAACGGTGTTGGTAATTAGCGTGCCTTCTTATGCACCGGAGGAAACGTTCCGTTGCAGTACGAAACGGTCATTTACAACCGCGTGTCTGCAATTCAATAATTTTCTCCGGATGGTTTAACACACTCTGTGCTTTTGTTTCAACCGTTTCGAAACGTTTCCTGATTTTATCTCGCTATCGAAACAGTCTCTGCACGTGGAACATCGGTCGGCGTAGTCGTTTTTCGACAATTTTTCCTTCCTCCAGTAAATTACCCATGTAAAACGACAGACCTCGCTATTATCAACGTCACATTCGTCGATAAGAAACATATTAAAATATAGCACGGAAGAACGTATTAATAAAAATATTTCAACCATTCCAATAACACCGAGCGAAACTAATTTTCATTTTCTTGCTTCCAATCTGTTCTTCTCGCGGAAAATCATCCATGGCCCAATCTCAGTTGGTATCGAGCGAGAAATTCTCTACCAGACAAACGGTGCAATTTTCATCAGAATATTAAAACGACATAATTTTCAAGGAGCAACAGGATTCGAAGGATGATCGACGAGCATGGCACGCAATCGGAAGCCAATCACCCGAGCCACGGCCAGCTACTCCATGATAAATGCCGAGCTTCATCGTTCAACCCGGCGACAATTGGCAGCGGTGGACGACTTCGTCTAGCTTCCTCCGCTTATATCAGCGCGCCCGTATCCGTCGAACAATTTGTTGTCTGCCAGCCAGGCCATTTTCCATCGCTCCACCCTCTTATCCGTCATATCTGAAGCTTCGTCTCTGTCAAATTCCGTGCTCTCGAGCGACCGCAGACTTTCGTAGCACAGTGAAACAGAGGGAGTAGAATCCCGTTTCCCGGAAATCACGTCACGTACGCGCTGGTCCCAGCCTTTCGCGTCTCTTTTGATTGCTTTTTGAATCGGAATGCTGATGTTCCTTCGTGTACCGAAGATGGAACACGTTAGTTACTTCGCTTCTTCGTGGGGTTCATTTCTGGAATTATGAAGCGGTTTCGGTGCTGCAGACGTATTTCACGAATAGTCGAGGATTATTTATTAGCGTTAATCGATTGGTAGTTTTGAAATTGCAAAAGTTTGTTTCAGCTTGTTGAGGTTTGAGAGCGATGGAGCCAGATTCTTGATAATCGAAATCAAGGAATCTTCAGGAAATGGAATTCATCAGTTTGACTTCCGGGCATGTAACTCTGATTATTCGTACAAGAACCAATCCATCAAACCCGATCAAACCCGATCAAACCCGATCAAACCTAACTAATATTAAAATCAGGGAATCTTCAGAAATGCTATTAAATTAGCTTCCAAATGTGTATAGCCAAGCTCAAAAGACTACGTATTGCTTTCCGTAATCCCAAATTGTCTACAACGTCCTCAAACTTTCTGAAACTTTTCAAACCAGAGTATAAAATTCTATCTCACGGACAAAAATCCTGGGTAACGACACAACTTATTCGTATCAGAATAAGCATTTCGAACGGTCGTACACACTCGCAAACACCCTCGGAGCGTGGATGGTGCTTCTAGGGGCAGGTAGCGGCGCGCTGCGTTTCTGGAATAATTTAATTAGTAAGCGTACGAAGTGAAGTGCCAAGTCTTATCCCGTGGGCTTAATAGCTGGCTCTTCCCTGCTTCTGACTTCGCCTCCCGCGGGACGTACCTTTGCCCGGGAACTCGTCTGCGTTAGAAACACGCACCACGAATCCCCCGTAGGTCGAACGAGATCATGAAACCGGGACCTAGCATCTTGCTAGCCACCCGAGGACGTCGTTTAATGAATTAATTAAGCATTATTTTGTTTAACTGCGAGACCTGCTGACAGTTCGTCTTTCTCATCGGCAAATGGTCGCACGTTTTACGACCGTTTCATTGGGGGCTCTGTTTTATGGCTCCTTCATGATATTCGTTCTTTCGGTGATCTTTTATCTTCTTTTCTTGGGATTTGTTGCTCTCGTTAAATACTGCGACTTCCTGTATCTGTAGATAATTACTGTGATTTGTTGTGAAGTACGCGTGATTGTAATAAACAACGATATGCAAATTGTATCTTCTACATCGAACATTTTCGGCATTTTTTTTTAAATTCTAACGCTGCGATCGTGACACTCGTATCGTGCAGTATGCCATACAAAACGCTTTGTATAACGTATACAGTGGCAACGAAAAGTACACACCGTTTTCTCCAACAAAGTATTTATTCTTTTATTAGATTTTACACTCCATTTCCATCAAATATCAATAATCATACGTAGCGTCGTTAGTATCAAATTTTTGTAATCGTTTGAAAATACGAGATTTATTACAGTTGGATCTAATTAACCATTATACCATAAAGTATGAACGCAGTGATGTACAAATACGTTTTATGGCCACTACTTGGTACATTTAGAATAAGTTTTCTCAAGTGTTATACATATTTTGTAATCTTACTCTGTAAAAATATTACAATTCTGATCATTTTCTTGATGCTTTGTATCAATTGTCTCGCTCGGTATGAAGCTAACGAATGCTCTAACAGCATCTATGAGTAGAAGCGTGATATGCTCTGTTATCGAACGACAACGTTCATTGAGTAGGAAAAAGAAATCCGAGAGGTTTCACTTGGACGAAATCGCGCAGAGATTCTTTTGCAACGCCGTCAATTTGGTAGTTCCAGCGATTTTCTGGTTTCTGGCGGTACACCCTCGCCGTTTCCGGCGATTCTACAACAGTGGGAGCAGGAAGAGAACTTTTATATCGCAGCAAATTGCTCGAGGCCAGTCGTTCTTCTTCCCCCGCTGTCCGATGGTTACTTTTTAATTAAAAGTTTCGCCTTTAAAGCCACGGCCAGACGAGACCCCAGTCGGCAAAGGGACAAATTGCATCGGGTTGTATCCGCGTGCGTACGCTCGCTGTCGCGCGACACCGAACCGCGAGACAATCGAATGGAAAACAAGTCGAGCACGCATCGAACGACTGCACGTGAAAGCTTTCCTTTGTCACTGCTCGTCCGCGGCTGTATGCGAAACGTAATGGCGAAGTAAATGAATTTTTTTAAACGTCGCGTCGGGAATAGATTTTGTTTCTTCCTTCTTTTTCCTTTTAATACGAGTCGTCGACTAATATCACACGATAATATTAATCTACACTTCGTAGAGATTATGAAACTATTTAAATCGTCGATTATTCGTTATATTCATAAATCACGGTGTTAACATATAGATTTACAGAGGTAGATGATAATACAGACCATAAGGACAGATGTAAGTAGGTGTATGCACAGTTGATAGAGTTTAGATTATGTCACGATTGTTGTTCTGTCTTGTTGAAGTAACTACTTGAAGAAAAACTTTACATCCTTATTTACGTATATGTGTGACCTGGTGTTTGCTATTATGCAGAAATATTCTAAATAAGGAGCGGTGTATATTATTGTACCCTTGAATATACATTATGTTTTGAGTTGCAAGGTCTAACAACAAAGGAACTAATAAACAGATTTCTATTTATGTTTCCTGCAGCCTCTAGCTCAAGCTATAAAGTTAGCTTCTTTGGTGATGTCCTTTTGCTATAAAAATATGAACGTGCTCCCTATCATTCCATTGTCTAGTAACACTAAGAGAGTAAAGATCTGAATCAGCATAAACTTATACTTATATCTTTAATTAATTCAATATACTTTTCTATTACAAATTCATCCACTCGTTCCTCAATCAGTCAACCTCAACCTCAACCTCAACATGTCGTTCTGTTATTTTCTACGTATTTTGTTTATGTTTAAGTTCGTGTTTTATGCAAACTCTGTAAATGGAACCTCGATAGACAAACGGAAATAAAATATTTATACAGGGTGGTTGGTAACTGGTGGTACAAGCCGAAAGGGGGTGATTCTACGCGAAAAAAGAAATCGAAAATATAGAATAAAAATATAGAATAAAAAAAAAAATCACCCCCTTTCCGCTTGTACCACCAGTTACCAACCATCCTGTTTATATAGATAAATCAAAAGATATGCAGCGATCCTCATCTTTAGCGCTAACTATATTCGAGATCACTATTCTGCATAGAATATAGAGTATTAGTAAATTAAAATTACAAGAAGGTAATGTAACAATGTTAGAGTAGTAGTACAGTGTTATAAGAGCAAGGCAATTGTACAATAGCAGATTAGTACTAGCACGATAATAGTAAAGTAGTACTATCGTAGCAATAGTACTACGACGATAGTAAAGTGGTACTATAATAGTAATAGACCAACATTAAACCAGTGAATTACAGTTAATATACCACATCATGGTAACCATTCCTCGTGCTTCATCTTGCGTCCACTGCATGTGAACCGCTAGATGCCTAAGTGTCACAGTACACCCACTATTCCATTACGCTCATTCATCGCATTCCACGGTCCCTTTATCTCTCTCCAGCAATTCCAATTCAATCTCCTGTCTACGTAACAGTCTCACGAATAGAACTATCTAAAAACTGCAAACCCATTCTTTTTTCCTTCGCCTCTATATATCTACGCAGCCACAGTCTCCTTTAATTCTCTCGTAATCCCTGGTATCATCTTATCTTCTCCATTAAACACGTCGGGCTACGCACACATATACGCGTTATCTTTGCACGGAAAAGATCCAGTTAGCCACCATCTCAGCCCGCTGAACTTTTGCAACAAGAAGAGTACTAGAAGCAGCATTAAAGGACCATTAAGAAAATTAGAAAAAAATTAATTTTAAAGGATTACTCGTTTCTTTGTTCTGCAAACTAATTGTCACTGGGAAATTCGGATACATCTACGGGGTGTCTCGTGTAACTAGATGGATTATAGGTTTAAAGCGATAGAGAATAGTAGAACAGCGGAGCAATTAATTAGGAAATGTAATGACAAAAATTGTGAGAAAAATGTCTCGACCAGCTGAGAACAAAGAGAATAAAGTTAACAGGAAATTCGATACAAGTAATGACTAAGGATAAAAGAATTAATTTTTAATTTTCTATTAATAATCTATAGACGCTAGAGTCCGGATTTTATCCACCGAAAGGGCCATTCTTTTTGCTTGCCCCTCAACGAGAACACGTTTTAGTTAAATCAAGGGAAGAGGAGATCGAAGGAAGTCTTGTTTGGACCCACTACCAAAGGACGAGCAACAGCAAAAAAAGGACGGTCTGAACGATACTCTTCTGCGACTGGTCGACAAGAAGGGGCCCGTCTTCCTTTTACGACGTGGCTCCGCTCGGCGACACGCGGCCATTAACATATTCTTCATCCTGCGACAGAAGCTCTCACGGAGCTTCTTGTCAACCGATTTCGAGAATGGAACGTCCGGGTTCTTTGTGCGTGTTCCGTGCACTGGTTCGGCGATCGGTGGCGACCATTTTTGGCGAACGATCGGTAGAAGAATGGGTAGAAGGTGTACCACGTGGGAGGACGTTGAATTTATTGGATCTCGATATTGCTAAACTTTCTCTACCGAATCGTAGAAACTCTCACGCAACGAACGTGTTAAACGGAAATTTTCGTACAGAGTGAAATTACAACTTGGCTAACTAGGAAATCAAACGGAATAAAAACAAGAAGAGAACAAAACCGCGAAATAGACTTCTTCCAAAGAGGAACCTGCTCGAAATCAGTGGTAATCACCCACGCGAGGATCCAAAACGAGCTGTACACACGTACACACACAGAGTACCGCGATTTGAAAACAACGGGTGCACAGCATCCCGAAGCAACAGCCTGGTAATTGCGTTCACGAAACCGCGAACAGGCAAGAACATCGGCGAGAACGGTCGTTTGTCAGTGGCAAATAGAACAGTTGATCTCATCGAGGCCCTCTAACGAGGCCTCGTTATTGCAGTTCGCGTGCACACGCGTCGATCTTTCGACCAAGCGTTTTCGATCGCCTAATTAAAACGAACTTCTCGTTTCGAGACTTAATCTCTACCACTGAGAACCAATAAAGGGCAAACGGAATCGTTCCTTCCCTTTCCATTCTCTTCTTTTCTTTTTTTCGTTAGTCTCTTTTCCTCTGATTCGCGAGGAACGCGATCGATCGCAAACGCCGCCGGATGTCCGACATCCGGGGACAATTTATATCGACGATAAATTCCTACCCTCTTTCATTAGTGGCCTTTGCACGCCAGATTTACAGCTATCTCTCGCGCTATGAACAGTGTTCCGTGTTTCGCGGTCGATCGTATTTTTCGCCAGCCATTTTAACTGTACCTGCAGGGGACGAAGGCGCGGGAGGTGACAGTTTCGGTTGATTCGAATTAGTTTCGTCGTTAGTGATAGCGATAATTAACGGCGAGCGGCCGAAACGTTGCAATTCGAAGAATTTCTCTGATGTTTTGCTATGGAGGATATACCTCGGCTCTTTTGTCATGATATTTTAGGAAAGGAAGGACACGCACGTGTCTAGTACATAGGAATTTCGATTTGATTAGAGTTAGTTTCTGATTAAAAACTAGTGGGAGCGATTGAAACGAGACGAAAGATACATTTCAATCAATACGACGACGCTTTGGAAACTGGACGTATCTGCGGTTCGTAGAATAATATTGGAAATTCTGCTAATCGACTGTAATTGTAGGATACCAAAAACCAAGAAGCTTGGAAAATTTCAGAAAAATTTCAAGATAGGGAAACTGAAAGGTATATTCAAATTCACGAAGAAGGTGCCATTTCGTTTCACAGAGAAATCAGTAACTGACTGTACAATCGATATAGACGTCGTAAAAGCAGACTTCCAAAAAGAAGCGCGAAGAATGTGCACCGCGGCAATTTCAGCGACACTCCGGGTGTAGCCCGTTCGACTTTCCATGCTGAAACTTCTCTCCATTTTCGGCGCGTGCGGCTCGATTTATCACCGTTGAGTTAAATTTCGATCGACCTCTATAACCGTGAACTTGCGATCGCGCCAAGACTCGACGCCCCGCGCCATTCAATTTAAATCCTCGTCCGATCAACTCCAACCTCGATGCTCCTCTATAAACGGAGGGATACACGTATACGTATATATCGTCGATATCGTCAGACAACATCTGTGACAGCCAGAACGAGCTTCAAGCTCGATCTGTTATCGCCTTGGTAGGCTATGATCCGCCCTCTTACGTGAAAGTTGTAAAAGAGACGAAGAAAACAGATTGCGATGGCGCGCGTGGATGTTTATTGAAATATAAAGGATTTATGTCTCTCTCTCTCTCTCTTTCTTTTTCTTTCTCTTCGTAATAAGTTTGCGTGACGACGGAGTTTCAGGTTTTGAATTTAGAGAAGTTTGCTATGGATAGCTGAGAAGGGTGAGAGCTAAAGATTTTCACTGACGCGAGACAAAAATCGTGGCCTAAAACACGTAAATTAATTTTTCTGTGAATAATTTTGGAAACAGAACATTTTTACATTCTCATTAAAGGATATTCAAAATCGACCAATATTACAACCTGTTTTCTATTGTAGTAATTTCAAATAAATATGAATATCTAGATGGAACTTTAGATAGAAAGAAGCTGAGAGTGGGTGAAAAAATCTTTGAGAAAAAGAAGACGTATTTAAATGGGACTGTAATTGATTTTTAATATTTTTTAAAAGATCATTAATATTTTCTTGGAAACATAGAGCGCGTATTTAGAAGGGAATAAATCAACGAAAAATAGAAATACGATGCTTGGATGTTTGGAGAAGAGTTGGGAAATACAGATGCAACTTCGATCGACGTTTCTCCCAATGACAGACGATATTCAAATGAGACATTCGATGCAAACTGAACAAGATCAAAAGGGAATTGAATCGAATGCTAAGATTTAACTCTTCTGGATCTGGTATTATGGAGATACATGAAACGTCTAGTTTGTGCCTCTTGAGATTCAAGATCTCTCATTGTATTGAAATGGCAGACAGATCCTTGACAGATTTATCACTTATTTCTGTGTCACTACGAGTATCGTTTCAATCACAGAATCGTGTTACTATTTTATCATCTCGTAGATCACCAATTAACAAAACAAACAATATTTGGTTCGCGATGTGATTACAAGAAATTGCAGAAATCTGAAATAATGGAATTAATTAGTCTTTTAAATTGAAAAATTCTGTTAAAAAACTATATGTACGACTAAATCTTGGTTTTAAAAAACGATATTTTATATGTAACAATTTAATAACGTATTCGAGATTTTCTCTTCTACACAAGAAATTTAATAACTTCTTGTTCGATTGAAGATTCAAATATGCAGCGGAAGATTCGTACGTCTCTATCGGATTTCCTTGAGAAAATTTTCTCAAGAAAATTCACCGACGAAGACTCTACACCACCGAGCTACCTTCCTCCCTTATCCTTCTGAATTATTCTGGAGAGTAATCGGAGGAAATGAAATCTACCAGCTCCAGTTACCGACGTCAGAAGTTCGTATTAATTATGACTCGTAATTGTCAATCGACGTTCCGTTGGTTTCTACGAGCACTAGGGGCAGTTGGGAAAGGGCTGAGATAAGTCATGAATCTCCATTAATAGAAGAGGGATTTTGAAGTGAAATTTCATATTAATATACCAGAAACTTAGTCAAGTCGACCATATTAATTTCTATGTCAAACGAACGAAAACGATTCATCGAGCACGAACGAAGAAAATTCATCGAGCACGAGCGAAAATAAGTATAAAAATATCGTCGATATTATCGGTATATAATCTAACATTTTACGTTCGTAATATTCTTACGTGGGAAGTTCAAGAAAGTTCAGCGTCTCTTACGTAATTCCATAACCTTCAGCTACAACCTTTAACTTTAACCTTTATCTTTTTAATCTTATCGATACTCGAGCGACTATAATCATGTACTATACAGAGTGTTCTAAATTCTTCCAGTCAAACCTTCGCAAAAATCGCGGTAATGAAACAAAAATTCGCAAAGTCTTACCTAATGGTATTTGGTCGTCCGAAAAGTGTCTTTCTCTTACAGACACGTCTTTTACAACGACGCATCTTCATACAAACATGAAACCTAATCTATCGAACTTTGTAATCTTTATCTTGATATCTTGATAAAACAAAATGGATCATACGTAATTCGATAAAATAATATAAAACGGAAAATGTTGTGCATCCACTATTTCCTTATAAAACGAAAGAAACTTTTCGGACCATCTAATATATAGTTAAGAGATAAATTCAATTATATTCCATATATGAAAATTTCGAAAAGTCCGGTTTAACGTAATACCATAAAACGTAAAAACATCACCCCACCCTCTCAAAAAAGCCCAACGTTCCTTCGACTCACCTGAGAATATGTTGATTGGTAGACTGCAGCAGGATCGTAGTATACTTGGTGATCAGCATTTTTCCTCTCGCAAATGCCTTGAGGAAATCCACTAGCCGAATCGTTAGAAGTAAAACCGAGCTAATTCGCGTACAGCCGTGTAACACGAAGCTGCGATAGTCTCCGCGCGACAACGACGACAGTCGAAAGAGGGGTCTCGCACTCGTTTCGCATAAATCGCGGTCTAGGAAAATCGAGCAAAGCGAATGAAGAGCCCGTGGATGCCGCGGAAATTCTTCCGGCTATATTTAACGTTTCCAGCAGGCACAAAGCGATCCGGCTGCATCCTTCTTTTCTCCTTCTTTTCGAGGTTCCAGCGAAAACCTTGACGTCATTCGGCCGTCGATCTTGCCCGTGGTCAAGTCACCGGTTTCGCGCCTCCTCCGCAACGATCGTCGCTGTGTTTGCTTCGGCTTTCGCTTTGTTTGTGCTGCACGTCGTCGACGAGGCGTGGTTTCGAGGCTGAGTGAGTTGCCGGATTGATTGGGTGTCTGCTTTTGGCGAGGGTGTTGATTCAAATCGCGTCACTTCGTGGTCTCTCGCGTTTCCTTTCGAGAATACGTGCACAAGTGTTTGTGCGATTGATTGGAAGTTTTGCTAGCTTCGCAAATATTGAAGTTACGATCGGTGCTTATTTTAAGTATGATTAATGTGGCTTCTTGGCGATGAAATATCGTTCCACTCGATCGATGCGTTCATAACGCTGATTAGAATTTCCGTAGAAATATTACAGATATACGATCGATGTTAATTTCAACTGTAATTTCCGTCATTTATCGGTGATTCGATAAAACATCTTTTTAATAAATTGTTTAAACATTCTACCAGTGTTTGTGGTAATTGAAATTTTTATCGGAAGGTTGGAATTACGATTAGTGATCGTTTTGGATACGATCGATACTCGATCGATAGTGGTTCGACGTATATTTGCCGCTTCAATTGATTATTTATAGCATTGATTGAAATCTTCGTAGAAGTATCGAAGTCACGATCAATGTTAATTATAAGTATGATCAACGTCGACCGTTGGGAATTCGGCAAAACACTCCTTTTAGCTCGAAGCTTTGCGCTTTATGATTTCATTTCTAGAAAGTTAATAACTTCGTTGAGAAATCTGCAGCTTGGTAAGTTTTAACATAGGAACCTTGTTCGCGATTAATATCTACGCTTCGTTATCTTCGCAATATTTATTAACTTGCCTTAAACCGCTATCGATCTATTCCTTTCCTTAAAACAGGTTACTTTTCACAGCATCCGTAGCAACAGATCTTGATTCGAGCAATCTTACCTTCTAAATTAAACTTCCTGTATAATCAACTTACAAAGTTGTTCTTTACGCGAGAACAAGATCCTCACGATTACTCGCAACACCCACTTTAATCATTAAATTTATTCAGAAAGATAAGTCATTTGACGTAAATCTCATCTTCTGACCAAGCTTCCTCTTCCTCGTCAATTTCAACTTCTTACTCTCCTCTTTCTCATCAATTCTTCAAAACTTTTCGTATCCACGACGATTACGTCAAAGTCTTGAAAAGTCAATTTTTTCAGTTCCTCCAGTTTCCACCTTCGACCCAGCGCGATAGTGAACGTAACAATCACGTCTCTGTCAACCGTGTTCGACCGAAACACGCAGCTGTCGCAAGAAAGAAGCTTCGAGTCAGGTGTGCTGTACCCTCTTTACTCTCTAACTGTCCAGGTCGAGGAGCTCGCGAACGGGTCCCAAGGTTTTGCCTCGTGTTTACCAGCCTGACAGATAGCGACAGGTGCAACGATCACAGATTGGCTTTCTTCGTTCGAGAACGGACACCATGGCGCCGTTTCGATTCTATTCTCGCGTATCGTCTTAGAATTTCAGCTAAAACATCGTCGAATCTTGGTTGACGTTGGTCAGCGTTTTTGCACGACTTTTCCTTCGATTTAGTCGCGTTTATTCGTTGGAGATAGGATTTTCACTGTGATTTATTCTCGCTCAACTATTAATCGAGTTTGATATCGCGTCTCCAACAGAATTTTCAGCTCTAGTTTTATTCTTCAGCGCTACTAAGTCGTCGAGATTTTCGTGAAGTAGTTGGCAATGTTACATGATTTATTCTCTGATTTATGTCTCGTTCATTCAACTTCGAAATTTTCACGCGATCTCGAATTTCTTGAATTTACGTAGTCCTTTTGATATCCGCCATCTGATGCAGCTTGTCGATCTCGAAGTTAGACTCTGTTTTCATATCTTCGGTGTATCTTCATCAAAACTGTCGATTTTCCCCTCATTGACGTTGGTCAACGACCTTTCAAATGTCTTCAGTGGTTTTCTTTCGCATCGACGATGCCACGCAATATATTCTTGAATTTACTTTCATACATACACCGATCTAGCTTCACTCTCGATCCTCCATTCGATCGTGAATTTCGATTTTCCTGTTAAACGTTCAGCGTGTAAACGCTTCTTAACGTTTCGCCAAAGTACCGCGGTGCGTTGCTTGACGTTGGTCAGGGATCCCACGACTTGCCCTTCGATTTATCCTCGTTTATCCACCGATCGAGCTTCGCGTCGAGTCTGTCGTGCGATCTTGAAAGATCGGTCAACGTTCCTGCGACCTTGTCGGCCTCGAGGTCCGGTCGATTATTCTTTATTGCGACTCGTCGAACGATCGAGGGCCGCGCCACCGTTTCTGGAATACGATTTCGTGGAAATCGTGTTGTCGATCGAGTCGAATCACCAATGGTCGTGTATTTTTAGCGCCACTCTGCCAGAGATCGCGACGGTCAACTTGTTCAATGATGCAGAGAATCACGGGACTCTGTGAGATTCCGAAACGTAACACGATCGACTTGCCTCGTTCAGGGAATTGATTCTGTCTAAGACGTTCAGTGTATTCTCAACTGCATTCCGTTTTGAAGCTCGTATCGATTATTAGATTGTCTGCTGATCAGTAACTTCTTTGAATCTTGTAATTGAAGATGACAATTTTAAATAAATTTATATATTTTAAATCTTGCAAGTTTATAAGTAAAATACGATAATGTATTTTTCGTTGACCATTGCTTCGATGAATTATTCGAGCTTTTTGATCTTTTAAGATTTATTTACCAATAGCTTGACTTTTCGTCGTACGATCTTTTCTGCTACGCCACGCGTCGACATTCTTAGATTTTCCAAGACGAAGTTGGCTTAGATTGCACAGGAAGATCCTGATTATTCTAGCGATTCTCGGCTCGGTCGTTTGGGATTCAGGGTTTGACAAGGAGGTCAGCTTGATCAACTCGTTGTCTCAGAGAATCATAGCGATGTTACGCATCTATGCACCGAGATCTTGATTATTAAACGAGACCAATTTAGTAGACGCGGCAGAAGTGTCTTCTTTGTTTCATAAAATCGTCTGAATGGAGTTCTGTTCGAGGAAATCATTGAGCCGTGACGGAGGATCGCAAGCGCGCGTGCCACGTTAAAAACAAAATTCCGAAAATTTTAACAGTCCGAAAGTAATCGTAGGACACGTGCGTTGTAACGTTACGCGGAAGTCGATCACCAAAGATTCCAATTATTCGAAGAATTCAGTCCAATCAAGTTACTCGACGTTGAAAAGATCGTACAAACGTGCGTTAAATTGTCACAGAAACCTCGATCCTCTAGAATTCGTATTATTCGTAGAATTCACTAGAAAGCAGTTATCAGTAACGTCAAATAATTTCAAACATTCGCGTTAAATTGTTACAAAGGCCTTGGCCTGGAATTCATATCGGAAAATCCAGCTGAGAAGAGAGTCACTGGAAAAATATTATATAATTTGAAAACCGCAGTTATTAAATTGCAGTAAAGTCCTTGATCGCGTAGAATTCGCATTGTTTGAAAAAATTTAGTTGCACGAGAGTCAGGAGAAATGTCAAATAGCTTCAAACATCTACTAAATAACTATTAAATTCTGTATATCAAATTGTCAGAGACCTCGGTTAAAATTTGGATTATTTAAAAAATTCAGCTGCTGCGAATAATTGCAAGCACTAATTAGATAGTGTTAAGATCAATTAAAAATTGGAACGTTCGTGATTTTCTTCAAATACTTCCAATACTCGATCACTCGATTAATCACCTGTTTGTCGGTCACGTATCGTTCATTCGAAGCTCTCCGTATCTCGGTTCACCAATGCCGTATTCACATCGTAAATCACACTAAAAGGAGGAAGAATCTACACTCAAGAAGAATATTAAAAAAAGAGAGATATTCGGTCGCAACGATTGGTCTATCGATCGTCCGCTTACACTCACAAATTGGTAACCCAAAGTTCACCAATATATCTTATATCGTACATAATACCGTAGAAAAAACAGTCTGCGTTGAAGAAGAACAGCGAAGAAGCAATTAAAAATGATTCACGAATCTCGACGATCGATCATCTACTCTTGAAACTCACATATTGGCCATTCAAGGTTCACCAAATGTCAGTTCACCGGTCACCATATCCGATGTATCGCCACATCAAGAAGAAACAGTCTATGTTGAAGAAAAGTAGCAAAGAAGCCGATCAATGCCAAAATAGTTGACAGATCTGGATGAGCGAGCACAATGATCCGAGGTCTCTGTTGAAGAACAAGGTACTCGCGTGTCAGAGACACTGGCAGGTGGTAGCAAACCGCCTTAAGTAGCATCGACAGGAGCGTGGCTGGTGCCAGTCCTTGTCTGCCAGTTCATTCGGAAGTGATCTGCTCAATAAGCGTCGCTCTGAGGCGCGTTTAATCGGTGTCAACGAAGGACAGGCGAACGATAAACAGTCTTGCGGTGGTTATATCGATGACGTCGCTTCTAGAAACTCCTCCGAGTGCACTTACTTCTCTGTTAACTACACGATCCTCTATCAGAAACGTTCCTCCTCGAGCGTTTCTCTTCCTCGACGAATTTATCAAATTTATCGGCGAATCTCGAAAGAATCGAACCTTTCGGTGACCTCTTCCGGTATCTTGCCCTTCTATCCGAACTCTGAACTCTGTTCGTGGATCGTTCGTGAACTATAGCAAGGTTCGAAGGATCGGAGACTGGATCACGAGACGAATCGCGTTATCGATCCCTGAGAATCGACAATGGCGACGCGGAGGGATCGGTTGCAGAGCGGAGGAAGCGGATCGAGGGATTTTCGCGAGACCCCAGGTAAATTGAGCTCAGCGTCCACTCTGCTTCGCGTCTCGCCGTCTCGAATTGATTTCATGCTCGATCGCGCTTGAGTCTGGGTCATCCGCGCTAACTTTCCAACTCCGCCGAGTCTTGGAAACGCGTAGTGTCGAAGACGTGGCCATTGTACGCGGTTCGGTTGCGATTTTGGGCCGATCGACGCGCCATTCCTCTCGACCATCGCGGTTAACCTTCGGAAACTATCTGAATTGGGGAACTACCGTGGATCCCGTTTTCCTTCATCGTGAGAATCTTACGTTCGATCGAGACAAGCTTCGACGATATTAGAAAACCTTCAACGAGACACTGTCTAAGAACGTTCGTAGATAATCGACACTCGCACTCGAAGACCTTTCATCTTCACCTAATCACGTCCCACGTCACCAGAGGACGAAACCTCTTCCAAACACTTTCTCCTTCGAATCTTCAAGCTCTTTCCAAGTTTTCCTAGTTCTTTCGCGTTACCACACCTTTTACCTGCGCCATGTTCAAAGAACCATCGATCCACGTTATCCAAGGATCAGACAAAGAATCACCACCCAAGCTTCCTTCGTGAACCTTTTAATTGAAGGTTCACGGTAAAGTTCTCCAGGGATTCATGATACTACGGTCCTCGAGGATCTCGATCATCTCCAATACCTAAAATCTGAAGGATTTGGCATCGATCGTTCTCCAGGATCTCGCTTTCTTGGATTATTTATAGACACGGCGGACAAAGAGGTTCTCGAGCGTGCAGCCCGGCTGCCGGTCGCGAATGGACTGGTTGCACGTTTGTTAAACACTATAGTCGCGGCTGTACCGCGCGGACTCTAGCTGCACAGGCGCCTATAGTCTCGGCTGGTTACGCCGACTGGATCGTCCTGTGCTCTCTCGGCGACTTTTCGAGCACGCCGTGGCTGTCTCTCCGCGGCGTGGCCACGTGTGCTTCAACAGTGTGCAAGGGGACTCTGCACTCGCGTCGAGAGTGCGCACACCGGGGCTGGGAGAACTGGCTGCCGGCACGTAGGCACCGGGAAACGCGGGACGCCTACTTGCAGGGTACTGGGTGGGGGTGATAATTTCGTGAGGCACCCGGTCGACCGACCGAAGAACGGTCCTTCTTCGACGGCATCGAGATACGTGTGGGGCCACGTCCGTAGGGTTTTCGTTGTAGGGAAGATCGCGATCGGTTAGTATATAAGGTGTTCTTTCGTTTTGAAACGAATTGCAAGATTTAATAGTAGAATGCTACGATTTTTCCTATTTTCCCTAGGAATGGTAAGCGTAGGAACGTACAGTAGCAAATAAAATTAATTTACAGTTTAATTCGCAAGTTTAATTGACACAGTGAATCGATGAACGTTTACGAAGCTTTCGTTGTAGGGAAGATCGCAGTCGGTTGGTTGTTATACAGGGTGATTCTGAAAATCGTGGTACAATCGAAAAGAACATAGTTGCTCTCGTAGAAATTTGTTTAATCGTTAATTGTTACCAATATTTTATAGCAGCGAATATATCTTCAAAAAATCTTCAAAAAATCTTTTAATTCCATAAATGTTCACCTTTTACCAAAACGCTCGCGTTCCAGAACTCGTTGACTAAAGCACGATCAATCAACCCGGGAGCAAATATACTTATGCAGAAGCAAAAATTCCGCAAGGAAACGCTAATTTCACGCGACTGCCTCGAGACTCTATCAGCCAGTTATCTGGCGATTATTCAAATTACCGAGTCGACCTCGCGAGTTTCACAGAGGAAACGGTTGATACTTAACAAATTGCGGCAACTCTCTTACCATGGTCCGATTATTTCAATTGCACGTGGTCACCGACGAAAGAAAATCACCGGCAACTACTAAATTCAAATAAAATAAAATAGGAGAAAAATCGTGAACGGAACTCGATTACTCGCCGTGACCAGGCTTAACCTAATTGCGTGCGCGAGTACGTGCCTGGTAATTAAGAACAATTCGCGAGTTAGAGCGATCGAGAGGTGAGTTGGTTCAGGCTCGTTGAAATTCCAACCGCGAGGGACGAGCCGTACGTAATGTGCGTAATTTATCGTAAGCTTCTTACGCGAGTCGGTTTCAATTTCTTGCTATTAAGGCACGTACGTGATGGCAGACGTAGTGGAAGATCGGGCGGTTAACGGTGGTGGTTCTTGATACTTTTCTTCATTTTCGCTCTCTTCGCAGTTGCTTTTTGCCTCTTTTATTTCTTCCATTTTAGAAAATCTTTCTTGTACCGTATTTTTCATTTAATTGCTGCGACTCTGTTGGAATACTTGTAACAGATATTTATACATGCAAGTGTTCAGCTCCCTATAAATAAAATTTCGCCTGCCTACAAGAAATTATTCCTTCTCGCTTTAATCTTTTCTATTCTTTGCGTAATTTCGTCGTACAACAGGATCCAAAATTATAATTATATTTCCCTCTGTGATTAATCTATTTCACAAACTGACACCATATAGTTAAGAACGCAGTGCTGTAGGTTCCAAAAAATTCACACCCGTAAACCGTTCGCCGATCGTTCGACCGGAAGTCCTCCAGTTTTATCCTCTCACGTGTAGTACGTTGCACCGCGTGAAACGGTTGCCAACGGCAACAAACGGCAGTTTGCAACGTCCAGATAGGCGCATTAACGGAGGAACGGGGATGAAAACGAACAGATTTGGCCGTGGCCCGCTCGATTGTCCCATCGTCCCTTTCTCTCGTAGCCGGCCGTCTATTAAATAACCGTGGATCGCCGCTTTTCCGGCGCTCTCGCCCGTGAGATTGATAACGCAGCTGCGTTATTGCCTCGAGATCGACCCTGCGTTTCTCTCAATGCACTTTTTTTTCTCTTCTTTCCCTGTATTTTATGAAGCCGGCATGCTTAATTGCCACAGGTATCTCGAAGGTAGGTTTTATACTTTTTTTACGAATTGCAGAATTTAATTCCATTGTGAAGGATCGAGAAATTGTTCATCTTTTGCACAATGATTATCATCGCTTCGGACTGATTTGGTTAAAGCAACGATATTCATCGTTAAATAATATTATTATTGATTTTGTGTGCTATCGATCTTGCTATCATGCTATCACGTTATCACTTTTGTGTGCTGGACTAGATTGGCCGCGTGGTAGTGTTACACAAAAACAGATGAATGTAACTTTCGTTGGCAGTGTGGTATGGAAGATGGTGAGACAAAAAGAGTGCTGAGACGCGTGCAAATGTATATCGATGAGAATCTTGTACATCGTTCATTAAATAAATCTAAAATTATTTTAATAAGAATTCTAAGTGTAATCTTAGTGTTCCTTCACTTTTATTTCGGCGATTAAGATCCACAATTCTTAACAATTATTAATACTTTTCTATGCGAAATTATCGCTGGAACATGGATATTCACGCATTGGTGAGAATTTATTAAACACACGAAAATCCACGTAATATACAAAAATATCTAAAATATGCAAAGTTTAAAATACCGATTCGACGTATGTGTATAGCAAATATACAGCAATAATATGTGTTAGAGATTTTATGTAAGGGGACAGCACTAAACTCCACAGAGATTTCCACATAGCAAGGTAGTTCTTCCACTTCGAGTTCTTGCAACAGAAATAATTTTTACTATTGCAATCGTAATATCTCTGTTAACCTACTTTTCTCCTATAAATCCTAACCACAGAGATATTATTGCCGCGAACCGGGTATTACGACATTCTCAAATTTTTCTTTAGGAAAGGGAAAAGAAATTACGGAAGAGTCAACTTCCCAGAAATTCCCTGTACTCGTTTCTCATATTAAAAACACGTTTGCGTATCGTGTCCCTTCATTGTATGCTAACGACGCACAATTTACGGCGTGTTTCGTACCACCACCGTATTTTCGCGCGTTTAATTCATCTTCGCTCTTGCACAATTACGCTTCGTTTATCCTTTCATTCATTGCCGCTCGTCTCATACACCAACGAAAGCCTCAAAACTACTCGTTAACGAATCCCCCCATCTCTCTCTCCCCTCTCTCTCTCTCTCTCTCTCTCTCTCTCTCTCTCTCAAGCAATTAAATCGCAGAATTGCAATGTAAGGTTCATTATAATTCCGCGATACATTCTCTTCGAGGAAACGGTTTCCGTGCAAAATTTATTTTATTCCTCCCTTTTTAATTTATTTCGATATCGAGTTCGGAGTTGCAGAAAATTTCGAAATATTTGGAACAAAAGTCGACAAGCTCTGAAATCGAATTTCAGCCCACTTGAATTTTCTCTTTAGGTTACTCTTCAATCTTTACTCCAGATTCCTAATTCTCAAGAATTTAATGAAGCTACTCTCTTCGTTCGATCGATTCCCCATAATCCTATCCTATAGATATCACATTTACACATACGTACGTCTATATTATCTCCATCATCTATACTATTTCTCAACATCGTATTTCTTCGTTCGTCAATCCGCGATCTCTTCATTTAAGAAACCTCGGTATCAAAGTTTTAGAAATTTGACACGACTTTGTCGTTCGACGACGATCCTGCGCCTTCGATTTTCATAAAAATATTTCAACTCCCACTTCACTGTCCTTCTACTGAAAGTTGCTTCCCCAGAAATTCTAGCAAAATTCTAATCGATCCTCTGCCTAGATTGAGCTAAAAATTCTAGCAATGCTGCGCAAGATTCCACGTGCAACATTCAGTCTCCTGTTCGAGTCGAAGAAACGGAAAGTCTTTCCACTCGATTGTTTCCTTCTCGACGGCCGTATATAGGCGGAACAGGATCCGGTAGAAAAATCCACGGAAGAGGACGAGGCGGACGAGATGGAAGGCGCAAGAAACCTTCGCGAGAAACCGGCAGCCGTTCCCCGAGTTTTGCTGTCGGCCAGTGAAGGTCGAGCGTAACTGCTCAGCCAGTTGGCCGGTTTCCACAAATAGCCGTCCTACTGTGCCTTCTTTGTTCGTTAATCGTCCCGAGAAAGCAATTAGAAGCTTGTGCACACAACCGTGCCACCATTGCTGATCTTCTTCTTCCTCCTTTTGAATCTATTTTTTCTTCCTTTATACCAAGTACTCGGTTACGTTTTTCCGGAATGGAAAAAACCTTGTTTAGAAGTTCTTAGGAGGAAAGGCACAGATGGGAACAATAAAGCTTCGCGTGTTCTAGATGTTGGATATTTTTATGACGACTTTGTAATGGTTTCTTGCCTGAAGATTTATGGATAGAGCGTGAAAGTGTTGGAAGAATTCGATTTCAGTATGTATCCTTTTGTTTCTTCTTTTTCTTAAACGATGTTTTCTATAGGTCCATGACGAAAATCTTACAACTTTTTTAACTCTTTCGGAGTATAGCTCGGGACAGACTTCGGTACAGATATAACCTCGTTTGTCTCATCAAACTTTTTACTATGATTTCTTTATTTTGAGAAAATTTGCTGATGCGATATTAATAATTTGTAATAAAACCATCTACCAACACATAATACTAACTTCTGACTTGTGAAATTTTATTAACAAAATTCGTTCGAAAGTGCGACAGAATTGAGATTTAACAAAAATATAGTTGCCAACTTTCGCAGGTAACCCGGGGAAAGCGATGTGGAAGCGCTTCGAAACTACAAAACTATGGCTAGTCGAAAATTCACATCGAAACAACCTTCTACTACACTTGCCCACTTCGCACCCTCGTACCCTCGCCTCCTGTCCAAGGCGCCATTAATCAAAAAACAAATTCGAACGTGTCTCACCGTTCAACGCACTGTTCACCAGTCAGTTTAGTTCGTTCACCCCTCGAAAGCCCCCGTCACGCTTACAGCGACGTTTCTTCGCCCGTCTCGATCGAGATTACCCCCGACTCGCCTGTTTCACTCCTCTTGCAACTTCCTGCGCGTTGCACTGCGGGCTTTTCCTGCATTTTTCCTATTTGCACGATTTTCAGCTGGTGCAGGGTACACGTTTTTCCCATTGTTTATACGGGAATTCCACGACAAGTGGTTTGATGCCGTTCGAGGGTCGCGCTCCAGCGATGAAAAACTCTCTTCTCCTGTCTTTCGCAACGTTTCGAAGGGGAAAAAGCATTCTCGATGGCAATGGCGCCGCATAGATGGTACCGTTGAATTTATGGAGGGTGAATCGAGCGTTGTAATATCGGGGGCCGCGTAATCACGGCCCTCTCGATCCACGAACGAACCGAGATTAATCGCGCACGACCTCTTATTGGCGGATCCACACGCTGTCCTCGATAGTGTGGTCGAAGTTAATTGGCAATGGATACAACTGTGTGTGTGTGTCTGTGTGCATTTCGGGGCTGAAAAGTTGGAGAGAGCCGTTGAACGTTGAACATATTCGCGGCAGGGAAATTTTGATTAATTTCTTACAGCGAAGAAAATTTGTTATTTACTTTCGTTAAACGGGCCGAAGGAAAGTTAGAGAAAAGAAGATGACTGCACATGTGTGCTAGGGAAATGTAAAAAAAAACGAGAGTCTACAGATTACAACTATAATCGTCTTAGGAGACTTTCTCCGAAAGCTTGGACATTTCGACAAGAAATGGAAGAAAACCGTGACGGTAACAAACGAGGAAAGAAACAGAATTACTGCGAGCTATTTTCACCGCGATGACTCGCTCCCATTCAATAGCATTTTCACTCGAAAACTCGATAAGACGCGCATCTGTCGACGGTTTTGCCGGTTCCGTGTTTTTCAAGCGTGCGACTGCAAAAGCATCGTTGTTCTTCGCCTTGCAACGCAGAATCGACCGACAGAGGGGTATCGTTTCAGGTTCATTAGCGCTTAATGAGTTAATATGAGTGAGCTCTTTCAGACTACCACGGATTAGAAGATTCGAATCAAAGTACTGCTCGATACGCGACTCTGACGAATTCAATTAAACACGAAACGGCCATATTCGATTGGCCTATTTCCAACTATCAATTACCTAAACTTCGTCAAAGATCGCGATCAGCTCGTTTCCATCGAACGATTATTTGGATTTTCTCCAATCTTCGCGTTTGTCTATTTTACTTTGATTAAATTTCCTCGGGTTTTGAAACTCGACAAAGTGCATCGAACTAGCAGAGAAAAAGCAAAGATCCTGTTGAGAATTTTGGATCCTAATAGCCGAAATAATGGTATAGGAACACTAAATTCACACTTGGAATTAACATTAGAATAGTTATACATTTATTTGATAAACGATTTCAAAGATATTCATCGATACACACTTGCACGCGTCTCAGCACTTACTTCCATACCGGACTGTTACCCGACTGAACAGTTTACATTCATTTGTTTTTGAGACGCCGCGCACACACATACTTCTACACACTGATATTCACATACAAGTATTACTACTACGCATCTAACCTAGTCTAGCACATAAAATTATACATATCTCAATAGCTACTCTCTGCTACATCGACTCTTCAGCTACTCTCTGACACATCGACGCTACAAAAGTAAACTGAAGATAAACTACTTATCTAACCATTTGCAAATTTCTCATCAGAAATTTCATTTAAAAGGAACCACTTCATCTCAAAGACGAAAGTATGCACCGCTATGTTGGTAGCTTTCGAGTTCGTACCCATTGAGAAAAATGAGAAGCAAAGTGAAGGAACGATCTCTGAATTCGAGTCCCTATTAGCCTCTATCTGATCGCGGAGAATCGGCCGTTCTTTCACCGGTTTAAACGGTCCCGTAATGAAAGCTCGGCTCTTCCTCCGGGCGAAAGGAGATCGAAGAGGACGGACAATTAATTTTACGAGCGGTGCAAATGGAAGCCAAGCGAAGCGACCACGAAGAGACACGATTGGCCACGATATTTATCGTCTTTTATCGTTCGGAGGAAATACGACTCGTCTCTTAGATGCTCTTTTAATCGATCGTCTGGTAGAATCGCCGTAAGGCTGCCTCTTTTTCTCGTTTTTCATTTCCGTTTTCAACAACTATCGGATGTCTGATAGAAGTGAAGTGTTTGAAATTCTCACGAGTGTGTTTGTTACGTAACAGATGTTCGTTGCTTGGATTTCTTACGATGTTTAATCAGGATAATTATGATGGATCGGTGAAAGATAAATACCCTTTTGTTCGTATGTCGCTGGAAATGATAGTCAATGGTGCTGTGATGCGTAATAATTTACCAATCAATAATATCGATAGGTTTGACAAATCACAAATCATTGTAGACTTCTCTTTTACAGTTTCACAATTTTAAGTAAAATAGGATAATCGAGTGACTCTTCACTCGTAAAATGTATTTTAAAAATCGTATTTGTTTTATTATCAAATTTGTAATTCGTGGCCTGTACATACGCGTGTATTTTATTATCTCTTGCCTTTGGGCTACGAGGGACTTCCAATTTTATTTTTATTTACGACGCCTTACAAATTCTATACGATTGCTTCCATTACATTTTTTATTCTAATCTCGTTCTTCACTTATCACCATATAAACTTTGCCTAATTACTTTAACGATTAATTTAGTCGATCTTAAACTCTCAGCAGTCTTCTAATAATCTTATTTTGATCTGACTCTCATTGCGCTATATGTAACGAACAACACATGATAAACCAAGATCAGCGCCTTACAAATTCTATACGACTGCTTCATTACATTTTTTATTTTAATTTTAATCTCGTTCTTCGCTTATCACTACATAAACTTTGCCTAATTTAACGATTAATTTAGTCGATCCTAAACTCTCAGCAGTCTTCTAACAATCTTATTTTGATCTGACTCTCATTGCGCTATATGCAACGAACAACACACGATAAACCAAGATCAGCGCCTTACAAATTCTATACGACTGCTTCATTACATTTTTTATTTTAATTTTAATCTCGTTCTTCGCTCATCACTACATAAACTTTGCCTAATTTAACGATTAATTTAGTCGATCCTAAACTCTCAGCAGTCTTCTAATAATGTTATTTTGATCTGACTCTCATTGCGCTATATGTAACGAACAATACACGATAAACCAAGATCAGCGCCTTACAAATTCTATACGACTGCTTCATTACATTTTTTATTTTAATTTTAATCTCGTTCTTCGCTTATCACTACATAAACTTTGCCTAATTTAACGATTAATTTAGTCGATCCTAAACTCTCAGCAGTCTTCTAATAATCTTATTTTGATCTGACTTTCATTGCGCTATATGTAACGAACAATACGATAAACCAAGATCGATTGACTCGTAAAATTTGATTAATATTAAATTCAGATACGCAAGAGGAGCCAGATTTAGAATAAAAAGATTTAATGTCATTGATAAGGCAAAAGAAGAATCGATGCAAACGCGATCTATCTAACTGCAATCTTTCTTTTAGCCCGATCAATTCCGTCATCCTCGACGTCCTTTCGCACGAGTAGTTCATGCAAAAAGACACACGAGATCTCGAGCAGATTATCGAGCGTGACAAGTGTCGTCCCAAGGTCGTATGAATCTTGCACGAGTTTGCCTGCGACGAATATTTTCCACGCGGCGGACGTTTCCGCGGGGTGGACAGGGTAAAAAAGGTGGCGCTTACGCGTCGATTTATGGAGATTGTACATCATGCCCGGAGCTGGATAATCCGTTACGTGGTAACACGAGTACAGACGCGGCGCAATGGTTCCCAGGAGGATTCTGATGAGAGAGACGCGACGGCGGAAACGCGCGGCGACGCCCGCTCGCGGCTTCGCCTTGTAAATAATTCAGTGCGCATTAAGGTGCTCATGCTTGTGAGCGCGATCCTCTCGCGAAAACGAACGAGTGCAAGGGAAATCGGCACACGTTGCGGTTGGAACAGGTGCGGAAGTTACGTTTGAAGGGTTGATTTTTGAAGGGCGATGCCTGGTTTTCTTTCATAATGGTTGTGCGTGCGTTTGGGATATAAGAAAATGCGTGACATTTTTGAAAATAATTTCATTTTCTTTCGATTATTTCTAGGCCGATTTAATGGCTATGGTACCGATGAGTTAAATACGAGTATAGGGAGACTGTAGCGAGGTACGTTTAACGCGCCATAATCTTGTCGATCAGTGAAGTCGATCGTGGTAATTCTATTTATATTATTATCTATCCTTGCAACTTCCGCAATAACGAAACACAATTTCCATTCTTTATAAATTTCGCGAAAAGAAAGAAGAGCAACGAAAAATCCACTAAGAGTTACGCTTACTGGGTAATTCATTTACCAGAACATTCGCGATTCGGAAACTACTTTGCTAATTAGCGATTCCTCGTTACGTTTCATACAGCTTGGCCATACACCAACATCAAAGTCATAAAACAACACCCGTGTCTCGAAGAAAATGAAAAACAAAAGAAAGAGAAACGTAGGAAAATACAGAGGGAGACATAATCACGCGAAACATAATCTTTCGCGTCTTCAATATCCTCAGAACATACCCTGCCGTGAAAACCAAAAAACCAGTCGCGTCAAAGGAGAACAGAACAAACGAAACCAGAAGAAACATCCAGCTTATACGCGTTCAAATGTTCATCTCGTGAAGAGTGTGTGTGTGTGTGTGAGAGAGAGAGAGAGAGATTTTAATCAGACCTGGAAATCGTAGTCTCCCTTTTGGAAAGGGGTTAGAGATCTTTCTCGGGGTGTCTACCCTCGCCTTTTGTGTCCTCTTCTTTTCTTCCTTTCCTCTTTGTCCTTTCTTTTTTATTTTTTTCTCGCAAAGGGAACATCAGCAGGCTGCCTTCTCGACGACAATGCTTCGAGCCGGTCGTCATTGTCCCGACGTTATGAGGTGAAAAATGAAAGATAACGATTTCGCGGTGTCTTCCTCGCGATAACGTTTTCGACCGCGTTCCCTTCATATTTTCAGCCCGTAATCCCCGCTGTCCCCCTCGGGGGTCGTGCAGAAGGTGTCGTAAATTCGAGGGACGACACTTTTTTCTATATTAAGGTCGCCTCCAGAGCGAAAAGTCGCCATGCGGAAGGAGAAACCGAGGAAAGAGGGTTTTTGTCCTTCCAGTGTGGAAGCTTCCAAATAAGAAAGATAAAAATATTAATTTTCCATAGTTTGCGTGAAACAATTCAAGACACTAATATTCAATCAGGAAGGTAACGAGAAATTATAACGTTCTGATTGAAAGGAGCAAAAATAATTGAAAGACACGTAGCAGGATACTATATTTTTTTCTTGCAGATTAGAAGGTAAAATTAATTTTCTATTGCTTATTTTCTATCTGATTGTTTTGTTCAGGAAAGAGATCAGTAAACGAAATTCTCACACTTGTACAGATTTCTCTACTAGGATTCTCATAGAAATTTCTTAAATTAAAGATGTTATCGCATATACCGCTTTTTCATCCGCACCCTCGCACGTCACTGCAGAAGATGAAAATTTGATCCGCGGTGAGCGCGTTAATACCTCAAACGCCCGAAACACTGTTCAATCACCATAGCTTCCAGTCGTCCCCACAGACGATATTCCATTCTCCACACCCCCGATACCACAATCGAAGACTCGCAAGTCCAGCAACAGTTCCTCGTCAACGTTCCCCATTATCGACTGCTACACGCGAACCACTATCGAACCTAATCGATCGCGTCCAGCCTATCAGCCTCCGTTATTCAGCGCGATATCAGGTTGGACTGTGCGCCATGGCGTCTATGGGGGTTGCAGCGACAGTGCTGCAACTCCCTCGCCAGGCTATTGTCACCGGTGACAAAGACACGCACTTCACGCTGCTCGAGTCAGGAACGAGAGCGTAGGAAGTAAAAAAAAAAAAAAAAAAAAGAAGGGACAGAGTAGGAGAAGAGGCGGAAGGAGAAGGAAGGAAGAGCTCTCGTGCACGCCAGCCGACCAACCCTCTTGCATTGTGAGCCGCGACATCGATTTTCCCGCCGCCGGGCGCTTTGTAAATGCTGGAAATTGAGCGGGAAACGCGCGCCGGAGAATGGGCCTGCGGCGGTCCGAGAAAGTGCATTAGTGCGAAATATAGGGGCGGGTATGGTTTTCCCCGGTGTCACGGAATTTTCTGGCAGAGCCGTAGCGATCGTATAGCGAATAAGTTTATGGGCACAGCCATAGTTTCTGTAAATTCCATTTTATGTATTTTAATATTTATCTTAAGCCTTGACCGTTGAAAGAGCGTTACGGGCGCATCTCCACGTGCATATTATTAGGTCGAACGAAATGTACCTTTCGTTTTATAAGGAAATAATAGACGCACGATGTTTTTTGTTTTATATTAGTTTATTGAATTATACACATCACAGCTGATTCGATAAAATAATATAAAACAGAAATTGTTGTTCATCCATTATCACCTTACGAAACGAAAGAAACTTTTCGGACAACCTAATATTACGTGTGTTGTTATTTCTGTATTCAGAGGTATCACAACAGCTATTATTTTATTTTTTGGATAAATCTATCGCGCCGAAAAACCTTTATTCCACTTTCTTACATGGACTAGGGATAAAAACAAAAGAACATCTCAAACCTATCGATTAAATCTATCGATTGTATCTAGAATTATCTTCTAGTTAATATTTATTGTAACTAGCGCATCTGCATATGGATGTCGAGCGCGAACTCACCTTGTCATTTTCAACAACGTGTCTATGCATATTATAGAAGACGACGCTTAATGCATAATAACGAATCGTTGCGGAATTTATCATCCGCTGATAAAGATGTAGATTTCTAAGGTATGATTAGTATTCGTTTTATTCGCGGGATAATTTCCATCACGTTGGTATTGATTATTCTACTGTGAGAAAGTGCGTTAGTACGTAAGAGACGAGACGGCACCGGTTTCTCGTTGCCACGGAATTTCCTAGCAAGAATATAGGAATCGCGCGGCGAATCAGATTACGAATATATCGGTAGTTTGTATAAATTTTACTTTATGCAAGTTTCGACTCTTGATAGTCTGAGGAGAGGTGCAGTGTGAGGATTTTTTATATCGTAGCTACAGCTTTTGAATCTTCATTTGCCTATTTATACGCTAGCCGCGTATATTTGTGTCGTTTGTGTAAATTATAGGATTTATATGCGATGTTTGCCAAGTCTCTGATCGTGTATACATATCGTCGAAGTTCAGTTTGTGCATTTTTTCGAACTACCCTTACGAGAATTTCTAGATGCCATTGCGATTTTAATCTTAGAATTTGGTTAGAGAGATAATTGCTTGAAATAATATTTAAAGAAATTGTACGAAGAAGAATCGGCGAGTCTCTAACAAAGTACTGCGTTAAACTTCCAAAAAAGAGAGAAAGAGCAACAAGGATATGGCAAAGTTCGTTAAAAAAATTCTGAATAAAATTACAGGTGTGTAACGAAACCGAATTTCTCGAGACGTTTATTAATAACGATCTGTCAAAGCGAGTATTAACCGCGCTGATAGATGCGTACAAGAAACATTCTTAAAGTATTTGATTAAAAATAATCGCTGTAATTAAGGAAGTTTTAAGAACACGGTGCGCTGACGAGTTAAAGATCAGATTTTGATTAGATACATAAGTGGTGGGTATTATCGATGGTAATGATAAAAGCTATTTACAAGACAAGATTCGTCAGACGAGAAAGTCGGTTTTGTCGATCGATCTCTAAAACACCGGGTGAAAATAACTTTCACACCTGCCGGCGACAGTGTCCACGATTACGTGGCACGATCGAGATCGAGCGCAACCGTGGATCATCCTTTCCTCTATACATTCTCGTTCGCATATTCAGTCGAAATCAGAAATCTCGTACGATCTTCCAAAAATCTACGAAGCCATAAAAAAATGTCGAAACTTCAAAAATTTCTTTCAGATGAATATGAAATATTTATAACGCTTGTAACTCTACTTCGATTTCGCGATTCATCGAAGTATCTGATTCGCGGAAGCGATCTCCCACGGATTTCCTCATAGCGTTGGCAGCGGATTCATCTAAACTTGGAGGATGAAATTCGAGCTCGGTATCCGGTGTCATTTTGTGAATCGATTTCTCGGCCGCTTTCCCGCGCAAATAATTATAAATTGTGCGCTTTAAGGATGCTTAATGCACCGTTAAACGAGTTAAGTAACGGGACCAGTCGAGCGATTTTAATGACGACGCGTACACCGCGCTCCTCATCGTCGTTCCGGCAGCCTTGATCGGCTTAATGCCGCGACGACCACGCGAATTCTGCTCGAGCAGAACGACACGCCTTCGTTCTACGCTTTACATAGTTGGCTGGATTATGTGGGAAAAAGGAAACGCCGAACAAAGTGTGAAATATGCAAATCTGCCTAGATCTAATCTCGGGGAGATAATTGAAGCTTTCGGAAGCCAAACTGATTAATTCCACTTTTTGCCAGTTTCTCAATTTCGTTACTCACGCACACGATTAATATTCTAGTACTAAGGAATAAATTAAGATGGTTATATAAATTCGTTTGGGAAATTGTAAAGAGCAAATCTTACGGCAATATTTCAAGAATAATATTTGTAACGCTTCGTCAGGTTTCTCTGATTTTTTTAAGAATTAATTCTTTGTCTGTTTGGTTCGTAATTAAAATTACACGTAAGTGAGGAATTATATTTACTTCGACTTCTCCGATAGTTTTAGTATCAGGGATAATCGAAGGGGAAAAAAGAAAAAGAAAAGGGAGAAAGAAAAAACTTACACGTTTTTTTGTACAAAAATTGAAATACCAAGGTACATCCTTAATAAAAATAATCATTCTTCGTAATTTTGTAGAAAAATTAGAAAATTGTACCGTAATATTCTTCCTCTCCCCTGAAAATTTCATATAAACCCACACTTCCTCGTGGAAAAAAGAAAATGGGCAAAGCACGATAACTATTCATGCAAAATTCCAAAGCAATCGAACTGCATACGTGGGTTAAATCACCTGTTCCTCTTGTAGTGAAAAATGCCAAGCACCAGGTCGCAAAGGAGCAGCATGACGAGCCTCTGAAATCCAACTTCGACTCTCTGTAGTAGGAAACACGCCGACTCATCAACGCGAGAAAATTTAGACTCTTTCCGCCTGGGAACGCGCGACTCCATGAAAGAAGCGAGTCGAAAGCAACACGATGCGATGGACGAGGATGTTCGAGGCGATCGAGGAACGACACGCGACTCGACAATGCGCCGAGGAGTACAGTGCACTCGGCCACTCGTCTGCTAACATTAGACAAAAATAGAAGTGGACGATAATTTGCAAATCGGGAGAAGGGACGAGGAGAAGACGAGCTCTGGAACTGGGCCAAAAGAGTGGTTGCAGGGATGTACACGAGGCGTGCCATTTTGGAGAACCAAGGGGTTTGTCGTTTTAGCGGCGAGAAGAAGATGCCGGTAATAAAATTTGAGAATTTCTGAATGTTTTTTTTTTCTTTTGCACGTAGAAATAATGGAGATATAAATGTTCTTCTACGAATATTTTGGAGATAATTTATAAGTATATAGCAGAATATAATTTATCCATTAATCGGAATTAATGTATGAAATGCATAGTATGACAAAACGGAAATTTGAGAATTTTCGTAGTAATTTTTCGAAGGTATTTCATGGACGAATGGATCTAAAATCCTGTTATAAATTTTATGGAAGTGAATTATTAGTACAGATGGCACGTAATGCTTGTACAAAGCTTCGAGTCACTCTCGGCCGAACCCCAGCAATAAAATTAAGGAGATAATTGATCGTTAAACAGAGACTGCCCCTATGGTAAAATAATTATCGCAATTATTTACTTCAAAGTGGATTGATTGTGCGAATGTATCGATTCGTGGCGAATCACGAGAAAAAATTCTCAGCACTTTACGGTTCATAAAACGCGAATAATTCGAAATAATATCAAACGTACCGGAAGAACGCTTATCGTTTATTGAATCCAATTAATCGAATTACAAAGCTTTCTCTGTACGATAAGGACGCGCCTGACAGCCGATATTTTAACCATAAATCATCGCCAGCTAGTGATTCATTGGTCGTAAATTAGCCCTCCCTATTATTCGACGAATTATTATTCGCGGAATCCATTGCTCTCCTCCTTAACGATTTCCCGAAAAATTTCAAGACAAAGAGGTTATCCTTGCTATGATTTGTTCAAACAATTTACGTAGTTAACTTTAGTTAAACAACTCTTTCGTGGCCTTAAACTAAAAGGTATAAACGCAACATTATTGACAAATGTACATAAGATAAGCCTCGTCACAGGAGTACTAAAAATTCCAAGGTTGAAGAAGTTATATCTCTAGCGTCATTCGTTTATTCGAGTCATCAGAAAGTTTCACTTGAAGAGTTTCGTCTTATTTCGACTTTTCGTAGTCTGTTAAGGACCGAGCAACGAAACGATCGAAACAAAAATGAAAATATTTAAAATTAGAAACCCATTGGAGACGTAAATTTTGATTGAAAAAGGGTTATAAATGAATGAAATAAATAATTCATATCAATCTGTATCGGGGGGTGGTTTCTAAAATTTATTTTCGCGTAAAACAAGATATCCATCCATAACACCTGATTTCAATTTTTACGATTGGAAAAATGGGCGTAAGAGATCCGTCGTATCGTAAATTTCCACTAAAAAAAAAAAAAAAAATAAAAATAAAAATAAAAAAAATAAAAATAAAAAAGAAAGTGAGTCGTAATACGATTTATGGTTCACGAGCCCTCGATTATTCAACACGGGGTGAATCGCGACACGCTTATTAACCTTTCCAAGACCCGAGAAGGCAATGATAGAATCTTTGGTTGGGAAATTGAAAGAGATGAAAAAGCAGGAAACGAGAACAAGCTGATTGTTAATTCGTTCGAGTTTCTGCGAAATTCAAGGGGAAACCAGATTGACGAAATGACCTACGAACGTTATAATGGAGCCGTAACAAACCTGCTATGAGTAAATATTAACATCTTCGTAAATATTAGCTCTT
Source organism: Bombus vancouverensis nearcticus (assembly GCF_051014615.1). Lineage (NCBI taxonomy): Eukaryota > Metazoa > Arthropoda > Insecta > Hymenoptera > Apidae > Bombus > Bombus vancouverensis. The sequence goes on from NC_134919.1 coordinate 15,469,813, forward strand.
AATATTGTATTTAGCGATTGAGAATAGTCGAAAATTGATCGATAATAATTTGAGAATTGCTAGAAATAACCAAATGTCAATTTGACAGTTGACTGTGAATTATGGAGAACGAACTTACAGTTGTCTGACGATTCATTACCATAAATTAATTAGCATAACAAAATTTAAATTCCAAACAAATGAAAACGAGAGATAGTTAATTTCAGGGACTGAGAACTACCATACGATTATACTGCAAATTTTCATTTCTAAAATTTCTATCATTTGTTGTTTCGACACTTCGATTACGAAGCTTCTATCATTAACAGAAACAAATTCATACGAATCAAAAGTTGCCTAATACACAAATTTCTACCAAATTTCTCGCTCTACGGTTCGATATTCCAGGGAAATTAATAGTCGTAGGGCTTCTGGTGAATATGGTGAAGTCGGAGAAGAAGACGAAGGGATCCTTTAAATGCGCGAGACGATGCGGAATGACTGTAACGCGGTCTCGCAGACCACCGACTTTCCCATTTAACTTAATATTCCATTCGGATACTCGGTTCAAGTTTCTTATCCGAGACGTTCCCTTTTTCTTACCTCTCGCCGTTCATTGTTCCAAGCCAACAGGAGATTCTCCGGAAAGTTTGTTTAATCCGGCGACGACTCCAAACAATTTGTCTAATCTCGTATTAGTCGACGGCCCCTTGGCTCTTTTCAACGGGGAAAATCAATCAACGGTTACGCTTTCGTGAAACTATCGTAACTACCGTAGTCAAAATTTCGTTGAGCTTTCGCATTAAAAAAACTGTTCGTTTCTTTACGATCAGACAATTTTATCGATTTTCGGTGACAGTGGAATTAGAATTTTTAAGTGTGGAAACTTCGTATAAAAATTGGAAGATTAAACCGTATTACTCTCTCTCCTTTTTACGAAGTTATTCTTCAAGGGGATAATAAATTCTGAAGCTATTCATACTGAGCGCTTCAAAAACGTTAAAGAAATTCTCCCACTAGAAATACAGTATATACGTTCAATGTACATTGAAAAATCGATCGGTAATAAATATATATTCCCTGTCGCAATTAACGTTAAGTCTATCGCTGACGCGGTACGAACAGCGAAACAAACGTTAAAATCTTCTTCTCTGATTAATTATTCCCTGCACCAAACCATCTCCTCGTCGACCACGTCTTCGACTTCCAAACACAGACAGCGGCATCTAAAAGCGAATGTAAAAATAAACTGGACGAAACATTTGGCGATAGGACCCGTCGGACACGTTCCTGGCTCCCGTTATCCGGCATTCGCGAATTAGTATTCGTTTGCATACTGCGTCGCGTGAACGCATCAACGGTCGCGATCATGCGCCAACGAGCCAGGACTGGCGATCACGTCTCGAACGAATGGCCGTCGAGTTTCCCTCGGAAACGCTCGAAAAGGCCCCCTTTCTCGGCGTAGCGAACCCAAAAGTTGGCACAATAGCCGCGAACAATACGAAAGCAGCCCTCGTCCAAGCCGCTTTTTCGAACTTCTCTTCATCGCCGAGAACGAAAATCGCGTGTCCCTGCGTTTACAGCGTTTCTCCAGTGAAATCTCGCGGGGAGATGCCCACTTCTGCAAGCAATCGACGCGAGTGCGTGTTAAACGAGTCGCTAATTGGCCGGAACGATCCGCGATAATTAGCCCCGAGTTGAATGAGTCGATAAATGGTCGAAGAAGAGGAGGAGGCTTTGTCTTCGATGGAAGGAGAATCGTGGCCGAGTTTCGAGAGATCCAGTCGAGTTTTCGAGTGCAATTGCGCGAGTAATTCCGCTGCGGAGTGGGATTTCCAGTTGCTCGAAGAGATAGAGATTACTGGAAATTCGGCTTCTATTATGTTAGGTTCACGGCCGAACGAATGAAAAGGTGTTACCAACTATGCAATAGTTCGGTAGAGGCGTCTTTTATTCTCTAGCGGATCATAGACTTTCGTCTCGTACGAGACGAGAGCTTTAACTGTGTGTCGCCTCCGCAGTTCGTACGCTCTAAGTTCAAGGATAATTTCTCTTCCAATCTGATTAGCTGATTTCTACGCTGGCTTAGACGATTAGATATCTATTTGTTACTTTTGTCGTGGTCTTTGTCGTAGATCGGGGTGCGACTCAGAGGTGGATGCTGTTTGTGTACAATTGGTGACGCAGCGGGGCTTCTTCCGGGCCCGAGCCACTTGACGTGGTCTGTCTCTGCTCACCAGACCTTCGACAAGTGGGTCCTTTCGAAACTCGGAATTTATGACTGCCGCTAACGCTATTGAACGCTGATAATAAAACTCGAATGAAAAGATACATACGTAGGCGCGAAACTAATTGAAGCAGCGGATAGAAGACAGCTTCCTCAAAAATAGCTTCGCTGGCCCGTGTGTCATAAATCGTACCCACACTTGCAAGACAAAAGGCTTTTAGTTATGTTTGCTCCCAGCTGCTACACAGCGTACAAAATCTGAATTTTAAGAATTCGTGGACGTTAAAAAATCACCGATAGAAAAAGTTTCAACGGATAATTAAAATACCATTGGTACGATATTAAATTAATATCAAGCTTTTATTAATTCAATTAATTGACTATTCGTCGATAAACTAATACGATTAACCAGAAGAACCGGTCTAACAGAACTACACATTAAAATTCTGGTCGAAAATTTTCATATGTTACTGCCTGGTTTATTTTAATATCCCCCTCGTTCTATCTCTTCAAAGCGGACCAACCGTAGCGTAAAATTTTTAATCTGAAATACTCGCGAATTTGCAGGTAAAACGCACTGAACTCCGCAAACGCGCCAGTTAATATAGACACAGCGATTAACGAGCGATTTAATTGGCACTCATCGTTGCAGCTGTTCGCATATTACATTTACCGTTGCAAAGGCAACCGTGCGGAACACGACTAAAAAACGCCATTGAATTAAACCAAATTAAAAAGCATTTCATATATTTGCCATAATGTCGAGGCCATTTTGAGAATTCCAGCGATTTAAATTTACCGATTCAAGTCGCAGCATCCGTTTGTTGACGACGATTGCTGGGATCGAATCACGTTTTCAATTTTCTCTTCGAACTCGCACCAAGCGACGATACTGATCGATGGCGTACGGTGCAAACGGCGACAAATTCGACCAATTTGTCTTCAACCTCGAAATCACAGAAATTTCGACGTCTGGCTGGTCGAAAAATCTGCTTGTTCCTCTTTCGATGCTTTAGAGAGGGACAATTTTTTCCCTCGTTTCATCCCTTCGTTTTCAATCCCCACTTCGTAGGGCACAGAGGGACAGAGGAAATTTTCGGGGATGGCAGCAGGTGTTCCTGGCGGAATAGAGGCGATTTCGGTGCAAATTACGGATTTACAAATTAGGATCGAGCTGACGTCGATCGTTGTCTGCGAGATAACGAACCGATCAACTGGAACGAGCGAGAATATATTATGTGACAGGGTGAAACTGCGAAAAAAACGTTTTCCACGCTCGACGAGGGGCACGTGGAAGATGACGAAAATGCTGACTATCCGTTTTCTTCCCATAGATCAAGCCATTTTTACGAAACATTTCGTTTTACTTTAGATACTATTCGCGCTTCATACGGGAGTGAATATTTTTTAGCGTAAAGCGATGTTTTTTATTTCTACCGATTTATCCTTTTTCATAAATGTCGTACTTATAATTCAGGATCAACGTGACATTAATTTATGGTGTTAAAAGGTATTCAAATTTTGATAATTTCAAATTTCCAAATTTCTTCACGCATAGAACCTTCTGTCTCTCCTTCTGCTACGAAACGAAAATACAAATTAGAAATAAAATAAAATAAAATTCCAAATTGCATGTAATTCTTCCAGCAATTGACAGAGTCTTCGTGAATATTAAAATTCCACGGACAACAAGCAGAGGAATGTAAATTCGAAGGGGTTAAAAGTGGAAATCGTAGATGTAGCGGTGGGGGCGCGAAAGCTCTCCTTTTGTTAGCCATTCAAATTAGGATTTCCATTTAAACGTCCACGTGGCAAGCCATCGTGAGGTCTTCTTAGCCACTGCAGCCCCTCTTCTTCGTCTTCTTCTTCGTAGCAACGTGATTTTTTGGTTCGTTAGACCCTTTGGTCCCGGACTGCGGGCAAATTCGATTTACTTTCGGTGAATTTCATTTCTCGCCTGGTACAGGCCCTCTTCCGGTTACGGACCCTATCAAACGCTCCTCTACGCTCGTTAACTCTAATCGCGATTATTTGAATATCGATGAATACAAAATATTTTTAATCGAATCGCGCGGTCGAAAATTATTTGAAAAGCGAACAGATCGAACAGCTTGTGATTTTCTGCGATTAAAAACTTTAATCAAAGAGAAACGCGAAATATCTTTAACCGAATCACGAATTGCAAATTATCGAGAAACACCTCACTGACTTCGCTAAAGAAATAAAATAGTCATCCTGGGGGTAGCCATCCGCACGTTATTTAGTAATTAATTTAGAAAAATTTACCAAATGTCCAGCTGCACAAATTGTAAAATACAAATTGAATAATTAAAAAAAAATTATTGATAAAGAAGAAGGACTAAAGAAATCGAATACTTTGCTTTTTAGATTTCAAAAGTACTTCTTTGTTACGAGCGATTCTCCGTACGCACCACGCGCGTAACTAAATTTAATAGCGCTACGATATCACTTTGAAATACGGGTAATTAGTAGGCGTGGTTATCCGAAACATTGCGCGAATATAAATCACCAAACGATCAGGAACATGCTGCAGACAAAACCAGTGTAACTTGCAATAACAGTATAATACCAGTGAGAAACGAAACTGCGCGAGACGGACGTTGCAGTAGGGTGTGTCTGCCGATGCATCCGAGAGAATATAAATGCCTGCATTAATAAATACACGCGATTTGAATGAGAATGCTGCATCACGAAACTGTCTCATCATGGACTACGCGATGAATATTAAACCTAACAGCACGGAATTCCTATGCTTTTTATTATAGTTTGTCATCAAACTTCCAAATTTTTAACATTCTAATAGTTTCTAAAAAGTATACTATTGAGATATGTATAATTTTGTGTGCTGGACTAGATTGGCCGCGTAGTAGTTATACACGTACGTGAATACGAGTGTATGGAAGTATGTGTGCGCGCGGCGTCTCGAAGAACAGATGAATGTAACTTTCGTTGGCAGTGTGGTATGGAAAATGGTAAGACAAAGAGACCGCTGAGACGCGTGCAAATGTGTATCGACGAGAATCCTGTAAATGGTTCATTAAATAAATGTAAAACTATTTTAATATGAATTCTAAGTGTAATCTTAGTGTTCCTTTATTTTTATTTCGGCAGTTAAGATCCACAATTCTCAACATAGACTAAAAGTTTCTAGACAAAACTAACGCAACGTAATTTCGAGTGCTTGTGTCACGTAAACTTAAGGGTAGGTTGATGAAATAAAGTAGCTGAGTCGTAACACAACCACTGTCTTTATTTTTTAGCACAGGTTTACACCAATCGGAGAGATGTTCACTGTTCGATGGGTTTGTCTATTTCTCCTCTAGGTGATCTCGTCTCAGGTGCGGGTGTGCCGTTTTTAATTAACAACGTGGATTCGCTGTTCGGGTCTTCCGTTAGGAAAAGTGAGGGTAACGATCCACGATGCCAATCGGTTATAGGTCATGTTAATAAATGAAGATAGGAGGAGAAAGCCTCCTACCAACGTGGCTAGTAGGTAATATTGTTTATGGGAAAAACCAGCTTTTTCGTTAGTCAAGTTTTTTTTTATTATTATTTAAATTTGTACTTTACAATTTGTCCAGCTGGACATTTGGTACATTTCGTTAGTCAAGTATTGGGGTTTTCTCATTAGGTAACTACCCGCTTTCCCCGTAATTAGTAAGGAAGTATAACAACCTAAGGGCTGTTTCGACACAAAAATAATAAGTTCATGGTGGGTCCCTGGGCTAATTGAGGATACGCACTGAAGTCCTGCACACATCCGGCCTCTAATATGAATTCACGTTACACTTGCAACGTACGATGCAACGGTAAGGGAGAAGAAACTCAACCAAATCCCTACGATCCCACTACAAAAAAGAAGAAGAGACAGAAAATGAGCAAAAGAAACACGAATTCCATTCCTTTCAGGCATAGACATCCCATCGTACGGGATCTATCAACGAGAAACGTGAATACGCGGTCGAGCGATCAAATAATTCCGATACTCCTGTCCACGTCAACTTTGACATCCGTGAAACGAAGAACATTGCTGCTTGTGGCTGAATTCGATCTCGTTCTAACCACTGTCGTCCGCACTCGTACACCTGTTGCGACAGAGACGAGTATCCGAAATAATGGCTGGTTCTGACACGATGCGGATAATCGGTTGGAAAGTCGTCTGGCTTGGCAACCAACGGACAACATTTGGCATCGTCGACCGTATTTGAACTGGAATTTTCGTGGTTCTTCTATTTTGTGGATGCTCGTCGAAACGTGGGCGTTTCGGATTTAATTAAAATTTAATGCGGGCAGTTTAAATTTAAAATTGGAAAATGTAACAGTAGCAATAGTATCATCTAAAATGTCAGTTAAAATGGGCCATAATCCATCACATCTAAAAATAAGATTAATCGTTGACGATAATTTATAATTTAGTTAAGAATCCGTGTGTAAAAATTAGTGCGGTTTACCGACTCCTCCAATGTGTTTTTATCTAAAAAAAAAAAAAAACCTCTTTGAATGTTTCTTCAGAACTACTCGAATGTAATCCAGAAAATCTAAGGAAGAAAAATATTTTCTCTATAAAACAACCGTATTTCAATAACGCCATCTCCATGTTCGTTGCCAAAAGCTTTAAAACAGGGGGTAAAGATACAAAGAAAAATGCATCTGCTTCGTCGAGCTCATAAAGTTCCTTTTTCTCTTCGATACGTTCCTTCTTTTTGTAAAACGAGTTTACGTCGCTGTGCGCGGCGTCGTGTGAAGGCACCTTAAAGGAAAACGGTTCGTTTCCCGTTGGCCAAGTCGGTGTGCATAATTCAAGGCTGGTCCAGTATCGATTGAGTCGCCTGCCGTTCCGTTTCCTTTCGGCTCTCCATGGAACAACCGTAGGAAAACTGGAGGAACGAGAAAGAAAAAGAGGAATAAGGTGGAGGGAGAAAGGGGAAGACGCATGAAAGATTCACGAGTGTCCTGCTGCAACGAAGTTTGCAGAGCGTGGTGGTGGTAGTGGTGGAAGGAGGGCGGAAAATTAGAGAAACACCGGGGAAAACAGCGGCAAGGCTGACTCCTTCAATCTTTTCTCAAGAATCCTTGCGTTGCCTCTTCGATGGATGTCTGTCACGATGCGTCCTTTTCTTCTCTTATTTCTACATATTTTAAATATCACCTTCCGTATCTGATTTCCATATTCCGTAGTATTATCTGTCTTTAATTGATTTTCTGTGCTCAGTATCTCAGATATTTTATCGTTCGATATTGAATGCAGTTACGAGAAAAATGATCGAAGTAGGTTTGTCAAAACGAAGAAGAATTATACGACGATAGCGAGGCTGATCATGTTTGTTCGATTCGTATTAACGTCGCGACATCTTTCAAATTACATGGTACGATATCATCGTCAAACTAAACCTAATCTTCGTGCGGCTCTTATGGCGTATACTTCAACAATTACACAGCACGTCGTGGTCCACGTAATCCAAACCTAAGTAATTCAAACAAGAGCACGATCCAAGAATTTAACGACCAAGAAATTTTCACAACTGCCCTAAAGAATCGACTTGATTGCGCTTAATCATCATAGATTCGACTGGTCCAGGATAATCGAAGCGAAAGGTCCTTCTGAGTGGTTGCCCTCCTGCATTTCGCCAGTTTCCGTTCTTCCACGTCGTTACGAGCGAAGAAAGGCCGAGGAGTATGGAATCGTAGCGCACGCGAGCGATTTCACGCGGCGACGCGTGTCACCGCGCCATAAAAGTGTCGGCTAAATTGCGAAGGAACCGAAAAGGCGTAGGACGAGAAAAGAAAATTGCCGTGAGGGTCGAGGTGGCAAAATAAAAGAGCCTAAGGACGAGATCGACCTTTTGAATTAGCCCGACCAGACATTCTGCTAATCGCGTTCAAACCTCCGCACCGACTGACCCGATCGGCGCGGTGCAATCATCCCAATTACGTTTTCCCTTCTACCGGATTTCGTTCTCGAGTTTCGTTTTGCACGAAGGAACCGTTGCCCTCTGCGATATAACATTAGTGCAGGTGTTGGAAGTTGTTTCGACCTCGGCGATGAGTCGGAGATTTGGGAGACTGGAGGATGCTTGGTTGAAAATGACGTGCTGCAAATTTCGGTTGAAATAGGGTTTGAAATTTTAATATGGGTTAAAGCGAGTTGGATGGCTGTTAACTCTGAAATACTACGATAGAATACCACCTTTTTTACGTGGTTCTGTCTTTTCGTTTTGTCTGAATGATATTTATTCGAAGGAAATTTTGATTAGTGTCTGATTAAACGAACTGCTACTGATTCGATTTGAAGAAAGTTTGTTCTCAAACGTAAGAAACAGATCAACGGTAGTAAACTTTTTCTTGAAAGTTGAAACTCCTACAAACTACCTTTGGAACTCATAAAATCACGATAGACCTGATAGTATAAAATAATCTGGAATTTAAGAAAAGGAGAGCTCTCGACGAAGATGAAAATGAAATATCTGCAATCCTCGAATCCAGCCCACCGAGCATTACCACTAATTCACGCTACCCACTTCACCGTGTACAATCAAATTACGCTGTTCATCTAACAAACATCCTGCCCATCCAAACATACAACTTCCTCTAAATAGCAAATCCTAATATGAAATGCAAATTGTACTGGACGAGGGAAAGTCGAAGTAAATTTACCTGTTCATCGATCATCCGTCAGAGTCAATGTAGTGTCAACCGTAGTTTAAACGATTCTCATTGCAGGATGGAGGTAACGAAGCGCAAAGATTAATGGACCGTCGTTGGCCAGATAAACGACAAAAGAGACGGGTGGCCGTGAATATTAGCGCGATCCTAAGCGACGCCGCAAATTATCGTCCTCATATCGGGCTGCAATTCCGCAACGAGATTCACTTTCGAGAGCGGGCCGCATTAATGGCCGCGGAATGGTCTCTACGGCTGCCATAAATTCCTCTTCCCCTCGTTCCGTGTCTAACCCTGCTCTCCTCGTTGCCAGGGTATCTGCGATTTCAGCCTGAATTCCACGTTTTGCGTCCCCCGAATAAATTTGAATTGCCCGCCAACTTTCACGACGCTTCTCCTCCAACAGCATTTAGGTTTCGATCGTTCAGACTCTCAACTACAGAGCTGAAATGATGCGGGACAGTATGTAGAGAATTACAAAGAAAGCAAATACATATAGTAGTGCTGTCTATTGCTCACCATGGAGAGCTAACGTATGGTCTTATTTGTGTGTACGTGACACTTTTGGTCGATGTTCGTGATCCGTGTTGGTTGATTGTACCAGAAATAACCAGTCAGACCAGCATTTCTCTACCTAACCATCTTCAAGTTCTCTATTATACCTCCACGTACTGATACCGCTGTAATTGCGTTTCCTTTTCCATTGCCACCTCTTTTCTTCTTTCTCTATTCTTTCCTTCTTCCGTTTCCCTTTTCGTTTCTCTTCGCTTTCCATGCCTCGTTCCTTTTACGCGTCTTCTTTCTACTCCTCCTCCAGCATTTCCCATTGCCATTCTCATTTCCTCTATCTCTTCTCTCCCCTTTGCTTCTCCTTTCATTTTCTGTCCTTTTCGACGCTCTTTCTTTCTTCACGATCGCTCACTTTGCTCTCTTGACGAGCCCCTGTTCTCCCTTTTCATCGAATAGGTGAAACGCGTGCCTGTAGCGGAAACAGGAAAAACCAGACTCTTCTGTATCATTGGATGTGGTTCACGCATCCAACCACGCCTACGAGAGATCCTTGCCCCTGGGATTCTCCCCGTGGAATTTATGTGGTTACCACGGGGGTCTGCGGTTGACAGTTTTAGAAGCCTGTTAAGGAACACCTTAGACGCCAGGCAGACGTCTCTGACACCATTGATTTACGGTGTTTTGGGATAACCCGTGGTGCTCGTCGATCGGATTCAGTATTAACGTCTATGTTTGATCTATCAGCGCTTGTACCTGATTCAGGCGTTGATTTATACGTAGATGCGGCTTGATACTCGTCGGACAACTTCCATTAAGAAGCTACGAAGCTTACAAGTTGGTGTGTTGACTTTGAATTTTAAAACACATTTCATTCTTTTTCTTCGTATTTCTAGACGAATTTACTGAGAAGAGCGAAAAGAGAATCGTACGAGCAGACAACATTACTTACAGCATTATTTCACTTTCACGGTGTACCAAATGAATAGGATTAATTTGACGAAAAATTAAAAGGAAACGAAGTCAAAGGACAGAATCGTTGCGGAATTATTTCGCTTCTACAATTCGACGAGAAGGAACGATCTAGTGGAAACTTTGCATAATTACATCAAACGAACGGAAGTCGCACGGGCCAAGGTACAAAAATATCGCGTTAACGTAAAAGTCGAAAGAATTCACAGCGGATACGTCCACGTAGATTCATGATTCATCGAATTCACCGCGTCAACGGACGCTACCATCCCTATTATGCGTTATTCCGATGCTTATTCACTGGCTGCCGCCACGTATTCGCAACATCTGACATCTTTGTGCGTTTCGTGCGTGAAATGATACAACACCTGGCGTTGACACGGCCCGGAAATTAACCAATTGTCAGAAACCCGGTGATACCGGTGCCAGGCATCACGGTGTACGCTTGTCTCGACCAAGATTATAACCCAACTATAGCGTATGACATACGTCCACTGGTATCATTGGAATTTAATTCAGAGGAATTGCTCGACAAATAAACATCGAAACTTGCCACGTTAATGATCGCTCACGCAGTACCACGGTTTTCATGATTGAAGTACCTTAGGCTTTTGCTGACCTTTAGAAAACCATAATTTCCTATATTTATTTCAATCGGTAAAAATAAATTGTACAATATCAGAAATCGAACTTTCTGCATTTTAATTACACGATCTTGCGATTTCGTAAGTATTTTTGTACGACGATAAAAGGTAAAAGATATCTTCAAATATCTTACTTTGGAATATTTTAAGCTTCCAGTTTGGAACTTTCACGATAACTAGATGGTAGTTCTTCGAATTTCGATCGTCGAAACAAAACACCAATAAAAACGTATTAACAAAAACACGGTTGAAATTGGAAAAACCATCAAGTACAAGTTAATTCGAATGTTCTCTGGTTTCGTTAGTACGCTATCTGTGCGTTTAGCGCTATAACTCAAACTCAAAGAATAGAAATTCGAGAAAGTTCCGGAAATCCAATCATTGGTCGACTAGTGTCCGAATAGAGTTGTATTATGACTAGAGTTGGAAGGAAAAATCTCACGACGAGCAGGGTGAAATCTATTATCGGTAGAATTAGCGGCGCCTGGGGGCACGTATTTCGACGACACACCCTTTGTCTATGGCTAACGATACGGGGTGGCCGGATAAGGGTTGCTCACCCTCGCAAACATCAGACTCGCGTTAGTCGTCAGAAATCAGGGGGATATCCGGTGGCAGCCGGAGAAACCAACCCAGGGGAATCCGCATGTCCCTCTGTCTCGTTTCTTCGTTTCCCTCTACGCTCTTTTTTTGTATCGAGTTTCTCAATAATTCGATCGGTGCTTTTGCTCCCCGCTTTCCACTCCTTTCGATCGCTTTGGATTTCGTTTCTTTCCGCGGCGGCAAATTCCTCCTCGTGGAAGAATAAATTCTGCAAGCCGTGACGTTTCTCTTTCGATGTATCCAAGTGAATTTTGAAATACATCGAAGGTACGACGGTATATCGTGCTTTGGGTGTTAGAGATCCAGGTCAGCCTCTATTATTTGCTGTTTATAATTATTGAGATGCGTGTAATTTTGTATGCTACACTGCATTAGCCGCATAGTAGTGACACACATATATGAGTGGGAGTATACGTGTGCGTAGCGTCTCGTAAAACAAAAGAATGCAGCTGTCTCGTACGCATGGTGGTAAAGAAGATGCTGAGACATAAAGAGTGCTGAGACGCGAGCAACGTGTATCTACGAACATCTTGTAAATCACATATTAAATAGATCTAAAACTATTTTAATATCGTTTCTACGTGTAATGCGATTATTCTCATATATTTATTTAGGCAAATAAGATTTACAATTCTCAAGAATAATTTATAAAAATCAAATCGAACGTTACATGTGTGGCTTGATGCGAAAACAGTCAATATGAAATTTTGGCAAAAAAATGAATTAAATTCGGTATTCAGTCTGTGAACAATCGTATACTCTATATAAAAAAAAGCGACAGTTTAAAATTCTATCTAGAAACGACTATAACGGCATTCGTATATGCCAACGTCGACATTTTTCATAACGCAAACTTTCTGCAAAGAATGCCAAGCGTGAGATACGAAGCACGAATAGTATAAGCTTTGATTCTCCCTTTCCGAGTTAGGAAGAAATTTTGAAACATCAAAAACTTCTGTGTCGAAAACTATTGGAACATGAATTTTTTAACGTATCATCGAGTGCTAATATCTCTTCGTAAATACTCCGTGAACACTGACGCTGGTACTTCTTGCAGCAAGCCGTAGATATAAAATATAAACGACGAAAGAAATATACCGAGAATTACGATCACTGCCATAAATATTCAGCTACCGCGCTATGTCTAGCTTTATTACTCTATGGCCGAAAAAATTATTCGAATATCGCGTTGCTCGTTATGCGAAAATACCAATCATCTATCATACTTGGTAAACAAGTATTGAATTTGTTCGCCAGTACGCTTATGAAAAATCGAATGAAAGAAACTCGAAATTCCAATGATGGTTGCAGAGTGCGAAGCACGGTAGCCCAAGAATCTCTAAATAAATCATCGATACGTAGTTTCGAGAGCGCGTGTTACCCTCAACGTCCACCTGACGCCAGGGTTGCCGAATGATTAACGACAAGCCGGCCAATTATCAAGATCGAACGTGATCGTTATCGATCGAGAGGCGAGATCGAGGGACGGTTAGGGTGGGAGGTGGTTGAAAAGGGGGGAATCAACGTGGCCCGAGGGAACCGGCGTGTATCCAATTTATGCTCTACATCGATTACGATAGCCTGCGCGCCGTGCCGGCCAACACGGATGATTATCTTAATGATTATGTAGACAACGCTCCGGCGACCGTCACGAATTAACGAGATCCAAGGGGAAAAAAGGTATTTTCAGCGATAACAAATTGGAATCGAGCTCTGGAGAAACGAATTCATAGCGTGAATGCTGTAGCCAGCGTGGATGATACAGCTTGGATTAAAAAGTTGCTGGTGATTTGTTGCGGTGTGTCGGACGTGATACGTGGAAGATGAAAGGAAAAGTGGAACTCACGAGTCGGAGGAAATTTGTATTTCAGAGGAAGCGCGAAGTGGTGCTTGGTTTGGGTAAAATTGAGGACGGTTTGAACGTGTCGGAGAATTGAAATTTGGATTGAATCGCGGAACGAAGAGATAGCTGATGATCGATTGCAGCGTATTGGGGATGATACAGAAGATTAAAGCGAAAGTGAAGCATGACTGATTAAATTTGCGAATCTTTCGGAGTTAGCTGGAAGTAGTATTTGGTTTGAGTGAGATTGGGAAGAAAAAATTGGAGTATTATTGTTTGAATTAATTTCCTGATCGAAATGCAATCGGTACGAAGTCTATATGAATATGAACTAAATCGATATGGAAAGAGTCTAACAAGACATCTTTACATTTTGAAACAAATTTCCACTCTCAATTAATAATTCCATCTCCAATTTCGTCTTTTAATCCCAGACATCACGTATCAAATTTCCAGCCGAGCAGAAGCAGCGAAAAATAAACGCACAAATCTATCAGACAGATGAGAAATCGAACCATCGATTTCCCATCTCGTTCCACTTACGAAATCTCTCTCCCGTGTATTATTAGCCGCGTATTATTTCTCCGACGTACGTGATCCGCGAATATCTCATCAGCTTTTGCCCATTAAACGGCCCTTGGCTCGTAACAAGAAGATCGGACCAATATGTTTCTATTATAATCGGGGAAAATAATTAAAAAGAAAGAAAATACATTTTCTGCACGCAATTACGGAAGCATTCTAAAGCGAAAGGATTAGTGATAAATTAACCCCTTGGCATACAACGACGTCTAGGAGACGTCATCCATCATCTCATGTGCCATTGTAGACTCTGACATCTCCGAGACGTCAAAAACCGTCTCTGGCGAACGTCGAAAATCGTGCATCGATTCTGTTTTATTTAAAATGATCTTTTATCTGCTTTATATAGCTATTTATAATACTTACGTCCTGTATTCTAAATTACCTAATTCAGCAAAACAATCGATTGTAAATTTTCGATTGAATATCACACAAGATATGCTACACAATTTGTCTCTTTCTAATTATTCGACACGCGGCGCACAGTCGCAAAGTGAGTGCTCAACTCGGCTACAGACAAAACATTGGGCACATTTTCTTGAACATATACCTTCGACTAATAACAATGAACATCCTGTAGAGAGATGTCATGTGCGAGTAAAAAATAATATAACAGATACAAGAGACAACTTGGCAGTGTAAAAAATGTTTTGAAATGTATCACACTTTATAGAATTATTAATTTATTATTTTATAACGTTGCTTAACTACTGTCCATTAACATTATATATCATCCTGATTAAATATTATACAGCAATGTAAATTTCGAAATAAAATGTTCTGTTTCTAAGTTTGCATATAATTGTTCAATTGAGCCAAATTGAATCTTCGGATGCATCAAATTCCATTTTATTTGTACGTCAGTAGGTTAATAAAATTTAACGCTACAGTGCTACGAAGAATTTAAGAAATACTTTATCACGATTTACAAACTGATAATAACGCAATGTACAACAAAACATTCGTACCAAGTAGGAAACTCTTTGATGGAACAGCCCTCGAAACAGCCGTCTGGTTGGAAGCGTTCAAACGTTCAAAGAACGCTATTGTAATAGGCGAAGAGGCCTCGAGGAAAGCCTTACGGCCAAGTGTAAAGCACTCGACTGTCACTTGCAAATCTAGTAACACCGCTAACTTTACGTAAACGTTTCTACCAACTACAAAATCTCTGTCAGATCTTCAAGAATACCGCAACTGTTCCAATGTAAATTCTCCGATCCAACGTAGCCTCGAACGTTGATAAGCAACGTTC
Organism: Bombus vancouverensis nearcticus; assembly: GCF_051014615.1. NCBI lineage: Eukaryota > Metazoa > Arthropoda > Insecta > Hymenoptera > Apidae > Bombus > Bombus vancouverensis. Next base: position 15,485,103 of record NC_134919.1, read on the forward strand.
TGGCGTATGATTTTCGACATACCGATCAGATTTTCGGCGCCGCGCTACTGTCACTTACAGCCCCGGGAATAGAAGCGACCGAAATCGCGTCCCACCCCTGAACTGGGGCGGGCTTGTGGAATTGAAATGAAATTCCGTCCCTAGGCCACAGCTCCGCTGCCGCTTGAATTATTATCGGTCGGTAATCTCGCTAAAAAGTTCACCCTCGTTGAAATATCACCATTCTTTTCGTCCCTGCAGCAACCCCCGTCGTTTCCTGTTTTCACTTTCGCTGTCTTTTCTGTGTTTATTGTATCTCAAGAGAGAACATCTTTCTAAACGTTTCTTTTTATTTCTTTTTTGTTTCATCCTTTGCTCGAACGATTAACCGAATTGTATAAATTATCGTCGCGTGAAAGCAGTTTTTACAATCGTTCAGAAAATTCTACGTAAAGTAGAGTAATCGTTGTAATAATCGGTAAGCGAAAGGAATTTTCGTTTAGCTTCCATTTCTTTAATTGTATCTGTAAAAATACGAATCCGCGTAAATATCCATAGTCCAGTCATCAAATTCAACGCGAACGTATTAATTATTTCGCATTCTCTACAGTTCTATTTTTTCTCTTTTTTTTTTTTTACGAGATTCCGCGTGTATTTAACACGTAATACGTAATCGAGCCTTGCACAAATATTTGAGTACGAGCCAACGTAAAACAGCAGCGCAAACACGAGCTAAATATCCCGAGACAACAGCATAATTCTCTTTCTTCTTGTTTGGCTTAACTCGGCATTTACACGAAATAAAGTAAAAGAAGAAAAAATAACCAACACGGAAAACCTGGTTAAGCTCGCCAGAGCTGCTCGTCACGAGAAATTCCCGAAAGCGTTCGAATTATTTTTTATCCGTAGCCGGAGAGGAAATTCCCGGACGCTGGTCGATCGACCGTGGTGTGAAAAACGACGTAAAAAAAGAGGATCGATTCGATACGGAAGAGCTCGCGGTACGATAACGAGTCGAGTTATTCTTTCACCGGCGCGTACGCGTATCGTTGCGCTGTTGACGCGAATGAAATTTCCATTTTTTCCCATCGTTTCAGCAACCCCGGAAATGTCCAACGTGTCTGCTCGCCTCGTCCCTTTCATCCTCCCGTTGCTCCTCGCTTCGCGATCAACTATCTCTGTTCCGTGTGCGTAACTCGATTTTTGCGACCAGCGGAAGCACCGGTAATATCGTAGATTAACGACGAGTGAAGCTTGAATTTTCGTGCAGTAGCAATTGATCTCGCGAGAGCACCGTGTTTGATAATTTCGCTAATATTGTGGAGAAATTCAAGCGATATTTTGTTTGACGATATAGCATACGCTTTTATACGAAGTTGCTTTATTTCGAATTATTGCATTCATATGGAATTTTATGTAACTGCCTGACAGCAATTAAATTATGTAATTCCACTGGAATTACATGATTTCCAGTTAATTGGCTTGAATTCAGATACGTTGATATACATATGTATGTATGTTGACGTGAATTGCAATGAGCTGGAAATTTATGTAACGAAAATTTATGTAAACGAGTTAATTTAAACTGACGTAAATTTGAAGAAAGTGATACGAGTACGAACGAAACGATATTTCAACAAATTCGATTGAATCTATCGGTATGTTATTGCTATCTGATGCTCGTCACAATAAGCATAACAGAATTTTGTGGATGTCGAATATATGAAATATTTCTCTTTTATATTTATTTATTAAATATTAATAAATTATATATTTGTGAAATAAATATTTTCTATTCCCTAAATATTTCCCAATATTTCTCTTTGATGCAAATATTCTTAAGGTGAATATTTTTATATTTTGTAGATATTTATTTTCTAATATTTTTCTTTTCTCTAAATAATTTAAAATAAATATTCTTCTATTTTCTATTTTCTAAACATATGCAAGTTTAATTGCTTTCTGATCATTTCTAAAGAAAATTTCTTTCTCGCCAATCTATGAAATAATAAGCTTCGCGTATCGATTATTCCCAACTCTATAATTACGAACAACACGAGTGAACCTCGCTACCGTAGGATTTATCGCGGAACTCACTGTACTTGGGGAAGCTCGGCAACTTTCCGGTAAACGACCAGATGGGTATCTTGATAGATTATACAAGTTTCTTATGAATGGTCGGCGACTTTTGAAGTTGCGACGAAATTGGGAACAAGAGGCCCTTTCAGATTGCTCGGATATAATGCCAGGAATCTTTTTGTGATTAACATCCTCTGTGATTAATTAATGCCAAGTTCGAGAAATCGCGAGTAAACCAATTACGTCTAACAATATGTTGATATTCGAATAGACTGCGGATATTTATTTATTTATGGAGAATTGAAATGTGCGAAAACATAGAAAATACGCGCAATATGCAAAACCATGTGAAAAATTCAAACTATTCGTTATAATATTTAGCATTTAGCGTAATAAATTCCTATATGGAGGTTACGCTTTTTCAAAAGTATAACTTGAAATTAAATAAATAAGTTAACATTGAAAGAATTAGTCGATATTCGAAGAATGGCGAACCAACAATTTAAGAAAAATGGACCTCTGATCTTAATCTTTAAAAAATCGGATAAATTTATATTTAGGTTTCTTCGCGTTGATAAAAATACGAATTAACACAGACACTTGCGTTATCCAGCGGTGACCAATTTCTTTCAGACTCGTCTAAAATTATTAGCTACTAAATACCAATATATTTTTAACGAAATTTTATTATATTTTCTACAGCTAGTTAAAACTTAGACACATCAAATTTTATTCGATACATCACAATTGAACCTCGTACGGAAGATTCGCTCGCAAACCGACGTATAAATTAATAAACGGTCTGTCCTTGCTGTCCACTTTTCAACGAGCAATCCGTTTCCTCTAATTTAAACAGTTTCACGGGTAGAATTTCCAAGACGGAAACCCGTCGCATCAATCTTCATCTCAAGCTCGTTTCTGCAACTCGTTCGAAATAAAGAAAAACGGAAAGATTGAAGAACGAAAAAGCTGAATCGGCGGAGCTCGTGCGGAAAATCGAACGAGCAACAAGCAGAACAATAAGTACGTGCGAAATTAGAGTTTTCACCGAGCAAATAGCGCAATTCGTGGCATGTGTCAGGGATCAACGTCATAATATTATGCGTAATCGTTTTTGGCTGCCATCTGCCCGTCGTTTGTTCCTTCCAGCAAGTTTTCTAATATTCCGTGGAATAATAAGCGGCCCTCTTTTCTCTTGCAGTGGCTATTTAAAATAAATATCACGGCGGTTTTTCTAAAGCAAATTTTTATTAAAATTTGTCACCTTGTGAAATTTTCTGGATAGGATTATCAAGGTATTTCTTATTAAAATAACTCGATAAAGACTTGAACAAAATTTTGAAGTTACACGACATTGCATATTGCTACACAATATTTTCATTTCGCTTTTATTATTTTATTTTGCTCCGCAATATTTTAATCAATGATTTGAAAAATTCACAGTATTTTAATCAATTATTTTAGACATCTGAAGTATCTTATTTACACAACTCTTGTGTTAAATTATCTGTCAAGAGGTCGTTTATACTGGCGTGTAAAGTTGAAAGGGAAACCGAAGATATAAACAGTTTATATTTCGGACGTATGCGAAATCGATGCTCGCTCGTTAAATATTAAAAGTCATTTTTCTCGGAACCACCTGCTGACCAGATAGGTACGCGCTTACTTGAATTAACACGACAGTACAGCGAGCTGTAACTATAAATTAATGGAAGAAAAATGACAAGGAAAAAAGGAAGGTTAGAAAGAGTATGAGATTCGCGTAGCGGACTTAAATAATTCACAGATAAGGTGATTAAATATGAAAGAAATATTCAAGCAATTCCAGCATCACCTGACCAACATTCTAGCGATAATTCAACAAGGCGATATAAATCGAGGCCGCGCAATAATGTCGAAAGTTAGGCGCGTGTTTAATCCAACGGGGTGGTCGTTATACTCAGTGTCCCATATAGCATCGTGGATATTGTAAGCGAAATCGTCCATAGATCATTGTGGAGCCCTTACGATATGGAAATTATTCTGCGTATAAGCGACCAGTACGGAGGCGTCGCGTCAAGATTTCCATCGTAAATTATGGGAATTCACGATTTAACCGCGGTCACGCGAAGGGGTTGTTGTCACCCCCTTTGAGAATCTACAGTACGTTGATTATAGTGTTCCTCGAATATCTTAGACGAAGTTAAAAGTGATTAATTTCTCATGAGATTTCGTATCGTATTTAATAATATATCGTATTATATGTAATAATTTTAATATCATGATAACGACGATCTTCATAACGTTTCATATTATTGGATACTGGTGTTTGCTGTTGTTTGTATTTCTCGAAAATAATTGGCATTTTTTCTTTACTTAAAGAGATATATATTTTTGTCATACTCGTTCGAACGAATTAATCAAATCGATCAAAGCGTAGATCGCTTTAGGAATAGAAATTTCACGAAGAAAATGATAAATTTGCGTTATTTACGAAGTAGATTAGTTCCATAACTATTAAGATAATACTGTGTGCTGGATGTGTGTACCTATTTAAATCATCTCGTTATTATTCCATCCTCTTAGAATTTGCCATTCGTATTCTGAATAAATTCCCCTCTGATAATCCACAAAATCACGACTAATACTAATTCGAATTTAATTTAATTTCATAGCGATAAAATTATCATTTCTTCCGGAAAAATGTCAGAAGACCAAAGTTCCTTTTTATTTGAGAAACGTTTTACGACCGCGTAACGAGAGTACCCAGAGGCGTGTACACGGTCTATCGAATCGATCGCCTTCAATAGCCCTGCTCTTGACCTCGAACAAGACGAGGGCGAAAGAGAGGAGAAGGAAGAAACGAAGTAAGAAGAAGAAGTAAGTACTCACCGCTCGTAGGAATTCGGGGTCGTGCAGAGCTCGCTCAGCATGCAGTCCAAATCGGTCGCCAGGGAATTAAGCAGCTGAAAGAGAAGCAAAAGGGGTTAGACTCGTCGGTGCACACCTCGTCTCGCAGCGCTACATCAATCGCTTTTTACTCTTTAATGAATACGCAGCCGGTGTTCCGCTGCTGAACACCATCGCTCTGTATATTTTTAATGAAAATTCGAACTCGAGTACAAACTCGTTCGAACGTACTGCGGATGCTTAGCAAGAGTTACAAAAGGGTGAAACGAAAATAAAAGTGGCGTAGAGGGTTGAAGAGGGAGTTCGCAATTGATTGACGTATGTCGGAACTGGTTGGACTAATTGATCGTGATTTACAGCGAATTGAAAGTAAAATAAAATTGGAAGTAACATAGCGTGTATTTTAATGATAATTTGGAAATAAGAGCGGCGAATAAGATTTGCAGAGAAAGAACTGGATTTGGTCGAGACGTGTCGAAATGAGTTAGAGTAATCGATAGTGATATAAAACAAGTCTGGAATAAAATAGCGTGAATCGTAGTAACGTGTCTATCATTGAAAAGAATTAACGTGTAACATAAATCTTTCTGGCAATCGTCAATTTTACCAAGTGACACGAATTGCAATGCCGAAAGATGATAACTCGTAACTAAATGTTAATTCTTTAACATAGCACACATGGAAAGCGATATCCTTATATTGTATCAAGAAATCACTAAAACATGTACATAGATCACTAAATCTCGAGCGGTATAAATTAAATTTAATTACGGATTAAAGTAAATTGGTTATAATGAAGTCACAGGAAATTGATAATATACGGATGGTAGATGCTGGCTATTTGCAATCACGTTAATCCTTAATTGAAGCCATGTTACAGCGAAACCGCGTCGTAAAATCGCTCCTAAACGCGTACCCTCAGCGAGACCTGCTGTTGCTCCGCGATAACACAATTCATGCAGGAACCGCGAGAACACCGTAATCGAACACAGATCGTTTCCGCTTCCGGGCGTCGTGCTACGTTACGCGATAATTCGCGTCTACTAACGTCGATGTTTACGCTGAGATTACGTGTTATTTTCTACTTTCGTTGAAATTACAAAAGGAAATGGAATATTTATACGATGTATTGGCGAAAGGGAATTTTTAATATCGTTCGTCGGGTAAAGAGCAAAATCTATACTATGCTTCATTCCGCTTAAGAACTCGTAAAAAATCAAATAATCCACGAAGGGATCATCGAATTCTATAGAAGTTACACAGAAAGTATTAGCAAATTCTTTGCGAAAAGAACGATAGGTTTGATAAAAAAAAGAAAACAAATACAGAAAAGAATAGACGGAAAAATGTTGAGAGCATCGTGGAAGAAATGAAGTTTGCGCGAACACAGGACACAGCCGTTTGTGCGTGTACAACGAATGCCTGGTGTATTTGCATTGCATCATGGAATCGGAGTCCGGAAAATTAGAAGGTTTCCATTCGGAGGCACTTTCGCAAAGTCAATATTGAACATGGAGAAGACGTCCGATAAAGTTTCGTGGCGCGTCGCAGGGAACACGAGCCACCAAATTTAAGGGGGGTGACGGACATAAAACGCAAAATTCTTTGCCCTCGTTGGGGGTAAAATCGTTATATACTGTATCAGTGATCGGTTTCCAATTTCTCCCACGTTTTTTCGAAAGCAATTACGGAATCTCTGCCATTATTGCCTCTCTATTTATCTTAAAAGGCGGTAGTTGGTGGTTGCAACACGTTTTATTATCGTTTGTAAATCTTTATAAGAAAAGTAACAATATCGTTTGACTTTTGCTTTATATACAAGAATATTTGAGAATGTTTAAAAAAGAAAAAAAGAGAGAGAGAGAAGAGAGAAAGAGATGAAAGAAATTATAGCAGAATATTTAAAATACCACCCTTCTATCCCTCCACTAAAAAAATAAAAACAAAGCGAGAATAATTTATACATCAAGACGAAAAATATAAAAGATACCACACCCTATCAAAGGGGTGAAAAGGCGGTAGTTGGTGGTTGCAACACGTTTTATTATCGTTTGTAAATCTTTATAAGAAAAGTAACAATATCGTTTGACTTTTGCTTTATATACAAGAATATTTGAGAATGTTTAAAAAAGAAAAAAATAGCGAGAGAGAAGAGAGAAAGAGATGAAAGAAATTATAGCAGAATATTTAAAATACCACCCTTCTTTCCCTCCATTAAAAAAATAAAAACAAAGCGAGAATAATTTATACATCAAGACGAAAAATATAAAAGATACCACACCCTATCAAAGGGGTGAACGCTAATTAAATACGTAAATAGACGAACATAATTATCTCTGAAACTCGATTTCACGGGCAACCAGCCTCTTCCTCGATGCTATCATCTACCAACACGATCACTGTAATTTATGACCAACTGCAATTTTCGTTTATGAAAAAAACGTAGCCTGTTTGAAGGGGTTGTTACTTTAGTCGAGAGGGGATTTTTCTAATAAACTAACCTCCCTTTTCTCGTTTCGAGGGCACAACAGGCCTTTCTATGGCGAACTCACACTTTTTCCTCTACCTATCTTTGTGTGTATTTGGTTGGTGAATGTGTAAGCTCATGGAGCCAGAACTTTTATCACGCGATCTCAGAGAGTAATACGAAATTATACAATGATAGAGAATCACGATGTTCCATCAATTGAGAAATTGTCTTTTTGCATCGAATAAAATCGTATTAATTTAAAAATCATATTTTTAAAATAATAATGATTTTCATTTCACAATAATGTAATTTTCTTATTATTTAATATACGATGCAGTGTTTTACCACTTTTTGATAAATTTTTAGTGCTTGATATTTTTCATCTGCTACAGAAAACCACCTATACACACTTCTTTGTTTCTGATATAAAACAGAGACCAACGACATTTATTTCTTTTTGCGTTTTACTTTTCACGATAAATCGCTAAAAACGCTGCACCTTGAGCTTCGACTATTAGAAAGAAAAAGATAAAAACCACAAAGTGTTAAGCTTCTCTTAAACAACTCTCTAAAAAAGACGCTTTTCCGCCCTAATAAATATTTCCTAAAAAACGATAGTCCTCTTCTATCCCCTTTAAGCGGAAGATGATTTTCAACTCCACTTCGACCTCAAAATTAAATCTCCTTTTGATACGATATACTGACTCTTCGATTCACAAATGGAATTATTCATAGGTCTTTCTCATATTTGAAGTCGATCCGCTGACTGATCCGAGAATGAAAGCGAACTTACCTCGCCACATTATTTATGCAATTCGGCTCGAACCACTCTGTCGACGTTGACACGACATTGCACAATAGCCGAGCGCGATTAAAGCCCTGTCGTGTGGTGAATGGAGGTTCCGAGTGGCGAAAGGGGTAGCTAGCTAGCCAAGTGGCAATCACGAGTTACCCTTTTATTTTTCCATCGCGTGCATTATAATTCAGGCACAACGAGCCGACTTTCTTTCATTTTCTTTCACGTCGAGGGGCTCTGGTCGATCGAGGAAATTCAGAATTCGAATGATACTTGTTTGAAGTGTACTTGCGAGTAGAATATTCTTTTTTATCTTCTTTTATTTTTGTCGTTTTTATTTTTATCGTTGTCACTATATTTGAGATTGGTGTCAAGCTACATAATTGATACATATTGATTGAGAATTCAGTATTGTACTATTAAAATAAGGAGTTGGTACGAGTCGTTGGATCTTAAGAACATTTGCCTTGGTAGAACATTGAATTTATATCATTAAATGACCGAGGGTTGTAACGAAACGTTTGATACCAGAGCTGTCACAAGTAGAACGAAGCTGATGTCGCGTAGCCACAAGCTAGGGGTTGTTAGAGCAAAGTAGAACGGGAGTCGATGCGACTTAAGCTGACTAGGAGTAGGCTGAAACAACCTAAAGAGCTTTGAAGCGTATTACAGCGTACATTCGCATGACTTAGAGAACAACTTGTTAACAGATTAACCGATGTAATTCTCAACATTCTCCAACATCAATATTCATCGTTATAAGCTTACAAGTATTTATAAGCTAGTAAATCCAAAGTATCAGGCAAAGTAAATTATCCAATTATCAACCATTACTTTAAATTACATAAAGCTAAATAAATTACGTACTAGATAACAATTAACGATTATTTCGAAATCTATAGGAAGAAATAGAGTAGAAAAATAAGCATAATTTCGGAATATTTCGTACTTAACGTCAAACTTCATCGAAATAACGAGTTACAGAGTCGAGTACGATGCATCGTTTCAAGTGGAATTTAAATATCATCAAAACCCTCGCTGAACACGCGACCTTAAAGGGTCATCCTGAGAATGTAATTGCAATTCACCCCAGCCACAACCCCGCGATCTGTCGATACGTGTATCGAGTTCCCCTGTGACACGGGTACATCATCCCCCGTGCCAGAAATCTCAGACTATTTCTGAAATTTTCATACCCGTCCGCCTCAGTGAGACTCGATTGACAGATAACAAGATACGTCGTTGTCTTTTGAAAATTCGTGTCCTCTCCTATACCATCGCTGTCCGATTCCATCATTTTGTTGCACGTCGGTCGAATATCAAGAGTTTGAAGTGTAATTCTGTTTACAGATGGCTTGTGAATATTCTTTGTCCTTTGTTAATCAGTTTTAAGTTAACTTTTCCTTTAACCGTGGGCTTTTCGTATTTTTAGACTATTTTTGATGTTTTTAAAAGAGCTCGTGAACGTTCTTCATTGTTTCCATCGGGTTACATTTATTTTCCAAATTGTGATATTTGGTATTTTTGGATTATATCGTAGATTTTCCCTTATGATTCACGATTCATTTATATTTGACATAAAGGATATAACCTAACAAACACGAAGATGGTACTCCTCTGGGGGTAGCCACCCACATGATAATCAAACAGCTAAAAAATTCTACCAAATGTCCAAATTGGACAAATTGTGAATGTGAAATATTAAATAAAAACAAAAATTTATATTTGATCTAATATTTGATAAGATTATGAGTTTACGTTGAAAAATATCTTTTCTAAACTAATTAACGTTGATTTTACTTTAAAAATAATATCCAGTTAACATTCCAAATCCAAAAATTCTCTTCAAATCTGGGAATTCTTTTCAAATAAATCTAAATATCGCTTCGAATTTACCAATTCTCGGCTGAAAGTAACAAATAGGTAATATTAACGGTGAAAACGTGATTTTCGTGGAATACGGACGCTTTTAGCGCGACGGAAGCAAGAGACGCATAACCGTGTGCCTTCGATTCGCGAATATTTGGCTTGCACACGGATCCTCGTGTGTATTCGGGGTGAGTCATGCGAGCAACGAAGCATGGAACCCCATAGGACGCCGGTTAGATATTCCGGCTGTCGAAGCTTTGCTCACAAAGCCGATGGAAATCGATGGATTCGCCAAAGCAACGGAAACCCTTCGTCGATCTTTCTCGCTAGAAATCCGATGGAACCCGTAGAAATGATCGACGTCTCGTTCGATGAACTTTCATTGAACTCTCTACCATACCGCACGATTATTTCCAAAATAATCCAATTTTTATAATTCGCTCGCCACGTGCATATTAATCGATTGTCAGATTCTCTTGCAATCTAAAAAGCTCAGTGAAATTCTACTCGAATTATACTTCAACTTTACTCAAATCGTGTAGAGAGAATCTATTCGCGTTGAAAATTTTGTAGGAATTTATAGAATATCAGCAGATAGTTACAAATGATTTTCACATATTAAATAATATTTACAAGTTCTTATACGAAAACAAAAAATAGAAGAGGAGAGTAATTCAAAGAAAAAGCAATCGCAATATACAATTTGTAGTCCTCCTCTCAGTCCAATACACATAGGAAATCGATCGACTAGAATTGATTTTGATATTAAGCGATACATATTTATAAGATTTCATACAGCAACGAGAAACACAAGAAAAGAATAACTCAAGCAGAAACCACTCGTAATAAGTATAATTTACAATCCTCCTCCTAACCCGATACACACAGAAAACCAATCAACTGAAATTACCAATTAAGACAACAAGAGACACCCTCGAATTAAACAGATCGATACATTTCATCAACTCATTTGTCCCAAACTCCAGATGCATCTTCTATATTCTAGGAAAAAAAAAGGAAAAAAATATGCATTTAAATAACAAACCGAAGAACCTCGTGCGATGACAAAGGATCGGAAAAACACGCGGATGAATGCATAAATAACACCGACACCCTTCCGGTCCATTGTCATTCAGAACGCTGTCTTGCGCACTATCTTAAATGAAGATAGCGCGGCTTACAATGCAAAAAAGGTGGACCTGACGCTTGAATCTCGATCTTGGTCACGGACGTGGGGACCCCGAAAATCGTTGCTGCATTTTTCATGGGGCACACCGAGAGAAGAAAAACCGCGAATAAGAGAACACCAGTGTACGTAACTCGGCCACGGTCGTACCAGGGGTGCAAGGGGGGCAGAAAAGTAGCGGCTTATTCTCGCCTTGAAAATAGATGGAAATAGATTGACACCGTTTCGTTGCTGCTTCTTTTTATACCTGTGATGGGGTTTATTAAAAATTGCAAACGTGTCAGGGTCGCAGAAACTTCGCTCAAAGACCATGTTATGATTCTTTTGGATATGAATTCACGATTCTGGGGCAAGTAAACTCGGGCCACTTTCTTGCTTGTTAATTTCCATTTTCTGACTCTTCGCTGTATCATTTGGGTTAGTTTTAGCTTCAGTTTGCTTGGGTTCAGTCAGTTTGGGTTACAGTTGACAAGTAAACTTTCTTCACTTTATGCAAATTCTCGCACGAGCTTCTATTTTGGAAATTTTCGTAGCTTAATTCCGATTACGTTCGAATTAAATTTAGGTTTGCATCGACGAGGAAACTCCTTCAACTCTATGCTTTAACAATTTCTATTTGTTAATTATTCGTTGCTTCGTTCAGATTAGATTGGAAATAAGATTGGATCGATAAACTTCGTCGCCTTTGTATCTTCGTATTAATTTTCATTTCCAAATGCTTCGTTAATTGACTTTGTCTCCCAGTTGTCTCCAAATTACTTGTTAAATTTCTCAAGTAGATTGCTGGAATTTTTCACTCTTTTCTTAATTTCGACTTTTTAACTTCTTGCTAAAGTTTCTACGCTGGTTAGCTGGATCTCGAAGGAAAGTTAGCTATGCACGTCGGGTCTATATGACCTGAGAAGATATGACGCGAGTCAGAGCAAGTTAGACCATTCGGGAGCAACTTCTCAGAAACTATAGTCATTCGAAGCAGTTGAAGACGAATTAGAGTGGACAGGAACATTAGCTACCATACACTGAATCGGGCTTTGGTCTAATTTAGAGCTACTTGAAATAGAACTTGCCCAAATAGAGAAACTTCCTATCGACTCGCGCCACTCCGAAACATACGAATACCGATATTCGCGATCACAAATATGTAGAAATATTTCATAGAAATTTGTAAAAACATTCGCGAGCCGCTGTATAGAAGTACATAAACATATAGAACTCGAATCTTCTACCAATTCTTTCCTCCACCAGTTCTCCATCTCCATGATTAGATCATAGCGTTCGTGTTCCCAGGCTAAGACGTTCCCTGTCGACGATCTCCTTTCCTCGCTTTCCCCTTCCAACTGGTAACAACTTACGATCATCGAGAGATTCTCGAGCGAATTCTCGGATGTATGCGTTCGAGACAACGCGACCCACACGGGGTCCCTAATAACCGTAACGCGTGGAAACTCTGCGGGGCTCCCGGCGCGATCGTTAAACTGCGAACACGATGGCTGGCCTCGCGGCGCGAGCAGGCTTGCCAATTCCCCTTCGCGTCGCGGAACTCGCAGAAGAAGAGCAAACGCGACACGACGACGGCTCGAATTAAAATGGTCCGCTGAAACTCATTCCCCGAATTAAACGGATTAGATCCAATCAGCACCGGCCGCTGTCGTCGACGTCGTGCAACACGTTGTACCGTTGTCGTGGCGTTTCATTCGATTCCGGTCTTTGTTTAATTAAATTCATCGAGTACGCCCGGAATAACGCGAAACTTTCCACGAAAGCTCGCAACTTTCGTACTACGTAAGCGTGGCCGTGTGTTTACAACGTATGAATAGACTTTGTTTGATTTACGTCTGGTGGCATTTTGACGAAACCGGATTTTGTTGCCTTTGCAGGATTTAGACTGTTCGAGCCTCGTATCTTGTAGTCGAATAGGTTAACGAAGTTCGGCTCTTTCGAATGCATATTATCGCTCGGAATATTTGAACATTTCGATTCGTGCGAATGGGTTTCGCGATTTACGCGAGAAGGTTCGTTCGTTGGACGATAGAACAAGTTTGTCGATGTACAAGAGCTGGAAAGTACGGCGGTGTCTCAGGTGTGACGCGTGACAAGGTGTAGAAATCGAGATACCATTGCGCGAAGAAAAGAGAAGAAAATGGATCAATAGGAAAGTACATAGAAGAGTTTGAACGACGTTGTTAATAAGAAAATTCGCGAATAATTATCGCGCTACGGTGTCAAACTAATTTTATAATCTTAACTTTTAAAAGCTTCGATCTGAATTTTTATACTGGAAGGTTTGAGTTGAAATTTTTCTGTTCGAAAGTGCGAATCATAATTTTTATATTTGTCAATCTTAAATTCGAACATTTGCGTATCCAAGCATTCGAATAGCAAGCAAAAACGCTTATCTTTTCTCTAGAATACTCTGCTCTAGATAACGCATTCGAATGATTCACGTTTAATGGATCGAAGCTATCGCTAGCGAACTCTGCGTGCCTACCCGGTAGAAGCAAGCAAAGCAGAACACAGTCATTCAGATCACCGCTCGAGATAGCCGACGATGTATGTCTTACGTCCAATGGTCTGTTAGCTTGCATAACGCACCCATACACATAGATTACTTCATATTTTATTCTGTCCATACGCTGCCTGCCACGGCGTGGATACGCGGGACAAAGAATTTGGGAAGCCCATATACGATCGCTGTCCCAGGTCCCAGAGGAATTGCCTAACTTCGTACAGGGAACTCGAGAATATACTGCGTAGCAGTATTCTGTTATGTAGTCGATTAATCAACGATCCATCAACTGTAGGATCAATGTCCTGACTTCGGAGGGTTGTCACGCGATGGGGTTAACCCTATTTCCTTCGTTCCTAGTTAGCTTAACGATGAATTATGATTTTTCTGTTCCGATGCGATCATTAGAACTAATTACTGACAGGAAGATTGCGAACTAATGCGAAACATTGAACTATGTTATAGTTGTATGATATAGCAATTACATCGTGTAACAAAGTCGTTCATTCTTCAGTTTATTTCGGAGATTAACGTGAAAGCCTCGCTAATATTACGATAAATAAACACGTGACGAGTAGTATAAATAAATATTCTTCTTCTTCTATTAGGCTGTCCGAAAAGCTTCTTTCGTTCGATAATAGATGATAATAGATGAACGACAATTTCTGTTTTATATTATTTTATCGAATTAGGTATGATCCATTTCGTTCTATTTCTATTATTATGTTCGTGCGTAATTCAATAAACAAATATAAAACAGGATATTGTGCGTCTATTATTTCCTTATAAAACGAAAGAAACTTTTCGGACCACCTAATATAATTTATTGGTGGTATCAATACCACCTAGTGACAAAATCCGCAATCACTTAGTTGTCAATAAAATAAAATACGACTAAATAGATCAATCGTGCTCGTTCAATTTCTACTCAAAATTTTCCCGAGGGAAACTGAATCCGCAATCGTATTCGCATGTAACGCGCTGTAGTTGCTTGTTTTCGCCCCGTGTTTATATCAGCTCGTAGCCACTAGTAAAGAGAGTACGACAACGATTAGGTAGCACAAACGACAATTAAGCGGGTCCTGGTGTTGGCTGCTCGTTATCGTAATAGACGATGCACGCACATAGTCCAACCCGTGCAAATAAACGTAGAACACGCGCGTCCGGTTGACGACTCTTGTCGCCGCAAAAGTCGAATGTTCGGCGCGCCGCTGAGAAGATTCGTTTAATAAGGACACGACGAACCGGAAGCGGATCGTTTATAGGGTGTCTCGAATGGAAGAGATCGAAGGTCAACCAAGAGGATTTCAGAGGGTAGAAACAGGGATCGAGATGATTCTTCGGTTTGGAATTTTTTTCTTAATCTTCGTGTGTCGTGTCGTACGTTCTACCGAAAAAAGATGAAATATGGGGTAGCGAGAAATGGTAAGAGGTAATATCACGATAGAATAGAATTCACAGGGTGTCCGTAATCTTTCTCGTTCTTTGAAACTGTACGAAATGCTGAATTATTGAATACCGAAATCAATGGAATTTGAATGAAATTTGAAATTGAAATTTTATACGCAAAGATAGCATAACCAACGCGATCCCTCTTTTTCCTGTTCTTTCGACAAAAAGTATCGACCCACCTATTCCACGTGACCCAAAGCAAAGAAAAAGAACGCCATACAGTTCAAACGATAGAAATCACGAGACGAACCGACCCTATCCCTCTGCTGAAATCAAACCCTCAGGCTCCAAGCACGATGAAATCTTGAAACAAAACGCTACTTTTTCTATCACAATCTGATCGAAGCAAGATAGACAGCCCCTGTCGAGCGCCCGACTCAAAAATACCCTATGATTGCCCACCTGCGATTCGAAACTATCGGTACACACGGTGTGCAACGACAGCTGCACTCGATCGGCAATGTTACGTGCTTCTCGTGGCCACCATTTATTTGCCAGCCTCTGTGTGTCCACGAACACACGACACCAAGGATGATAAGACAACCAGAGAATGAAAAAGAGAAGAAGATGAAGAGTATATTCCCGAGTGTACATATATTATACAGTAACGTACACGCGTGTCTTCGTACGCCAGTGCAGCGCGAGTAACGAAGACGCAGCTGCGAGGAAAGAAACAGACTTCAGAGAAGGTGAATCTATGAGCTGTACGAGATCCAGCGCGCGTGACGAGAATCTCGATTATCGAGGAATTGATCCTGAACGATGCTGGTTACGGACGTTTAACTCTGCGGTGGAGGTACTAATTTTGTCTATGATCGTGAAAAAATAGCGGGAGAGCCGATTTAAAAGAAATAAATAAAGTTCGAACAAAGTGAAATTCGGATAAGACACGATATTGTGCGCGTTAATCAAATAGAAAGTCGGGGTACGCGATGAAGTCTCAACATCTTGGCTTTTATAAGAGAACTTGTTTTCTGATGTTTCACTTTTATTCAAGTTGTGTGGATAAGGTTTGATATCGTGTGTTAATTGAAGAGGAAGTCTCGACATCTTGGCATTTATAAGAAAACTTGATTTTTGTGTTTCACTTTTATTCAAGTTGTGTGGATAAGGTTTGATATCGTGTGTTAATTGAAGAGGAAGTCTCGACATCTTGGCTTTTATAAGAAAACTTGATTTTTGTGTTTCATTTTTATTCAACTTGTGTGGATAAAGTTTGATATCGTGTGTATTAATTGAAGAGGAAGTTATGACAAGTGATCAAACCTTGAGATCTTATTGTCGGTCTAGTTGCTGGCAAAATCTTCGTCGCTTATGTCATTCTTACGACTAATTTCTAGCAAATACTTCGTCACGTTTTCCATGTAATCAAACACGCTGCGTTCATTCGTATCGAATTTTCTGCAAGCCATCGTGCGTACCCCTTTTTTTTCACAGAATCAGATTAAACAGCAGTTCTTCGTTTTTCACGCGATTCTATTTTATTCCATTCCACGTTCAATTATTTTTCAAGCATGCAGTGACATCGCAATTGCTTTAACTCACGCTAGTTTCATTTACGGACGACAGATACAAAGAACAAACTTTATATCTGTATTTTCCACAATTCAAATTCCAATTTTAATACGAAACGATCTAGCCTCGGTAATCGTTTAATTATTATCAGCGTCTGCTGTAAAGTGGATATCGCTAGAAAAATAGTAAACGTGAGGCGATAACGTACGTTGATTCATCGATAGCGTATCAAACTTTATCACTCATTTCAGAATATATCTGAAAATTAAAATAATTATTCCCCATTTCCAAACACAGGTATTCCCAATTTTTTGATATTTCCGCAAGTTCAGAAGTTCGAATGACTAAAATTGAAAAATAAAGGCAAGAGGTGATATCTGAATACATTTTGTTTCACTAACGAACTTGTGGAAATATTTCTTGAAAGGAAGACATTTCTTGCAATTAAAAAAGGGACATTAATTATATATATAATTATATTATATTTAATAATTATATACATATGGATAAAAAGAAAGAAACTGATTTATTTGCTCTAACTAAGCTACGTGATATTAAAAGAAAATTAATAGCAATATTAAATTAATTTTTCTCAAATTATATTTCATAATCAAATCCGATGTAAATATTAATCTTCTTATATCGGACGATAGAATGTGACATATACATATATGGATAAAAAGAAATGAAAAACTGAATACAAAGTTATCATCAGTCTGGCGTTTGAGAGGCTCGTTTATCCTGCACAGGAAATTAAACAGTATTTCATGCAGATTTATCAACCATGCATAAACATGCATATCCGATCGTTACACGATTAACACAAAATGAAAACCATCGTACGCGATATACTGTCATAAGCATAACAGGATTAAAATCGTAGAAACCGCAACTTAGCAGATGTATTAGGTTGTCCGAAAAGTTTCTTTCGTTTTATAAGCTGATAATAGACGAACAACAATTTCTGTTTTATATTATTCTATTGACTTAGGTATGGCCCATTTCGTTCTATTACTATTATTACGCCCAATTATTATAATTCAATAAATTAATATAAAACAAAAGACATTGCGCGTCTATTATTTCCTTATAAAACGAAAGAAACATTTCGGTCAACCTAATAATTTTCAGCCGCCACCTCCCAAAAGGAATTCTGACCAAAAACCGAGTCGGTGGACAGATCAATCGTCGCGGATCGATCGAAAACGTTTATTCGTGGATTTTCAACGATGTAACTGGAAACTATCCTCGATCGGGCTAGTTGAACGCTGTTCTCGTTATCATCTTCGTTATCGGAATCGGTTGCACGCACACGTTTCCAACGATCGATCCCAAGCCGACGAAATTGCCGTGTTTTCCAGCTCTGCCGGCATGCGTTCACAACCGACGGAATTAATTAATCGCGCCTGGGGCTATTCGTGGCCGGGAAAAGAATTAATCGGCCGACTACCGGCTGAAATACGAGGGGATGGAAAAATTGTTGACGCGATGCTCGATTTGATGGCGATATTTGCTCGGAATGATGCACGCGCGAAACGGTTGTTAGTGTTAAGCCGCCTCTCTCCACCACGATTTTTCACCATCTCCGATTTAATCCCGTATCTCGTTCCGTTCTACCGTGTCGATTATGGTTTCAACCGAGGGCCGGTTCGTTTGTAATAGTTACGCCTTGTGGCCTTTTTTCGTAGAACAGCGATGCGACAGAAGATTAATTGATTTTAAACGAAGGGAATTTTTATTCTACATGGAGAACGAATTTCGGACATCGTAGCTGTTGTAAGATGAATTGTAAAGGTTCCGGTGTACGAGTTAATATTTTTAATTAAGAAATTTTGCTTACGGATAACCATTACAAATGATTAAAATTGTTTTCATTGCCAGTAGTTGTTATCGAGGGAAATTTAATTTTGGTTATCAGTAACCGGTTATAAATAGCCAGGAATTTTGTTTGGTTACCAGTAACCATTATCGATGACCCGAATTTTATTTTGGTTACCGATAATCATTATCGACGGCTAAAGTTTTTCCTGTAGTTTCTTGCGAAGCACAAAAACATTAACTGTGAAATTTACATGTACTTATATATACTTTAATAACTTGCTTAACAAAATGCATAAGTTTTACAATTAAGCCTTCTTATGTTACCAACGAATATCTACTAATTATTGGTAACCTTAGCAAGAGATAAGCAAGAAGATATTTGGCAATATATAATGATTGGCAATTAAAAATTAACATTTGTGACTTTTTTCCACAGAACAGTGATACGACGGAAGATTAATTGATTTTAAACGAAGGGATTTTTTATTCTACACGGAGAACGAATTTCGGACATGGTAGCTGTTGTAAGATGAATTTTAAAGGAAGTCATTTTTTGACAAATTTCTTCCACACTTATCGATAACTGGCCTTCGTCCGAATAAAAATGTTAACAAAAAAAGAAGTAGAATTAATCAACAGAGAGGAATTATAAACATTCTGTTTGTTTATTTATCTTTTCTTCGGTATAATTCATATTATTTACACCGAACGATAGCGCTTCCAAAAGCTTCCTGCTCTTAGATTGCCAATACGAACATTTTAATCCTCTCTACGTTGTGGGATTATTTCAATATCCCGTTGATTCGAGAAATCCTTTAGAGGATATTGATACGCAAGCAAATTTATTAGATTTTAATAAGAGAAATGATTACATACCGGGTGTCAAGGTATACGAGAAGCGCGATCGATTTAGTAAAAACCACTGGAACCCGGTCACTCACCGGAGAACGCTGTTTCCTCTCGTCTTCGCGCGAAGATAACAGCAACTTCCGTTTTCTGACAGACGATAACGCCGCGATACCGCTCGATTTCCTTTCTACAACTATAAACACTGTCAAACAGCGACTACCAACGTTTCGACGACTCGCATAACAACGACGCTAATTTCACACGAATGACGCACACGCGACTCTGAATTGCACTTTACACGATACACTTGACGCGATTCCGAGAATAACGTAAAAAGAGAGGAGAACGAGAACGAACTGTCAGCGCCTTTTTATTACCGATCCGACAGAGAACCGATCGATACTACCGAGCGACCATTTTTCTGAAAATCCTTGGCTCCGTTCGATTCCACGTTCCGGTATTGTTTCCATGGAATAGATAATATAATGTTTCTTTTAATTTTTATATCCACGCGATAGTATTATTAATCTGTCAAATGTTTGCAATGGAATTATGAGATTCGAAGAAATTTCACACACTGTTTATAACATTATTCTAAACAGTTAAACAGTCTTCTGTCTTTTATTTTTATTTTGAAACAATGGTATTTTTAGTATTTGGAACGTTTAAAATGGAATTATGAAGATGTCGTTGATTCTTTATGACATCTTTAATATTTCTCATTGAAAATTTCCACCTTTTTTAAATTTAAAAATAGCGTTATTAATCTTCGAAATGTTCTAATTCAAAATAACGAGTTGGAGAGTATTTCGAACGTTGTTTGTGACGTCTATACATTTTCGCGAACAAAGACGAGTTTGAATAATTAGCGGTGTAAAATTAATTTCCGTAATTCAGCGCTCGGACACACGATTTCGTCACACGTACGATCGTAAGCAACCTTCTTACGATCAGAGCAGGTGAGTGAACTGAACTTTAACACGAATGTGCAGCCACGAGTACACGAGACGTGTACTCGTGCCTGGGAATCGATACGAACGTGCCGCCGACCCATCGTTCAATTTCCATAGCAACATCTGAGTCCAAACAAAAATGATTTCGTGCCACTTTTGTCCCACAGACGACACAACCGACCAACGAAAGAATTTTGTAACAGATCTTTCACATTTCTACGTGATACACGATCGATACATTTTGCATAATTATTTTTAGGCGATACGAAAACCTTTGGAAAATTGCAATTTACTGACGAAAATACAAAAAGAAGGAAAAAAACACCAGTATTGATCTAATGCTACTACGTGATTAGTAGAGCGGGGATATTTATGAAAATTCATAATCTTGCAGGCAATCGTAAAGCAGCGAGACTCGAATAAAAACGTAAAACGTAATTTTACAATTAAAGTACATCTCGCAACAAAATAAGTACGTGTCGGGATATTTTTGAGCACATTACATAAAAATGACGCATCGTACGTATCAATGGTTTTTTAATAGAATACATTTTACAGTTGTAGAAAAGTGTTTCTTTAATTATGCGAAGATTTTGCTAATAATATTATAACATCGGTAATCGAGGGTTGAGAAACGAAGAATACAGAGGGAAGACATAATAATTTTCACAAGCAAAGAAAAAAGTTTCTCCCTGTATTATTCGCCTCGTACAACCACCAGAATTATATCTCCTCAACTATGATATCAGACTACTCCAGAAGAAAAAGGAAAAAAACGGAGGACCAACTAAATTGCGAGCTAGAACGCAATTTCTCCGGGCCCTTTCAGCGAGAATTCGCGATACTCGAGTCGCTCGAGGGTTGACCACCTCCGCAGTTAAAGGCTTCGCCTTTAAGGCTGCGGTCACACGAGCGTTGGTTCTGTCATCCGTGACGAATAACGCATTTTCATAAAATGTATAATTCATTATTTTCACGTACCGATAATTTTCTTCGTTATAATTTCCTTTTCGAAATTAAAGATTGCCTGGGTGATATAAATGAGATAAATAGGTTGATAAAAATACATATCGTATCTGATCCTGAAAGCAAATAAAGATACAGTATGTTAATTACGTAGACATAATTATATCAAGATACAAGAACAGCAGTGTGCCGAATTAAAAAATTTCCGTGTGACCGAGGCCTAAGGCGACGACATAAAGGAGCGCGCTCTCTGCCGCGGAAGAACATTTCTTGCCATCCCCAAACACGGAAAAATATAATCCCACGAAACGATTGTACACACGTACACCATTCTTAAGGCCTCGACTTTTAGCACCGTTATGTCCTTCCAAATAATTTAGCATCGTTTTAACTTGATTGAACGAAGGATTTATCGGCTCCTCGCGCGTTCCTCTTCCACCCTCGGCCGCGGTGCGTTCGACTTTCTTCCACGTCGATGGACCGTAGCGACGCGATAGGCGTTCACTCGCCTGAAAATTCACTCGCCTTTAGTACTCTCTCTCTTTTTTTTTTTTCTTTTTCTTCTTTTTTTCCCTATATCTTTCCTTCACTGTCGCGCTTTTTCTCGCAGAATGACGAACAGACTTACTCGAGTTGCGAGTTTCCGGTGAAATTAATTCCAGTTCGTTGAAATATCGAATGGCGGGATTAAAGGGTAGACGAATTTATTATTCAGAATTTTATGGTGATTTTTACGATGTAATCTCTTGAGCTTTTTCCATTCCGCGTGTATCTTTGGATTTTCGAAGCACGCAACGCGCGAAGCGAGAATCGAATAAAAGAAATATACGATTCGATGAATCGTAAGATCGTAACTGTTCTAATATAATTTGTAATTGATCGTTCCATACGATTTGCATTCTTCTTATTTAATTTACGCTATGTAATTTACGGCTGTGTGATTATTATTGAGCACCTCGTAATGTTATAAAACGTTTAAATACCACGATCCAGTGTATCTGCAGTTTACCAGACCAACAACCGAAACACCGATTTTCTCAAGGAACGTTGAACATCCTCGAGCTGGTCGAAGAGGATTCAGCTAATTACAGCAGGAGATTCGCCGCGACGAAGTAAAGCCGAGAGGATCGAAAGTGTATCGATGGTCGGCTGACAGGAAACTTTCTAGACACTGGAACCGGTGTCTGCGAAGATGGCCTTCGATCTGGTACAATTGAAGTGCACCGGGTGTCGAAGAATCATTGTTCTCCGACTCCGTTTCAACTTTTTCAATCCAAACACCGTAATTCCGTCTGATTTACTTTCTCGTAATTGATTGTACTCGAAGAAATGAAATTGACCATCTGTAGCACAGTAAATCCTATGTATCTACTGGTAATAAATCGTTTTATTTTATCGCTTTCTAATTTTTCCAATAATCTATCAGTTATTTTGTATTATTTCCGACTGTTTTCGATTTCAATTTTAACTTTTTCACTCGCTGTCAAATTCGATTAACATTATTCGTACGATTCCAAGAAATTTGCATCGTAGCTTCAAACAGCCTTGAAAAATTCCTCCATTAAACGAATAAAACAAGTTAGAAGCTGTAAGTCACCGATATTACAAATTTCCCTTGCATAAAAGTAACAAGTTTGTTAATAAAAATGAACTGGTTTTAAAAACTGACTGTTTTTTTTTTATAACGACTATTCAATTACCGCGCGAAGAGATTCTCCTTCTATTTCTTATATTTTTATAGCGTTCGTTGCTTATTTTCCTAATGTCCGGCAATAAATCGTTGCAAGACACCATGTACGGCGCTTTTAATGGAAAACTACGGCCTCAAGGACGAAACAGGCTTCCGCCGCAGCTCGAGAATCAACCGGTATGCAAATGAAGCTTAAGGTCCTGTCTGCCGATCTCTGAAACCGTGCAGTGCCAGATCGATCGTGCAGTCGCCGTTAATTGAATTAATCATCGGATTAAGCCTTCCTCTGAGCTTTGGAAATCGTTTTAGCCCCCCTTCGTCGTTCATAGAGCCAACCTCGCCATCAGGAAAATGAAATATAACGTTGAACGTAGAGGAATTTATCGATCGGATTTTTCAGATAAATCAGATTACGTGTCTATGAACCTGTTCTCAGCTCGACAGAATCTTCAGATTCTAACATGCAAGAGAGAGAATCTAATATTCAAAAGAGGTAGAATTTTTTCACAAATAATGTACGGACAAGTAGAGGTGGATTACGGTTTGAGAAAATTCCAATATCCCACTGTAAGTTTTGTTATCGTATTTTAAATACGGCCGTCAAAAAAAGAAAAAAAAAGGAGAAAAATGGCGCATTTCTTTAATGCGTACTGGAAGGCGACTCTCCGTGAAAAATAGTGATTCCGTGACTACCTTTGAATATTCCAGCGAGCATTAACTCGCATGGCTTGTATGTTTCCGTGGGGACAGCAGAACCATCTGTTCTTATCCGTGCGGCAAGTTAAAGCGTTTTTAAGCTGCCCGGGGACGTAACAATCCCCATAAGGGCGAAAGACGCGGGGATGGACTTCGTGCTCAAGCATAATCGTCCAGATAGCTAGACCCATTCAAATTTCACCTAATTGCCTCTACCCTGAAACGCGGTTGTCACGGACATCCTTCCAGGGGCCAAGTCTAATTGCACCTTTCGGATGATCGATCGAAAAAATTCACGTTGTACTTCGATAACCATAAACTGAATTACATTTGTATTAACAAATCGTACACGATTTTCTTTTCTTTTCTTCATCGACAAGTTTGATGGCAGTCGACGTATGGAACATTCGCTTCCTACAAATCATCGTATAAAACTCTGAAATAACGTTGACAAATAGAACGCGGATATTTATACAAATTCATATTTTTACGAAGACGGAAACGAAGTTTGAATAGAAAATTGTTTCATCTACTAAATATTGACAGAAGCCCTACGATTTTGATATTTTATACAATTTTACATGTCGCGCATCTTTGCATCTCCAAATTACCTGTAAGTCCATAAAAGTTCGGAATCTATCAATAAACTTCTTCGCAGCAAATAGAAAAAGAGGGAAAAAAGAAAAGAGAATAGGAAAAGATCGTCTACCACATCTTCTATTTATCCAAGGTAATCTAAACGATTGCGCTGCTACTAGGAGAATTCGAAACAAAGGAGCCTGTAAATCGACCTGGGGCGAGATTTTTGGCCATCCATCATGTTTCGAGGATCGCGGCGGGGCGACAGTGGCGGAAATGAAAAGGAAACATCGGGAACATTAATTTTACAACGACGAGATATCGCTCTGGTGCATGAGAAAATTTGCATTAAATAGGATTTCGCCGACTTTGCGTTTCTCCTTGTCGACCCCATCGAGGCCACCGCCACCGACGTCGCGATGCTTCACTTTTTGCCCCTTTGCATACCTTTCCAGCCATCCAACCCCCAGCGCGCTTTTCCTCGTCCCGGATATATTTTCCCCGCCGTTTATAAAATTCCGACCACGCAGCGCCGGTTCAATACCGAAAAATGCTCGCCGGAAGCGAACTCGAGCGCGCGAGATAGGGGGCGCTTAGTCCGAAAGAAAAGATGCGTCCCATTAATGGGAAACGCGCGAGAGAATGGTTTGCACGCGGTGAAAATGGCGATGTTAGAGAGTTTTTGCAAGGGAGGGAAGAAGTGGAGGTGACGTGGAATAGAGTAATTTGGCCGGAGAGTAAGTAACAGGGGGGGGGGTGGAAATAGCGGCTGGAGGATGGGTAGTATTTTAGGGTGATTTGAAGTGAATATGTGCAACGAAATTTTATAGAACAGTTGAAAAAGTGTAACATGTTTGTAAATTACGAAGTAGGTACATTGTGATCGTTGACGTAGAGTCTTTTGGGGTTTGAAATTAGTAAAAGTGTGGAAGTGCACTCTTGTTGAAATGAATTATTTATTTATTTATTTATTTTCATCATGTCAGTTTTATCAGGGAAATACGTGAAGAATTCAAGTGCGAGAATAAAAAAGATAAATAAATAAGGAATACGAAGATGGTAGAACAATGCTATTCCATTGTTTCATTTTTCATCCCCTCTGTTACGGATCCTAAAGGGGATAGCGAACTGAATATACGATAAACAAAAATATAGAGAGATAGAAGAATAAGCATAAATATCGCAACAAGAATAATCTAACAACGTACTGTAACTATCGAAGAAAAGTGTCTACGAAGTGAAGAAAAATTCCATAAAAATGTAGTTTAAATGCAAACGTAAATTCCTGCGCAATTAAAACAGCGCGTAAGGTAATTTACATTTCAGACTCATAAAAATTCAACGGACAATAGAAAAGATAAACATGAATAGCCGCGATAAGAATAATCTAATACTTTTTAAAAAGGTATTTAACAAATAAAAAGATTTCTAAAGAGTACATTAATAACGATCACGGAAATCATAATCATCGTTTCTTTATCGACTTCTACTATCGTTGCTCTACGGCAAACGCTAAAAAAATTAAAACAACCCGAAAATAATCCGAATTCCAGGCTCATAAAAATTCCACGGAGAAATCGCGTCAACAGGAAGGGACACGTGGCACACGCTCGGATAATCAAAGGAAAGGCGGCGACGAGGAAGTTCAGGGATGTTTCGCGAAACTTTTCCATCGGCCTAACACATTTGACAAACGATAACGCGCACCCTACGCGTCACGACGCTCCTCATGGTCAAACGTAGACGTCGTGGAAGGCGCCACAGTACGTTTCCAGTTTTCGAGATCGTCGCCTCGTTATTGTCGCGACTACACGATACTCGTGACGCGACCAGATCTAGAGCCAGCCTTGGACATCGCAGGCGCGATAAGAATGGGGGTTGCTGATATCACGAATTATTTGGACAACGATAGCACCGGGAAAGCAACGAGAAATTTCTCCCGAAGATTACGAACACTATAGTAGGGAGAATCTATGCTGAGAGTATTTCCATGGGATTGGAGTTGATAGAGCCACGTTTTTGGGGGGTGATTCGGGTTACATGGTACGATGCTTTCTACGTTGCAATAGTTTGCAGAGATTGGACGAAGCTCGAGATTTGAATATTGATGTCTTATATATGTTTAGCATATGTATGCGTGTTTAAACGTGGTTCTTTTAAGCTGGAGTATTTTTGAAACGTCACTTGTTCGAAATTTACATTTCATGGGCTAATATCTGTTGTTAAATTTTGTTAAACTATTCAATCAATTATCGATCATATTGAAGAAGAAACTAGCTGTGAACTATATCAAAACGCCATGTAAGCGTATTTTTTAAAAAAAAGATATTATGACACGGAATGTTGTATGCGTGCAATTTACATTTAGATCATCATAGAAGAAGAAACCGGTTATTCGTTGAATAAAGTTATCTTCATAATTATTCGCCAATTAATATGTATATTTTTACACCAAAGACTTACGTCCTCGGCATCGATGGCTTATTAAAATTTCTTTGGACAATCGTCTACTTTTGTATACAAGTAATTCAGAGAATAATCGAATATAGCTACTACTAAAATTTATGTCAGGTACTAAAATATACTTGGAAAAGATTTATTCTCACTCACCATCAAGTAACTGGAAGCATTACTGCTGGTGGATTCCCTCTTCCGTGTTGGCGCCAAATCCCTCTGAACCAATGACGTCATCTTCTTGTCATATTAGTCATCAAGATTCAACGCCGCTTAGCCACGAACGCGATGATTAATCGATGCAAACCGTGAAACTTTAATTGCACCTTATTTTCTCCACTGAGCATATAAACATAAACCAATCGGACACAAAATTGTCACGCACCACGAAACTACGTAATCTGTAACAAAAAGGAACACCCACATTCTCATGAATATTCATTACAGCGTAAATTTATTACTATCATAAATCGTAAGAAAAGAACGAATAAGAGAGAGAGATAGAGGGAGGGAGAGAGAGAGAAAGAGAGAATGAAGTCAGCCGGATTATTTTGAAAAAAAATTTCACAATGTATGTCTCAATCACCGTAAAATTTCTCCGGAATTATTTGCATCGCCGTGAGGGTCGAAATTTTCTGGCGTCAAATTTGTCGGTAATTTGCAGCGATATTTCATCGGTTTCAGTCCGGCCCCGAGGATTTAAATCGTAAGTTGCGCTAAAGCGACGGTTTATAGCGTCGTCGTTCAACGCTGGACGACGCTTGTTTCGCGAGCTTTGGATTTACGAGGTCGAATTAAACGTAATCGAATCGTTTGCACGAAAGGGATCGAAAGAAATCGGGAGAAAATGACGAATGTTAAAGAACTTGACACCGATGACCTTTAATAATACAGGATATGTTCACATGAAAATCGGAGAATCGAAGGACTAGAGGCTAGAGGATTAGAATTAGGAAACTGAACGATTAGGTGCTTGCAGAATTAATTGAAAGACTAGAAGATCAGAGAGTTAGAAAATTGTAGAACTGGTAGGACTTGGATTGAAATGAACAACCAGACGAATGAGATTAGAAAATCGAAGGAGTGGAGAACTGAAGAGGCAAAACATAAAAGAGGACAACATTGACAAGTAAATTTCAGATCGATAACGCGAAATATTTATCGAAAAACGTTTAATTTTTGCAACGAAACACGTTCAATTTCCGTATAACGCTTTCGACTAAAATTCCCGTGAAATTGAATTTTCCACGGTCGCAAGCTCCCCCACACACGGGCCACATTTATTGTAAATTCACGTTTAACGTGGTTTACCTTTATCCATAGCCACTCGATGCTCCTTGACTGAGCTTTTCGGTCTCTAAATTCAATTCACTACACTTCATGGTGGATCGAGTACGAGGGGACAGGCCTAGCTGACAACACCGAGCAAATTCTTCCGTGAAAACCTTGCCAACAATGCGGTAAATTATACTGCATATCCGTTAGATATCGGGGGTTACGCGGTCGAGATGCGATTAAGGGAATTCTAAATTCAGAACAACCACTTTATTCGATTTTCCACCGATAAGAATTTTAACCATCCTGGATATCGCAAATATTTCAATTACGCCAGGTGAAAGATCTCAAGTCGGAAGATTCTTAACATTCAAATTTTAATATCCTTCGTTTTGGAATTTCTCGTATATAATTCTGATAAAAAAATAGCAAAACCGTAAAGAGAACGTATCTTTAGAATTATTAATATCTCAACTTCATAGATACTGACATTTATACTTGTTAAACCAAACCATAGGTACAATAACAATAATAATAATAATAATAATAATAATAATAATAATAATAGTACTTTGTTATTTAACAATTGGTTGTACAGTATATCTGTACGATATTTATCTATATCGAATCTATTTCGGTCACTTCCAGTCTCTCTCTTTCTCTCTTTCTAACTTTAATCTCACTTTTTTTATCACTTTTTCTTTTCTACTCTAAATTATTTTCAAACCTCCGCTCTAGATTCTACTATCACCGCTCTTATCACTCCTCTATACTTTGTACAATATCTTTTTTCTATTCTATTCCTATCTACCCCTATCAATCTATTTCTTCTGTCTATTTCTTTTTTACCTTTCTCCTTTCTACTCTTCGTTCATCTGATATTTCTTCTCTTCTAGCCAATTCTTCGCTCTTCCTTTTCCATATAATTTCATTTGACCTTGCCAGGCTTACTTTTCCACTTGCGCTTACTACTTCTACCCAATTTGAATCTTTATTTCTCGTTATTCCGCACTTTCTTGTCACACCTTTCCACTTTCATCTCACCACATAATTTACATTCTTCTTTGCATTCTTCCCAATATCTACATTCCCTTAATCATCGAAATCTCGCTCTTGCTTTTAATTCATTTCTATTCCTCTAACTTCTTCTGCTTATTTTGATTTCTTCGTGTCTGTCTCTCTTCCTCCTTGTTTCATATCCTTAGCTCTTCGCTCTTCCCAGATTTCCTCTCCATTTTCTATTCTCTTTACGTGATCATCTCTGTACCTGATCATTCTCTTAGCTCTAAAAATCTCTTTCTACTTTTCTCTTTCTACTTTCATATAGCTATCTTTCGTTTCACTAGTATCCTCTTGCATTTCCACCTGGTTGAATCTTTCTCGGTGCTTCCTAACTTCTCTTCGTATTTTGCTGCTCTCGCGCCTGTTTTTATTGCGAATTTTTCTCTCCTCTTTTGATTCCAGCGATACGTGGCTCGCTGAATCTTTTCTATCGTCGGATGCTCGTTTGTAAAAAGAGAAAAACGCTCCTAACTAAATTATCAAACAGCTTTATCCTTAACTTCCAATCTTCCTTACATCTTCGTTCTCCTATGCTTCACGACTATGCTATTTTCCAAAATATCGTATTTCCTATTCTTGCTAAATCTTTGACATGTTTTTCGTCTGTGTTATTGACCCTTACTTTATACATGTAGAAGACTTGTGTAGGATGTTTGATGTTGCGAGATTTATTAAATGTTATTGCTTGTTGTTGAAATCGTCGAATATATTTAAAATAATAAATTAGTATACAGACTATATTGGCTGAGACGCTCGTACAGTGTACAAGTCGTAAAATAGGATCGCTAATCACTCGTTAATTAGATCGATGATAATTCGTTGATAACTGGTTGATAACTGACTGTAACTCCGTTAATAACTGATTCGCTCGCGATCGCGTCTGTTTATTTATATTCATCGGGGGAGAGTCGGAAAATTCGAATTCGTCTTTGATCGACGATAACACGTAGCGGCGACATTGTTTTGCCCGGAATTTATTTATCGTTACGTTTCGTGCGTCAAGGCGGTGCCAATGTCCCGCGGCAAAATAACAACACGAATTGAACTGTCTTCTAACTCATGTGCCGCTACATACAGTTTCCCATATTATTCGTATTCGATGTGTATCTGTGCCTTCGAATTTCTCATAAACACAGAAAAATCCAAATTATTTCTTGCGCAAGAGAATACGGCTAATAGTTAACCTACAGATCCGAGATTCGAATGCAAATACGAGAAACAGCGATCGAAACGAACCGAATTCATCCGTCAATAACACGCGTTACATTTACCATTAATCTGCCCGATCGATCATGTGTCCCCGGGGATTCGAACGCATCTCCAGAGTGCTGTCCTGTCCGGTAATATCAATCTGCCACATTTTTTTCTTTCCATTCTACTCGTTTTGCGCTCTAGGGACTGGAACCCTACGTGTCCGCAACGGACACTAATTTACGAGCAGCGTCACATTGAAAATTCATAATGGCCAAAAGTTGAAATTCCGCGGCTTTAATCAAGCCATCGACATTCATGGGCTCGCCTTGACCCCTTGGGGGCTGCAACGGTTCTGTTACATCGCGCTGTTGGGACATAAACCGACCTTTCAGTCGTAAAACTCGAACGCGATCATCTTTTCGTTACTTTACTCGTACGCGTGATTTTTTCAATTCTTTTGTATCGTTCGATGCTTGACAGATGTTGATCTTTTAGAAGGAAGAGTGAAAGTGAATTTCGTGCGTGAGATAATCGACCGAGGTGAATGGAAAGTGGACGTAAATTACATCTCGTTAACGCGAAACTACCCTAAAATGTTCGATTCTTTACTCGAGGTATCTTGAGATCCGAAACGAAAGAAAATACTCAAATTTGATTAGTTTCTTTCTGTCAAGGTTGTTTCAAATGTTTACTAGACAGCCCGTGAATTGGAATTTAATGCCACAGTATAGGACAATTTATCCGACTCTCTAAATATTCTTTCAATGATATTTCATACTAAATATCGATGTGAAAAATCGACAAACATAGTGGAACGTGCGTTATGCCACAATTTCTCCTTTCGATATATTAAATGCAGACTTCTATTATAGCAGGATCTACTGGTACGCGTGATTTTTTTCAATTCTTTCGTATCGTTCGATACTTGACAGGTGCCAGGTGTAACACGTATCGCGCGTCCTTTGTAAGGGTGTTAAAATCTCGATAAAAAGAGAGGAATATTTCTTTGAAGAGAATAGAGACAAAGCGTTGATTCGTGAGAATATTGAAAAATAGAAAAGAATAAACATTTTGTTGAAAATGACAAGGTTCGAGCTCGCCATCCATGTGCAGATGCGCTAGTTACAGAAAATAGTAACTGGAAGATAGTTCTAGATATAGTCGATAATTTTTTGTTTTTATCCCTAGTCCATTTAAGAAAGTGAAATAAAGGTTTTTCGGCTCAGAACGACGTGATAGATTCATCCAAAGAATAAAATATTGCGATCCTACCTCTAAATACAGAAATAACAACACATTTTGATGCGACAAGTATTTTTGGAATATTTGAATATCTGTATTTTTTCAGTGTTCGATATTTTTAATACCTTCAGTAACTTCTCTCGATCGTTTAAACCTTCGGAATTTGATTAAATTTCAAAAACGAAATTTACTTCCAGCCTCGTGGACTTAATTGACGAAATTGGAATGTTTTAATTACTTCGATAAATGATGTTACGATGCGAAGATCGACGATTCTTTTTGCGGAGGGCAGGCGCGTTCCCATGAAACAGCTGAATGTAATCGTTCATTGGTAGTTGCAGTCATTGCCCTGATTGGTCTCGATTAAAATCGACTTGCGAAATCGTCCGAACGATCCACGCTGATGACATCAGACAGTTATAAGAAAGCCTACGACGAACGCGTTCGATGTAACACCAACGTGCTTTGCGCAAGGAAAGAATGAATAATTCACAGGGACTTACAACTAGAAGAAGAAAACCACGATGGTTAAATTATAATAAATTATTCGTTGATTTAGTGACAATTTTTGGTGATTATTCGATAGACGTTGTATTAAATAAATATTACTTTGTAATTGACATACCGATAAAATGAATTTTATAATTTAAACGATCGAGCGATTAATGTATTTTAATTGTTCAATAACCCGAACTATAATATCTGTATCACGTACTACGCGTCTCCAAAATTATTCTTTTCTATTTTTTCCCTTTTTAACACCGTGTACATAACCGATTTTCACATACCGAAATGAAGTTGTCATACTGTTGCATGGATTACGTAATGCAGCTAAAATTAGAGGTACAACGAAATTCCATTTATTTAAACGAAATTTTACTGTTCAAATATTCGTAAACATATTACCGAACTTATCACGCTTGATTAATAAAACGCGTACTTGCCTCTGTTACGTAACAAAGCGAACCACCCGTTCACGCAATATTAACATATCGTTCATTTGCAAAGTGACAATGACATAACGCAAAATTTCTAGTTTTCGTACTTGGACAGAAAAAGATCGTAGAGTTCCGTGTACTTTTTCTGGTAGAGTCTTCTAAGCGAACTTGAAATATTCACTACGCGAGGGCAGTTTGCTGCATCGTCAAAAAACCATAACAATTTGGAATATTCAAATTGCATAAAATTGCGATTTTTGAGTCATGTGATTGTTGCAGCCAATGACTGATATTTTCTTTAATACTTACATCATCGATGAACGATATTGCTGCAACTCTTTCGATACTCGCTAATCGAAAAGAGAGCAGACGAATCTCTGTGATATGATAAAGTAACTTCTCGAATTCTTCCAAACATTATTCCTCTATCTACTCGATATTTCGCGACTAAGAATCTTGTTAATACCTTTACTTAATCCAAAGTTAAGAACGTAATTGATAGAACAGAGAACGTTTTTAAATACGCGAAGATTCTGATCTTGTTCCAATAGCTTTGTCATCGATCTAGAACACGTACTACTTAATTGAAAATGATCGTTCCTCGATGAAATTGTTTCAAACCTGAATTATTATTATGAAAGAAACGATCAGAGCCAAAGCGTCTAAAAATCAATTCTACACCCTCGTTTATTTCCCCGCTGACTCTCGTTAATATTCACCGTGAAACTCATTTACCAAACACGTCAGAGTTCTGCGGCGTTCGCCACCTTCTCCGAAACCAAAAGAAAAGGAAAACGAAGGAGAATCGTCTGGCTCGGACGGGGTTGGGTCTTTATTTTCGTCTGGTCGGGGGATTTAATAAAGTCTGGAGCAGGTGTCATTGGCGAGACGCAAAAACGTCAAAAGTGGTAGCAGGCCGTGGAGGTTTCTCTGAAAACCCCAACGTGTCTCAACCCCCTACGGTTATTCTCGCGTTCGATTTCGTTCGACGAACAAAGCTGCAGACGATAGAACTGTCGATCAATCCTCCGTCGTAGACGTAATCTCGACATTTTTGCCTCGTTAGAAGTTACTGGGAGGCCGCGTCCAGGATTTCGACGAGAATTCGATGAGATCCGCGCGGGGGTGCGGCTGTGAAAACCGTTCAGACACGCGTCATTGTGCGCGTAAATGGGCGTTTCGCTGGTTCTTCGGCTCAGGTGGTACGTATGAGGATCTTAGAAAAGGGTATTTCAAAGTTTAAATTGGGGGTAGAAATTTGCAAGGTAGCCTCAATTGGTATGGTAATATCGGGAACGGGATTTGCAGTTAAGTGGCGGATTTATGAAAGATTGTAAGAAGAGGGCAATGATGAATTTCGATCTTGCTGTAATATTAGGTAGCGTTTTAAGAAACGGATGAGACGATTACTTGAGACGAAGGTGGTGGATGGCGAATTTTAATTGATACGATACCAAACGCGGTACTGTTTTTTGGAATTAAACAAGAAAGATATTTTGCAAGGTGGCGAAGAAAGAACGTCGATCGATTCCGCGTCAGTAGCGAGAACTCAAGTTGGACGATAGAAGCATTTGCTAATCAATGTTTCCCAGTACAATGTCTTCACGCATCGTTCATTTGCAAGGTAGCTTCAATAGGTATGGTAATATCAGGAACGAGATTTGGAGTTAAGTGGCGGATTTATGGAAGATTGTAAAAAGAGGGCAATGATGAATTTCGATCGTGCTACGATATTAGGCGTTTTAGCGTTTTAAGAAACGGATCAGACGATTATTTTGGAAGTTGGTGCATGGCAAATTTTAGTTGATACGATACCAAACGCAGTACTGTTTTTTTTTTTTTTTTTTTTAATTAAACAAGAAAGATATTTTGCAAGAGAACCCGAGTTAGATGATAGAAATATTTTGCAACGTATAAACGAATGCTAATCGATGTTTCCCAGTACAATGTCTTCACGCATCGTTCTTTATTATCTTACGTTTTTTCCCAAGCTAAGAACATTCCAAGACATCGATTGAAAAAATCTAATCGTAATTCAACGATTGTATGCGAAACTTTCTACCACATCAGATACACCGACCAGATACCAATCTCCATTATGCTGCCCGATAATCATATTCCACGATCCTGGCCAGAATATCCCCATCAACTTGAGAAATCACTTGCATGCGAAAAAAGAAAGCCCGCCCTCGATACATAGCTCGCAAGTTAATGCGCTTACAGACCTCGAAAATACGAATCCTCCGCTTGCTTCTCGAAGGGCGAATCTTCCGAGCTACGTACATCAAATGGAAACACTATATTTCTTCTTCTTCGACGAGGAAGCTCGATGAAACTTCGGCATATCGAACAACATGCAATTTTCTTTGTCAAGCTGCGCGATCGTGTCACGACTTTGTTCCCAAACGCGAAAAATATCAAACTATCGCGACGAGTGACCTTGGCCAGGGAAATTTTCGCGTCGCAAACGCTATTAATGGCAACGTCGGCGTCGAGATTCGATTCTAGGAACGAAGAAGGGTCGATTAGATTATATAGAGAGATATTAGAATAGATGGATCCTCGATTCCTTGCAAAACTTTATGGAATCTTGCGCTAAATTAGATTTCGAACACGAAGAATTAGCGACGATCTTCAGGAAAATTTTTTCGCTCTGCTTTCTTAACCCTTTGCGCTCCTATGTCGTTTTATATTTGTTTTCTTTCAGTCCCACCTTTTTTTGTGAAACGTGCGAAAGAAAAGCAGGATTACATCCTGGAAATTATTTCAAGATATATCATACAGTTAAAAATTACAAAATACGACAATAGTGTGAATAAAATTGGTATTTAAGTGAATTTGTTTCTTCCTTTATTTACTTAAATTGTCTTATTTTTTAGTTAAAGTAAATTTCAAATAAAACAATTAAAAGCGTTGGGAGCTGCTGCTAACGAAATTGAAATAGAATTCGAAGTGCGAAGAATTAACCGTTTGAGTCCCAAGCAGCGCTGTTTAGATTTTGTATCGAAAAGTCCCAGTACGTGAGAACACTGCGGACGACTTACGGTATTTTGAATTTCATTGTTATATTCCGAATAATTTTTATTGACCAAAACTCGAAATATTTATAAACTAATACTACGCATATACAGGGTGGTTGGTAACTGGTGGTACAAGCGGAAAGGGGGTGATTTTACACGAAAAAAGAAGTCGAAAATATAGAATAAAAATTTTTCGTTCGAGGCTTTGTTTTCGAGAAAATCGACTTTGAATTTTCGTTCGGTACGCGTGCACTTTATCGCGTCTCGTTATAACGGATCTCGCTGTAGATCGTTGTCTCGATTGACGTCACTTTTTTAATTTTTTAAATTTTTAAATTTTTAAATTTTTAAATTTGTATTCTATATTTTCGACTTCTTTTTTCGCGTAGAATCACCCCCTTTCCGCTTGTACCACCAGTTACCAACCACCCTGTAGATGTATTTCATAAAGTGACAAATATGACGAGTGCTATTGAGCCGCTTGTTTCTCTTCGCAATCGATTAAGACAAGCGCTATAGCGCTGTTCGGGATTTTTCGACCTTATTTTTTCAATGACCCCCGGGACTCAAACGGTTAAAACGATACTTTATACGTCGGATATTACATTACGTATCGGAATATTTGATTTCGATTTGAATTCGAACTTAGTCGCATCCTGTTTCTCAATTATGTCTCGTCACGCGCTCGTGTAGTTTCTGAAAATTTTCTACGAAACGTCTCTCTTCCCTTTACTTTTCCGGATCTAATAACAAAGTTTGAAACTCTTACGCGTCTAAGTTTCTAAAGTCCTTCTGAAATGTTTACAAAGTTTAAGAGGTTTTTATCCTGGTTTCAGAGAATTCCTACTCGTGTGTGTTAAAAGTGTGTTTCTATGAGAAAAAGGATATGACGGAAACACGATGAACGATCGCGCTATGAAATTAGCCTAAATTGGCTGAACGGTTGAACCCGCATACACCCGTATGTTCGTCGATGGAAACGAGGTTTGACACGCGTCTCGTCTTCTTCTTCTTCTTCTTCTTCTTCTTCTTCTTCTCTTTCTTCTTCTTCTTCTATATCAGGGAACTTTCAGTTCTTAGACAATGGTCGACCGTCAAATGCTTTCAAATTTTCCTCAACCAAATTAGAAGTTTCCTTGTCGGAATATTACAGAGGCAGCTACTATTTATCGTTTTATTTATTCTCGAAGAAAAGTATCTCAACGAATTACGATGCAGATGAAAAGAAACTTTCCGAAGATTATTTTCCTCGTTGGAATATCACAACAGTGCTATTTATTTTTTCGCTCGATCTAAATGGAATTTTCAGTTTCAAAGAATTCGAAGGAACGTCTAACGATTCTTCTGACAAAAATTCTAAAATTATCATCGATGAAAAAAGAAATTAAAAATGCATAGGGAACGTAGAAGGAAATATTCCCAACATATTCGTTGACTATTATTGTTAGCGAAAAATATCGAATTCTACAGAAAGTCGACCTCTTATTTCTTAGAAGGAATTTGTTAGAAGAAAATGCAGACGCAAGTCGATCGTTTCGAAACGCCAATCGACCAACTGAATAACATGAAACGGATCGTACGGTCAGCCTGGATGGATCCCGAACCGCATGATCGCAGTGTTTGGTAAACGGTGAGTGTTGATGTAAATTACTATTAATGAAACGAGACGTAACGGTGCAGCATCTAAATTGAAGCAATACGGTTTCTTTATCGTGTGCTGGACGAAAGGGGGAACAGGCAGAGGAGACAGACGAAGCTAAGTAGGCAGTCAGACAGAGTGTTGGTGTGTGAAACGATAAGTTAGCGAGCAACAAGCCCGAATACACTTTTAAAACACGCGTTCCCTTGCCTTACTCGCGTATACACTGGGTGATCTTAAATAAAGCGATCGAACATTTCTATTTAAACTTTGCTGCAGTTTACGAATTTGCGTTTCAATTACGAATTTTACTGCAATGCCGCTATTTTCCCAACCAGTGAAAGTTTTGATGTTTGGAGAAAAATATTTGCGTATAATTCAATTATAAAATCAACTACATAACGCTGATATTACGCGAAAGCGATCAGGCGAACGCGAAAGCGATCAGGCGAACGCGAGAGCAGTAGAACGGTGAAAGTCTGCTGGAAAATTGCAGACACGCTTCGTCAAACGTATTTGAATGATAAATAGACTGTTGATATTTATGCAAATTCGTATGTTGACAAATATTCTTAAAGAAATGGAACCATTGCGAAAAATTGCTTCACCTACTGTTTTCATATGCTGAAAGTACTATCAGGTTGTCCGAAAAGTATCTTTCTTTTACAGACACGTCTTTTACAACGACGCATCTTTGTACAAACATGAAACCTAATCTGTCGAACGTTGTGATCTTTATTTCGATGGAACAAAATGGATCATACGTAATTCGATAAAATAATAAACGTCGTGCATATTTTATTTCCTTATAAGACGAAAGAAACTTTTCGGACGACCTAATATATTTTGGAAATTTTATACGTTTCTGCATATTATGTGCATTTTCGCATCTTCAGATTTCCTAATAATAAGCTCCGAAAAAATTCCACGGTTTAATGTTTCGATTTAAGCTTCAAGATTGTTACATTTTTACGACTTACAGCTATTAACTTGTCCACTGACTAATTGTTATTCGTCGACAAATTACGGTGCAGAGGAATTCATAAAATAGAAAGACAGACGAAGGAAACGAGTTTTTTGACTAGCTCTATCAACCATCCTTGTTCGTTTCAGGCCTACATTCTCAAGAACCTTCTCGAGAACATTTCTCGAGCTCTAAAAACTTGTAACTCGCGTTACACGCGAAACACGCGTCTACCTATCGCCAAATCGATCTGTATTTCGCGCCCGGAGTCTGCGAGCGATTCGTCATTCGCGAGACGCGAGCAATCAGCGTAATTGGCGCCGGGAACTTGAACCGAGAAAGAACAAAAGGCTAACCGTACATCGTACTGTGGCAATAAATAATCAACGATACGAATCGCGGCTGTCCACGAATTCAAAAACCCTGGAAAACCGAGTGGACACGCGTCTCGCGTCTCCTTCTCGTCGAAGAACGAAGGAAGGAATTCCCTGCACGCATCGGCCGTAGTTCCTGCTCCGTTGAATGAATCGTTCCCTTAGTTATGGCAGGCAAAAAAAGGAAAAAAAATACGCAGGCGTGCAGCACCTCGAATTATAGTTACGGTGCCAGCGTACGATGAATCACCGTGCGACCGCGAGTTTTTGAAAGTTCCTGTGAACCGTCGACGATTATTCCTTTTCAAACCCACGCTAATGCCATTTTGTCCATTATTATTGTCCGTATATCTAATACGAGTGTTTCAAATATGTAACGTATAAAACTTTATTATCATATGGATAATAGATAATAAAATAAATATTCTCACGAACAACCAAGTATGCCTATTTAAAGGCAAACAATATTTTTCATTAACCATATATTTCTTCTGTACTCTCTGTTATGTTCTATGTTTGTTTTTAATCAAAAATACAAATATATATTATAACACGATATATATTAGGTTGTCCGAAAAGTGTCTTTTACAGGTACGTCTTTTACAACGATGCATCTTTATACAAATACGAAACCTAATCTGTCGAATATTATGGTCTTTACTTTGATAGAACAAAATGGATTATACGCAATTCGATAAAATAACATAAAACGGAAAATATCGTGCATCCATTATTTCCTTATAAAACGAAAGAAACTTTTCGGACGACCTAACACGATATATAAACACGTGTAGAGTTTATATGGAAATGTAGAAATACCAAATATATAGCACAAAAGAGATTAAAAAGATGCAAATGTAAAATCAATTACTAAATTAGAAAAAAAAAACAAACGATTAAATCATTCTCAACGTACCTAGAGCACACGTGCATCAACAGCCACGATCTCGATCAACGAAAAGTTTCCCAAAGAAATCTCTAACGGCTGGAACACCGAGGCACGCGTAGAGGATAAAAAAAAAAAAGGAAAAAGAAACGGCACAGAAATTAGAAACGGCGGGGTGGAACGCGTTTTTCCGTTTGTTCACGTGGCGAGACACCGAAGACGCGCGCCGTCTCACACTTGTCAAAGTACGCGCGTCGTCGACTTCGCTCGAGCACGGCCACCGAGACACTGAACCACAGTCCTTGCCCTCGAAAACGCTCAGGTGGCCCGTCTGCAATGTAAACAGGGAGGCCTTGTTGCGATCCACATCGTTCTCCGTTTTCTTTTCATTCCCCTAATTTCTCATCTTTTCAAAAAATCTTCCACCATTTACATTTTCGACGTGGCGGTATAACGTACGGCTATACTCCTTGACCTCTTTCCTTTGATCGCCAGCTTTTTTCACACAAGTACATTCCGTTGGTGCAAGAGTCGATTAGAATGGGGAAGGTGATCGAGTTTCTTTTAGAAGGAAGAGTGAAAGTGAATTTCGTGCGTGAGATAATCGACCGAGGTGAATGGAAAGTGGACGTAAATTACATCTCGTTAACGCGAAACTACCCTAAAATGTTCGATTCTTTACTCGAGGTATCTTAAGATCCCAAACGAAAGAAAATATTCAAATTTGATTAGTTTCTTTCTGTCAAGGTTGTTTCAAATGTTTAATAGACAGCCCGTGAATTGGAATTTAATGCCACCGTATAGGACAATTTATCCGACTCTCCGAATATTCTTTCAATGATATTTCATACTAAATATCGATGTGAAAAATCGACAGACATAGTGCAACGTGCGTTATGCCACGATATCTCGTTTCGATATATTAAATCCAGACGCTTTATACGTTTCGTACAATCGCTAGTAAATGTTACGTTAATAAAATTACATTTTTCAAGCGACTCTACTCTTACTCGTGTTCACGTTACGGTATACGATTCTTCGCTATAGTATTGACAGCATTACGCGTGGGTGTAGTATCGCAGAGTTAATAGGAAGTAGAGAATCGATATTTTAGGTGGCAGAAAATAATATTCTTTTGAACGACGTGTCAACTGGTAAACGATATAAATTCGAAGGGTCCTCCTCGGTAAACGTCCTCGTCGACACTAATTTATACAGAGGACATAAAATATGGTGTTTGAGAATGATATACCCGGTATAGTTTGTAGGAAATAATATTCACAAATTCACTTTGACACTATTACCGACTCACTGAATATTCCTTATTACAATTATCTATTATTATAGCAATCAATGCACTAATGAAATATCGTATGCAAACAATTCTCTCTGCTTTATTTTATAAATAATATTCATCGAAAACACAATTGGAAAACGTATTAATTACCTATACTGACAATGAATAATTCGTCACTGAAAAATCCAAAGCACCAAGGTCACTAAAATTACCTATACGACAATTACATTCATTTTCTCGTCTCTCGATTGTTCTAATTAAGGATCGCGATATATTAAGAGTAATAATCGTTGCAAGGAATAAAAGAAAGAGAAGAGAAAATCACTGAGAAAAGAATGGAAAGAGGCGCGAATTATAGAACGTCGCGGCGTCGATCCGGACGAATTTAACGATGCGCCAGGGAAGAAGACGACCAGAGAAAGACTCCAGCACCACTGGTTGCGGCATTAACATCATCATCGCCATCAACCTCCTCTTCGTCACCACCACCACCAAGCATTTGCCAGCGGTACTGGCAGCGGCGCTGACAACGGTGCCCTTAAAGCCTGTCTACTTTCACGCAGCTCGTGCGTACGACCTACTCGAGCGTAAACAGTAATAATTTGTTGTTTCGTGGTTGTTAAACTCTCCCGAGAGGCGTAAACGAGAAAATGCGGAGTACGTGAGAATAAGAAACGAGGATATGGCGATGGCAAAATAGGAGTATCACGAGGCGGAATAATTTCGTATGGTTGGAAATGCGTTTCGCCGTTTTCTATTAATAAGTTAGCAGTCAGTGATACATGGTCTTCGAGTTATTTAGAATGGTCGTGAGATCGTGTTTACGGGGTAGATGATCGATGGGAATAATTAAGAAAGTTAAGGAAGTTATCGACGTAAGATCGAATCGAGTAGAAATTGTTCGACGTAGGTTGCCGTTTCGTAAGATTACGAATACTACGAACTTTCAATCGGCTTGTTAATTGATTTCTAGGTTTTCTTATTAAAGGGGGGGGGGTGGGATTAAATAGTCGTTAAAAAATCGTCCATCTTGCATCTTGAATTCCGTCTTGAGAGAGTAAAAGTCGGAGCAAAATTTCGCACGGCGGGGTAACTTTTGTCGCGTCACCTTACCGCGAGATTCGATGCGGACAGCCCGCGTGGAACATCAAAAATATAGAGGAAAGATGGTTGGAAAGAGAGACAGGCAGAGGGACTCGCGTTTCGCCGGCCGCTGAATCATGCAGCTAAAATATACCGAGTGTACGTTTCGTACTCTCCGACATGGGTACGTAGTCATTGAAAAAAGGAACGAACAGAGTTCCAGCTGTTTATTAATAAACGAGCCTTGCGGTTGAAGCTGTTCGCCGCCGTACAAGAAGAAGATCAGCCATGCAACAGGGAATAAAATCGTGCAGAGAGAAATTCTCGTAACGAACGAGGAACCAACACCATGAACGTGATTGATCGTGCCACGAGAATGGATGGTTTTATGTTCGAATTAAAAACGCTAACTCTGGATTGCTTGCGATTTTTACTCGTTTTCATGGTTCGATGATGAAAAGAAAGACACGTATAAAGGAAATTTTATCGCAAAATGTTCTTTCAACGTGTTAGTTCCGTTTGTGACTCGAAACGGAGCTCGAATTTTTGTACGACTAAGGAAAAAGAAAGAAAAGTAATGGTTCTTTGAAAGTGAGATTACGTAACGATGACAGGCGAGTAGTTACCTCTATAAATTTCTATCTTATTGAGAGGAGAATTTTATCGTTCCAAATGCGACTCAGGTTTCTTCCCAGCAATTCTGAACGACGTTATTTACAAAACAGCTGAAAGAAAATTAAAGAAAGGAAACATCCACGTGAAAATGTAACGGTGATTGTTTGATTTAGAGAAACAGATGATTTGTGGGAACACTCGAAAGAAGGATTGCGGCAAGTTTCAAATATATCGCTAATTAAGTGCTAAAAAAAAAAAAAAGAAAGACAGTAATTGCAATCGCAGTTTCCATCGGGCGTCTTTGTTCCTTTGTTCGCAGAATTATTTACAATTAAGGAAATTACGACATCGTAAGGACATGTATCGCATGATCCTTCTAATTTCTTGAAAAATGTTTAAAAAGTTTGAGGTGTAGTATTATTAAAAAATATCAGAATAATTATTATCGTGCCGTTAATATATATTACGATATTGTCAAGTGTTTCTAGTGGAAACAATGGGATTCCAAACAATGGAATAAAACAGAAAAGTATTATTTTCCAAATTATATATCGATCGTCTGGTTTAATTACAGAGATGCTTAAAATGTCTGTTATATAGACGCAAATTACTAACAAAATTGTTCGATCGGTTACATCACTCGGGAAAGATAGTTTTCGTCGAAACTGCTCGTTAATTAATAAAATGAAGCAATACTATTATCATTAACCGTGCTATCGTGTACGAGTAACTACATGTTACTCCGAATGCTTATTACACGTTGCCGAAGAGCGTATTATGGTTGCGTAATCCATTGACAATGTAATATTTTACCTACGACCAATCACTGTATTGCGTAATGGAGCGTAATTTATATCGTCCTAAACTCTTAAACATTGTTTGTCGGTTTCTTCGTTCTATCTTCGTTATCGCTAAAGTGACAGAAAAGTGGTTTAAAAAATTGCAAATATAGTGTATCGTTTAAAATTCGTATTCGATGATACCTCGTAATCAAAATGTTCTCTTTCCGATAAAACTTTCAAACATAGAGAAAAGTTTAATCACGAGGGAAATACAGTTTAATTACAAAAATGTGCAATCGGAAAAATTTGAACGATTAAAGAAACAAAATTTGAGATTGATAACTATCGGAGAAGATTCCATTTAAACGTTTCAATTAACGTTCCACCGATCATGTTTGTCATATCGATCCTTTTTTTAGCCCCGTGTTAGAAGGATTTTTCGATTAAGAAATGGTCCATCTAACAGATTCAACTGTAATTTATCCTGTCGATAAATTCTACCTGCCTGAACCTAACATCCCGGAAGACTACCGTCTACGCTCTGTCATAAATTAGGTCCAACGAATGACTCTATTTGATCAGGAAAGGTAAAAGCCGGTTCGTGAACGCGTAATACGGTTACGCCTGTGCAGTCGACAGCAATTAAATCAAAAAACGATCCGCCGTCGCTAATTGCCGAGTGTCAGGCTTCGTTACGGGTCACCTTTGTTCTCCCCATCCAGTGCAATCCCCTTTATTTGAATGAAGCGTAATCGATTAGTCGTAATATCGCGAGGACTTCGCGGCCTAACGCAATCAAAGTCCCTCCTCTGGCTATAATTTATATAAATCGACACGACTGTTAGTATAATTAGATATGAGGAAGGAATTGCCGAATCCGTGTAAACGTTTGTTTATTGCAATAGAGTTTATATCAACGACAGACTGTGAGTATCTATGCGAACTTATAAATTGGATAAATCAGATTTATACGTAGATTAGGTACAGATTGGATTTAGAAATAATAATCGTATCTTATAAGCAATAATAGTTTCTAAATGAAATTCAGAGATATAGATTAGACGGGAATATAAAATGATAAAACGCGATTGATGAAAATTGTTGTTATTTCTGTATCCAGAGGTAGGATCATAATAGCTATTGTTTTATTCTTTGGATAAATCTATCGCACCGTTCTGAGTCGAAAAACCTTTATTGTACTTTCTTACATGGACCAGGGATAAAAACAAAATAACATCTTAAATCTATCGATTGTATCTAGAATTTCTGGTTACTGTTTATTGTAACTCACGTTGTCATTTCCAACAAAAATAATTCTGAATGAAAATCGTCGTGAACGCCATATGTGTATTGGGTTGTCCGATAAGTGTCTTTTTTTCGCAAACGTGTTTTTTCAAACGGTGCACCTCCACAGAAACGTGAAACCAAATCTGTGAAATCTCGCGA
Organism: Bombus vancouverensis nearcticus; assembly: GCF_051014615.1. Lineage (NCBI taxonomy): Eukaryota > Metazoa > Arthropoda > Insecta > Hymenoptera > Apidae > Bombus > Bombus vancouverensis. The sequence continues at coordinate 15,529,669 of NC_134919.1, forward strand.
TGTTTATCTCGACAGAACAAAATGGATCGTAGGTAATTCGATGAAATAATATAAAAGAAAAAACGTTTATTATTTCCTCATAAAATGAAAGAAACTTTTCGGACAACCTAATATATGCCACGTATTCACGTTCCATCGTGTTTCCATGATATTCGCCGTGCGTTTGGACTCGTTTCGATGGAAGCAGAGATGGAAGTTATGCAATTTGTTAACACGCAGATAGGCCGTATAATTTCTAAGCGTGAAACTCGCCGAGTCATGCGGGGTTAGGTTGGGGTTAGACCTGGTTCGAGATTCGAAGTGCAGTTTGTTTAATAGGAAAATATACGATTGTTGGTCAAAAAATCGGTCGAAGAGGGAAGCGTGGCTTCGCGGCGAAGATTATTTCGAGAGCAACGATTTCTGTTTGTTTATCGTCAAATGGACGTGGCTCGCTACGAAACTCACAGGAAGCGGATACGATTAGCTCTGTTCGCGTGTGTGTCAGCGCTCGAGAAAATAGACAGCGATACCGCGAGTCCAACCCATTTTCTTTTCTAACTGGTTTCCTACTTTTCTGTTAGAAATATTTTAACATAAGAGAGACTCATTATCAGTTATCGACGTTTACGTCGATTTTTCACAATATAGATTTTGTTTATCGATTCGAAGCATATACGTGGATCGTTCGATTATTCGACGAAGAGGAGAAATTTGCATGAGAGGAAGCAAGAAATTTTGCAGGACTAGATACGTGATACGATGATGAGAAATTGCAAACTATCTTGTTAGAACGCGTGCGATAAATTTGTTTATTGTAAAGTTTGCGCTAAGAGTAACGACAATTGCAGTTAGCAATAGGCATATTTGTAAAAATTCCTAAAATTAAAGATACGAACGTCGTGGAACTGGAGCTAAGACTAAGAATAAGTGCACTTAGAAACCGATTTCCAAGATTTGTAACATTTACGGCAGGTATACTACTAAAATATGAGATAAAAATAAACGCATATGGAGTTAGAGAAATAGTAAACGATATTTCGAGATTAATGATATCATCATGTTATACAATATCTTGTATGGACTATACCGGAGACATAATACGATGGTTCAGGGGAATTGCTGATCCTCGAAAATGGTCGAAGATCGTTTCGAGAATCCTAAATCTCCGTTAGTAACCAGAGAAAACGCTGATCCTGAAAATTTCTTGATGGTCGTTCCAACAACCCTAAATCATTGTTAGTGGTCTAGAAAAGTGCTGAACTTTACAATCTGTTGGTGACCCCTACCAGAATTTTAAGCAATATCACTTACATCTTTCGATAAATTGACACCATTGTTTATCAACTGTAAGAAATTCATGTTACAAATACAAAGAACACCCAAGTTTATTTCACATCTCGATTGGCTTTTTATATCGCGCACTTTCGTCGACAAATGAAACTTGCAATCTCTGAGCAGCAATTAGTTTTATTTCATACATATCGTATAAATAACTTCTCGTTCATAATAAATTTTTCCTTGCAAAAATTCCAATTTCCCGCAACATCCTATCTATAGTCTCGACAAGTTAGGAAAAAATAACATTTTTCCTACTCAAACTGAAACGGAGAATCCACATTGTTCGGAGTGAAAATAGAGCTTGGAACTGGAACGATCGCACGAACCGGTAACACGACTTATTCTTTCCATCGGTTTAACATCGCAACAAGAATCGGTAGATTAAACGTTGTGCCCGCGATAGAGGGGAAACGAGTTTGTGAGTCACATCGTGTGCCGGAAGTGTGGCGATATCTCCGGGGCCCGACCTTTTTCGCCCCTTCTCCCTTCTATCGGTGAACATCGCGTCGAGGTCATCGAAAACGTCTTCGCGAACTATAATCTCGATTACAAATCGAAACTATATGAACGCTGGCTACGAAAAGTATTATTATACAGTGTATATACTAATTAATTAGGTACAAATACAGGGTGGTTGGTAACTGGTGGTACAAGCGAAAAAAGAAATCGAAAATGTAGAATAAAAATTTTTCGTTCGAGGCTTTGTTTTCGAGAAAATCGACTTTGAATTTTCGCTCGGTACGCCTGCACTTTATCGCGTCTCGTTATAACGGATCTCACTGTAGATCGTTGTCTCGATTGACGTTACTTTTTTAATTTGTAAAATTTTAAATTTTTAAATTTTCAAATTTTTAAATTTTTGAATTTTTAAATTTTTAAATTTTTAAATTTTTGAATTTTTAAATTTTTAAATTTTTATTCTATATTTTCGACTTCTTTTTTCGCGTAGAATCAGCCCCTTTCCGCTTGCACCACCAGTTACCAACCACCCTGTATATCCGTATCGTTTAATACTCTATGACTACAAAAATTGTCATAGCATTAAAGCGAAGCATAGAACTTAATACGAAGAAACTGTTGATTGAAAAATAAGACTATGTGCCAATATCGATTCGTATATCGGGCCAGGCATACATCCGCTTTTATCGTTACGGATCACGATATCGTATAAAATCGATATATATTTTTCAAGGAAAGAAAAATTACCTAACGTCGCAACCCCAACAAAGACGAACAACCCCATACTCCATTTCCGCTGCGAGACTGTCAGAGGTCGTGATTGCGAATAACCAGGCAAAAGACGCGAGAAGCGAGTTTCGAGAGGCCACTCTGATCACGAAGAACGAAGGCCAAATGTATCTTTTTCTTTTTTCTCTTTATTCCCTTCGAAGGGTGTTCTACGTGGAACAGAGGGAGGTTGGACTAAAAGCACGAGCCACAATTTGCTTGGAATTTTGCGGCAGAAAGTAAGTTGCCCGAATCAGAGTCGACTGAAAGCTAATTCAGGCAAGCTCGGGGACCCCGGTACTGTGAAGTTTAATTGAAAGGTAATTAGCATGACAAAGGGCAGCCTTTAATCGCGACGGGGCACGCGATTAATTTATTACGCAGTCGCGAGTCTCTCGGCTGGTGATCGTCGCGTTTCGAAAACGTATCGACACAGTTCATTTATCGCGTGCTCGTTCCTTTTTCTTCGGCCACGCGTTTATACGCCTCTCAATTTGGCGGCGACGTTGATGCAACAATGTGACGCACTGTCGCCAGGAATACGGCCTGGGCATTTTATGCGAATACCTTTCAAATGAAAGCGATATCTTTTTAAGAGCGAGATTCGCGCCTCCCAGACGGAGAGAGCTTCTCGTTTTTTATGTTTACAAATTCTTTGAAATGTTTTTCATTATATTTTCATTACATAAAAAAATTAAATGTCAACTTTTCTCACAATCCGAGATTTACGAGACTTACATTACATACGTAGGTTCTCGAACCTTTTAATATTTCCAATTTTAAATATCGGGATCCTTTATCATTAACATTGTCCGTCGATTTATTCGTCGGCTTTCCAAACTTTCAAATTACATCTCCCGTTTCATCGACTACGTTCTACGTAATACAGGATCGTAGCAAAACGGAACATTCTAAATTATTTGTCGAAAATGACAACGCGAGTTCGTGCTCGCCATCCATATGCAGATGCGCTGGTTACAATAAATAGCAACTAGAAGATAGTTCTAGATACAATCGATAGGTTTAAGATGTTCTTTTGTTTCTATCTCTAGTCCATGTAAGAAAGTGGAATAAAGGTTTTTCGGCTCAGAACGGTGCGATAGATTTATCCAAAGAATAAAATAATAACTATTACGATCCCACCTCTGAATAACAACATTGTTAAATAAACGCAGGCCAAAACGAACCAACTTACCAGACGATATCGAACCTTTTCAGCCAACTGTATACATCGTCGCAAGCTGAACGCGTTATTATAATTCTGGACGAAGCAGCGACCTATCGACAAGACGTTCGTTACGCAATTCGCCGTGAAACGCGGTTATTACCGTTAATTAAAGGCGCTTAATTAGGGCGGCGTCGCAGAGGTCACGTTATTCCCATGACTCGTACGACGTGATTCTCTAACACGCCCTTCCCTTTCCGTAATTCGTAACATCGCTGCCCCGTTTCTTACTCACCGTTGCGTCCATCCTTTTTTCGCTCCTCACCCTTCGCTTCCGCGTTCTTATTTCCCCGTTGTTTATATTACGGGAGAAGCTAGTTTTGTCGCACGCGATCTTCGTTAACGCCCGCAAACAATCGGACACCGTTTTCTTTTATCGCTCAATCCTCTCTAGCGAACCGACTGGACTTGATTGCTATTCCTTAAGAAGCAATTTTGGTCTCGTGGAGCCAAGAGATTCTCACGATGCTCCTTTCACATTGTTCGTTTTCGCGTTTTGATTGTTCGATTATTATCGTGAACAACGCTTTTGCGATGGATATTCTGCGGTTTGATCAACTCGTTCTTGTAAAAATCCTTAATACATACCCCCAACCCTGTTCATAAGTATCAGCACATTTGCTTTATACAAATTAGCAGACTGCGGATATTTGTCCATTTATGGAAAATTCAAGGATGCAAAAATATACATACAACGCAGATGAGATGTAAAAATATACAGGGTGGTTGGTAACTGGTGGTACAAGCGGAAAGTGGATGATTCTACGCGAAAAAAGAAGTCGAAAATATGGAATAAAAATTTTTCGTTCGAGGCTTCGTTTTCGAGAAAATCGACTTTGAATTTTCGCTCGGTACGCGTGCGGTACGTTATAACGGATCTCACTGTAGATCGTTGTCTCGATGGAAAAATTAAAAAAAAAATTTTTATTCTATATTTTCGACTTCTTTTTTCGCGTAGAACCACCCCCTTTCCGCTTGTACCGCCAGTTACCAACCACCCTGTACAAAGGTATAATATTTAACGAGTAAAAGAAGTTCATGTCTACGTGCTATCTGTGTAGTTACGTTTCTAAAAATATCAATTTGCATCGACATCCACGATTTAATTATTAGGTAATCGCATATTATGTAAAGTTGTCCACGTATGTGGATATAGGTAACATACTGACATTCTTCACGCTCTAAAATCGAACGTGTCCATGAATAGCGGAGAAAGTCCGCGTTATGATATCGCGGATCGTTGTTCGGAAACGAGCACGCGGTGTCCAGATGTGGGTGAAGGAAGGCCGGTATTGCGCGATCGGATTCCATCGGTTCGATTCGATGTCACCGTCTGACGAAATTTTGTTGTTACACGTGTACAAGTATTTTTAGTTTACGAGGCAAGATGCGGATATGATATCGTGGAATTAGGTCCATCCCACGGAGGAGCTTCTTCCTTCTCTTTCATATTTTTCATCGAATTAGAAACATAAACGTCCCACACTGTCGCGTTTCTCTTAATTTAAAATTTTTTTTATTCTTAACCCTTAGTGCATTATGGACGCATATATGCGTTTTCTGTAAGTGTCCGGCATGGAGTAAGGACGCCTATATGCGTTTGTCAATTTTTCCGAACGCCTACGCAGAAGTAATACTATTACGTTTGTGCGAAATAAATATAAATGTATTGCTTATATATAATGCATATATTTTATATCAAAAATCTACTGCTTCGAAACAAAAATTTAGTGAATTTCATTTAGCGTTGATAAGAGACATTTTACGAAAATATTTCCAACGTAGAAGCATGTTAGGAGGAGGAAAGAGAAAGTCCGAGGATTTACCATTTCGTTTAATCGATAGGCATTTTTCCATGAAAATGCCCTAATCGTGCCGGCACAACACAATCATCAAGAAGAAAATGTGTTGTTTGTGCGAAAAATAAGAGAAGGAGCGACACGCGATACGAATGCAGAAAATGCGATGTCGGATTACGTATCGATAATTGTTTTGAAATTTTTCACACACAACTGAATTATTAACTTGTGTTATATTTACTAAATTTAGTTTTCTAGTTTATCGTTTTTTAGTTTATTATCCAGATTCTAGTTTATTGTAAATTTCAATGTTTATAATAAATACTAAATACTAAAAAATAACGCTCTTGAACCATATAATCTCGTGCAAAAGAATTACTATAACTTATTACGATTTGCGCTTTCAATAGTCAATCAACAGAGTTAAGTCTAGCGAAAAAGTACTCCGTCCACAGCGATGGTCAGCGCTGGCCGCGAGTATTCAACGCTCCAAGGGTTAAATTTCTCTTAATTTGATAATAAATGTACCATTCGTTTGCAAGGGAAAAACGTGAAACCGAAATAATTTATTTTACCCTCTAAATGTTATAAGCGTTGCTTTACTTTCGATTGATCTTCTATAAATGTATAAGTATCCGCGATCTGCTAATGATATAAAATCAATTGACAAATAACAAGAGCAAGATATATGATTCCGTTGCACACGCAGAAATATTTTCTTTACGTCCAACATAAATCTACGAAATTTCTATGAAAGCTTTTAAATTGATCGTTTCAACCACTCTGATAATTCTAGCGCTAAGATCCTTAAAATCCCAGAAATTCGTTTGTTATTCAAATTCAAAACCAAAGTTTCGCATCTCATCGACGGTAACATATACGTTTCCAATGAATTTCATCGCGCTCGATCCACGAACTCTCAAAGAGGAGCCGGAATATCCTGGCAAAAGCCATCGTCTCTTCAAAAGCCAAGCTTACTATAGTCGCTTGCAGCAAAAGAGAAAAGGAAAACGAAGGGATGAACATCGAAAAGGACACGAAGAGGAATTCCTCTCGAGATTCGTTGAAGTATAGGACGATCAGGTGGAAACGAATCGCCGAGGAGATCGTGTCGAGAGGGTGGAAAAAAAATGTAATTATCGAACCGGCGAAGAGTAGCCCCACGAACTAATGGCCGCGGGGATGGCGTCGCTTTCTGGCCAGATGCTCCTGTTTTAAGGGTGTCTCTCGAGATACAAGGGTTCGACATTAACGCCGAGTCTTCGGTCGGCGAAGGGAGCTGCGGACAAAGCGAACGACCGGCCAAAACTTGCTTCGTACAAGTTGGAGCGTGCAAACCGCACCGAGCGGGTGTGGGGCTCGAGACGGTGCAGTGGCTGGCATGATCGAGCCTGTGACTGTTACCGCGAACTATAATGGAATAATTTGTCGATAGTTTTGCAATGGAAGCTCGCTAAACAGTTTTTAAATTACGATTGTCGAAATATGTCGAATTTTTGAATAGATACGACGATGTGATCGTAGGTATCGGGTTGTCTCAAAAGTTCCTTTCTTTTTATACGGAATTAGTAGGTGCGCAGCATGTTTTGTTTTATATTATTTTATTCAGTTCAATAAAATAATGTAAAAGGAAAAATGCTGTGCATCTATCGTTTCCTCGTAAAACGAAAGACAACCTAATATTTAAAATAATATCTGCTCGTCCTGCGAAGAAATTATTTAGCTTCTACTCTTTCTCGAAAGATAAACGATATTTTCTACGATAATCTTACATTTTTAATTAGGAAATTACAGTGAAAAAGGAAATCGTATCGAATCATTGCGGAAAGAACAAGACGGTAAAAGATTATTTCGTTCGAGGGAGTTGAAACTCGTCGAGACGATAATTCAGTGGTTGAAAACGCTCTTTAACTCGCGTTACATAAAGTCAGCGAGTTTATCATCAAGTCGAAAAAGACCATGTTTTTCTATCGTAATTTCCTAGCGAATTTCAAATTATCAAATTATCTGATATTGAACAAAAGTCATCGCATATGACTTACGAAACGTTAGAGCAGAAAGGTTTATAAGAGAAAGACTAGGCGAATAAGCCTTCAGTCGCTTGGTCCTGAAGAAAGACTACGCTTTAATATTCGTTTTCATCTCCTTTTCTATTTAAAAATTTGAATATGCATGTGAAATTTTTACTTGTCGCAATGTTGTTCGCGTTCGTGGCGTGGAAACCAGCAGAAAGTGTACGTTTCTTCAATTTTAATGGAAGAATACATTTGGCTGAGTATTAGTGAAAATATTAATTTTTCAGCGATCCAGGAATTTTGTTCGCTGGAATAACGGGAATTAGATAGATAAAAGTGATAAATAGTTTTCGAAAAATATTTCTCGAATATTCTCCGAAATATCTTACCGTTCGAAATTCGACATACTTTTTCGTCATTTAGACATTGAAAAGTTTTATTTAAATACCAAAGTATTAAAATATTAACAGATCTAGATATTTGAAATTTTGAAAATTAAAATATTCCGGTAACCTGATCATCCAAAGGGTTAGACGTGTGAAAATTGAATAAAATTTAATGGTAACAAATTCATCGTCAAAATGACCAATAGTTCTTGGAAATCGTGGTTCATTGTCGCTATTCGGGATCTTGGGACAATGTACCATAGTGCGTTGTTAGAAACAAAACCAGGAAATTCTCAACGCGTGTCATTATGTATTAAAAGTTAAAAGGAAAGAAAACTGACAACAGAATCTAAATTATTGCATGAACTTTAGGCCACTGCCGAGCAAATGGACAAAATGGCAAGGAGTCTGCGCAGGTCTTGTTTGCAAAAAATCGATATATCAGAAGGTAAGCAGAGAAGACGAATAAAACAGAATTCGATCAAATCGAAGAAAATTAGATCGTTGACAAAGTGTCTTCTGTATTTCTGTCGGAATTTATTTAGATAAAGTGGAGGGCATGCGAAGAGGTGAATTTCCAGAAGATCCAAATCTTAAGTGCTATACGAATTGCATTATGAAATTAATTCGAACCGTAAATACAAAATATACTTCGATATTAAGATTGTCCACTGGAAGATCGATTAATCGACATTTTTGATCCGTTTGTTCGTCTAGTTTAAAAATGGCAATATCGATTTTGCTATGGTGATCAAGCAAGTAGAACTTTCGATGGCACCGGAAGAAGCAGCCGTAATGAAGGAAGCCATACTGAAATGTAGTCATATGGGTAAGGCAAATTACCAAATACTCGAACATTTGCTCGTTCAAAACAAGCAAATAGATTTTTAATATTTCAAGAAGAACTTTACCAGACATTTAATCATAAATATCAACAACGATTCTTTCATAATTTTTCCAAATTTAGAAAATTTATCAACAATGAAAAAGTATGATTGGAGCCGAAATGATCGATAATTAAATAAAAGTTGGTTGCTTATAAAGAAATTTGCAAAACCATCGACAACTTCGAATCACCGTATTCGCGTAAAGATACTGTAGAAAAATTCCAATAATTTATTCCTTTTTGAATCGAGATTCGATCGCTTGAGAAACTTTTCAGACGCACCATACTTTTTTTATTTTTTTTTCACATGAAAGAAGTTAAAGCTTCCAGCTAAACTTTGTTCCATTTATACGCAGAATACACCGGTGATGAATGCCAGAAATCATATACGTTCGTAAAATGCACCTACGACACGAATCCGGAAAAGTTTTTCTTTCCTTAACAAACGACATTCACGACAAACTGCACCATCTTTCGAAGAGGCGCCGTGCAAATTTATCAAACTGCAAACCCACGATCGCGAGATCGATAGAAGGAGCGAGCCACCGATAACGTGTACGAATAGTTTACTTATTTTGAGCTGTAATTTTCTTAAATTTAGAATGACGTTATATAATACGATCGTAAACTTTAAGAAATATTTTAGGTTGACATTAATTTTGCAATCAAAATAATGTTAGTGATTTACATTACTGTGTTATTATACTTTCTTATGTTGTTAGTTATAGAGAATGAAATGTCCGATTTCTAACAATTCATACATACTTCTGCTGAAACCTAAGAAAAGGATACGTTTATATATCCTTTACACATGTACGTAAATATTAAAGATGCATAAACGAGAAAATCAACTGTCTGAAAGACAAAGATATTCGTCGAAGGCGATAAAATTCGATATTTTATACGTTACGATCTAATATCGTATTGTATCAAACATTCGCAATAAAATAGCGTGCAAGTATAACGTAGCAATCATTAATCTCCAGATTTCAAGTCCGAGTAAGATTTCAATAAATTATGCGAGACGGTTTCTATCCAAAAAGTTCGTACTCTTTTCGGGAAATTTTTAACCGTTTTAGTGCCACGGCTTTTTAAGAATCCGTGTCGGATTGTGCCATGCAGCGCGATAGCGCTTCGTTCATTTATTTCCGAGAAATACCGATCGACACGATCGCACTGCCCTTTTTTTTCGTTTACGCAGGTGGTTTAAGATTGTTTGAAACAAAAAAGAAGTAATTACGAGAGGAAACTCTGACATGACTCGCGACGAGCTACGTTCGAAACCGAACGCGTTGCGAATTGTCGATCGTAACCAAACATCGCGACACAGTTCACCACAGTACGCGAACAGCGCGATCGCGCTGCGTGACGCTAAAACGGTTAAACAGCATCGTAGTGACTCACCGTTACTAACAAGACGCGATTATATGCGTAAAATTTGAAACCAATTTGAAATCGATAATATGCAGAGTGGTTGGTAATTGGTGGTACAAGCGGAAAGGGGGTGATTCTACGCGAAAAAAGAAGTCGAAAATATAGAATAAACATTTTTCGTTCGAGGCTTTGTTTTCGAGAAAATCGACTTTGAATTTTCGCTCGGTACGCGTGCACTTTGTCGCGTCTCGTTATAACGGATCTCACTGTAGATCGTTGTCTCGATTGACGTTACTTTTTTAAATTTTTAAATTTTTAAATTTTCAAATTTTTAAATTTTTAAATTTTTGAATTTTTAAATTTTTTAATTTTTAAATTTTTAAATTTTTAAATTTTTAAATTTTTAAATTTTCAAATTTTTTAATTTTTAAATTTTTAAATTTTTAAATTTTTATTCTATATTTCCGACTTCTTTTTTCGCGTAGAATCACCCCCTTCCCGCTTGTACCACCAGTTACCAACCACCCTGTATACGTGAATTTCGTTAATAAATTAACACTTTACCGACCGCTAGCGATTCAACAGCATACGCACGTCCGACCGGCGTCTCAGGCGCAGATTCTCCCTGGCGCCGGCTCTGTTTCGGTTTAGACTCTCCAATACCATTCTTTTTGTTCATCGCGATCGATACGTTTTTCATTTCAATTGGTATAAAACTGTGGCAGCTTACGAAGCAACGCAACTGACGCAACTGAGCAAGGTACCTTAGTACTAAATAATAAATTACTGCTCAAATAATGAGAAAGATTGTCGGCGATAAAAAAACCGATTAATAGGCTATCGGTCGATGAGCGTCGGTGACAAAAAGTTGATTAATCGGCTATCGGTCGGTAAAGTGTTGATTGAACAAGCGAGTCCTCGTACAAAACCGGAAAAGAAAAATTAGAAGCAAAGAACACAAAATCAAAGAGAAAAAGAAGTAAACTCGTTAAAAGAGGTACTCTCAGGATATGATCCAGCATCGTCAATGATAATACAATACATAATGATTTCATATTTGCGACGTAATCCACTACGTGGCGGAAACACTCTTCCCTTTCCGACGTAGTCTGAGTTTCCGAAGATGCTACGCGGAAAGTGCAGGTTGCACATTAATTATTAGTCGGCAGGGTAATTACGGGTCAAGCTTCGTGCAACACCCACAAAATGCAAAAATTGTTCCTTCTCCTACCGCGACGATCAACGCGGACTATAAAAGGGAGTGTACGATCATATTGCGAATCCACGTGCGCTATTTCTTCGTGGTTTGAACCATCGAGAAATTAGCGAAGTTGGTTCGAAACATCAACGAGGAAGAGGAAGAAGAATAAATTTGGAACAAGTCAAACAGGATGAAGGGGGTCGGCGTTTGCCTGCTGGTCTCGTTGATGCTTGTCTTGTTGGCGATCAAAGATACAGAGAGCGTGAGTTTGATCGATCGATTCTTCCTATTCGAAGCTATAATTCGCCTGAATGTGTACATTATACACACGGACTTTGGACTTTCTTTTACGCGTACAGAAAAAGATGAACCTCGATGAACTGAAGAAGTCCATCAAGAACTTGAGGAAGCCTTGCAGCAAGAAGAACGACACCCCCAAAGGTACTTTTCGATGCTACTTTTTTCAATTTGCAAGGATGACTGTGGTATTTGATCAGATTTTTTTAAACGAGGAAGAGATAGTCTTCGTGACTTGTGGACACACTTGGTTATGCAGACGTTCGATGATGATTCGATGGGAAATGTAATCAAAATTAATGCGTCGCTCTTTGATTTGAGATTCAATGTTATTCGACAGTTTTGATAGTTCTTTCTTATTTTTAACTTTTACTTCAACTTCAACTTTATCGTTGAACGTTAAATGTTATCTATCTATCGTGGACGAAAATTCCGTCCCAGTGCGAATTTTGTTTCAATTCTGTTCGTCTTGATGATTAATTTCGAACATAAACAAAATGTACTATGTAGGTAGAATTTCTTGGTAACAGCTTTCAAGAAAGAATAATAAACTCTTTGGTGATTTACGTACAGAGCTTCTAGACGGCCAACATAAAGGTGAATTCCCAAAAGACGAGAAGTTGATGTGCTATATGAAATGCGTCCTGACACAAACCAAAGCTGTAAGTGAAATTTCTCAATCTTCTTTTTTTTTTTTAATCAATGGTCAGAAAGTTAGTCATCATTTCGCAACAATGAACGTTACATCTTTTAAATCAACAAGATGGAAAAATACGTTTGCTTTGTTCGTTAGATGAAGGGCGACGAAATCATGTGGGATTTCTTCGTGAAGAATGCTCGTGTTATGATCCTCGACGAATATTTTCCACGCATTACACATTTAGTTGAAACGTGTAAAAACGCAGGCAAGTACCTTCGTTGATAATCAACGACGTAAGCAATCGATTCAATAACACCGTTTTAAACAAATATTTAAAGCAAGAATTTCTCCAGCGTATTACTAATAACACAGTATTAATAAGAAATTATCTATATCTTTTTGCGTTCGTTATTTGTAATTTTCATTTGCAGTGACGGCTACGGACGGGTGCGAAGCTGCATGGCAATTTAGCGCATGCACCTATGCAACAGATTCGGAGGTGATTTTTAATTACGATTACACCGGAAACAATAACATGGGTGCAGTAATTCATCTTAGATCGATCTCTCGAGAAAGAGCTTGGAACGTTACCAATTTTACGTAATAATTGGAATTTTGCACAAAATCCTTTCGACATTTTTGGATTATGGGCATGAGATACGTTTGTACGAAAGTAAAGCGAAATACGATCTCTTCGAAAGATTCCCATCGCTACTTTTCAAAATTTCGTTATTTTATCTTATTGTTAAACGATATGAACGACAATGTACGGACAAACTGATTCAAGTTGCAGTAACATTTCCGAAGCTGCTTTCAGAATCTTTGAAACAATTTCATAAATTCCAAATATTTCACATTTTCCTAATCACGTCGGTCATTAAAAAACTTGCCAGTTATCGATACGTAATTTTAAGTATTCGTAAAATCTGTTACAGCTTTATATAATACCGTGAACAACTCGTTAACGGCGGACTCACAAGATCATCGAAGAACCAAGAGAAATTTCCAATCGCAAACGCCTCGACATCGTCATCTCCGTCATCGTCGTCGTAGTAGTCGAAAAGTAGCAGTGTGTAGACATAGCCGAAAAAAACCACAATGCAGAAGGGTTTAAACTATCCAAGTCTTATTCTATAATCGATCATCGATCAATGATATCAAGGGTCTGGGAGCGTACTGATGATATGTCAGCTATTTGTCTAGAAAAATTAACTTTCGAAGTTGACTGACTTCTTGAACGATACGATTCGATAACTTTAGAAAATGTTATTGTATGTAAAATAATATTTAATTCTTATATTATAAAAGCGTTGTTCCCTCTGTCTTTGATATTACTTTAATTATTGATAAAAATATTCCCCGAAACGAATATTTTCCGAAAAAATATAGCTATGTTCGATAAAATAATAAAAACTAGATGACAACAATTAAACGAACAAATTTACTCGTAGAATGATAAATATATCACGAAATAACTGTATCGTTACCCCATATTCTCCATATTTCTTCCAACTCTTCGTTTCTAACTAATCTGTCTAACAGAAACTCTCTGCTTCCACCTCGCAATCTTCAAAACCCATCACGAGACACCACTACGACTTTATATAACGTTTCTAAACAATTGTCCACGACTTTGGATTATACGAACCAGCTTCTACCAACCGTGTAATTAAGACAATCATATCGCAATTAAAAGATTCTCTTGCGGTTACATACACTATTGCACAGAACAGAAAGATTATTATCAATTATTCGATATCAAACTACCTGTGCGCAACGCCTAACTTACGATAGGATGAAATATCGCACCTATTTTACAACTTTATGACGGTGCACTGGCAAGATTTATCTTGTACGCCCGTAGCTACACAGTCTCATTCGAGCAGACAAATTTATAGTTGGTTGCTCGAATCGATGAAATATTTTGATCGTTCTAAGATGAGGTTGATTTCCGCGGTTTAAACTTCCTTCTGTTACGACGATAATAACGCTCAGATTAATTCAAGGCCGTCCGTCATCCGCCTTTAATCGAAGGAAAAACCCAATCCGGTTCTTCTAATAGTTGGTCGAACTGGTTCGGAATCTTTCTGTCGATGCTTCAGCTCGAAAGTTCTTAATTCTTGCGAATAAGTCCCGTTGCTGTTAAAAGTTGGACTAACTGATGTAAAACGACGATCCTTGTCCGTGACTTCGATGCACTCGTTCTGAAAAAAATGGCTTTCTTCGTTGCGTAGAAATTTGCCAGGCTTTAGCTTTTCTTACACGTTGACACCTTACGTTATGAAGAACATAGGCTACTAATTAAAAATTGGAAGTAACTTCCTCAAGTGCGTGTATCGAATCTGCTACTAATTTCGTTGTTAATTTGATATCCGTGTTGTAGATATCATATGCGCACACCCCACAAATATTTCGTATTAGTAAACTTTTAGAAAAGAGTTTCAAGCCAATAGAAACGTAATTGTTCTCTTAAATTTCTGGATTCTATGGAACGCGTAATAACTGCAAACTCTTGAAACACAAAGTGGCCGATACTGTACAACGAAAATACTCTCAGCTTTGAGGATACCACGTAGCAAGGGTTAACGCGTACCTGTTACGACGATTCTATTTTAAAAGGCCACCTGTAATCATTCCAGATTTCACACGCGTGTTTGCGATAATTATAGGCAATAATTAGAATAGAATCGAACGGAGTAATTAGCCGACCAATTAATTCCGTCCGTTTGAATCGTAAACGTCGGTTATCGTCCATAAAAAAGTGTCTAAAAAGAGAAACCATTCCCATGACGGATCATCGCATGCCAATGGCACTGGGGTGATCGGCGAAGATATCGGGGAATAAATCACGCCTAACGATCGTTATGTATCGATCACGGAACGTGGCTCATTAGAAGAAAACCGAATTTTAATTATACGAACGACGATCATCTTCCCTGATTCTGACGAAGTCTGTTATTTTTTTTATTCTTCATCCGAAGCAATCGAGGGCCGGCAGATTTTAATCAAGACACGTTACATAAACACCAACATGAATTAAGCAATTATTTCTCTTCCTGTTATTCCATAATGGAATCTTAACACCTCAGAAGATGTTGGACACATATTTCCACAGTTCTGCTATAAATATGATGTTCAAGTGTCGACAGGCGTCAGTCAAGTATTTTGCTTTCTGTGGAATTTTTATCCGAAACTTACTTACAACATGAGAGTTAGCTTGGCTATCTGCTGCCTCTTGTTCGTTGCGGTGAGTGAGATTCCATATTAATTTAGTGCCTGTCCTGGTTGCTATGGGATCGTTAGGGGATAGAATTCGTTTTAGCTACGGTTACCTATAAAACCGAAGTTGAGTGTACTTTTGTCCACAGTGAAAGCATTAACATTTATAGAAACATTTGAACAACACGCAGAAATTTCATTGATACCGCAGTGGAACACGACTATCGTAATTATAATACTAACATTTGCAACGAATCTAGAAATGCATATAAGCAAGAATAAATTTTACAGATATCATCAAAGGATTTCAAATAGTCGATTGGTCGCTATGTATTAGTAAGCAACAAGAATCACGTATAGTTAATTATTTGCCGCTTTTTTTTTAACAACATCAGCGTATCCTCTGCTATACCTGAAGCTTCTTACAATTCGCAAATTAAATGAAAAAACGTGTGAACAAGATCACTGCCTGAATCGCCTGTATATGTTTCAAGAAACTATTTATGTTTAACTATAAAAAAGTATTATAACTAGTTATATATTAATTTTTGTATTCGGGAAAATGACTCTTTCGTCAGGCGTTTTACTTTATCTCCTAAAAAAAAAAAAGTAAAATGAAATAAACGACAAAGTAAACGGTGTAATGAAAAGGAAGAAGATGTAAAAAATTAAATTTCAATAAACATCAAATGTTTATTTTAGGGAGCCATATGTGAGGATAAGGCTGAAGAATTCATAGAAGCTTTAAAAGAGGATATAATACCTTGTTTGGAAGAAGTTGACATTCCGCAAGGTAACGCATTGCAATAATCATTCAAATTTTGTCGATGATTTCCTAACACATTCGTTAAAACGATCTATCTGTATTTTAGATCAAATTGAGAAGTTTGTCGTTAATGACTTGGAAGGTGAGGAAAGGACCAAATGGGGATGCGTGAAAGCCTGTGTTATGAAACGCATAAACATTGTAAGACATTTTCCTTATTTTTGAATATCTTTTCCTTTATCTCACTGCCCTTTTATTAGGTTGGTTCGTAAGTTTATACTTCAATTTTCTTGCAATTATTTAATTTAACTTTATCCTCAATTTCTCACCAATGTTTGATAATTCCTGAATTCTTTGCTCGAAAGGTTTCGACAAATTTTTCAATCGTTAGTTATGCTAGAAAATTTCACTTAACTTTTCAACAATGTACCAGGTAGACACACAAATATGCAATACGATATTACACACACACGATTATCGAATATAATATTATAAATCTCACGTCTTAAATGTCGTCATACTCCAAACAATTATTAGTATTTATCACTTATAGAAAGTTAAAAGAACGTATTTTTTTCTCTTATCTGATCCTTCTAGAAAACCTTGTTTCTAGAAGACCAGAAACGCAGGAAATCTTCAGGATAAAGAGACGGTGTTTCTTCTAAATTTTTCATTCTCGATTCTTCGTCCATCTTCTATTCTGAGTTCTTATTACATTGTCAAAGGATTAGAATAACTTAGAGAGTGTAAAAAAGACGATAGATCATCGAAATAAGGTCTATAGTTAAACAGTGACTGAACAACTTTCTATTCAAAGCCCTAAAATTCCATTGTTGATTAATTTATAACGCGAAACCTGACGTTAATCGTGTCCGTACAGTACCTGACATGTACTCGGTCGTTTTTTCCGAACAATCAAACTTTTCAAATATATATTTACAACTTTTCTATGTTCGACAATCTTCAACTATGTTCTCTGATATAAAAATGGTTGTTTAGATGACGAACGGTCAGATCCATGTAGACAACTTAAAAGACTTTATGGATAAGAAATTTAGCGAAGAGTCAGAGTCAGACTCTGAACATATGGAACATATGGATAAGATAAATAAATGTGTGGAAGAAGGTAAGCAAAGATTAAACTGGATAGGAAAGAACGTATCGAATATATAGATTCCTAATAATTCATTAAAAATCCTTACAGTTGCTGGGAAAACCGACGAGTGCGACATCGCTTTCGAGTTTTCACGCTGCTTGACGCCGGCTTAATTCAAAGGAATTTCGACTTCTTGATTTCTTGAATAGCAGAGAAGCATTGGAATTATCACACAGAAAATAATACAAGATATGATGCAACTGTAAAGACGCGAATACAAAAGCAATTAAATGAAAATTGAGCACTTCAATAATTATTTTTAATTAACCCTCATTTTTCTTTTCATTTTGGCAAATCATCGTTTGTTTTTCGTTTCGTAAATTCAATATAACGTGAACTTTATAATAAAATTGATTAATATGCGTTTTTACAACGAAGTAGACATATATCGTAAAATTTAATAGAGTTTATTATTAAAGTTTACTAAACACGAAGAAATTATTATTTCTGCGGTATTTGTTAACATTTCTCTGACGTATGAATTACAAAAGATTCAAACATCTACGTCACATCTAATCATCTAATCTTCTAATCCACGTAAACATCTGTACACGAATAAAGTCGAATATATTGCACTTAGAAAGACTCGTTTTTCTAAATACAATGAATGACTATTTCACCGATATAAAGAAAGGAAGCGAAAGATGACTGTTGTCACCTTCTATTTGGTTGTCGCGTTCGGAAATTAACTGACGTTTAATGCAACTGGCAATAAGTTCCACTTTCGGCTAACCTGCTATGTGCGGCAATACTGGCACCGGAGAGGATTAAAGTTGTTCGAAAATAAATTAACAATATGTAACGATTTATTCAAATCTTACTCAATTTCGATATTGGCAATTGACTGACAGACTGACGGATTTAAAATTCTTCGGTTGACAAAATGATGATTCTTCGGTTGACAAAATGGCAACTAACTCTTCGATTGACAATGGTAATTATTCGATAGACGAACGGTAATTAATTGTTACTCGATAGACGAACGGTAATTATTATTATGACTTCTCTGAGTCGCTACGTTTATTTATATCTGTCGGAGATGAAAAAAAATCGGGGTTTCTCTTTTGAAAATGTTTGGGAAGATCGCCAACGTTTGTTCAAACTGCCGACTTTGTTTACAGTTTAAACCGTCTTAATATCGTTATAAAAACATAGTTAGGTAATTATAGAAACATAGTTGGATAAATTTATCGCAAGATACAGCTTTTAGCGGCTTTAACTGACTTTCACTTCAAATATTGTAAACACGGTTTCAAATAAACGTTTTAGATTGCCCTGATTTGAAAGGAATTACCAATTTTGCTTTCTACACTATACACAACATTCGTTCTCGTAAAATTCTTCGTATCATCTCTAATTAATTCCATCGACAAAGACTTTCGCGGCGTTATTTCATTTTAGTAAAGTATTTTGATATTTTTTAAATTTTTGTCCAGTGTTTTGAATCATATAAGTGTTTTGAATCCGATTCGAATCGTGGCTGATAAACAGAACGTCGAACAAGACGATACGTAACTAAAGGAAGTAATTATTATTCCAGTTTTTTGACTAATAATCATATAACCAACAGTTCTCATCATCATCATACGAGACGTAGGTGATCGGAAACGATCCATCAATACGATATACTTTAATAGGTTTTTTTAGGCTATGTATCATATGTAACAGGCTTTTTTATCAGCACATTTGCAATATAAATATCGCCGCAATTCGCTAAGAAAATTTAGTAGTGGAAATATATTCTTAACGCGTATTTCTTGTTTGTCAAAAATCAACCTCAAAATGAAGAATCTTCTGGTTGGCATCTGTCTTTTGTTAACTGTAGTAAGTAAAATATTGGTTATTATCGAGTTTGGAATTTCCATCTATTTGAAATTTAAAACGTCTCAATTTGGAATCTCATTGCCTTGCTTTTCTTTAATTTGAAGAATTCCGCTTTGGATTTTTATTTCTTTTCCTTTTGCGTTAATTCAGACTAGCTCGACTTTCAATTTTATTTCGTTTCCTTTCTTTCATTCGCAACCTTATAAAGATGATTATATGCACGTGCACGTGCACGATAGAAGCCTGCACGGTTAAACGCTAGGCATCGAGCACGAAATCAGACACCGAAACTAACGTACATATTAAAAATAAAATTGAGAAGAATCCCCGGTAATTCAACGCGTCATAGAATATACAGTGTATAATGGACTCCTGTGCTGTATCTGCTGTTATAAGGCTTTTTACATCTCGATAAAACAATATACAAATTATTTCACGTTTCTCGATAACGTTGCGTCCAAGCAATTTTTACGCGTTATTTCTCCTCAATCGGCAGAGTATAGAAATTTTCGTATAGGCTACGAATTGTTTATTCGTTGAGTATTATTAATCGATATTTGTTAATTATTCAGGCAGTTATCCAAGCAGATTTCATCGACACTTACTTGGAGCTTTCGAAGGTTCCTACTCTAAAGTGTGCGAAAACAATTGGCTACACTGAAAGTTAGTGTAATGATTATTTTCTCCAACAGAGAGACATAATTTATTAAATTGATACGCGAAATATTATAATATTTCAGCGGACCCAAGGATAATATTTGACCAGGAGGCAAAACTGGGAGTGGATAAAGCTTCGTGTTTAAGATCGTGTATATTAAAATCTCTGAACATGGTGAGCTCATTTGAAAGAGGCTTTAAATATTTATTAACATCCGGTAAATTCAATTCGCCTAATAACTTGTTATACTTGATCATCTTTCGATTAACCGATAAGATATTACAATCGAGCAAAAAATTCATAGACGATGTTTTTTAATTTAACCGAAAGTTAAATTACGGAATAGTTGCATAACGCAGAACATCTTTGTATTTAAGTTGAAAGACTCCAAGATAGATTTAGAGATGATAAACGAGTTCATCAAGATCGTGCACAACGAAGAACCTGAGAAGATCGAACCTATGAAACAGAATGCAGTTGAATGCCTCGATAAAGGTACATTACGTCTACCTATTTATTTAAAACTATATTCTTTACTAACACAGTTTCGTTTCAGTTAAAGATATGTCGGACGATTGCAAGATGGCTTACTCTTTCATTCAATGTTACGTGGACAAGTATTAAGAGGATCTCTTAAAAGGAAATTGCAGGAAATATCTGCTTTATATTTTTAATATAACCGAATCTCTTGCGTTACCATTACTTGTAATTATATTACGAACCTATCGTAGAAGAGAAACTGTATGTTATAAAATACACCGTAGTTGGATAACAATCGACGATCACGATCTCGATCAGTTATACTTTAATCTTACGAATTGCACGACAATGTCTCGCTTCTCTTTTACTAAGATAATAAATTGATATAAGACACTTTAATCTTTCTAATCAGTCAACATTAACGTTTAACTTCAAAAATTTCTCAATAGAATTCCACTTCTTTCTCGCCAGCATAATCAATCGATACGATTGTTAAATGTCAATATAATCAGTCGTTACGATTATTTAATCTCCTCGGTGTATCTTTAAAAACCTTGCCGTCGTTATTTTTCCTCTACCTCCTTAATAATCGTATCTTACGCAATTTGTCCAACCAATCTTTATTCTAATCATCTGACCTCACGCCAGTTTGCAAAAAGACTTAATCATCATCTTTCTTGCTATCATTCGTGGAACCTTTAATCATACTTTTCTCAACGAATCTCTTTTTCGCTCTATTCACAGTTTCATGCTCTTTCGTCATCCCTCAATATCCTACGATCAAACAGATCCTTCGTCGTCAAAGACTACTCGCTATACTCAACCAGCTCGTTTCTCCTTGGTCGTACGATTCTCAGAAGGCGAATAAGAGGAGGAAGAAACAAACAAATCAGCGAATACTCGATTGCACTGTCATTTCTAGTCTCCTAGTCGAGATTACAGTACTACGGTACAGGACGATGCCATTATTACAGGATGGCTGATTCGATCCTGTAATTTACGTTGAACAAGTGCTTCTTCCAAGATCACCGAACGCACGGCAAACGATCACTTTTCTGTGACAAATTTGACGCGTGCCAATGATGATTAGACGTATTTCGGCCGTACTTGAACCAACCTTACGTAAATCGAGGTAGAACCAGAGGCAATTATCTCGTTTCCTGCTGTACGCTGTCAGACCTTAACACCAGCTATTGTCTCTGTTCTCCATATAAATATCGTCCCACGGGATCCAATACTGCACACTGTGATACCAGTAGGAAACCAATCGATCTTCGTTCAGAAATTAAGTTTTGATACGTCGACTGAAAGATGAAGACCCTTGTGACTTTTACTTGCCTGTTGGCCGTCGTGGTAAGTCGATTTTTTAGAAATTAAACAGGTAACCGCGATAATAAGGAGGCTCATTTTTTAGTAATTCGAGTAAATCGATATAAATCAACTATAGATCGATTAGAGACAAATCAGTTTTTGGAAAGTAGTATAAATCATCCGATGTTAACAGTAGTAGCTGAATGCTGCAATTTTTAATCTGAAACCTATATACCGTCCTTTCTCTTCTGATAAATACAATTTAAATATTGGAACCGTCTTCCTTACTGTTGCACAACTTTTTAATTTTCTCGTTCGATTTTTTTTTTGTTTCTAAGACTAGTTTTTTTAAAACTACAGGATGTTTTATCCTCGAATATTATAACGAACGCTTCAGTTTATAAATACTACGTTGTTTAATAAGTTTAACTGTGACGGATAAAGCATCCAGTTAAGAATGGTTTCCAAGTTTGTATTTCATCCGCAGTATCGGCCAGTTCTTCTTCAGTTTCGATCGAGAAGATTGTATCTTCGGAATTGGCGATCAGAGTATTCATTTTTGCCATTCCATGGTTTTTTATTTCCGGGAAAAAGAGTGTAGAGTAAATAAAGAAATGAATTTGTGGTGTCTATGGTGATAATTCCACTAACAAACGTATTATTGCAAGATGGATTAGAAAGTTTAACGATGAAGATTACTCGAAGATCACGCAGATGAAGTTCACCAGAGACTTGGAAGATGAAAGACGAAGTGACAGGCCGATAACAAATAGCGGTGAAATAGCAAACTTAACTGAACGAAATCCAAGACATTCAGCAACGAAGATTGCCAACATATTGCACGTTTCACGCCAATCAGTCGCATTGCGTTAAAAAAAAAGAACTTGGTGCGATGAACAGATGTGACGTGTATTTAAAAATCAAAGGAATCGCGACAAAGCTTTTTGCATAACATATTACTACTGATACTACTTTTTCCATCATCTGCATTCCTATATTTTCCAAAATGTCAGTTTTCATAAATTCGCAGCCTAATATTAACATATTCTTTAATCCTTAAGGGCTATCATGGATGAAATTTCACCACATGCGAACTCTTTTCTCTTTGACATCGTCGTCTTCTTATAATACACCGTCGCAATGTTATTTACAATCATACGGCGAACAATAATTTTTTAGCTTTTATCGATAATCTTTTTTTGCAGACGATCGTGCGCGGTATGGATCAGGACGCCGTAATCGGAAAATACATGGAGTACTTGTTGCCGGATATCAAACCGTGCGCCGACGAGCTTAACATCGCAGAAGGTAAAATCTCTTAAAAAATCTTTTAATTCAACGAAATATATTGGAAAAAATATTAGATAAAAGAAAAATTGATTTTTTAGATTCGTTGTGAAATGTATTATGATTATCGCGTTTCAGACACTGCAACGAACATCCAGCAACCGAAAGCTGACGCTGACATCAGGAAAATGGGTTGCCTGAAAGCCTGTGTGATGAAACGAATGAACGTGGTACGTGTATTGTTAACCGAACGATCAGTTAACTTCGACCAATGGTTTTAATCGTTTTTTTTTCTTCTATCTTTTTTATCTAGTTGAAAGGCTTCGATTTCAATATGGATCCGGTGTACAAAATGATAGAAACCGTCCACGCTGGCAACGACGATGATATCAAACTTGTGAAGGATATCGCAAATGAATGCAGTGCTGGCAGTAAGTATCGATGTTTAGTTCTGATCGACGCTTGACGATTTTATAATCTTCGAATTTTTCTAATTACTTGGCAAAGAAATCGAAAAATTAATAGCAATTTCTCTAAGCATCGTGAACAAACAAATTAGCGACCCTGAGCGGCTATCCTGGATGTTTAAAGATATAGTTTTAAAGTATCAAACAGATGCTATATTCAGAAGGACAACGCGAACGGAGCTTCTTAATTGCCGAGAAATTGTTATTATCGATGATGCTCGTACACATTTGCTGTCCATATTTGTTAACTCGAACTACTTGCTTTGTTATAGCCAAAGGGGAAACAGACGAGTGCAACATCGGTAACAAATACGTAGACTGTTACATAGGGAAGTTGTTCAACTAATAAGACAGTCGACCAAATATCATTCGTTGAAGGCTATGAAGTTGTAATCATTCGAATTACCACGTGTAGTACGTTTAATAAAATGATGTAAGAGATACAGCTCGTGGTGCATCCTTCCCTTCTCCAACTTCATAAATATTAATCGAACCATTGGTGTCGCGTGTCGATTCTTTTTATCGTTAGTGACGCAGCTGAATAATAAACGATCCTTCCGTAATAAAAATTGTCTCGCCGATCAAATCTTCTCTACGTAGCCGCTCTTCTAACTTACAAATTTATTAAATTTAAGAAACTTCAAAATATCTTACGACGCATACGATGTGGTCATCGAACTTGCCTGTGATAAGCGTTCGACTCTACTTTCGCGAACCAGCGCACGCGTTATCGATAATTTCTTCGTTTAAGTTCGTTTAGTTGGCGATATTTCGCGATTCACGATCGATCTATCGGTCGATGATCACGAGGACACGGGCATCCGATATTCGAACAAGAAACTTACATTTCTGACTTAATATTCCACTTGGGTCCGGACCCGAATCCGTGATTCCATCGAAAACGTATCCGACGTCTGTAATCGGTCGTAAAGCCGACCATTTGCAAAAGTGTCTCCGTGTCGTGTCTTCGCTGTCGCGTAAGGTCGTCGTAACTTTATTCCATCCTGTATGCCAGCCAACTTCGACCATTACGGGCTACATTATACCGCCTCACAACGTGAGTCGCTTACGCTAACGCGATCGTTGCTCGTCGTTCGCTAGACAGCATGCTGTGAGTCAAGCATGGACAATCTCGTGGATTATGAAGAACGACAGCGAGAAAAGAATAATATACCTTTGATATTTAATACGTTTACTTTCCTAAAGATACAATGAAATATTCTTTAAATTGCCAGATTACGTTTCATGGGACGATAGGGGACTAATGTTAAAAATCTGTTTCATTCTTTTGTCGTATCCGTCGCTTGAGAAAGGAAGCTACAACGCGTGGAAAAGATCAAATTCGAAGCTACGAATTAGAAATCCATTAAATCAATGTCAAATATACAGAAATGAGATATTGTGAAAATATAATAATTACTCACACTGTATAGCACGATTCCTAAAATATTTTAATGTAGTGACAAATACAGACCAAAATACGTAATAGAAAATGACTATTAACATAGAGATATTCGAGTTACAGACGAATAAGATAGAAAATAATAAATAACGGACTCGCAGTTTGTACGTAATTAAAAAGTTCAAAAATTCTGCATTCGTGTATCTACACCTTTTTAGCCTCTTTTATGTAGTAAAAGATCGCGAAAGAAGAAAGAAAGA
Source organism: Bombus vancouverensis nearcticus (assembly GCF_051014615.1). Classification (NCBI taxonomy): domain Eukaryota; kingdom Metazoa; phylum Arthropoda; class Insecta; order Hymenoptera; family Apidae; genus Bombus; species Bombus vancouverensis. Next base: position 15,554,869 of record NC_134919.1, read on the forward strand.
AAGAAGATAAAAAGCAAATGAAACCTCTCGTTGCTTTCAAGATGAAAAATTTCCATACACGATCACAATGCATCAGTTTTCACCGTGAAATATCCCGAAAGCATACATTCGCGCGATCGTACGTATACCGGGTGGTCGTAAAACATTGGCCTGTTTCACGTTGAAATGCACACAGCGTCCGTGTCTCGAGTGCAGGTTAATTATTCATAACGCGTTAACGCCGCAGTGTTTATTCATAAGCCAACCGCCGCCACCACCGTGGTGTTTGCGTGAGTAACGATGCCCCGAATCGGCTTCGTTTAATCTCATTCTTATTAACGAAACCCCATGGATCGCTCTTCGAAAAGCCGAGCAACCACGACTTCAGGAAAGACGAAAGTTCATCGAATATTTTAAGTGGAAGATATCTTTTTCGTTAAAATAATACGATAATTATCAGTGAAATTAAAATAGTAACAGCGTGAGAGTTAGTATCTTACGATTAGTTTTAACGATCTTGGTCCACTTTCCAAGCTCTTTCTTTGAGAATTACGCGACGATCAATTGGAGATAAAATAAAATTTTAGTAGTACTAGAATCTTTCTTTCGATCTTTACAAATTTCAGAACAATTCGGTAACAATGGAACGATGGATGTTATTTTGGTACGTAAATAATGTTCTTACTTGGAAGATTGCAGAATATTCGAAGCAGTAGTATCAAAATTATCCCCATCTTTGTGTCTTTCTTTCCCTATTTTCATTTTTCTCTTCGTCTTGGATAAAATCATGCAGCTTTCTCCTCTTTTATCTGCACCCCGTTGAAGTAAATAAAATTATATCATTGTTTAAAACCACTTCGTTTGTTCTCTTGTCGTTCTTTATTGCCTTGAACGTCGTTGCTTCATTTTCGCTGACTAACTCACTTTTGATACGTATGCATAAAACAATTTTGGTTAAAATCCGATACGTTTGTCAACTGGGGCACCGTTTTCACGGTCGACGATAAATATAAGCAGAGATGCTTTGCAGTCGCGCAGTTTGCATACTTTTTCGCAGAAACAGCTTCTGAATTTCTCGTTGACATCGTGACAGTGATTTTAAAAGATTGTAATCGTTTGGAAAGATGGGAAAGAGACGATATCTCGCGATTCTTGTCTACGTTCTTTCCGTAAACGTAAGTACACACAACAAGGTATATTTTTGTGTAGGTAAAATATTTATATAATAATATACAAATAATTGAAAATTTCTACAATTTTAGATTTGTAAAGTTTGTAGATGTAATTACGTAATATTTTAATAAGTTATTTTCGATTGCTTTTTACTGCTTTCTCTTTCTCTTTCTTTAATAAGTTTCTTTGTAAATATGAGAGAAGATCTCTTCGCGTAAATAAAATTATAATGTTAAAATATGAAATGAAAATATTTTGTTACACTGATATTTGTATAGCGCTAACATGAACAGGATTGCAATTTTTTATGCAATACATGTAAATACACGCAAATAATTTGTAATATACAGGGTGGTTGGTAACTGGTGGTGCAAGCGGAAAGGGGGTGATTCTACGCGAAAAAAGAAGTCGAAAATATAGAATAAAAATTTTTCGTTCGAGGCTTTGTTTCCGAGAAAATCGACTTTGAATTCTCGCTTGGTACGCGTGCACTTTATCACGTCTCGTTATAATGGATCTCACTGTAGATCGTTGTCTCGATTGACGTTACTTTTTTAATTTTTAAAATTTTTAAATTTTTAAATTTTCAAATTTTCAAATTTTTAAATTTTTTAATTTTCAAATTTTTAAATTTTTAAATTTTTAAATTTTGTTCTATATTTTCGACTTCTTTTTTCGCGTAGTATCACCCCCTTTCCGCTTGTACCACCAGTTACCAACTACCCTGTATAATACATTGAACTGCTAAACTTTTGGAAGTATGATAGATGTATCTAATATTAACTGGGTATTAAATGATCTGTATATTAACGGGACCAAAAAGTTTTGTAATTAACATGATACTTTTATACACTCTACGTTAAAAAATAATTAATTATTACGATTGAAGTAATTACCATCTACTACAGATACTCGTCCGAGCAAGCAATCTAATACAATTCACAAAAATGTTAAACATTAATATAAAGGATATACGGCAATGTTTGCACCAGAGCAATCTAACTGACAGTATGTATTATAAAATAACTAATAATTTGTTTCTAAATAATTTATTGTATATAATTTCGCGATTCTTTTCTCTTTTTTAATTTCTTAGAAAATTCTGTATTTTACATTTTCCTTTATAATTCTCATTTCTATTCTAAAAGATATAATCAATGTAAACATATACGTGGTAAATTATTAAATAATAGCAAGTAAATAAAATTCAAGTACGATTCTGTTTAAAAGATTAGAAGAGAGAAATTATTATAATTCATGTCCACGAAAATAATAGATATTTGATATTTGTCATTCCTAATGATTTTATCAACGACTATAGCGGATTTGATAAAGTTGGACGCCATTTTCCAAGAGGAAAATATATCACGCGAAAACTTCGAAAACGTCATGTTGGACTTCGGTTGTTTCATTACATGCGTTCTGGACAAAGCTCACATGGTAAACGTTGATTATCATTTAATTCTTTAATTATCTAACGACTTGTCGATATTTCAAACAAAATTTTTGTTATTTCATAATGTTTGCAGGTGGAAGGCAAGAACATTCGGTTTGAATATTTATTAAAAACGGCGGAACGCAACAATTTCCCCATAGCCACGAATCAAACATTGAACGAATGTTGCAAAAAGGGTAAGTTTGAATTTTTTGTCAAAGTATAAAACTCGATCTATAGCGCCAATTATTAGAAAATCTAATATAGCGACCGATGAAATTGTGAACTATCGACCAGAAAAATAACGTTAGTATCTTTTTCCTGGAAATATTTTTTTTAAATGTCGGTCACAGATAATATATTCGAACGGTCATTTGCTGTTATCAATAGTATTTGAAATTATATAATCAGATAGAAACATATAATGAGAACAGAGTGTCGTAGAAAGTAAATGAAAAATTCTTGGGAATTTACGAAATTCCGCTTCGACATAATCGATATTAAATAGCAAATAGAAAATAACATGCACGTTTTTAGAATTCTTAACCAACAATATTTAACGCACGAAATAGATATAAACAGAATAAACTATTCGAGGAACTACAAAGAAAAAGCTACGATTATTTACAAATTATATACTTAGATAACATTTTCCTACTCTCTTTCATAGATTAAAAGCCGTACATGGCGTACACTAACGTTCACAAGTATTTTGACGTCTTTGCGATATATTCCAGATACGTACATTGTATATACATTTCGAATAAAACCTTTTCATCTAATTTTCGCCTCTGATCTTAGCTCAGATCAGCTACAATTAATAGGTATCGATAAAGTCAATATTTAAGCCTGATATTCTCCCTCGTTGCTCTCTTTCCGAGATGAAAATTATATTTCAATAGACATAGTTAAAATATAGGTAGTTTTTGATGTTATCAAAACTGGAGCTATCAAATCAAACAAAACCTAGGCTAGTGTCGGAATTTGTTATTTTTACAGACATTAAAAGCATGCAACTGTTGTCAATAATATCAGCGTAATATCTTCATAAACATCTATTTCATTGTTTCAGCGCAAGAACAGGACGACATTTGTAAGAGTGGATTCGTTTTTGCAACTTGCTCCATAAGACAAACGGGACTATAACAAAATAAATGTTTATAATGTAACCGTATAAAGTATAGAAACATATTATTGTAACATTGAATTGTTCTTGGTAAGAGAATTTATACCGATCACGTGTTATACGTCGATAAGTTTTTTTTTGCTGTTTCATTTCCCTATCAATGGCACAATTAATATTTCGTGGAATATCATCCGTGTGCATGTTGTGACTCGTAAAATTGTGCTGCAATCAGACGGCGATTTCCACGAAAATTTTAATAGTAAAAAAAAAAGATTCAAATCGATTAGCTTAATTCAGAGTTGGGTATCAGAAAAAGACAAACTACCTATATTCCTGTCAAATACGAAACATCTGCCAATAATTTTTCTCTGTCTAGCTTAGAGGTAATAGAATTCATTTTTAATAAAATTTAGTCTTCTCGAAAAGCTTTCCGTTTTACCAAATATTCAAATTCGAACGTTCCCAAAGAATTAAAGATGGATGAAGATATGTGATCGATGAAGATATGTATCTCAACGAACTGCAAATATATATAAAAATGATTACAATACATATCTATCGTAATCGCAAATAATTCACCTCATAAACACGTAAATGTTTACTATGTTTCCGGGAAATTAAATTACGTAAAGCCATTATCAGCGACGATCAATCTTCTACTTCTTATTCACCTATGAGGTATAAATAGCAAGGCGAAACGCTGACTAACCAGTCGAATAAGTTCCTTTCGCACATCGAAAGTATTGTTTAAGTATGTGCTCTTCTTCCGCAAACACTTTGCATATCAATATCACGAAAAACGCAAGCATGAAGACTATCGTCGCTCTTTTCTGCGTGCTTTACTTCGTATGTTGCGGGGTATGTCTTTAACCGGTTTAAAGTTTCCGTGGCTCAAGCTCGATTACGCTAAACGTAGAGAAGAGAAAACGCAGACGACTCTGTAAAACTGAATTTCGATAATATCACGGAATCTATCGTTTCTCTAAGCTACGTTCGAAAAGTTAATATTTTTCATTTTCGTAATTTTAGGTTACTGCCAATGAGATGTCCGAGTCGTGCTTGAAACAAATGGATCTTAGCATCGGTAAGTAGAAACTCGTTAAAAAGTGATATAGATACATTTTAACATATTTTACGGTGCCATACGACTTTATTAATAATAAATTGGAACCAATGAAACGAGTACTGTTTACGTTTCAACGTAAATATTTTCCATCGAAGAAAAGAATTAAATAGACGGCTCGAAACGAAAATAAATAATAAAGAAAATACTTCTTCGATAGCTGATCTCCCAAGTTTAGTTCACGACAACAGCCCTGAGATAGTGAGAAAACGTGGATGCCTCGAAGCCTGTATGATGCAGAAGATGGGTCTGGTACGTAAAGTCTCATTCTACTTAGCATAGTCAAGCATGGAGAATTTATCGAACAAGTACAACTTAGGTTCCTGCCAATGAAGAGTATAATAAACAAAAAAAAGGAAACTCAAATAGCATACAAAATTAATATACCGCTAGTACAACAGTACATGTTACTACATCCGATTCATTACGGTAGTGTAATAATTAATTTATGTACAGTGAATAATCGTATTTTAGAAACTAAATATAGAATATCAATAAAGGTAAGAAGATATTTGCTTCACAACAGAGTACGAATTTTGCAAAACTGTGATGCAGAAAATTTTCGATCAGTGAAAAGATTCTATATTTTATAAAATCGTAGAAATACCGAAAATTAATTTTTAATTTTGCTTCTCCTCGAATTCTTTACTTTAAGTTACCTTTTTCATCCGTCGAAAGTGACATTTTTCGATATGTATGCTTACTAGCATTGTCTATAATATATTGCACCTGTTTTAGATGGATGGCAACGTTATTAACACACAGAAGATCGACGAACTGCTCGACAGTATATTCCCTGACGGCGAGAGCAAGGAGGTCGTTCACAATAGTGTACACCAATGTGCCAAGGATGGTACGTTAATCGGACAAATGATAACGTGACTTTTCACACCAGTGCCAGTTGTTTCACACGTTTCCATTCTTTCTTATTTAGCTGTGGACGACGACCAGTGTCTGGTTGCTCAAAACTTCGCCCAATGTGGCCTGGAACACTTGAAACTCACCGCTCGTCAACTGCTATCAACAATCGCATAAATCGTCAAGATACTTTTTTAAATACAACAAACGTTGAAGACTCCTCGATACATGTGATTAACCGGATCAATTGTAAAACTTGTCAATAAAAAGAAAAGCATGTACTCTTCGCTTTTGTTAAGATGACATTTCTTTCTGTGTAGAAAGTTAAACAAAAAGGTCGATAACTAGCCACTAAGTTAGTAAGTTAACGATTTAATCGAAATTCTCATGTTCGAACGGAAAACCTTTTATCGCGGGATCTTTCTGCAAGAAAAACTACGAGATAAGGTCATTCTCCGCGCAGTATTTATAATTAACGTAACCAAGCGTAAAAAAGAGAATAAATAACGACACAAATAATCTACTTTGTGGGACTCGTGTACATTCATCGCTGACACGTTATTTCCTTATTTTTCAAGCAATTAAAACGCAAACAAGACCAAGGTTAAAATAACACCGTGGAAATTGCCAGAAAGTTATTCAATCCGATTAATCTTGTACATCTGCAAGCTTTCCGCTTGAAAATTTCATACATCGCAACTGTGAGCTGGCTATCTCGAACACCAGAAATTGTAATGTCGTGTTTTGTCTCACGTTTAGTCCACTCGATAAGCGAGTACGTGATCACTCGTGACCAGGTGCACGAACGTCTTTTTTTCTTCTTTAACCTTGTCTTTTTTTTTTTGCTCTGTTATTGGTTATTACTAGGTCTTCGAGGTTGCATACAGGGAACAAAATAATTTTCCGTAATTATTCGTTCGTACTCGTGTTGGTCTAAAACAGATACCTGGAAGAAGCGTTTCTATGAAATTGCAAGGACACCTCCTCCTCTATCACCAGAGGTTGGTTTACCGACACTTTCGTTGCCTATACTTGCTTTCTCGCAAGTATTTCCGTGCACCAATCAGCTCTGACGAATACAACTGCCGATGTGACTTGTGTATAAACCGAATTTACACCGTTTCACATTGCACGATCACCGCAGATGATTCCTCCACGGTGAAAGTGTAGAATGAAAACCGGAGTATTTACAGTATTTACAGTTCACTGTATCAATATTCCGGATGAACACTTCGAGCGTATTTTTGAACGGGGAATATGACCGTATAAACTGATTGTTAAAAGGTCCATTTGTTGGAACAATATATTACAAATTGCCATTTTTTTATTTAATATTTCTTGTAGATATTTATCGATTTTCACGTAAACTTGTTTATGCCAATTGCACACCTCGAAATTCGGATAAATCAAAATTTCGATTTATTTTCAAAAGTAAGGAATATAATTATTGTTGAAATTACAGTCTACATTAGAACAACCGGCGGAGACGTTGCAAGTCGAACGTTCGAGCTATGATAAAATTAATCCTACGTAAACATGAATTAAAAATCAATTAAAAGCGATTAATAAGAATTATTAATAGGAAATACTTTTTAATACTGTATCACTTCTTTATGTCGAGATAAAATCTTTCATAATCATAATATAATGAACGGAGGATAATGTACCATGTTCTTACTTATCTCTAAACATAGTTGTAAACGCGACAACAAATTAGCTTATGTTTATCTTATCGTTCCCAATGTAAATGCTTCATAATTCTATCAATTCTTTCCAAAGTTACCTTATTTCTACAATATAAAGAATTGAGATATTTCTCTATCTCTTTCCCTCACTCTTCATAGTATAAACAGTGTTTAAATAAAACATTCAAATGAATCTTCGGAATTTTTCTGATTAAAACGCAATCCAATTAGGCCAGCGACCACCTAAGCTGACCACCTTGCTCTTAACAGCGCTACAGATTCCTAGAATAACAATTTCTATTAAACTACGAGTCATCTGTAGCACGCTCTAGTAATATATTTACTAAATATATTTTAATTCAAATAATCACTCCAAATTTTAACTTGCAAAGTTTCACTTATCCGTAGGACAGTATCCTGTGCAAACAAACATCAATGATAATTGTATTCCTTAATTTGGGAAACGTCAATTCCAATTTGTTCGTATTGATTTCCACACTCATCTTGTACAATACGCGTACAAAGTTTGTACGAGCTGGTTGTCCAAAGACGCATTCAACGTGAGTTTATCAGCAAAGAAACACGCGGATTCTCCAACTTGCAAGTTACAACCCTACGACTAATGACTACGCACCGCACGACCGAGACAGCGATGCCACAATAGAAGAAAGGATGCAACTAAAACCAACAAGTGACAGACGTCGTTAGATTCGGCTCTTGGATGGACTTGGATTCAACCAACCGCCTATCGTAACTTCTCTGCTGGGGTGGTCACAAGATAACGACGCCCTAATCCCACACCGACATGGGAGAAACACGACGAAAACGAACCCGCTATACCGATCGCTGGGATGCGCTGTAGCCACGACGGCAGAGGTACAGCAGACGGAAGACGTCTACAAGCTACAACGTCGACCAGCGTAGGGAAGTTACGGACTGTTTCGTCGATGATTCAACGCAACGTAACGACGTACATTCGACGACTAACCTCAAGTGCATTAGACACGCTCGTGGCTAAATTGCCTCGAGCATAGTAGAGATGCAAAAAAATGTGCTGGCTGAAAAAATTAACCAAAACATCTTAACGATGCACAATGTATAAACGAATACAGACACCCACCGTCCAATGGAAGCATCAGAGGAAGCAGATAGACGCCACAAGATTTCAGGATATCGTTAACCACTGACAGGAAGGTGATGCAGGGACACTCCCTACTCCCCAGCCAGAAGCCAGAGATCTACGCCGTGACACGCCGATAAAACACTTTTTCTTTCCTTTTCCCATCCTTCTCCGATTCTCAAAATACAACCCTACATTACGTAAGAATCACTGTCAACAACAATTCTCTATGTTTTTATGCACTTACTATACGGTATAAATAGCAGATCGAAACGCTGACCAGCCAGTCGAAGAAGTTCGTGTCTAGCGGTAGTTCGTGTTCACTTTGCATCTATCGTAACTGTTCTTTCTCTACGGTCACTTTCAGCGTCGATATCTTGAAAAAACGCAAGCATGAGGACTATCGTCGCTGTTTTCTGCGTACTTTACTTCGTATGTTGCGGGGTATGTCTTTGACCGGTTTAAAGTTTCCGTGGCTCGGGCTCGATTACGCTAAACATAGAGAAGAAAGAACGTAGACGATACTGTGAAACTGAATTTCGATAATATCACAGAATCCATCGTTTCTCTAAGCTACGTTCGAAAAGTTAATATTTCTCATTTTCGTAATTTTAGGTTACTGCCAATGAGATGTCCGAGACGTGCTTGAAACAAATGGGTCTTACTATCTGTAAGTAAAAACTCGTTGCAACGTTATAGACATATTTTAATATGTTTTATGGTGCTATACGATTTTATTAATAAATAGAAACCAACGAACTGAGCACTTTTTACACTTGAAAGTAAATACTTTTTATAGGAAAAGAATTAAACGAACCATTCGAAATGAAACTGAATAATAATGAAAATATTGTTTCGATAGTCGACCTAGGAAACTTAATTCGCGACACCAGCCCAGAGGGAATAAGAACACGAGGATGCTTCGAAGGTTGTCTGATGCAAAAGATAGGTCTGGTACGTACAGTCTCTGATTCTACTTAATAAAGTCCAGCATGGAGAACGTTGCTGGAAACGAAGATTGGCATAAAGAGCTATTTCGATAAAATATAGATTCGATAAAACAATACAGCAAAGTGCGACGATGAACGATACAGAACAGTTTCTTCTTTGCTTCTGTGCCATCCCACTAGTCTTCTTTCCAGCAACGCATAGTACTTGGATTCTTAGCAACGAAAAGTATAATAAAAGATTCGAACTGTGAATAACATACAAAATTAATATGCAGTATCCGATATAGTATGACGTAACAATTAATTTATGAACAGTGAATAACTATAACTTAACCAGTTATAGCGCGGAATTTAGTTTTAGAAATCTCTCGTAGGATCAGGCCATGGAGTGGGTAAATTAAGTAATTGATAATAATTAAAAACTGAATATGAAATATGAAGGTGAACAGGATACTTGCGACACAACCTTATGAATCTTTAAAAACCTCGATCCAGAAAATTATCGGTCACTGAAAATTCTATGCTAAAATTATAAAAATACTCTAAATTAATTTTGAATTTTACCTGGCCGCAAATTCTTTACTTAAAATTAATTTCTTCATCTGTCGTAAACGACGCTTTTCGATATACATATTTGCTTACTAACCGTTTCTAAAATGTTCCACTTATTTTAGATGGATGGCAACGTTATTAATCTACGTAAGATCGACGAGCAAATCGACAGAGCATATCCTGACAGTGAGAAGAAGGACATCATTCGTGATACCGTACACCAATGTGCCTATAGTGGTACGTCGATCGAGCAAATTATAGGACGATTTTTCGTACACTTGTTTCACGCGTTTCCATTCTTTCTTGTTTAGCTGCAAACGACGACCAATGCGTGGTTGCCCAAAACTTTGGCAGATGTGGTCTGGATCAACTGAGATTCGCTGAACTCGCTCATCGATTCACATAATCAACAATGGCATAAATGGTCGAGGCTTGCTCTTAAACACAACAAATTCCGGCAATGTAATTCATGTAATTTGTAGCGTAATTCGCTGAATTAATTGTAAATATTATCAATAAAACGAAAAGCATTTAAACGACCACCTCTTTATTCTTGTTCAGACGAATTTTATTTTTATTTGCAAATTGAACAAATGGCAATGACTGGTAACTAACTAATAAATTAATAATTTCATCGAAATTCTCGCGTTGGAGCGAAACAATCATTACAGCGGGATCATTTTTTACTAAAAACGTAGGAGATGCAGTCATTCTCCGCGTAATTAGTACGATAATGCGTAAAAAGAAGAATAAATAATAACAAAAATAACCTACGTCGTGGCAGATCTAGATACACAATATTGAGATATCATTTTTCTATTTTTTCAAGCAATTAAGAGGCAAGCAACACCATTGCCGAGATTAAACCGTGAAAATCACCGGAAAATTATTCAGTCTAATTAATCTCCTATCCCTGCAAGTTTTCCGCTTTAAAGTATAGTTCGAAACTCGAAGATGTGATTCAGATAGCTCGAACGCCAGAAGTTATTAATTAATCGCTCGATCGTTTCACGTTTAATCGATTCAATTATTCCCACTGTTTACAATCTATTTTGCGCACAGACAAGCGATTACGTGATCAGTCGCGGTTAGAAGTACGGACGCCCTCTTTTTTCTCTTCAATCTGGTTTTTGCTCTAATACTGTTTACTGTCAGAGATCTTGAAGGTCGCATACACGGAATAAAATGATTTATCGTAATTATTCGTTCTTACCGGCGTTGGTCTAAAATATATGTGAATTATTTATGAAATATTTATGAATTACGACGTAGTGAATTCCTGGGCTCACCTTTTCTCGTCCTTTTTTGAGAATAAAACGATAATTCGTCTTAACTTTTAAATAATGCAACGTGTAAAATTCTTAGGAAAAATTTTATTGACAACTAACATTGTTCCTTTCACGAATATCACGTTTTGCGCGTAATTGGGACGTTAATTAATTAAACTATTAATAAAAAATCTATCCGTCTATCTCATGTCGTTTAAAAAATATTTGAAAACAAAGCGATAAAACTTCTTTTATCCTGTATTTCACGAAATTCGACGAAGTTTAGGTCTAACAAAAATCAGTGTCGTTCGAGCTGAATTAGGAATTGTCCTTATCACGAGGTTTAATCACGAGATTCACGAGCACAGCAGTTTCAATTGGAAGTTGGCTGGTCAAAGAAGGTCCTGCGAGATGCGAAACTCAAAGCTGGCTGCAAATGTTTGCGCGCGTTGCCCGCAGCCAGCCGGAATACGCGATTCACCATAAATGAAATTACAAAGTCAAATGCAGATTGAGGTAGGCGCGCGTCGGATAAAGCCACTTAATGCAAACGACCGTCGTCAAAACGACTAAACCTTTTGTTTAACACGCGCCGAATTAACTGCGACCAGCGATGACACTCGATCATTCGAATCGTCTACCCCTTTAGCCCACCAGACATTCCTCGCTATAATTTACAACGGAAACACACGTCGAATAATATGACCAATTATCACAGGACGATTCCGTTGCTTGATCGTACTCGAAATAACAACCTGAACAATTTGTGAGAAAAAAGAAGTAGAACTTTAAGAGATAACGTCTCGATTCTCAACGTTTTCGTTATAATAGGATTATATAGTTAGATTTGTGAGAAAAATTGAGAAGGATCATGTTTTTCGCTAGCTTGTATTCCAATAATATAGAATTCTGATCGATTTAACGTTTCCTTGATGATTTCAGTTAGATCGCTCTTCGTATGGAAATAGCAGGTGTCTGAACACCCACGAACGAGAGTGTATATTCTATAAAATAATTCTCTCATATCCAACCCGATCATCGTTCGAAGTTCTAACTAAACCAAAGCTTCAAATTTCAAGTTTCTATTAAAATGGAGAAACTGTAACGAAAAAGCAGACTGAACTGTCTATACGAGATACTAGTACGATAGAAGGAGGTTTCTTCCATTTCGATCAATCTTGCTTAAGACGCGATCCCTTTCTTCGAAATAAGCTGAAAATCAGTTTAGATCCCGTTGAGACACAGTGTTTAGCCCTTAGTCCGCGTCGCACGAAGTGACGGATAACTTTGTTACTATAATTCAATCGACTTGTCTGGCTCTATAAAGGCTTCCAACCATAGAACACACGTACGTGTATACATTGGCTCGTACAAGATATCGTGGTACAAATGCGTATCGTGAAATATAGACGCGTACACACTAGACCGAACGTACACACAAGCTCGAGAACGAGAATGTAGTCGAGAAGAATACAGATGGAAACGATAGCTTGCTTTATAATCGAGTTTACATTCGACGACGACGTCGCGAACGTCGCATACTTATGTCGCGACGCACACGATTGTACAATGATTCCGTGGTGTACGTCGTTGTTCGCCATTGTGCTTTTGTTCCACTCGATCATGATGGTTTACGTTGCGCTTCAACGTGGTCGTTTGTTGGAGAACGAGGCAGTTTAATTGGTCATGAGCACTCGGGACAGCGTACTAATTATTTAACCATTCTAAAAATAACTATTTTCGCAAACTGTTTCCTTCGACCAGGCATCTTCTCGTCTAAATTCAACGTTGCTTCTTGTTTGCACGATTGAGCCGAGTACTTACATCTTTGCAGACGGTATACCTATACAAACATCGAGATACGATTAAACATTACTTTTGCATAATATTATGATTACCTCACCTATAACGTACGCATCGCGATATCACGATAAGCTAAATAATTCTTGAACGTTTTAACTGCCAGAGAAACACGTGGATGATCCACAAGGACCTTCGAATTGCTTCGAACGTCAATGATACGAACCTTGATGGCTCCTCGCAATCCTCAAATTATCGCGATCATCGATCATAGGAATTACGAATACGATGTTTCTAATTGAAAAATAACGATCGTTCGTGATAATCTTACGTGCCAGTAATATTTACTCGATGATGTTTCGTCGCTTGCAAATAATTTTGGATGCCACTGAAACAATGTCGACCATTTTCTGCTCAGATGCAAACAACGACTATCAATGATCCGTAACTTTTAATAATTTTCCAACGCTATTAAAACCTATTGAAACATAGAATTCCATATGAATGGAACTTCACTGTATTTCAATCTACATTTCCTCAACTTCGAGTGTATCTCGCTCGTCTTATTATATTATTGCGCTAAATGTTTTAAAAACTTTCTCTCCAAAGAGTTAAGCGGTTAAACGGGTCTCGAGACTTAACAAAGGAAAAAAAAGGACAAAGAAAAAAGAACGTGGAAAACGATATCGCCAAAAATTCGACCTCCAAATTCCTTTCTCGCCACCGTTATCTTACATCTTTCTCTTCGATTCCACAAATCTCAGCCATCGTGAATCAACGCAAAAAGTTACGAATCCAAGCCAAACCCCCAACCAGAACCATATTACGATAAACTGGCGTAATGTAACGATGATCTAACAACAGGATGGAACTGCAACGAGGAGGAACGTTATCGTTCGCGATATTATCTCTGGCCGACGCGGCGACTCTCGTCGTTATTGCACGAATTGCTCCGATACCACGCGGCCAATCGAACGTTTCCGGAAATGCGGTTAATATAACTGCACGGCGCATGTCCCTGGTCGAAATAGCGCCAGATGATAACCGCGTCCGACCCGGACCCCTGGAATTCCGCTATCCTACGATGAAATTAGCATCGCTGGAATTCCTAGCCGCGGAAGTTATGGGATCGAAGAACCGAGCAAGGGCTCTTTCCATTAAGGCGCCGGCTGCGAATTATTCTCGAATTATCTGACCAAACTACGCCGTTTTATCTCTATTATCGAGACACCGAAGTCTTCGATCGTTCGAAAATTGCAAAATATTCGACACCCTATACCGTAGATGAATTATGTATAGGCTATGTGTAGGCTAGGTCGATTGATTTTTCATTTCATCGTGAATTTATTTTTGAAATTTTAGTCCCGTTTTTCTTCCAAATCGATCGTTCAGTGACATTACACGTTACTCACGTGTGGACGTTTATGCAAATTGAAATGTATAAATATAGCTAGAGACACGAGATACGTTTCGGAAACGAAATATCGTAAAGAGTATGTTAATTTAGATTTCTTCTATATTTTATGTATATGTTGGTGCTTCTCGATCTCCCATAAGCGCATAAACGTCCATAATCCATTTGTACAATAGCTACAAAACGTAGTTTTTTTTTTATGTTCCGATGAATCAATTTCAGAGAAATGTGAAACATAACGAAACGAAATGACGAACGGTATCAGCATTTTACCTTGTGAGTATTTTTAGAAGTAACCGCGGTGGATATGATAAGGGTGATCGAAGGTCGGATAGGTGATGCAGTCGTATTCTATTTAGCAGGATAATTTCGTTCTTGATTGCTTGCGACGATAAAACGATACGCTCGAGTCCTGAAATCAAAGCAAATATCACTGACTCGTTCTTTCGAAATCCACGATCCAAGATATTAAGTCGTAACATACGTACTACAAGTGGCCGATCAAAGTATTAAGATCGAAGCTTAAAAAACTTCGAATCCGCTAGAGCTTATTGGATAATTACTGTGAAACCTATGCCAATTAGTCACAAGATAATATCTGCCACGCGTGTACGCTCGATTTTTCCAAACTATCCGGTCAAAGCACGAGGAAACGAAGGAACGTACGAGTACGAAACGATCGACATAAACTAAACTGTCCAATAGATTTCTGGCTGTAATCGCGAAGGCTCCGTAGCCACCCATAGCGAAATCCCATATTTCGCCCCCACGAAAGAGAGTCCTTTCTATAGCTGTAGGCGCGCTCCAAGAGCCTGATGCGCTAACACGCGCACTACTCGAGCCTCGTACGTTCTATACAACGGGTGCATACCCGGTAAAATGCGCTCACGAACGCACGGTTACCGTGATATATAGAACAGCGTGTAACATGGAGGTATTTCGCCAGGGCACACACCAGACCACCCTATACATTATGCATATATTACGCTGGTACGTGTGCACACGACGCTTCCGTGCATACGCAGCATGATGTACAGGGTGTACCAGGTGTCGCGCTGCATTATTTACTATGAGAGTGAACTACGACGGAGGCGTTGGCGCGTGGTAATGAACTGAAAATAAGAACGCGTCCGAACCGATCCCGGTTACGTATGTAATGGTTCAAGGTTTCGTTCGTTTTGCTCTTATAAAGCGTTCAACCCTTTCGTATCTACGGGCGAGATCTTGCAATTTAAATGGCGTTTGTGCGTCGCTATCTCGCGCGTCGTTTCGTTAAAACCACGTCGATCGATCTCCTACGTTTCATCGGAATGCGAGGCCAAACCGATCGTCGATTCCACTTTTGCTAAATTTGTTAATTTCAGATGGACAGTGCACAGATAGCGACGATCCTGTACGTTTTGTTCGTCGATGTTGCGAATAAACAAATGTTACAACAAACATACAAGTTTGAGAAAAAGACGATCCCGAGAATTCTGAATTCTCCCTAAGACGTTAAATCGCAATTACAAATTCCTCTCAAATTCCAAGCATTCTGTATCCTACCTTGAATCCTAAACCTAATTTCCGCAAACGACTCGCCACTAAAACGTAATTACGAAACACACTACAAAAACTCGAATTTTCTACGCAAGTATCCTGAATTCTATTTTCAGAATTAAACATACGCGAACGATATAATTCGAAAAGAATTCGAATAAAACGTGGATGCACCCATACGAAAACTCGTCTTTTTTAGAAGCGCGGTTTTAATTTCTTCGGAGTTGGCGAGAGAAAAAAAAGGGTTGTTACGAAGCCGGTGGAAAATAATAGATCGCCATAAACGCTCGCCGGGCTCCAACAACGTCCACGGCCCGTACATAGTCTGCGACTAAAACGAAAAACAGAGGGACGTCGAAACGACGCTGAAGATGGACCGAGTTCCCCGAGTGAAAACGGCGACTAATAAACCTAACCGCCATAAAGACGGTGTGTATCCAACGTAGTCAGGGCTCATTGTGAAAACTCGGTCGAGTGGCCCCAGTGCCGCGGAATTTCCACCATAATAATTTGGCCGTGCCACGATTACGAGCGATCGTAAAATTTCGAGACGGTGCACCGGCGAAATTTCGCCAACGCCACGTCGTCGACGACGCGACGTCGACTTTTTGGACCCGACCCCGGCCTCGTGGACAATTTTCCGGCGTCGAAAGCGAAGGAAAACGAAAACTTGCAGCCAACTCTGACGTTACGAGTATAAAGATAAGAGAGTTTCGATGGAATTAATTTTCTTGAATGTTTCTGAACGTAAACATCGACCTTTGTTTCTGTCTACATGATGTTTTAAACAGATAGTCCAAGTGGATTACAGAGCATAAAAAATGAATGACTAACTTGTGAAATATAATTAACTTGCAGCAAGTTGCGCTGTTAAAGATATTAATTTTCGCGAACGCTGAAAATCTGTATATTAATCCGAGATTCTTAACAAACGTTCTTACAAACTTTTCAAAAACATCCAAACTACTCCTGTTGGCAACGTGTCGCATTCTATATCGCTCCGTTTTTTCCCGGCATTTTTACAATTCGCGAATAGTTACACAACCGAGTAACAGGAATTTGCACTCGTAAATTTTGTCTCAACGGAAGTGATTAGATATGCAGAACCTCTTAACTCACTTTTCACGAAGGAAAGTGGTACATTCTAGTTTATATAATATTCCAGACAGGTATTAAACCCAAAATACAATTTATCGGAGAATTTAAATTTCTTTCTAACTTGATCCTGCACCGCGTAAATTTCTCGCACGCTTCTTTAAAAAAAAAAAAAAAAAAAATCAGTGAATCGTAAGAAAAAAGATTGCATGGATACGACAGAAGGAGAAGACGACAAGACGCATTTCACATTTTTTATAGAGTAATTTTCGAGTTCAATCGATTTCATATTCTCAAAATTGCCCTTTCATCTGGATCTTAAAGCTACACGCGTGCTTTTCCATCGTCGTCGAAATTTTCAAATTAATAATTGTACCTTTACCTTGTAATTATCTATTTTCAAGAAACTTACATCTTTGAACCTAACACGTTGCTCTCATTTTCGATCATTGCATATTAGAATTCTCCTGTTTAATCGTAAAGTGACGTTAAAATCAGAAAATAAACAAAAAATGTACTCTACCTCTAATAGCTCTCTCTCGTAATCTTCGTATAATTTCCGATCTGTCGACCATACAGACGAGGAAATACGCACAGTTTCGGCAAGTTACGACGAATCAACCCTGCGCACCAAGGTCTATGCCCTGTCTGTGTCTCTCTGAATCGATTTTAGGCGCGTGGTCCACCATAGGCGTATACACCCCATGCACAAAGCGATGGGAGGCGAGCCACCGTCTGCACTCGGCCGCGAGTCGTATAAATTTTTCCGAAATGACGCGCGATTAACCGCGATTCACCTGCATCTCGATAATGGGCCGACTAATCGAGTGGAAAACTGCGCGAACGCGATCTCATGGGCAACTAAGCGATCACAGGAAGTAGGTGGTAGATCGTAGAAATGGAAAGAGAAGTCGAGAGAGAAGGAACGATGTTCCATGAGTTCGACTTTATAAATCGACCGAGAGAATTGTGTACGAAGAGCGAAAATACGTAACAGAGAGATGAAAAGAATTAGTTGGTACTAATTAGCTCGATGAAATAATTTGTGAATTGTTACCATTATTATTATCATCGTTATTATTTATAATCGATTCTAGAGATTCGTTTTATTAGACCTCACGCTGTATTAGTGGTAGATAGTGTGAGTGAAAAGAAAAACGTGAACTTTCCGACAACAATAGTGCAATTGTGCCTGCGAATACGTTATCACTAGCTACACACGTTATACGACTGATAAGAGAGATAGTTGGTAGTAGATGTCAACGAACCAGGTAGGTGGGATAAGATTTATCTTATCCAGATGTGTGCCTACTGGTGTTGATCTCCATTCGACCATTTGTCTCCTCGTTCTGTACATTTTTCAAGTAAATTATTTATATAGATGTCTAATGTGTAGCACTTTACACGTTACCAAGCACCAATGAGTTAATTATACTTTGAAGACAAGATGGTAGAAACTTCAAGTTGCGAACACAACGTAGAACAAGAGTGAAAATATAAACTTACAATTTAAAATTGAAATTTAAATTCTAATTTGAATCTGAAATAAATTACTTGGGATAAAATCTAGTATGTCGTTAAATTATGTTTGTTACATCCGTCGAATCGTTATAATATTACTTTCGCTGCTAATGACGCATTTTGATGAAACAATATCGAGAAAAGCAAAAAAAGCAATGAACAGTGTGGTGGAATAAATATTCTGTTGGAATAAAATAGTTTCGATGAGAAAAATGTGCAACGAATACAACGGAATGGTCGTATTTTAGTAGCAGCGAATATGATATCTTATCACAAGTCAAAATTCCACTATTTCTTATTACTATTACAGGAATACTTTAACCCATAGGTACAATATACATATACAATATACATATATGGCGATATCTACCAATCCGCAATGCGCTCTTCCACTTCTTTCTCTCCCACCAATGTGTATAAATACAACACACACGTTAGCCCATAATCGAGAAACTCGAGAGAATACGAGGAAACAACCCCCTGTATCTCAACGCTCGTACATCGAAGTTATTTCCAATTTTTTCTATTCACCCCGTTTCTCGATGCTATCCATATTAATTTTTATTTCTCGATGTTGTATATAGCCGTATATGTTCTTCAGCTTAACAGAGTATGTTATTCCGGTTACAAAGAAATAAAACAGTAGAGAAACGTTCTTTGATCGTAAATTTGGACGTATAACCCGAATATCAATCAGGCGAATATTTAGAAACAACAGGATCTTCATATTTTCGCTGATACGGTTTCAAGATCCGCGTTAACGGAGCAGGGCAAACGCGCGCAGAGGGCGGAACGCGTAATGGCGACGTATCGTGAAACGATGAAACACGATTATAAGAGTAAGTGGTCGTATAACCAAGGTTTTAGTCGCCGTTTCGAAATATCGGGTCGTTCTTCGTGGAAATGCTCCCATAGTTGCGTTCGAAGAGGCACCCCGCAACACCCTAGACCATCCAATTCGCTATTAGCACTTTTCGCGATAGTTCTTGAAGCTTTACGTTCATACGTGATATTTTACGACTAAATATTCTAGTCGATTTCCAAGGATGAAAATGTAAAATGTTTCGAAGGTTTAAGTACATGGATATGCTTGCAATAAAAGTGACAGATATTAAAGCACCTTCGTTCATCCATATGAATATCAAAACATTGGTTCACTTTTTTAACACCCTGTATAAAGGTCTAAATGTACTAGTAGTATCGGAAGAGTTAACTCGAGACATGTATCGAATTATTGAAATCGAGCTTATAGTGGTGCGCAGCGTGCCTACGTTTTCCTACACAGAACGCGAAAGCCAAGGGACGTTCGATCGTTGAAGTTGAAACGCGCCAAATGCGTGAAACTCGCGTAGGTTCTAATATTTTTGCGCCACCCACGCGCAAAAACGGGTTTCCGCGGAGTACGAACACCAGGCCATTCACTTTTACGATGTTAGAACCGGAGATTATCGACATTGTTAATTACATCGATGTCTATTTTGTGATTTTCTATTAGGTAGAGGCGCTATCGAGGTTTCAAGGTCGACCGATTTTTCTCTCCCTTTTTCGTATCTAGGATTCCATTACGTAATCATTGATTACCAAGAATTGAGAATTTAATATCGAGTTAAAAATGTCGTAATTGAAGTGGTAATTCGATATCATGCCATGTTATTAGACACCGTGTATACGTTAGTCTACGCAACGAATAAATGTATATTTCTAAATAAATCCTTAAAGATGAATTGCTCTTAATAGAAAGTATCTCAAATAGCAAATCGTGAACGACACGTGCCTTTAGAAGTCGTTAGCAAATTGTCATTTCAAGTTTAGATCGAGACAAAAAAATGAAAGTAACAAACACGTTCAGGAAACTCGTAACAAACCTGATTCGTTTCCCGCTGGATCGCCTCCTTTTCAAGATGAATGCACCACATTGATTGACTCGTTTAAATAATCCACTCATTTACGTGCTCATTTGTACGCAAATGCGTTTAAACCGTACTATCCAACTTCCTTTTCGAAACGAACGACTACCGCGACATCACAGTCACGTGACTGCTTTTCAATATTTCTCATTGTTATCCAAAATTATCGAGAATATTCTTCTTTTCGATATGGAAACATATTTGTATAATATAAAGAAAAATAACACGCGTAACGTAAAACGAATATAAATATTTTAAGTTCGAAGTATCAATGATATGTATCACGGATGTGTCACGTATGCCATAAAAAGATCACGCTTTAACTGTCAGACGACTGATTCTTCATATTCTATGGCGGCGCAGCGAAACGAGCATCAGGAAAAGATAGGTACTCTCTTGCGATGTCTCTCACGATACGGCCGAGGACACTATTATCGATTATCACTGTCACCGTTTCGCGAAATCTGTCGTAAAAATCACTTCCTTACATTCGTTTCAAATACAATTACCTCATTCAATCATTATTCGATACAAAAGACCATATAGAGAATATTATGTATACATACATATTAATAATTATAACAAAGAGAATATAAAGTAACCAAACGGACAGCATCGTGATGCATACAGTAATGACAACAAATTAACGAAAGAGTTTTCCAATCGATGCCGTGAAACAAAAATAAATGAGTAACAATAATTATGTTCGCTAGTAGGTTGGTGCAATAACATAACTAGTGCGTGTATTTTATAGTGTATAATACGGAACACGCATTTTGCGTGATGGACAACAAGCGTTCTCGTTAACGGACAACTACAAGTAAATCACGTTCGCTTCACGCACGTGTCAACAATCACAATTAAATCACAAATAACCTAAATACTTCGCGTTCTGTTGTCACCAAACAGTAAAATCGAAATGATGGTGCGTAAATTAACGTGCGTTGTCTCTTGTATGGTTAATAAACAAATACTTGCCTCGAAACGAGTATGACTGTTTTTCTATATATAAATATCGTATATATGTATATACTTCAAGCACCAAAGATCGTTTCTTGAAGATGTGCGTTTTGGATCAAGGGATGTAATAGCGAAAATAAGCGTGTATCACTTTGACGAGAAGACGTCAAAGAATACGTACACACTTATTCAAACGTACAACAACGTATAATAAAAAGTTCACACGAAAACTCGACGGACCGTAACACCTGTTGCATTGAAAAGCACAAACTGGAATGTATGACACGAATTCTATTGAACTACATCTAATGACGCATTATGCGCCATCTGCTAGTACATTTTCGTACAACAGAAACATTTTGTTATCGACATAATCCTGTCAATAAATTAGATAAGAAAAGTACAAAATTCGCATAATATATATATTTATAAAATAAACTTAAAAGAAAATACGTAATGCATTATACATATATATTATGACAACATTTTACGCAGTATCAAGCATAACACCGTCCTGTTTAATATATTCATATTTTCATATTTATGTAAATGTGAATATATTTAAAAAGAAGTTATTTTTACAATGTAATTTTAAAAATTTCTATAGAAATATATACATATAATTTTGTTAATGCATTTTGAAGCACATCCAGTCATTGGTACATGTATGCCTCATTCTAGATATTTTATCATTAGCGACATACGGTATATGCCAACTATTATTTTGCTTTTGAACGATCGCGTCAATAGGAAACAGTGAATTTAACTGCATGAAACCCTTCTTTACATCAATAAAAAACTGATGCGATAACTGCCATTTTTTAAAGAGAGCATTTAACTCAATGTCTTGCAAAGCAAATATATGTTGACGCATCAAGTCCTTAGAAATAATTCTACCATTTTTTCTACTTGCAAATGCCGCATATAATAGAAATAAATCATCGTTTGAGCTAAAAAAAACGGAACAATATAAATATAATCTATGGTTTAAGGAATAAATAACAATATATTATAGATAGCTATAATGCATACCTATCTTTAACATAGAAACAATCTACACTTTGCAGACCTACTTTGGCTATAAACTTCTCCATATGTGCTTTTCCAATGATTAATACCTTTTTATTCTGCTTTTCATAAGATTTGAAAATCCGTTTGATCTGCAAAATATTAATTACTTATCGATCGTGCATATTCAATTGATAAAAAGATAGCAATCGTTAAAATATTATTTATTATTATTTATTAATATTATTTATTATGCTACTGTGATAGTTGTAAAGTTACGTACTTCATACACTAGATCTTTCTTCATACCGTTTTTAGCAATATACATAATATTTAATCCGTCTGCGATTATGTCATATGGTTTATTTTTATTAATAAAATTTATAAACGATTGTATCTCTTGCGGCTCAGTTACATAACACATTTCATTAACGATCAAACGTTTCTTTATAGCTTGCAATAAACGCTCGTAGTCCTCGTCAGGTAAACTTTGTTGTGAAATGTCTACGTTACACTTCTGACACCTTGATCTATGTAAAAGATAATAAAGGGTAACGGTACGGAAAAATAAAACTAATTACTATTATTATTAATAATTGTATATCTTATACCTTGACATTACAGTTTGACTGACAGACCAACCACATTTGATACATGCATTCATACATTCAAATGCAATGTCTTGACTAGGTTTAATACCATATGCATTCCACATTAGAAATAACTTCTCAATTTTCATATTAAATGTGTCTTTTTCTTTTAAACAATATTTTAAATACGTAGTATATGCATTGTCATAAGGCCCATAGCCGTTTTGTAGGCTATGCATGAGATATTCATATGCCAACTCCTCTTGTTTATGATCAAATAAATATGAAATTAAGCTAGTATATCCAGTTCGAAGCAAATATTTATCATTTTCTTCGTGTGTTTTTATAATTTTAATAGCTTCCTTCCACATGTCCATTTTACATAAGCATTCAATAAAAGCATTACTGAGCTCTTCATTAAATGAAGTATACAATTTACTAATATTATTGTACAAATCTAAAATATATTCTTTATCTGGTTCTGATATTGGACCATTTTTTATGCTATACAACTGCAAATATTTAGTAATAACAGGGATTTCAGGTTTATAATTATTATCTATTAAAAATTTATAATAAGATATTCCAGCATCCGGATAGTTCATACGTTGAAACATGTCTAGAATAACAAAATCAGGAGTGGATGAATCGCATTGTGATTCTATGATATGTTTTCTTACATTTTCCCATGTTTCTTTTGATATAGTATTAGGTTGTGTTAATGCATTTTCACAATTATTCACCACATATTGCCAATATTTATCAATCTTCTGCTCAATAGTACTTATGTATACATTTCTAATAATTGTACGTAGCACTGATGTTTGACGAATATATGAAAACATATTTATATTATTTCAATTAATTTCAATTTTGCTAAAATTACAAAATGTTTTGGTATATTTTTCACTTTAATGTATGGAGTCTGTTGTCTTTTTCTAACCTCAAAAAGCAATCACGGTTGAACAGAACATAACAGCAAAGGCACGATATATTTTAACATTCTTTAAAAAAATATTGAGGTTAAACTTATTCGGGAATACGTCAATTTTCTTCTCGTAGTTTTTAATAAGTAAAGTCCAGTTTTACAACACGGAGATCATTAACCTAAAGTACTCACAGCGTTGAAATTGTAGTCACATGCAATCTATAAGCTGTTAAAAGTTACACTCGAGTAAAGCGAATATTTCGTCTTAATTTTAAATTATTATTTTTATTATGAATGAATGAATATGAATTATATATTTTTCCTGAACTTTGTCTTTTATACATATCGAATTTCTGACTCTCTTTTTATAGTATATGATTTTTACTTTTCACAAATAAAATCCAAAAATGTTAGTTTTGAGGTATGAAGATCATTACTTTAAAAGTTATACGTGTACAAAGTTTATGCATATCTTAAATTTACTTAGACGCTACTAATAAGTTGTAAATTATATATGTAAATTGTATATTGGCTTTATGTATAAGCCTATAGAATAAATTAAATCAGTACTATACACTGTAAGTGATAATTGTTAGGAAAATCAGATTTATATTAGGCAGAAGGTAATGAAATTAGTTTGTAGAACTATTTACATTCATTATATAAAATTAAAATGTCTTCGTATTGCCGCTATTAGTGACTCCATCGAACCAATTCCATCTGGCGACAGAAACGTCACCATAAAAATTCACACAAACAGTCGGCAAAGTTATCATCATGATACCGGCGTCTCCTGTGCATTTAGTCTTTTACAGGGTGACAACATGCTTCTATCTTTTGCATAATTTAGGTCTAATCTAATCATAATTTAACTTAAACTTATATTTGTGCATTCTCTACATCAAAATCTCGCTTATAAACTTGATGCTATACGATCTCTTGTATTGTTGAATATATGTACTCGTATACATATATTTATATAGCTTTCAGCAATAAGCCGATAGTAATATTAATTAAAGCTGTTGCCTTCCTATTCTTAATTAAAGGAATCCTGCAATTTTTTGCTTTCGTGTCAATCATGTTTAATACCCAATAGCCGTCAGTTCCTTCAGCACAATTGTATTTACGTTTTCCAAATTTTACTTCAACCTTAGAAATAATGTAGAAATAAAAATTACTATAATGTTAGAAACATTGTTTCAAACATTCTAGAATGTGTAATACGATGGCCATATTCTTATCAATATTGTATAATTGAGAATAATTTAATTTAAATGTAATAAGTGTAAAATTAACGATAAAAGATTCATTAATTTGCCATTATAAATATTTCAATTTAAATAATTTTTTCAATACCGAATAAATTTTAATAAATAAATTACATCTATCGATCGACTTTCTGACAATAAACATAGATATAAAGAGTTTCTTTGGCAAAAAAATGTTCTTGAAAAGAAGCAATACTACAGTATCAATAACGTTTTGGAAATCTGAATCTCCAATCACGCATTTCAACTCTTAAAAGTATTATCCCTTTCTTCTTGTATGTAATTAAATTCTTACTTTACTTTCTATCGAAATATGTTTTCACAATTAAACAAAATACAGTGGATAATTTGAAATATATTAATTTGTTATAATTTTTTATAATAATAAACGTAAAATCCCTTGTTTTATGAAAAACGAAAATGGTCTAACTTACACCACTATATATTCATAACATTATGATAAACATTGCTTGGTCCTTAATGAGTTAATAGTTAATAAAAAATTCAAATTTTCTTGAAATGTGTCGTTCACTCGTTACCACGACATCTACCATGCGAATCAACACGCGGTCGGTGATGTCAAGTGCTTCTGCAACAACTTATAAAGAGGACTGATAAAACCAGATATAGTTTAGTCTCGTGCCTGGCGTTCACACATCTTAAACCGATCGTAAACCCAGTTTCTCTGTAAACCGCGGCCGAGCGTGGCACGGAACTCGGAACAGTGAACGACCGAGACAATTTTGCAACAACGTAGAAGGGCGAAAACTTTCTGACGTTCAACGAGAGACGAAATTGCACCGAGGTAAGAGAATATTATTGAGACAGGGTTATTTCGTGTGATCGGAATACTCGAAACATTCACGGCTACGCGAACCAGTTGACTTCGTGGTTAATTAATTTTGATCCTACAACTATGTGATGGCTTCGTGAAAATGGCGGAAGTCACGTGAAGTCCTTAGGACCAAGCTACTACGAGATACGAACTCGTTTATACACGAAGATCGCTGACAGGTCTATTTTCTCTTTTAAAAGTATGAAAGAGCTCTCGATTAAAATTATTTAAATTTAAATTATCTGATAAGGAAATTACTATCGTCGTTTCATTGACGTAGGAAAATTTTCGAAGTGGACGTTGAGGCGTTTTAGATTACAAACAGATGAGCGAAATTTTTAAAATCAAAGACACTGAGCTTTGATTCTCAATTCGTTTCTTATATTGGTACTTTAACGATAGTAGTTCGCAACGTATCGTAGTAACGTAGTAACGATAGATAGTTCGTTTCGCGCAAAACAATCGATGGCCTTTGCCTGGAACATTTATGATAAATTATGATTCTTCGAATAATAATTTTTCGAACGAAAATGAAAATAAGAAAAGTGCGTTATTAAGACAGTTTTACTTAATGTTTTATATTTTCTAACATCTGATAACTTGCCAGAAGTTAACGGAATTATTGTTCGTAATTGTCATCAGTGTATTATAGAAGCAAAATATCGCAACGTTTCACGACCTCTCGTCACGGTCTTCGAAATCATGAAGGTTGCAACAGATAAAGACAGATTCACACGGTTCACGATATGACCCCCTTCGGTATGCTTTCTGTTCGTCTTCGATTATGTATTAGTCGTAAAGTAACAGAGTCAGCGTTAATTTCAAACGTGTCAGGACGAACAGTACAACGAAACGAAAAGATTCTGTACAGAGATTTGTCGAAAGAAAAGTAAATAACTTTGAAAGTAAGATGAAAGAGATATTATACGGATTCTGCATGCAACAGTTTTCGAGAAAATCGAGTTCGAAAATTTATTGATCGCTCAAGGTAAGCAAGTACATTATATACAGAAGACAAAACGTTTGCTTCGCAATATTTTTATTTTACGTAGTATCGTATTCTGTATATTGTATTCTACAAGGTCGCTCTGGAAACTTTGCTCCTGAAAGATTTCTAACACTTTCGTCAAAGAAATAAGGAGTCACCGTCTCGAAAAAAACGACATTTATCTCTCAAAGAATCAAGCTAATTACCGATAAATGCATTCGCTTCCCTCGTCACCGTTCTTCAAGTAATGCATCATCGAAATTACGAAACGCTATTGGTCGATCAAGTAGTTAACGGAAACATTAACATCGATGTCTCATTTAAAAATATCTGTTTACCATTGGAAACCCGTTAATCACTCGTGGTCAGAGTGAGATATAAATTAGCGGTTTATCATTTAAATGTTTTCTATTGATTCGAAGTACGTAACCAAGGGAATATAAAACACTGTTTATATTTGCGTGCTTAAGTTTTCTCAATTTTTATCGAGAGTAGTTACGCTTAGATTAACACGCGCAGCAAGATAGGCGATTTATTTCGCGTATAAAATGATTTGCATATATAATGTACATATCCGTGTATAGAAGAGTCGTCGTGATTATCATAAACACGTTATATCTTTGTAAGTAAGATAAATTAAAAAACGGCGATTGTTTGATGAAGAAATTCTGCAATTCATCTATTTCTTTGAAAGTTGTTTGAAGATGACGATACAAGAAGTAAAGGAATCAATATTTTTCTCAAAAAGGAAAAAACAATAGTCGCAAATAGAGCAATGATAAGCAACCTTCGAGATATAAAGAAATTAATCCAGCTACAATTATATTGCAATTATTCCCCCCCCTTTTTTTTTTTTTTTTTGAGTGAATGAACAATTTTCTCTAAAAAATTGTTTCATCCTTTCTCTTCTGTTTCCCAAGGTTTTCTACACAGTTGAACGGAAACCCGTGAAACTTCGTTTATGGAGAACTACACGTCGGACTCGAGCGACTCGGATTCCGGCAGCAAGACACTGGATCTGTCCTATTTGATGCTCGACCCTCAATTACTAGACGATCATTTCATCAATGCCAAGAATCCGGAACATGTGGACACCTTGTTACTTCATCAGAATCGGCTGACCAGTATTCCACAGACGATAGTCAGATTCACGAACTTGAAATCGTTGGTCGTATCAAATTGTGGCCTTCATCGGTTGCCCGACTTCTTCGAGGATTGTCCTCTGACCTGCTTGGTAGCCAAGCACAATAACTTCACGAATGATTCCTTACCGAAGAATTTCCAAAATCTGTCGAGACTCAGAGAACTGAATCTCAGCGGCAACAGGTTAACAGATTTTCCGGAGCAGGTTTTCGACTTGACGGATCTTAAGTACCTGTATTTGGGTGGCAACCAAATCACTGAGATCAGTAAAGATGTTTGGAAGCTGCAAAGGTATTTTTGGGTTCGTTTATTTCTGATGTTTCAGCCACCATGTACGTCTAATTAAATATTTCGATTTTAAAGCACAGTGGCTCACGAAAGTATTCCAACTTTGAACAGGTTTCAAAAATATGGTAAAAATATAGGAAAATTAGACACGCCCGAATCTTTTCGTGATATTTTCAAAATAATGTCATTTTTTCCTTTATTTGACCTCTAAATTTAATGTATCGATCCAATTTTTGATTACTGTTAGTTGACTTTCCAAAAGAAGGGCTTTTGATTCTCTGAAAAGGATGTTAAACGGTATGGACAATGTTAAGAAATCACAAAATTAGGTATCTTGCAATCTTTTTCTCAGAAATAT
The DNA here is from genome assembly GCF_051014615.1 of Bombus vancouverensis nearcticus. Lineage (NCBI taxonomy): Eukaryota > Metazoa > Arthropoda > Insecta > Hymenoptera > Apidae > Bombus > Bombus vancouverensis. The sequence continues at coordinate 15,583,780 of NC_134919.1, forward strand.
GAGAGACATACTTATCTAGGTTAATAGTCGTGTTAGCATGGGAATTATATAAAGAGATTAATAATTTTGTTTCAAGATTGCAAGTGTTATCGATGGGAGGCAACAGACTGACAGAAGTACCGTCTACCTTAGGCGAACTGATGTCTCTCCAGGCGTTGGTATTGTGTGACAACATGCTGGAAAGCCTACCTAGTTCCATAGCAAAGTTGACGAACTTGAAATCACTGCTGCTTCACAAAAACAGACTGAGGACACTGCCTACCGAGATCATCACGTTAAAATGTCTGACGGAGGTGGTATAAAGTTACTTAAAAAAATTACATAGTATAAATTAGTCTAGCTCTTCTACAATTACGTTCTAGTTTTTACTCTTACTATATATATATATTCTAAATCTGTCATATATGTACCACGTTTCGAAAAAAAACTGAATGCAGAAGATGGGTTAAACATCAACAAAGATGCTTCCTAATATCCACCACTTAAACATTGTTTTATAGGAATTTTATTCGCTAAATCATTCGTTTATTCGTTTGTCCAGTTATCTTTGAGAGACAATCCGTTGGTAGTAAGATTCGTGTCGGATATGACACACAATCCTCCGTCTCTGCTGGAGTTGGCTGCCAGAGTTATCATGACTAACAACATCCAATACGACGGGGAGAGTATACCAAGAAACCTGGTGGAGTATCTAAACAGCGGTCATCGTTGCGTCAACTCGAAGTGTAAAGGTCAGTGACTAAGCTTGATTCAAAGTTCAAAGTTCTATCGACTCTACCACCATCGACATCGATTTTCCTTCTATTACAATCCCTTACAGTATCATAGATATGCCGTTCTATCGCGCCTTTCCCCACGAGATTGTTTGCACGTTTGCAATTTATGAAACAAGTACATCGGCCTGACGATAAGACATCGTGAACCGTTGCTTGTTAGCGATTTTCATTTGCCCCGTTGTAGTCTGTTAATGCTTTTAACAGTAGTAATCCATACTATTGCGTTCAAAATTGTTTCAATTATACAGATAACGCAGTCGTTGCGTTTTTTATCTTGGTACGTTCGCTGGTGATTAAATTTATTTATACAGCGTGTCAATATCTTAGTTACTTTTGTCTATATAAAAGATTGTGTTGGGACAAAGGTTAATCGTTCTAAAGCAACGAATATTAGGACTCGTGATCTTTTACCTTCAGGATCACTGTGTTTCATACGACAGATTTTACAAAATAAAAGTTAAAATATCTGCTAAACTAATGACTTTTTTATAGGGTATGTCAAAATGGATCGACCAATCTATTGCAAAATATATGATTCCATTAAAGAAAAATTGATCTTAATATGCTTTTTACGTTTCCACCTACAAAACAATTACTAACGTCGAACCATGTAACTGTTATTCGAAACATTCTCCGGTTTAATGAATAGTTTCAGAAATATTCATAGGGATCAGATTAAATAATTTAGGACACCTTATATATTAATGTATAATTAAGACCTCTCATGTACTCTTTTTGCAAAACGCTTGTCAGTTATATCTTTTATGCCAATGAACAAAGATTTTTATAATACAAAGACTCGTTCTTTTTCAAGTGTCTCCATCTGTAAAAATATCATTTCTTTCCAGGTGTGTTCTTCAACAACAGAGTGGAACACGTCAAGTTCGTCGATTTCTGTGGCAAGTATCGTCTACCTCTGCTACAGTACCTTTGTAGCAGGAAGTGCATAGAATCACGGGACGGAGACGAAGTAGTCAGTGGCGCGATGATAAGGAAGGTTCTTCTGGGCTGATTGATATTACTGGAATTTTGTATTAATATTACCGAAGGCTGTTACGTTTTGCGTTCAGAGGGCGTTAACGACTGAACTATCGCGCTCAAATCAGATCAAACACGAGTATCAGGTTCAAGAGTCGAAGGCTAAGCATAGAGATACGCGAGGAATTACGTTCGACAATAAATCAAGCGTTTCGATCAGACAAATTTGAAATTGAAAATTACGTTAAAATCGAAAGTTGGAGGGAAGTGGAAGTTCGAGGTCGAATTTTTGTTCGTCGACCGAGTACTCGTATTGACTAAACGACATTGTCGCTAAGAATAAAAAGTCTTTCAAAGATGACGAATTACTTTTACAAAGTCTTATATGTATAAGTCTGCTTACGCATACAAATTTGTCATATGCGTGAACAAATATTTCGTAAAATAAATATTTCATCGAGATCGATTCGAGCTTAATTCGCTTCATACTTACTCCACCGTCCATCGTGCGGAACCGTCGCGAATGAAACCGCAGTGTCTGTTAACCGTGTTATCGTTTTATTGTTAAATAAACCACAAAATCTACAATAATAATAATCATAGTATCATAGAGTCTCCGTAGGAACGGAGGCGTTCGATCCTCGCTTAAAACACATCCACTGATTTATTTCTACGATTACCGATTATCGACTATTCTCGTGTGTGAACCGTGTAAAACTGAAAACATCCGACAAGTGAACGGTAGCGAAGCGAACGATGTTACTTAATCATCGTGATTCGTCGGTATAGAGTCGTTCAAGATTCATAGAGAACATCGTTATCATATCTTTTTTTCCATTTTCTTCGTCATCTTTTTTAATAACTCGAAGTTAAGTCGGTGACAATTCTTCGTGAATAATAGCAATATCGTAATAAGAGTTCGCTAGTGTTTTTTTTTTTTCATTTTTCTTTCTGTCAGGATTTTTTTATCATTTTTTCCTTTTGTTCTTTAATATCGCATATAGCGTCGCCGCGTTCTGTTTAATTACCTATACATACATATGCATATTCATATATATGCGCTCTGTTATTTTATACATTACATACATGTATATGTATGTACATGCTTGGGTTTCGTTCCCCCCTCAAAACCCCCACTCTATTTCTCCATCGAACGAGTATTCTTTTTGCTCACACGCATCAGGCACTCCGTTTTGCTCGCACACAGCCACACGTTCGTTCTTTTTTTCTTTTTTCTTTTTCATTTTTCTTCTCTTCTCCTCGCCCGCCATGATCTTTCACGGATCGGCAAGTTGTCTTAATTTTTTTAATAACTACGCTACTCCCTTTCTCTTCCGCTTCGTTTTCTTCTCCACGTTTCCTCGAATCGCTCACGCTAACCACATTTCGTACGTTCGCGGATTCTCTTCTTCCTCCATTTCACAAATTATCTATATATATATATATATATATGATATGATATATATATATATATATATATATTAACACAATTTTTTCCTATTATAATCGTGAGTAACGAGTAACCCTCTCGGTATGGCGTTTTACGGTTCATCGCTGGTGTGAACGGTGCTGTCGATGATTAATAGTGCGTTATGGACGTTTTTTTTCTCTTGCTGCTTACTTTACAGAGTATGTATAGTAAAAACGAGATTTCTACAGCTCGCTGAATCGTTACAGTTCTATTATAGTATCGACGAATGATTGGTTAGTGCTCACGATGGTTGGCCGACTATAGTCGGCAAGCGAATATAAAAGCGTACCGGCTTGCTGACTATAATCGTCGCGCGCAATTCTCGAGATTCAAAGCACGGGAGTATGACTATAGTCAACAACGTCCTAAATATGCGCTTCACCGCTGACTATACTCAACTTGCAGCTTAAGTAAGCGTATAATGGCGGCCGACTATAATCGGCTTACAGTCAAAAAGTATATAAGTACGCAGGGACCGTCGACTTAATAGCCGACGAGTTAACTTAGATGAAAGACTTTAATTCCGTACTATAATCGTAAGGGTGAACGGTTGCATTCACCGTGCCGATAACAGATCAGCGACTATAATCGACTTAAGGTCTCGAGTCGCACGTGCAAGTCACCGTAACCGGTACGTGTTCTGTATTTGATACGATTAGGTTATAGTCACCCGAAACAAGCGACCATCATGGTGACTATAAACGACGGCAGCGTAGAAGGTAATCTTGGCCGACGTATAGACCTAGAAGAGCGAACTGTAGTCAATGAGAAGTCTGACGAGACCTTTGATTACAGTCAACATTCGTCAAAAGCACATCCGCGACTATACTTGGCTCGCAGGCTTAAGTATACGACTATAGTACATGGCCATACCGGAATGGGTTAAGCACTCATTTCACAGACGACTGTACGATCTCTGATCGACGTCATTGCACGACTAGTCCCTCCTCTTCCTCGTCCCACCGTTCTCATCATACTCTCGTCGTTTTCTTCGCGTTTCGTTCTCGTCTTAACGCACAGTCTCTACTATCTATACACCTGTTCGTCGTATTCTTTCGCTAAAATTTCGCCACGTGATCGAATCAAGTACAGGAAGTCTTGATAGAGAGCGATACAGTCGGGGAAGAGAATCGCGTAGGACGATCGCCTACGAGTCTTCCGCATGAAACTCGATTCTGGCGTGAATACCACGCGAGAATAGTTAGCCGATCTCATACGGAAAATCGAATAACGGTCCTTTTCCCGAGTATCGTGGAATTCGGCTATCGTTCGATACGATGGGAAAAGGAAGTAAAGGGAAAGACAAATTTTACAAGAATAACGCGGACGATCCACGCCAAGGAACGTTTTTCTCCGTGGAAGGTGAGAAACTAATGGTCGATTCTTTCCTGGGCAGGTCAGTAAGGTATATAGATTATACATATTTATAGTACATATACTTCTGAAGAGGATGTCCTATGGTTACATTCCTACAAGCGAGTACTTCAAGCGTATGGATACACGGGAGAAACAAAGGTTTGTACAAAGGGCGATCTCAGAGGGATAAGAATCGTACGAGAACACGTACGTGTCTCGACTATATCCTTGACTATACATACATCGTAGAAACGAGAGATATTATCGTTACATTACTACTTATATTGCCACTGCTTCTTTCTTTTTTTTTCTATTCGCGAAAAATATCTCCCTATCTCTCGGAATCGCTGTCCCTAACTGCGAAAATAGTAGCAGTGTCTTTAAATATCGATCGACTGCGATGGTTTTTACTCTCCTCGACTTTTTCCTTCTCGATTCGTCGCTTCTTACCTTTAATGGAGGTAAAACGCGTGGAAGTGGTACGGACAGAATCGCCAGTGTGGTGCAAAAGTAAAAAGCTTATAAAAATTCGATCGTGTGTGTGTCGTAAGATCCGTCTTAAAAATTTTCCACTAAAAAGTCTCGAAGACTCGGCTTCGTCGGGTTCACCTTTTCCTCTCGATTGTCGTTAAAAAAAGCGTTATGCTAACTCTCGATCGATACTGTTGAGTCTCGAACGAGCCCGATAATAGTTTGGATTTTTCACTTAGGTCACTTTTCCTTAGTGAAATTAAATTTTAATTTATTGTGTTCAAACCTAATTGTTTCGTAATACCGAACCACGAACAAATCCGAAAAAATTCCGCAACATTTATCGATATCTTTACCACAGTATAAAATTCGTTTGTTAACCAAAACGTCTGAGTTCATTTATATTTCGTATTTTACGCAATAAATGTCGTGTAAAACATAGAATAGAAATTAAGATAAAGTGCTTTATAATGAAGCCACTCGATCCAAGCTATTATTGGTCACCTATATCCCAATCGTACCAATTGAGAGTTAAACGACGTAAAATAGGGACTCAATTTCATCCTTATGTACATGCACGACTGTTCGTGATCGAGATCGGAAAAGGGATGCGTGCTGATTAAAGTCTTAACTATTTTAGTTCTACTAGTACGAATCAGGAATCTACTAGTACGTTTCGAAGATGGACCAGAGAAAGTGGAACGTCTAGAACAGTTGTCGTTTAGAATGAAGTACAAGCTCGGGTCTTGCGATAGACTATTTTCCTGTTAGAGCGTGATAGGTACAACTTAGTCGTTTCATCAAAGATATTACAGAACCGACCAAATATTGGAATTTGGATTTTGGAATCGTGTAAATTAGTTGATCAGCCTCTTAAATTAGTCGCATGTATCGGAAATCATACGAAAAAAATGCTTACTAATAAAAAATACTCGTAAATAGATTCGATGAAATGTTCGAACGATGGTGCCACGTTTATCAATGAGATTGTTAATAATCGGAAATTATATCGTACAGCTGTTTGCCATTTTAATTCGACTTGTAATTATTTGTAACAAAAGAAGATGTTACACGATAAACGTAAGAGACACGTTAGAAAATGAGATTAGTTTCCCAGGATTACAAAGAGTACTGATAACATTGAGCCTATAACACGTGAAGTTTAATACGAAATTTTTATTGCGTCGTTCGTTCAAACTTTACATTCGTGTAGAAACGAAATTACTCGTAAAAAAAGAATACAGTTTTTTTTTTTTTTTTGTTTACCATCCACTCGAACCAATCGAAAACGGAAGCAAATATAATTCGTTTATTTATTGACGAATTTCGTATTAAATTAATCACTATTATAATTTAAAACATACTTGTTCTTAAAAATATCGTAATATATATATATATATATACACATATACATATATACACACACACACACACATATATATGTATATATATATATATATATACACTCCGCAGTGAAATGAATTTACAGATACAGAGTTTCTTCCCCTCGTTTTGCTTTTAAATCGATTACTCACCACCGTCATAGTTCGTACGATACGAAGAACTAAAACGAAACGGTACGAAATCGGAAATGATCGTAACTAGACTGCAACTTTTATGCAAGCTTGTTTTCTTTTTCGTGGACACAAATAAAAGAATAAAACTTAAATAGAGATTCGTTTTACCCATTAAAAATTACAACGAGTTTACTACTTTGAATGCTTTATATATTTCGGTACATTATATGCATTCTGTGCATCTCTTTGTATCTTTAAAACTCTGTAGGAATGCATAAAAATCCGCAGTCTAATCGTAACAATAAACTACAATTCATCGCAATTCAAGCGTTTGCTGTTCATCAAGCGTACAATATCGGACATATACAGTGCTTAACTACGCTACTTTAGCCACGATCGTTCAAAACGTGCAATTCGAATAGAATTCTCGACTTAATTTTTTTTGTTTCTCGTGAATAATACGAACGATTAATGGTCCATCTTGGAATTTCCGTGGAATCAGCGGAAAGATAGTAGCTTTTTTTTTTGCAAATAGAAGTAGCTACTGGAGCATCAGGGATAGCCCATGACGATAATCTCTAATTCCATGTTCGAAGCTCAGTGGTTCTCAAAGGAGGTTTCTAATTCTTCATACATGATCAAATAATCATTTCTGTTCCACAGAGACACTTGATAAGGATATCATAGATTTATGATATTTGTGATTCGTCCAAAGCATCGAATCGAACGCAAAATATTTGATTCGTGGCTTTAATTAACGACAGAAAGCCATCGCTAAATCTCGCTCGATCGGTACAGCAGCGATTAAATATACGTATACCTCTTGCGAGTTAACTTCTTTTTTTCTCTTTCTCTCTCGCTCCCTTTTTCTCACGTATATACATATGCACACCACACACGCATACATATATGCATATATATACATATTAAATTACTTTATTAATTTGTTTTCTTTACACAATTATTACAATTTATTTACTAGGTGATTCGAAACGGTGCGACATGATGATAGTAATAAGAAGACAAAGAAAAGAACAAAAAACTGGTGGTCTCTGTAGTGGTAACGGTGATGAAAATGTCAGGCAAACGACGAATATAGTTGTTCTCGAAGAGTCAATTAATCATTTTTTTTCCCTTTCTCTCCGTCTAAATCGCGTTTCCCTCCATGTCACTTTCATTTGCTCCCATCTCTTTCACACTCTCACGCGCATCTTCCATTCAGCTCGTCTTTCTCTCTTTACAACAATGCAGCAATATCGTTAACTGCTATCGTTAAAAATTAATCTACATATTTATATAGATGTACACACATATACGTAATTGAATCGTATGCACGTATCATATGTATATACCTATACGTATGTATATGTATATTATATACACACACATATATGTAAGTATTTATATATATAGACTTTCAGTATTTTACATGGGCTCTTCCCTCACCTGATGATTTCCCTACATTTTGCAAATGTTTGTGTAATGTATGTTTGCGTGTATGTTTGTAATCGAATAACGCTAGAGTCTCTCGAAAGAAGCAAAAAAAAAAGAAAACGAGGCAAAATAAGGAAATGTCGGTGTCCATTCGCTAGTAATTGCACGGAATACAATTTAATTCACCTAATTTAACGTGGATTTCATCCCTTTAATCATATACGATTCTCATATCATGATAATCATATCTTCCTTCTTCTCAGACTATGAATCAACTTTCTGCCTTCTCTAACTGGTAACAAAATAATGTTCAAAGCACGCAAAATCGCAGAACACGTGAAAGACTGGATTAGAACTAAATCGATGAATTTCTTTATTAATCGAATAATCACGACAATTAACCAACAATTTATACTTCAGGTTGTCCATGAATTTTTCACATTCGTCTTTTTTACTCTTGTTTCCTCTTTATCTATTTTATTTTGTTCTACCTTTCACAGTTAGATTCGTGACCATTTTTCGGTTTCTCATCAGTCGGGAAGATCAAAATTAATAATCTCCGTTTGAACCTGTTCGGTCGATAACTCTTCCTCTTGTTTTTACGCACGGATATCACGTCTCCTTTTTTTCAAGATGTCGGTTGACAAGGAGAACGAAGATACATCAAGCCAGCTGCTGCCTGAACATATAAATAATTTAAATCTACAATAATTACATATTTCTTCTTTTCAATCATATATGAAAACTATATCGCATGCGTATGTAATCTGTTCGAGCTTCTCTGAAGTGTCCTCGACAGCTATATAGCTTGCCTAATGTTTCTTTCAAGGGATCCGTTGTCTCACGGCGGAAAAATGATGGCTCGATTATTAAGCAAACGCAAAACTAATGGCGCCTATGGAATCTCCAATGTACACTTGGAATTTTTTGTGATCAAAGAATTTTTTGTGACGAAGTTCATAAACTTTGAAAGAAACGAATCATTATATAATTATTTAAATAATACATTGTATAATTTTAAACAAAAAATGAAGAGGCGACCATTATGTTAGCATATACTTAATACGTATGGATTTATGTGCGAGTAAGTGCTGGAAAGATACCACCATTATTAAAAGTGCCACGATCGACACATATCTGAACACATATCTGTTTTTTCTTTTTCAACGCAAAAACGAGAAATTATCCTTCGGTCGTCAGAACGCAAAGACTCGTCTTCGTAATTTTCATGATCGTGTATCAAAAATCTCATGTACTTCCCTCCGTTTTCGTTTAGACTAGAGGAAAAACGAAATCGATAAATTCACCTAACTGTTCAGCTAGTAATGAAGGAAACTGTCCGTGTTAATTGTTTAAAAACGTAATCTACATCATATCAACGTTCGTTAAAACTCTGAAACAAATGTCTTAGCATTTCTCTTTCTCTCCCATTCTCACTCGCTTGCTGTCCCTTTCACTCTCCCACTCATACTTCCACCCACGTTCTCACTCTGCTACCATTCTATTTTCTTTCTTTCTTTTTCGTTTTCCCTGTTCTTTTAATCAACGTTCGTCTTTTCCCTCTCTTTAAAAGGAAAAAAAAAGAAAAAAGAAAGGAACTAAATGATCGTTCGGTATGGACTTTCATCGGCAGCCTCTCTTTTCTGATTTCTTGCGGCGCGATATGATATGTAGAAACGTGCAAAATGGCGGCTAGGTCACGCGCGACATGCCCGGAAGGGTTCGGGGGTTCTTTTCTTTCGTTTTGTTACCGTTCCGCAGAATTGAAATTCATCACGCAAAATGCACAAATTTCCTTCGTACACCTCTTCTTTCATTTTACAATTCTCCAAGACTACCATAGACGAGACAGCGATCTAGATATTAAAAAAGGTTCAACAATCTCGATCGAAGAAATTCAGAGGCCTCGTACGACTGCGCTTTCTCTATCGCGGGCATATAAAGTATGCTAAGTGATGCGCACGAAAGGATAACTTCATAATTTGCTTACAAATCTTGTTCTTACTTTTTTATCCGTCTGTCGTTCACACGCTGATACAGAAAAAAGAAGAGGACATTCGAAATTTGTCGAAAAACTAAAGCACTTCAGGCGTAAGAAAAAACAACTTGTGGCCATTTAAAAAGAAAATCGCTCTCTGATGCGCAGAGCTTTGTCGCGTCTGGTGAAAAATATCGCTCGGTGAAGCCGAGGGTTCGGTAAGACCAACGACAGAAATATATAATGATAAACGCGCGACGAATAAATCGAGTTGATTCATTCATTGAATAGAGGATCGTATTCCGACATATTTTTCTCCTTTTTCATCTGCTAATTGTGCTGGTATACGCAGCATGTCTCACGTCGCGGAAATTCGTCTTACGATAAATAGAGATTGTGCACGCAAATTACTAACGTGTGTGTTTATGTGTGTGTGTTTGGTGTTCAATCGTGACATTCTCCGCGTGAAAATTTCCCTATCAGTTGCGACAGCATCGATCGGCGCTTGAATCTTGAACACAATAAGAATATTATCTATGTAACATGCGTGTTCTTTAATACAATATAATGATAAGTATTGTAATCGTCATTTCCCTTTTTCCAGTTCGTTGTTACGCATTCAAGAGGAAACGTCCGAGTCTCGGTTCCTATCCATACTGTTCTTCGCGAAAGCTGAGAATCTAGCGATCTCTTTCTCATTGAATCACTAAAATTTGTCGAAGCCCGTGTCAAAAGGCAGGTGGCTTTTGTATCTCTTTAATAATCGCGATGATCGTGTATCTGTTTGTGTGTGTGTGTGTGCGCGCGCGCGCGCGTGTGTGTGCGTGTGTGTGTTGTCGAATTATGAGATGACGACGAGGCAAGCAACGTAACGCGCTACTAGACATAGTGTATCATAGATTACACATCGTTTGGTTTGTCTTCAACTAGAAAAAGTTCGCGTTCGTTATTATCTTTCTTTTTTTTTTTTGTTGTTTTGTTTCTTTCTTTCTTTGTTTATAGCAATTATCAATTAAAAGAGGTTACGAGCCAGTTCCTATAACATATATATACATTGAATTGAATTGTCTGTTATGCTGTTTTTGGCAATAAGGTGGCAATCAAGCGTTCGCACACGCCACTCAGAATTCGAGGTGTCCTCAGGCAAAATTGTTATAAAGAGGGGAACTATTCATCTTCTTTATTCAATAATCCTATAATATTTCGTCGTTCGTGTTTCAAGCGAACAAAGCTTAAAATACCACACTGGTATCGCCATTTGCATAGAGTTCAAAAAAATTTACAATTGGGGATTCTTTGTGTTATGTGTATGTTATATCGTCTATGGACATCCTCCTCAAAAGAATATCAATCTTCCTTCTATTCTTTTTTTTTTTCGTCCTTGCTATACCGTACTTGAATTTTTTTCTTTTTTCGTTTCTTTTAAGGCTAGTTTCTAACACGCGAATTCTTGGCTTTTCCTTTCTTTTTCACTCTCGCTCCCTCTCCTTCTATCGTTATATCTCTCTTTTTCTCCTTCTCTCTTTCCCTTTCTCCCTCTCCCTCTCTCTTTCTCACTCTCTCGCCGTGTTTTCTATCGTTTGTTGTTTAATTAAACGTTAAAAATAGAAAGCAGCTTAAGCCATGTTCGACTGGCCGGGGTCTGTGTTCTTTGAAGAGGACAGCGTGTTGGTGTTCACGTTATTATCACTAGAGTTACCGCTACTCCCCGCGACCGGTTCCGACTGGCCTCCAGGATTTTCCGAAGTCTGCATATACTTCGGTTTTAGGATCGAGTTTAGCGACGGTTGAATTCGTAGCTCGTACTCTGTAAAGTTAAACAAAGGGGGAAGCTCTCGCCCATTTGGTAATCGCGTCCCCTGCTCCCGAAGTTCGTCGAAAAACGGATGAGCGCACGCTTCCAACGGTGTGATCCGGCCGGATGGCGTGTACTCCAAAAGTCCAGCGACCAACTCCATCGCTTCCGGGGGTGTGCGTGCCCTGAACACCTGTAATCATCGTCGTCGTTAGTTTCGATCTGTCCTGGTAAAATTTTCGTGGTTAATCTGTGGCTAACAAGGAGAAATCTCAAGATGATCTTGTTTCTCGATGTTAATTTCTGTTACTGGACGAAGGTTCGTTAAGAAAGAAAAAATTATTCCTCGGGATTTGCCCACTTTTTACAGTAGCGAGGATTTTACAGTAGAGGCAAGAACTTTTGTTCGTCTGTTCAGGGTTACGTAGTCTCAATATACTCACTATTAGATTGTGCGTGTTCATGCAAATGTATATTTTTATGAGAGATTTATAGCGAAAAAGTGGATGATCAGGAAGTAGCCTTGACTTAAAAAAAACTTTTCACCTCCACCATAAGAAATCGCATAGCAACACAAACTGAACGAAATCCTATACCACAAAGCAATAAAAAACGGCAGCAATACGTTCCGCTTATAAGTTCGTTTGAAGTTTCGTATCTGATCGGTGTATATTAGGTGTATTACAATCGATATTAGTAGTGATGAACCGCTTCGGTTTTGGTATTTGTTCTCGTATAAAAGTTCATCCACCCGAGGAGCTGACCGTTCGGGAGGCGAAGTCAGATTCATTCGATGTTCACTGCTTTTTATCTGTTCTCTAATAAAATGTGTTTACTCCAGGAGAATATAATTCGTACAGAGGAAGATCGTTCGATACATGAAATTAACGATCCATAAAAATCGTATCATTAAGATACTCGGCAGGCACAAAAGCAGTGCGTGAAAATGAAAGAGATGATAAATTTAGATCTTACAAACGGTAAGTTGGTTTCGCAGACAGTCTGTTGTCGCTCTTTACAATGTACAAGAGAGAAAAGAAAAGAAATGAAATGGAAAGAAAAGGAAAAAAAAGAAAAGAATAACTGCATACCATTTTCAAGTCAGTGAAAAATATTTTTGTTCACCACCAGAACATTAGAGTAAGTGATACACCGAGATTTTGAACAGATCTGTTTCTATTTAAAAAGTTAGTAACGTGGATGATGATGATGATGATGATGATGATGATGATGATGATGATGATGATGATTATGATGATGACGATTATGAGATAGAAAAATGGATATTACACATGAGTTCGAGAAAAGATGCACGTCGAGCGATTTGTGATGCGAAGAATCGAAATGAAGGTGGTTTTTTTCAATCGTCGAGGCTCGTCGTCCTCCGTTCGACACAGCGGTAACTGAGCATCGTATCCAGCTTATTTCTTACCGTTTCAGATGCTGAAAATGTTGGTTATACTGGTTAGTAATATCACGGGCTAGAGAGAAAAAAAAGGAATATTTGCCAGCCAGTAAATGATAAAGACACATTGCTTTTTGAACAGGGGACCACTTACTCTAATCTTTTGGTGCTCCGTGGAACACTTTAGTCCACTCATTCGTTGAAGCATAAACTGTAACCACGAGTAACCATGTGTTGATGAATGTGATTAGAGCCGATTTGTTAGTTAGAAGGAACAAGACTGCGGAACAAGACCTTACCCTTCAACGATTCCATCGCTATTCTTTACAATTTTTTTCACACAATGTGGTCAGAAGAAACCTTATTAACGCAATAATGTTTCCCTTGCAAAGGGATCATGTGAAGAGCGTGCACTGATTTAGATATTACGTTTTTCTCTTTCTCTACGCTAGTTTTACGTTTGCATAGACATTAAATATTTCAATTTTAAATGAAATATCTTTACTCCTGCGAGATATAATTTCTAACGAAAATAACATTTGGCAAATCACCGAATATCTATGCAAACGATGTTGTTTCTCGGTAGACCTACTATTCTTATAAATTCTCTAAATCATTGAAATCAGAGCACACCAACCAGATCATCTGTTTCCCCCGTTAGTCACGAAACCGCCAAACATGTACGCAGTACGCAGTTACGAAATTAGACGAGCTACACGAAAACCCGTCTCGACAGTCTAACGTATTGCGCACAAAGAGCGCATAATACAACGAGTAGATCAGATGATAGGCTACCTTTTGCCACGGGTGCGCCTTAATCTGTGGAAATTTGAACTCGGTATAGTTGGGATTCATCTCACGTATCTGGTCACGTGTAGGTGTGCCGAGCACCTTGATGATCTCGACCAGTTGATCCACGCCACTATCTCCGGGAAATATCGGTTGGCCGAGCAACAATTCCGCTACTACACAGCCTGCGCTCCACACATCTGTAAACACGATAAAACTTTTTAATTAGACATATAAACGAAAGAAAAGAATAAATCTTTCTATTTTCTGTCCCGCCTTTTTCCTGTATTTTATATTTTATATTTATTTTATATATATTTTGTGTGCCATATTTCTTTCTAGTTTATCATATTCATATAAGTAAAGTGCCTTGACGCATTGCCAGCCAATCTTTCAATCTTTAACGTAATAAATAGACTGCGGATGTTTATGCAAATTTATACTTTCATAAGCATGACTAAAAAACGGAACTTAAATAGAACCGCAAATACTGTTACGGGGTCGATTCTGTTCCTCTTGCATGATTCTTTGTCCATGCTACGTACATTCTATATACATTCTATACAATTCTACACGTACGATGTATTTAGATCTGTACGAGTCGAGGCTACGGAAACGACTGGCTGCTGTCCTTTCTATTTAATCAATATCCCGGATATGGGTAAAGTCGTCTTCTTGATTTTCTGTTACGATACGCACTGCCTTTAACGTTTCACGCTGCGGCTGTCGGATAGTTTTGACGTTCCACATTGTGACTTTCGAACTTTCAAATATCCAGAATTCTATTATAGCAATCTGCTTTACTTTGGATATTTTGCGCGCTTGTACATATCGTGTATAGCCTACGTTTTTACACGCTCCAATATCTTTCAAATTTGGAATGATTTTCGTACGTATCGAACAAGTAGGAGATTTTATAAAAATTTACTAAAATACCTTCAAGTACGTAGTTTAAGCTGATAAAATTCGAACGTTCAAAGAAGGTTAAACAACCTTTTATTTACAATTAACCAAACTGGTATTCTGCTAGGCACATGAAACAGTCTACAGTACACCATTCAATGAATTAACTAGAATTGAATGATGTTAACAATAAAAATAATACATAAGTAATCGTACCAATCTTCGTGGTATAATCGATAGCACCAAAGATTAATTCGGGTGCGCGATAATAACGACTACAGATGTAAGACACATTAGGCTCTCCTTTGACCAGATGTTTAGCAGAGCCAAAATCACAGAGCTTCAAGACACCGGATTCTGGGTCCAGGAGTAGATTCTGTGGCTTGATGTCCCTGTGACAGATCCCCAGCGAGTGGATGTATGCCAGAGAGCGGAACAGTTGGTACATGTACAACTGGAAATATATCACAAAAAATGATATTAGAATGTTATTAATGTGAAATTAAAAATGTTCCGATTATAGCGACTGATGAATCGAATACGAGGAAAGCTTTAGTTGGTCTACGGTTTAATTGCGTCTATCGATAATTATGGATAATTATTGTATGTCATATGATTATATGTAAGATCGAGTAATTTTGCAATCTATGACACGTCGTTCTGTAGAATGAAACGAATTCGTATTATATGTATGAGCTGGTATATTACGGTTGATTAAAGATAATGATATTTTTGAATTAAAGATGTCTTGGTTATTTATTTTTCAACGAATTGAGAATTATGCTGTATTCTATTTGAAATTATTACTTCATGTATAAAACCTCTTGCGGTAGTGGTTCAACGATTATTATTGTAATTTTCAGCTTACCTTAATGAAATTTATCGGTATGGTTTGCTTGCTTTTGTTATAATGCCGAGCGACTTTATACACTGTTTCAGGTATGTATTCCAACACTAGGTTCAGATAAACCTCGTCCTTCTAAAAGAAATCCGCAAAGTCTTTTGTTAGTACGAATCTACACCATCGACATACGAAGGTGTACCGTTTCAAAGGCACACGCGACTCGAGAGTAAATTCTTTTGCACGGCTTAGTTGCTTGTTTCATCGTAGAAAATCGATCGGCATGAATTTTACATGACGAATTACGCGAAGTGCCTTTGAACCGTGCACACGCAACTCCAGAAGATTATTTTCTATAACTAGTCAAGCTGCGTTAGCTACTACAGCTTGAATCAAAAATATAGTCACTCAAGGATACACTCCACTACTCAAAGTTAAGAAAAAAACAAGAACAACGATTATAAAGTACCGTGCGAAAGTTTTAGGCCACCCATCGAACAACAATTTTTTCTATTTTTTTATTTCTCGGTGTCACTTTAGATTTGTCGTTACTTCATAAAGCAGACGTTCGATTAAAAAATTACTGGTAATTTGTTTAAAAACATAATAACGGTATTTCACTGTTTCTTAGATCTTGTCGAATAATTTTTCAACAATCATCGAAATTTATTTTCTACTATTCGATATTTTGTTTTCAGTATTTCAAATAAATCACATTTTTCGTTTACTCCGTTCTGATTGATGGCTCATCTAAAATCTATCTAAACGCGCGTTTTATAACATTTAGGCAATAACTGGACGCAATTTTCTAATTTCCTAATGTTCCTTCCTCGCTCGTAAATATTTTCTAAAAATACGATTGATAAATATAATGATTGAATAAAGCTCGCTATCATTGATGGCCTAAAACATTTGCATCGTACTGCATCTCTATATAAAATCAGTCTATTTAGAAAAAATAAAATTCCAGAAATAATTGACACTGTGCAACACACGTGGAACCAAACTATGATTCGTAGGGGTGAGGGTAGAGTTTCCAATATGATTGGTGACGGGGCTGGCGGCCTTGAGCAACGAAGTTCTTTGACTCAGGCTATAGACTTCGTATTTAGTGTTCTACGATGTTCGCGGCTGACACATAACAACAAAAACGTGTTATCGTTTTTTTGTCGTTAATCTGTCTACGTGTAAGCGGAACTGCCTAAATTCTCTCAAAAAAAGGACCTCTCCGTCAAAACTACTGGGTACTCTCTTGTTCACTTACGTCCACATGAAAAACTGGATTAGTTGCGTTTAAGATGTTCTACAAAATAACACAACAACGTCGCATGCATTAAACTAACAATGAATACTTGGCGTTTTGTATCATTGTGTATCATTCGAGAGAAATCAGAAGTATCGCTCTACTGCATTTAATTCCAAAAGTATTCGAACAGTAGCAAACTGCGGCTCAAAAATCAATTAAATTTGTTTTTCTTTTTTTTTTTTGTTTTCTCAAAATGCTCGACAAAATTATACGTAATTATTAAAGCAAACGATATTTTAACGTGATGTTTACAAAATTTTGAAGAGGATAAAAAATCTCGTTTAGCTTCGAGGATCAATCGTCTAAAAAAGACAATTTTAATAACACGGGATTGAGCGAATTTTAAAACTGCTTCCCTGTAAAAAAAAAAAGACACAAAATACGACATCATATTCTTCCTTTGTACTCCTCAATTCTTTCGTAATTAACTCAGATATATCGTTGTACGGTTAAATTTTGTTACTATCCAAATACTTTTAGGTAATATCTGTATATCGTGAGTATAATCGAAGAAAAAGAAGAAAAAAAAAGAGAGAGAGAAAGAATCAAGGGAAATAATTTGCGTGACGCAAGAAACGTTCGAATAAAAAACATTGTGTGAAAAGAAAAATCCACTTTCTTATGGAGTAGATCGTACGTCCAACAATAATTGCTTCAACGTTCAAAATTTCAATCGAGTGTACGGAATTATCGTTAAAAAGAATCTTAACAAATAGTTACCTTATCGCCACTGGAGTAGAAGAAGTATTTCAGTTTTACAATGTTGCAGTGCTCGAGACGCCGCATGATTTGTAACTCCCTGTTCTATAAATAAAAGGAAGGGAAAATCCGATTAATTCACGTAGTTCCTCGTTCGTGTTTACTTCGTCGCGACGACGGTGTTTCCCTTATCTTCGATTAGAATCGTTGTTAAGCACGTTTGTTGTTACATTCCCGAGATTTAATACGGAGATTGAGGTCGTGGATTATCGTTTCTCAAACATTGCAATCTCGCAAAACATAAATCTAATTTTATC
This sequence comes from Bombus vancouverensis nearcticus, assembly GCF_051014615.1. Taxonomy (NCBI): domain Eukaryota; kingdom Metazoa; phylum Arthropoda; class Insecta; order Hymenoptera; family Apidae; genus Bombus; species Bombus vancouverensis. Next base: position 15,601,816 of record NC_134919.1, read on the forward strand.
GATACGTAAATACGACGATATTATACGGTCGTCTCGGATCGGACGAATTAAACAATTTCATCGAACAGCGATAATTTATCTCTACTCGTACAATTTCCTTCCTTTTCGTTTTATCTCTACGACTATCGATCAAAGGTAAAAACTATAGAAAGATACAGCAGAATTTGTAAACGCATTCGAGGATTAAAAAATGAGAATTTACTTTTAAGTATAGGCTTGTCCTCGCAGACCCTCTGTTTCCGAATCGGAGCTACCTCGAATCGACGAATTACTATAATACGCGTTGGCAAATGATCTCTAGCCTTCATACAGCCTATATATTTCCAACATGCAGAAAAAGAATCTGTTCGTTCTATCCAGACCTTCGTCCGTTCTCTGCACTATAATTTCTGCTAATTTCTTACTGTAGAAAAATACAGATTGGTCAATCCGATCGTTAAATCCAGGTACGAACGACGACTAGTTTCTATCGGTCGAATTTCAATTTCAAGTTGAACGTTACTTTGTAATTGCAAATCGTAGTGAGAAACATCAGAGGATCTGCGAATTTATTTTTTTATTAATTCAACGATTAATACGCGTTTAGTTCGTCGTATCGGTTAGAGGTTGAAGGTGTGTCGAAATTATTAAGAAATTATTTATCGAGGAATTTTCTATTTCTCTTACCTTAAATCGTTTGTCTTGGAGAACTTTTTTGATGGCGACCAGTTCTTCCGTGTCACATAGTTTCGCTAGGTATACAACGCCGAAGCTGCCGTTACCGATTACTTTAGTGTCTGTATAGGAGATCTCTTGGGGACGATCTGGACCAGCACCAGGTGTAGCCACCACGGTTGTGACTTTGTTGCCATCTCTATCTGCATTATACATCACACCGCCCATAGAAACAATCGAAAACCAGAATGGTAAAGTACAAGTAGAAAGTAAGAAGGTATAGTAACGATTTGGAGTCGTATAAAAAAAAAAGGAAAAAGAAAGAAAAAGAAAAATAAGGAAAAGATGAAATAGTAAATCGATTCCACGAAGCAATGGACTCATGCTCGGTGCTATAATTTTCGAAGGTTTTGTTATTCAAAGAATTTTATGAAACAGTTATGATTGTTCAACACGTTGACTGCTACGTAAGTTCACGCGAGGCTGCTCGTACCAGCAAATTAATCGAATGATTTAAACTCTGTAAACAATCGTGTTCGAGGAGATTTTCGATATTTTGATCTACGTGACGGTAACGTTACCAAGTATTAAATGCGTTATGAAATGGTTGAAGAATTTTATTTTTTAATAAACGTATGTTGCGTATCCGCGTTCAAAAGTATGAGAATCATCGATGAATTTCTAACAAAACATCAGTAGATAATCCATTATGAAACGACAATTATTTCATGAAATTCATATTCCATTCGTTCATATTCAACTTTGATTACGTGAGTTTAGAAAAAGTACTTTTTCAAGAGAATATCGTCATATTTTTCCAACATTTTTCGAAAGCTAAACTACGTGTCATGTGGGAATGAACAATAAGCAAGAATCACAGTCAATGAACTTCAAATTGAAGTCAACGTGTTGATACTTAGAGGACTAGATGTATTGAGTTGGCAACTAAGTGATCGCGGATTTTGTCATTAGGTGGTATTGACAAAATCCGCGATCACTTAGTTGCCAACCCAATATAATACGCGTAGTTAGAAAATGGAAGAAAATTTATAGAAAGATGAAGTAGATCGAAGAAAATGCGCCAGGAATTTGAAAGTTATAAAGCGATACAGTTACGATTTATTCGACTATAATTTAAGCACGAAATAGAAATATTTCAATTACAGCAATAACGATTAACGTAAACTATGAATTCGTCGGAATCTTATCAATTGAAATGATCGTCGTTTTGTTTCATTGCTCTTGTTTTCGAGTTAATCGCCGTAAACAGTATAAAATCCTACTTAAAAAAGAAATTCTAGAATCCTGTTCCACTGTTCCCATTGTATCGATTTTCGATGCATCGTTTTCGAGCCGAACAACATCCTGCGCGGCCTCAAACTTGAAAACGATTTCGAGGAGCATCAACACGGGGCCAGACACGAAAGAATGTACAACACAACATCGAAGGAGTCGCAGCACACAGTCGAAATAGCCTCGTCGTCGTGAAAATAGCGCGACGATCCGAAATAGCGCGATCGTCCATTCGGTTTTATTGCGGAAAAGTCAGCATCGAAAACGACTGCTCCCTGTTCGAAGACGAAACAATCTTGCCGAGAATTTTCGCGCTTTAACCTCGTCGTTAACCATTCGTTACGCTTGTAACGCCCAACCATAGAGCTGTATCGTTCGACGAATAAGAATCGAAGCAATGTTCGTTGAAAACATACAGAGTCGTTGCATACAGCAAAAAAAAAAAAGAAAAACAAAAAAACCTTGAGCCGAGATCCAAAATATTTACCATCTACTTCGACGATAGACGATGAAAAGCATCGGACGATGAATTTGGAGATGTCGAGATTATTAAAAATTTACTGTATTATTTTTCGTACAGTTTTATCGAGGGACGTAATAAGAAAATGTTTGAAAGTCTGCGTAAAACACAACGTTATAAAGGCAACGTTAAATTTGCAATAAAATCGGAGGATATAGCATTATGGTATGATCGAATTCGTCTTGTTGTTCTTTTTATCTATCCGTTTGTTTCACCAAAAGAAGACCATGTAACCTTGAGATCTTGAGAAATATTGCAAGATCTTCGATAGAAAGCGAGGTTATCGTAGCAGCCGTTAGTTCATAAGATGATAAAAAAAAAGGAGGCTATTAAAAGAAGCGTAGTGTTTTGTAACTCGAAGGAAGTTCGCGAGCAGTTAACGAAGAAATAAGAACGGAGATCAGTGAAATCACTGCTTCCTCTTGCTTTATATCCGCCAAGGTCGTACAATCATCTAGAATTAGAGGGGAGATCTATGAAAATTAGTGTTTACCATAGAAATTCTCTAACGTTTTTACGGCGAGATTTCCCTATACGTTTCTACACTGGTGGCAAAATCTGCAAGCTTTCATCGTCGATTAAAAAAACACCGTGTTTATTCCTGTACATTCTTTTAAGAAGAAGTCTACCGACGATTTTGTTAAAAAATATTTATAGTCAGAAAAGGATGGCTACATTTTAGAAACGTAAGGGTAGCAAGGTTGTACAGCGATGCGCGAGCTCTTGCAATCTTAATCCTTTGTACGTGAAAGCTGAAGAGAAGAAGAGAAATCTATAACCTATAACTAGTCAATACGTTGATATTGTTAGTCGATAAATAATTATGCGACAGAGCGCCAAAGTTCTTGAACCGCGCAGAGTTAATTAATCTTCGATTCTTGAAAACTTCAAATTATTACTTTAACTACGAAAAGATCGCTCTGTCATAGGATTTAAAGGACCTTCGAATTTAAAGGTTATCGTAGATCAAAAAACGAGATGGACCAATGAACGTAATCGATAAAAACAAACACCCTTTACCCTTGTCCTGCTTAACACCTAGAAGAAAGGAGAACTAAAACGCTGTTACAGTTTACACCGATTGGATTCTTACACGGTTCGCGATTCTATTCTATTGCTCGATAGCAGCAGGCGCGTGAGAGGTATAACCTTGATAAGATGCGACGTAGGATAATGCGAGGGCCGCGTTTACAGACCGGTTTTCTCATTGAACCGCGGCTGAAAATAACCACGCGCCGCATAATTCAAGCGTTGTAACGCGACCGGGCCCGAAAATTCGCACGACCGTACTGGAAACCCGGTTGATGTCTCGCGATCGCGTTTATCGTCGTCGGATGAATCGAAACAGGCGCAGCCAACGATAACATGCCACGTGGGCCACGATTTACTTCTTGACATTTCGCCAACATCTTTCCCTTCGGTTAACCTTTTCCTCTTCCGTATCGTCACCTCTTTCCCTCTTCACGCAGAGTATTTCCAAGTTTCGATGCAGAGTAACGCGAACCGGCAGAGAACTGGGCGCATTTGTGATTTGTTTCTTTAACAGTTTGCGAACAGTTTCAAGGCGAATAGGACGTCGGTCGACTATCGTTGGAGAAATTTCAGGTTGAACGATTTTGGTAATTTCCTAGGGAATGCGAAGCGTACGAGATTGTAGAGGAAATGGTGACCTTTGGAATATCGTTAGGTTGATGCATAGAAAGTGTTGGTTTCCTGGATTAGTCTTTAATCGCGCGTAGTTTCGTCAAAATATGTATATATATGGTGTCTTTAATCGAAGAAATTGATCGCATTGTTTCAAATTTACAAGGATTATCAATTCTTGAACTGCAAAAATCTTGAAACGAAACTGTCGTAGTTTTCTTGTTCAAATAATTTATAGATCGAAGATTGTTTAAGCGGAATACATAGAATGTCCTTGATTTTCTCCAAATGTATTAGGTTGTCCGAAAAATGTCTCTCTTTCGCAAACGTGTCTTTTACAACAATGCACCTTCATAGAAACGTGAAACCAAGTCTGTGAAACGTCGCGGTGTTTATCTCAGAACAGAACAAAATGGATCGTACGTAATTCGACAAAATAATATAAAACAAAAAACGATTTATTTATTGCGCGTCTATCATTTCCTCGTAAAATGAAAGAAACTTTTCAGACAACCTAATACAATGGAAAGCATTTACTGTCCCAATTTCTAAGAAGTAGTACACCAAAAAAGAAAGACAATTCCACTAAAATAAACATATTCCAAATTCTATACGCTTTATATAAAATTTGTATTTGTCTCGAATGTTTATGTCGGATCTACGATGGCCGAAAATATCTCAAGTACCATGATTTAAAATATAGTCGAAGTATCCAGAAGCTGATGCAAGATTAGTCGCGTCAACAGAATTTTAAAGGCCTTGAGACAGATATATGCTAACCTTGGTTCTAAGGAAACGTAGGAAACGTATCTCTGAAATTCGCAAAAGAGCCACGGTTATTTCGAAGTGGCAGCAAACTCCTAATTAGACTGTGAAGTTCCATCTCGCGAACCAGCTGATCGAAAAGTGCCAAGTCGAGGTGCGAAACATTACTAACGCTCGAAAATAGCGACAGCTCGTACATCAAGATCCTGAACTGCATCGTTCAGCACCTGTCCGCGCAACATTTCACGCGAATCGAACTTAGAAGATGTTACAAGAATGAATAACGAAGAACTGAACAATAATACGCGTTTAGAAGTAGAATCTTTAGACTTGGAATTACGAGAACCATGCGAAGATTACAATTTTCGTATCTTTTGACAATTAAATTAGAACGCTGCATGTATAAAAGAACTTGGAACTTTGTCTCTAATTAGGTTTTAATATCGTTAAATGTTATTAAATATTATAGAAAGTATAGTTATTTCCTGTTACACGCCTGTTCCTAGTAACACACCTGTTTCTAACAAATATATTACAATATATTACTTTTAAATCGTTTTAATTTTTATACACGACTCTACGAAGTAATGTGCAAGTATCAGCAATATATTCGATCTTGAATTTTTTTTTCGGGGATATAGTTCCCTGAAATAGTTGGGCAATTACTATTGCCTAGTTTTTATTGGAGGATCCTTAGGGACACGCGGGAGACGAAAGAAGTGGGTCAACCGGCAGCGATCTCTGGCAAAAGTGCCGCTTGGATCGGAGCCGGCTAAATCCAGCGTGCGACAAAAAGTGCAACCCAAGGATCCGGATGCACGTCAGCCTCCCTTTTACCGCGTTACGCGCGCATCAGAGGATTCACGACCTTTTTCCTGGCCGTATCGCACGGGACTGGCAACCGTGTGACATTTTGCGGCCAACCAGACGATGCACAGCCTTTGGCTCAACGGTGCATCGTCTAAAGCGATTGCAGGATCATGGGGTAGAATAATCGCGTTTTCTTTGACACGCAGATTTCCGCTGATGAACCGAGTTCGCGCTAGTCGGTGTTACGAATCGAAAAAAAGCTCGCGGTAAGTAATTATTAACTCTCGACAATATACCAGCCCGATATTGGTTACGACAAAAGATGATCTGACAATAAATTTTCCGACCTGTCTCGATCTATTTGCGTTCAAATTCTCTTCAGATTCGTTCGAAGTATTTTCAGCGAAGAAATTTTCCGAGTACTGTTCCGAACTTTATCGTTTGCTTTGAAACGAAAGATCGTAGACTTATTTTGTATGAAAAAATCTCGGATCCATTTATCGAAATAACGAGTTTCGAAGTAGCAACTTGAATATTTCAAAAACTTCTGAAACACCAAACATCGGTGCAATATTGGCGCGTCAAGGTGTTAAAACTGCACTTTATTCGCAGGTTTCGATCTCTTATCGCGTGAAATCTCAGAAGCAACGTCGACGAAATTTGCGATCGTGCAAAATCCGATTTGCACACCAAACGCACGTTTCACGCGACTTTAGATCTGCATCGGTGTTTATCCACTACTTATAAACGACGTTAGGCAACGCTTTCGCAACAAGTATTGTCTCCTTCGCTTTGCATCAAAGGTGTTACTTACTATGCACTTGGATCGATCGAATAATTCGCAGCACGTTCTATCGATTGTACAAGTATTTCAAGGGTTATAGAAAACATCATCGACGCAGAAAGTCTCGATTTTAAAGCAAAGCTCGTCGGTTATCCTCGCGCGAGAGCATGTTTCATATATGATACGTTATTCAGCGCAAGGGACGCGTGTGGTTTTGTTCTTCTGATTTTATTCTACGTGGTTGAACGTTAGATATCACGTTCTACAGTTTTATACAAAGAAAGAGCTTGTGACGGAATTAAATATTCAACAGTAGGAAGAAATTTCAATTTTGCAAAGGTTGGCAGCCTCTGGTACGCGACGAAGAAGAAAAGGATCGATCGGTTACACACATCGAGCATCCCGGCAAGCAAAAAATCTCTTTACCATTTTTATTTCACCTTTTCTTTTTTTCTTTTTCCTTTTTTGCCCCCTTTTCTTGCCGCAACGTGTCAAGCCGACGTAGCCAGCTTTTGATGTATGAAAAAATAATTCCCGTGGGTCGATGTGTGTAACTAAAATAAATACGAATAACAAGGGATAAATGTCAGTGGGTCGGTGTATTACTTCTCGTCGAACAGTTTTTCTTTCTTTACTCATCTGTCTTGTGTTTCTAACCTTTCCCGCTCAAATGGCAGATGGCTTTTTAAAAACGCGACTAGATGTTTTGTTTAATAAACAAATTCATAAGCGTCATCGCGTTGTAGTCTTTTGCGTCATCCTCGTTTCAGTCATAATTTTCTCGATAAAATCGAGATTCGAGGATCAATGGGTAGAAATCTTGGCAAGAATTGGGAGCGGAAAATTAACGAAGCAGAAAATTATTGCAAAAATGACAAGGTTCTACATACGAGTTATTATGATTTTCCTTCTCTAGAAAATAGGTACTTTGCAGTATGACGAAAAATACTACATAGCATTTCAAATTTCAACATGTCTGCTTTGCGATATATTTGTGAATTAATCGAAACAAATAGAAGATGGAACTGGAGATTGTTAAGATGCATCTCGTTCCATCGAAAGTCAGAAATAACACAACTCGTCTCGAGGCGACTGACATGTTTGAAAAGCAAGAATAATCCAGTGTTGAATAATTTATCGATAATGTCTGGGTTCATTATACTTTAAAATATTCCGAGTACAGTGTACACGCCGAGATTAAAAAGCAGTCAAACTTGGTAGAAACAGCGAATATATTACGCCTACGGATCGTCAAAGTCAATGATCGATGATGATTTCAAGGCTAATTAGCGGATTTTAATAATCCAGATAAAATTGAGGTTACTCCAACGTTTAGAACAGCTGCTGAAGAGCACACTGATTTAAAATCTCTCTTCTACTCTCCAATTACAAGTTTTTGTCAATTTTTACGAAGCGAGCACCGTATACGCAATAACCGAAGAATCCAAAGATGTTTCAACTAGAAACTTTAAATTTGACAAATTTTTGGTAATTTTTATAAGACGAAAAATCCACCGACAACCGGGCAAGAAGACGATGTAATTACAATTTTCAAATCTCGAACTTACAAAAGCAGTTCATATAAGAACTTTTGTCGCAAATGTAATAGCTTTTGCATAAACGAAGTCTCAAGTCGAACTGTTACTATCGTCCCCTACGATTTGCCCTATTTTCCGTGGAATAAAAGATCTGCTACTATCACTGCGCCAACGTTTCCAATATGTTCTACTTGGAAATATCGAACCTCGAAGAGCGAATTTCTTTTTATCAATTTTTATCAAGAAATTCGAAAAAGGAGCTGTGAAAGAGAACTCAGAGAAACTTCACGGAGAAACATTTTCTCGAAAGCGGGAAACTTGGACGCGAAATATTATTTCGCGATTCTCACGCGACTATGCGCTAACAAAACCGATTCCCACTGCCAGAACAACGATCATCCTTCGCCCTCCAGACGAGCAACTTACGTTTCCTGTTCTTCAGCCGGCGCAGGAACTTGCAGAACTTTTTGTACGCTGTGTTCGCCTCCTTGCTGCTCAGTTCCATCGCGCTCTTCGCCCTTTCATGCTTCTGCTGTCCAGACGGACAGAATTTCGGATAACGCCAATGCTGGCAAGGTTCTGACCAGTCTAGCGCGGCAGCTGGCGCCATTACACTTTACAAAATTCACTTAAAAAAAAAATCCACCGAAAAAGAAAGAACACTTGACCGTGTGAATTTTTTCTTGGTAAAAAATACTCTGGTTTACCCGTCCGTTTTCGATAAATATCTCGGTGCGACAGAAGCTTGACGCATCTAGTCTATAGTCATATAGTTTACAAATATTCCAAGAGTCTGAAACTACTTGGAAGGTCACCAACAACTAATATTAACACGGTGTCAAGGTGCACGGCGTGGGTCATCGTAACTATGCCAAATAAACGATTTTCCACGCTGATCTCACTGCCTGTCTTTATCATGCTTCCGACAAGAAGCTGGCCAAACCAGGTAATTCGGGGCGACTCACACGATCGCCATTCAGCACACGGGAATGCCGCGTTGAAACGCACGAGCCTACACACCGGTTCGTACACGAATTCGTGCGTGCCACGAATCGTCAATAACTCCGCGATCTAGCTTACGTGTCGTGATCACGCGATCATTGTTCGTTTTCCGTCCGAGCCGATTTGTGAGACAGGAGGACAAGGTTCAAGACCGACCACCGTCTCCGACGATTTAATCGAACGACGTAACATCGATCGGTGTGCACGAACGACAGATTGCTTCCACCGATGACACGTATCCTTTGGAATGCTCAGCGAGTCTCCTTTGGACACCTTGTAACGTACAGATATTGTTGCTTGTCTCCAGATAAGGTTCCCTTTCGAAGATTTTCCAAGACTCGGATTTTCTCTCACCGAGCGTTCAACGATATTTGGCGATTTTAGCAGATTTATTTGGGCAGAGTCGTTACTGGAAGACTCGAGGAGATTCGTTGGCACGTATATCGTTATAATAGCTCAGGTTGAGCATCGATCGTCTCGCTTGCTTCAGACTACCGAGTTACGCGGAGATGTAATTTCTCCTTGTCGAGTGATCAGTCTATTTCGTTGGTTTCGGATCGGTTCTAACCGCTTGCTATCACCAAATAATACTCACGAAGGATAAAAACGAGTCACAGCGCGTGTGAATCTTTGGTCGAACGTATAACGCGTAAATCAACTTGAGGATTCCTCTTATCGAGTCTTCTTAGTGGAAATCTTAATCAAACGGTCCTCTTCCACTTTGGGAACGTACAACTTTCAAACCGCACGATCGGATCACAACTCACAAACTTTCCTCCAACACTTTCGGCTAATATGGTACTTCGGTAGAGATAGAAGACGACGGGGTGAGAATCGCGCGGTTAATCGTAATGCGTTCTCAGGTTGACGAAACGAACTGGCTTTACGTGTCGAGATCACGCGACGATCCGAGACCTGGCCGATTTGTATCGCTGCGTATCGCTCGCGTTCCACGTAGCCAGCTCGCCAGAAACGTTCTCGTTCCACGGCGTCTCGGCACGCGACTAAGCCGAACGCGTCGCCAATCGCCATTACCCGCGGAAGAATCAGCTTCCCGGAGGGGGGAGGAAGACGCCGAGCGTCGCGGAGGGGGGAGCGAGCGTTGTACAACGTATAACAGATACGAGCCGCGAGAGCTAGCGATAAACGGTGCCTGGCCGCTTTTCGACTTTCCTGACTGCTGCTCTTCCAACGCTACCGTACAATTTCTTATTATTTTAGGGTGAATTTAGGTTGAGCGTTGTCTCTTCAGCCAAGTCTATACCGAATATTGGCTTTTAAGTTGAGTGATGCACTTTAGATCGAAATTAGGTCGAGTATCGTCTCTTTGACGGCTAACGTAAAATTCTGTGTCTTTTAAGGTAGATTCCTTCTTTTAGGTTAATGTCTTTTTTTAGATTGGTTCGTTTAGATCGAGTACCAACGAGTCTAACGCTAGACTCTTTGGATTTTTCGAAAGTTTAGCGAGAAATACTCGACAGCGTTAGATCTGAGAGCTTTTACCGGTCTCTCTATTTAGTTCAGCTGCTCTTCCATCGACTTACGTTACGTTTGTTGTTTCTCTCGCTGTTCTTGAGATTCGAACGATTTTATTTTTAGCATAACAGGTTTAAAACCGCGACAACACGACGTACCCCGCAAAACACAATCTTGCGCTAAAATAGGAAAGTAAAGTATTTTTCGAGCACAAGTATTTCTTAATCTCGACTCAACGTATCAAAGTCACCTTTTTTTCTTTTTTATCCCTCGATTCTCGAAAATCTTTTTCTATCGCATCCGCGTGTTTTCCGCTTGATCAAGACCTTATTTAATTCCGGAAGCAGATAAGATAATTAACATCTGCATTAACGCGGATTACAGCATCAGCTTCGAGTCGGTCGTTCGTTAATCGATTAAACCCACGAAATCGACGTAATACGAATTTAAATATTTATCTGACGATCATCTACTAAATACGCTATCCTTCAAAAGTATCGGGATATCGGCATATTTTTGATAAAATGTATTTTAGCTACAGAATTAACGCAAACGGGGTATTTCAGTACCAAACGATATATAAAGTAACGCGCAAAAATTTCTAATCAGACAAACTTTTCACTTCAGAGTGCAAAGGCGATATTTCATAGAATTCTACGTATAATTGAAATTTATAACTCGATAGACGATTCGGAAGGTAATAAGTTCTGCCCGTGATTATTAATTCGTCATTAACTCGTACGCGCCGGTTAAATTCAAATATCTTTATTGCGATATCGATGGAAACGTCCGGATGCTCATAAACGGTAGCATATTCGTAGCCTAAATACGAAATATGTATCCATACTGACCCATATTTCCCTAACGAGTTGCAAAGCCGTGAAGCCATTCAACCACGTAAAATGGATCAACGAAGATTCGATGGTCGCTTATTAATGACCGTCTGCAGTCTCTCGAACGAAGAGCAAAGCTTGGACTCTGTAACGAATTTGTCATGGAACAAAGTGGCCTGCGATATATTTCATTCGCGTACAGCAGTAAACTCGTTATGACTATGCGTGACACCAGAGGATTATTCATGATAAAATCTATTTATAGTAGATCGTGTCGTCAATGACGGACGTTACGTTGGATTAAATAGAACGTGCCAGTTTTGCAAAGTAGAATTTCGCGGCTGATGAGCAATCACGCTGACCGCCACTCTTCTCTGAATCTTTCCGTCTACTCGAGTAGTTTTACAACCTGCTGTTGTTTATTGGCAAGTCGTCGTTTGTAATCGTGTTTTGCGTGCTTTTTGGTACAGACTTTGTTATCTCGAGAAAGAATATTTCTCATAACCATAACATAATATTTCTCGTACATATCGTATGATAACGATCACGATATTCCTCTGGAAGAAAGATAGCGATATCTCGCGAGTAAACAGAATTTTCTAAGCGATAAATTAGAAGTAATCTGTTCGCGATACGTAAAAGGGGAATTGAAAACTTAGAAATATAACAAGCGACTGTTGAAAATAATATCGGATTACGGATGTCCACGCCAATTCATATTTTCACGAATATAGCGAAAGAAATAGAATTTAAATAGAGATTTGATTCATCTACCGAGCATTACAACGTGATTCTTACTTGGAATTATTCCTATCATCCTCTTTGTCCTTACTTCTTCTCTAAACAGCTAGACTGAACAAACTTCTTTTTATTTCTTATCTCTAATTACATGAATTAAAACGGAAATCTAATTACATAAATTACACGCAGCATAAAAACCATGGTTATGCTCTTAGCTCCGGCGAATTTCTTCCTTATTTATCAACTCGAACTAATCGTTTAACGGCGTAACATTTTTATAATTCAGATATTTCACAGATGCGCGAACACCGAACAGAAACCGTCTGTTACGTAATTGTCCACCGGCAGTTTATTCGCACCTACTGCATGGAATTTAAAGTAGCGTAAATTAACAACATAAATAAAATAGAGTACCACGTAAGACATCTAAAAAGATTACACACAGAATAAGCAAACACTTTCTACCAGCAGAAATTGAAATTCCTATAAAAACTCGATTCCAACGAGGACAGAATCATTTAGCAAATTCTGAGGTATTCCGAACACAAACAGGCGCAAATGAAATTATTGTATATCAATAAGAATTGTAAATAAGATATATAAATAGCAAGAAGAGAAAACAAGCTGTAGATAAACAACTATCGAGCTCGCGTTTTTTACCAGCGATTTGCCGCAACGTACGTTTTTGAAAAATAACGACCGATATAATATCGCTTAAATCAGGTAAAAACTAACGAAGAAACGACGGCGATCAGATAGCTCGACCAAGCTGATAGCGCGTTTAAAAATCTTCCCCTACGAGGAACGCTCTGTATTTGTCTCGAAGATTATTTCATCGTAGAGGGAGAGCGGAATGAGCAAACGAATACACCACAATCTCAGCGTGGAGTTGCGCGCCAGACGAAGCGTAATCAAAGGTTAAGGTGCTATCGTTACTTTGCAGCGATCTCGGTTTTATCCGCGGTTTCACCTCGATGACGACGTTTTAGTTCCTCGATCGTGGTATTAATTAGTAGAAGCCTCTGCTGCATTTCGTATCGCGATAGTCGCGAGAATTTCGTTTCGTTCATCCAAAGTTCTCGCTGTAATCCGAATATGATAAATATCGACATATACGAAGGTGATATCAGGTGACTTGTTTGTTTGGAACGAAAGTAAGAAAACAATTGTAATTGCAGAACGGAAGATTACGTAATACTTTAGCAAGTAATAACATGAGTGAACTGGCAGATTAGAAGCGATAGATTACAAACTCGCGTGTCAATCGGATGATTTTTAACTTATAGAATTTGATTGTAACGCGAAGCTTGTTATTCGTCAAATTTCACCAACGATATTAGTTCAGTTGTGCAAGAAGATACAAAATATTGATATAAAAAATACCTTGGAAAGAATGCTACGAGTAAACGAAATACGTTTTTAAATATCCAATTTAGATAACTAAAAAGAAAACGTCATAAAAGTTGAGCGATGTAAGAAATTCGCTACGAAGCAAGGAATATTCTATTGCGAGTGTCAATTTTATGACTCTAGGAAAAGCGGTTCGTATGATCCGGGCTTTGTTTTATTTAAGGCTGAACACGATGAAACGGTTATTTTTAAGGCTGTATGTGCGTCTTTACTACCTGTAAAAACGCCACGGAAGTGGAATGATTCGTTAAAGGAAATGATACCGTGTCGATCGTAAAAAAACTGTTGGTACAAAAAGTAATAAAATGTTTATTGTTTAAACGACGGAAAGCCGGACAATAAAAAGAATGATATTTCGATGGAGTCGTTAACGTCGACGTTGGTAATGGAGCTGGCGCGTTAGACGCATAGGCTGATGATGAATAATTTGTGAATCCCGATCGAAGATACGAAGATAACGAACATCGTTTTGTCGCGTCGACGTATATAGTCGAAACGAGAACAAATCTCACGAAAGTCGTGTTGCTATCGTACTCCTCCTGCGTCACTGCTTTCTTCAAGCTCTTACGACAAACTTTCCAGAAAATTTTCCACGAAACGATCTTTTCATATCTGCCACAAATCGAAGAAATTATCTAGCGGCGAGTACGATCCAAAGAACTTTGGTTTTTATTTTGATTGTTATTAATTAAAGTTGAGTTGACTCAAGCTATCAATAATAGAAGTTAGATTAGCTCTAGTTATTGGTAATCGAAGATAAGTTGACTTCAGTCGAAGGTTCGTTTTTTCGATATTAAATAAGTTTTACGAACGATCAAAGAGTAGAGTTCTTCGTGATATAAAAGAATTTAGAAAGTAACAGAGACAAGTGCAAAGGACAAAAAGCTGTAGTTCTTTAATTAGCGGGATTAACAGGGTCAGGGATTATGAAATAAATTTTCGACGAACGAACGTAATCTGTTCGATGTTCGATCTCGAGATAAGCCAGGAAACAATTCTTTTTTAAATATAAACCACTTTAATACGATTGGCCAATAGAATGATATTCCGAAACTCCAATATCCTCATGAATGTCAATCATTTTAACGTAACCAGCGTTGTTTTCTTAAGACTCTAAAGTACGAACATAATCTCTGTTAAAATATACATGGAAATAATATTTAGAACGTTCCAAAAACCAGTGTAAATTGTTTCGAGCGCCACAAAGTCGCGGGCGCATTGATATATCGCTGGTGTTTGAACACTGGTTAGAGCACCCGCTATATTTAGCCGTAATAAGCAGATAACAGGCGAGCAACAGCACAGAAATCGCACGTGAAACCTGTGTTCTGCGTTCAAAACACTGTCACGAGTTTAAAAAGGCAATTCTATCTTCGGGAAAATAAGGATGACGTTGAATATTCCTCTCGGGTGACATCACTTTTTTCATCGACAGGAAAAAACACGAAGATTTAGAAGAAACGCGCGATGGAACGATCCAAATCCGATTCTTTGCCTTTCTTTTTTTCTTCTTTTTTTTTTATATATATATATGTTTCAAATATTTGAGGCTACTGGGTGTCCTTGTTACCTTATTTCAATGATTTGGATGCTAATGAGGCGGCCGAGTCTTCGATATCGAAAGTGTACAGCTCGTCGTCCGAGAAGGAATCGAGGCTCGCTTTCGTGACCAATAACGCGGACAGTTGATGAGGTTGCTTTAAGCGTGCTGCTTGGAATATCGATGAACCGTTTGTTTCGTGAAAGTTCTCCCTCGGTGAAAATTTATTTGTTTATCGTTGCTGGATACGTAAGAAAAGAAAAAAATGCTTTCCCGTGTCTTAAGACGGCCGAACAAAATTAACAAAGTAACAAGTATTCTTTCTCCAGAGAATTATTTCGCGCGTCACTTCTCTTCTTTATGTTTCTTACTTTCTTCTTTCTTAATATTTATTTCATTCCGTGCTATCTTTTGCCTTCAAAGTAACTGTCACGGCTCTTTGAAAAGGCATCCTCATCCAACCGTCTCAATTGCAGAATTCCCTTTGAAGAAGAAGAAAAAGAAGAAGAAGAAAAAACAGGGAAAAAGTAACAAACAAGCAACGAGGAGTCGCGTGATTAATTTTCGATGAAGCTCGCGCGCTTCGCGATAAGGAACTCGTTCTATAGAATCGCCGGTTTATTCGCGGTAAGTGTGTCGAAAGCCGGCGTTTCGAGCTTCGGGGCGAACAAACTGGACAATTTATAGCCGCGAGACTGAAAGAAGTAAAGCAAGTTCATCGTCTATAGCACCTAGCGAGGCCGATGACACCGAGAGAACAAAACGGGAATTTGTAACTAACTTAAAGGTCGGCGATCGTGTTAAGAAACTGCAGTCGTCTGTATATCGCTTATTAGGCGACGTCCAGGCATTAAAAGCTTCAATGAGTTTCAAGATCTAACGAAAGGAGCAAGAAAATTAATAAAGTGCACGGTTCGACCGGTTAATTATGTTTAATTATAATTTAGACCAGTCACTGGCAAACCAGTGAAGATAAACGAAAGAGTCGAGGAAATGTTCGAATGAAACGAGAGACCCGACAATTATATTTATTAATGTACGTGGTCACAGACGATTATGAAAATATATGAATCGATCAATTACGTAAATTACGATTTGATTAATTGATTCCATTCATAGAGAATCGTTGTAAAAATAAAGACGAATGAAAGAGCTGATGATCGCAGATGATTACCAAGGTAAATGAATTAATAAGTTTATTAAAATATTGGAGTGACGTATGAATCAAACTATTATGAGAATGAATATATAATATGATCGAACATATTGGGAAAGCATTGCTCTATCTATAATTGACTCGATCGATTAATGAAAATAATTAATGAATATGAGATGAAGAAACGTTAGGATCGAAAGGCCAATTCTGTATTAATCCGTACGAGTAAATAATTATGAAAATTAATGGAAGATCAATCTGGTCGAACAATCGTATCGTAAAACGAATTAAATCCGAGTAACGTGGCATCCTGCACGCCAAGGAACGACAACCATGATCCTCAAACTGTCTAATTGCCAAGGAAGAAGCCTCGAATCTCTCCAAACAGGCCGATATTGCGAATCAGATTCAATTGGACGGCCTACGAACCGCAACTACGACGAAATTGGAATGCCTGGCTAAGAAATTTCACTCTACTACGATCATGGAATCGGAGATTGCTTTTGCATTACGTAGAAATCGATATGTCGCCATATCGAACGATTAGACGATTTCCGAAGTACTCGAAAAATACCTCTTCGAAATATCTCTTGAGCGTAAGGTCGATTTAAATTTATCTACCGTCACGCGGATCGGCTGATAGAAATTTCAATAGGTCGCAGATAATCCGGAACTCTCCAGTCGGCTGGGTTATCGAGCGTTTATTTTTTTATTTTTTAATTTTTTTATCGATACGTGGCTATCGATCGCGGTCATTGCGGAATAACCGTTCCACGAAACGTAATCGTGGAATCGGTGTATTCTCGACAATGAATAATGAACCGACGTCATTAATCGAATCATTGAATTGCCCGGACGCTGTAAAACGCGAAGTAACACACCCGTGGCTCAACGAGTTTGGCGCAAAAATAAACGAGTCGTAGTCGAAAACAATTCCACGAAGCACAGTTCAACGCGGTCCGGTTTCCGGTTAAGAAGGATTCGCGAGGATAACTTAACGTTGAAACGTGACTGGCCTATTCTCGTGATAAATGAAAGGTAATCAGAGAAAAACCGAGATCGTCCGTTTTTAGCGATCACAGGAAGGCTTCCTAAAATACCACGTGTCTCAGAATTTTTTTACTGGGAACCTATACTAATCTTTTTACCGGGAACCTATACTAATCTTTTTACTGTGAAGTTATACTAGTTTTTCAAACAGCATTATATAATCTCAAGGGTTCTCTGGAAAACTGAAACGATCGTTTATCTTTGATCGATTCATTTTCCGATCTTTACATGAAAACACTAGAGGTATACAAAAAATACATCGATGTTTCCTTTCAATCAACGAATCTCACGATAAAGTAATAAAAAAAAAGAAAAAGAAGAGAGAATAAGAGGTAAGTCGCGATAAGCGAGATATGAAAGTTGTCGTCCGTAAGGTATCACCCGAGTTTCTCGTTAGAAATCTTTTAAAGTGCTTCTAAGTGTACACGCACAACATACATCCTATACATTTAAATGGATAAAACATATTCCGAGCAATTCAATTAATTGTTGTACAACTTTGTTTTGTACTGTGCTTATCACGATACTTCGAAACAAGTGGTTTTTTCCTGTATCAAAGACGTGTGCAAAACTCCATTTATAATTCCCTCTCTATCTTACGATTCCAATGAGAAATACCAAAAAGTTCAAATTTTTAATTAACTCCTTCGCAGCGACAAGATATGATTCATTGATCGTATACGGTGTAACAAAAGAATCGCTGACTGTTTAAATACTTTTGTAAACCGATGTACGTAACAACGCCAATCCATGACGGACACCTGTTCCGTCAATCGTATAACTTGTTTACAAGCGACAGTTCGTTTCGAAACAGCGAAAGGTACGTTTCGAGCGAGGCAAAATGACGAACACGCGTAACACCGTACACGCGTCGAGGCCATCGCTATTGAGTTATGGGCAGGCCATGCAGCTGATCGACCATATAAATAGATCGACCGTACATTGAACGGTTATTCTCGTTCGGTACTGATACACTTCGACCGACGAGGACGTAGAAAATCATCTGACGCAAGACCGTTTAACGATCGTTCGTTTATCTATACGCCGCTTCTTTCCAATTCCCAAATGCAATTGCTTCGTTCAGACGTTTCCAACGTATATATTATCAGCGCAATAGATTGCAGTTCGAATTAGATAGAGAACGAAAAGAATATCTATGCAAGTAATAGAAACGCGTACGAAAAGATATACCGATTACGGAAGATGTAATTAATATCTCTATGAAGAAATTATTATGAATTAATTAATAATCGAATACCGATGAATTTCAATAGAAAAACGTCGTAAATTAATAACTAAATATTATATAATATTATATAATAATAATAACTAAATATAAATGTAAGATATCGATAACGACGTCCGTGATACGTTTCTAACAAGTGTCCGATTGTTAAAGCGAGCAATTAATCCTTTGAATAGCGAACAGCTTAAACACGAGTATTTGTTACGTAATAGACGACACGATACGTGATTTACTGTGATCAGAACTGCGTACTTAATATCATCCTTGGTATACAAAACGTCGATTAAGTTCTACATGTATATTCGAGCCATATACCTCGTTTGATATTTCGCCGAGGAAAAAATGCGAATTAGATGAACTGCGTTTCTTTTTACTTCAAATACGTCAATAGTTTATACCGATGAGATTTTTTTCAACGCGTCTATACATCCATAATTTATCTTTATCGATGAAATACACCGGATATATATGCATACATGCATTTCTATCGTCTAATAATCATAGTAGATGCAAATTAGATCCGTAACTGCTAACCTATGACATAAATATGTCATGTAAATGTCGACGATGTTAGGTGTAATAAGTACACACTAGGAAGATATCGGAATTCGATAAAGATGGTAAGAAGGAAAATCGTAAATCGAAGAATTAGTGAAGCGAAATTTGGAATAAAGTGCCTCGCGCCGTGTTAATAACATCGTGAAACGAAATTCCTCGGCTTTGTACATTTATCGTGAATCATACGACATTTGAATAATTGCCAATGGATAAAGAAATAGTTCGATTCGTCGAGTTTCTAATGTACAGGCCATTTTACCAACTATGCGGATCATTGGCATTAAATCATCGGCTATAAACTTCACGGACCACCCACTTGCTGTTTCATTTTGAAATACAGCGAATCAAGGGTTGCAATTATAATTCACCCGTGTTTATTCGTATGTAACTACTGCTTGACTGCGTGTAGTGCATTTCAAATATTGTTTTATAGGGTTGTAAAATTTCTGCGACTATAGATAACCTATTTTCCATTGAGAGTCAGGCAATGGGTTCGAAGAATTGATTGGGAATATTTAGACTAAGTATCTGATGCTCCGTGCGAATGAAATTGAAAGAAGTTTAATTGAAAACAAATTCTGACGAACGTTCGATGATACCTGGCATTCTTTTGTTTCCTCCTTTACAAAGAAACGAATTTTCTAAAGCAATAGAGCGTACGTTAACTCTTATAAGATTAACGGTTTAACGCGAGCCAAAGTTATTTTTGCAAAGATGACTAGTTTAATACTGGCTGTGATTAGACTGCACATGTTTGCACACTTTTGAGAAATCCAAGGGTGTAGAAATCTATGGATTATGCGCGTAATATAGAAAAATATATAAAATGCTGGAAATACCGATTTAACAAACGATATTCAAATTCCGCAACTCTATCGACGAAGCGCAATCGTATTAAATCTTCTATTGCACATCTATCTTTCGTTGATCTGGACCGTTTCTAACTGGACTAAAATGATTCTAAACAGATTTCAAAAGATCCTGAGAAGCAGTAAAAAAAAACGTGTAATTATTTTCGGACAAGTATAACTTTGAAAATATATTGCACGATATTGCCATAAGGAGGTTTCGACTAACGGAAAGACCTAGACACGCTGCTCTGAACGCGGAACGAAATTTTAGGGCAGAGTTCGTTCACACTAATCTAGATTCGGGATAGTGTCGTCAACGGGCAGGTTGGTACCGATCTGGCGGGATTCCAGGTCTCTTCACAGGAACCAGAAAGAGGCGTGCAACCTAGCTCAAAGGCTATACACAGCCAACGATTAATCGACGTTCGAGTCGAGATACAAATTGAGTCGCGAGATGCTGCAACGCCTCTGCGACACGAACTGCAACATTTTTCTTCTCTTTTCTTTTCCTTGCTTCTTTCACTCCGAAAGAAAGTACGCGAATACCACGATCTATTTTCTGCACAACTTGCTTGTTAATCGATGACGAATGTCTTAACCGATTCTATCATGGATTCACGAAACACGTGTCTAACTGCTAACGATCGAAGATGATCCCCAGCAGAGTCTGCTAAAATTGGTGTCGGGCCGAGCAAGTGGCTAGCTGGTTGCGATTAAAGACAAAAGGGAACTTGTACGGGTTCGCGGAGTGAAGTAGTCAACGTATAGTGCGGTTCCTTAGCTCGATAGTTCTATTTTCGTCTGGCAATTAGCGGATTTGCTTGGAACAAAAACTAGCAGCTCTGGATTGCCTCTCCAAACACGTTGTTAGCTATTTCGACAAAATTTTCGTACACAGATTGCTAAACGATCTGCTTCGACAACGAATCAACATCGTTTGACTATGTCGCGGAACAGAATGATTGACACACTTATACTCAGATACGAGTATCGTAATAAAATATACAGAGAAACACCTTGCTATATATGTAGTCGCAAAGACTCGAAAATAATATGATAATAAATAACCTACTCGTTACATATATTGCAAAACTCTAGCCAATTTTACTTCGTTTTGCATGACATACAATATCGAATAACATAAGTCTTATAGAGACTTTACGCGATGAGAAGTCGATCGATCTGACAGCAAAGATCGGAAATTGTTCCGTGGAAAGAGGATCAAGGCCTGGTTCGAAAGAAATCGACGAATCATGGGATAGATTAAGATCTGCGCTCGTGCAACACGCGTAACGAGCATGAAAATTCCGCTTAATCAGATCCGTTGTACCCGCAAAAGCCCTCGGCGTGCCTCGAGGATACGCGTTTAATAATAGGCTGTTGCGAGTAAGAGCAAAGCAAAATTACGGTGTTTTCATATAATCAATAACTCGGTCTCTCCTCAGGGTCGCCGACGAGCGTGTATCGCATATCCTCTCTTCCTCGTTGTTAGCTTCTCGGAGGCTTCCATGAATTCATGTGACACGAAATGTGATTATTAGGCTCTGTTCGATTAATTGCAACCAAGGTTTGTATTTTTATAAATAAAGATGACGAACGTTTACTGTCGGCGATGGCACGCGATGAAACTACAAAGGAAATGAATGAAAAAAGTACCACTGTGTTTTTAAACACATTCGCAAATTAATAACAGCGTTCCATATTTCTTAACATTTTTTTACAAAAATAGAGATTTTGGAAATTCTCAATTCTTCTTTTTCTACCTTTACTTATTAATTGACTTTTTCCAAGTGATTTTGATCGAAGTTTACTAGCTATTATACTACAAATTATAAATAATATAGCTTCAGAAGAGAAATAATTATTAGAGTTTTAATTTTTTATTTTTTTATCGTAAAGTCTTGCCTTTCGACTTAAGATGATTTATATCATTAGAAGAGAAATAATTGTCGCAGTGCTTTTAAATTACCAAAGGATAAAAAGAAACGTTAAAGACACCTAAGATTTGTGTCTTTCTAAATATTTTCACTCGGAGAATCTTCAGAGTATTGTCTTCCGATAGTAATTGAACACTACGATTATTATTTCCCTCTAAACGCTAGATTGTTTATAAATTATACCACCACAAACAATAAACTGTTACCTTGTTGTATCGGACAGTAAAAGCTATTGCTATCTTACACGTCAGAGGATGGAAATATTTAACACAAGTTTCAGAACACAGTCTTTTGGTTCAGAATTACCATATTATACATTATATATATATATAAAATATAGAAATATATATATATTTCTTTTATATTATCCTCGTACTATTATTACTTATGCTGTAATCCAAGTTAAATAATGTAACGTGAATTGTTTGTGTATCATAGCCAGCGTTGCGTAGTCACTAGGAAGATGGATGTGATTGTAAGTAAATAAATTTCCGGTTCTATCGCATCAATTCCTCTTTGATATTTAACTAAATAACTAATCCGCTATTAACAACTATAAAAGTGTTTCAAACTACAATCTATAATTCCTAGAAACCAGAAGATAACTATCTTTCAAACATAAAAGACCATGCACAGAAGATCAAACAAACCGATTACTAATGGCTCGAAATTGACGATTTTAATTCGATTTCCGTCCGATTTCCACAAAAACAAATCGACGATTCTCGTTCGAGCTACGTTCGACAGAAACAATGACGTCATTCGAGCCTCCTGGATCAAGCATAACGTTCATTGTGACGTCAAGAGGCTTGCCTAACCCAGGTGCACATACCATCAGAGTACAATTCATTCTCGGCCTCGTTTCGTGCTATCGTCGCGTTTCTACAAAAGACAGCAGAACATTGATAGATAGGAACGCGTTCGACATTAAAATTCGTGGACGTTTTCAGATGCGATGACCGGAAGCTCGCGTCAACGGAAACCACTTTGACGCAAGATGCACCGATGAGCTGTCTACGTGACTTTCGTAACCACTCTTTCAATACGATCCGTTGGACGTGCTTGCAAGGTGAGGTTGAATGGACGTATAATTCATGGAATTTCTATCGTTGCGTAATACAAGAATAAATCTATTTATCTTTAAAATTGTTGTATGTATCGTGATTACATCTTACGTTTTTCATTCGTAGTTTCCGATCCTCTATCGACACAGACTGCGTACAGTTATGATTGAGGATTTTCACGCATTTATGGGAAGTTCAAAAACGCAAAAATTCAAATATCCAGAATGTAATACTATGAACGCTATTTATTAGTAGATAAAATAACGATATACCTAACTTCCATTGTTTAAATTATATTCACAAAGATACGAGTTTGCGTAAATATCCGCAATCTATTTATGACACGAGCTTGATATATTAATAGATTATCTAAGAATCTTAGTAAACTTTAATCGTACTAAACATTAACCAGAATTTTTATAAAACTTTAAAAAAATGAAGACCGGCAAAAAATACTAGAAACATTTTAATCCATGCCTAATAATATTCCATATCTCTGTTCCTCGTAAATAAAAATGAGTTTTCCTAGAAGACGTGATTAATAATCTAAGTACACGATGATTATTGCCTACACGCTACTTTCGTATTCCGGGCCTAATCGTCGCGACGAAACAAAGAAACGGAAGATTTTCACACGATTAAGGTTCTAAGAAGACGAAGAAGCAGAAGAAGCAGCAGCGGTTTTAGGATTCGCGATTAATCGTGCGAATGAACGGGACGTGACTAGGTCACATGGAATTCTTGCCAATTCGCGTGACACGATAAACCGCGAGGAATCGTTGGGATTGTCGTGGATGGAACATTTGTTTCGTTCGCGTGTTATGCTTCGATACAGTTTCGGTTTCTCTAACGACCGCGATCAATTTTCGCGATGTGCGCTGAACAATTTCCAGCCTGCATAGGCCACATTTTGGCTGTCGTCAAAGAGATTCATCCATCTTCGTATTTCGAGAGAAATACACAGTGTACCTACCAGATGTTAACGAAAGATTCGATAGCCGAAGAATCGTGTTTCGCGATAGGTATAACGTGCTTCGTGTTAATCGCTGTTACAGTGTTTACGTAAGTTTGTTACGTATTAAATTTTTGGACGCTTTGAACGACTGCTTCCAAGTCATCGTTCACGTGGAATGGGTTGAATAATTGGTAAAGAATTATTTTGCATTGCTTTGAACATGTACGAAGTTGACGCAATAACATATCAGGTATGAAATATCGTTTCTACGAATTTCGAACTTAATGTTAGTCATTAAACCTGGAAATTTTGGCAGCATATTGACTGCGCTTGAGTAACAGCTATTGTATTACGATATAACAGACGTTGTTAAAATTAGATACAATCTAAATATTCCTTCGCGTGTTAGGAACATAATTCTGGCAGTTGATATTTGAAAAGCGGTAATGTCGTCTGACCCAAGTTTCGCGAATTCTAAAGAAGCGATTTGGCAATTTTCCCATGCCAGGAGACAGAAGAACAAGGTGAGGATCGAATTCTTAAAAACAAAGCAGTCGGCAACCTGTGTCTTCTTTAATCTTTACTCAGAAGTGGCGCATTGCCCTCGAACAAAACTGAAACTCGCTTTTTTCTTCAAACTTCTAGATATTCTTGAAAGAGATTACCCGAGCGTTACTCTTTAACGATATTAAAGAATTCCGATTTCTTTTTATCTTTTAGTCGCAAAAATAACAACTAAATCTCACAGATCGTTCTCTTTCGTTATTACTGTATGCGTTTTTGCTTTTATTTATTCTTTATCTTCACCCTGTTAATATACTATAAATAACCTTGTCAGCGCCGAATATTTATCGTTTGATTATGGAAAAATTTATTCAACGATTACTAACAACGCGAAGATATTTCTGCGAATATTGTAAACAAGATTATAATGCACCATACAGTTCAACTGTCGTGGCAGAATCCAGATTAGTAGAGATACGATCCGATGATTCAGAGCTCGGAAGTGCGTCGCTCTCGCGGAGACGATTTTCCACGGGCAATCGCTCGTGATAAGGAATACACGCGGCCACGCAACCACGGTGGCAAAGTTCAAATTTAGCAGCACGTGCTGAATAATGATCGGCCTGAGAGAAAGTCGACGGCAACGACACGCGATTCTTTATGCTATAATTAAACGGATCGTACAGAATTCAACGATTCGAAAGAAAATCGCGTTGTAACGCAAGATTCTAATTGTGATCTTGATAGAAAAAGTAAAGAAAGATATTCCTAATGTATATGTTTCTTGATAAAATGAAACGTCAAAGAGGTAGAATGGTTTCAGTGTTGAACGATGAATAAAGATCAGATGCAAATGATCAGGTTTACTCGTGAATTCATGAATGTAACATCGTCTTAAAGAAGCTGTCTTAGAAAATATGTACTTTCAAAATGCTAACAAGATCGATATACACTGTAATTTATTTCCAACTTATTCGACTGCCATCCCAAAGTCGACCATTCGCGCGCTCCTAATTTTCGATACTCATAGAAATACCAAAGTTGAGTCACTTGAGAACGCGAGGGCGTGAATTCCTATTGGTGATGAGTCTCGAGTGAAAAATGCCACTGCTCTGTCTGACGAGTATCTGTTGGAATAGAATCAAACGCGTCTAAATTCGGCGACGTCAGCTCTGACGTATTCGGCCGAAGCCAACTAATAATTCTTTGTAACGATGACGTCGCTTGTTGTCGAGCCTTTTGCCAATTCTCCGATGCGCTAGCCATTCCTGCAAATCTTTTTTTTTTTTTACATACGAACGTGTGGGAAAAGTTCATGGAAGAGAGATTTAAGAAAAATCATCGACGTATTAAGATTTTCGTTTTTATGTAATCGTTAACGGTTCTTTTTAGAAGAAGACAAAATTAATGATAAACGTAAATATGAAGATATAAGTTTAGTACAGAGATGAAAGGTTCTAGTAGAGAACGACAGTTGAGGTATTTTATGGGCTTCTATTTTCTTTTGATGCTATCTAGAGTCAGAACACTGGCGAAAACGACGATAACGCCATAATTATTAATAGAAAGAACCAGTTGTATTCCCTGCGGCAATACTCGCAAAAATAGCCCACGTTCCACTCGAAATCGAATGACGTTCCATGCGAACGATCGTCGCTCGAGATCGCTATTTGCGATCGTATCAAATTGGTTTGACCGTTCGTTTTGCTGTTTGAAAATTGGCAAAGTGGCTTTTACGTCTATCCCTGAATCGCTAATTCTTGGTTTTGATACGGTTTGATTCAAAATAGCTTCCAATCACTTACGATTTTCATTAGGATTTTTATTTAAAAAAAAAAGAAAAAGAATTACGACAGTATAGTTCTACAAATTTGATTAACCGAGTCGATAAGATCCAGTTCTAGATGTAAAGAGCAGTCTGTTCGCGAAATTCAGACTCGGCGAAGTTGTACTATGGTCCGCAAACGCAGGTCATTTCGATCCTATAGATAGGTAAAACGGTACGGCCGTGAGGTACGGGGTCTGCTCAATAAATCATGCCGATTCTATGCCTAACCGCTGCTAGACACAGGAGGTAGATCATTTCGATTCATACCTAAGCGTTCAAACGCACAATGTACCAGGGAATGCTCGATAAATCATTTCGACTCTATAACCAGGGGCACCTGAACTCGTAGAATTCCAGCAAGGGTTCGTAGATCATTTCGATTCATGGCTAAATGATAACAACCAAGTAACTTCGATAAATAGCTTAGATACTGAATGTTTCTGATAAATCGTCTAATTCAAAAATAAAACTGTCATAAATCTCTTTCTAGCGGTTGAGTCATAATCGTATTATAGCAGATAAGGATTGAGGATTCCTGATTTTTAGAAAAGTATGTTTAAAGTTTTGGAAGACTGACGAATATGTTAAATCGTCGCTTACGAGGCGATTGCGAGAACTACGAAATGTCGAATGAGTTGGTTGTATGTACATTCGATGCTTTAGGCTGATGGTAAAACAGCCTCGAAAGGATTTCAGTGCATAGTCCTATATCTTACTCTATGAATTCTTTTAATACGACGTTATATTTTTCTTCGATATTTTAGATTTTTACAATTTATTGCGATAAATTTTCGATTATTTTTAATTATTATAGTGGTTCTGCATATTCTTACGGTTTTGAAATCATCTCGCTAGATTAGCACTGAGTTATCGATCTGTTTCCTAAAGAACGAGTCAAAGAATAGGCCTTCGTTCATCCTAATAAATAAGCAATAAACCGACGAGAAGACAACTCTACCTTACCGACCAACATTTAAGTATCGATCTCACCAACGCAATGCAAGAACGGGGGAACACCGATGTCAACGATCGTCAACAGAGATCGCTATCGTACAACACGTTAGTCGTTTTATAGGCAATGTAGCACGTTAATCGCGATAACGAATGACGTGCCTACCACGATACAGTCGGCTCTGTTTCGTCAACTATCACTACTATTACTCTACTTGGTATGTTTTCGTAAACACGCATCGCAATTATATCAGATTATCGAATTTTGATAACGAGCTCGATAACGAGATTTGATGACAATTTCCGGACCGTTTTAATTATTTACATTTTAATTATTCCGCGTTATCGCTGGAACACCTGCGACCTCATCGCATTTGGCCGGGTGCTCGCTTGATGCTTCCATCGCATCGGTTAGTCTCGCTCCGAAGATTGTACATCGCCGAATGGAAAATTTTAATAAATCCATGTTATCGTCTGAGACGACTGAACAAAGCCGTTAGGCTTGTTTGAATATCAATTATATCAGAGAAACGAAATTAATTCATGCCGCTGTCGAGATTATTACAGTTCTTAGAGATTAACGATTCTACAGATCATCGATAGCGCCCCGACTTTTTGTTCGTTGCTTTATCCGAGCGTTTCTATATTATCGAGCTCTATCGATTAATAATAATTTATTGAAATTTGATTCGCAAACGCAAGAACAAGAGTTGTTTCTGTGCAATTAGCAATTGGTTTCATAATATGGTCCAATAAAAATTTAATCGACTAAATGCTTCTGAATTATGAGTTAATTAACAAACTTGTCAAATATTAATTTTCTCGATGAAATCAGCGATTTTTAAATTCCTTCTGCAAATATAATCTTGAAGCGATTTAACCTCGAATTTTCTACATCTACGTATCTTTAGACGAGAATATTTATTCGCTTGAAAACTTCGAGGTACATAATTGTAAACAACGATCCATTATTCCACTACCTTTTTCTTTGTTTACTCGTGATCGAGTGACTCGATATCGAAGCAAGACAATCGAGATAGATCTCGCGTAGCGGAGCGGTCAAACGTGTTCGGAATTTTTGTGTCTCGTAACCACGATAAGCTTATCGCGGCAGACACTTCGTCGGTTGTGAAAGATAGAAAAGAGACGCGGACCGAAGGATATCGTTCCATTTTTTCAATCTTTATGAACAGATTTGCTCGTAAAATAATAATAAAAAAAAAATAATGTAGATTGTATTAAAAAGTGGAATGTCATCGTCGTATCATCTCAACAGAAATATCGTGATATCATTTATACAAAGAGAACGAGGAATCTTTCTCTTTAAATATGAAAACTGAAACTTAAATATATAAATTTAATACTATTAACAAAATTTTACAAGTTACCAGATAGGTAACCAGATTGATTATGATATTATAAATCTTGCAATTCAATTCACTCAAATTTTATAAAATTGTAGAGTCTCTAAGTAGAACAAAAAAAAAAAGATAAATAACGAAAAAATATTAAACAAATCTTTCAAATTTCCTCTCGTAATCGCAATGTTAAAAAAGAACGATGTAAAATAAGCAAAAAAAAAGGATTGCAAATGAAACGTTAAATCAACGTAACGTTGGTGCTTGATGGGTTAAAGGTCATCACTTGGATAACCGGAATTCCATCAGAAACAAAAACAATCCGAACAATTTCCCTAGAGAGAATCAATCGACCCGTCCAATAAGCCCTACACTGGCCTGCATACGTAGAAAAATCCCACGTACTCCATCGAATTCGCGCTAGAACCATAGAAGTCGATCGGAATCCAATTGCACCGGCCAATCGGAACGCGTTATCGACCGAGTCACGACGAACTCCTATTATACTAACCGGCTTGCGAGAGTATTCACTCGCTACACTCAGTTCCCGTTCTTGTTACTCATCTGTAAATGGATGAATTCTAACCTCGTCCCGTCGTCATGTCAAGACACTACACGTAAGGATTCCAGGGATTAGTAGAAACTCGATTGGACATCTAACACAATTCGTCACGCGGTAGATAAAACAATGTCTACCGATTCTTGACGTACGAGTAACACGCGATCTGCAAGTAGACACGTGGATCACGTGCTCAAAATTTACTAACCAGTGGCGTGTTCGGCTTAGGAACTTCCGAGCGCCAACTTACGCGTCGCGTTTATGCGAATGAACCCCTGAATCCAGACCAAGATCATGAATTGCAAATTGCCTGCGAGCTATCTAAACGTCCTGCGTTAAACACCAAAACAATGTAATTCTATCTCCTTGCAGTGTAGAATAATTTCAATTTGATATCCATCGTTTGTTTTTCTGTCTTTCGAGTTAACTTTATCATCCGTATTAAAATACTATCGATTACGGATTAATTACGACTTGCAAAATAAAACAACGGAATTCTGATACTTTAAGGGCATCGTTAGAATAATATTAAAACACGAAAGCACGCGAGTCAGTGCGTTTCTTCATTCCTCGCATATTCCTCAAACTTCAGAAATTTTCTAACGAATAGAAAAATAATTTTCAACCGAAAATGACTGAAACAACGCAGCGCGATTGATATCGTTTCGAAGCAAATATTCGCGAAAATCGTCGGGATCGATACAAAGATAATATATATATCGGAGGTGGTCCCGCGAGCGAGGCCAGACATTAGTGAATTACAGTCGAGCACGTTATTGACTAGGATCAATAAGAACGAGGTCGCGAGAGTGAGAATAATTCGTAATCACTCGAGGGTAATAGATCAGAGCTGATAATGGTATTGTCGCTCTGAGAGAGTTCACCAGGCTCTGAGCACCGACCGAGCCACTCGACGCTGCGTGAATGGAGAAAGGTGAACTCGTGTTCGTCAAGGGCAGCCTTGCAAACAGCTGATTCCGTCTCGACGCGATGACAAATCAATGGAACGTGGACCAGATGTTCGCGGAGAGTGACTCTGCGCTCGGATCCTCCCCCGAACGCATAATATTGTGATATTGTTGTTACAGTAAGAATGACACGCGACTTCGAGGACAACCACGACGAACCCACAGAGACAATCACGGCTTGTCGCCGAGATGCGCTACTGGTTACATTCTCGCTACGTGTCGAGTCTATTTTCTGCTAACTGTTTAAAATCTTTTAACGACACGTGCTCAACATCTGGGTGCATAAACGCGATCGTGGTAACTTTCTTAAAATAGAGACGATTCTTTAATATCGTGGAGGCTTATTTGGTGTAGAATTCATTTATAAGTTTGGAATAATATTGATACGATGGTTATATCTAAAATGATGGTAGTGTTTAAAATAATCGTGCTGGATGATTAATGATTTGGCATCTAAAATCATTGGTTTTTAGTATTTGGATTATTGTTGGAGATATTAAATTGCAATTAATCATAAAGTATCGATGATATAGATTGGTTAGTACTTCTTACAGCCGCTGCTAGAGGGCCGCGAGTACTTGTCATTAGCACGTTTCTTTTACATTTAAAGATTCTAAACTCATTGTAGGATATATTGGAAATCCAAGTACTAAAAACTCGACTAAATGAATCTGCTTCTCCTATCCGTCTTTGTAAATGATTCACATTTAAAGTTTCTTACTTTGCGAAGTATACGAATAGCATCTACAGTAGCAATCGGAGTATTACCTTTTTTTAAAGTTACACCACCAGCCGGATGACCTGAAAATGAAACAATAAACCAAACTGCGGCATTTCAACACAAAATTATAATCTAATCATATAATGCTATACAACTATATTGTGATCTCGTATGTACAACAAAGACGTGCTCCGCTAATTTCAAATCAATAAAAATTTATGTTGAGGGAGCGTGCCCGTTATTATAGATCGTGTCTTGGAAATTAGCGCTAAGACGTAGATCGGGGAGGAAACCCTCGCGGATTTATCGATTGCCCTCGAAATACACAGGGGAATCGCTCTACTCGAAAAAGAAGAAAAGGGCGCTACACAAAATTCTCCGATATCATTCATGGACGTGTGTTCTGCTTTACTAACCGAGAACTACAGTTATCGCGAAGGTGGGGGCGCCACTTAACGCAGGAAAGTGGCGCCGCTATCGGACGCCAGTCATTTAATCAAGCATCAGTGTAGGAGCAAAATGGCGTCACTAGAAAAGCAATCAACCGCTCCTTCTTAGGCATGATTTACCTTTCTCTGCAAATGACTAATACAAGACGCTCAAAGCCATTCGGCGAACGGAAACCTTGACCAATCTTTCGATCAATCATCGAAAAACGTTTTATAGGTTAAGTAGATATAAAGCACGATACAGAACACAGTTTTTAGACTACAAATTTAGAATTTTGAATTGTTAAGTGCACCGGTTTTCCAGTGATAGTTCGCTCAACTTTAGCTCTTGACGAGTTACATTCAAGGTCGGCAATTGCTGTCGGAAATAGAAGACCAAGTAAACGTAACAATAGTTTCCGAGCGGCCGCCCCGAATAACTTCCGTTACTTCGTTAAATCGAAGTCTGCGGCCTGTCGAGAGCGTCGTATACACCAGACGGGTGTGCTACGAGTTTCTGGAAATTGATCACAGAAATTTAATGGCAGCTATTTAAAGCTTAATACGATTGAGATCGAGAAGCACGATTTCTCTAATCCTCCATTTCGATCTCGTATTGAATTCCGGTGACCTTGCACGACCTTAAAGGGCATAGTCTACTCTTCGAACAATCAGGCTAGCTACATATATTTTTTAAAGTACTTCCGTCACGAAACTTCCCTTTTCCATTCGTGTTCTAAAAATCTCTCCTTCTTTCAATTGTCGAAGTCGTTCAAATGTTTCTCCCTTTCCTTTCCTTCTAACAAACATTGTCATCAAATTTTCCCAAAGGTTGACAAAATAATCATTTTGAAGAAAAAAGATTGTTTTGTGAACATTTTTAACAATTAAAGATAAAAATAACGTAGGCACCATTTTTTTTATGGATAACCCTAGGAATTGATCTCATAGATTCTTTTCACTTGCAAGTTTTTAAAACATACACATATATCTACGATAGACGATTCATTTCGAATCCACAGATAGATTCGTCAACAAGAATAGCAAAGATTAACCGGCGAACTCGAGGCTCAGATCTAGGAATATTTAATTATCACGAGATCTACAGAAAGGAATCGATGATTTAAAGGAGCTTGCGAGAAGAGGGATTGATGGAAAGTCCTCTGGTGGCGAGCACGGGAGCTGCTGCCACACCCAATTTGCTCCACATCTAGAAGACGCGTATAGTACTTCCTGTTTCGAGTCTTGGTGACCCCTATCCTCACTTGCGCATAACAATCCCACTTTAGTTACGATATACACATGTCATAAACACATCCTACCAGCCTCTCTGTTCCCCGTATCGAACCCTATTAACCGCCAACATTTACACAGTAATTACACGATTCGTGTTACCACCACATCCCATGCACCCTGTTAGATCATGCCATAGAACTATATTTACCGATGTCGCTAACGATTACCACCCTTATCGACAAGAAAAAACACAAATATACCTCCCTGCTATTAGAATAATGATCACTTGGACACTCAAAGCACACAAACAGACGTCCACGTGCGCGCGTGCGCATATTTTTGCTGAGAAAGCAGATAAACCGGTAAACGGTAGCACCCTACGGTTAATATCGCTAGGCGATACTAACGAAAAGCAAACAGTTCGGTGTGTGTTTGACAAACAACGGATTTTCATTCGAAAACGTGAAAACATCGTATCAACCATCGTTGTGCATTATATATCGTCTCGAATAAAGAAGTCCTGCTTAATGCATCATTTGTATCATTCCCAAACGAAATGCCTCCTTATTTGACTTTCATTAGAATCTATTCGAAGAAAAGCGAAATACTATTTGGAAACTTACAAAACGATTAGTTACTATACGCACAGTGTTAACAGAAAGAGTAAACTTTAGGAACCAATATTCAAATATTATTTTTATAATTATCCATTTATAATTCTTAAAATCCTCTTTGAAATCCTACCGGCTTTGGGTTGTGATATACAGGATACGTAAGCAAACAAAGCTATTATATTTAAGAAACTAAGATGCGAATAATATCTTAACTGCCTGATTTAACAGATTAATTATCACATTGAGGGTAACAATCCTTTATAACCGTCCCTTCGTTTCATATGTAAAAATTAAAAATATGGAATAAAAATTCGGCGCTGCCGATAATAATGAGCCGCGGTTGCACAACTTGATAGAATAGATTACCTTAGAAACAAGTAAAATCATTTAGAAATATGAAAGAGCAAAAAACAAGAGACTCTATCGTACAGATGTGACGATGAGGTGCTCGAATAGAATAGAACGATCCTGAAAAATGGCGAAACAGTTGATCGCAGAGTTTAGACGATTGAATGAGCATCCAGTTCCGCTTCTACACTCTTTGTTCCGGCTAATTCGCGTGATCGATCCGAAATAACGCACGGAAACCTTTTTCCCGTCAAAGAATAACCTCACACGTACAACAGCCAGAGAGAGAAGCCTAGTGTCACGCTCACAAACGCGAGCTTCCCTTTACCAGAGCATTCTCATTCTTGGCCAGCCTTTGTAACCCTCTGGCTGTAGCTTCCACTTTGCTGAAACGTCTGTCGGTTTCCGGGGTCGGAGGAGGAGACGCTTTTCACTCGCAACGGGAGTTCCCCGCGACTACGCCCGCATGGAACACTCGGTGGGGTAAAGTGTGTCACGGGGAGAAGAGAAGGAAAAGCGGGAGAGACGAAGAGTCAACGAGCTCGTCTCTCGTCGACTCTCGTAACGCAACCCGCCGAGACTGACCTTGCAGCCGGAAAAACAAGTTGGTTGGCCTGGTACCAGAATTTCGCGTTATTAATAAATCCAAAAATGCGCGGTTGATTTGCGTTCATTATCCTTCGCCGTTGCATTCTCTAATTCTGCGATTGTCTCGACGCGAAGATAAACTGATGAAGTCACGGGGTTGTTTACTTTTCGATCCTGGCAATCTGGTGACTCAGCGATCTTTATCGCTTTTAGGCAAACTTTACAAACGGAGATGAGACTCAGAGTCCGAGTAAGTGGAAATTTTCCATTCATTTCCATCTTCATTCGGAGATCGAAAGTTTTATTCGGTTTGCGAATCTTTCGTTCCAGATTGGAACATTCTATCAAAGTTCCTAGAACGTAAATCGAGTCTTTGTATCTTACGATTAGTCTAAGTTGTGAAATCATCCTCCGAGGTTTCCAAAATTTCTAAATGCATTTCTAATTTGAATATTTGGAATTCTATCGAAACTTTGAACCTTTGGTTTCCGAAGTAAACATTTGACGTTGACAAGAAACTTGACGTTCTATCAACTTTCATGCAGCTTTTGGAACTTTTCGATCTGCCGAATCTCTGGGTCTCGGTTGAAGTTTCCTTACTAAATCGCAAAACCTTCGTCTCAAAATCAAAGAGATTTTCTCTTTTATCCTGAAATATACACAACCCCTGATCGTGTCCACCGCTTCCTTGTCCTCGCTTGTCATCGCGCAAATCTATCACGACTCTACTTAGAAGCACTAAAGTACCGTTTGCATCGATCGCAGATCTTTTTTGTCCTATGTCCACGCAACCCTCCAAGCTTTCATCGCGACGCCTTTCTGCGGTTTATCTACAGGTTAATTAGTTTATCGAGAGTGGTCTTGATTATACGTACAAGCTCGTTATATAATGTCGTGGATGGATATGAGTTTCAGTATCACCCATTTGACGTTACGTGGAAGTCGATTTGTTCCGACGAAGAAAGACCTGCAATTGATCAATTATCGCTAGGAAGATCGTTCGTACCGACGTCTGTGCCAGTTGTAATTACAATTGAGTTTGCGTGCAAATGCATCGCGGGGGATTACATGGAAAAGAAACTGGAGTTTCAAGATGAGCAAAGAAATTTTTAGAAATTTAATAGTTAATAGTTAATAGCAGATAATTTAAATAGTTTAGAAATTTTTATGTTTTTATGTTTAGATACAATGGACGCAAGAAGTATTTGCGTACTCCCATGTTTCTCAATCAGAGGTGTTTCAAAATTGAATTCCGTAGTTCGTTTCATCGACATGGAATCGTTGTAACGACGTAAAAACACATTTCTAAATTGGTTCACTTACTAAATAAATAAGCAAATATACAATTCTATTTTTGCACGGTTCTCTTTTAAATGGCTTAGAAGCAGAATCCAATTGTCTTCTTAGACGATATAATTTGATCTAACACGACAAACAACGCCACTTCAAAAATATTTACTTGGATTTAACGCTTCGGTCACGAAGTCTTCTTGTTAGTCTTTTGCCTTAAACGCGCACTCTGATTCTATTTTATGCTTCTTCCTTCAACAGCTCTTTTCTTATCTCGTTTTCTATTTTCTGGGAAAAAAACGAACGAAATCTACTTCATTTGGGATAAAATGATAAAACGGAGCACTGGGGACTCCCATCATCGCATTAAATTACGTGGAATTCTTCTCAATTTTATCTTCAATACATAGTCAATCTTCCTCTCATTTCGTTTTTCAAGTTAAAAGTAACGTCCAAGTAAAGCAAAATCGAAAAAATTGTTGTTACGTCTTTTTCCAAGTTTTGTCGGCATAATATAAATTTCCTACATTTTGCTGGTAGATGATCAACAACTTTTTATAACCAAAATAGTCTCGTTTATAACCAAATACAGATTTAATTAAATCACATTTGGCATTGCGCGCATTTTTTCGATTTCTTCAGCAACCTATCCACATACCACGTGTAAACAGAATTATATGTAAATTCAATGCAAATATTTTCTGCACCTGCTACGAAATTTTTAAGGAATGTAAAAGTCTCGAAGAATAAGTGATCGAAATCCTTCCTCTTCTAAATTCCTTCCTAACGTCGAGACCAACCACATATTTTTCCATACTAATCTCATCCGCGTACACCTACTATCCCCGCTATTTCCACTTCCCTAACAAATTCGATTTTTTAAATTTCACAAACCATAAAATCATCTTTTTCGAAGGAAGAAGAAAAATACCTGTCGTTCGCTTTTGTTCATTCAGGCCGTCGTTCATAAATGAAAAACGAGCATAAAGAAAATATGCATCGAGTCAAGAGCATTCGTCTCCTTAGCACTTAACGAAGTAAAGTGACGACAATTCGCCGCAGTGGATCGCCCCTTTTGGAACAAACGCTCACCCACGCTCTGGCTCAGGGTCAAAACGCGTCGACACGCGAAAACGTGCGAGATATTCGCGAGATCGTTACCGAAACTCCTGCAAGAACACGCCATTTTCTCAATGCAGTAATCGTAAGAAACTCGGAAAATATGCCAAACAGCGGGACGAAGCAATGTTCACGGTACGTAGAATCGGCTGAACGAATGCTTAATTAATTTATGCAACGTATACACGTGGCACAGATGACAAATGTCGTTTAATGGGGAAAAATTCAATGACGATATTCTCCAGTGACCGGTTTGAAGGTAAGTGATTTATTGATGACGAAGTACGATGCGCATGGATGACTGTGTTTGGAAGAACGAACGCACAGGATGTCTCGTTTTAATATGTTAATGAACGTGATACATTGAAGAGTATGTTGAATCAGAGATACTGGCTATTATAGATATGGGCAATGGAATTTTTGAATAATTATTCCTTCAGGGACGATAGTTGCACTTTGACAGAGGGTGACAGAGGGTGAATTCTAAAGGGTGGAATCGTTTTAATTTTCTACAATCGAAGTGTCGTTTTATTAGAAGACAAAGCGTTATACGTATTCTTATTTGAAATCAAAGTCCAAGAAGTAGTAATTGCTAATAGATTGATTAGCCCCAGCAGTTACGCTGTGTGAAAGCAACAATTTCGTTCGATTACGAGATAGTATTCTTTGAACTTACTGCTTGATCTCAAAGTTCGAAACGATTATCCTTTAGCATAGAAAAAGTAAATTTGGAATGGAATTAACGAATTGTTTAGACTTGCCTATCTTTAATATTTTTAAATATATAACACGACACATGGTAGGTTTATTTTTACTACGCTTTCTTTTTCCTTTCTTCGACAAGATAAGATGGTTCTGTTTTTCAAAGGCTGTGGAAAACACGAGTTCCGATAGGCGATAAGTATGATGTACGATACAATGTAACAACCGACGAGAAACTTGCAATTACGCGGTTAATAATGGAACAGGGATCGTTTAATGATTTTTTTTAATCTTAATTTGGTTATTAGAAACCGGCTATAACCGGCTGTGCGAGTACTATCATTAGGATTGGTAGCAGGTAATAAAATTTCATGGTAGATTAAGCTCCTTTATACCCGGAGTCGTTTAGCTTTTTTCTACGTGAACGCCTCGAAATCAATATCATCCTGTGCACTATAATTAGTAAATTGAAATATGTTGGTCTTAAACTAAATTTTAACGAGAGCCATGTTACATTAATCACCCGTTACACCGATAGCAACATAAATATTAATTTTACACCTAACGTTCGTTGTTCTTGTCTAACGTTGAAAACGAAATGTACTTTTGTCTATCAAACTCTCTCGGCAAAATTTTTATATCTCTATCTTAAAATCGTTTAATCCGACATACTGAAACTGAAACACCGTGTATATAAGACAGAGACGGTTTATGAGCGACATAAAACTTTCAATGCCATTTTATGGGGCCAATAACTATACGAATCACAAAGGTGAACGAACGTGCTGGTACAAAATAATGTACGATAGCTATGAGAAATCGTGAGTTTGAAGCGAGTGCAGTGAGAGTAAAAGTAATGTGACTGGGCCAAAATTTTTCTCAACGTGAAATTTTAGCATCGAAAGTGGAGGAATTACATTTTTCCAAATTAAATCCAGATAACGTGCCGAAATCACACTGATTTCTCTGCGATTGAATATTTTGTGTTCGCATTTATTTTAGTCGGCGAATTACTCAGTTTGTCGAGCATTGAGATTAGTTCACTTTGGCTTTCAATGTCTCGAATAACCATAGACACCAATCTACGTAACGATTTGTGGCTTTCTTGTATCGAAGGCTTCGATCATCGATCAAGCTTCAGCTGATAATTTCGATAACACGCGAAAACCATCAGAAATATCGTCGAGACAGTTGACGTGGCTAACATAATGACCTATGTAATTCCAATTTTTAGACTCATTTTCTCAGATATTATAAACAGACAAAATCGACAAAATCGAAAACAGTCGAAATATTCAGACAAACTACGGTCGTTGTTAATTTGTTGACCAAATTCTCTTCCGCGACGACAATTAAAGGAAAGAAACCAACCTTCGTTCTTGAAATATGAATATGATAGAATATATTTTTAACAGAAATAGAACGACACATTAAATAATGGAGTACACGTAAATAAATCAAGAAATTGGTGAATCAACTCATCTTTCCTGATTAAGAGTTTAGGGAAAATAAATTGGAATTTTAACGAATATCACGAATTACCGTAGAATCGTGGATTTAACATGAATTTAGAAGAAGGATCGAGATCTCCGATTTGGATAAAAATCATACTGACAAGATATCGCGACGATTTCTTATAAGCACCCGATAACCTTTGAATTGGCCAAAGCAAGCGATATCTGGGAGCTAAAAGCTGGTAAAAAGAGTAAACTGCGTGGCAAACTTTGTAGAATTCTGATCTCTTGGCAGGCGCCAAGATAAAGAGAACTTGAGTTCTTTGAACGTGTAAATTTCCTCGATTGCGCAGTTTCTGCTTTTTTGGTTTCGTTTTATTTTGGTTTTTCTCTCGGTATTAAATGCAGGAATGAGATATGGCATGGTTAAAAATCACAGCGATATAAGTCGAGAATTTGGATACAATTACGTATTATTTTTTTTTTTTTTTGTAGTTAAGATTTAGTTTAATATTTCAACGTACAAAGTTTCGCGATATTTTGGATAGAATTAATTTCCACGTTCGCGATCTTCCTGCGTAACCAGTTGGCAGCCATACTCGAAACACGATTTTGGCGATGAGAGCTACAGAAATCCACGTTTGAAACGAGGCGAGTCGTCTCGGACAAATTAGAAAGTCACTTGGTCGAATTTCGTGCGATACTTCCGATCAATATTTTTTCTTTTATCTGTTCGCGTTGAAAACGAACGTAATATCGATGGAACTAAGTCGAATGAGAGGCGATCGTCGTGGTGACCGGCAATTAGCTGGCAATTTAAAAGCTATTACCGCGACTAATTAGTTTTTAATAGCAACGAATTTCACTCGGAACGAAATATTCCACTACTTCTGGTTCTATCCTCTGGCTTTCTATCTGGCGTTAAAGCGAACGGTATTCGGGAAATAAATCAGGCGGATTAAACATCGTAAATCTGTGAAGTTGATATTTGAAGTTGCCCAAGGTCAGAAATGGCAGTTTATTTAAACATCGAAGAATATTGCTCGATTTGTCGAGATGATGAATAACGTATGTATTTTATCGAATAACCGTTTCTTTGTACTTTTTGTTATGTTATCTCGGAAATGATTACACAGAGAGTACTTTTTAGAGAGTGCATTATTAATATTTATCGCGTAAGACTCAGACGCTTTACAATTTATCTCTTATTATCTATTTCTTTCTCCCTTTTTTTCTAATCCATAGTATTTTAATCAATGATTATTTAACTGCCATGCCTGTAACTTTGCAAGTTTCATCGTGTAATTTTGCTTCAAGTGGTTCAACGATCGTCAGCGTAGGATCGAACACTTGAAAACACCGGGTGATGTAAAACGATCGTATATTTTTGCCTAATATTAGTCTAATATCGAAGTCTAATAATGAGTCATCGTGCCGTATTAATAATATCTATTAAGGCTCACGAATCTTACAAAATAAATATACATATTATAACACATTGTAATATTAATATTCGCGTGTACGGTGTATCAAATCATTATATTCCTCTATAAGTTCTAATTCTCGCACAATATTTACGCATTCTTATATCTCCAATATTTCTATATCTTCTGAATCATATACTTAAATATGATGCATCACCGTCCAAAAAGATAAAGTCGCTGTGTATTCCACAGTGCATACGAATCCTCAAGAAACATCAGAATTAATATTTCAATATTTACGCACGTTTTTTTTTTTTGCTTTTTTGCTTTTTTTGTAGTAAATGAATGATACTTGTTTACCGTAAGATCTATGAACAACGCCCATGTTTCTATGAACTTCATTCGGGGTCAGAAGAAGCTTGAAGAGAAAGAGAGACAGAGAGGATAATCGATACTTGGCTGGTGAACACTGGTACCAGTACTGCCTTCGTTCTGCCTGGCAACCGCGAGATATCGATATTCGTAATTACTTAATCGGCCATCACGCGCGATTATTTATAAATCCGATCGGACGTCGTTATTCTGGTCGAACAACGGGCCGCGAAATTATCGATCAGTTATCGTTCCCCGAACTGACTAATCGTTTCTTAACGAGCTGCACGCAACCATTTTGCCGAAATCAGTCTACGAAACTACCTCTTGATACTTTCTTTCACGTTAGCTATTAAAGTTATAGTCGTTCAACGGTCCGCTAATGGAAGAACAATTACAATTACAATGAATGCACTGAGAATTACAGCGGTGCGAGTCAATTCACTGTCACTTTTTATAAAATAATATAATATTTCTTATAAAATAATGTTTTGTTTCGTCGATAGAACAAATTCGTTATGTATGTTTCGTTAGTATAAAAAATTCATTGTATTCTTTTAGGTCATAAAAACGTATCGTGACGAAGAATTGAGTTATGACCTAATTAATTATGAAATTAAGAGATGTCACTGTCAATGCGTGATTAAATCCAAATTCCCCAAATCTAGACTCACACCATTACGATTTTAAACTGTTTTTCTTGTTGATTGTAGAATATTGCGAACGCCGTTTCATAAAATAGCCTGGCTGTTAGATACTTTGAGCCGCTTCGGTATCTCCTACCATCGTGAACTATAACTTCGACCAATCGTTCCAACGAGCTAATAATTCCACACTTTTGAAACTACAATTTATCTAATTCTCCATTTTTCTACAGTTTAAAAGCTTCTCGGATAAACTCAGATAAGGACGAGATAAGGAAATTCTCCAAGAAGAATATAAAAAGGTAATTAAATGAAAGAAACACAAGCAGCTTCTCTCTTAATTACATACTACCAAAGCAGACTGATTAATCAATCAAAAGCTGCGATTATTTGCATTTCTACGTGATGAATCGTTGCTGAGAGACTGGAAAGGAAACGAATCGGAGATGAGACGAACCGCCCAATTGCGAAACTCGCGTGTCGCGAATGGCTTAATATCATTGGGGCATATTGACCCAGATAGCGACACGTGAGCTGGTAACGTGATCAACCTTCTTGCAACGCAAACAGCCGCGAACTTTCAACGTGAACGCGTCTCTCCGCCGCGCCGTCGCCGAAGATAAGCTGGCACACACGCGTTCACAGGCTAGGGACACGATTTTTCGAAACAGAAGGGAAGAAGCGGAACTGGGTCGGTCTATAACGTCGACACGCTTTCGAACCAAGGGGGTGAAAACGTTGCGGATATCCAAGGATTATTTTTCGCGAGGAAAAGCGGCAGCAATTTCTGGGTTTAATGCGGATGCGGTTACGTGCGTTCGTGTAATTACGAAGGGCAGTTACACGAACGCTTTAAATAGAATATTCAATGCGGTTCTTTGATCAATAGAAACAGGGGTTGAGATGTTTTCGTAGAGACACATGAGTTTGAATATCTTTTTTTTTATTGTATCCCATTTTAATGATCTTTGATATGATAAAAATGGAATTCGCAACGCTACGATGATCGTCAAGGTATCGGACGTTTTTCAAATCTAAGGTTTAAATATGTTGGAATAAAAAATATGATTTTATGTTGTTTTTAATAAGTGGTTAATATTCCTTTTATGCACATAATACGCATACTTGTATTATATATAGATGTTGTTAAACAATTATGTTACATATTCGTAGCAAGTTCTTACGCTTTCCAACAATTACAATTTTTATTTCTTGAGCTTTTCGTACAATGATTTGTATTTATGCGATATCGATTGATATTAGTTTTACGAGTGTTGGATACTGTTTGGACCAAGTTGCTTTTCAGGTTCCAGTTTCTATTTGTTAAGCATTCCATAGGATAGTTATCGTCTTTCTGTTTGTGTCTCCTGTAGCCAGTTCATCTTTTGTGGCATAGTTTAGTAACAATGAAACTCCATAGTACGGTTCCACTCTACTACGTAGGAATAATCGATTAAAGTTAGTAGAAATTCTCTGTCCTAATGTGCGACAATTTCCTATGAAAAATCAATACGTATTCGGAATCAAAATTACACGACTTACGAAAGTACACACACACACGCACACATACACAACAAAAGAAATACACCATGATAAACCATACTGAACGGTCAACTTTGAAACATACGATAATACGATGCTCTCTCAATTTTCATGACATATACCTACACCTGTTGAATCCCCTATTTTTTAACACGTTCATCCATTTTTATCAAAAATAAATTACATCACATTTACGTTTGTGAGAATTAAAATCAATCCAACTAATATTGATTTGTCTTTACGAACGTTTAATTAATTGACTACGAGTTCATACCATGTTTGAACAAGCTCATTGATTACTTTGTTGGTTTTTGTCAACCTATGGCAGGAACCCTTCCAATTGTACAATTTTCTGATTAAAGGACGATTAAGAGATTAAATTTTCCGCAAACGCATAAACATCCGCAGACGAACGATTACTAGAACACCCTGTATATAATCCTGTAGAGTTCTCAGGTATAAAATCACGTTCAATTCGGGCGTCCAGCGTATTCGTAAGAATACGTCTAAACCTATCGTCAGTGGAGCAGATCGAAGTAAAGGCCAGAAGAACAGAGTTGGGCCACGGCGATTTCGTTCAGGCCGAGATTCCTCGACACGCTTTCTGCTTTTTTTCACGGCGCGCGGATCCTTAGCAGGAAGGATCGAACTTACACGCAGGCGCGCGTACATATATTCTTTTCTAAGAGATTCGCTTCGATTAATGCGCTGTCGATGACATTATTTTTGCACGTCGTGCACGCGACGACATCGCGGAAACGCGTTCATCCGGCTCCGGCTCGATTCCATTTGAAAATTTTTCCATTGTACCAGAGAAGGATGTGTATATCGCGTTTTGTCCTGCAAAACGGTCGACACCGACGCGTGGCGTTGTGACGCCATAATATTGACCCAGTTTTTCTAGGCAACCGCGGGCTGCCATGAATGTGTCATGCGATCATTTCGAGCTGATGCGCTCGCAGCCCTGGCGCATGAATTTTTTACGCCGACCAGCTTTTTCATCGCGCTCGTGGAAACGAGGAAGGCGGTCCTCGTTCCGGATGGAAAATTGGAGGGAAGAACGCTTGTGTATTTCGCGTTGCTTTCGAGAGATTTACGAAGTACTTAAGCATTCCGGTGAACGAGTAAAAATGAAAAATAAATTATTCAGTTGTCCGTAACTTGAATACTGTATGTACTAAAATTGAAAAATATCGTATATCGCGTGTTGCTTTCGAGACATTTACGAAGTACTTACAGCGAGTCAGATGAATATTCGTACGCCTTTTAAAACCAAATAAGTTGTTTAAAATTTTCGTTTAGAAGATGGACGCGTTGGTTTATTAGTTTTTTTTTCAAAAGTTTTTGAAAAAGTTGCATTTGGTCGGAATCGCGAAGAAGAAAGTGAAAGTCGTTTTCTACGACCTTTTTATCTGGCCCTGTAGTGAAAAATTTAAACAATACATTTTAGAGATTTTTACCTATGCCAATTACATAT
Organism: Bombus vancouverensis nearcticus; assembly: GCF_051014615.1. NCBI lineage: Eukaryota > Metazoa > Arthropoda > Insecta > Hymenoptera > Apidae > Bombus > Bombus vancouverensis. The sequence continues at coordinate 15,645,770 of NC_134919.1, forward strand.
TGAAATTATATATGCCGAAATATATATAATAATTATATATACCGAAAATTGTATCGAAATCGGATTCTGCGGAAACGCGCTGCAGGTATCGAAAGACGTAACAATCTTTAGATTTATTACAGTTACAGGCCGAATGCGGTGAAAAACTGCGATTTTCAGCATCTTTAACTCATGTTTGTAGCTCGTAACAAAGTCAAGCGATTTCCATGAAATTTTCAACACGTAGCTTAAATTTTCATTACAGGCCCAAATGAAAATTTGTAGGACGTAACGTTTATCTTTTCTTCGGACCAGTTGCAATTTTTTCAAAAAATTTTTAAGCGTCATCTAGTAAACTACTGTTCCTAATTTCTAAAAAAGAAAAAAAATCAAATCGTTTAGCCCAATTTTAAACAAGTTATTCGATTTTAAAGGATGTACAAATATTCATACGACTCAGTGTAGATATTTTGGTGAACGAGAAAAAAAGAAAATAAATTTTTCAGTTGTCGGTATTGCTAAAATTGAAAAATATTGGAAAATTCTTTTTAAGATCACCATATATCACGTGTACACGTGAATGAATCTATCAAGCTGATTAATGGCTTAATATCGTGAAAGATTTGTAGAAAAAAATGTTTGTAAAGTTATATAGCACATTTTGCGGTCGTGGGTTTTTCGTTTCTGAAAGATTCTCGTAAATAATCAGGGTATCGTAACATCGAGAACACGATTTCTTTAAAAATTATATTTAAAAATATACGCTGAGATATGATTTAACATTCCCCGGTGTCTAAGTTCTTTCCATTTAACTTTATTTTAATCTAAATCGATCATAGGAGTCATCGAAACGTCAATTTTAATCTTAGTATATCGTTGTTACACCAGTAGACAACGAAGAAACAGAATGAGAGAAATCTATTTTATCATAACCATAGGCATCGAAAATTTTCCAACCAAAGGAAAGTTCAGTTATCTTAATTTGACTTATGTCGTAGGAAGTTGAATTACCAACTATAGTAATCTCCAAAATTTCATTACTATGCCGTCCGAATCATTTTACTTAAGAGGAAGAAATATAAAAAGACATTAACTAAACAAGACTATTAATATTCGTGATTTCTCCTTTAAACATAAAAAGATATAAAAAAAATCGAAGATCATAGCATAATTAAAGATCGATAATGTAAACATCAAGTTTAGCCGATGTTAAATTAATGTTCATTTCCTTTTCTATCGAACCCGAACTACTCTATCTATGGAATTAATTAACGATCGCACGACTACTTCGTGTTTTCTGCATGAGATTAGACTGAAAGGAAATTTCTATTTGAAAATCTCAGAATTAAACTTCAACTTGGGATGATGTTAGATCAATGCTAATTACATCATCTAATACCATAAAGCATGTATTCTCTTTGTTCTATCACGAACAATGCAATCCAAACGAACCTACTCCAATTAATTAAGAATTAATTAGCCATCCATGTTACGTTTCCACTGTCAGGGTGCAGGGAATGAAAATCGAAGACCACATTGGCAAGAGCATAAGTAGATATTAATAAGACAACTAAGCTTTTAATATTTCGATTTTTAGATCGCTTAATAATACTAATTATAAATATATCGTTAATAAAATCAAGATAACACAATAATTAAACTAATATCGTTCGTTTCTTACAAAATATTGCGCATTTATAGTTAAATGTTGTAAACGTTGTAAAAATTTCTTTCATGCAATTTTATCTTATTCGATTATTTCCAATGCCTTTTCTTAGTCATCCAGTGACGCAAAGATCAACAAATTAACAACGATAGACTTGTCGTACTTTTGCCGTGTGGTCTCCGTTTGAAAATCATGCAACAAGGCGATACGAGCGGATTTGCGACGACGATCAATATCGTTAATCCTTAATCCAAGCCATAAACAGCGAGTACGAGGCAAAATGATAATCATCGAACAGCCGTTTCGTTTATGCAATCATGCAAATTGATTAGATAACGTAGCGTTCTAGAGGAAGATCGAAGCCGAATCCTCCAGCTATTTCGTAATATTCTCCTGAAGGTAGCAGCATCTGGACGAAGAAACGACGGAATAATGATTTTTTCTATACGCACCTTCACACAGAGGCGATCTGCCAAAAATATACGATACATGCGATATATCGATTTGATAGGAACGGAGATTGACACCAACAACTCGGACGAAAGCTCGTTATTTCGGGCCTGTCGATGTCGTATACATAGAGCTGTTAGACGTATTAAAAATTACATCGTCGTCGATTGCTTTTTCGAGTGCGACATTGAAGAAGAGCGTATTAATCATCCAACGGGGCAATAAAGACGTTAATGAAGAACGATGCATTACGTGCACCGATATCGTGGTTTCCAAGTTTTCCTGTTAGCCTTGCTACGTTTTTACGTCATTTTCAATTCAATGTTTCGCTATTCTATATTAGAAGATATTCTATATTAGAAGATTTCTTCAAATTTGTACAAACTATGAAAGGATCATCGTTTTTGGTATGTGAGGTTTCTCGTTCCAATTTTCTGTTAACCGATTAGTCTCCTTGTTTGTCGAGATAAGAACGAGATCGCAATATAAAAATTCTGACATTGTAGCAAGGTTGAAAACACTGAAATATCAGGATACAGAGAGCAAAGCAAAAACGAGAAAGGAGCATCGATTTTCTGAATTCTGTGTCAAGTTGGCAACACACTGCGAGGATCTCGCGCGAGTTTTCTTCTCTCCTCTGACATTATAGGTTCTCTCATTGTGCCGCTGGAACGTATATACCTGAATTTCCAAAAGGGCTGGAAGGGCGTAGCCCAAATACCAACCAGATGATACCCTCGATTGTTCACCGTCATGATACCATCGTGTAAAGCTTTTCCCAAAAACATATTTCTCATTGAATTTTCTCGCATACATCGCCATTGAGATTCATTAATCGATCGATAATTAGTCATCTCGAAATAATTAGAAAAATAGTAGAAAAAGCGGCCTTTAAACTAGAGAGATAAAAGGAAACAGATAACAAAGAAGATTTTACTTATTCGCGTTCAAAAAACGAGGAATTAGAGTTGTATGAACAGTTGTTTGTAAGAAGCCAATAATTCTCAAACAATAGCTTTCAGTAACTATCAGTTTCCAAGTGATAAGAAAACATCATTGAGAAGATTAGATTCTTCATAATAATACAAACTAATGTGTTTACAATTAATAGATCTGGAGGAAAATATTTATTGATATCTGAGAAATCATGATTAGAAATCTACAGACTCACAATGGAAATCTGCCTTTTGTAAAGAAACTAAGTTTCATGGTATGATAATTTGGAACAAAACGGCAAACAGTATTTGTATAAAGTTGTAAATGTTCTTGATCGTAAGTGCTGTGTAATTGAAGAACTTCACACAGAGCTCTTAGTTACTTACTCAAGCTATTAGAAAAGAATCTGAATATACAACCAATGAAAAAATCATTCGTATAAGCAGACACTATTTTTAATCATAGACATTGCATAAGTCTCTTGTCAAAGAAAAGAGACTGTGTCGATTGAACTTCTTTATTGCCAGTAATGTTTTACACGATACAGTTAGATATAACTAGAAAAGATCTTGAACGAATTTAATAGCAATTATACAGACTTAATATCTTGTAATATGATTTTAAACCACTTAGTGGATTTAGATTTTATTCTTCTGTACCTTAATAACATAAAACTTCATGAATTAATAAAGTTCTATATAATATTATTGTACTCGATTACTTTCTCTCATACTTTAAGAACTAAGTAGCAGAACCAAAGCAAAGGATAATTTTTTATTAGTTACCTAGTTACCTTAGTTACCCGATTTAAGTCTTAAGGAATTAACTGAAAAAGAATTTGTAGCGCTTTGTTAAGAAAAGACATTGAATCTCCCTATCGCATAAAGGAAATAGTAACCTAAAGGTAGAGCTTAGAAATCCAACATTATTGTCAAGCTCCCACCCACAATTTCTCGTCTAATCCTTCAAAAACCATCTAAAAAAATCCATAATCATGCAATGAACACAGACAATTCATGCCAAGACTGAACATAGGTTAGGACTGTCGAGCAACTATCACTCTTCACTTTGAAAAACTTGACATATCGCATGTTATTCACACATTAGGAAGTACTGTACTATTAAAATAAATGATCAAGAAATTCAACGTGTCCGTGCAGCGGTATCAGCCGAATACAATGTTTACCGTTCAACACATCTCACTGTCATGTCAATTTATAATCTACAATGTGTATAACCATCTACTTCTCTATGTTACAGTAAGGAAACGTTCAAGACAATACGTAACGGCGATTTCTGGCGAAAACGATCGAGAAGCACAGCGTTTTCGTGGACAACACCCGCGGAGAAGATCGCGTTTTCACGATGATCGAGCGGGCGACGATCAAGAAGAGTCGAGCACAACTGTGGTACGCGTGTCGCGTAAACATCGGATTCAGCAGAAGCCGCCAAAATCGAGAATTACGAAGAAACATCCTTAGAACAGCATCGGGTAAAAAAGTGATGGTCCCCCCTACCCTCTTCCTCGGGCACCCGCTCCATCGTTTTCCCAAGAGTAACCCAGGCACTGGCACGCAGACGCACAGCTCTGCATTCGGAGTTCGGAGACGGACAGGCAAACGAGCGAAGCGGCGAGAGAAAGAGCGCGGTAAGAGGGGCAACAAGTGAGGAAGGGGTTCCTAGGGAGGGAGACTCGGGGAAGAGAGACGTAGTGGGGGGAGGGAACACAGGGAAAGAAGAGGGAGAGAAGCCCGAGAGACCCGAGTAAAAGCTATGTGTGCTAGAGGTTAAGGCACGTCCTACGGCCTACGGTACTCACTGCTGACTCTCATGCCACCCAGGGGTGGATTCGTGGGCGCGTTGGTGCAATCGGCAAAGGAGGTGGTCCTCGGTCGGCTGCTCATTCTGAAATCTTCTTGACCCGATTCTCCACCGCCACCTGACACTCAAATCTTTTTAGAATAAAACGCCGCTTCTAGTTATTCCTATGCTGGTCGCCGCCTCGGCTGGCCGTGGCACTTCCTCACGTGAAGATAGCCAGCAGCGCGTCGTCGTCGTCGCCGTCGTCGTTGTTATTGTCGTCGTCGACACCACCTCGGACATCAATGACAGCACGAACGATAATTACATCGCACGCACGCATGCACGTCCGCACGGTTCGGTTCTTCTATATTACGCCACGGCCGCGCTCGATCGATGGATGGAGGGAGAGAAAGAAAAAGAGAGGAAGGGTGGGAGGGAGTAGGAGGGATAGATGGAAGGGAAGAGCTACGAGCGAGCAAAGCGCGCGCAAGATCCAGAAAACGGAAACCACGTCGGAGAATAGTGTGCTCCTTCACGATGATTAATCGAATCACTAAAATAAAGAAAATGGAAAACGATGGTTGCCGAAATCTTCGATCACTTTCTCGACACTTTCTTCGACGAATTACGCTCCTGTTAACCGCTGACGATGTAGCGTGGCAATGGTAGTGACGGCAGCGACTCTCACAAGCAAAACGTTCGTCGTTAACAACGCACACTGGGTTATACGCTCTGTTCGCACAAGCAACTTCGCGCGATAGACTTGACCGTCGCGATACGCGATTCACTCGATGCTCTCTTTTCCCTTGGGGAATCTAGTCGATTCTCCACCAATGAATATGATATACGCCGCGTCGATAGCGTCCAACTACACGAATTGACACAATTTGCGACAATCTTTCGTATTAACCGCTGACTGTCAGGGAGTATCACGCACCGAGAAGTGCGGTTCTACTACCTAATAACCTGACGGGGGCGCGGAGTGTTGCGGAGAGCTATGCCGCGAGGGGAGGCAGGGGTTGACGTTTTCGGAACGGTTCGTACACGTTCGCCAGTGGAGGCACACCGCCGCACTTGCTTGCCTTCCTATATAGTACAACTCCACGATGATCCGGCTGACGGGTCGGATTTCTTCGTCGTTGGTGATCTTTCTATGTAACTCGCCACCGTGGCTTCTACAACAGCCGCAACACTTTGAATTTTTCTTCTCTCAATGACGATACACCTATACGACGCTTGTCGTTCTTACATCGTACACTTCTTCCAATCGTTCTCTCTTTTTCGGTCTAACGGCGTAGTCGTCAATCGTCTCTTTTCGTTTCTCTCACTCTCTCGCTTTTCTTCCTTTCTCTTGCTTCTCTTATTCTCTCGACTGTTTTCTCTCACTTCTACGCTCGAACTTTTCGAGTATGCGGGGGAAGCGCTACTGCCTCACCTCCTCCACTACCACTCTTTCTCGCTCGCTCTATCTTTCTCGATATACTTTGAATCTTGTCACTACTCGTCACTCCTGGCGCTTCTTGACTTGTCAGGCCCGACGTTATCGACTTGCCAGGCTTGTGCACGCTTCGTCGCGAACACCGCTTTCCTAGGCGGAAAAACAAGCTTCGACCGTGTTGACGCCGACGTGGACGTCTTCGTCGTCGTCCGTGTCGACGTTGCTCGAGGGGAGGTCGTCGTCACCGTCGTTGTTCACCTCTGCTTTCGATAATCGTGAAACCACTATACGAACGTCGTCTCGAGCCTGACGGCGGGAAAGGGGTAAAAGGCGCGAGCTGGACTTACGCGGCAAAACCAATTCCTCGACAATCAACGACGACGTTTTCTCTTCCTCACCGTGCACACGAACACCACACCACTTACGAATTTTTCGAAGCCTCCTCAGACATTGACCCGTTCGGGCTAGATCGGGCCACTCGAATGTCCACGAACATTGCCGAAAGTGACGTCAGTAATACCCCGCCCTGCCTCTTACCCTGCAGACCTGCAGATCATCGTATAGCAAGTGAGATGGCGCTTTCGTCGTCCATTTTACCACCATCTTGTGACAATTTTTCTTACTAAATCAGTTGGGCGGTAAATTTAACAGTATATTGTATATGTTTAAAAAACTTACAAACGAAAACCAAAGGAGAAAAACATGATAAGTTGCACTTTTCAATTTTGACAAGAAAGCGATTTAAAAATTTGATCCTAATATGGAATTATCATATTCCTTTCATGCGGTCTTCAAATAATATACAATAATCGTATTAAAGGATGATATATAACAAGTATACCAATAGCTAAAGTAATATATATATTTCTTTAACGAAATTGTTCGTATAGGATACTATGTTTTACGGATAAGATAAATAATAAAAGTATGTGTAAATATGTATTTCTAACATGTTGTATATGTTACATTCTCTATTAATCTATTATTTTTTTGAAATTAGTTTTAACTGAGGAATAAATATTCATATATTATAAAGTTCTTTCCGGTCATTATCAGTTTTAAATATTGTACTACTTTATTCAAATACTATATCAATATTTCTTAGCGATATAAATAAACGATTGTTTTATGAAGTATTCGATAATATAGGAGCATTAAATATTTTTTGTTAAAGCAAGTTTCATTTTAAAATTATTTGGAATTATATACTTATACACATTTGTCAATTGTATATTGATATACACGTGACTTGACTCACGTGATTTCCGATTTCTAGTTTCAGCTATAGTTAACAATTTCCTGGCTTGAATGTGAAAAGTGCAGAAAGCGTGGGATGTATTTCCCATCTGAATATTTCAGATGGCTGTGTTAAAAATGGTATATTATCACGAAAAGTGGCGTTATAGTACTAAAGAAAAGGTATGAACGATAATTGGTAAAGCTTATCATAGTTTTATTGTAACTTGAATCTCGCGAATGACATGGGACAACCAACGTTTAATCATAATGTCATCAAATTACACGATTTGCGCAATTAAACTCGTCATTATTAATATGTTGTTCTAGATATCGAATACGATATCTAGAAATATCGTAGGTCCTTTTTATAGATATAGAAGGCACAAATAATGATGCCACTATGTGGTAAATACATAGACAAGAAATTATTGCCAGATTAGTTAGTCAAATCATACTGTTGCAATGACAACTGTATTTAAAATCATGGAACTTGCTGTACAGACAAAATATAGTATAAATTTGTCTTAAAAACATTCAAACATCGTAATCCATATACAAACATAGGAATTATATTCACTGGAATTGTTGAAAACAGATATCGATAAAATCAATAGCATCTCAAGTAATAGTCAACTAATTGACCAAATATAGAATGCTATACATATAATATACAGCATAGAACTTGCATTTTATGGATCCTTGTGTTCCATATTCTGAAATACTGATTATATAAAAAATTAGTGTTTCTTATGTCCTCTGTGATTTATAGCAGTGGATGTAGGAATTATATTTAATCCAACTAACAAAGTTGATAAAGTCACAGACGATGCGTATTTGTCATCAGTCATCAGTGCAATCCCACTGAGGATAGAAAGAATGGCAAATAGAGAAAAGAGAAAAGTATGTACATACATTCTTATTACTAATACACTTATTCTTTCCTTATACAAATTATATGGTTGTTGTATATACTATGTACAATCATAACTAAAGCTTATTGTTAATGTTAAAGATGGCTCTTGTATATGCTATGCCAGATTGTAAAAGTATTTACAAATGCAACGGTAGTATTGCCTTTTTAAAACATCCAAAAATTCAAACTTGGAAATATATGGGAAAAAGCTATTCCTGATATAAGAGAACTAAAGGCAAGGCACTTAATATATGAGAAACATTTTAAAGAGGAATTTATAAAAAAAAAGAATTGTTCAAAAAGATTATTGTAATAATTTTTTATATAATTAGTATTATTTTGTACATATATATTATGCTGTGTAGTATTATATACAAAAAATTGAATAAAATGTAGGTATGTATATAGAAAATTGTACATTATTTACTGTATAGTTTGCGATAGTTTAAATATTGTATAGTTGGTGTTAAGGATAATGTATCAACGATCTTGCGTATGATCCAATAGTTCTGTATTTATTGGAAAAATGATATATTTGATAAACTATATAACAAATAACGTGGAAAAACTTCTTTATTAACATTCTACCTTCAAAAAGCAATCCCATATTTTTACTTTTATAAAATTACTTTTATCTTGTTCTTTCTTATAAAAAAAAGAGTGGTTTCTGTATTGTTCCTCTTTTACCTAATAATTATATTTCATTTCTGTCGAAATGTCTCCAATAAATAATGATTTTTTCTTGGTTATTAAGCGTATTTTAGATTTTGAATTTTGCACCAAATATCACATTATTCTTGGCTATGTCAATAATGGCGAATGCTCATGTGTATTCTTGGGTTCCTTCAAGCAGCGCTACTACGTGAGAGGTAAGGGAATTAAAGATAGGACTTCAAAATGAAGCTATTCACCACCAGCCAAAAAATTCGGCGAGTTACCAGACTGCGTTATGTATACGACAGTGGTCATCGTAAGAACTACATAACTGATTATCATTAATGCGAGTGTAAATAAATAAGATGAGCATAAAAATCATGGAAGCTACATTAACAAACTGAGATGATTATATGATTTACATATAATATGTATAATAGGGAACAGAAAAGGTGATTACCTTGGAATGAATTATGCAGAGGAATGCAAATCTGATTGGTTATTTCTGATGGACCCAACACAATCATGAAGATAAGCACGCGTATTGGTAATTTGAAGTATCATACTGGGATAGAGATCAGTATTTTCGGTTATCCGTGTACTGTCCCGCATATATCTTCCCAGTTTTAGAGAATTTTAGTGAGGTATTATGGCCAGTAGTAAGGAAGAGGAAATATATTAAAGCGCGTACGCAACAAAAATGATAGGAAAGGTAGGAAATCCCTATAACCAGTGTCGTTGTTGATTTCCTTACCGACCATATTTTACTAAGTGCAAAAGTGAGCCACGGTCATATACGTAGGTTCGAACTCTTTTCTACCGAAAGCATTGACGAAACCGTTCATCTTTTGAGTCAACAAAAATCAAGGTGGAGGGCAAGAAAAGCTCTCATTATACTGCGTGACAGATTTATACACATATACATAGATATTATGAATGTCTCAGACAGACAGAGACGCTTCTCATTTCTATTTATCTCACAGAACGAGACCTTTTCTACTTCTCCATCTTGATTTTTTTTACTCAAGAGACGGACGGTTTTCCCTAGCGAGTGTTCAGATTTGTTTATATGACCGTGAGGTGATTATAGTGAAAACCAGGTTATAGGGAATCTTTTGTTGTGTTTTGTTCGATCCACGGACGACCGTGGTTCGATCCATCGAAGGTCCCTTTCCCACTTAAGGGCCTTACTTGTAACATAGGAGGAGTAGGGAGACACACCAATCCAGGCCCGTTTACTTTATTCCCCTACCTGGAACTTCTACAATTCCATTTTCAAACGTATCATTTCTCCACATTCTGCCTCGTGATTCCGTTGTTGGTTTAGATCGTGGACTTGTTTTCTCAACGAAATTTTGTTGGAACGTCTTTTTATTCACAATCTACATTTTGGCAAGTTTAAACATCACAAATCAGGATAGAAAACGGATTTGCTTGTTGGCCTTGGATGGGTTTGAATTCAGTCCACGTTTTTTAATTTTATTCGTGACTAGATCCACACTCATCCAGGGAAATCAAGCTGATGTTCAGAGACGATCCTCAAGGTTGAACCTGTTTGTTGGACTTACAGAAAATACTTTTCAGTTTTTTTCCAACAAATTTTGTGTTTTATTGTAAATAATTTATAGAAATGAAGAAAGAAAAGAAAAGAAGCAAAGAAGTAATTAATATCGCTATATTTGATGAACAAATATACTTTTATATCGTCGTAAGTAACATATTTAAAAAAAATGAAATGTTTTCTCTCTGTCTATCTTATTTCATATCGTTTCATGTAAGAACAAATCTTTTGTATTCTATATGATCTTATCTTAAAATTATTCTAGTATACAACTCTTGTGTAAAAGTAAGAAATATACGAAAGATACTTAAATTTTAAACCAGTGAATATAGGATTTGTTTCATTTTCTTTGTGTATGAACACCTGCTGTATTTCCCCTCCAACGATCTCCCTCTTTTCATTGGCAGTAATAATCCTGCTGCCCTTAACCCTCCCCTCCTGATCTATCCGTCTCTGTTTATCCACTTTTCCTTCTCATATTTCATTCGTCCTTCCTATATAACGGTAAGAACTTGTCTTTACCGTCTTTTTTCTACGTCCAGATTATTTTTACTTTTGGATATATGTAAAATTCGAGAATGGAATCAATGTACCATAATTTTATAATTCATTCGTTTTTCTATTTTCTTTTATCAAAATATTTTGTATATATTTGAGAATAAAACAATATTGAATACGAAGTAGTTGTAAACATTTCATTTTTTCACTGTATATATACTTCGTACAATGTTATATTTACAAATACTTGACGTATATAAGGGACCGGATATCTGCATGGAATCAATAAATACTTGTTTCCTCTGCTCTACATGTATAATATAAATCTTAAGTATATTATAATAAATTCTTTAAGAATAAATAATATGAATAAACAATGTGCGTCTTTACACACGTGAACGTGTTATTTATATTTCAATTACTATATTATGGAAAAAATGATTTTTATCCTAAGGAAACATAAAAAACGTATATATGAGATAAATAACTTTTGAAATTTTGGTGAATTTTTGATAAACATACGATTATGATACTTGGTAATTTTATGTCGTAAATAAGTTCAAATTACGATATTGTGTGTCTCATGTAAATGAAGTTTTTTCCTCTTTACATTGTCCATAATGTATATCACGTATTTCGAGATTCTAGACTTAATTGTGCTATACAAGTATGCTCATCTTGATTTTCCTCTTCATAACATATATCAGGGTTTGAACGCATTTGCTCTATCGCTTGTTTAATCTGAATTTGTAATTGACTGGCAACTTTGCGTACTGCCATATAGTTTTGTTTTATTTGTTTTATACATGATGGTAAACTTTTCCATGGAGCAACACTTGTATGGCCAAGATAAAGTTCCTTCCACAACTGAATACTAATAGGTGCAACGCTGGGCCAAATGACTCCTGAATTTGGTTCATACAAAGGATTCAACCATTTCTCCAATATTTCCGGTTGATTTATATAAGACCATAAACTACACGTTCGTTCAGATAATCGAAGTCTAACCCTCTCTGCTTCCGAATCACCTGCAGCCAATATATATACAAATATTTTAAATATGGAAATTAAGTATTAGAATGAATATATAATAGTATTATGTGTAAATACCTAAAAATGTGCCATAATTAGAGTAATATGCATGATTGTACAACTCAATCAATAATTCTACTGTATATTCAAAGCTAAATTGAAATTGATAATGGAGTTGGTAAAGACAATCGAGGAAAAGAAGAAAAGTCGGTGCATGCGTTGGATTTTGTGAATTTGATGGATGGTATGGTCCATGACGTGTACGGCTAAAAAATTGATGACCAGCTTGTATCCATTCACGTTCGATTAAAGCTTGAAGGCCACGTACTGTTCTACAGTCAGGATTTAATATCGTTTGTGCTAAGCTGGTTACCACTAAAGTAGAATCTCTGCCAGCACTACCTGTTCAAAACGCAGCAAGTATCCTTACTTAGTAATACTATAATTAATATAATCGTATTTGCTTAATCATTTTATAGATTATATACCATGAACTAATACAGCTGCAACTTCTTGATGAAGACACTGAGCAGTTACACAAGCAGCGTTTAAAGCGCTTTGTACAGCGGATAACCATCCACC